>NC_141694.1:1842543279-1843743279 GCF_964263255.1 Lissotriton vulgaris
GCAGTACGGGCTGGCTGTTCCCATTGGAGCAGGGCCAAGACTGATTTGCATATGGCTGGGTCCAAATTGAAAACAAGGGACTGGGATGTGACACGAATGTTCACCAGTGGCCGAGATAAATTCAAGCATTCCATCCATCACTTTTTTGTATACTTTAGTATTGGCATAGTAGGCATTATGAATCCCTAAGCTGTGCTTCTCTGTTGTAGTCTCTGTTGTACTGTTTAAGTTCTACAATGCTGTGCTCTGATGATGTGTATTCTCAGTTGGTCACTGGGCTGCGATCAAGGATGCACCATATTGATGCGTTCTTGGTGACCAGTGATTAAAGTTGGTGAAGAGTGTTTAACTGTTCAGTGTCTTCTTTCCCTCTTCAAGCCTTTCATATATATATTTCTATGCTGCAGAGGTGGCCACCACTGCTGTTTATTTGCAGGTCCCCAAGAAACTGGGCCATCAAGGAGGACAATATCTACACAGGGTGATGGTAACGGAACTGTCTGAGGAGAAAAGGACCTGTGGCAGTAACAGCAAGATGCTGTATAAACAAAGTTTTGTAAGAAACAAGTTTGGACAGGAGAGGCAAAGGAGTTCCAAAAGATGTGAATATAGAAGTGTGTTGAAGAAGGATAAAACATAAGTAGATACACTGCAGCCTGTTCGAAAAGAACAGTGGAAAGCCCAAATAAATTGAGTTCCTATAGTCCATTTAGAAGGAGAGAGAAGATCAAATGAGGGAATTTGGGGGGGAGGACAGGTAGGGGGGGGGGGGAGTTGAAAAATACCCCCTTCTCCTTAGGCCTTGCAGAAAAGATGACCTATCTCAAGGTGAGGGAAAGAGAATAGGTTTTTGCAGCACACCAACAATGGAGTCAAATCACCGCCACACGCTGCCTCTTCAAATGGACCGCAAGTTGGGAGAGCACCGCACTAGTGGAAAGAATGTGATGGGCTCAGATGGCCATGTTGTTGTAGCTGCCACTGTTTAGCGATCAGAGGTAACTTTCCTTCTTCTCTGAATCCATCCTTGTCCTCACACACATCAGCTGTTCATGCTACGGCTCACTTAAGGCACTGCCTTTCCACCTCCTCTGTCACAAAGGGAAAGACCAAAGTAACGTCCCCGGTGATGCCGGAAAATCTTTTTCAATTTTGATGCAGATCTGTTTTCCCCTTCGCAGTACATCTACTCCAGCAGAGTGAAGCCCAGGAGAGTGCAAAGCTGGGGTCTGAACCAAGAGCTCCCTGATCCTGTGGACATTAGGACACAGTCAGTCAGCCCCCTGGAGATGACTGACTAAAGGATGACCTTAAACTTGCAGAGGTCTTAATAGCTGCATAAAGAACTGAGATCACTTTGGGTTGTGCGGATGAATTATCTATGGCACAAGGTACAATGGAGGGTTTACATGTAGTGTTAAACTAGCTTCCGAGTGCTCACATAGTGCAGTGAGGGGGCAAGGTTTTCAGAGAATGTTTTTGAGTGGCGGTGAATCTTCAAGGGGCTTGATCTGTGCAATGGCAAATATTGTATAAAGCGCTTAAGACTGAGGACATTCTGTAGAGTAAGTATAGAGTTGTCTAACAGACATACTTTACATAAGGTATATGTTTAATTGAGAGATAACCCTCTTAGTTGACTTTATGAACAGCAGCTTTGAATGTGGCTTAGTGAGAACGCGTTTACATAGATGCAGACAAATTAAGTGATGGAAAAGGTTGCAAGATTTGACAAACTGCTGTCACCTGGATGTCTAAGAAGCCAGCTACTGCTCAGCTGAAAAAGTGGATGGTTTATGTTGCCCACAACTAAACAACAACTAAACAAGCATTGCCATCTCTTTGAGAAGAAATGTTCCTGGAGAGCTCAGGAGACTGAACAAGGGGTATGGATTAAGCCTGTGAAGAGAAATTAATGATTCGTTTTTACTGTAATTGCAAGAACAGCAGGAGGAGATAAAAGACCCACTGCTTAGTTTCTGTTTTCTTTCCTTTGCCTAAATATGATTAAAAGGGTGCAAACCTGTGAGACGCCAGGGTCTTCACTAAACTGGATCTGGAAAAATGTCTGACTTTCTGTCTACAGTGCTAAGAGGCACAACAGTTTATTACTTTGTGATTAATAAGTTCACCATTGCTGTTGTGTGAACCAGAAAGAAATGTAAGTGCTTTATCGGGGGAAGACAATTTTGTTGTCAAAACCAATCATAATCCTTGTTCAGAGATGTTGATGAAGAAAGGCGTTGGTGGCATCTCCAGTAGAATCTGCAAGTGAGTTACATGAGCTATAGGCGTACAAAAAGATCGTACTTTGAGTTTTGAGAATTTACTGGGAGTGGAAAGAAGAGTGTCTGAGTTTCTCAAGATGTCATTCTAATCAAGGATAGGATGAAAAGGAGAAAAGGATGGTATATACAAGGGATCACTGAAATAATATCGAGGGACAAAATATCGACTTGCCAAAATATCGTGGACAAAATATCGACAGTCAAAATATCGAGTTTGTATCTACAAACAGGTAAGTACAAAAATATCGAGTACAAAATATCGTTAACAATAATATAGATGTAAAAAATATCGACTTTATTAAAAACAGTGTTAAATTAAATTAATATTACATTTTAATTACTAAAATATACTTAAAACGACTTATATTAAATTATAATAATTAAATAATAAATGAAAATAATAAAAATAATTTTTTACAATCTTATTTGTTGACCCTGAACCCTAAAAATACCCCTTTACCCAAAAACCCAAAACTGACCCTGAACCCTAAAAATACCCCTTTACCCAAAAACCCAAAACTGACCCTGAACCCTAAAAATACCCCTTTACCCAAAAACTGAAAACTGACCCTGAACCCTAAAAATGCCCCTTTACCCAAAAACTGAAAACTGACCCTGAACCCTAAAAATACCCCTTTACCCAAAAACTGAAAACTGACCCTGAACCCTAAAAATACCCCTTTACCCATGACCTGAAAACTGACCCTGAACCCTAAAAATACCCCTTTACCCATGAACTGAAAACTGACCCTGAACCCTAAAAATACCCCTTTACCCATGAACTGAAAACTGACCCTGAACCCTAAAAATACCCCTTTACCCTAAAACTGAAAACTGACCCTGAACCCTAAAAATGCTCCTTTACCCAAAATTTATCAATATTATTTAATTACCAATTAATTATTAATTAACAATAACAATAAAGTAAATATATTAGAACATTAGCTGTAATTATTTTAATAATTAATATTATTTCTTCCAAATTAATTACTTAAAAATAACACAAAATTATATATATTAAAAATTTACTCTAATTAATGTAATTAACTAATTACAATTAATTAATTAACAATTATTTACTAATACAAAATATGTTCAAAATTATATTAATTAATTAACTAATTAATATTAATTAATTATCAATTAATTATTAATTAAAAATATTAACACACATATATTAATTAATTAATTATTATTAAATTACTTCCCACCCTATTCCCCTATAAACCCACAACCCGCTACAGAATTACATTACGCAATTATTACAAAAACAAAATTCATTTAATAAAATATTTTATAACATTAATACACACTATTCACACATATTATTACATAAAAATACACTATAAAATATTATATATTATTAAAAAAATCGATATTTTTTTTGCACTGGGTTAGGGTGGGATAAGGGGTGGGTAGTCGGAAGGGGTGTTGGGGGATGCTGTTGGGGATGGGTGGGCTGGGGGGTTTAGGGGCGTGCCCCTTTTGTTTCCATAAAACTCTGAGTTCACTACCATGCCTTTCTCTGTCTGTGTTGTTGACAGTCTCCTCCTGACTGTGGAGGGCTGTCCTGAATCTTGATTGAACTCTTAATAAACACGGTTTTGAAAAAAAAAAATCGATATTTTTGCTGTCTATATTTTATACAGTCGATATTACTTCACTTACCTGAAAAACGATATTTTTGTAGTCGATATTATGTCCAGTCGATATTTTGTCCAGTCTATATTTAAAACTCGATATTATGTCCAGTCGATATTTTGGAGTCGATATTTTGTCTCTATACCATATACAAGATCACAAAAAGAATTAATGTTGCAGTAGAGGAGTAGGGAGATGTTCTCGAGAGAGAGATCCTGTATTTTTTTCTTTATAAATTCTTTTTTATTAACGAAGTAAAATAAACGCATCAGGCGACAAACATTAGTTTCATCATGGACAAATACACAGTACCATATTACAGAATAAGACATTCAATTACTTTCTGGGATCATGTTGAATCCAACGCCACTAACGATTATTCGGCAGCTGGAGAAGTACATATATTCCCCCTAAAGCTATTCCAAGCTCCCAATACTTTCCACAATTTCCGGAGGCACCCCCTTGCAACGTACACTGACCCCTCCCTGAACATGCACCAATCTGGATCCTCCATCCACTTCCCAATCTGGGGTACTTGACTGGTACTCCACAGCTGAGCAATGCTACGCTTGGCAATCAAGCACGCCAGGGTCACCCATTGTTTCCCATGTGAGATCAGGTCTGTAGGTTCCCAGACATTCAGCATACACCATCGGTTCTCCAGCACCAACTCGACACTCATTACCTCCCGGATCACCTCATGGGTTTCAACCCAGTAATCTTGTACTTTCACACAGTGCCACAAAATGTGAATGAATGTCCCTGTCTCCATACATCCCCTCCGACACTCTCCACTCTCTGCCAAACCAATCCGCACCAGCCGGGGTCCCGTGGTGTAAGACCGGTGAAGAATCTTCAATTGCACCAACCTAAGCCTCATAGGAATGGCCACCACTTTTGGGGAGGAGACTGCTTCTCTCCAGTCCTCTTCATCTAATATTAGGCCATCGGCGCCCCACTGCTCCCTAAGTTTCACCAATGGATTCCCCATGTGATTGATCAGTTTCTTGTAGATCAGTGAAATGTTTTTTTATGGGACATGGCCATCCAAGACCCGGTCTTCCAATGGTGAGGCCTCCGGAAGTGCAGCGTCTCTGGGAACATTGGCAAGAAGGGCGTGCCTGACCTGGAGGTATCGATAACACTCACTTTCTTGTAACTGATATTTTCTTTGCAGGGGGTCGAAGGCAAGGATTCCGTCTCCCCCCCAAATGTCCTTGATCTAGGAAATCCCGATGAGATCCCACCGGTCGAAACCCTTCGTTTTCCACAGGCTGCCCAATCTCTCAGAGTTCCACAACGGGGTCGCCAGAGTGAGTCTCCCCTCCCATTTGAGGGATCGAGTAGCTGTGTGCCACACATGGACCGCGTGAGCCGCTGGCCTGACAAGGGGAAACCGACCTCTCCTAGCATACAGAGCCCTAGTGAAATCCCCCCTGGCATCTGGCCCCGGTCCATTGCATATCCGGGATATAAAGGAGACCCGTAAACAGCGTGGTTTATCGCCGCCAGTTGGGAAGCCCAGTAATATTTCTTGAGGTCCGGCAGGCCAATCCCTCCGTCATACCAGGGAAGAGTAAGCTTGGAGAAAGCTATGCGGGGCCTGCCGTCCCAGAAAAGCTGCCTTTGGAGGGACTCTATTTCTGTAAAATATGAGGGGGGCACAGGGTCCATTGTGTTTTGGAGCGCATTCAAGAAGCGGGGAAGGGTAATCATTTTAAACAACACTGCTCGACCCAATAGGGAGAGTGGCAGCGACTTCCATCTCGCCACATCTCTCCGAAATCTGGCAAGAGGAGGAGAGATGTGGACCAACTTTGGGTCCATAGTCACAAATATTCCCAGGTACCTAAATCCCACCCTCTCAACCCGGAATGGCCGGTGGGTCTCCGGTGACGACAAAAAGCACAGACTTCGCCCAGTTAATGGCGAAGCCAGAGTGCCTCCCGAATATGGCCAGGACATCCATGAAACAAATCAGTGATTCTCTGGGAGTAGTAAGATGAAGCAGAATAACATCTGCGTACAACGAGATCTTGTCTTCCCACTCCGACGTCCAGCGCAGACCTCTAATCGATCGATCCCAACGAACCCAGGCCGCCAATGGCTTGAGTGCCAAAGCAAATAAAAGTGGGGAAAAGCCCCTGTTGTGTACCTCTGCCCAAAGGGAAGTCCGCGGATTTGTGGTTATTCACCACAACCCTGGCTATAGGGTCCGTATACAAGAGACAGACCCAGCCAATAAATTTGTGGCCGAAACCCAACTTCTCCAAGACTGCAAAGAAATAGGGCCACTCGACTCTATCAAAGGACATGGTCGCATCTAAGGACAACAGGATTGCAGGCTCGTGTATGTGCGACGCGCCTCCCAGGATTCCATGGAACCTCTGTAGGTTAAGGGCCTTGTTTCGGCTCGGCATAAAGCCAGACTGGTCTGGATGGATCAGAGTGGTGATGACCTTGACCAGCCTAATCGCCAGCAGTTTTGCTAGCACCTTGGGTTCCGCGTTATGGAGCGAGATTGGCCGGTACGAAGAGCACATTGTCTTAGGCATGCCATCTTTGTGAATAACAATGATGTTCGCAACTCGTAGATCTTATGGGAGCTGGCCTTTTTCTTTACTCTCGACAAACATGGCCCGAAGAAACAGTGCTAATTTGTTCGTGCTGAGTTTATACAATTCTATGGGGATTTCGTTTGGGCCCGAGGCCTTTCCGGAATGAGACCCCCGAATAGCCTGAGCCACTTCATCGTTTGTGAAGGGGGAGTCCAAGTACTCCCTATCTTCATCCGACAGAATAGGCATTTGAATGTCCTGTATCATTTCCCCGTTATCTGTCTCCGAATAGGTGCCCGCCGATGTATACACCGATTTGTAATTAGCCGAGAACTCGTCCACAATCAGTTGCGGATCCGTCACACTACCGACTCCGTCTATCTGCAACTCCGGCACCAATCTCGACGCCCACTTCCCTTTCTCCAGCCACGCAGTCAGTTTCCCCACTTTGTCTGCATGCTCGTATAACCTACTCTGAGTATCTGCATGCTGCACTCTATCCCTCCCTCTGACCAAGCTCCTGTACTCATCTCGTAGGAGATTCAAGCGGTGTGACCCCTCGGGGTGGCAGCCCTCGACATCTTCCCCTCCATATTCGTTAATTTCATCTCCACTCTCTCCACCTCCACCGGGCTCTTCTTCCTCTTCCCTGAAACCAACAATAGAATTTCCCCTCTGATAACTGTCTTGTACGCCTCCCACAGAGACTGTGCCGACTCCGCTGTGCCTACGTTTTCTTGGAAGTATCTTTCTGTGACCTGTATCGCCTCTTTCTTTGTGTCAGGGTCTCGTAAGTGCCAGGCATTTATGGGGGCAATCCTGCTCACATCTCTTTGTCCTACCTCCATCCTAAACCAGACTGGGGAGTGATCGGAGATCCCCCTGCCTACATGTCGCACCTCCCGGATCCATGCAGCCTGTGATGTCGGGACCAAGACATAGTCTATTCTTGATAAGGAGTGGTGCGTGGGGAGGCGTGCGTATAATGTGTTCCGCCAGGATTTCTCAGCCGCCACCCATTGGTAAGCCCAGTAGTTGCTAGAAAATCCAACGGGACGGTGTCAGAATTCGAGCTGGGCATCTATCCATTTCACCGTCCATTACCGCATTGAAGTCTCCAC
Organism: Lissotriton vulgaris; assembly: GCF_964263255.1. Lineage (NCBI taxonomy): Eukaryota > Metazoa > Chordata > Amphibia > Caudata > Salamandridae > Lissotriton > Lissotriton vulgaris. Next base: position 1,842,550,888 of record NC_141694.1, read on the forward strand.
CCACAATCAGGCGCCCCACAGGCAAAGTTAGAAAAATTGCGCAAAGATCTCGGAAGGTGTCTGTCTGCAGACTGGGAGGAACATATACGGACAAGAAAGTTACAGTCCTCCCCTCCCACAACCCCGAAATGCCAATGTATCTACCTCGTTTGTCAGCCCATGTGGCCTGGACAGTCAGTGGGAAGGAATTTCTAACCAGGATACCTACCCCCCTTGACCCGGTGGTAAACCTGGCGTGTGCCAGGAACTTATAACCCCCCTTGTGCAGAGCCATAGATCGATTTCCGACCAGATGTGTCTCCTGCAGCAACACCACATCCGGGGAATGTCTCCTAATAAGTTGACTAACCATCCACCTCTTTATCTTGTCTCCCAGCTCATTCACATTCCAACTAAGCGTGGATATCCCCAATCCCTGCTTACCAGAAGACATTGTAATGGTAAATCCTGTCTAGGTCACCTGATGCCATAAAAAAACAACAACAAATCGCTATTAATGATGCACATAGTGAAATCTCAATTGCAAAACAAACCCCAAACTTCGGCCCCCCACCCTGCACCCCTGCATGTAGCTTACGCTCAACCCCAACTATCAGTGTGCCTGTCGCCCCAACACTTATCTACAGCTAACTAAAAGTAGAAAATAGAGGGAGGGCCCGAACGAACCCACCAACCCCACCGTCCCCCGCCCCGCCACCACTGCTGTGTTCCAAGCTAGATTATAATGATATCTGTACAGGGGCAGCAGATCAGAGGAGCTGTCACATACCCGCCCTACCCCCCGCTCGCAACATCCTACTATTAAGCCCTACGAACACCATTATGCACACAGCTATTGTTCGTCCGCTTCGTCTCGATCTCGGCTCTCTGCCTCTGATGCATGAGTACTGTCCAGCAAATCCGCCGCCACCTCAGGGTTGTCGGAGAACCAGGCCTTACCATTGAGTTCCACTCGGAGCCGGGCCGGAAACATCATGGCATATTTTAGTCCTTTGTTCCTCAATTTCTTCTTCACCGATAAGAAGCCTTAACGCTGTTTTTGCACCATTTGGGTAAAGTCTGGGAAGAAGGAGAGAGTTGCGTTTTCAAACTTCAAGGGGGGCCCAGCTCGAGCCGCCTGCAAGATCACATCCCTGTCACGAAAGTTCAGGACCCTGGCAATCATAGGTCTGGGGGATGCTCCCGGCCTGGGTCTGCCTCCGAGGACCCTGTGCGCACATTCTACCGTGAAAAAATTGCTAAGGCCTTTAGGTTTGAGGTGATCAGGACTATATTCTCAAATAAGAGATCCGGTGTTTGCCCTTCAGATTTCTTGGGCACCCCAAGGATACAGACGTTGTTCAGCATGGCCCTGCCTTCATAATCATCCAGCTTGCGAACTACGAGGACACTCGAGGCCTTAAGGTCCCTCACCTCTTGTTGCAGCTGATTCACATTGTCTATCAAACTGACCGTCTTAATCTCTAGTGTCTTTACCTGCTCGTTGGCCTTTGTGAGGTCCGCCCGTAGCAGCCCCATCTCGATCCTGACTGTGTCAAGTTTATTATCCATGACTTCCAACTTCTGGCCAAGGGTTGCTTGAACACCATTGATGGCGGCCCTTAGGTCTGTCAACGTCGGTTCCGTGGGGGCAAGAGTGACCTCTTCACTTCCGGACTGGGTCTTCTTCGCTTCCACTGTGGACCCCTTCGGGAAGGTGTAGCGATCCAGCCGGTTTGTTTGGATGTTCCTGGATCCCTTGGAGGACCGGGGCAGGGGTTTGTCGAACTCTGGTTTCGTCGCCATATCGCCGCCCTTTCCCCCGAGGCTAGACCAAGTTGTAGTCTATTCCCAAGGTCAATGTCACTGGTTGGCCGTCCACCTCCTACGTACACTAATCAAGTATACGATCTTGACGTCCCCGAGTCTCTGTTGAGTCACATCCGTTCATCCGGCCAGGGCTGTTTGCGACAATCTCCACCACTCCAGGGAGGTGAGCGGCAGTCCGCCGGTTTCGCTCCCCTCCCAGAGTCTCACCACCGAATACCCCATCCACACAATGTTCGCGTGAGCAGGACACCCCACAGTCACTCTCTCTCAACCCTCTCTGTATTGTATACAACCTATATATTTCTCAGGAGCTCCCCTATGTTGTAGCTCCTTTCCAGACCCGGCGGCGAGGGGTAGGTCCATGCATGGAGGCACGGTAATTCAAAACCTGAAAGCAAGGAGGTTTAACCCGATGTACTACCCGCCGGGTACTGTTGTTGTAGCTCACCATTGAACAGATAGGCAAATACAGCGCAACACAGGTACACCGTCCTTTTTCATTTGAATTTAATATTTAATTTCCGATACGGAGGAAAAGACACTTTGTAGACAGTTCTCACGATTAAAACTTATTCTGACATTGGTCCTGAAGAATAGCTAGTCAGTGCACAAATAGCGAGAAACATGTCAACCCAGTCCTACACAAACTAGCCTAGTCTCGCACAAGGGTACATAACTTCCCTTCGAGTCCAGTCTAGATCTCTTTTAATTGGAGCGAGGGACCCCTAGAATAAACCTGATCTTGGCACCCTTAGCCCCATTTTAACTCACTGCAACGTCTACACCGCCTTGGCCCCATACCCGCACTTCACCCATACGGCAGTTGGATAGAAGATCTCTGCCAAAGAGCCCCTCTTAGTGGTGTTGCCCGTTGGGTATTGCACCGCCGACCCAACGAGGAGCACTGCCGATGATGAAGCATGACACCCACAAGGGTGTGTGAGGCCATTACATCCAACATATTGGATGCCCATCCGTAGGTTTCCTTTTGGTTCCTACGATATCCAAACAACTGAACGGACACAACACTTTCTTTTATTAGGAACAGCCTGGTACCATTTTTGATACTGTTACTTTGGGCGAACACTGTGGCTGGACCTACCACTCCCCTCTGTGAGTGGTGATTTCGCCTTCTCCTGTAAAACAGGATTCCTTCTCCCCCTTTTTTGTAAACACTTAGCTCTACACAGCAAATGTTCACCTCGGTGCCCTCCTGTGAAGCCAGGGAATGTGTCGGGACCACTCAGGTCACTCGACCACCACGACGCCCTTTCTTCACCACAAGGGCGGCACCTCCAGCGGGCACCCCGCAGATGCCTCCGGCGCTGTTTTCAAGTCGCTGGCAACGCAAGTCTTCAGCGTGGGGAGCTCTCAAGACGGTCCAGGCAGGCCTATTCCCTATTCGGCCACTGACGTGTCCTCTGTCTTTTGCGGCCCACCGAGGCGCCAATGCCTCCACCACTCTCCATGCACAGTCTCCCCTGGTGCACCAGTCATCTGGCAGGCTCAGCGCCTGACGCCCGCATCCCTCTTCCTCTGCAGCACTGCCTCTCTCACTCCCTGGGCGCCAAGTGTCCCCCAGGATGTATCTCCTCCGTAGCGGGGCCGGTGGCAGGCAAACCACGGCCCCTGTGCTGTGTACTTCAGGGCGGCTTCGGCACAGAGCAGCCCCTACTATCGGCAAATCAAGATGTGACGGGGCATCGGAAGAGCCCGCAACTCCCTAGTTACTTATGCCGCCGCTGTGCCTGCACTCCAACACTTGGGGTAACCTTTTACCCCTAACCACTGGCACAGCGAATTTGCAATTTGCAGTGTATTTTCATAATTTTCTTCATTACTAATTAATTTTTTTAACCATCTATTATTCACTCCATTTTTCCACCACTCTTATGTTCAGACATTTTCCAATCCGCATGCAAGGAATTACGACAAATTCCCAAGTTTCTAATGCTCCTGTTTGGCCATCCGAACCTTTAATCAAGAACACGACATAAACCAAATTAATGTGTAGCAGTTTATTCAAACCCAATGCATTTCGGGCCTAAAGTGCCTGGAGCACGTCAAATCGCGGAGCCCGGGGAGTGCGCTCCCGCGTCGCGGGCCGGACCGGTGGTAGTCCGTCCACATCCCCGGGTGTTGACACACTTGTAGCCGGCCACTCAGGTACGTGAGGTCCCGGCTTTCACGCCGGACTAGGCCACGTTCTTCAGGCAATGCAGCTGCGCTGCCAAGCAACGGAATTGATCAGTGGCAGCAGCGTTAGGCGTCGCTTCCGTTCCGGAGTTGAGGAGCAGGGCTCGGGCCAGCATACATAACAGGATGAGTTGACAGGGAACAGTGGTCGGCCATCTTGGTCGCCGGCTAGCCTCCTCCCCCGAGAGATCCTGTATTTTAGAGGGTGTGTGATCATTTGAGAGGGAATTGACTAAGTTGATTCAAGAAACCTGCTTAATTCCGCACTCTAGTTCGGGCAAGGTTCCAGTTGAACTTCTCAAGTGTAGGAAATCGAACGGCAATGCATTTCCTGATTATATGGTGAAAGCAAGGTGAGAACGTGAAAAGGATGAGAGGAAATCTTGTAACAAATAAACTTCAGGGGAAAGCATAAACTTTAGTTTGAGTGTTAAAAACCTGATGAAGTACTTGTGACTGTAATCAGGAGCAGTAATGTTAAAGTATGGAATATAGGAAAGATGCTTGCGTAGTAGGGTGGTCAAGGGAAGATGGGGATGCTAAGAAACGTATATTAAATAGTTCAATATATGTGTAGTAATAAGACACATATGGTCAAGTGTCAGAAGGCCAGAAACGGATATGCATGACACAAATGCATAACCTTTTGTTTTCCATTTAATTCTCTGGGTCTAAGCAACATAGCTGCTGTGGCTCACTTCCTTTCCTGATACATTGAAATAGCCTGAACTTTGACTTGGCACTAGTGCCCCTCGCTGGCACATAAACGTTCTGTGAGTTTATGGTCATAATGCTGTGTGGGTCGGGGTCAAGCAGCATGATGAAGGCCTTGTTTGAGTTTCTTGACTTGCTCATGCAAGAATCAGCCGAACTTCTCATGTAGCTTTGACAATAAGTTTCTTCGCTGCTACTGCGTCTTTTCAACACCTTAAGAAAGGCATTGCTCCAAACCCCAATGATACCCAATTTGGAATAAATGCATAAATGGGAATGGGGAAGAAAATCAGACAGCGGTTTCCTGCAATGTTTAAGCCCAGTGTGGCGATGGTGGAGTCATCTCTGCGACACTGGACCCTACCTAAAGAATAAGGTATTGTGAATAGTGTGTCAAATTAGTTTTTAGGGCAACAAATCTCTTGAGGTCCTCATGAATGTGTCTAACTGGTACATAAGGGCGGAAACATGTTAACCAGGGTGGCAGAGGTATGACTGCCCCTCATCACCAGTTCTTTACGGTGTGTGGAGGGGGAACAACCATCACAACGCAACTTTTACTACGCATTGCTATTACATTGCATATGCTTTTACAACGAATGCGATGTAATGGCTATTCATGTCGTTGTGAGGAAACTGAGGCTGTTTTCAAACGACGTGCACCTCCGTGAAGCAGGAAGCAGGAACCAGGAGCAAAGATGTCGACGCTAGAAAGCAGGGGCAAAGAAGTAAGGCTGATTTTAGGGTTAAGGTTAGCGTTGGGGTGGGAGTAGTGTGGGTAGTGGTTTAGGGTAGTGTTGTAGTGTCATAGTGTTTTAGGGTTTAGGTTAGTGTAGTGTTGTAATGTAGGGTTGGGAGTAGTGTTGTAGTGTCGTAGTGTTTTAGGGTTTAGGGTAGTGTAGGGGTGGGAGTAGTCTAGTGTTTTAGGGTAGTGTTTTAGTGTAGTGTTTTAGGGTAGTGAAGTAGTGTTTGCGTAGTTTAGTGTTTTAGGGTTTAGCGCAGTGTAGGGGTGGGAGTAGTGTGGGTAGAGGCTTAGGGTAGTCTAGTAGTGTTTGTGTAGTGAAAAGGTTTAGGGTTTAGTGTAGTATTGTGGTGTTTGTATAGCGTAGTATTTTAGGGTAGTGTAGTAGTGTAGTGTTTTAGGGTTTAGGGAGGTGTTGTAGTGTTTTAGGGTATAGGGTAGTGTTGTAGTGTTTGAGTAGTGCAGTGCATTAGGGTTAGGGTAGTGTTGTAGTGTTTGTGTAGTGTATTGCATTAGGGTTTAGGGCAGTGTTTTAGTGTTTGTGTAGAGTAGTGTTTTAGGGTAGTGTTGTACTGTTGAGTAGTGTTTTAGTCCTGATTAGAAAAACAGCTGGGATGATTTAATTAAGAGTGTTGAAGCTAAGCCACGCAAAACTAGTAGGCAGCCGTTATAAACTCACTGTGCTGCTGTATGTGTTTCAGGGAGAATGTCATAACCTGAACAGCGCCCCTCCCCATTCCGAGCCACACAAGACGCATGATATAGGTGATGGATAACAGTGGCTGCTGGTGACATTCGAAAGTGGTGAGGTGTAAATAAATAGCTGTACTGCCATGTTGCGAGCGAGCGTAGCGTACGAGTCCAAACCAAACTTGGGGGTCTCGCAGGGGCTCTTACCCGAGAAAATGTTGAAAAAGAGTGGGCAAATGGTGAATTTTCAAGCAAATTTGAGATAGCAGGAAGGTTAATAAAGCAATTGTGAAAAAAACGTACAGTGAGGCGGTGGGCTCAGATGCCATTGGCAAAAAAAAAACGGATTCTTGACCCTAATTGCAAAAAAAGGCAATATTTACATATTACAGTGTACCGCGGATGCCAAAGGTAGATGGGTTTCGGCGAAACTCTCAAAAGGCAACAGGGAATTTTATGTCACCAATGTCTACGCCCCTAATAAAGACGACACAGGTTTCTGGAAAGAGCTGTGCGACCACATCAGCACGATTCTGGACGATGCAACTCACATTTTAGGTGGGGATCTTAACTTCCCACTGGATCCTCTGTTAGACAGAGATTCTCGCCGCCCGCTTCGGCCAAAGGCTCCGCATAAAGCCCTCATCAATCTATGCACCCGTTTCAACATGATAGACTCATGGAGACTTCAGAACCCCACTGGCAGAGACTATACCTTCTTTTCACCTCCCCATAACACATACTCATGTATAGACTATATTCTCACCTCTGGTCACACCTCTGCTGAGATTGAAGAAACCTCAATTGAGCCACGAGTAATCTCAGACTACTCCTGTATTACGATGTCCTTAGCAATACAGAATGAGGTCAAAAAAACAAATTTGTGGAGTCTTAATAATGCTGTATTAAAGAAAGAGACTTATAGGCAAACTATTGAGTCGGCGATTCGAGAATATCTTGCACTTAACAAAAAGGGGGACACATATGACCTTACAAGGTGGGAGGCTCTCAAGGGCACCATTAGGGGCCTAATAATTAAGATATGAGCAGCCATGAATAGAGATGCAAACAGTAACCTGACACGACTAGAACAGGAGATATCAACTCTAGAAAAAAGACATATACTTTCAAGAGACCCCCTCATCATGAATGATATAATGAATAAAAAAATATGAATACAACAAAATAGTAAGTGAAAGAGCAGGAATTTGGATAAAGAACCAAAAGTATTTTAGGTTATGTGACTCCAAAAAAGTGGGTAAGAGTCTTGCATCTTACCTGAAATTTAAACTACAGAAAACAGCTATTAAGAGTTTAACTGATCAGGCTGGGACCTCCCATTCCGAACCCATAAAAATCGCAGACATCTTCAAGGACTTTTATAACTCCTTAGATAGCAAAAATAAGGATCTCGACAGCTCTAAAATAGAAGAATACTTACGAAACTGCACACTCCCCTCACTCTCAAAGCAAGACCAATCAGAACTTAATCTCCCAATATCCGCTACAGAAATTGGAAACGCAATTAAAACTCTCAAAACCGGGAAAGCACCCGGGCCTGATGGGTTTAGCGCCATGTTCTAAAAAAGCATCTCCCCAATCCTGACTGAGCCCCTCAAAGACCTGTATGAGGAATTCACTACCAGTGGCCAAGTTCATGGTACCCCAGCTGAAGCCATCATAACAGTAATACCAAAGGAGGGAAAGGATCCATCATCCCCGAAAAATTACAGACCAATCTCGCTAATTAACTTTGATTGTAAAATCTACGCTATGATACTCGCCAAACGGATTCAGAAATTCCTTCCCAAACAGAGTCACCCCTCACAGGTAGGCTTTCTGACTGTCCAGTGACAATACACGCATACTCCTTCAGGTCAGCCCTTCCTGATGTAGTCGGCGCACTGGCCTTAAAAGCCGCCAATTTTAGTGTGGTGGGTGATTTAAATCTCCATTTTGATTCTCTCTGCTCCCCTGCGGTTAGTACTATTCTTGCCGACTTGGAGGCTCTCCAGCTATTCCAGCTAGTTAAACACCACACTCATGTGGGTGGTCATATCCTGGAACCTTTTTTTACTAACTTAACCTCGGTTAAAGTACTGCCACCGAAGCCTATGGCCTGGACTGACCACCACCTAATTGAGGCACACCTCGCGCTCAACACTTCTCCCCTTAGAGTCCCTACTCCTGCTATTCTCAGACGTCCCTGGAAAAAGCTGAAATTGGCTGACTTTCATCAGCTTCTTGGTCTTCACCCTCTCGGCCCCTTTACAGATGTGGAATCTGGTTATGCTCTCCTTTGTAATTGGCTTACTAAAGCTTTAGATAGGCTGATTCCTATCTCTGAGAGTAAACATTGTCGCACCGAATCTAGCCCCTGGTATGATGATTCACTTCGGCTTTTAAAAAAATCCTGCAAACAAGCTGAAAGAGTTTGGCGCAAGTCTTATCAGCTTGAAAAGAAAATTTTGTATCTTGCTTGGATCAAGAATTATCATAAAGCGATCTGTAAGGCCCGCGCTGCCTACTTTTCCCTTGAATTCAGTACCAGTACTAACCGGACTAAACTTATATTCAAGGTGCTTAAGGATCTCACAGCCAGCAGAGCCCCAGCTGCCGAGATCTGTTCTCCTTCCCACTGTGAGGATCTGGACGCTTTTTTTGTAAAAAAGGTGAAGGACATCTATCGTTCCTTTTCTGGCACTACTATGTCACCTGAGAATCAGGAATCTGTCTCTAATACTACTACGTTCCTGTCTCATCTTCCAGAACTTACGAAGGAGGAATTTAACAAAATTGTAGTCAAAGTTAAAACAGGCTCTCCCACGGATCCTCTACGACCCACTCAATTCAGAGAGTCCGCTCCCTTCTGTCTTCCTCCGCTACTAGATCTTGTTAACCTATCACTATCTTCAGGTATGGTCCCGGCTATCTGGAAACAGGCTCAGGTTATTCCCATCCTAAAAAAACCTGCCCTTGATCCTTTGAAATTGGAGAACTACCGCCCCATTTCCCTCCTTCCCTGGGTTGCTAAACTGACCGAGGCCCACGTTAATACCATCTTATCTAACCATCTTCATTCTGCGAATATATTAGATCCCTCGCAGAATGGGTTTCGGCCCGGCCACAGTACCGAGACTGTGCTGCTCTCTATGGTCGAACATCTCCGGACTTTGGTCGATTCTGGTCACACTGCGGCACTGGTGCTTCTTATCTCAGTGCCGCGTTCGACACGGTCTCCCACGCTGTTTTATTACAGCGCTTGGTTGAGGCAGGTGTCGACAATGTGGCACTTGAATGGTTTCGATCTTTTCTATCTGATCGTACCTTCAAGGTTATCACTCCACCGTATGAATCTAGACCGTACTCCATTGACCAGGGAGTTCCGCAGGGCTCGGCCCTCAGCCCCACTTTATTCAACCTCTATGTGCAGCCGCTGGCTGCTGTCGCTAAGCGTTGGAACCTTACCATGGTATCCTACGCTGACGACACGCAGCTGGCGGTTGCAATAAGTGGGGCTTCTGACCTTGAGGCTGCCAAGTTCCGTGAGGGATTTCTCTCAGTGGCCCGATGAATGACAGACAATTACCTTCAATTGAACGCCAAAAAAACCGAGGTGCTCATTGTCGGTAAGCAGAGTCATCTTTGGGGTGATAAATGGTGGCCATCTGAACTCGGCCCGACCCCTACTCCTGTCATCGAGGTTAAAAACCTAGGGGTCTGGCTTGATTCTCAACTCAATTTTGTCACCCACACTAAAAAAGTGGCCGCCACCTGTTTTGGTACTCTTCGTAAACTCAGATCTACTTTTAGATTTGTTGACGCTCCCACTAGACAGCTTATTGTACAAGCCACGATTTTGTCCAGGTTGGACTACGCAAGCTCTCTTTTGCTTGGAGCTAATCAGGCTGAACTTCTAAGACTCCAACGTGTTCAAAACGCTGCCGCCAGGGCTCTGATAGGCCTACCCAGATTCTGCTCTGCCAAAAAAACTATTCAAAAGCTCCACTGGCTCCCTGTGGCTCAGCCTATCAATTTTAAGTGCCTCTGTCTCTCGTTTAAAAATTCTTAAACATTCCTCTCCCCAGATCCTGGAGCATCTTATCTCTCCTTGTATTCCCACTCGCTCTCTGAGGTCCTCAAGCCTTCATTTGGCTATAGTTCCACGCTTCAAGAGGTCCAGATCCGGCGGCCGCTCCTTTCGTGTGCTTGCTGCCAGGTTGTGGAACTCTGTCCCTGTTCATATCCGTGCGATTGACAACCTCTTGGCCTTTAGGAGAGCTGTAAAAACCTTCCTCTTTCCTCTGGATCTCGAATGTTGTTGTGTTTGCTCATTTTGGTATTGCTTTGTCCGGTTTCTGTTCTATTAGCGCCAGGACGCCCCTTTGCTGGGGCATCTGTGCGCTCAATAAATTCGGATAACATAACATAACATACTAGCACACATTTTAGAAAGGGCAAAGCTGACTGAGTCGCCAACTATCGGAGTCACCTTAGATGGCGAAAAGGCCTTTGACAAGGTTGACTGGACCTACTTGGAAGCCGCCTTAAATAAATTTAAACTGGGCACGGACGTTATACGTATGGTGATGGCTTTATACTCCAACCCCTCAGCCAGAGTAAGAGCAGGCAGCTGTCTTTCATCATAATTTAGTTTAGAACAGGGTACACGAGAGGGCTGCCCCCTCTCCCCCTCTCTTTTCCTGCTCGCTATCAAACCTTTCCTTCACCACCTTAGGACTAATGACCTAATTAAAGGGGTTGACTTTGGCGGTTACACAGTTAAAATAACGGCACATGCGGACGATGTCTTGGTAATGTCCGAGGATGAGGTGGCCGCAATCCCAGCCTTGATGTCTTCAATAGCGGACTATGCCGCTGTTTCGGGCTACAAACTTAACAGGGACAAAACGGAAGTGAAGCTTCTAAATAACATCGGGGATAAAAGTGTTATGGGCAATTCAGGCTTGTTTTGGCAACCTAAAAGTTTCAAGTATCTTGGCCTGGAATTCGAGAAGGACCTTAAAACAAACGAACATGCCCTTTACAAAAAGATTTCATCCCACCTGGATGGCTGGTCCCCAAAATTCTTGACATGTTGGGGTAGAGCAGAAACGTGGAAAATGATGATAACCCCCTTAGTCAATTATCTTACCTGTATGCTGCCCATGCTGTTATCAGATGAATTCCTAAAAAAGGTATGTAAACTTTTTAATACTTTTCTATGGCAGGGCAAGAAACCGAGGATTTCTTTGCGTAAACTCCAGTTGCCTAAGGAAAAAGGGGGTATAGGACTGCCGAACTTTAGGTGCTACTAGACAGCATACTTATGCAAGCAGGAAGCTAACTGGTTTCTACCTCACTCGGACTATACACCCGTGTGGGTGTACATTGAGAGAGCGATCATTAACAATATGCCTCTTTCCGCAATAATGACTACTGATGTTTTAGCCTTCCCACACTCCAAATATATCCTGCTCAACACAAAAAGGGCCCTGCTAAGCCTAGAAAGACACTACAAAGTCAAGGTCAAAATAAAACAAATCCAATCCGGCCTCTTTATGGCATAATCCGAGTTTAAAAGTGGATGGTAAGACTCTCTACTGGGAACATTGGTCAAAACAAGGGGTGAACTTGGTTAAAGATTTATTCAGAGGCTCATCACCTTTGCCTTTCTCCAATTTACAGTCCCAGTGCGGGTTTCAGCACATAGACCTCTTTAGATTTCTTCAGATCTTATCATCTAATCACTAATTTCAGCCCGCGCCATCTCCCCAAATGATCCCACAATTAGCGGTAAGCTGTCCTTACTTTTAAAACTAGGTCACATAGTCTCAAAAATATACAAAATCCTCTCCCCAAATTTACAAAAAACTCATAGGAAATGCGAAGCTTCCTGGGAAAGGGAAAATAATTCTACCAATATACCATTTGACTGGGAGCAGATATACCTGACCCCTTTCTATAACAAAATCTCCCCAAAACTTTCCCAGACCAAGTTAATGCTAATTAATAGAACGTATTGGACCCCAGAGAAAATCTTCAAACTAAAACGTAATATTAGCCCCACATGCTGGAATTGCAAGTCTGAGGTTGGTGATTTGGCTCACATGCTTTTTCACTGCCCGTCGCTACAATCCTACTGGGATAAAATGTATAATTACATACAAAGAACCTTTCACTACAGTCCTCCTAGGGATTTCGCCTATGTTTTATTAGGGGCCATAGACCTTCAATTGGGATGTATTCACGACCGATACTTGATGGACCTCATGCTCACACTTGCATGTAAGGCTGTACTAAGCAAATGGAAATCTACCAATGAAGTCTCCTTTAAAATGTGGCAAGAGTGGTTGTTCTCACTAAGAGGGGCGGACAACGAGGCACTCCATACATCACCATGGCGCAAATCACACAACAAACTCTGGAGTTCTCTGTGTTCCCCAGAAGTATGCCATGATCCACCATGAGCCTCAAACGAGTAGTTCTAGTATTATGTCCCGCGTTATGACTTAATTATGCTCATCCTTTATTTATTGTTCATATAATTTCTCCTGTTTCCTTTTGATTTGATTTGATATCATTTCGTAGCTAACAAGGTCACTACTGTTTCCGAGATTGTCTGACTTTGCATTATCATTATCATGTATGTTACTCAGGTTATGACTTTGCTTATAATTATTTTTAACCTGTATTCTTTTGTTTCTTGTATTGTCGGCCCTTTCATGTTCTTAATAAAAACGATTTGAATACAAAAAAAGCAACTGTGAATCTGTTCTAACAAAGACAGTGAATGGCTCGGCTCTGGTCGAGCTCTTCCTTTTATTTGTTAACTTGCCCACATATAGTGCCATACATTCCTAGTACCATCACTATCTCTTGTCTCCATCTATTCACCTTTCATGCCATTCGTTCACCGTCTTTCTCTCCATCACCCATCCATCTTTTCATCTCTCATTTTCTCCCGTCCTTCCTTCTATCTCTCCTTTTCTCTCTTCCTTCTTTCCACTGCAAGAGATTGTATTTATGAGCTCCTGGGAGACCAGATTGAAAGGATCTTCAAACAAGGTAAATATCTCCTAATGCACAGGATTGTCCGGTGACCTCCACCCCGGCTCAAGCTGCTGTGGTGGAGGGTTTGTGGCGCTCCTCTGCAAAGAGACCACACACTTGCCACAGAAAGTGTCTGCCCAACACATCACAACATAATACACCAAAACAGTTCACAGTAAAGAACATTTACTTTTAATGGACGTTTTCTCTTCTCAGGTGACTTCCTCAACATGCATTAGGATATTGCAACACACGCGGGTTGTCACAGCAAAAAGAGTGACGCTCCTCAAGAGGAAATAGACAATGACACCGCCAAGTTGTCAGCACGGTAGGCTCAACCTAAGCAAGCCGGGAAGGGTGCACCCCTGAGAGTGTATTTACGATGCACTGTGTCACACACTCCAGTCTGACGGCGAGCACATTGGAAATACACCAGTATATGCATATCTTAATGTTACACTCCAACACGCACAACTTGAAACAGACACAGTATGCTTTCAGTACACAAGAGTGTGGAGCACGTAATGTGTTACACCATTGCAAGTTGTGCTGCACCATTGCAAGCTGTGCAACACAGGCGTACGTGTGTCTTTAGTGAAGAGGAGCCAGCATGTGGGTAAATACAATAACGCACAAACATTCAGGTATTGGAACGGAGACATCCAAGCTTTTTCGATACACACATGCCCCACCATGCGCCAAACTTATGTTTATATGTGCAAATTACAAATCACCATTCCATGTTGAGAGTAATCTACACCTGATAATATTGTAAGCCTCTGACATTAATGTCCAATCTTGACAATAATTGTAGAACTGAGTGTGACCCGCACACAGTACTGATCCAGCGCCCCTACAGAAAATCTGTCTCAACAACACTACCCAACACCATGATACTCACCATTAATCATAAACTCTTGCAAGGCCCATAAGTAACCGAGACAAATATTGGGCAACTGAATCATGTGACCTAATTAATCAGAACTATTCACAAACTATTTACACATTATATGCAACTGCAGTTCATCATCATCATAATCATAAAAATATAACGGAAACATTTAATTAAGTCACTTGGTAAATGGATCAACTGATGGTAACTAGACTAAAAATAAACAAGACCAGCTTGTCATTTCAAATCTAATTTAATTTTCGAAGAATGAGCATTTAAAATAAATAACTTTATTTATTAGCAATTAGCAGATTAGCAGCATTTATTAAGGTAAAGGCACATTAAACTGACATTTCAAAACTTATTCAGAAACATGAATAATAATCATAAACGATTTTCATTCCCTAAATCTATTTCCCTAACTGATTCACTTCACCTAGGAGGGAAAGATGTAAAGTCCATAAACCCTATTATCCTTACGTGAGCAAGAAGTCCAACAGCAAGTCACGTCTCTCAGGAATTGGAAAAGTGAGGAGCACCCTCTTGTCATGGGGCCAGTTTTTATACCTTTCTAACTTACTAATCTGCACTGAAAAGAATACTTTTCACTGACATTCTGATTGGCTGTCAGCTGTCAGTCCATATGAGATCATAACCTTTTCAATCCAAAGTTGTGCCTTTCTAAAACGTCTTTGTCCTTTATCCACAGGCGACATTAGCTTCCGAGGATTTGCAACATCTTATTAAATAACAGTTCGCTGTTTCCTCAGCTTGGCTGATCTGCCGCTTCCTGTCCTTGAAGTTATTCAACCCAGAGCACATCTTGCACAGTTCCATTTATTTATTTTTCTGATGAACGTCATTGTGGCAAAACTTTTCCACTTTCTCAGCTCTGCTCAGCTCATCACAACAGGATTCCAAACACCCATTTAAAAACATTAGGCCTCAGGCCTTTCTAGGAAGCTAGTATTCAAACAAACACAAAACATTAATTAATTTGAGTAATGAAAATCATTCTGTTACCCACTCCCTTTACTAAAGTTAACCCATTAGTTTATGTTATCCAGCTTTAAGCACATGAATGCAGCATTTTTATTTACCATCTTCTTTTTAGGCCAACAGGATTCTCCACAAACCTTTGCCACATATATGACGCGACATAGACAAAAGCACATTTAAAATAGGCACATGCCATTAATTAAACACCCGCAATTAATGTTGACAAAATCAATAGACAAAGTTAGTTCATTATTTTTTAACATACTTGCAAATGCAACATAGAGCACATAATGTTAATCCCATATGTCGTGTATGCATTTTAATCTAGATTGATTAGTACATATCATGCATAAACTCATCAATACGATTAATTATTATGGAAGTTTAACTTCGCGAGTCAAAATATAATTCATTTCTGAACCTCGCTTCATCAACTCCCTCATCTGGTGATTTCAAAATCACCAAACAACACCCAAAATTTTACCAAAATTTTAACCTTTTTGAAGACATCATATTTTGAACACCTTCTGTGTTAGTTTTTCTAAACCTTAGATTCAGCAGTTTGTCTACAACTCTCATATTGGCATTCCGAAACTCTTCCAATTCTATCTCCTTCTACCGTTCCTTTCTGAGTTTATAAATAATTCTCTTTTCCCTCACATACTTCTTTCTCTTGTGTATCATGCAACTAATTTTTAACAAAAGTGTCACTATGACTATGATTATTACAGGATAAAGTAGTTTGCCAATGATTGTACTGCCAATCTCTCGAAACCAGTTTCCAATTGCTGCAAATCTTTTGCTCAAACGTTCTGAAAAATTGTCATCTTCTAGGAGTTCTATTTCCTAATGAAATTCAGTGATGTTTTTAATAGGCATTTCTATATTCTGGCTCTTATCTGGGATATAAGTACAGCAATGCTGGACATGTAAAATCCCACAAACTCCTTCTTTTGCTAGCAGAATGTCTAATGCAAGACGGTTCTGCATTACCATACTTCTCGTGGCAACAAGTTCTGTGTTAACTAATTGGAAACCACTTGCAATGTCTGTGGACAATCTAACTATAATTGTGGATACTTTTCTGATTTTAATTGCATTCAGGGTTATTCCTACCATAGGAATTATTGCACTAAATATGTCACCCATGATTTCTGAAAAACTTTCCCTCCTGTACCTGTTCAGGTGTGTGCCAATTTTGAATGAACCTTTTGCATTTCTGTCCACATGAAAATTTTTGGGAAAAACCAAACCAAGATAGCACGTCCCATACCAATGGTCTGGGAGGCTAAATTAAGCTTTGTTCCCACAGACAAAATAAATTCCAGGAAAAATTGGGTCTTTGCCACCTTTAAATCCCCATCCCCCTGTGATACAATAAGTATCCTCACATTGACTTGCACCCACAAAGAAATTGTCATACAAAGTATTGTCTCTCATAATGCAGAATTTTCCACTAACAGGTTCATCTATGTGAATAGCAGCGTACTCATTTCCACCATTGAGCTTTTCATCCTCAATTTGCCAAAACTTTGATTTAGTTTGTTTCAGCATCTCATTCCTCTTGTAAATCGCCCTTCTCTCCTCAACCAAATTTAGAAATGATTTTTCTTCAGCTCTCATCTTGCATGTTAAATTGTTTTTAAAAGCGCACTCATAGGTAAGTTCATTAGTCACTATAAAGAATTCCCTCATCTGTTTAGCAGGTCTTACTTTGTTCAAGCTGTTTACAACTTTTAAATTTGCAAAAATTTCGTCATAATCTGAGTAATAGTACTTCAGACAACCTGTTTGATAAAACAAACTAGCTATAACACTGCATGTAATGCCATAAGTAAGGGGAAGCATGTTATATGTAACCCCCTCTGAAACAGAAGCAGGAAGCTTCACACAGACGTAACAGTCCTTCACATCCATAACTTTTACATATTCTGACAAGAGTCTTGAAAAAGAATTACTAGAAAAATCACCAACAGATCTATCTTGGTGGATCTCTGGTTTGTGTTCAATAATTTTGTTAGTTTTACCATCATGTTTAACTTGTTTAGTCTCAGCTTTACTAGTCATGTTAACTTTGTACATCTCCTTGTCAATTCCAAATGGGAAAATGACAGCCAAAATCAACCAAACCAAAATTATTAGGATCACACAAATAGAAGACATTTTACAGCATCTTCTAAAAATAGTACACCTTGAATTGTCAGTATTAGGCATCTTTTTTTTTTTTTTAATCAAAACAAAAATTCTAAAACAAAAATTTAAAGTACTCTTTATATACACCTCCTCTTTTAAATTGTTTTTTAACTTAGTAACCCTCTAACAGCTTTTCTTCGACCTTGCGTCTTACATTAATGTGTTTTTCCAGCTAACACAATTTCTTCGACCTTGTGTCACCTAACACAATTTCTTCAGCCTTATGCCAAAAATAAACCTCAACCTGATAAGAAAATAATTTCAATCATTGTCACTCGTTTCTTCTAAATCCTCCTGACTACTGCTACTAATTTCCACTACTGGTAGAATTATTATATAAGTCCACTCAGGGGACTTGTACCTCTGATTGGGCCTTAACACTCTTTTTGCTCTACTACTAATCACCTCTATTTTCTTTCCTATCTGATTTTTCTTATCAGAGTCACCTTTCTGACTTGATATCTCATTAATTTGCTCCTTTGATTTGTTCACTAATTTGAATTTTAAGCTTTCTTTTGGCCAATTATCTCCTTTTCTTTTTTTTTTTTTTTTTTTTTTTGTCGCAAGACATTTATTATGTACAAATGAAAAAGAAGATGCACACTGCGTCACGCCAACAACCCGGAGGCAGGCCGCTATCAGGCAGGTTATACAAAGATTACATAGAAATATCTCAGAGGCCATTATCCGGCCGGGTTGATCATTCAGAGGTAGACTTTAGATACAATAAAATCTTCAGTGTTTACAGTGCATCTCTAGCGAGTAAACGGTCTTACTTTTCTTACAGTGCTGTTGACAATTGAAAGATAGCGAAAATCAATGAAGCCGCCCCTGAGTAAGCAGCAGTCAACCACCCGCCGCAGCAGCCTATAAATAGGATGTGTCTGTCAGCACCATTTTTCTCCCAACAGGACCCCCCAACAAGCTAAACCATAAACTCCAAACATAGGTGCAAGTACGTGGAAACAGCATCCATACATCACTCCAGTCCACAAAGGGGTCGTGCGGGCCTGCCACAGGTTGTCCAGATAGAGGGCCAG
This sequence comes from Lissotriton vulgaris, assembly GCF_964263255.1. Classification (NCBI taxonomy): domain Eukaryota; kingdom Metazoa; phylum Chordata; class Amphibia; order Caudata; family Salamandridae; genus Lissotriton; species Lissotriton vulgaris. Next base: position 1,842,569,216 of record NC_141694.1, read on the forward strand.
CCATGTTCGGGGCGGGCACGGCGAGGCATCTTGGCTGTGTACGAATTAGCGAAGGACGTATGGGGTGGGGGGAAGGGGGGGAGGGGTAGTGAATTGTCCACAGGAGGACCGGTAGGACGGGGGGGGGGGGGACAGGGGACTCCATCCGGGTTAGTGGAGGCAGTAAACGCATAACTTGCGTCTGGGCAGTTCCTGTCAATGTAAGCGCGGGACAGCGGGACCCCAATCATTAAACTACGCAGCGCGTACCTTTAGCCCATGTCGTCTGAAATACTCGTGGCACGTGAGGTACCTGGGGAGTCAGGGGACGTGCGTTCTGTGGTCCACTGTACAAACGGGCCCCATATGTCAGTGGGTCTGGAAGCGGTGGGCATGGTCTCCCAATAGTGCGTCAGTTGTGTGTGGCCGTAAGTCACATCCCTGATCCAGCTCTCGAGTGTGGGGAGGGCCGGCCTGCCCCAGTGTAGAGCGATCTGCCGTTTGGCATATAACAGAAGTAACGCATGCAGTTTCCTGTCGCAGGGCTCAGTATTCTTAACATACCCCAGCAATCCCAGCAGTGGAGACGGTGAGTCACTCCTTTGTGTGATTTGATTGATGGCATTGAAGATCTCTGACCAGTATGCCCTCAGCTTGGGGCAGCCCCAAGCCACATGAATAAAGGTTGCATCGTCACCTCCACATTTCCAGCAAGAGGCATCCTCACGGATACCCATTCGGCGTAATAGTGTCGGAGTGCGGTAGTATCTGTGTAGGAATTTGAAGTGGATAAGCCGCAGTCTGTAACTTGGGGATAGAGCCGTGAGTTGCGCGCAGCAATATTCCCATGCGTCATCCGGAAGCAGGTCTCCCAGGTCCTCAGCCCAAGCTGTCTTGGCCTTGGCTACTGTCACCGGGGCTTGTTCCTGCATGCAGTTATATAATCTGGACACCAGCTTCTTAGGGGAAGGTCGTGAGAGCAAGTTTTGGAGGGCGGCTAGTGCGCAAGGCTCTTCCGGGAAGCACGGTCCTATCTTCTTGCAAGATTCCCTAAGAGAATGATATAGTAATTTGTCAGCAAACGAGCAGGGCTGGTCATCCCCATCCGCAGGCATCTCGAAAAATGAGCCATCCGGATATAGGTCAGCGAAGGTGAGAAGTCGATTCCCACGGATAGTGAGGACGTCACCTCTTGCCGTCAAACAAGGCAGCATCGGGTTGCCCCTCAGAGGAACCGCCGGCGCATAAAGCAGGGAGAGACCAGCCCGTTTCTGAAGCTCTCGCCAGGACCAGCGGACCATTTCCACTGTGTCTACCTCACGCGACGGGCACGTAACCTCTCCATATAGTGCCACTCGTAATGGTGAGGGGGCGACCACAGCCAGTTCCACCGCCACATGCGGCTGGTAGGGGGTGGGGTAGGCCCAGAAATGCAGGAACTGAGCTTGCGCACAGAGTGAATAGAGCTTCAAGTCCGGGGCCCCCAGGCCTCCCTGTCGGAGCGGAAGCGTGAGTAGGTCCCAGGAGACTCTGGCTTGGCCGCCGGCCCACACCAGTTTCAGCAGCAGTGAGCGGACCCGGGCGTGGAAGTGCGTTGTCATAGGTAGTGGTACGTTGACGAACAAGTACAAGAATTTGGGAAGGACCACCATTTTGGCCAGTGCAATTCTAGCGACCAGGGACAGCGGTAGCCTATTCCAGACTTCGACCTTTCCTTCCAACCAGTCCACCGCCCTACCAAAATTCAGCGACCACAACTCCTGCACATCTCGGCTGATCCAGATGCCCAAATACTTGACAGCTTCCGTCTCCCACCTGAGGGGGTAGTCAGGGGCAGGTCTAACAGTGCTCTCCGTCAGGGGGAAGGCCACTGACTTCGACCAATTAATGGATATCCCTGCCAAACCCTCAAATCTCACAAATTCCCGGAGTAGTGGGCTCAGGTTGTCCTTAGGGTTCAGGACGTACAGGGTGACATCGTCCGCGTACAGCGAGATCAGTAAGCTCCTAGCACTGAATCCGATGCCCCTGGCAGTGTGGTGCTGCCGAACTCGAGCCGCAAGTGGCTCCATTGCAATCGCAAAGAGGAGCGGGGACAGAGGGCAGCCCTGCCTAGTACCCCTTGAGACATCGAATGGCTTGGAGACGAGACCATTAACGCTCACTCGGGCTCTGGGTTTCGTGTAGATGAGCTTGATAAGGGTCATGAAGTTTGGGCTGAATCCCATCCGCCTTAGTACACTGAAGAGGTAGGGCCATTCTAAGGAGTCGAAGGCTTTGGTGGCGTCCAAAAACACCACCGCTGCCTGTACTGACGGGTGTAGATAGTGAAGGACCGAAAAGATCGTTCTGAGATTATGTGATGTTGCTCGGCCAGGGATGAATCCCGATTGATCTGGGAGCGCTATCATCGGCAACATCGGTTGTAATCTATCGGCAATTACTTTTGCATATATCTTGGCATCCACGTTTATAAGGGACAGGGGCCTGTAAGAGTCCAGCTGTTGTTCATCTTTGTCTGGCTTGAGGAGCGTGACAATGAGAGCCTCACGCATGGAGTCCGGGAGGGAATTCGACTCGAGAGCCTCGACAAACACAGAGTGTAGTCTCGGCGCTAGTTCAGCCACGTAGGTTTTATAAAAGGAGGTGGTCAGGCCATCCGGGCCAGGAGCCTTATTGGCCGGCATGCTTTTAATCACCTGGGCGATATCTTGCACAGTGACGGTGAGGTCCATGTATTGTCTGTGGTTGTTGTTGAACCACACGAGTGCTATGGAGTCAAGGAAGTCTCGCAGTGACGCCGGCACCGTGGGCTGTCTTGAGGTGTACAGGGCAGCATAGAAGTCCGCGAAGGCGCCTAACACCGCCTCCTGGCCTACTATTAGACGTCCGGTGTTGTCATAGATAGTGTGTATGTAGTTCGACTGTGTGCGAGGAGCAATCAGTCTGGCAAGAGTCCTGCTTGGCCTATCTCCCTCCCCATACCTGCGCGCCTCTGCCTGCTTCCCCAGAAACCGCACCTCTCGCTCCGCCTCCTCATTAAATGCCAACAGTTTAGCTTTCAGAGCGCCAGCAGTCGCCAACGATGGGTCGGAGCTAAAAGCAACATCTAGGTCCTTCAGTTCCCCCTCGAGTTTAGTTAGCGCGTCTCTTATGGTGCGCAGGACCCCTGCTTTTCGTGCAATACATTGACCCCTTATAACAGCTTTAAATGCATCCCACACAATGGCTTCAGAAGTGGCAGACCCAGCATTCTCAGCAAAGTAATTAGTGATATCCTCTCTTATCTCCTCTACAAACACAGGGTCCGTGAGCGCGTGTGGGGGAAGGCGCCATTGGAACGCCCTATGTGCAGCGTCCGGGGGATGCAATACCAACATACACGGAGCATGGTCTGATAGTGATCTAGCCATAATATCAACATGTGACACCCATGTCGCAACCTCAGGAGACACCAACCAGAAATCTAGTCGCGACCAAGCAGCCTTATGATAGGTGTAGCAGGTCCCCACTTTCGCACCCGGATTCCGAACTCGCCACACATCTGAAAGTAGACCCTCACTCATGATGTCAGAGATCGCTTGACGCGCGCTAGTGTGCTGCGGTCTGCTCACACCTCTGCGATCCGTGTCATCATTTAACACAACATTGAAATCCCCCCCCAACACAACCGTCTGGCAATCCAGCAACACAATTTTCGCCCAAACATTTCTAAAAAAGTCAGGATCATCCACATTCGGGCCATAGATTGCAGCTAGAACAATGGGTCGCCCCTGTAAAGCCCCATGGAGCAGGACGTATCTTCCCTCCGCATCCCTCTCATGGGAGTACTCCCGCCAATCCAACCCTCTGCGAATGAGTATAGCTACACCCCTCGCATAATTCGAGTAAATGGAAGAATAAACGTGCGCCCATCTTGAATTTTTCAATCTAGCTGAGGGGGTGACATTCAGATGTGTTTCTTGTAGGAAGCAAACATCTACATTGTGTCTTGACAACACGCCATGCAGCAAACGAGCCTTTTTGAAGTCCCCAAGGCCCCTAATGTTCCAAGTCCAGAGTTTGATACCTCCCATTAAAGCATTTGACAGCCCCGAACCCCCATCCCATAACCCCGCCCCCGGAAGCTATCCTGGCACCTAGACATCATATCCGCAGACCCAGCGCATAGAAATATAGGCATGTGTAGTAGTACATTGCACCTAATACGAACAAAAACTAGCAACATATGAAAACCCCCCCTCCACCCCCTTCCCTCAGCAACCCCCCAATCAGGTCGTGACATATCCCAGTAACATGTACGCAATGCGTGGAAATACCCCAACAGCAACAACAAAGGGAGGCACCCCATGAGGCGTGGTGCGCTCGGCTAACACCCCCGTATACGCGGGGTGGCTACTATCAAATTTTAGTGTTCCTGGGTTCTGGCAGTGCCCCCACCCCGTAGTTCTCAAGGTCCGCAGCCAACCAGTGTCCCAGTTGGAGCGCGGAGACGGCAGCACAAGCTGGTGCACAATGGCGTCTCAGTAACTTACCCCCAATTAGTCAGTTCGGGAGGAGCAAACCTGTGCGAGAGTTCAATCCGGCTTTCAACTGTGACACAAAGAGGAAATCCGCAGCCCTGCCGGGTGAGCATGTCAGAGCCCTCAGTCGTTGTCACTCAGGTGCTCCGAAGCTTCCTCGAGTCTTGGCGATTTTCTCCTGGCCCCAGCGCAAATGTGTTTAGCGAATTTGAGGGCTGATTTGGCGTCAGTGAAGAAGTGAGAGGTGTTTTCGTGGTGGACCTTCAGCTTCGCCGGGTATAGGAGAGAGTAGGGCACGCCGGCTTGTAGTAGAACTTTCTTCGCTGGTAAGAATTCCTTCCGAGCCGCTTGCACCAGAGGGGTGAAATCTGGGTAGAAGGAGATGTGATTTCCCTGATGCGTGATCGTACCCTTCTCTCTTGCCAAACGTAGAATGACGTCCCTATCTTGGTAGTTAAGTAGTTTAGCCAGGATCGGACGCGGTGGGGCTCCCACCGGGGGTTTCTTCCCCAGGGACCTGTGTGCCCTCTCCACCGTGAACACCGGGGACAAGTCCGGGTCGAACAGTTCATGCAGGAGGCTCGACACAAACGACTCCATCTTTCCCGTGTTTGTAGTCTCTGGAACGCCCGTAATGCGGATGTTGGATCTTCTGGAGCGCGCTTCCAAATCGTCCGACTTGGCGCGCAAATTGTCGAGTTCCCGCTCCAGCGTCGTGATGTGCCGCTTAGCCTGTTGCTGGAATTCGCAACATTCAGTTTGCCTATTTTCGAGACAGTCCAGTCTCTTCTCGTGGGTGTCCACTTTAGCTTTCACGGTTTCGAGTTGCGCCGTCATGGTATCAAGTTTTGCATCTATGCTCTTCAGGCTGGTCCTCACCTCCATGATGAGGGCCCCAAAATCTATGTCCGGGGCAGCACCCTGCGATGACGATGCGCCAACATCCGGCTCCATCGTCGCGTTCTTTGGTGGCTTTCTACTGTCAAAAGTCAGCTTAGGCTGTTTGGCGTCAGGCTTCCCCATCTCAGCAGTCTAGAGATAGCCACCAGCCACGCAATGGGGTAGCACCCCCCTGTGCCACCGCTAGCAAGTGACCTGAATGAATGTGACTGCCCAGGCGGTGCCAGTGCGCGCCAGGCGTGACTATACACACGCGGCAAGTAGGGCCAGCCGCGTTAATGACCTCTGTAAGTGCCCAGTGAGCTCAGCAAGTGTCAGCGGTAACTAGGGCCTTCTCTGGATCCAAAGTGGCGGGCTCCCGCAGTGCAATGAGGGGTCCGCTCTCACCACTAGAAAAGCTCCGCACTGGGGCTCAGGGGATGCAGGGCTGCAAGGCGCCTCTCCGTGCGTGCAATTGTGTGTCCCGCCAAGCTGAAGATCAGCGGGAGGTCTCGGCGCTGCTGTGGAACGGCAGGATCGACAGGGCTCCCCGTCCCTCCTTGGCGCCCTCTCACCTCCTCTCCGGTCGGCGCCTTGATGTGGCTGGCGCAGGCCCACTTCTCCGAACTCCACCGGGCTCGACACTGGCCAGCGCCACCTTCGGCTGCTGAAGGATCACTGCACCGCGGCGCGGCTGTTCTGCCAAGCCGCGCCGGTCTCCGCTATCTCTCCGCAGCCTTCCGCCAGGGCAACTCTCCGTCGGCAGCAGCGGGGGTTATCAGCGAGGCGCCCACGGCAATAATCGCTCAAGCAGCGTGGGCCTCCACAGCCGCGGCCCACAGTGTCTCGCGGCGTCCAGCGAGAAGCACTTCCGGCGCGGGTCAGGACCAGCCCGCCAGCCGGCAAAAAAGTAGTTCGTCCCCGCTTCGAGGGGGAACCGTCCCCGCGCTCCCAACTCGGGTCGGAGGATCACCAGGGTGTAGGTAGCAGAACCCGGGAGGTGTGGGGTTCCGCAGTCGCCAGGAACAGGATAATGCAAGGATCAATCGGAGTAGCCGGCGGAGCTCACTCAAAGAGCGGCCATCTCGCTGCTCGGCTAGCCACGCCCCCCTCAATTATCTCCTTTTCTTAAGAATTTCTTCTTCTGCTCTGTTTCGTTACATTCAGCTTTCAAAGCTCTTTTTCAGAATTTTCTTATTTCAGTATCTTCATCACTTTCATCTGAATTAGTCTCTGAGACTTCAAATTTATATCTAGGATCTTCTTTACTCGTCAGTTTAACTCCGTTAGGAACATCATCCTTATAGCTGGTACTCGGTAATTTGTCTTCTTCTTCTTCTGGAATTACTTCCAACTTCCCAGTTTCAGAATTCTTGTTCCTGCTTTCAGAGCTTTCAATCTGCTTTTCAATACTCTCCTGGTCTTGATACTCTACTGAGTCAGATTCTTTTTCTGCTTCTCTTTCTAGCAGATCCTCATCGTTTTCTGAATCTAGAATCACAATCTCTAGATCTTTTTCATTCAATGCCTGATTCGCATCTGAATCTTCCAGATGTCGACCCTCTTGTCGATCTTCAGAATACGGATTCTCTTCAGGTTCTTCTTCAGAGTCTGAATCAGTTGTCGTGTCCCTATCCTCATCAGGATTATCAGGAGGTGGTACACGAATAGTGTGACTTGCGTGAACCCACCTTTTCAAACCTTTGCATTTAACTGCATTTGTTGTGACTAATATCACCTGTCTCGCTTTTTGCCACCTGGGTACTAAACAGTTTCTTCTCCGGTGTACTTTTGTTCTCACCCAGTCTCCTGGTAACAGATCATGAGCCTGCTCCTTTTCTTTTGAAATCACATCAGCTCCCACCTGATGGAATACAGAAGTCACCACATCAGACAAGTTCTTGCAATATTCCATAATTGCACTTTCATTAATACTTAATAGCTTATTAACTGGAACAAATGCTTGTCTCATGACTCTGCCCATGAAGATCTCATGAGGGCTTAGACCTGTCTTTTTATCTGGTGTACTTCTCAAAGACATCAGAACAAGTGGAAGTGTATCTGTCCACTTCATTCCTGTAGCTAGGCACATCTTGGGAATTCTATTTTTTATTGTTCCATTAATTTGTTCAACAACACCTGACGCTTCTGGTCTGTATGCACAGTGTAGCTTTTGTTTTATATTCAGGGCTTCACAAATCATTTGTAGCAATCTGTTTTCAAAATGTGTGCCACGATCACTTTCAACTGTAACTGGAAATCCATACCATACCTAGGTATGATCTCTCTCAAAAGGAATTTTGCCACAGTAAATGAGTCATTGTGACGTGTTGGGAACGCTTCCACCCATCTTGAAAACAGGCAGACAATAACTAGGACATATCTTAATCTATTGTGGGGTGGCATGTCAATGAAATCCATTTGCAACCTGGTAAAAGGACCACCCTCCCGTCCTATGGTTCCCATGCTCACACCTGTTTTTCTATTTGGATTGATTTGTTGGCAGATCAAACATCTCTGGCAAAGTGATTCTGCAATAATCCTAAATTTGGGATTAAACCATGTTTGCCTAAACAACCTGATCATAGAGTCTCTTCCAAAATGTCCTGGACCATGGTACATCCGTGCCATGTCAGCAATCATGCAATTTGGCATTACTGGTCTGTCATCTTTGTAAACCCAAACCTCATCTTCTTCCCGCTGTCTGCAACCTGCTTTTAGCAATGTGTCTTTTTCCTCATCATCTGCCTCATCTTGTAGATCTTTTACTCCTTGCCATGTCTCAACTACAGATGTTAGCATAAGTGAGTTCAAAACATGTTGATTGTCTTTTCCCGATTAATTGAAAAATTGTTTTTCGCACAGTATCTTGCAATCTCATCAGCATAGGAATTACCTTTAGTTATATAGTCCTCGCCCTTTTTGTGTGCTGCACATTTTACAACAGCAATTTTCTCTGGTAACTGAATGCCATCAATCAATCTCTTGATCAATTTTGCATTCCTGATTGGTGTTCCCGCAGAAGTCAAATAACCTCTTTGAGACCAAAGCTGACCATAGTCATGGACTACGCCATACCCATACTGACTACCAGTCACTATGGTAATCTTTTTCCCTTTTGCTCTTTCACAAGCACGAATTAAAGCAATTAATTCTGCCACTTGAGCTGAACGAATTCCCTCAAGAGAGGAACCCTCAACTACTTCTGCAACTGTACAGACAGAATATGCTGCTCTCAGAATACCCTCATCTGTTCTTATGCAGGAGCCATCAACAAAGTAAACAAAATCTGATTCTGGCAAGGGTACATCTTTTATGTCTTGCCTGGGTTTAGTGCAATAATCTAAAACATCCAAGCACTCAACATCAGTCTCATTTTTGATTTCAGTAATAGTACCATCAGGCAACAATGTGGAAGGATTTAAATTCACACATCTTGCTATTGAGACATTATCTGATCCCAGAATAGTTTTCTCATATTTGGTCAACCTGTTACTAGTCAAATGTTGTGTTTTGCTTCTGGTAAGAAGAATTTCAACTGAATGAGGTACATATACTTTTACAGGAAACCCCATTATGATTCCTTCACTCTGCTCAAGGCTTACACTTGTTGCAGCCACTGCCTTTAAGCAACCTGGCAATGCTTTTGCAACAGGATCAAGAACAGATGAGAAATAAGTTATTGGCTTTCTCAGTTTTCCATGTCTCTGTATCAGAACTGATAATGCACAACCTTCCCTTTCACTGCAGTACAGCTCAAATTCTTTGTCGTAGTCTGGCATCCTCAATGCTGGAGCTTCACATAAACTTCTTTTTAGCTGCTCAAAAGCCTCTAACTCAGTTTTTGTTAAGGTAATCGGGTTTTTTATGTCTGCTTTTGTCAATCTCTGCAGTGGTTTCACAATTACTGAAAATCCACTAATCCATTGACGACAATAACCTACCATTCCTAGAAACATTCTGACTTGTCTCTGTGTTGTTGGAGGTTGTATTGCTCGAATCATTTTTATTCTTTCAACTGTCACTTGTCTGATTCCCTTTGCAATCCTGTGACCAAGATATTTTACTTTTTGTTTGCAAAACTGTAATTTTGCAGGTGACACTTTATGTCCCTCATCTGCCAAACGATTCAAAAGAGTAATGGTGTCTGTTACACAATTTTCTCGTGTTTTTGTAGCCACCAGAAGATCGTCAATATACTGCACTAATGTTGATTTACCAGGTAAATCTAGATCTTCCAAAGATTTCTTTAACAACTGATGAAAAATAGATGGACTCTCAGTATACCCTTGAGGGATATGACACCATGCTAAGATGCGATCCTGGAACCTGAACGCAAAAATTAGTTGGCTCTCTGGATGCAGTGGAACTGTAAAGAAAGCATTACATAGGTCTATTACCGTGTACCATTCTGCATCATGCGGAATCTGATATAGAATCACCGCCGGGTTTGGTACAATTGGGCAACATGGAACAACTATCTGATTAACTTTTCTCAGATCCTGAACAATTCTGTATGTTCCATTTGGCTTTTTGATCCCCATAATCGGTGAATTACATGGGCTGCTCTCAATTTCTTTTAAAACACCTTGTGTTATAAATTTCTCAATCACAGGAATAACACCCTCAATAGTTTCAGCTTTTTTTTATACTGAGGAATGTTTGGGAAATCTACTCCTTGTTTTACAGTCATTTTTACTGGGTCCACATGTTTCATTAAACCCATTTCATCTCCAGTTAAATCCCAAATGTTTGCATTGACTGTCTCTTTCAGTTCTTCAGGTAAATAATTTTTGTCAAAAGCAGGAAATAGTTTATTTTCTTCTTCAACCATTAACATTGTTAGTTTGTACAGACCATCTTCTTCCAAAGTTTGGAGCTCAATACCATCCAGTGAGCAATATATTTTGCAATTCATCTTGCACAAAATATCCCTCCCTAACAGATTTACAGGACTGCTGTTACAGACTACAAATCTGTGTTTGTCTTTGAAATTACCAATCTAAATTTTAACTGGTTCTGTTAAATCTGTTTTAATCTGTTGATTTGCTACACCAACTACTTGAATGGATTCACCAGAGAGAGGAAGGTTTTCTATTTCCACTGATCTAACAGTAGAACGGGTAGCACCTGTGTCCACATGAAAAGTGATTTCTACATCATTCACTTTACCATTTACAAATGGACCAGCCTGATCTACCTCAAGAGTGGCTCCAAGCACACACTCTTTCTCCTCTCTCAGGCACCGTCATGAGTAATCTTCAGAATCACTCCCTTCATTTTCTTTTAACCAAAATTGTTGAGAAACATTTGACACATTTACTCTTGGCGATCTGCTTACCTGTTCACCTCCACAGAAACCTATTTCAGGACTGTATCTTTGCCCATTCACACAGTTTGGAAGTGGCGGTTGTGGAATTTGGCTCTGCTGATTCACTACCTGTCCCTGTAGCTGTCGCTGCTGACTTACTTAATTTAACTGTTGCTGTGGCTGTTGCTGCTGATTTATCTCATTCTGCATCTGTGGATTAAATGATGCATTTTTAAAATTTCTGGGCGGATTTTTACACTCACGCTTCCAGTGTCCAATTTTGCCGCAATTAAAACATGGGAGCTTCTGCTTGAGCTCTTCAATATTCACATTAAATTTTGGTTTATTGAAATTTCCTTTAAATTTGCCTTGATTCTGGTGAACATTTTTATTTTCTAAGGTCGCTATTTGCTGTTCAGCTACTTTCACCTGTGCCCACATTGCTTTTTCCTTAAGCTTTTTCTGCTTGCATCTATCTCCTCACTGCAGTATTTTGCTTTCCTCAGGATGTCGTCAACTGTGAGTGATTGCCAACCGACAATTCCATTTCTGATCATTTCACCAATCTCAGGTCTCAGGTCATAAACAAACCTGTATATAAAGTGGCTCATGTCTTTCTCACTTAATTTTTTGTAGCCACTGTATTGTTTAAATACCAGCAGTAACCTTTCATAAAATGAATGTACTGACTCCTTTGGTTCTTGATTTGTTCTGTCAATTTTAACCCAGTCTACTTCTTTCGGGGCAATTTTGTTTTTCAACCAGACAATTACTTTGTCATATAAATCCATGACATCTGCTGAAGGAGCATCTGTTATTTTATCTCGAGCTGGTTCTTCTTTGGGCCAACTTACAGAAATGTTACATTCTGTCCAAAGATCTGATGGCACAACAATGTCAAAGAATCCATCAAGATCAATCCACAGAACCTTTGAAACTTTAATGAATCTGTCTACCTGACAATACCATTCTACTGGCTTTTCTCTCAGCCGAGAAAAATCATTTGTAAACAGTAAAATATCCTGTCTTGTCCAAAGGACATGCACATACCCTCCGCCAGCTATTTCTCTCATTGGAAATTCGGTAACTATTTCTCCTTTGTCTATCTGGTCTTGCTCTCTATTCTTTGTCCATTTCACTCTCCATTTGCCTAATTTACCCAATCTTTTTAGAATCACTATTAATTCTTTTACATGAGTTATCCTTCCTGTGGTATTCAAATTTTCAATGTCTTTTTCAGAAAAATCCACTCTGTAATGTTTCTGCAAATGTTTCTGTCTACTCAAATCAATTTCTAATTCAGCAGCCATTTCCTCTAATTGATCATACTTGTTTTTCGTTTTCCATTGTATGCTTTTGCAAATGAACAATAATTCATCATCCTGATATAATTTTAAATTGTCAGGTCCAATTGTGCCAATAATTAATTCTTCCAAATCTGCTTTCAATTTTGCAACATCAAGTAATTTGAATTCAGGGGCTTGTGGGGTTAGTGAAGTCTGTGTTAAATCTGTTTTATTCATGCTCTTTTCTGAAGATCCAGAATCAGAACCTGCAACAGATGGTGTCTGATCATTTGACAAGCTTCGATTAAAAGTTAAATCTGGCATCATTTTTTTTCGATGTATTTCTGATAAATCTGAATAACATTTTTCAGCCACTTTCTGAATTTCCGCATTTAATGGAACAGTCAAAGCTGAGAGTCTATTTTCTCTTTGGTCAAAAACCGGTACAACAGGATCAATTGTTACTGGTACTGTAACTGCTTCCATCCCTTTAGTTAATTGCTGAATTAATTCCTCTTTTGCTCTTAAATATTCCGAAACTTCCGGTATATTCCCAAGTCTCTCTGTTCTCATTAAATTCCTCGGGAATTCATTTCTCTGTTCTGGAATCTCAGGATAATTTCTGTTTTTTCCTGGTGTACTAGAATTACTTCTTGTCCTACTCTTTCAGGTAATTTTAAAAATCTAGGTGAATGTTCATCAATTTCTCTGGGAGGTGCACTTGGAGAAATTCCTGAAGAAATTCTCGAGGTAGACTGTGAATCTGGTTGATAGGGTGGCGGTTTGCGTTTTGTTATATAAATTTCTTCTAAAACCGCATCATCTAATTCTTCATCAATATTATTTTTCTTTTGGGTATCTTTTTGACCTGGTATTTCAGTAATCATTACTCTTACTGGGTACAAACCATCACGCATATCTGCTTTTCTCCAACTTCGTACTCTATCTTCATTTGTTTCCCTATTAATGTCTAATTTTGGGCCTCTTGTTATACCTCTAGTTTCTCGTTCAAGTTCAAACATTTCAACCTCCCATTCAACTAAAGCCTCAAATTGAGTAGGTCTAGGCTTTGGCACAAGAGCCATCATTTTTTCTCTCAAGTTTTTCAAAATTTTAATATTAAATGACCCATCTTCCGGCCATGTTAATACACCATCATCTTTAGTATATTGTATCCAATTGTCAAACCAAAGGCAAGTATGATAACCATATTCACCTTCCATATATGCTGCGGTTGTTTTGTACTTATGAAGGGTTAAATATATTTTTCAATTTCTGAAACCATGAAGGCTTCTTTTCCTCTTTTCTGTACCAATAACTCATGTTTTAAAACTATTCCGCTTAATTCGGAAAAGATCGTAAGTATTTCTTTGTTGTTCCGCTACTCTACCCAATCCGTGAGCGAAACTCACCAACAAGCCAATTAGGTTAAGCCACGTCACTACCTTGCTCAACCAATAGAAGTACTGTTTTCAGAAAGAACCAATCAGCTATCAGCTCGTTTTGGTCACGTGAACTAACCAGTCTGCTTGCTGTAACGTATGCTAACCAATCACAGTGCGAACCTTGTGACTTATACTGCCGCTGCAGCTTCGCTGTCTCCGCTCCGTAAACTCACCCCTCCTTTACAAAATATTTTCACATCGCCATTTTAACAATTCTTTTCAATGAAATTCAATTAGTAACTACAGAAAAACAAACCATTTGTCTGTTTCGCTAAATAAAGCGATAGTTCTCTCAATCATTCGAGTATTCTTTCTCGTGAAATAGACAACGCTATTCTCACAAAATCATTTACACACATTCAAACAGAAAAAACCCTAACCACGCATACATGAAATCTCGGCAGGACTTTAACCCACCAATAGAAATCCTCAATCGCCAGTAAGAATAGACGACGCTTCCTTACCCTTCACTCAAGCTTGGATAAATCCTACTACTCTTTTCACAATGAGTTTTAAAACAGGCTCCAAGTCCCTATACTCAAAGCTACAATTTCATAGACAATCCTTACTATTCTTTTAACCTATCACACCTAAAATCCCTAAACTTGTGCTGTACGTCCACAACACTAGCGATATGTGTCAATACCGCCGTTTTGAAACAGAACAAATGCATTGTGTAACTTCTTCTGTTACGCTACTCTTTTGCCGGCAAACCAGGAATTTTCACCCTACTGGAAAAAACCTTTCGACTACATGTAACGAGTAAAAAAACTTAACATGTTTTAGACATGGATCCTATGTAACTACCATGTAGCATGTCCGTACCATAGTAACCATCCTCTGCTACCAGAGAATTGATCCAGCGCCCCTACAGAAAATCTGTCTCAACAACACTACCCAACACCATGATACTCACCATTAATCATAAACTCCCGCAAGGCCCATAAGTAACCGAGACAAATATTGGGCACCTGAATCATGTGACCTAATTAATCAGAACTATTCACAAACTATTTACACATTATATACAACTGCAGTTTATCATCATCATAATCATAAAAATATAACGGAAACATCTAATTAAGTCACTTGGTAAATGGATCAACTGATGGTAACTAGACTAAAAATAAACAAGACCAGCTTGTCATTTCAAATCTAATTTATTATTCGAAGAATGAGCATTTAAAATAAGTAACTTTATTTATTAGCAATTAGCAGAATTTATTAAGGTAAAGGCACATTAAACTGACATTTCAAAACTTATTCAGAAACATGAATAATAATCATAAACGATTTTCATTCCCTAAATCTATTTCCCTAACTGACTCACTTCACCTAGGGGGGAAAAATGTAAAGTCCATAAACCCTATTATCCTTACGTGAGCAAGAAGTCCAACAGCAAGTCACGTCTCTCAGGAATCGGAAAAGTGAGGAGCACCCTCTTGTCATGGGGCCAGTTTTTATACCTTTCTAACTTACTAATCTACACTAAAAAGAATACTTTTCACTGACATTCTGTGTTCTGATTGGCTGTCAGCTGTCAGTCCATATGAGATCATAACCTTTTCAATCCAAAGTTGTGCCTTTCTAAAACGTCTTTGTCCTTTATCCACAGGCGACATTAGCTTTCGAGGATTTGCAACATCTTATTAAATAACAGTTCGCTGTTTCCTCAGGTTGGCTGATCTGCCGCTTCCTGTCCTTGAAATTATTCAACCCAGAGCACATCTTGCACAGTTCCATTTATTTATTTTTCTGATGAACTTCATTGTGGCAACACTTTTCCACTTTCTCAGCTGTGCTCAGCTCATCACAACAGGATTCCAAACACCCATTTAAAATCGCTAGGCCTCAGGCATTTTTCTAGGAAGCTAGTATTCAAACAAACACAAAACATTAATTAATTTGAGTAATGAAAATCATTCTGATACCCACCCCCTTTACTAAAGTTAACCCATTAGTTTATGATATCTAGCTTTAAGCACATGAATGCAGCATTTTTATTTACCATCTTCTTTTTAGGCCAACAGGATTCTCCACGAACCTTTGCCACATATATGACGCGACATAGACAAAAGCACATTTAAAATAGGCACATGCCATTAATTAAACAGCCGCAATTAATGTTCACAAAATCAATAGACAAAGTTAGTTCATTATTTTTTAACGTACTTGGAAATGCAACATAGAGCACATAATGTTAATCCCATATGTCGTGTATGCATTTTAATCTAGATTGATTAGTACATATCATGCATAAACTCATTAATACAATTAATTATTATGGAAGTTTAACTTCGCGAGTCAAAATATAATTCATTTCTGAACCTCGCTTCATCAGTACCCTGTAAATACCAATGAAAGTATGTGTGAATAGCTATGTACGTACGACGAGCAAACTGAAAAGCTGCCGTGAACACTCTACTGGTGTCTGTAATTACCAGTCATGGCTCGCAATATTCGTGGGGGCGGGGGGGTGGGGGTGTCGGGTGGGGGCAGAGGGAGTTTAAAATTAAATAAAAAGAAAACTTACCTGGCCGGGTCCTCTGCTCCTGGGATGGGTCCAGCGTTGGCGCTCTTCAACTTCAGAACAGGAACAGCTGCGTCACTGGCAACCCCTTTCAGCCAATACTGACATTGCTCCAAGATTGGCTTATCATGGTTACTCGCTGCCCTGCAGCCCATTAGGAGACCAAGGGTTGCGGCGCTGATCAACCCTTGCTATCCTAATTCGCAGCCTCTAGCCAGAGCAAACACTAGTGCGCATGACTGGGCTGGTCGGAAAAATTCTCCGACCTAAACCCAACATGCGCACTTGTGCTGCTGCCTGCTGTGCGCTTTGTGCCACCCCCTGGTCTGACAATGCATGTCAGTCACCATGATGCCGGACCGCCCACCACCTTCAGACTCTGAAGAGGGTGGGCGGACCGGTGTCATGCTGAATGACATGCATTGGCAGTTCAGACAGAGCAGCCGAGGGAGCTGCGGGCGCGGCTTGAGGGTGAACGCCCCAGCGCCCTAATGGACGCACCGCCACTGATGGATAGTTAAAAGTGGTCGGATTCTGTGGTCTGCTCGTAGCTCTACTCGGTGTTTAGCTCCTGCGTTTCCTTACTGTTGAATGCCAATGCATGTATCATTGTGCTCAATATGTGTTACTCTGAGTTGTATTGTGGGAATGTTGCTATTTTATAATATGGTTCTTATGATGCTTGTTATTTTGCCTCTCCTTATGTTACTCAGTTTGGCGTTATACCTGAACATGCTACATCTCAGGGAACACTTTTTATTATCATAAGAGCTCACAATAATGTATGTACTGCACAAGTTTGATGATGAAGTTTGAATATATTATAAAATGAATGAAGAGTAATTACAAAAGATGGCAGGAGCGTGGCCTAGTCGGGATTGGAGTAGGACGTCAGATCCTACATCTCAGCTCCACGGCGACCTCTTCACTATCAAATAGACCCCAATACGAAATCCCGTAGGATCCAAGGTAGACCAAAAATGCAGAGCCATGCCTGGCATCTAGCGGACCATGTTTCTTTCCTCCGAGTGGAGAGGCTGACAAGGCTGGCGCTGTCTTGCAATGGCTGAGAGGACCGAGATGCCGGGCCGCCCTCTTGAGTCCTCGCTCCCCGGCGTGGGTTTATCTAGTGGCAGGCTACATAGAGAAGGTGGTGCCATCAGGTGTTGCTGAATCCTGCAGCTCTTTGGGGAGAGGCAATGGGACTTGGACCTGGCCTACGCCCTCCTCCTACCAAATAGTCGCTGGGCTGACGGCGGGCCTCAGCACTGTCTGTGGAGCTTTGATCGGCACTCCCTGAGCGCCCAACAACTGGGGCACCAAACGTGGGACACAACAGCGAAGTACAGCGATGCCCCAGCAGAGATCTTCAACACCGCCGGGAGACACAGACAACGTCTTGATGTCGCACTCCCCAGACCACTGAGCATAACACCTCTTCCACAATGCTGCTGCCTGCTGGGCCAGCACCATTTTCGCTTGGTATCCCTGCAAGGCCGCATCATTCCAAACACTGGGATACACTGGGTAAGTATGTACTTGGGGGTTCACAGTCTTCCACCTGCACCTGCGTTGCACAAGGACTTGGCTACTCTACACTCCGAGCTACGAATAGACTTCAATCAATCAATCATGACATTTGTATAGCGCGCTACTCACCCAGAAGGGTCTCAAGGCGCTGGGGTGGGGAGGGGTACGTTACTGCTCGAAGAGCCAGGTCTTGAGTTGCTTCCTGAAGGAGAGATGGTCCTGGGTTAGCCGGAGGTGGATGGGGAGGGAGTTCCATGTCTTGGCTGCCAGGTAGGAGAAGAATCTTCCACCGGCGGTGGCTCTGCGGATGTGTGGAACGGCGGCGAGGGCGAGGCTGGTCGACCGTAGCTGGTGGGTGGGCGTATAGAAGGTCAGGCGGTTGTAGAGGTACTTGGGGCCCAGGTCGTGGAGAGCCTTGTGTGCGTGGGTGAGGAGTCTGAACGTGATCCTCTTGCTGACGGGGAGCCAGTGCAGGTCTCTCAGGTGGTCGGAGATGTGGCTGTGTCGGGGGATGTCCAGGACGAGTCGTGCGGAGGCGTTCTGGATGCATTGGAGTCTTTTCTGAAGTTTGGCTGTGGTTCCGGCGTAGAGGGTGTTTCCGTAGTCCAGTCGGCTGGTGACGAGTGCCTGGGTGCCCGCCTTCCTGGTTCGGTGGGGATCCAGCGGAAGATCTTTCGTAGCATGCGCAGGGTGTTGAAGCACGATGATGAGACGGCGTTGACTTGTCTGGTCATCGAGAGGGAGGAATCCAGGATGAAGCCCAGGTTACGTGCCTGGTCCGTTGCCTTGGGAGTGGTGCCCAGGGCAGGGGGGACTTACAAACACCCCACAAGCCTAGCCCCTCCACTCATAGCAGAGCACTGATGGCCCTGTACTGTACAGTGCAATACACATGGGTGGCCCACACGCCTAGGGGACTATCAGCAGTTGAGGGGCGTTCCCTACTTTTTACCTGTTCCAGATCCTGGGCATTGATCGGCCTACTCCAGCACGAGGGGTACACTCCTCTTATTCATGATAGACTAACAGAGTGTAACAGCACCACTATGACCATGCTTAGACCTGCAATGTGGGAGAGGAGCTCTGATGCTGTCTCAGACTGTGACAGAAAAATGGTAAATGGCAAACAGCACAAGAAGGCTCTGTGTCTGACATTTGGGGATGCAGTGCCATAAGGGTAACCTCTAAGCAAGACGAAACTCCTACAAAGACTCAAAAGGTTATGACCGCTACCCCATCACACAATAATACAAAAGAGTACATGGTAAACTTCCTTAGAGAAACATGCACTGAGATCAGAGATCTCAAAATGGACTTTATATCCTGCCTCCAAGACATTGACTAAGAAGTGATGGAAGTGGGTTACAGAGAGGATGATGCTGAATGCTCCCTTGACACTCACCCTGAGGAACAGGAGATGCTCTGGCACAAGATCCAAACTCTGGATTAACAAATTAACCATCAAACCAAGTAGGAAGACCTACAAAATAGAAGCCAGCGCAAAAATATTTGCATCAGTGAAATACCAAGAGTGGCAGAGGGTCATTCATATCCTCTGGGCCTGCTCTAAAATTCAGGAATATTGAACTAAAGTTACCAGGGTGATGTCGGCGGCAGTGGGAACCCCGGTGCCAGCAGTTGCAAGATGGCACATATTGGGGATAAAAGGAGAGACAAGTTGGCCAAAATACACCACGATATGGCTCAAATTGGTAGCAGCGGTGGCAAAAAGAAACATGGCACAAGCGTGGGGAGTACCAACCGCGCCAAAGAATGAGGACTAGGTAAGAGTTGTAGATGGTGGCAACAAGCCGAGAAGGCTGTACACCAAAGTTGGGGCTGCTCAAGTAAGTGGCTAAAAATATAGACTACGTGGGGTAGCTATAGAATGACAATATGAATGGGGCGGGGAGGGGTGGGATGATATTATTGTGTGTTTGGCGAAGACACTCTCCTCCTTGTAATACACGATTGGCAGGCGTGATTAATGCTAGTTTGATCCCATGACTTGTTGTCTACAAAAATATCCTTTGTAACTGTGTTGTATGGAAATGTGCCAGAAGTAAAGGTTCAATAAAAAGATTTATTTTTAAAAAGGGTGGTGAAGGGAGAAGGCATTATGACCTTTACATGCAAACTACTCCAGACTATCAGGGGTCAACCAGATGCTCCTCCTTTAAGGCTCAATTGTGCGTATTAACACACTCTGCACTGAGGGTGCCACAGTATTCTCACCCAGGTCCGCTTCTTCGAGAATAAGGAATTGATAATGCACAATGCCAAGGGAAAGAACAATCTTATTTTCAGGGGTTTGACAATTTAATTATGCCTGAATCTATCACCTACCACTCTCAAAAAGCACAGTGACATCAGACCCATCACTAATTAGCTAAGAGAGTACAATGTGTAATGCCAATGGGGCCACTGCTTCAGCCTCATCTTTCCCTGAAATGGTAAGACCTGCCGAATCTGCACCTTAGCAGAGGCTAAGTCATTGCTAGGCCTTCCTTTGGAGATGAGTCGCAATGACAATACACCGAATACCTGTCCAAAATGCACCGCACTGTGCCTTGAATAGCAAACTGTGCATCAACCCCTAGATCCCCAAAAGCCACTTCTCATTTAACTGTAGAGGCCACTGTACACATTACTGCATACTTATAGAGCATGAACTTGGACCTCCTTCATGGCCCGGGTCCCTCCCCACCTGAGAACCCATTGAAGAGCTCCTCATCAGCTCATACGCCCACATTGCATTCTTTCTGATTGGAGCACTGATACAGGCAGGGAAGTGAGATGGAGACTAAGGATGCCAGCTAGCACTTGGTATGTTGTGGTTTCTTTCTAACACTCTAGACTCTTAATAACTGTTTGTGTCTGCCTTCCTCCCACAAAATATCCTCATTTTTGTGAGGGTCACACCACCGGAAGGGTGGTCTGGACTAAGCACCCATGAGTGTTTGTTGGGGATGTAGAGTTTGGCACAGCTGGCCTAATGTTTACCCTTTTAATGTTTGCCTATAAGGTTTATTTTCCAAAGGCCAGGGGAACAAAGGGGTTGAAGGTTTGGTGTTGGGTGATCAGGTATTTCTTATTATGGTACCTGGCTTGATTGATGAGTGGCCCACACTCTCTGAAACTACTCTCACCTAACATCCGGGGGCTTAACTTCCCTAATAAACACAAACAAATTTGGAGGTACCTTGCCCAACATGACCCAGACATCATTGTCCTGCAAGACACATATATTCTTCTGAAGGGCCTCATTAGCTTGCAGCACATGCAATACCCTCATCAATTCTGGGCCTCCACTTCAGGGAAAACAGCAGGAGTGGCAATCCTATGCAAAGCCCATGTAGTGTAAAATCAACCCTTGGATTCCAAAGATAGGAAAGACACTAAGTTAAGATCCACATCCAGAGAGCAGCAACCACTGACCCTAATAGGTGTCTGATTTAGAACTTGGCGGACAGGTTACTCCATTACAGCAGAGATGGATATCTAGTCCGCCAAAATATAAATCCCATTATGTCCCGTAGGATTTATATTTCGGCAGACAGGATATCCATCACCGTTGTGACGAAGTAACCCGTCCACCGAAATCTAAATCAGGCCCTTTATGTTTACGCACGCAATACAACACAGGACACCTTATGTTTTCTCTTGCGAGAACAATTGAAGAATGCCCCGGGGGACATTATAGTGGTTAGGGACTTCAACCTGGTATGGGACCCGACAGGAACCATAACTCATACCAGGATGCGGGAGCACTGTTGGCCCTACTTGAAAAAGAAATCACCGAGTTGGGTCTGAGGGATATCTGGCGGCACTCCAACCCTGATCTCAGACACTTCTCCCACTACTCCTGTTAGACTTGGCCTTTTTTGCAGGGTCATCCCTGAACTTTTTGCCTTCCTCCTGTATTTTTTCTGACCTGTTGCTAGCTGTTTTATGACTCTGGGCACTTTACCACTGCTGATCAGTGCTAAAGTGCATATGCTCTCCCTATTATAAATTGATGTATGGATTAGTGACTCCATGCACTGCGTGTGCCCAGGGCTTGTGAACCAAATGCTGCTGGTGGGCTTGAAGCACTGGCTGTGCCACCCACAGAGGCAGCCTTTAAAAGTGTCTAAGGCCTGCCATTGTAGAGCCCATGTGCAGTCTGGTACTGCCATGTTGACTGGGCAAGTGCACCCACTTGCCAAACCCTAAACCTTCCCTTTTCTTCATATCAGACACCCCTATGGCAGGCCCAAGGGCAGTGTGCATTGTAAGGATAAGGTAGGCCAATCCCTGATGTGTGTGGCATGTCCTAATAGTGAATTAAAGCCATTTCCGTTTTTAGGTCGAGCCTGTAACAGTGTGCATGCGCTGTTCTGGTGAAGACTTCATGTAGGGGCTTTTGAAAACTAAACTAAGAATTGCATACGCTTGTGCGTGTGCTTTTTTTGGCCCACACAATTGGCCTTTACGTGCGTCTTTTTAACAAAGACAGCACGCAATTGGCATAAGGCGGGCGCATTGTTCCGCCCATGGCCTATTGGTGTGGGTTACCCGCACGGCTGCCATGTGGTTTCAATTATCGTGCCCAGACGCTTGTGCGATAATTGAAACCAGATGTCTTGCTGTGGCGCGCACGCACCGCTC
Organism: Lissotriton vulgaris; assembly: GCF_964263255.1. Lineage (NCBI taxonomy): Eukaryota > Metazoa > Chordata > Amphibia > Caudata > Salamandridae > Lissotriton > Lissotriton vulgaris. The sequence continues at coordinate 1,842,591,349 of NC_141694.1, forward strand.
GCGTGCTTGTTGTAATTGTACTTTTTAACGCCCTCCCTCCCAGAGGTCCTCCGTTCCCCGGACACCTTCTCCCACTTCCCTTTGCTGGCAGCCTCCAGTCTTCCCCGTTTGTTTTTTAACTCTTAATCTGTGGGTGATATCTCTGCAGGGAGTGCCATTACCTGCTTATTCTATAATATTTCAGACAGTAAAGTTGCCCCCCTAACCCACAAGCACACTGATGTTACTGGAGGCTGTGACGGCACTGGCAGCAATGATGTCACTATTGCTTGTGATACCACGGCCATGTTACAACGGACGGATGCCCTCGTGTATTACAGTGATTTCATGGTCACCAGAGACACACACTTGCATTCTAATTGGGCCCCCCACTTGAATTGGAAACTGGCCTGGTTTTGACACAGTGCCTGCCCACATACTTGCATTCTAATTGGGCCCCCCACCTGTTTTTTGAAACTGACCTGTTGTGTTGCTTGAGAGCAGGCAACCCGGTCGCCATCTTGGGAGTGGCGAGTACAGGACGTGCCACTGGTCAGAGCGCTCTAGCGCTCCTCACGAGCCAGGTGAGCCAAGATTTAAAGCTCACTACAGGCGCGCAGCGGTGACGCGCAGCGGTAGCGCCTGACTCGCGCCGGAGTCAAGCCAGAGTCCTGCCCGTCTGCGCCCGTCAGCGCTACGGCAGGGCTATGGCGGGGGGCTCTGGCCCTTGTCGGATGTTATCAGCTGCGACATTGCGCTCACTACGCCGTAAGGTAAGAGATTGTCCTCATGGCTCTCTGGACCCTTTATGTGGGCCTTTTCAGTGTCCCACTTGTTGTTTTAATATCCCAAAATCGCAGCCTATTTGTAGTTTAATGTCTAGTCCTCTTATTACTCGTGAGTTGGAGCTGACGACTGATGCCGCCAGACAACCAAGTCTTAAAATATTCCACCTGAATGTCAGGTCCCTCACCTGTCACTACCAAGATGTCCTTACCTTGATTACTGATGACAAACCGGACATATTTTTCTTTTCCGAAACTTGGTTGCATGACCAATCCATTGCTGTTATAAATTTAGCCCTCCCACCGGGATACACCATGCATTCCCTACACCGGACTACCAGAGGTGGAGGTATCGCACTTGCACTAAAATCCTGCTATTCATGTGTGTGGAAGCCCATTACTGTAGCTGGGTGTGAGAGCGCGCATTTTAATATCTCAGTGAATCCCAATTTTTCTTTATCGGGATTATTAATCTACAGGCCACCTGGCCCTGAGGGCTCCTTTTGCCATAGCCTCTTAGAGGTTGTTTCCTCTCTGGTTTTGAAATCATCCAACTTTACGATAATTGGCGACCTGAATTTACACATGGACGCCCCCCTTTCTAATCCGGTCTCCAACTTGCTGGCTGATCTTGAAGCCTTTCAAATAAATCAACTGGTGCAATCACCGACCCATATAGGTGGTCATTTGTTAGATCCTGTTCTGACGAATCTTACCACTAACATTCTTGTGCTCTCACCTAAGCCTATGGCTTGGACTGATCACTGTTTGATAGAAGCCCTTGTCACCATCCCTAATCCCTCCTACAACAATAATACCCCGGGTCTTCTTAAGCGCCCTTGGAGAAAACTTGATTTGGAACATTTCCATCAGTTGTTGATGGAACATCATCCTCAACCCCCCTCGGAGGTCTCTCTTGGATACGACAACTTCTGCAAGTGGCTTAATCACTCCCTAGATGTGTTAATACCAGCTAGGTGGAGCAAGACTAGATCTAGCCCTTCCAGCCCATGGTATGATGAATCCCTTAGACTGCTCAAATCTACCTGTAAAAAAGCTGAACGTGCATGGCGTAAAACTTACGACGCGGACCTTAAGTCCGCCTATAGGGCCTGCACGAGAGTCTATCATCGGGCCATCTGCTCTGCCAGAGCAGCCTTTTATTCTCGGGAGATAAAAAATATCCCACGAAAGTAATTTTTAAGGTCTGCAAAGACCTTACAAGTAAACAAAATCAATCTGCCACTCTGGCAGCCTCCCTAGAGCACTGTGAGGATCTGGCATCATTCTTCATTGAAAAAGTCGAGGCCATTTATAGGTCATTCTCCCAGTCTACCATCCAGGAGAATAACATAACACCTAAGGCTTCCTTACCACTGCTGACTATTCCCAGCCCTACGCTAGAGGAATTTAAAGCCTTGACATTAAAGGTCAAATCCGGCTCACCTGATGACCCCATGAGACCCATTCAATTCCAGGAAATTGCTGAGTGCTGCTACCCGGCCATGCACAGTCTCATTGAGCTGTCTTTTAACACCGGCTGTGTGCCTAGTGCTTGGAAGCAGGCTACCATCATTCCTATTTTAAAAAAAACGGCCCTCGACCCCACTAAATCGGAACATTATCGGCCGATTTCCCTGCTTCCTTGGCTAGCGAAATTAGCAGAATCTCATGCTAACCGCATCCTGTCACTCCATCTGCAGGAAGCGAAAATACTGGATAAATCGCAGAATGGGTTCCGCGCGGGTCACAGTACCGAAACGGCTCTTCTAGCAGTGGTGGAGAACATCAGGAAAATGTTGGACCTAGGTCAAACGGCGGCACTGATCCTATTGGATCTTAGTGCCGCGTTTGACACGGTGTCCCATCAGATCCTCCTCCATCGCCTTGAGGAGGCCGGAGTTGGAGAGAGAGCACTCGAGTGGTTTCGATCTTTCCTTACTGATCGAACTTTTAAAGTATCCACCCCCCCTTTTGTTTCTGCTCCTCGTCCGATCCTGCAGGGTGTCCCACAGGGGTCGGCCCTAAGCCCTACCTTATTTAATTTGTATGTCCAACCGTTGGCTCAGGTCGCCCATAGTTTTGGTCTCTCCATGGTGTCATACGCCGATGATACGCAGCTGGCGGTGGCACTTAATGGAGAGACCAACATGGATGCTGCCTCTTTTCAGACCGCGCTAAAAGCTGTGGCGGGCTGGATGGCGAACAACCGCCTCCAACTGAATGCCTCTAAAACCGAGGTTATTATTTTTGGTAGGGAAAGTGAGCTTTGGGGCGATCAGTGGTGGCCATCTGAATTAGGCCCTGCTCCCACCCCAGTGGCTGAAGTTAGGAACCTTGGGGTGTGGTTGGATGATAAACTTTCATTCACCGCCCACACTAAACGGGTTGCCGGAACTTGTTTTGGTGCCCTGAGGTGTCTGCGACCCATTTTTAAGTTTTTTGATGCTGACACGAGACAGATCATTGTCCAGGCCACAGTCTTGGCTAGATTAGATTACGCCAGCTCTTTATTCTTAGGCGTTAATCAAGCAGAACTAGTGCGCCTCCAGCGGGTGCAAAATGCGGCCGCCAGGATGTTGGTTGGTCTTCCGAAGTTTGTTTCTGTGCGTCGCACTATTCAGGATCTTCACTGGCTGCCTGTGGGGCAAAGAATTAAATTTAAAACTCTTTGCCTAACTTTTAAAATCTTGAAGTTGGCTTCTCCCCCTATTCTGTCCCAATTAATCTGTCATTATGAGCCATCCAGAGCCCTCCGATCTTCAGGGACTAACCTTGCTGTAGTGCCACGTTTTAAAAAAGCAAGGATGGGCGGACGCTCTTTTGCTGTGATGGCAGCAGCTCTCTGGAATTCCCTGCCTGCCTCTCTTCGCTCCATTCCTGATCTGCTCCCGTTCAGAAAAGCCTTGAAGACCTTTTTATTTTCTATTGCTTAGTTTTTTCTAGCCACTAGCTTCCGTGTTGTGTTTTTTACCTTCTCCTAAGCGCCGGGACGCCTCTTGGCTGCGGCATCCGTGCGCTTTACAAAATAAAATAACATAACATAACATAACAGATGTCCGAGTAGTGATGCCACTGTTGACGATAATGCCACTACAAAATGGTGCCTCTGAAGATATTAACCCTGTGAGAGACAGCTGTGCCATTGTCGTCAGTGATAGCACAAGCCAGGAAATACCATTACTGCAGGCAATAACGTCACAGAAGTTGCCGATGACGTCATCGAAAAGAGTTATGCTACTACAGGAAGTGATGCCTCTACAGGCAGGATCATCGCTAAATACAAAGAAGTCACTGAAGAAGTAATGTGACTACAGGTAAGGAGTCAATATAAATGCTTATACTGCTACACTGCAGGCAACGAAAACACCAAAAGTGACGTTATAGTCTGTAATGTACATGCACACTGATATCTCTCTTCATACTGAAGATACTGCAGAAAGCGGTGCCAAGACTGTAGTAAACAAAGTCGCGACATACCCTTATGTCACCACAGATACTAAAGACAATGTAGAGTGATATATCTTAAGGCAGTGATGTCTCTACAGGACTCCTCCCGCTCCTCGCTGTGACTGATTTCCTTTGGCAACATCGTAACTCCATCTGCTCGGACTGCCTGCTTGGTATCGTACCCCTGCATCAGAGTAGCATTGCATTGCTTTACTTTTATTTTATTTATTATAAGTGTTGTTAATTTCCTCCGTCTGTTTCCGCACCCCTGCATCTGCGCTTCGATTAGCATTCTGTGGGATTAATGCTAGTGACCTCCTGACTGTGCCCCGATCTCGGCTGCATTATTGTTGTGCCTCTCAGCCCGTCCCTGCCGCTGCTCCCCCGCGGCCCCACCCCGTCCCCTACCGCATCTCCAATTCAATCCCTTCCCCACTCGCCACCCCGCTCCCGCCTCCCAGCTGCTCCTCCCTCGCTCTGCCCCCCCTCCACTTTCTACTAATGACTGATGCACTTACGCGCAGCGTTCACGCGCAGCGGGCGCGCCCCATGCGCGCCGAAGGAGCGCCAAAGGTAAGCCCGTCGACGCCCATCCGCGCCTGGACCGCGCCCAGTGCCAGACCCCCTGGCCCCCGCAAAATCCAATCCACCCGCATAACGTACAACGCCGCAACACTCTCTGCACTCAACACCGGCCGTCTCCCCGCCTGCCACCAAGCCGCCCCTGGACGCATCCACGGACCCTTCACCTGCCAGTCCTGCAAGTACATCCACAAACGCCAAACAAAGCTCTGACAATAACCACCTGAAGTGCATCCTGCTCAACACCCGCTCGGTCCACAAACACGCCATTGAACTATGGAACCTACTAGACACCACAACGCCGGACGTCACCTTTCTTACAGAAACCTGGATGAACGCCTCATCAGCGCCCGACATCGCCATAGCCATCCCGGACAGCTACAAGATCATTGAAAGGACCGCAGCAACCAAACATGAGGAGGCATCGCTATCGTCCACAAGAACACCATCCGCATCACGACCAGTTCAGACGACACACCCACAGCCGCCGAACACCTTCACTTCCAGATACACACCGACCCTAAGACCACACTTAGAGGCACCCTCATCTACAGACCACCAGGACCCCGCACACAATTCAGTGAAGACATCACTGACTTCATCAGCCCACACGCCCTCCCCTCCGAGGACTACATTCTCCTAGGGGACCTCAACTTCCACCTGGAGAACAACAATGACAACAACACCACCACCCTTCTGGACAACCTCGCCAATCTCGGACTCAAACAACTGGTAAACACCCCCACCCACTACGCCAGACACACGCTCGACCCAATCTTCTCCTCCAGCAGGCACGTCTCCTTCAATCACGCCACAGGACTCCATTGGACGGACCACAGCTGCGTCCACTTCAACTTCAGAAAGACCACAACCCACCACCACCCACAACAAGTCCCCCGCAGAAACTGGAACAAAATTACCACCGGTCAGCTCACCACATTGCTTAACCAAACCCTCCCGCCAAATCAACGGACCCAAATCAAGCAGCCATCAATCTGACACAATGGATCTCCCACAGCGCTGACGAATTAGAGCCCTTGAAAAACCATCACTACAAGCCAGGTAGCAATAAAGCCTCCTGGTTCAATGACGACCTTAAGAACTCCAAAAATAACTGCCGCACCCTCAAGAAAGCCTGGCGAAAAAACCCAACCACAGACAACATGACCGCCCTCAAGGACGCCACCCGCAAACACCACCAGCTGATCCGATCCACCAAGAAATCAGCATTCAAGGATCGACTCGACAACAACGCCCGCAACAGCAAGGAACTCTTCAGCATCGTCAAAGAGCTCACCAATCCCAGCGCCGGCACCAACGACCTCTGCGACTCTCTAGCTTCGTTCTTCCACAGCAAAATCGCTGACATACATAACAGCTTCGGCGACCAGTCCACCCCCTTACCACCGAACCGAAGCCCCCCACCAACAACCTTAGCGCCTGGAACCCGATCAGCACTGAAGGCACCATTCGCTTGATGAACTCCATTCACTCCGGATCAGCAACCGACCCATGCCCCCACCACGTCTTCAACAAGGCCGACTCCATCATCGCACCCCATCTCCGGGATATCATCAACTGCTCCCTCAACACCGCCACCTTCCCGGAAAGCTGGAAACATGCCGAACTCAGTGCCCTCCTGAAGAAACCTACAGCAGACCCCACTGAACTTAAGAACTACCTCCCCATCTCGCTCCTCCCTTTCCCTGCCAAAGTCATAGAGAAGGCCGTCAACAGTCAGCTCGCCGCCTTCCTCGAGTCTAACGGCTCCCTCGACCCTTCATAGTCCGGCTTCCGAGCCAAACACAGCACCGAGACCGCCCTCATCGCAGCCACAGACGACATTCAAACACTACTCGACAACGGGGAAACAGCTGCCCTCATTCTCCTGGACCTCTCCGCAGCGTTCGACACGGTCTGTCATAGCACCCTTGAACAACGCCTCAGCAACGTTGGGATACAAGGAAAAGCATTGGATTGGATCATCTCGTTCCTCGCCGGAAGAACCCAAAGAGTCCGCCTCCCTCCTTTCAGATCAGAGGCCACCAAAGTCATCTGTGGAGTACCACAAGGATCATCGCTCAGCCCCACACTCTTCAACGTCTACATGAGCCCCCTCGCATCCATTGCGCGCCAGCACAACCTCAACATCATCTCCTACGCTGACGACACACAGCTGATCCTCTCCCTCACCAAAGACCCAAACACCGCCAAAACCAACCTACACGAAGGGATGAAAGACGTAGCCGAGTGGATGAAGAACAGCCGCTTAAAACTAAATTCAGACAAGACGGAAGTCCTCATCCTAGGATCATCCCCTCTGCTTGGGACGACTCATGGTGGCCACTGGCCCTGGGCAGCGCACCCAAACCAACGGACCACGCATGCAATCTGGGCTTCATCCTGGACTCCTCCCTCTCGATGACCAGACAAGTCAACGCCCTCTCATCATCATGCTTTAACATCTTACGTATGCTCAAAAAGATCTTCCGATGGATCCCCACCGATACTAGAAAGAAAGTCACCCAAGCACTTGTCACAAGCCGACTGGACTACGGAAACACCCTCTACGCCGGAACCACAGCCAAATTACAGAAAAAACTCCAACGCATTCAGAACGCCTCCGCCCGACTCATCCTAGACATCCCTGGCCTCAATCACATATCCGGTCACCTAAGAGACCTTCACTGGCTCCCCGTCAACAAGAGAATAACGTTCCGTCTCCTCACCCACGCACACAAGGCCCTCTACGACCTAGGACCCAAATACCTCAACAAGTGCCTGACCTTTAACACCCCCACCCGCCAACTACGATCGTCCAATCAAGCCCTTGCTGCGATTCCACGCATCAGAAGATCCACCATGGGAGGAAGATCATTCTCCTACTTAGCGGGCAAAACCTGGAATTCTCTCCCCACCCACCTCCGCCTTACACAGAACCACCTCTCATTCAGAAAACAACTCAAAACTTGGCTATTTGACAAGTAACGAACCCCCCCCCCCCCAAGCGCCTTGAGACCCTCTTGACTTGACTTGACAGCAGACATAGATACAAACTCTGCAGACACCTGTGTCTCAGAAGACAATGATGTCACTGTAGGCCGTGTTGCTACCTACATACGCCACCGCAGACCCACGGACACCGCAGTGACATCGGATCAACTACCAGTTCAGCTTCCACCCGGCTGCCTGGATACCTGTATGCTGCCCTGCACCTGCAGGTGAACGCACTCCGCTTACTGCTCCTCCCTCTGCAGCTCACATTCCTTTAATAACTGCATGTATACGGCGTGAAGAGATGTTATTTTGCACAACACCTGTTGTAAAACCGATGACGTAGTGATAAGTGAATTTTCACAAGCTGACTTACCTCTATCTTGAAATCTCGTCTCTTATGGAATCCCCAATGCTCTCCGCACGGGAAGGATATCCCATTAGGGCCACGCACATGGGCATGGATTCACACCACGGACAGAAAGCGTTAGTAAAGAGGACGTGAGAGTGCTAAAACCTGCTAAATGCAATTAAGGGCTTGCTTTGAAAAGGCCAACACCTTGCGCTAAGCAGTCTCTCCTACGTTTTAGAGTAGAGGCGGGCCACATTTCTTAAACAGAAGGTCTTACTGTGCACAACAGTTCACAAAACCATGGGCCCAGCCTCGGTCTGCACAAGGTGGCCACGACAGACAATACTCTGTCTACTAGGGTGGCAACCTCAGTACTTTGGTTTTTTAGGAGGATCTTCATGAGTTAAGCACTTTAATTGAGTCTTGGAGCACAGCACTACATTTTCCACGAAGGAAATCACAGATAAAAGGGGGCAAAAGATGGATGAAGCTTAAATGACTGCTGCATATGTATAGTCACTGTCACCTGGTTGCCAATCATGCGCCCCCAAAAATATTCCAAACTTCTACTAGATATAAGGCTGAATAGCTGTACATGTATTCCAAAGGAGTCCTCTTTTAAGACGTGGGAACCCCATCCACCAATGGTGGCTTGCTTCTCCCTGGGGCCCTCTCCTCACTCAGGACAAGCCTTTTGCGTGAATAGGCTCATCTGTCGGAAGCTCTGACAAGACATTCGTATTGTGGCATTGGCATAGCCAATAGGTTTGGCCTTTGGGACCAAGGATATTGTGCAGCATAACTAAATACTTATAAGGTCCCAAAGGCGAGACCTATTGGCTATGCCAATGCTTGTTCACTATTGCAATGCTACCTATTCCCCTTAGGCCAGAATGGGCAGTTTGATTAATACATTTTATAATCCTAATTCAAGTTTAGTATGCCAGGACTCAGAATGATAAAATACATCTTTTAGTAAAGTTGGTTTTAACATTCTGTGTTTGAAAATACCACTTTTAGAAAGTAGGTATTTTCTTGTCTAAGTATCCAAGCCTGCCTCTGCTAGGTTGTGTATTCCTTGCCTGGAGTTTGAGTGACAGGGGCTGGGGGATTCCAGGAGACAGGGTGAGTCAGCTCAGTGCTGAATAGAGAGATCTGCATCTAGATGGGAGGGAGGAGTGGCACCTGTGACCTGAATAGGACTGTGCCTTCTCTCCACAATGCTGGCTCCACCTCCTGGGGTGCGTCTGATGTCTCTGCCCTGCACTGTGAAAGGAAAGAAGGAGTCATGTCAACAGAGTGCTCCAGGACTGACCAGAACTGGTTTGACTAGGCAAAGGCCTCTCTGCCTTCAGAGAACAAAGAGAAACTGTGTATAAAAGAGGGGACCGAAACCCCAGAGAATTAGATCACTTTTGGACAACAAGAAGAAACCTTTGCTGAGGAGAAGAACCAGAAGAAACTGAGGAGAGACTATCCCTAAGCTGAAGTACTGTTTGGGGGATTGGCCTTCAGTGGTTGCCTGCCTGCCAAAGAAAGGAGAAAGGGACTTTATTTATTTATTTATAAAGTTTTATATAGCGCAAACTTGATTTTGTGTACTTTCATAAACTTGTAAGGATCTCCAAGGGCTTGAGAGAAGAGCCTGCCTCCTGCTGAAGTATCAGGGACAACAGACTTCAACCACCAGCTCCCCAAGAGTTATTTGGAAGTGCCTGCAGCTGTTTTGGGCCTTCTGAGGCACTGCATGTCGCAAGGAGCTGGAAGCGCGACTCACGAAGAAGAAGCGTGTCGCTGTCGCAGCCTTCGAATCACTGAACAAGGATGTCGCCGCTGTAGCATTGCATAGCATCACAAGAAATGTCTTGCATATCGAAGAAGCGTGTCGCCGTCGCAGCTGCTGCCGTTCCATCAATGAGCAAGGATGTTGCTGCTGTAGCTGTCGCATTGCACCGCAGAAGCACCTCACATCCACAGAGAAGCGTGCCACCGTCGAAGTCCCTGTCGTCGCATGACTGAATAAAGGTGTCACCGCTGCAGCTGTCGCATCGAGCGGAAGCGTCTCGCATCGTCGTAGAAGAGTGTCGCAGCCAAAGACGCTGTCATCGCATCACTGAACAAGCGTGTTGCTGCTGCAGCTGTTGCATCGAGTCGAGACATCTTGCAACATCAGACAAGCGTGTCGCATCAAGAAGACGCCATCTTTGTTTCATCGCACCAGATCTTCATCGCATCATGGTGTTGCTAGCCGCACTGCCACGGCAGCACAGTAAGAAACCGACGCATCACCGTTCCTGGGAGCCAGGAACCGACGCATCACCTTCCCTGCAATACTTTCCTTCTATAGCGTTACCCATCCAAAGGTACATTGACTTAAAGTGTCGCATTTTCAGATCTAAAGAGAACTAAGCTGATTCTACCATGTTAAGTACAGTATTGTGGATTTTTGTTGTTTGTGGTCTTGTGTTAAATCTATATAAAGAATACTTATTTTTAATATACAACGGTGTGGTGTCCATCTGTAGTGTTGTCACTGGGTTACTGTATGTGTTCACAAATGCTTTGCACACTGCCTATGAGATAAGCCTGTCTGCTCGTGCCAAGCTACCAAGGGGATGAGCAGGGGTTATTTTAGGAGTGTACCCACTTACCCTGACTAGACACAAGGGTCCCTATTTGTCACAGGTACCTACCTATGCCAACTAGAGACCCCCAAATCTAACAACTCCTATGGCGACCGTTCATGTTCTAGAATCGACTATATAAATACCCACTTGCTCCTTCAGTGGGTGACCTCGACACAGATTTCAGATATTTCCCATCATGCCCACACAGAAATTACAAACATTTTATGGGATGCACTGAATAGAGATACCATAGCGACTGTCATAAGGAATACTTCCTTAATAATTCCCGCGCTGACGTATAACTTCACACACTCTGGGGTGCATTTAGGGCCCCGATGAGGGGTTCCCTAATCACCCTGGAGATAGATAGAGCATGTAAGTCGTGCCTTCTCATGCACCCACTCAACTCTGAAAAAAAGGCAAAGGAAAAGGAAGATAAGAACAATTGTTACTTACCTGTAAACAGGTGGTTCTCCAGTATTGGTGTCTTTCATAGATTCACATGCTTGAATATTCCCCGTCGTCGAAGTGGGAGTCCCACGGTAAATAAAATAGCAATAATGCTAATATATATATACATATGGTATCATAATAAGTAGTAAAACAGATAAAATATATACTGAAAAACCTTCACAAAGGTTACTACATAGGAATGCATTAGAGAGAAAAAACTCATTTGCAACATATCAGTGTCATTATGTTAGTCCAAACTGCAGCCAATCAGGCTCAAGCACCCTCTAGAACCTTCTCCTCAGAAGCTCAAGCCCTCAGATTTTCGTAGCACTAGTAATAATAGCGCATGAGGAGAAGAAGAAGAGCCTCTGAGGGGAGGATGGGTGGGTCGCATGTGAATCTATGAAAGACACCAATACTGGAGAACCACCTGTTTACAGGTAAGTAACAATTGTTCTTCTCCAGTATTAGGGGTGTCTTTCATAGATTCACATGCTTGAATAGAATAGATAGCAGTAACCTCCTAGAGCTGAGATTGCAACTGTTCCAAACAATTGAAGAACAACATATAGCTTAAAAGTAAGGCAATCTCAAGAATGGAGGAGGGAACAGAGGCTCACCTTATTTGAAAAGATGACGAAGCACTGCTTGCCCCACTGCGGTATCCGCCTCGTTGACAGCTTCCAAACAATAATGTCTGGTAAAGGTGTGCCTGCTGGACCATGTCGCTGCTCGACAAATCTGGTGTAGAGGCACTCCGGCAAACAACGCGGTGGACGATGCCATCGCTCTTGTAGAATGTGCCTTCACTGGAGTAGGTAAAGGCCTGCCAGCCTGCTGATGGCAAAATGATATGGCTGAAGAGAGCCATCGTGCTACTGTTTGTTTAGTCACTGAATGCCCTTTTCGCAGTAGTCCATATGCTATAAATAGCTGATCGGATTTACGGAAAGGGGCTGTTCTTGAAATGTAGAATTTTAGACAACGTTTTATGTCTAAAGAATGTAGTCGCTGTTCTGCAGGAGATTTAGGATCCGGGAAAAAAGTCTTTAAGAAGACAAGCTCGTTCAAATGGAAGTCAGTAGGTACTTTTGGTAGAAAAGAAGGATTGGTACGAAGTGACACTCCATCGGGCTTGAACTGTAAATACGGAGGTTTGATGGTAAAAGCGTGCAAGTCACTTACACAACGAGACGATGTCAAAGCCAAAAGCAAAGCAACTTTCCAGGTAAGAAACGTGAGGTGTGATCGATGAATTGGCTCAAATGGAGGTTTCATAAGTTGTGATAATACCACGTTGAGGTGCCATGCTGGAGGAGGGCGCCTTAACGGAGGGAACTTCCTGAAAAGTCCTTTAAAGAACTGTCGGATGATTCTGGATGAACAGAGAGACGTAGAGCCATCATGGCGGTAGGCGAAATGGCCGCCAAAAAGACTCTCAATGTGGCATGTGAAAGACCAGACTGAGCAAGACTTAGAAAGAACGGTAAAAGTTGGTCTGGAGTGGAATTGATTGGGTGTACGTTGGATGCTGCGCACCAATGACAGAAACGTTTCCACTTTAACCTATATGTTTTGATGGTTGATGGAGCTCTAGCAGACGCTAGGATGTCTCTACATTCTTGGGGCATACTTAAAGAGGCAAATTCAATGTATTCAGGTTCCATGCCGACAATTGAAGCGTCGACGGGTCTGGATGGCAAATTTGTCCGCCGTCCATCGTCAGGAGGTCCGGACGTGGATGTAGACGAATGGGCTTGCATTGTGACATTAGAAGGAGTTCTGAAAACCAAGCCTGCCTGGGCCAACGTGGGGCGATTAGAATCAAGCGGCAGGGTTGCCTGCGCATCTTCCACAACGTTCTTGGCACCAATGGGATCGATGGAAACGCATAAGCAAACAGGCCGCTCCAATCCATAAGTAGGGCATTGCCGCTGGATTCTGGATGAGGATGCCAACTGGCGAAAGTCTGGCACTTCTGATTCACTGGAGTTGCAAAAAGGTCTATCTTGGGATGACCCCATTGACGGAACACTAGGTCCAGAGTCGGCTGGTGTAACTCCCATTCGTGAGTGGATGACGCAGACCTGCTCAGGGAATCTGCCAGTATGTTTGATGCTCCCGGCAGATGGACTGCTGTCAAAGAAATGTGGTGACGAAGTGCCCATTCCCAAATTCTTTGAGCAAGACGAGACAGAGGCTGAGATTTCGTGCCGCCCTGTTTGTTCATGTAGTGCATGCTGGTGGTGTTGTCTGTTTGAACAAGCACCGATTCTCCGTGCACCACAGGTAAGAAAGCCTTGAGCGCTAGGAAGATTGCCAGCAACTCTAGCCTGTTGATATGCCAGGCTCTCTGAATCGCCGTCCATTTTCCCTTGATGGAAAGATCCAGGAGATGGGCTCCCCATCCGTCCATGGACGCATCCGTGGTCAATGTCAGATCTGGAGGCTGGGCAAGGAAGGAGACCCCTTCGATCAGATTGGTTCGTTGCTCCCACCAGAGCAGACTGCTCCTCATGCAGGGTGTGACTGTCACCTGATCGTTGAACGACCCTGACACCTGTCGCCATTGTAGGTCTAATTCCTCTTGTATAGGACGGGTACGTAACCTGCAATTCGGGATCAGTGCGATACAAGATGATGCCATCCCCAGAAATGATTTTAACATTCGCACTGAAACTGACTTTTTTGATCTGATGGTGGAGACCAGATGAACTATCTTCTGTCTCCGTTCGGCGGAGATGAACGCTTTTGACACGTCCGTGTCTATGACAGCTCCGAGGAATGTCCTGTTTCGCAGAGGTGTAAAGTGTGACTTCTCCACATTGATGGTCAACCCTAGAGACTTGAACAGGGTTTGGCACAAACGTGTGTCGTGATCCAACTGGATTGAGGATTGGGATTTCAGAAGACAATCGTCCAGGTAAGGAAATATCTGGATTCCCTGAAGACGCAGATAAGCCATGACCGGGGCCAGAACCTTTGTGAACACACGAGGAGCTGATCTGAGGCCAAAAGGTAGGACTTTGAACTGATAGTGATTGTGTCCCACTTTGAATCTCAAGTACTGCCGATGTTGAGGGATAATTGGTACATGAAAATAGGCGTCTTGCAGGTCTATTGTCGTTAAAAAATCGCCGCTGCAGGGAAGTCGCAAGACTTCCGACAACGTCAACATGCGGAAGGATTGTTGTTTTAGGAATAGATTGAATGACCTCAAGTCCATAATGGGACGCCACTCCCCCGTCTTCTTTAGAATGAGGAAAAATCTCGAATAGAAACCTTTCCCTCGCTGAGATACAGGGACCACTTCGACTGCACCCTTTGTTAACAAAAGTTGAACTTGATGTTGTAGTTCTACTAGATGGGGAGGTGGCGGAGGGGGCGTGGCTTGGACGCCGATGGCGATGGTCGCCTGAGAGCTCGGCTCCGGGACTGAGCCCGTGATTATCCTGTAAATCGGAGGCTGCGGGGCACCCCAGCCCCCGCATCCTGCTGATCGGCCCGACGGAGACCTGCCGGGGCCCTTGGCGCGGTCTGAACGAGCGGTGACCCGGCGAAAAATCGAAGTTTGTGGAATTGCGGAGTGCGACCCAACATGGCGCCCGGACTTCATTGTCCCCTTGGCCGGATCCATTAGACTGGAGGAACATCACCAGCAGCGGCGCACCCCCTGCTCTGCCGTCTGCCAGTGGTGTGTGGATCTGGACATCGGTCAGATCGGACTCTTTCAACGAGGATTGCACTCGGATGGACGGATGCCCACGCTATAGTGGATCCGCACGCGGACGTCTGGAGGTCCCGGCGGTGGCCCCACTCCCTACACCGCACTTGGCTACTTTTTCCTGGCCGACCCACTTCCATGGGAGGCGCAACCCTTTGGCGCCGCAAATCGTCCGGTGGAGTTGGTGACCCTCACCCCGGGACTTTATCGGCCGTGCGGGCCTGCCCGACCTGGCGACGATTGTCTCCGCCTCCTCCTCGGTGCCCTCAGACGACGTGGTGGTGGCGCGAGCCGAAGCTGAGAAGGTCCAACAGGCCCTGGAGACGGGGATCTCCGGCACTCGACCTGAGGCCCAGCAACCGGGAGAGTCATAGCCGGCGCCTGCACTCGGAGACGCCTGCTCCTGGGCCCGCACGGAGTGCTCCCGGCGACATGGGGAAACCTAGAGGAGCCAAGGGGGCTCGTGGGGACCCAGAGAGTTCTGGTGGTGCATCAATGCAACAGCAATTTGACCGCGTCTTAGAGGCGATAGCGGCCACGCGCTCGGCCCTCCAGCAGGACATTGCCCAGGTAGCGACGAGCCTAGGTCTCCTTAGAGCGGACCACGGCAAACTTTCGGACCGGGTCAAGGAAGTGGAGAGCTCGGTGAAAACCTTGGAGCCGGCGCAGCGAACCTTGGCTGCGACTATGAAGGATGCTCTATCCCGGATTACGGCCCTGGAGCAGAGAGCGGAGGATGCGGAAGGCCGTAACAGGAGGAACAACATTCGTGTGGTGGGCCTGCCGGAAAAGATTGAGGATGGCGACATGATGGCATACTTGGAGGCCTGGCTCCGAGACACGGTGGCCCCAGAGGGTCTATCCTCCTTCTACACCCTGGAGCGTGCCCATAGAGTCCCAGCGAGGCCACCGCAGCAGGGACGTGCCCCGAGACCGGTGGTGGCACGGTTATTGCACTTTAGGGACAGAGACCTCATCCTCAATGCCGCCAGACATAATGGTCCATTCAAAGTGGCGAACAGCCAGGTGAACATCTTCCCGGATTACACCTATGAAACTCAACGCAGACGGTTTTCCTTCCTGGCGGTCAAGCGCGAGCTCAGGAGCGAGGGCATCCAGTACTCGCTCCTATATCCTGCGAGGCTCCGCATAATTGTCGATGACAAAACTCAATTCTTTGATACCCCAGAGGATGTCTGTAACTGGCTTGAACTCTATAGAGCAGGGAAAGATGGGTTCGGCTCCTCATCTCAGCAGGCGGCGGAGCCAGAGCAGAGACGGCGGTCCAAGAGGATTCGGAGTCGCCGTGGCCGCTCAGGGGGACCCTCAACTGCAGAGACATCGACGGAGCGGAAGGGAGTGCTAGAGTTGCGCTGTCTGGCTCACGGGACGATGCCATTGAGGAGGAAGCGGACCCTGGTGACGAGGGGGCACCGACGGACTCCGAGGAATCGGTGACTGATAGCGTCCATACGCCGGTGATCACACCGAAATCGGTGGAAGACCTTCTGGATGGACAGGGGTAACGGGGTGAGCTACTTCATTTTGGGAGGGGGCCCGGCAGGGGGGTGGCGGGTGCCGACAATTGATGCTGACTCCCGGGGTAGGGAGGGTGGGGTGCCCTGTTTTTGCCCCGAGGGTTTTTGGCACTGTTTTGGGCTTGCCTTAGTCCTGGTGGCCTGAGCGTCGAGGGCCCACTGCCTCCGCCCGGCCCGTTACCTGGCCCTTAAGGCCTTCCTACGGTGGCGACCGCAGGATTAGTAGGGGATAGTGGGTTGTTGGAGGGTATGGTTTGGATGGGAACTAGATGGTGCTATTTGGGTCCTGTTCTGGGGAGGGTGGATGGGGATTTGGTTCATACTTGGGTTGTTAAGTTTTGGTTGGGGAAAATGGCCGCCATCAGTGCTGGGATGATTGATGTCCTTTCTTTGTTGGGACCCAGATGGGGAGACTTTGCGAGAACGATATGGGACAATGGCTGATGTTGCTAATCTGAAATGTGTTACTTGGAACGTGCGGGGGCTTCATACTATGTCCAGGCGTCACAAAGTCCACGCTTATTTAGTGCGTAGGGGGGTACAAATGGCGCTGCTGCAGGAGACTCATCTGAACAAGGCGGAAGGGGCGGCGCTACAGCGTAGATGGAGGGGGCAGGTCTTTTGCACTTCGTACTCCGCGTATGCCAGAGGGGCGCTGATTTGGGTTAGAGCTGGGGTTCCCTTCCAGGTCACGAAAACAGTGATAGATCCAGAGGGGCGTTATGTGGCCATTTCGGGCACTTTGGGAGGGAGAGACCTAAACGTTTGCTGTGTGTACGCTCCTAATGTAGACCAGACTGCCTTCCTTTCCAGGTTATCGGGCTCGTTGGCCCACTTCTTCTCCGGGCCCCTCCTGCTCGGTGGAGATTTCAACTCAGTAGTGGATGTAGACACTGACCGCTCGCATCCACCCCTTCCCGATTCTCCGGTTCGTCGCATGGCTAAAGATCGTAGGGACTGGCAGACTCACTGGGGTCTAACGGATATCTGGAGGGCGCAACACCCCACAACTAGGGACTATTCCTACTTCTCGAGCCTCCATGAGTTGCACGTTAGACTGGACGGATTTCTTGGCTCGCCCGAACTGGTTTCAGCAGCGGTCCGGTCTGAATATTTGACCAGGACCATATCAGACCATAACCCCCTCCTGCTGGACCTTCGTTGGTTTCCCGGGGTGCCTGCGGTGCCCACCTGGAAATTACGGCCCGAGATCCTTGAGGACAGTGTTTTCAGGGCGGACCTAGGTGATAAGATCTCAGAGTACTTTGCGTCCAACGGCGGCACCGCGAGCTCGAGAGCGTTAGAGTGGGACGCTTTTAAGGTGGTGGTGAGGGGATACTGTATTTCTAAAAAGGTCGGCATGAGGCGAATTATCCTCGCCGACCTAGATGCAGCGGACCGGAAACTCCGCGAGCTGGAACTACGCCGCCCCGGGCGCCCTGAATTACAGGTACGCACAGCGGAGGCGAAGGAGGCGGTGGCGGCGGAGGTCGAACGGCTTCGCTGTTTTGACTACAAGGCCTATACGGTTCGGTCCATCGCAGAGGGGGATAGGTCGAGCGCGTTGCTGGCATGGCTAGCCAACCCTACGCGTCAGTCCTCATTGACGACGTCCATGGGCAAGGCAGACGGAACCGAAGTGTACACTCAGCCTGAGATTCTGAGCTGCTACCGGCAATATTACGAACGTTTGTACCGCAGTCGCTCTGCCCGAGACCCTGACCTGCTTGATAATTATCTACGGCCCCTGGAGCTCCGAACAGTGGAGCAGGACGTGGCGAAAGCCCTGGGGTCCGACATAGAACTGGGAGAGATCCGTAGCGCCATTAAAAGGATGGCGAGGAATAAGACCCCGGGCCTGGACGGCCTTCCTGTGGAGTTCTATGCAGCTTATGCTGACCTCCTAGCCCCTAGGTTATTGATAGTATACAGAGAGGCGAAGAGGCTTGGGCGACTCCCGGGCTCGATGTGCGAGGCATTGGTGGTTCCACTCCTCAAGCCCGGAAGGGACTCATCCGATCCGGGGTCTTACCGTCCCTTATCAATGCTGACGGTTGACTATAAAATACTGAGCAGCATCTTGGCCTCGAGGCTGCTGGGACACATGAGCTCCCTGGTGCATGAGGACCAAGCTGGCTTTATCCCCAGGCGTAACACGACCATGAACATTCGCAGGTTGTTCCGCTTGCTAGGGGAACCGCTTGTGGATGCCCCGTGCCCGGTTGTCTTATCGGTAGACCTAGAGAAGGCTTTTGATAGCCTGGAATGGGACTACCTTTGCACTGTGCTACGGAGGTTCGGCCTCGGTGAGGGCTTCATCAGATGGACCAAGGTTCTGTATGCCTCTGCATCGGCCAGGGTTCGGGCGGGACCGCTGATTTCCTCACAATATCCGGTGGAACGGGGCACGAGGCAGGGATGTTCGTTATCCCCACTTCTCTATGCGCTGGCGGTGGAGCCACTTGCGCTGCATCTCCGGTCGGGAGCCCATTATACGGGCCTGTGGACTCCTTCGGGCCCGCACTACATTTCGCTGTATGCAGACGACCTGCTGCTCTTCCTAGAGGACCCGCTCGCTGCCCTGCATGGAGCTGCGACGGCGCTCACGGAGTTTGGGGAGGTCTCGGGCCTCCGGGTGAATTGGACTAAGACCTGTCTTTTCCCGGTTCGCAGGGGCACCCCTACCCCTGCACTAAGTAGGGAGATTAGATGGGAACCCGACTGCTTTAAGTACCTGGGGGTGTACGTCTATCATGAACCATCTGACCTCCTGGATGGGAACATTGCCCGCGGCACTCGAGCACTTCGAGGCAGTATGGACTTCTGGGCCACGCTACCGCTCTCGGTGGCAGGGCGGATCGCTTTGCTTAAAATGGTGGCGCTTCCCCGGTTGTTATATTATTTCCGGACACTACCGATCTGGGTCCCACCGGCCACGTTTCGACTATTACGATCAATGATAGTCGGATTCCTCTGGGGCTCGGGCCGCCGGCAGGTGGCCCTCAAGACTCTGATGAGGCCGAAGGATGAGGGTGGGCTTGTGGTGCCGGACTTTGAAAAGTATTATTTAGCGGCGCAGCTCCAGACCTTCACCCAGGAGATCGCCCGGGAATTCCGGGGCCCAGAAGACAGAAGGGGAACGGGTATGGCCAGGCATGTTCTCTCCTTCATAGCGCTGCGACAACGTTTGGCCTTACAGGACTTGTCGCTGGAGGAGCGGACCGTTCGCCTGTGTTGGAACCGAGCTCACGCCCGGGGCCACCTGAGAACACCGTATGCGCCCAAAATACCTTTGGGGATGCTGACGGCTTTGCCCCATGGCGGCGATTGATCACGGTTGGCGAACTGGGAGGACGCCGGCTTACAGCTAATAGGTGACCTATACGAGGACGGGGCGCTCTTGCCCTTTCAGGAGCTCATTGATTGCTTCGAGATCCCCCGCGGCGACTTTCTGCTGCACTCGGCCCTTGTCCGAGCGATCCAGGCGCACTGGAAACGTGGGCAGGAGGAACCCCCTTTATCTCCGGTGTGCCAATACGTGATGATGTCTGCGGGCACGGTGAAGGCGGTCACTTGCCTTTACGGCAGACTGATCAATGAGGGGCTGGCTCCCCTCACTACTCTGAGAAACCGTTGGGAGGAGGACATTGGCAAGGAGATCCCGGAGACGACCTGGTCCCAGCTGGTGCGGCGAGCCTGGAAGGGCACACGCCACACCCGCTTTCAACTGGTCCACTACTACGTGCTCCATAGAGCATATCTGACCCCAGTGAAAATCAGGCGATATTTTGCTACGAATTCGGCGGACTGCCCCAGGTGCCCGGCCCAGGAGGCGGACCTTCTCCACATGCTGTGGGCCTGCCCGGGATTGTCATCCTATTGGGTAGAAGTGGGGAAGACCCTGGAGGAGGTGACGGGGAGATCCTTATCGTTTGACGCGGCGGTGGGACTCCTGCACTGGTTCCCTCATACCCCCAAGAACAAAATATCTAGCAAGTTCATCGATTTAGGGCTGCTCCTTGCTAAACGAGAGGTGACCAGGAACTGGAAGGCACGAGTTGGTCCGACAGGAAGCCGGTGGCACAGCGAACTTTTGAAGTGGGCGGCGGGGGAGAGCACGCTGAGATACCAGCTAGCTTGGAGGCAGCGTAATGAGAAGGCACAGGAGGCAGCGCTGGAGTGGGAGACGTTAGTGCAGGCCCTTAGGGATTATTGCGCCCCCAGCGACTCTGAAAGTGAGGAAGCAGCTCGCCCCAAGTCTCGATAGACGATTGCACTTTTCAGATCTGTTGCTTTCCCCATGGGTCCTTTAGCAGATCCTGTTGCGGTTGTTACCGTGCGCTGATGGCGGGGTTGGGTAGGGTTTTCTTTGGTTCGTAGCGTTTTTGAGGGTGGGGTTTTTCTTTCTGGGTTCATAGGCTTGTTTGGAAAAGCAGATGACGGACAGTGGATCATCCGGACCAGCTTCGACATCCTTCTGAGCCCCCATTGAATTTCGCCGCCCGACCCCAGGGTTGTGGGCTGAATGGCTGTGTAAGAGACTTACGGAGGGGGGACGGAGGGTTGTGTCTCATTGTTTTTGCTTGTTCTATAATGCTGGTCGATTATGTAACGATTTACTGATTCCTGCAATAAAAATATATTTAAAAAAAAAAAAAAAAATGGGGAGGTGGCGGACCCGAAGGCGGAGAATGAGGAGGAAACTCTGTGAATTCCAAGGCGTGACCCTTGCGCACAATGTCCAAAACCCATTGGTCCGATGTTATTTGAGACCACTGAGAGTAAAACTGCGAGATTCGACCTCCAACATCCTGTTGAACTGGCAAGTCATTGCCGTTTGTTGGCGTTGTTGGAACCTCTATAATTGGACTTTCCTCTATAGGACCTGGAGTGTTGTTGACGAGAAGACTGCTGATTTGAGTACCGTTGGTTTCCCTGATTGTACTGGCGGTATTGTGACTGTCCTCCTCGTGAAAAATTGGACGAGGTGCCCCGCCCCCGCGCTCCACGAAAGGGCTGTTTCTTGAATTGTAAGGATCCAAGCGACTTTGCCGTG
Organism: Lissotriton vulgaris; assembly: GCF_964263255.1. Taxonomy (NCBI): domain Eukaryota; kingdom Metazoa; phylum Chordata; class Amphibia; order Caudata; family Salamandridae; genus Lissotriton; species Lissotriton vulgaris. Next base: position 1,842,612,889 of record NC_141694.1, read on the forward strand.
TCGGTATCCTTCTTTATGGTCTCCAAAGAGGTATCGATTTGAGAACCAAACAAAGATTCGCCATCATACGGCATGTCAATTATTTTTGACTGGACCTCTTGCCTGAATGACGTAGATTTTAACCATCCTTGACGTCGGAGCGCCGCGGCACTGGCAAGGATACGGAATGCAGTATTTGCTACGTCCACAGCACAGTCAATGATTTCTTCTGAAGCTCTTTGTCCATCCTGAAGGACCTGGAGCGCTTCCGCTTTGGATGTCTCCGGAAGCTGTGCAAGCAAGACGGAAATGTCTGACCACATTTGTCGGTCAAAACGACCCAAAATGGGCGGCCATAGCGATGCGCCTCCGCTTTATTCAGTTTAAGTACCTACACAGGGCCTACTTTACCAGAGAGCGGCTGTGGAAGGCAGGTCTGATTGCTTCCCCCGAATGCCTGAGATGTGGTCGGGAGGCTGGAACGTTTGTCCATACTGTGTGGTCGTGTGCGAACTTGGCCACGTACTGGGTGGGTGTCTGGGACTGTTTGGCAGAGGTTCTGGGCTGGGACCTTCCCCGGTCACCGCAACTCGGCTTGCTCCATGTGATGGAACGAGTAGGAGGTAACATATACAAGCGTCACCTACTGGTCCTGGGCCTTACTGTAGCCAAGCGGGATATAGCCAGGGCCTGGAAGGACCCCAGGGCCCCTTTGTTGGAAGTTTGGCGACGGGGTATGGACTTTTGTATGGGACTTGAGCGCCCGATCTTTGAGGCCAGGGGATGCCCCCGGAAGCACTTCAAGATATGGAAAAGATGGGCGGACTACAGGGGACTGTGGCTGGAACCACCGATGGCCCAGGACACTGGAGAAGATCTTTAACAGCTGTATCCTGGGTAGTAGAGAGTATACGCACTGGGAGTTATCATGTTTTATGCCTTGAAATTAGCAGACACTGTGTGGGTGGGTGGGGTGGGGCCCGGGGAGTTAGGGAGTTGGGGGATGGGAGGGTTGGGTAATTACTGCAATACTGCTTGTACTGACGACATACACTTTTTCATGCCTTTGATCATTTGTTCTGCGATGTGATGCGGGACGATGTCCCTTCATTCTGTGTTATGTCAGTGCTTGAATAAAATTTTGTTCTGAAAAAAAAAATGACCCAAAATAGCGAGAGCATTTGCTGCACGGGCTGAAGTTGACGCCATGGACGAAAATTTCTTTCCAATTGCATCCAATCGTCGACCCTCTCTATCGGGAGGGGAAGTGACAGGCGCTGCAGGGTTGCGCGCACGACGTTGTGCTGCCTGAGTCACCACGGAGTCTGGCTTCGGATGAGAGAGCAGACATGCAGGCGAGCCCGTTGGGGCCTTATACTTTTTCTCCAATCTAGGTATTTGGGCAGGCAAGGAGTTAGGAGCCTGCATAATCTTTTGCCCTTCTTTCCATATAAATTCTATAATTGGTATGGTATGAACTTGCTTATAAGGCTGATTCTTAAAATCATAAAGGAAACAGCCTTCATCTCGCTGGACCCTTGTCAACTTAAAGCGGTCCGCCGCTTTGTCCATTAGTTTATGAAAACTAGCGATGTCCACCGGAGGTGAATCACTTGAAGCGCCCTGTTGTGGCGATAGTCATCGAATTCCGCCATATAAGGATCCTGTTCATCCTCCGTATCCTGATTAACCTCTCCTTCCTCTCTCTCTGGCTCTGAGTCATCGTCCATATGTGATTGTGGATTAGAGGAGAGAGGTGCACGCAAATGTTCTGAAGGAGCAGACTGCCTAGGAGGTGTTTGCTGAGGCTGAAATGAAATTGCTACGTCAGAGGATCCATGTACCGGAGTACCCTGGGGGGTAGGCGGAAATCGTCTATTGTAATCGTCCAACATATGTTGGAGGTTCGAAAATAGCGTCATTGGAATAGACGTCATGGGAACCTGCATGCATTGGTCTTCGTGCTGGTCTACCGGCTCATCTTCATCTTCTTCAGAAGTAGTGTCCTGGCATTTAATTATTAAATCCGATGGACTCTGGGCGTCACCATAAACAGTTTCATCCGGAACTGATTCCGTCTCATGGTCTGACACGAACAACTGAGATGGTGGCTGTAGAGCAGGTGATTGTAGGTGGAAAGTGGAATCTTCCACAATGCTGACTGAAGACTTCCTTGCCGAAACTGAAGTGTCCAAGGGCACTAAAGGCATGTTGGCGAAGGATAGAGAACTTGAAGCTGTTGTTAATGCAGATCCCTGCGTAGACAATGAAGCCTTGGAAACAGTCGCCGTAGACGGCGATGCTGTAGGTGTCTCCGTAGACCTAGAAGGCTTCGACACTATCGTCGATGATGTGCTCGTCGACGAGCTGGTCGACGTGGTTCTCGACGTCGACGGTGTATTCGACGTCGACTTGGTCGTCGACGGTGTTTTCGACGACGACTGGGTTGTGGACGGCATCTTCGTTGTCGACGGTGCCTTCGTCGACGGTGCCTTCGTCGACGGAATCTTCGTCGTCGACGGGAGCTTTGTCGTCGACGGGAGCTTTGTCGTCGACGGGAGCTTAGCCGTCGACGAGATCTTCGACGTCGACTGAATCGAAGACGATGGCTTCTTCGTCGACGTTGGCTTTTTCGTCGACGATATAATAGGGATCGTCGACGGGACTGAAGAGTTAGAGGCTTTTGTAGACGTGAAAGCCGTCGATGAGAATCTCGCCGACGACGACGACGCCGACGTCCTCGTGACTGTAGTCGTAGACGAAGCCACAGTAGCCAATCTCGTCGTCGGAATGGTCGTCGACGAGCCCGTCGACGACCGCGCTGTCATAAGTGTAACCACACTTATAGAGGCTGGAAAAGACGCCTGAGAGCCAGGTCTCGTGGGCGTAGTCACAGCAGGCACAGTAGCAGTAGGTGGCACTGTAGCCACAGTCAAAGCCAGCTTTCTTTTCTTCAGAAAAGGAGATGGTAACTCCTGAACACTGCCACGCTTTGAAGCCACAGAAGAAGGAGCTGACTGAAGGCTTTCTGCATCAGAAATAACTGTGTCTTTTTCTTGAAGGAGCTTAAGCCATAAAAGAAGACGACCATCCCTGTCCTTGAGGGTTTTAGGATTGAAAGTTCTACAGAACCTACAATCAACCACTTTGTGTTCAGGATACAGGCAGTAAATACACTTTTCGTGAGGGTCCTTCTCAAATAAACGCAATTTCCCACAGGAAGAACAAGGTCTAAATAAAGACTTCTTACTTGACATCTTGTGAAAACTGAGAGAAGAGTAGATATGAAGAAAAAACTGAGCAGAGCTCAGGGAGACTCCCTTCACACGACGTGCGGTAGAAAATCTGAGGGCTTGAGCTTCTGAGGAGAAGGTTCTAGAGGGTGCTTGAGCCTGATTGGCTGCAGTTTGGACTAACATAATGACACGGATATGTTGCAAATGAGTTTTTTCTCTCTAATGCATTCCTATGTAGCAACCTTTGTGAAGGTTTTTCAGTATATATTTTATTTGTTTTACTACTTATTATGATACTATATGTATATATATATTAGCATTATTGCTATTTTATTTACCGTGGGACTCCCACTTCGACGACGGGGAATATTCAAGCATGTGAATCTATGAAAGACACCCCTAATACTGGAGAAACATAAGTCCTCAAAAATTACCCTGAGAAAGCTAGATACATTACAAAGCCAACTCTGATCCCAAAGGACAAACCATGCCGAGCTTTCATTGTAATTTTTGAAGCGGCGCTTCTATGAATGGGGGACACGGTGGGGACACTATTTGCGTGCAAAATTCGTCTTCAGTCTGCTAAAACATACATCCTCCAGGTTAAGTTCCTTGATGAAACATGGGCAATGCAGGAACAGGTGAAGCAGCGAGCCTTTCAGGAGTTCTATGAAACCGTATATAAACAAGGTGACGAACACACGACTGACATTCAGACTTCCTTATACCTATATGACAGGGCACCCGTCTCTTCTTCACATAGCAAGCTCCTGGAGGCCACAACAGAACCTGACAAATTTTGAAAAGCCCTTAAGGCAATGCCAATGGAGAAATCACTGGGACCTGTCGGCCTCTTGGCCACCTTTTATAGGATGTTTTGCCACTACTTCAACTTGGTGAGGTACCTGACTCTTACCATGTGCGCCGCTGAATTCACGCTCATTCCTAAGTTCGGGAAGGATCCTGCCCACTGTATGTCCTACGGCCAAATAGCATTACATTAAAAGGACGCTAAGCTATATACCAAAGTAGTGGCATAGCGACTGGAACCTCTACTCCAGAGTCTGTTCGATCCTGACCTAGTTTGATTCATTTGCAAATACAAAGGGGCAGATAACATCAGATGCCTTGCCCATCTGATCAAAAAGGCACATAGGCATAACATTCCTTCTTTACTCCTTTTCACTTGGTGCAGAAAAGTCAATTAATAGGGTCAGCTGGGCCTTCCTTGAATGGATTTGGGTAAGATAGCACAGCCAAAGAAAATGATCTCTAGGTTTATGGCAGCGGAGATATATTTCTAACTCCTCATGTACTTCTCAATGGCCAGTGCACCACTATCCTTAAAATTGAGAGAGGTGAAGATGGCGGCGGAGTAGGACGCCTTTCCGAGCCACTCCGGCGCTGATCCGACAAAGCATCTAATAGCACGGTCTTGAGAGAGCGGTTTCGCTTCAAAAGTGCTGCGGAAGTCTCCCTGGCATAGCGGGGAGGTTTGGTGCCGTCGGTGGGGCGGAGAGACTCCAAGATCGACCACGAGACCGGCTGAGCCTTGTGGCCTGCGACCCCGGCCTTTCTTGGGTCTTGGCGGCCGATGTAGGAGGAGGGCGGAGCTCCTGAGATCCCGCCTGGAGGCTCCGGAGCTGGCGGAAGGTGGAGAACCGCGTTGAGTCGGCGAGGCAGCAGACCTTGCTACAGGGGTGGCTCGGAGTCCTCTAGCTTGTGGCGTGGAGCGGGCCCACGAGGCTTGGCGGAGGAGGTTTAACAGCGCCCGGCGGTGTTCGCCGAGAGGAGGCCCGAGACACCTGAAAGCCGGTGGCGGTGAGACTGGGCAGTGGCTGTGGCCCTGAACGAGACTGGTGGTGGTGAGCGGTGCCAGGTCGGCGGGCTCCGGTGCGGCCGGAGCTGCGTATGAGGAAGACATGACCTACGGGATAGCGGCGGCATTCATGCATGGCCGCCATTGGACTTTGGGTCGCCCGCAAGCTTGAGCTTTACCCTGGTCGCCTGTGACGCCTAAGGAGCGAAGAACCGGGCTGCTGTGTGGGCCGTGAGCGTTTTTCAGAAGTACTACGGCCTATGGTTCGGGGCTTGGCCATTGGGATCACGGCCTAAGTTATAGACTGGGTCGAGCGGCAGGCCCCGCCATCTTGTTTGGCCGCGTGGCGCCTGGGTGGAGTGCTGCTTGCCGCCATGACTAACGTGCAGCGCAAGGGGCGCCCGGGGAAGGATGGCACTTCGAAATCTTCCCAGCAGCCGGCATCCCCTGGAGATAGCGGATCTTCGAAGCAATCGGACGATGAAGCACCGGTAACGAAGGCTTTTATGACCGAACTCTTTGCCTCCATTAAGGAAGACATCTCCGAGCTCCGCGCGCAATTGGCCTCCGATCTGCGGGAGGTGCGGAGGGATGTGGATGGTATAGGCGAGAGGGTGGCGACTCTGGAGGACCATGATCTAAGTATGGCCAACGATGTGCACTTGCTGCAGCAGGATATCATCCGCCTCACCGAGCAGAACCTGGACTTACAGACGCACACGGAGGACTTAGAAAACCGTTCACGCAGGAACAACATTCGTATCAAAGCTGTGCCCTGGGATGGTGAGGCAGGAGACCTGCGTGGATATGTTCAAGACCTGTTCCTTCAGATACTGGATGAGGAGGATACGCGGGAAATTCGAATGGACAGGGTGCATAGAGTGGGGTTGCCCAGGCGCGGGGGGGGCCCCCTCCTGATATTCTTGTATGCGTCCATGACTTTCAGGTGAAAGAGCGTATCCTCCGCAAGGCCAGGGCAATCACGTCATTGCAATTCAGGGACCACCGCCCTCAGCTGTATCAAGATTTGGCGGCCTCCACACTGCGGAAAAGAAGGGAGTTCCGCCCAGTGACTGCCTTTCTGAGAGAGCGTGGCATCGCTTATTCCTGGGGGCATCCATTTCGAATCATCTTTCGGTGGCAGAATCAGCTCGCACAGATTCGCTCGCTCCAGGTGGCAAAGGACCTTCTGGGCCTAGAGGATGTACCGCCTTCGCAGGAAGCAACTACTTCTCCGTCTCGGAGGCGCCACCACTCTTCTTCCTGGCACAGGGTGGGCGCTTCCCCTGATCGGCGGCGACCGGACCTCACTACCAGCCTGCAGGAGCGGGGCAACGCGGTGGCATCGGTGGCTTCGGCTACATTGGCTGATACGCAGCAAAGCTCCGGAGGGGCGTGACCTCTTTCTGGCTGATGGATCGGCGCCGGAGGGGCTCTGGCCTTCTGGTCTGGGGGTATGAATGTACTCTTGGAGGAGACACCCTCGACTGTGGCCATGGGGGATATTGTATTAGTCCCCCCGGCCTGCTTCCTGAAAGGAAGGCCCCTTGCGGACTCCGGTCTTCTGGACACGATGAGTACTGTCTTTGCTTTCGCAATTTTGCTCTTGTTCTTGGTAATTTTTCGACTGGGGGGGGGTGGGAGTTGGGGAGTTTGGGGTGTTGGGGGGGGTCCCATGACGGTGGGAAAGGGGGACTGCTGGATGGATGGCTGCGGGTGTGCGTGCTAAATGGCATCGTGGGTAACATTGTTGTGGTTGGCTGGCGAGTTTTGGATTATGGAGGGGGGAGAGTGGCGGACCCCCTGGGCGCCCCTTGGATCGGGGGATGTCTCTGTATGGGGAGGGGTTCAATTGGAGTGACAGGAGAGATTCTTTGGGTCCATCTCGGTAATGCCGATTAGCATAGGGACATGGAATGTTTAGGGCATGAATTCGCCACAGAAGAGGCAGAAGGTGTGGAAATATGTGGTGGATCATCACCTTGACATTGTGGGGTTGCAAGAAACCCACTTAGCACGGAAAGATGAGATGCGGCTCCGCCATAAGGCTTATCCCATTATTTATAGGTCCTCCGCCGCTACGAAACACAGGGGGGTGGCACTCCTTTTCCGAGCTGCGCTTCACTTTCAACCTGTGGAGGTACGTCATGATAAGGAGGGCCGTTGGTTGATGGTCAAAGGGCTTATTCAAGGTCGACTGTGCACTTTTGTGGTGGTGTATTTACCCAACGTAGGTCAGAATAAGTATTTGCAGGATCTGTTGTTGAAGGTTGGGGACTTTGCAGAGGGGATTTTAATCTGGTGTGGGACAAGGATTTGGACAGCTCAGGGGGCCATAGGGCGGGCACGGGAGTATTTTCTGCTTTGACACAGCAAGGGGTGGGGGAGCTGGGCCTAGGTGATGGGTGGCGGTTTTTCCACCCTACCACAAAGGATTACACATTTTTCTCCCACGTGCATCATTCCTATTCCCGTTTGGATTTCATTTTCCTTAGCCAATCCCTACGCGGGGACGTGGTAGATGCCGCCATTCTTCCAATCTCTGTTTCGGACCACAGTCTCTTGGTGCTTAACCTTCGTTGGTCGCCAACTGGTGCGTCGCATCGGAAGTGGTATTTCCCGGCGTCGGTAATCAGGGACGATATATCTAATCAAGCCTTGCGTCTCGCGATCAGAGAATTCTTTGACTTTAATCCCCCGTCGGACACTTCACTGTCGACCACATGGGACGCCTTTAAAGCTACGATCAGGGGCACATGCCTGGGACTCAATTCGCAGATTAACGCCCTGAGGAGGAAGGAACGTGAGGCCTTGGAGGCTGAGTTGGTCGAGCTCGAACGCGCTCACAACTCAACCCCTCGAGGGTGACTCTCCGCCCGCTGACAGCAGTGAGGGGCAAATTAAAGGCGCACTATGCCAATAGGGCCGAGCTTACGCTTTTGCGTCTGGGGCGACAATCATATTCATGCGGTAACAAGGTTGGTAAACATCTGGCGCGGCAACTGCGGGATAGGAGGGAGCGGGAATACATAGGAGGGATCAGAGATGCTGCAGGTGTGTTGCAACACCGGGACGGAACAAAGGCGGACATTTTTGGACGCTTTTACGCCGAGTTGTATACAGGTGACAACCTGGATGCGGAAACACAGAGGGAGTTCCTACGACGTTTGCCGTTACCCCGAGTATCTAGAGAATGGAACGACCTATTGGAGGCACCAATTTCTAGAGAAGAGGTTCTCTCCGCCATCAAAAATTTGAAATTACACAAGGCCCCGGGTCCGGATGGTTACACTGCGGTCTTTTACAAGACGTATGCTACCGAGCTGTGTGACTTTTTGGTTGCTCTCTTTAAAGATATTTACAACAAGGGGTGGTGAGGGACAGAGTCTCTGAATTAAACAGAATACTCTCACCCAGTCAAGAGATCAGGGCTAGATCCAACACCGTTTTTTAGCTCACTGCACCATCCCAGTTTCAGAACCTGGCTGTATGCAAATTAGTCTGTTCCTGTCCCAGTGCATGATGGGAACAGGGCAAACCAAACTACAAAAGCCAATTCTTACACTGGGAAGGAAACAAGCTACCGGGGACCGGTTTCTGGCATTTCAGCCTCTTCGGCCCGGCTTGCTTGAATCCTGATGGTGCAATGAGCAAGGGACTCACATCTGAGTATACCCTTCCACGCTTAGGGTGGACAAAAATATTTACAACAAGGGGTGGTGAGGGACAGAGTCTCTGAATTAAACAGAATACTCTCACCCAGTCAAGAGATCAGGGCTAGATCCAACACCGTTTTTTAGCTCACTGCACCATCCCAGTTTCAGAACCTGGCTGTATGCAAATTAGTCTGTTCCTGTCCCAGTGCATGATGGGAACAGGGCAAACCAAACTACAAAAGCCAATTCTTACACTGGGAAGGAAACAAGCTACCGGGGACCGGTTTCTGGCATTTCAGCCTCTTCGGCCCGGCTTGCTTGAATCCTGATGGTGCAATGAGCAAGGGACTCACATCTGAGTATACCCTTCCACGCTTAGGGTGGACAAAAATATTTACAACAAGGGGTGGTGAGGGACAGAGTCTCTGAATTAAACAGAATACTCTCACCCAGTCAAGAGATCAGGGCTAGATCCAACACCGTTTTTTAGCTCACTGCACCATCCCAGTTTCAGAACCTGGCTGTATGCAAATTAGTCTGTTCCTGTCCCAGTGCATGATGGGAACAGGGCAAACCAAACTACAAAAGCCAATTCTTACACTGGGAAGGAAACAAGCTACCGGGGACCGGTTTCTGGCATTTCAGCCTCTTCGGCCCGGCTTGCTTGAATCCTGATGGTGCAATGAGCAAGGGACTCACATCTGAGTATACCCTTCCACGCTTAGGGTGGACAAAAATATTTACAACAAGGGGTGGTGAGGGACAGAGTCTCTGAATTAAACAGAATACTCTCACCCAGTCAAGAGATCAGGGCTAGATCCAACACCGTTTTTTAGCTCACTGCACCATCCCAGTTTCAGAACCTGGCTGTATGCAAATTAGTCTGTTCCTGTCCCAGTGCATGATGGGAACAGGGCAAACCAAACTACAAAAGCCAATTCTTACACTGGGAAGGAAACAAGCTACCGGGGACCGGTTTCTGGCATTTCAGCCTCTTCGGCCCGGCTTGCTTGAATCCTGATGGTGCAATGAGCAAGGGACTCACATCTGAGTATACCCTTCCACGCTTAGGGTGGACAAAAATATTTACAACAAGGGGTGGTGAGGGACAGAGTCTCTGAATTAAACAGAATACTCTCACCCAGTCAAGAGATCAGGGCTAGATCCAACACCGTTTTTTAGCTCACTGCACCATCCCAGTTTCAGAACCTGGCTGTATGCAAATTAGTCTGTTCCTGTCCCAGTGCATGATGGGAACAGGGCAAACCAAACTACAAAAGCCAATTCTTACACTGGGAAGGAAACAAGCTACCGGGGACCGGTTTCTGGCATTTCAGCCTCTTCGGCCCGGCTTGCTTGAATCCTGATGGTGCAATGAGCAAGGGACTCACATCTGAGTATACCCTTCCACGCTTAGGGTGGACAAAAATATTTACAACAAGGGGTGGTGAGGGACAGAGTCTCTGAATTAAACAGAATACTCTCACCCAGTCAAGAGATCAGGGCTAGATCCAACACCGTTTTTTAGCTCACTGCACCATCCCAGTTTCAGAACCTGGCTGTATGCAAATTAGTCTGTTCCTGTCCCAGTGCATGATGGGAACAGGGCAAACCAAACTACAAAAGCCAATTCTTACACTGGGAAGGAAACAAGCTACCGGGGACCGGTTTCTGGCATTTCAGCCTCTTCGGCCCGGCTTGCTTGAATCCTGATGGTGCAATGAGCAAGGGACTCACATCTGAGTATACCCTTCCACGCTTAGGGTGGACAAAAATATTTACAACAAGGGGTGGTGAGGGACAGAGTCTCTGAATTAAACAGAATACTCTCACCCAGTCAAGAGATCAGGGCTAGATCCAACACCGTTTTTTAGCTCACTGCACCATCCCAGTTTCAGAACCTGGCTGTATGCAAATTAGTCTGTTCCTGTCCCAGTGCATGATGGGAACAGGGCAAACCAAACTACAAAAGCCAATTCTTACACTGGGAAGGAAACAAGCTACCGGGGACCGGTTTCTGGCATTTCAGCCTCTTCGGCCCGGCTTGCTTGAATCCTGATGGTGCAATGAGCAAGGGACTCACATCTGAGTATACCCTTCCACGCTTAGGGTGGACAAAAATATTTACAACAAGGGGTGGTGAGGGACAGAGTCTCTGAATTAAACAGAATACTCTCACCCAGTCAAGAGATCAGGGCTAGATCCAACACCGTTTTTTAGCTCACTGCACCATCCCAGTTTCAGAACCTGGCTGTATGCAAATTAGTCTGTTCCTGTCCCAGTGCATGATGGGAACAGGGCAAACCAAACTACAAAAGCCAATTCTTACACTGGGAAGGAAACAAGCTACCGGGGACCGGTTTCTGGCATTTCAGCCTCTTCGGCCCGGCTTGCTTGAATCCTGATGGTGCAATGAGCAAGGGACTCACATCTGAGTATACCCTTCCACGCTTAGGGTGGACAAAAATATTTACAACAAGGGGTGGTGAGGGACAGAGTCTCTGAATTAAACAGAATACTCTCACCCAGTCAAGAGATCAGGGCTAGATCCAACACCGTTTTTTAGCTCACTGCACCATCCCAGTTTCAGAACCTGGCTGTATGCAAATTAGTCTGTTCCTGTCCCAGTGCATGATGGGAACAGGGCAAACCAAACTACAAAAGCCAATTCTTACACTGGGAAGGAAACAAGCTACCGGGGACCGGTTTCTGGCATTTCAGCCTCTTCGGCCCGGCTTGCTTGAATCCTGATGGTGCAATGAGCAAGGGACTCACATCTGAGTATACCCTTCCACGCTTAGGGTGGACAAAAATATTTACAACAAGGGGTGGTGAGGGACAGAGTCTCTGAATTAAACAGAATACTCTCACCCAGTCAAGAGATCAGGGCTAGATCCAACACCGTTTTTTAGCTCACTGCACCATCCCAGTTTCAGAACCTGGCTGTATGCAAATTAGTCTGTTCCTGTCCCAGTGCATGATGGGAACAGGGCAAACCAAACTACAAAAGCTAATTCTTACACTGGGAAGGAAACAAGCTACCGGGGACCGGTTTCTGGCATTTCAGCCTCTTCGGCCCGGCTTGCTTGAATCCTGATGGTGCAATGAGCAAGGGACTCACATCTGAGTATACCCTTCCACGCTTAGGGTGGACAAAAATATTTACAACAAGGGGTGGTGAGGGACAGAGTCTCTGAATTAAACAGAATACTCTCACCCAGTCAAGAGATCAGGGCTAGATCCAACACCGTTTTTTAGCTCACTGCACCATCCCAGTTTCAGAACCTGGCTGTATGCAAATTAGTCTGTTCCTGTCCCAGTGCATGATGGGAACAGGGCAAACCAAACTACAAAAGCCAATTCTTACACTGGGAAGGAAACAAGCTACCGGGGACCGGTTTCTGGCATTTCAGCCTCTTCGGCCCGGCTTGCTTGAATCCTGATGGTGCAATGAGCAAGGGACTCACATCTGAGTATACCCTTCCACGCTTAGGGTGGACAAAAATATTTACAACAAGGGGTGGTGAGGGACAGAGTCTCTGAATTAAACAGAATACTCTCACCCAGTCAAGAGATCAGGGCTAGATCCAACACCGTTTTTTAGCTCACTGCACCATCCCAGTTTCAGAACCTGGCTGTATGCAAATTAGTCTGTTCCTGTCCCAGTGCATGATGGGAACAGGGCAAACCAAACTACAAAAGCCAATTCTTACACTGGGAAGGAAACAAGCTACCGGGGACCGGTTTCTGGCATTTCAGCCTCTTCGGCCCGGCTTGCTTGAATCCTGATGGTGCAATGAGCAAGGGACTCACATCTGAGTATACCCTTCCACGCTTAGGGTGGACAAAAATATTTACAACAAGGGGTGGTGAGGGACAGAGTCTCTGAATTAAACAGAATACTCTCACCCAGTCAAGAGATCAGGGCTAGATCCAACACCGTTTTTTAGCTCACTGCACCATCCCAGTTTCAGAACCTGGCTGTATGCAAATTAGTCTGTTCCTGTCCCAGTGCATGATGGGAACAGGGCAAACCAAACTACAAAAGCCAATTCTTACACTGGGAAGGAAACAAGCTACCGGGGACCGGTTTCTGGCATTTCAGCCTCTTCGGCCCGGCTTGCTTGAATCCTGATGGTGCAATGAGCAAGGGACTCACATCTGAGTATACCCTTCCACGCTTAGGGTGGACAAAAATATTTACAACAAGGGGTGGTGAGGGACAGAGTCTCTGAATTAAACAGAATACTCTCACCCAGTCAAGAGATCAGGGCTAGATCCAACACCGTTTTTTAGCTCACTGCACCATCCCAGTTTCAGAACCTGGCTGTATGCAAATTAGTCTGTTCCTGTCCCAGTGCATGATGGGAACAGGGCAAACCAAACTACAAAAGCCAATTCTTACACTGGGAAGGAAACAAGCTACCGGGGACCGGTTTCTGGCATTTCAGCCTCTTCGGCCCGGCTTGCTTGAATCCTGATGGTGCAATGAGCAAGGGACTCACATCTGAGTATACCCTTCCACGCTTAGGGTGGACAAAAATATTTACAACAAGGGGTGGTGAGGGACAGAGTCTCTGAATTAAACAGAATACTCTCACCCAGTCAAGAGATCAGGGCTAGATCCAACACCGTTTTTTAGCTCACTGCACCATCCCAGTTTCAGAACCTGGCTGTATGCAAATTAGTCTGTTCCTGTCCCAGTGCATGATGGGAACAGGGCAAACCAAACTACAAAAGCCAATTCTTACACTGGGAAGGAAACAAGCTACCGGGGACCGGTTTCTGGCATTTCAGCCTCTTCGGCCCGGCTTGCTTGAATCCTGATGGTGCAATGAGCAAGGGACTCACATCTGAGTATACCCTTCCACGCTTAGGGTGGACAAAAATATTTACAACAAGGGGTGGTGAGGGACAGAGTCTCTGAATTAAACAGAATACTCTCACCCAGTCAAGAGATCAGGGCTAGATCCAACACCGTTTTTTAGCTCACTGCACCATCCCAGTTTCAGAACCTGGCTGTATGCAAATTAGTCTGTTCCTGTCCCAGTGCATGATGGGAACAGGGCAAACCAAACTACAAAAGCCAATTCTTACACTGGGAAGGAAACAAGCTACCGGGGACCGGTTTCTGGCATTTCAGCCTCTTCGGCCCGGCTTGCTTGAATCCTGATGGTGCAATGAGCAAGGGACTCACATCTGAGTATACCCTTCCACGCTTAGGGTGGACAAAAATATTTACAACAAGGGGTGGTGAGGGACAGAGTCTCTGAATTAAACAGAATACTCTCACCCAGTCAAGAGATCAGGGCTAGATCCAACACCGTTTTTTAGCTCACTGCACCATCCCAGTTTCAGAACCTGGCTGTATGCAAATTAGTCTGTTCCTGTCCCAGTGCATGATGGGAACAGGGCAAACCAAACTACAAAAGCCAATTCTTACACTGGGAAGGAAACAAGCTACCGGGGACCGGTTTCTGGCATTTCAGCCTCTTCGGCCCGGCTTGCTTGAATCCTGATGGTGCAATGAGCAAGGGACTCACATCTGAGTATACCCTTCCACGCTTAGGGTGGACAAAAATATTTACAACAAGGGGTGGTGAGGGACAGAGTCTCTGAATTAAACAGAATACTCTCACCCAGTCAAGAGATCAGGGCTAGATCCAACACCGTTTTTTAGCTCACTGCACCATCCCAGTTTCAGAACCTGGCTGTATGCAAATTAGTCTGTTCCTGTCCCAGTGCATGATGGGAACAGGGCAAACCAAACTACAAAAGCCAATTCTTACACTGGGAAGGAAACAAGCTACCGGGGACCGGTTTCTGGCATTTCAGCCTCTTCGGCCCGGCTTGCTTGAATCCTGATGGTGCAATGAGCAAGGGATTCAAGCAAGCCGGGCCGAAGAGGCTGAAATGCCAGAAACCGGTCCCCGGTAGCTTGTCTCCTTTCTGGTAAAGAATTGGCTTGGTAGTTTAGTCTGCCCTGTTCCCATGATGCACTGGGCCAGGGACAGACTGATTTGCATATAGCCAGATTCTGAGCTGGGATGGGGCAGTGAGATAAATAACGGTGATGGATCAAGCCCTGATCTTTGGACTGGGTAAGAGTGGTCTGCTCAATTCAGACACTCTGTTCATCACCACCCCCTTTTGTAAATCGATTTTGGCCACTATAGGTGTGGCAGGGTATACTCAGACATGAGTCCCTTTCTCACTGCTCCATCAGGAATCAAGCAAGCCGGGCCGAAGAGGCTGAAATGCCAGAAACCGGTCCCCGGTAGCTTGTCTCCTTTCTGGTAAAGAATTGGCTTGGTAGTTTAGTCTGCCCTGTTCCCATGATGCACTGGGCCAGGGACAGACTGATTTGCATATAGCCAGATTCTGAGCTGGGATGGGGCAGTGAGATAAATAACGGTGATGGATCAAGCCCTGATCTTTGGACTGGGTAAGAGTGGTCTGCTCAATTCAGACACTCTGTTCATCACCACCCCCTTTTGTAAATCGATTTTGGCCACTATAGGTGTGGCAGGGTATACTCAGACATGAGTCCCTTTCTCACTGCTCCATCAGGACTCAAGCAAGCCGGGCCGAAGAGGCTGAAATGCCAGAAACCGGTCCCCGGTAGCTTGTCTCCTTTCTGGTAAAGAATTGGCTTGGTAGTTTAGTCTGCCCTGTTCCCATGATGCACTGGGCCAGGGACAGACTGATTTGCATATAGCCAGATTCTGAGCTGGGATGGGGCAGTGAGATAAATAACGGTGATGGATCAAGCCCTGATCTTTGGACTGGGTAAGAGTGGTCTGCTCAATTCAGACACTCTGTTCATCACCACCCCCTTTTGTAAATCGATTTTGGCCACTATAGGTGTGGCAGGGTATACTCAGACATGAGTCCCTTTCTCACTGCTCCATCAGGATTCAAGCAAGCCGGGCCGAAGAGGCTGAAATGCCAGAAACCGGTCCCCGGTAGCTTGTCTCCTTTCTGGTAAAGAATTGGCTTGGTAGTTTAGTCTGCCCTGTTCCCATGATGCACTGGGCCAGGGACAGACTGATTTGCATATAGCCAGATTCTGAGCTGGGATGGGGCAGTGAGATAAATAACGGTGATGGATCAAGCCCTGATCTTTGGACTGGGTAAGAGTGGTCTGCTCAATTCAGACACTCTGTTCATCACCACCCCCTTTTGTAAATCGATTTTGGCCACTATAGGTGTGGCAGGGTATACTCAGACATGAGTCCCTTTCTCACTGCTCCATCAGGATTCAAGCAAGCCGGGCCGAAGAGGCTGAAATGCCAGAAACCGGTCCCCGGTAGCTTGTCTCCTTTCTGGTAAAGAATTGGCTTGGTAGTTTAGTCTGCCCTGTTCCCATGATGCACTGGGCCAGGGACAGACTGATTTGCATATAGCCAGATTCTGAGCTGGGATGGGGCAGTGAGATAAATAACGG
Source organism: Lissotriton vulgaris (assembly GCF_964263255.1). Classification (NCBI taxonomy): domain Eukaryota; kingdom Metazoa; phylum Chordata; class Amphibia; order Caudata; family Salamandridae; genus Lissotriton; species Lissotriton vulgaris. Next base: position 1,842,629,026 of record NC_141694.1, read on the forward strand.
TGATGGATCAAGCCCTGATCTTTGGACTGGGTAAGAGTGGTCTGCTCAATTCAGACACTCTGTTCATCACCACCCCCTTTTGTAAATCGATTTTGGCCACTATAGGTGTGGCAGGGTATACTCAGACATGAGTCCCTTTCTCACTGCTCCATCAGGATTCAAGCAAGCCGGGCCGAAGAGGCTGAAATGCCAGAAACCGGTCCCCGGTAGCTTGTCTCCTTTCTGGTAAAGAATTGGCTTGGTAGTTTAGTCTGCCCTGTTCCCATGATGCACTGGGCCAGGGACAGACTGATTTGCATATAGCCAGATTCTGAGCTGGGATGGGGCAGTGAGATAAATAACGGTGATGGATCAAGCCCTGATCTTTGGACTGGGTAAGAGTGGTCTGCTCAATTCAGACACTCTGTTCATCACCACCCCCTTTTGTAAATCGATTTTGGCCACTATAGGTGTGGCAGGGTATACTCAGACATGAGTCCCTTTCTCACTGCTCCATCAGGATTCAAGCAAGCCGGGCCGAAGAGGCTGAAATGCCAGAAACCGGTCCCCGGTAGCTTGTCTCCTTTCTGGTAAAGAATTGGCTTGGTAGTTTAGTCTGCCCTGTTCCCATGATGCACTGGGCCAGGGACAGACTGATTTGCATATAGCCAGATTCTGAGCTGGGATGGGGCAGTGAGATAAATAACGGTGATGGATCAAGCCCTGATCTTTGGACTGGGTAAGAGTGGTCTGCTCAATTCAGACACTCTGTTCATCACCACCCCCTTTTGTAAATCGATTTTGGCCACTATAGGTGTGGCAGGGTATACTCAGACATGAGTCCCTTTCTCACTGCTCCATCAGGATTCAAGCAAGCCGGGCCGAAGAGGCTGAAATGCCAGAAACCGGTCCCCGGTAGCTTGTCTCCTTTCTGGTAAAGAATTGGCTTGGTAGTTTAGTCTGCCCTGTTCCCATGATGCACTGGGCCAGGGACAGACTGATTTGCATATAGCCAGATTCTGAGCTGGGATGGGGCAGTGAGATAAATAACGGTGATGGATCAAGCCCTGATCTTTGGACTGGGTAAGAGTGGTCTGCTCAATTCAGACACTCTGTTCATCACCACCCCCTTTTGTAAATCGATTTTGGCCACTATAGGTGTGGCAGGGTATACTCAGACATGAGTCCCTTTCTCACTGCTCCATCAGGATTCAAGCAAGCCGGGCCGAAGAGGCTGAAATGCCAGAAACCGGTCCCCGGTAGCTTGTCTCCTTTCTGGTAAAGAATTGGCTTGGTAGTTTAGTCTGCCCTGTTCCCATGATGCACTGGGCCAGGGACAGACTGATTTGCATATAGCCAGATTCTGAGCTGGGATGGGGCAGTGAGATAAATAACGGTGATGGATCAAGCCCTGATCTTTGGACTGGGTAAGAGTGGTCTGCTCAATTCAGACACTCTGTTCATCACCACCCCCTTTTGTAAATCGATTTTGGCCACTATAGGTGTGGCAGGGTATACTCAGACATGAGTCCCTTTCTCACTGCTCCATCAGGATTCAAGCAAGCCGGGCCGAAGAGGCTGAAATGCCAGAAACCGGTCCCCGGTAGCTTGTCTCCTTTCTGGTAAAGAATTGGCTTGGTAGTTTAGTCTGCCCTGTTCCCATGATGCACTGGGCCAGGGACAGACTGATTTGCATATAGCCAGATTCTGAGCTGGGATGGGGCAGTGAGATAAATAACGGTGATGGATCAAGCCCTGATCTTTGGACTGGGTAAGAGTGGTCTGCTCAATTCAGACACTCTGTTCATCACCACCCCCTTTTGTAAATCGATTTTGGCCACTATAGGTGTGGCAGGGTATACTCAGACATGAGTCCCTTTCTCACTGCTCCATCAGGATTCAAGCAAGCCGGGCCGAAGAGGCTGAAATGCCAGAAACCGGTCCCCGGTAGCTTGTCTCCTTTCTGGTAAAGAATTGGCTTGGTAGTTTAGTCTGCCCTGTTCCCATGATGCACTGGGCCAGGGACAGACTGATTTGCATATAGCCAGATTCTGAGCTGGGATGGGGCAGTGAGATAAATAACGGTGATGGATCAAGCCCTGATCTTTGGACTGGGTAAGAGTGGTCTGCTCAATTCAGACACTCTGTTCATCACCACCCCCTTTTGTAAATCGATTTTGGCCACTATAGGTGTGGCAGGGTATACTCAGACATGAGTCCCTTTCTCACTGCTCCATCAGGATTCAAGCAAGCCGGGCCGAAGAGGCTGAAATGCCAGAAACCGGTCCCCGGTAGCTTGTCTCCTTTCTGGTAAAGAATTGGCTTGGTAGTTTAGTCTGCCCTGTTCCCATGATGCACTGGGCCAGGGACAGACTGATTTGCATATAGCCAGATTCTGAGCTGGGATGGGGCAGTGAGATAAATAACGGTGATGGATCAAGCCCTGATCTTTGGACTGGGTAAGAGTGGTCTGCTCAATTCAGACACTCTGTTCATCACCACCCCCTTTTGTAAATCGATTTTGGCCACTATAGGTGTGGCAGGGTATACTCAGACATGAGTCCCTTTCTCACTGCTCCATCAGGATTCAAGCAAGCCGGGCCGAAGAGGCTGAAATGCCAGAAACCGGTCCCCGGTAGCTTGTCTCCTTTCTGGTAAAGAATTGGCTTGGTAGTTTAGTCTGCCCTGTTCCCATGATGCACTGGGCCAGGGACAGACTGATTTGCATATAGCCAGATTCTGAGCTGGGATGGGGCAGTGAGATAAATAACGGTGATGGATCAAGCCCTGATCTTTGGACTGGGTAAGAGTGGTCTGCTCAATTCAGACACTCTGTTCATCACCACCCCCTTTTGTAAATCTCTTTAAAGATATGGCATCGTCCGGAATGGCCACCGGGACCCTGGCCGAGGCGGTGATTACGGTCTTGCCGAAACCAGGGAAGGACCCGGAGCATTGTGCTTCGTTTCGCCCCATAGCCTTACTTAACATTGACGCAAAACTATACTCGGCGATTCTGGCGGGCCGCCTACAGGATCTGCTGCCGGCGATTATCCACCCAGACCAGTCTGGCTTTATTAAAGGTCGCCAGACCCACGATAATACCCGTAGGGTGGTTCACCTCATCGAAAAAGCGGACAGGTTCCGCATACCGGCTGTGCTGGTGGGCCTGGACGCGGAGAAGGCCTTCGACCGAGTGGATTGGGGCTTTTTGTTTAACACGCTATTGGCCTTCGGCTTCTCTGACAAATTCATCACTATGGTAAAGGCGAACTTTTGCAGCCCACGCTCGAGAGTGGCGGTGAATGGCCACCTATCGGCCTTCTTCCCACACTCGCGGGGCACCAGACAGGGGTGTCCCCTCTCTCCCTTGCTGTTCGCGCTCAGTATTGAGCCTCTGGCGATGGCGGTGAGGGAACATGAAGGCGTGAAGGGCATACCGTTCACGGGAGAGCAGCATAAAATCTCGCTCTTCGCGGACGACGTCCTGCTCTCGGTGGCGGATCCGGCTGGTTCCTTGCCCTGCGTTAGGGAAATTTTGCTTGAATTTGAGGGCGTGGCGGGATTTAAAGTAAACTATGGCAAGTCTTACATTTTGAATCTGACTTTATCGCAGTCTGACGTGGCGCACGTACGGGCGTTAACACCATTGGCATGGGCTTCCGGTTCGATTGTTTATCTGGGAGTACACCTGACTCCGACGGTGGGTAAGCTGTTCGCGGCCAACTTCCCGCCCCTCCTGACGAAGACCCGGGCAGAGTTGGAGGGGTGGAAACCTAAATTCCTGTCCTGGTTAGGTAGGATACATGCGATTAAGATGGTCCTTCTCCCCAAATATTTATACCTGTTCCAGGCCTTACCTATCCCGCTGGATAGCGCCTACTTCCGACAGCTCAAAACGCAGATACTGAAATTTATCTGGCAAAGGGGCCGAGCCCGTCTTCCCTTCACAGTTATGCGCCGGCCTCGGTCGGAGGGTGGGGTTGGTCTCCCGGACCTGCACCTCTATTATAAGGCTGCCCAATTGAGGGTCCTGGTGGAATGGTCGCAGCAGCTATCAGAAAAACATTGGCTGCATATGGACCGGAGCGTAGTGGGTTGGTCCATATGGGATTTAGCCTGGAAACCGAAGAAAGACCGCCCCTTGAATGCCTACATCAGTACACCCAAGGCACTACGCTGAAGGTCTGGGACACCTTGGCTTGCGATGAGCGGTGGAGAACCTTCCCATCTCCGTTCACACCATTGCATTTCAATCCGGCCTTTCCACCGGCGCTCGCCGAGGGACCCTTTGACGCATGGAGGGAGGGTGGGTGCAGGGCGCTGCTTCACCTGTTTCATGGCTCTGATCCTTTGACCTTTGCTAACTGCATGCGGGACTACCAGGTGCCGCAGACTGATAGGTATAGGCATATCCAATTGCTACATTGAGCCACGTCGCCAGGAGTGCTGGAGGCAGCCACGAGGCCTCCCTCGAAATTTGAGGCCTTTCTGCTAAGGACGTCCACCATGAAGGGAGCCATCTCCTTCCTCTATCAGTTACTGCTTCAATCTGAATTGTCACCTAGGCCACGATATATGGAGCAATGGGAGGAGATGGTGGGAAGAAATGTCACCGACGCCGAATGGTCAGCGCTTTGGAGGGATATGAACCAATTTAACCACTCGATCCATTTACGGGAGGCTCACTTGAAGACTCTCACGCAATGGTATATGGTTCCGACTCGGCTCCACCGTATCTATCCGGCTGCCTCGGATAAGTGCTGGAGGGGTTGTGGACTTCTGGGGGACTTCCGCCACATTTGGTGGGATTGCCTGGTAATCAGGCCATACTGGGATGAAATTCTTTCCCATATCAAGGATATCCTCCAATATCCTATTGAGGACTCTATGGCCTTTGTGCTACTGGGCCTGCGGGACCCCGGTCTTGAACACCAGACGCGCGCGGATAAAAAGATTCTGTGGCTGTGCTTGGGGGCAGCCAAGCTCACGCTAGCGGCGGCTTGGAAACGGAAGGAGGCACCAGCGATTTCCCTTTGACACGCAAGACTCTGGAGGCTTTTGAGCCTGGAAAGAATGGCGGACATCTTCCTCGGTAACTACAAGAACTTTAAGCACGTGTGGGGTCCCTTGGTAACCTTCCTATCTACTGGCTTGCCTTCGGCTGTTTGCCCAGCATCATTGAGATCCTTACACCTCTTCCAACTTTAGTGTGCCTGCTGAATGAATGTGGTATGTATGCGTCACCGTCATGGGGGGAGGGGGGGGTGGAGGGCTGGGGAGTTGTATTTTCTCTTTCTTTCCCTGTGTTGCAACCGAGGTGCCTATTTTCACCGGATGGTACATTTCCATGGTTTTGTATAGCCTGAAGACCTGCTTGATGGGACTTTTTGCTTCCGCAAGACTCAGCTCCTATGTGGCTTTTTCTTAAGGCTTTTTTTCTGCAGGTACCTGGATTGATTGACTGATCTTTATCCTTGCGATGTAGCGTCGCCACTGTTTTAATTTGCTTCTTTTCCCACTGTGTGGGAACATGTGCGGCACCTCGGTGCAGCTTTCTTATGTTTTCTCCTTTTTGTTATATGCAAAATAAAAATTTTACAACAAAAAAAAATTGAGAGAGGTGGGGGCGTGGCTTTGCGCCGAAGCGTGATGGCAGCGTAAGGGAGCAGCTCCGTCCCACATATCCCTGAAACCACACCATCCGTTAAACTTATCCGCCCCCGTTCACTGGGAAGGCTTCCAGCGGAGCTCCGATACTATCCTGGCCGATCGTCGTGGACGCCGCTTATCCGGGGGGGGGGCGTGTGACATGCAGCGGTAGAAGTGGGCGGGGACGGAAGGGCACGGCGTGCCACTACTTCTAAAAATAATTTCAGCCCGTTCCCCTACTTCTTTCTTTGAAAAAAGCATCCCGGGACAGAGAGAATAGTCCTACTAAAAACGTAACTTTTTTTTCAGCTTCCAGGGGCTGCTCGCACTTCTCTGTTGAACTCCAGAGGCTGCAGCAGCCCCTCCCTGAGCTCGCACAGGCTGTGGTCAGTCAGGCCCATTGTCATTCCGATTGAGGCTCATTACCTCCTTTGGAATGACAATGCGCCCGCCCGCTGCCTGTCTTTAGCATATGCCAGCGAGATCTGCATGAGGTGTCTCTGGTATCTGGGTGCAGGCCATGGCTCGTTGTGCAACAAATATACGAGATGGGTCCACAAATGTGTAATCAAAACTTTAAAACAATCCCGCTGGGGTGTGAGAGGTGCGCTGTGGGCAGTGTAATCTGTTTGGAAAACACAACCCTGACGTCCACGACGCTGAGGAGGCGAGGAAAAGCATTACATTCGATCAAGCTATTTTTATAGACAGTATACTTGTAAAAACACTTGTGGCAAAACACTTGTGGCTGTCAAAGGCGTGCCCGAAGGTGCTTGCTTCTTCTAATGCGTTTTATGGAATATATATTTTGCTTAGTGCTCTAAGCTGTGTTTTTATAAGTGTGTTTTGCTGCTCGGTACGTGATGTATTAAAGGGGAAATCCGGCGAATATTACATTAGTCTCAACACCCAGCAGACGTAATTGAACAAGGGAACATCGTGGGATGCCTATTGTTGGGGATTGTTCGAAATACAGGTCTTGATAAACAGAACGGGGTTTTCCTTTAAACTGCCAGACCCCTTTAACTGGAGGACAACGTGATCTTAAGCCCTCCTCTGCGATCCTGTGGCCTTTAAGGTGTGAGGCTCTGCTCAGGGGAGAAGCCAGCAAATCAAAATGCCCCGAACTTTGAACTACACTTATAATGGCAAGCAGCATGTGACGAGAGTGTCCTTTGCACTCCCTAAAAGAGCGGCCTTCACTGCTCCATCCAACCAAGGGAGTAGTCAGAAAATTAGAATGCCCCCCATTTTGCAGTAAACCTCTGATGCACACCAAGCAAAATAAGTAAATGTGCCCATCCTCCACTCGAAGAAGTGACGGGGACAGGAGAAGTGACGGGACAGGAGAAGGAGAAGTGAAGTGATAGTAGAAGGAGAAATGAAGTGAAGGGACAGGAGAAGAAGAAGTGAAGTGAAGAGACAGGAGAAGTGACGGGGACAGGAGAAGGAGAAGTGAAGGGACAGGAGAAGTGAAGGGACAGGAGAAGTGAAGGGACAGAAAAAGTGAAGGGACAGGAGAAGGAGAAGTGACGGGACAGGAGACGGAGAAGTGACGGGACAGGAGAAGTGACAGGAGAAGTGACGGGACAGGAGAAGTGACAGGGGCAGGAGAAGTGACAGGAGAAGTGACGGGACAGTAAAAGTGAAGGGACAGGAGAAGGAGAAGTGACGGGACAGGAGACGGAGAAGTGACGGGACAGGAGAAGTGACAGGAGAAGTGACGGGACAGGAGAAGTGACGGGACAGGAGAAGTGACAGGGGCAGGAGAAGTGACGGGGCAGGAGAAGTGACGGGGCAGGAGAAGGGAAGGGGCAGGACTGTTCCCATTGGGCGCAGAATCTAGACTGATTTGCATATGGCTGGGTCCAAACTGGAATGGCATGGTGAGCAAAGAAACAATGGATTTAGGCCCAGATCTCTGTACTGGGGTGAATGTATGATATTGTTCTGCATTCAGTTGTTCTTTTTAGGTCTCGCCTGTCGATGCGCATGCGCATCGAGCAAGCGAGACTATGGGGGCTTATCCACTCTTTATCCAACTTGCAAGGAATCGTGGCGATTCCTTGCAGTGCCCGTGACTTTTAAGCTCAATGCGCATGCGCATTGAGCTTAAAAGCACGTGCACATGCGCCCAGCCGCCTGCCTTGCCTACTCTCCCGCCCCCTCACTTCTTGATTGCACGGCCGCTAGGCCGTGCCTCCCCTACTCTCCTCCTCCTACTCTCCTCCCCTCGCCGTCTGTTCCCGCACTCCTCCCACACCCCCGCTCCGCCCCCTCCCCTGCCTGCCATGTCGCGTCGCATTTCTCCTTCCCCCTCCCCACAGCTCCCCTACTCTCCTCCTCCTACTCTCCTCCCCTCGCCGTCTGTTCCCGCACTCCTCTCACACCCCCGCTCCGCCCCCTCCCCTGCATGCCATGTTGCGTCGCATTTCTCCTCCCCCACCCCACAGCTCCCCTACTCTCCTCCTCCTACTCTCCTCCCCTCGCCGTCTGTTCCCGCACTCCTCCCACACCCCCGCTCCGCCCCCTCCCCTGCCTGCCATGTCGCGTCGCATTTCTCCTCCCCCCTCCCCCCTCCCCACAGCAATGATGACCCTCTGTCCTGAAATGTGACCCTTTTTTTGTTTTGATCCTTGAATTCATGAAACGAACACTGTCCGTTACACTGGAGGAGCTAGAGATCTTCGGGGAAACGTCTTCAGACAAGCAACTTGAGTTGGTAAAATAAGCTATTTACAACAACCAGAAGCACACGTCGCTATTGAACAGCGGCTGCTTATCATTTGGGTCTTCTTGCATTTGCGCACATATGGGCCGATTCATAACACTTTTTACCCTCGCATTTCACGGAGCATCAGATTATGTGGAGCGTCACAGGCACTACTGGCACTTATGACTGGTAATATCCAACACTGTTGTAATAGTGGGTTAGGGTTGGGGCTATAGTTGCTCCCAGCGAGAGAGTGCACATTGCATATGCTGGAAACCCTCACAAAGGGAGCGATTTGTAGGAATTCACCAACATGTACGTCCAGTTTCCCACCCGTACTACATCTTAAAAAGTGGGCAAAGGAGGGCGGCTGGGTTGCGAAAAGGAGAACACACTCCAATATGTTGTGGGAGTTCAGGTGAGGAATCTCTCCATGTGGAAAAAAATGCTTTCTTTGTATGGAGGTGAAGAAGAAAATGTGTAAGTGCCATTTCTGCTAACTCCCAGACTGAGTTTTACTTTATTAGTAACATTTGTAATTGTTAGTTAGGTCTGACAGTTTCGTGGTAGTGCGTGCTTTTTGGTGGGTGAGCCCTGCTCGTCTCTGCTATTACAGTTCTCCTCGTTGTCATCAACGTTACTAGAGCTGGAATTTTATAAGGAGGGTTGGAGTTTTAACGAATCCTTTAAAACCTTCAAACCCCAAAAGTCACGTAAATACAACACACATTGCATTACAAATGCTATAGGTGTCACATTTGCAAAAGTTAAAACTATTGACATTGCAACTGACAAAGCTATTAATTTTGCTACTTTCAAAACCAACACATAAATAAAAAAAGTGTCATTTACAATACCAATAGCTCAAACTTTCCTAATGCGAGACCTATTGCATTTCCAATGCTTGTTGCTATATTATGATTGAGCAGCTGGCTGGCGAAATTAATATGAAGGAGCCTTTGTGGGTTTCCGTGAGTCTAGATTCTCCTGAAGAGTCCCTTTCTCTTCTGAGCCCTGCTTAACACATGTGTACAGGAGGAGCCCTGTATTCATGACCTCAATGTTTGAGACAAAAAATAATCATGGATTTCTGAACATTGAGTAAAAGCATTAAGGTAACATGTTGTTCCTGCTTATATTTCACACGCTTTACATAAATCTGTATTCCCTATGACTGTTTGCTTTTTCCTGAATTAAACCTCAAACATGTTTATCCATTGTTTTAATTGAATAACGTTATAAGCTGTAACTGGTCAGTGAAATGCTAAACGTACAAAAATATGGTATGTTTTGCTATTTCTAGCCACGCCCCTGACTCCGCCCACTGATTCAATCTTCGGTTATTCCCGCCCCCGGATTCTCCACCCACAGTTCCCCTACTTTTTTTCCCCCACTTCGACCACTGGTGACATACCCCTGTGTTTTACGACTTGAGGAGACGGACCGGGTCCTGTGGTGCCTGGGGGACATGAGAGTGTGGGCGGCTGTGGCTCTGGCTGACTCGTGCCCTCCCCCGCAAAGACCCTGGGGGCTGCGGAATCGCTAGGGCCCATCCCCGTCCCGGCCTGACTACACATCTTGCTTCACTGGTGAATCTGTTGGGCTGCTTTGAGCGGCGGCGCGGCCGGCCCTGCCCCGCCATCATTACGGTTATCATCCTGAGGTAGCATTAAGGTGAGGCTGGTGTCTGCAGAGCCCGACGGCTTCGTGAGTGTGGGCGGCTACCCTATCACCTAATCTAGGGGGAGAGGTGCCGGTGGCCCTGCTGAAGCTGTAACCTCCCCCGCAAGGATTTTGGGGGCTGCTGACTTGGTGGCCCCCCGGCCAATGGCTTCAGACCTGAGCCTAGCGGTATCATGCTGAACCGCATTGACCATCGGCATGGCCGGCCCTGCCCCGCCGATAATCCGGCTGCTATCCTGAGGCAGCATTGAGGAGAGGTTGGTGCCTGCGGAGCCCGGCGGCTGCGTGAGTGTGGGTGGCTACTCCATCACCTGACCCAGGGGAAGTGGTACCGGTGACCCGGCTGAAGTTGTGCCCTCCCCTGCGAAGACTCTGGGGGTGATAGATTTAGTGGGGGCTCCCCCAGACTATTGCTGCAGACCATACCCAGCGGTGACCCTGCTGAACCGCTTTGACCGGCGGCCCGGCCGGCTCTGCCCCGCCACCAATCCGGGCCACCATCCCTGAGGCGGCATCAGAGAGAGGCCGGCGCCCCTGTGGTGTTGCCTCACATGACCAGCGGCCTACTGGGGGAGAGGAGGCAGCGACCTGAGGTCCAGTCCTGACTGTGGTGCGCCCAGCCTGCTGCACACGCCTTGGTTTTGGTGACTGGTGGACCTTGTGGGCTGAGGTGGGGATACACAACCTGAGGGTGCGGATCGGGTTGAGACGGGTCGACTGTCCGGGCCTGGGGACAGCTGCGAGGCCCTATGCCCTGGTCGTCGCCCTCCCCCCTCTCTCCTTGCACAGATACCATTGAGCGGGCTGGGGTGTGGAGTGAAGACTTGCGTATTCCCCACCTGTGACGTGGACGTTCTGTGACGAAACCAGGGCAACCTGCGCACGGATTGGAGTGTTGGGAGTGGTTGACCCATAGCCATAATAAGGCGACTGTCCCTGAATCCTCCTCCCGAGAAGCACCAACCGGGGATGCAGCAAATGGCCCCTCCGGCCTCACCTTGAAGGATGTCATGGAGGTTATGGCCGGCGTGCGCACCTCGATGGAACAGAGAACGGACGCAATTGCGGTGGAGGTGACCCTCATCAGAGAGGATTTTGCAAAGATGAATGAGAAGGTTCAGCAGCTCCAAGTAACCACAGCTAGCCTGGTCGAGGATGTATCAAAGATCCAGACCGAACTCTGAGACCTGCAAACCTTCAGGAAATATGCAGAGGACAAGCTTGACGACTACAAGGGGTGCTCCTGGCCCAATAACGTACAAATTATTGGAGTGCCAGAGAGGCAGACGCCTGACCTCTTTGTCAAAGACCTGATACTCAAACATCTTTGCCCTAAGGGACTGTCTAAGTTCTTTGTAGTAGAACAAGCCCAGAGGGTTCCCGGGGGTCGTCCGAGACCGGGGCCCCCCCCACCTCTACTGGCGAGGTTGCTCAATTTTCGTAATCGAGACACGATTCTACAATGTGCCAGGGCGGCCCGCCCCTCAAATATGAAAACACAGTCATCTCCTTTTTCCCAGACTTCGCCCAAGCTGTAAAGAAACAAAGAAGATCCTTCCTTGTCATCAAAAAGAGACTCCGGGACAAAGGAATTAAGTACGCCATTCCCTACCCGACTAGGCTGCGGGTAGAGGCAGATGGCAAACCATGATTCTTTGACCGTGCTGAGGATGTGGCAGACTGGCTGGAGGGATGCCAAGGAACATAATGCCCACTGAGCGTACCTCAGTGGGAGACTTTGACCTTAGGGTGGGCTTCCCATGTGATCTCATGTGCTTGACCTATTCCTGATCTGGGACCTCGTCGGGCGGGCCCTGACAGCCATGAGGTGTATTGCTCCCCTGACTCATCCTCTGCCCTTGTTTTGTGTCTAGAGAAACTGGGGTCCGTCCCAGGCAGGGAACAACACTGTCTTGTATTGGTTGCTCTGGTGTGGATGGGGATTGGAGCACCTCATTTCCCCACATTTAGCTACTTAGTTTTTGGGTTGGGCGACAGGCACTCTGCAAGTTAATCTCATGGGTAGTTTTAGGCCCAGAGTGCAGGGGAGCAGCACTCTGTTCTGATTTGGCACTCCGTTAACAAAAGCTTAAGTTGGGACCGGAAGCTCACGCTGGCGAAGCCTTTGTGGGACTCCGAACAGTTATGCACTCTTAGGTCCACGAAAGGTTTCGATAAATGGGATTTGACTGGTATATCCCGCCTGGGAGATCTTTGGGTGAATGAGGACATAGTTACTTTTGCCACTCTACAGCAGCAATTCAAGCTTGCAAATACGGAATTATTTCGCTATCTGCAGATACGTCATGCCATCGCTATGACCTTGCAGAAAGGCACAATCCCCCCCCGAATCCTCACCATTAGAAGACCGCCTACTAGACCGCGACCTTCTCGAAAAAGCGATCTCTCTTACATATAAGAAATTGATCAACAACACCCTTGACCCACTGCGGCGCTTACGTGAGTGCTGGGGGAGAGACGGACTGGAGCACGATGACGAGGAGTGGCGGGAGGTGGTTGCCTCCCCTAAGGAGGTGGCAATCTCGGCACGTCTGTGTTTGGGCCAGCTCAAGATACTACACAGAACATACATGACTGGGCCCCAGCTAGTTGACATGGGCATGAGGGAGATTGCAGATTCAACTGTGGGCACTTTCATTCACATAATATGGGAATGTGATCAGATACAAAGGTCCATGAGGTGATGGAGAAAGTGCTTCACAAAACCATCCGTCCGGAGGCTAACAGGTATCTCTTAAACATGTGGGGGGGCCCACTGACTTAACAAGCATGGAGAGGCTTCGGGCTACGTTGGGGGCTATGGTGGCCAAACAAGATATCGTACAGCAGTGAGGGGCGGCCGCCCCCCCAACTCTGGCTTCCTGGAAGAAGAGTTTAGACTGGTGCATGTTTAGAGAGAAGACTGTCTACGTAGCACAAGATTGCCCCAGAAAGTGGTCCGCAGTATGGTCTGGGTGGAACGACTATCGAGGTGGAATTTGTGTAGCCCCTGCTTACTCTACAGAGGAGGAACCATTGTCCCCTTGATGCAACTCAAACGACAACTTATCACCACCGTAATGATGAACATTGAATGACAGTAATCATAATTGTGTCCTATCCCTGATAAATGTGCTAATGCCAAATGTTATTTTTCTATTGTTTGTACTCAATAAAAAGAAATAAAAAAATAATAATAATTGCGAGAGGTACAGGACAAGGGTGACTACTCTCTCCCTTCCTCTTTGCCCTGGTTGTAGAGCTGCTGGCGATTTTAGTTTGAAACTCGGCAGAGATCTCAAGGATTACCTTTGGCAACTGCACACATAAAGTGAGTCTCTTCTCAAGTCATCTCCACCTCACTCCAACAAATCCATCCTTCCCTACCAGAGAAAGTCACATTGCTAGGAGGATTTGAACGGGTCTTAGGCTATCAATTCAACAAACATAAATCTCAGGTCCTCATCCTTGATTTTCCAGAAAGCCTGACCATTCACCTCAGACTCCTCGTTTGTTTCCGCTGGGCCCCTTGCTCCATTTGACACCAAGGCCTTACTATGGCTCCTCACCTGGAAGGATGGACTAAGGCCAACTGGCCAGCCCTTTGCCAGCATATCCTCGAGGACCAATGAAGGTGGAGACCCCTGTATCTTTCCTTGTTGAGAAACATTAATGTGGTAAAAATTTATGTACTCACTAAAGTACTCTACCTGTTTCAGTCTTAACCTACCCCTATGCCTGAATCATCTGTAACCTCCAATCCAAACTGCATACGTGAAGCCTCAAATCTCTAGTAAACTCTGGATGCTGCCTGTTTGACACGGAGGTCAGGCCAGTCCCAACCTGGTGGAATATTATTTGGCAGTCCAACTACGCTCTATATCGGAGGGGGGGGGTCGGGGGGGGGGGGGGTCAGGGAGAGTAAAAAGTCATGGCTACACATGGATCATGCAGGTCACTGTGGCACCTGGCTTGACTCCCCAAATGCTGTCGCCCCAAGCAACAGCCATGAGAAATGTTCTAGACATCTGTTACCGTTCAAAGGGGATTCACCACTTTCCCATCACACCCCCTGGCATGCAACACAGACTTTTCACAAGCTCTTGACACTAAAGCATTCTTGGCGAGGACCCAACATTTTGAGCGACCTTTTTCATGGACCATCCATCTAATCCTTTGAGGAATGTAACTGCAAATTCCGATTTCCCTAAACCGCCTGTCTTCAATATTGCTGATTGGCTACAGTGAACTGCATACTGCGAACTCTGGCGGCACCACGTCCCATTACCCCGTTTAAATCATTGATTAGATCTTTTGAGCGCACAAAAGGTGATCTAAATAACTTACACCTCTATCTAAGAATCCACGCTCCCGGCATCCAAACCAAGTAACATGGGGGTAAGATCTGGAATAACTAGTTGTGGGTAAACAGTGTGACAGTCTATTGAGGGAGATCCCTAAAATGCACAATATTCCCTATGGGGAAACAGCAGTAAAAGTAATGTTTGAGTGGTATGTGACATCTGTCAGACTCTCCCGTATTTTCTCTACCGCCCCCATGACATGCTGGCATTGCCGCCAAGCCTCTGGTTCATTCCTCCTTTTCTGGTGGTCCTGCTCCGTAATCCAAAAGTATTGGAAGGAAAGTTTGGGGAATATCAAATGCACACTAAGCTCTCCCCTCCCAGCTGATCCTGCCACTCTGGTTCTTGGGATATGACCCAGCACCCTGGAAGGCATGACTTATTTGGACTGGGCAGGGATCCACCTTATGACCGGAGAAGCAAAACAACTCATAGCGCTCTTCTGGAAGAAGGCGGAGCCCCCTCCCATGGTGTGCTGGTTTCAGAGGCCATGCAGACACTAGCTTTGGAACAAATGACCCATACACTCTCCCTCTACGACAAGCGATTCACCCAACTCTGGCGACCACTACTAGAGAACATTTCCAAGCTGGAATTCCTATGCCTCCTAAGGCTCAGGGTGTTGCGACTTTCTGATTAATAAATAGGCACCCTCCCATATATGCAGTGATGGGACCTTTCTGACAAAGCGACCGACCAATACTGGGTCATTCGCTTCCCCTCTTGACTACTACCAACCAGGGTTCCACTTGGAACCTCCTGCCCCCTGGCTTGGGGGACAATGGGCACCCTCTACTAGATGCCTGACCCCGTCTACCCCATCGTCCCTGGGGCGGACAGAAAAGGACATGGACCACCCGTGTTGTTTTTAGTGTTCTTTACTTTTGTTTGTTATTCGTAGACATAGACCACATGTAGATGTGCACAATACCGGAGGCCCACAAGACTTTTCTAAGATATGCAGAACTATTGGCCTACTCTCTGTGAGCCTGTGTATGTGTGGATACATTTTTATAGATAAGCTGGGCCAGAGGTATCACTAAAATGTTTTAATAAAGATATCTGCATAAACAAAGATGAAGGAGAACATTTCTTAAGGGTCACCGACTTTAAATACACTCTTCCTAGTGGACTTTTGTTTCTCGACAACAACACCTACAAGGTTTATTAGATTTCATCAGTGGGTCACAAGCATACACTTGCTACCCTTAAAAGGTACTGGGGCTTGTTATCCAGGGTGCAAAATACCAGCAATAAGGCACACTGATGATCATCCCTTGGAGAGAAAATAGGGCAGGTAGCCTGTTCCAACTACCTCTAGGTTCTTCACTGCTTTAATACCCAAGTACGGAAAGACTGAACTATTAGAAAAGATATCAAATTTGACTGCAATAGCCTTGCGATTAGTTGAATACTCACACCAAAAATGTGATTCAAAACAGATTGACTTTGGTTTACCTTGCATCAACAAAAGGGTGGCTTTGTGCAACTGTAGGGACTAAGGGCCAGATGTACGACCCTATTCAACTCTTTTGCGACCGCAAAAAGCGGTGGTGGTGGTATGTACCAATGCTATTTTGCGAGTCACAGACTCACAAAATAGCGTTTGCAACTCGCTATAAGGAAGGGGAATGCCATGTGCGTCCCTTCCTAATAGCGAGTCCAAATAGTATGTACCAGTTTTGCAACCGCATTTGCGGTTGCAAAACACTCGCAGTTTACCACCTATTTCAAGAAAGAAGTAAACCATTTGCAAATGGTATGGGGTCTCCAGAGGACCCCTTGCCCTTTGTGAATGGGTGCGAAAATATTTTTTAAGAGCAGCCAGTGGTCCCAGGGACCACTGCCTTCCCTTAAAAAATGAAACTTAAAAGTTTAATTTTTCTTTTTTAAATTCCTCCCGTTTTCCTTTTGGAAAAAAAACAGCTTTATGTAAAAAACAATCACAATCCCATCCCTGGGAGTGCTAGCCATTACCAATGAGGTCGCAAATTGCGCTTGCCTCATGAATATTGCTGAGGCATGCAATTTACGACCTTTTTGGGAATCGTTAAGTGTCTGTGACACTGCTGTAAATTGCATTTTGCGACTCGCAATTTGCGAGTCACAAAATGCAAGCATCGTACATTGTCCTTCCGCTTAAGAAGAAGCCATCAACAGTTCCGGGATCATTGAATAACCTGCGTCCCATCTCACTCCTGCCTTATTTTTCCAAAATAGCAGAAAAGACAATGATTACACAATTGGTTGCGCATATAAACAAGCACAACCTACTCAATCTAACTCAATCAGGCTTTACAGCCATGTACTCCCAGAGTCGGTGTTACTCCTCGCCACAGAGACATTACGCAGGCGGGATGATGAGGGGCAGACTGTAGCGTTGGTCCTGCTGGACCTCAGCGCAGCCTTTGGCACGGTATCCCACAAACTGCTTTTGTAGCGACTCTGGTCAGGGGGGCTTGGTCGAGCTGCCATTAAATGGGTGGCCTCCTTTCTACAGGAGCACAGCTTTCAGGTCGCACAACGCCCATATATGTCAAAAAGCATTCCACTCTCTCAAGGAGTCAGTCCCCCAGGGCTCCATTCTGAGCCCAACTCTTTTTAATTTTTACCTTCAACCCCTGGCAGAGAGCATGGAAAAATACATGGTCACCATAGTGTCATATGCTGATGACACGCAGCTTTTTGTAACTCTATCTCACAACTTAGAGCACACTGCGACCCAGTTTTCTTATTGCCTGAAGGACCTTGCTTCTTGGATGTCTAACAATTGCTTGAAGCTGAACGGCAGTAAAACTGAGGTCATGGTGGTCAGGAAACACCCCTCCATCTGGAGCTCAGCATGGTGGCTCAGATGCTGGGTCCCACACCCACTCCCAAAGAGGAAGTAAAAAAATCTAGGAATCTGTCTTGACCCTAATCTTTGCTTCGAAACCCATACTAGGAAGGTCACAAGGAAATGTTTTGGGACTCTCAAAATGCTGAGAAAAAATCTGGATATTCTACCAATTTCAGCCAGAAAACCTTGGTCCACACTCTTGTTACAGCTCAGTTGGACTAAGGTAACGTCCTATACCTTTGAGCAACGAAAAAAGCCAACATAGGTTGCAATCAATTCAGTATGCGGCAGCCAGGCTAGTTCTTAATCTGCCGAAGAGAGCGTCCTCGGCGAAAGCCATTAATGCCCTACATTGGCTGCCCGTTAACAAAATAATTATTTTTAAAGCACTGTGCTTCTGCCAAAGGATATTGCAAGGTAATGGACCTAGGGCCGGATGTAGGTAAATACTATTTACCTATTCTTAAATACCGAATTTTAGCGATTCGGTATTTAAGAATAGGTAAATAGTATGTAGGTAATTTTTCGGTAAATTTTACAGAATCTGTACAATTCTGTAAATACTGATTCGGTATTTACCGAATCGGTAATCCCCATTCATTCCTATGGGCCTGGAGGCCCATAGGAATGAATGAGAATTACAGATGCGGTAAATACCGAATCGGTAATAGGGGGTAGACATACAAGGGTGGCAGGGTGTCACATTGACACCCTGCTGCACCCCTGTATAGTGCATGGGTGCAAATGTGGCACACATACATGCCTTAAGGGCATGTATGTCTGCCACATGGCACAGTTGAAAATGCACAGATTTGCATTTTCAAAGGTAACGGCCGAAATTCAGCAATTTCAGCCGTTACCGACCGGTATTGGGCCACCTACATCTGGCGTGGATGAGGTAGCAAAGGCCCAAGGATTTCAAGGCTTTAGACAACACTTAAATAAGTGTGGTTAGTTAGTGGATGGAGACACACTCGAAGCTCTGGACCTCTTGGGCTTCAGGGTTAGGGAAACAGTTTTGAGAAGTTGTAAGTGTGATCTCCACATAAGATTGGTTTAATTTGCCAGGATTAATATCCGTTTTTTCCAGCTCGTAATATGAAGGACAGAGGCATTTCTGTTTGCAGCAAGGTTTCTTTATTTTTATTTTTATTCATACGACAAGGACAGCCGGCACGTGTTTCGCCTCCTCTTGGCGATTTGCGCCGGGGCTTTCTCAAGGCTAAATGGGTTAAATCACGTCGAAAATTCCTGTTTCAAGATGTGTACATTGTCCGCAATATAAAAATATAATAAGGACCTGACCCAGGAATCGACATGCCGGGAGGACTCTAGGACCGTAGGCATTAGCCTGAATAGAAATGTTTTATTACTGAAGAATTATATTTTTATATTGCGGACAATGTACACATCTTGAAACAGGAATTTTCGACGTGATTCCACCTACATCTGGCCCCTAGTTACCTAAATGATCTTCTCACCCCTTATAACCCGACACGTCATTTAACCCCTTGGCAGCTCGTGACGGAACCGTTCCGTCACGAGCCTCGGGTGGGCTGTGCTGGTGATGGAACGGTTCCGTCACGGCCCGCTCACCGCGCTTGCGCGGCGCGAATTCCGCGCCTGCACTGAGGGTTCTATTGGGGGGGGGGCCGTGACGGAACCGTTCCGTCACAAGCACAGCCCACCCGAGGCTCTTGACGGAGCGGTTCCGTCACGAGTACAGGAGCGTCGCACGCCCCCCTCTCCCCCTCAGCACTGCGGCGGAATAGCCGCCGCAGCTAAGGGGTTAAATTCAACAGGGGCAAACCTGCTCAAAGTTCCAAAAATTCAAAGAGCAAGAATGGGTGCATGCTCTTTTGGCTATCTGGCAGCCAAGAACTGGAACACATTACCTTCTATACTCCGAGCTGAGCCATCTGAAACCGCCTTCTGGAAAGGACTGAAAACTTGGCTCTTCCAACTGTGAGCTCTTGGATGCTCAACCGCCCCTACCGCTTGGTTTTGTCACCCTCTCTTCATCCTTCCTTATCGATCTCACTTTAGCAGCTCTTTGTGCGGGGACATACTAGTTGATGTAACCAAGCGCTTTATAAATGTTTTTATTAATATCTGGCCTTAAATGTTGCACCTAACTTCTAAACACTTCTATCTCAATACATGAGCATACTGACAATATTAACCCCTTGGGCGTGGCCGCAATTCTGCGCCTGTGCGGCACTTTTATTGAGTGGGCGGGTTCATGACGGCCCCCAGCCGTCATCAGCACACGCCCACCGTGGTGCATGACGGCCGGGGGCCGTCATCAGCATGGAAAGGGTTAAGAAGAGCCTGGAGTCTAAAGAAATTACTTGAGATACAAACTGGCTCTGATCAGAATCCTGGCGGCATCTGAAAATGGCTGGTTGGAGATTTATGGTCCTTTGAGTATGGAAGTATTTGAATCCATACTGGAGTCATTTTGATTGCCGTTGTTATATATAATGGTATTGGGCTAATATTTTGCCCATCCAACGGTCTTAATAAAGGAATAGCCACTTCTCAAGATGGTGAGGAAAGCGACCATGAGATCAATAAAAATGGTGATCCTGTATTTTATTGAACTGCTATAAACTAAAAATGTGTTCCATCCGAAAAAATGGAGTGCTGTGAAAACGTACGTTTTGACAGTATCATGTACATATATTACTAGGTAGTAGAATGTTAGCGAACACAGACAGAATCCAGACACTATCAGCAACTTTAATTAAATATGAAGGTTATTTTATGGTTGTCCAAAGCTTCCTGCAACACTGAACATGTTTGCAACTTGTCTTGTCTTCAGTAGGTCTGGAAACCATTGGGCTTAGGATGTACCTTTGCACATTTTCTGGCAGCACAGCCTCTCTCTAGAACAAAGGTCTTTGAACTTTTGTAGGTTGAGCCCCCCCAGCTGAATTTTTTTAGATGTTGGGCCCCCCCACCACCTGACAGAAATTTCTGGAATTGACTGCCACGCGCACATTCCGGGCATATCCAGCAAATAATGTTCAATACAATAAGAGTGTTTAGTAAACTGCTGGTTTGTGAGTGGGTGTGGTGAAATGACAGAGGTTTATTACATAGCTCACAACACTACTTTCCAAGATAAAATTTGATCAAATTGTTTTTACTAGGATGCTTTGTTTTAACATGACATGGATTTATAATAACACCACCAACATAAATGTGACAGGTGAACCTATTTTTCAGAGACGGTCAATCTGTGGATGGATTTTTGCTACTGTCATCCTCAGGTTGTGCTCCACATTCAATCTTGAACGGTACTTAGTCTTTAATACCGCAAGTGCTGAGAATCCAACCTCACTTAAATAGAACGAGCTGAAAGGCAAGAGAGTTTTGACAGAAGTTTCTCCCAAAGCTGAATATTCTGCTGACATTTTCAGCCAAGACAGGGACTGTAAGGGAGACAGTGTTGTCAGATGTTTCGAGCACTCCCTAGCTCAGACCTGGTACACGAGAAACAAATCGTCTCTAGAAATCATTAACAAACGTTTTAGGCCGCATTATAATGGGATAATTGCCCACCAACCAGTTATGGATCCGTAGACAGTTGAAAGCCCACAGAGAAGGCGCTGAACAAACACCTAATTGAGAATTCCTTAGTGGTACGATAAGTTGCTTGCCTGAAGCAGTGGGGATTTGAGACACGTCAGGCTTATGTTTAAAAAAAATAGAACTAATAATAAATTAATGATGTTGTCTAGTTTACTTCAGAGTAATGTTGTCCGGCAGACTTTGTGATGGCAGAGACATGTTAGAGATTTTGGGTGCCCTGGGCCAAAGCTAATTTGGGGGCCAATGTTCAGTACAGCTTTGAGTTTAAATGATTTACTTTCAGCTCTGCCATACCCTATTTAGCCAGGCTACTAACGGTGCACAGGCACTGTAGTCGAAATTCTAAAAGCGTTTGCATCTAATATTCAGAGATAGTGATGCGTTTTCACTGTTGTAACAAAGCAGCAGCCCACTAATTTTACAGTGAATAATACCTGTGATATCCTTCAATTTCTCATATGTGAGGACCAGCTTGGATCTAACTTTTTTATGGTAAAGTTTTTTATGGTTGTTGCATGAAACAAACACATTTCTCTGCAAATAGTAATAGACTCCCTCACATCATTTACATTAAAAAGAAAATAAACAAACAGTATTTGCAAGAATCTGTTTAGGAATTATTCCAGTCCATCAGGGCAAAAACATAACTGCCACTATCAAGGGGCCCCTGGAAGGCTGGATTGCAGTGCATTTAGATGTCTCCTTTTGTAATTTAGGACAAAAATCATAATGGGGCACGACATGCCCATACTTGTGTACAGGGGTGAGTGAGGTGACATTATGAATTTGGGTGCAGATATAAGTGCAGAGTGGGACGAATGAATGTATGGTTAGTGGTGGGCTTATTAGAGTGAGATTGCAGATTGAGCAGTGAGGGGGACAGGTGAGTGAAGTGTCACAAGTGCAGGTTGAGTAGTGTGCTTGTGTGACTGCAGGTTGAGGTACAGGGTGAACAGCGCAAGTGCATTGTGAGTGCAGAGTGATCAGTGTGACTGCAGGGTAAGTGGGTGAATGGTGTGAGTGCATGGTGATCAGTGTGAGTGCATTGTGATCGCTGTGAGTGCAGAGTGATCACTGTGAGTGGAGGGTAAGTGGGTGAATGGTGTGAGTGCATCGGGATCAGTGTGAGTGCTGGGTGAAGGTGAAAGTGAAGGGCGAGAATGAGGAGTGAGTGGTCTGAATGCAGGGTGCATTACCAGACACTTGGAAGTAACTCTGCATGTTATTGACGGCAGCGTAGGGTTTCAAATGTGTTAAACTATTGCTATTATGGCAGTAACCAGGTATAAGGGTGGAGGAAATAAATAATGTGCTGATCCCTCTACAAACTTCCAGTCTTATGATTAGGGTTGCCAGCTCATTATTTTGATGTTACAGATGGTATAAAATAAGCAGTCACCTAAAGCTGTATTTTAAGCACTTGTCTGTGCATACTTTGAACAGCAAATATATATAAACTTTTAATTGTTTTCTAGAGCTGCCTGAATGACCCA
Organism: Lissotriton vulgaris; assembly: GCF_964263255.1. Classification (NCBI taxonomy): domain Eukaryota; kingdom Metazoa; phylum Chordata; class Amphibia; order Caudata; family Salamandridae; genus Lissotriton; species Lissotriton vulgaris. The sequence goes on from NC_141694.1 coordinate 1,842,651,346, forward strand.
TGACTGATAATAAAAGGGAAACAACGACAGAAAAGTCACATTACAAATGAATACATACTTCTTATTTATAACCATATTTAGCAATTTGCAGGCTAAACAACACATGGCTGGCTGGCATTTTGCGCGTCTGCCTGTGTAATTTTAAAAGAAACTTTCGGGGACGTATAGGGATTTTGAGGGTCCTGGGCCAAATGTATTTTGGGGGCCCCTGTTCGGACCAGCTTTGATTTTATGATCCAGTCTCAGCTCTTTCATGCCTTCTTTGATCAAATACTAAATGTGCGTACATCTAATATTCAGGGATAGTGATGTGTGTTTGCAGTATGTAACACAACAACAGTTCACTAATATTACTGCAAATAATCTCGGTCACACCCTCCCATTTCTCATATGTGAGGTCCTGTATTGAGCTAAAATAAACTTTTTAAATGGATGTTGCATGAAGCATAAACACATTTTGTCTGCAAAATGTCTGTAATAGACTCTTACACATTACTAATGAATGATAGAAAAACGCTATTTACAACATTTTGTTTAAAAATTATTCAAGGTCATGAGGGCAAGACTGTAGAACAGAGCTGGCTCTTTCACCCCCTCCCCCCCGCTCCCCCCCCCCCCCCCCCTTTGAAAGGTTGGGGCCCTGGGACAGAGCCCACTTTGCCCATGCCTTAAAACTTCTCTGGAAACTTTGTCTCCTTTCTGGGAAGAGCTAACTCTCCTAGGAGAGGGTTAATTCATAGAGCTGAAATGCTCCTTGCCTCCCACTTCAGCTGAAGCATGTCAGCTCTATGAATTAACCTTCTCCTGGGAGAGTTAACAAGACAGACCAACAGGCGCGTAATGCCCCATCGATGTCCCCTCCCTCCCCCCTCCAACCATACCGGAGTTCTCCAAGAAGACTTGCGACGGACGCAGGAAACAAAGGTAAGATTGGAGTGGAGTGCGCGCCCCCCCCCCCTGGGATGGTATCACCCCCCCCCAGGGGAGCGCGCCCCACAGATTGAAGAACTCTGCTCTAGAACATGACACGTGGAAGCAGGGTCTCATAATAATGAAGCCTGTATTGTGTACGTGAATGACATTCTCCTCGAGCATCCCCAGCATTCTGCTTCCTGTTATTTAGATTTAGTTTTTGCTGACACATGTTTGCGTCTCATGATATAGCAACATTGACTTGTATTATGGAAAAACACATAATTAAAATGTGTATGTATTTTAGTTAAAGCTTCAACTGATCCATTTCTGGCGATAGCCCTGGTGAGGTGAAATGACAACTGTCTCTGATCATTAGCTGTAATACCTGTTATTTTGCTAGTTGGACTCTAGGCTTTCTGATGTGTTGTGTTTTATTTTTAATAGGACCCAATAATCCTATCCTGAGTCATGGACTTCTAGCAATGGAATAAAAGAGAAATTGTTCTTCCCATCAGGGTAGATATCCCAATTTGGACACATGGGACTAAGTGTAACAGATGACTTTGTCAGAGGTTGCAAGCACACAGAACCCAATCTAATACCCAGTAGTCTCTAGCAGATCCCTGTGACTTAACTACAGGTTAGAGGATCATGCTGCAGACTATTGGTCATCCCTCGTCAAGATTCAATCTCTGATCAAGATGACATCAAAGGAACTTTGGGCCAGATGTAGGTGGCCAAATACCGGTCGGTAACGGCCGATTTCGGCCGTTACCGACCAGTATTTGGAGTTTGAGATGTAGGGGGCCTAAATATTACCGATTCTGTAAAATGCCGATTCGGTAAATTTACCGAATCGGTAAATCTAGATGTAGGTGGCACTGAAAACAGTGCCACAGGCCCTTAAGAATTCGTTATTTACCACGAAATAATATTTTGTGGTAAATAACGAATTCTAGTGTACACGCACATCTGTGCATGTACACCTGTGCCATGTGGCACACATACATGCCCTAGGGGCATGCATGTGTGTCAGATGGCACACAAGCCAAAATCAGGGGTGCAACAGGGTGTCAAAGTGTGACACCCTGTCCCTCTTAACAATTTGGTAATTTTACCGAATCGGTATTTACCGAATCGGTAATTACCAAATCTTAAGGATTCGGTAAATGTTACCGGATATTTACCTACATGGCATTTACCGATTTGTAAATACCGAATCGGTAAAATTCGGTATTTACGAATCGGTAAATGCCATTTACCTACATCTGGCCTTTTGCCTCATACTGGGTGTTTGAGGGGAGTGGACGTAGGGGGTGGGAAAAATCAAGGTCCTATATATTACATGCATTTATTCACATGGCAATATCGCACCCACAGCATTGACCTACTCCCATACTGTAGGATTTGTACTATTCTTAATTAAAAATACTACCGCTAAAGGCAAGTATGGGTGGAGTGAAAAACAGTAAGCATGTACATACCTCACAATATTGTGGCCGTTCAACATAGTGCATAGTGAAGGGCAAGGTTTTGACCTCAATATAGTGACATACATCCTCCCTCACATTCTCTTCAACTAACAAAGGTGCGCTTTAACTTGGCCAATAACAAATGTGTGTGTAGTAACGAGATCTGCAGCCAGGATGTAGTTTAACATAGATTTATTGAGTTCAGTTACAGGTAGTTGAGTTCTAGAGATGCAGCCCCACGAGGAGCAGTCTGCCAGTTGCTCAGCCCATATTCCAACTAACGCACTCAAGCATCCAGGCACCCAAACATTCCATTCAAGACTCTCACACCAACATTCCATGCATCACATTCACACTGGCTGAGCAGCTAGGGAGTAAGTAACCAAATAAATACAACACAGGTTACTACATACCCTTCCCTTCTTCTACAAAACACAAAAATAGCAACCACCAAGACAGGAAGGATCAAACAAAGGGAACCTCAAGAAAAAGACAAATGGAAAAGTAGAGAAAAAGCGAGAAGAAAGTGGACCCAAAATATGAAAGGATCATAGGAAAGAAACCAAAGAAAACCAGACATAAATAAATAAGAAAATACAATGGAGGTATACAAGAGTAAGTGCAATAGGAAGAGAAAATGAAATAATAGGTTAAGACCAAAGTACAAGAGAAAGGAAAGAGAATATAGAGAAAATATACATGAGATGCACAAAAAGTACATGCAATAAAAATAAGCAATGTAGAGGAGATGCAAAGATAAATATATACATTATATATATATATATATATATATATATATATATATATATATATATATATATATATATATATATATATATATATCACCCACCCATCATCCCCAAATAATTTTTAAAGAAAACATTAGAAATGGGTGATGGACACCCAAACTGACTTCCCCCAACATAAAGGTGAGTAAATGGACCAGAAACATGGAACATCTACACCAAACAAGAACAAACAAAATGGGTAGGGGAAAGGATAAATTACTTACCTGTAATCCTAGTTCTCTTCCAGGGGTATCCTCATCAAAGACATAAGAACTGAATATTCCCGCCCACGTGCGGGGACCCCGGAAATAATATAAAATTATATAGGTAAATCACATATAAATAGCTCCACATATATGTATGCACATATATAATTTGTTCGCACACCAATGCAGCCCCAAAACTGAGGCTAAACAATGTAAATACTCATACATACACTGAGTTAGCAATTAAATAAAAAACACATTAGGTCAAATAGCCCTTGAACTCTGTGTTTTAATGAGCAAAACACTCATAAATTCTGAAAATTGCAAATAAATAGACATTGTTAGCCCATATGCTGCATTGTAAAGCAATAGCATAGAAAATGAAAACATTTTCAACAAACAAAAACTGGCACCGTGCCTTTAAGGCAGCCATGACCCCTGATTTCCCATCATCCCTCAGGGGTGACAGTTAGGTAAGTTGTTCTTTGCATAACCCTGAAGACAGGGCTCACCAAGAAACTAGGAACACATTGATCACATCTCATTTGCCTGGGAAGGAGGGTGGGTTGCTTATGTCTTTGATGAGGATACACCTGGAAGAGAACTAGGATTACAGGTAAGTAACTTATCCTTCTCTTCCAGGAAATCCTCATCAATAGTCATAAGCACTGAATAGAATAGCAAGCCCAACCAACCACCTGCAGGCAAATGAGCAAAAAACATGACCCAACCAAGATAACTGGAACAGTCAAACTCAGCTGTTAAACAGATTCCGCAAGCAGGCCTGGCCTACGTGCATATCTGCTCTAGTGTCTGAATCTAGACAGTAATGCCTGGTAAATGTATGGACAGACCACAAGGTCGCCGCCTTACAAATCTCAGAAATAGGCACATTATTAAGAAAAGCCGTAGTAGCCGCTTTCCCTCTGGTGGAATGCCCCATTGGGAGAAAACCCTAGGGTCTTCTGTGCCAACTGATAAGCTAGCTTAATACAAGAAACTATCCACCTTGAGATAGAACGTTTCGAGGCTGCACAACCTGGTCTGATCGATCCATAGTTGAAAAATAACTGATCAGACTTACGTATACTTTTGGACTTATCAAGATAAAATTTCAGAACTCTTTTCAGGTCCAAAGAATGCAATGCCCTCTCAGCTGGTGTGGAGGGATTGGGGAAGAAGGTGAGCATGAAAATCATGGAAATCTGATGCCACCTTAGGAAGAAAAGAAGGATGTGTTCTCAACACTACCCTATTCAGATGGAACACTGTGTAAGGCTCTTTGGAACAGAGAGCTTGAATTTCGCTCACCCTGCGAGCTGACGTGATCGCTACCAAAAAAAGCAGCCTTTCACGAAATATGCTGCAAAGTTGCTTTATGGATGGGTTCAAAAGGTGGACCCATCAATTTTGATAGCACCAGGTTCAACTCTCAGGGGGGTGACGGAGGTCGTACTGGAGGATAAACCTTTTTCAACCCCTGTAGTAAAATCCTTCACAGCTTGCAACTGGAAAAAAGAAGGTTGGGAAGGTGACCGCCTATAAGCTGTTATAGCAGCCAAATGCACCTTAAAAGAATTAAACTTCAACCCTGCTTTAGCCAGATACAATAATAAGGAAGAATGACCTCTTCCTCACCCCTGACAGGGTGACAATTGTCCTGCATACACCACATATAGAAGCGCTTCCACTTGCATGCAAAAGAATGTCTTGTGGAAGGACGTCTTGCCTCTTTTAAGATGGACATGCAGTCTTGTGGTAGTACTAGGTGGCCGTATTGTATGACCGCAGGAGCCATGCTGCCAAGCTCAGTGACGGAAGGTTAGGATGATGAATCCTCCCGTTCATCTTGGATAGCAGGTCCGGCCTACATAGCAGCTTCCTGTGCGGGGTCACTGACAGATGGAGAAGGTCCGTGTACCACCATTGTCGCGGCCAATCAGGTGCAATGAGGATCATCATTGTGCACAAGTTTGTCAGCTTGCTCACCACCTTCGGGATCAGTGGAAGGGTTGGAAAGGCGTACACAAATTCCCCTGACCAGTCTATCAAAAGGGCATTCCCTTTCAACCCTGGGCGGTAGAATCTTGAGGCGAAGTCTCGGCATTTGGTGTTTTTGTCGTCCGCGAAGAGATCTATGGTGGGACAACCCAAGACTGGAAGATGTCTTCGAAATGCCGGCTTAGAGTGTCCGCCCTCACATTCTATTCTCCTGGGAGGTGGACTGCTGTGACTGACAGATTGCGAGCCAGGAGCCAATGCCAAATGTTTTGGGCCTCCAGTGAAAGAGTCCGTGAGCGTGTTTCTCCCTGCTTGTTCAGGTAGTACATTGTGGTGGTGCTGTCCGTCTGTACAAACACTGACGAGTCCTGAATCAGAGGCAGGAATGCTTTGAGGGCTAAGTGGACTGCCCTCAACTCCAACATGTTGATGTGGTAAGTACGCTCTTTGGGGGACCACAGACCTTGCATCTGGAGATGACCCATGTGTGCTCCCCATCCTTGCACAGATGCATCCGTGATCAACGTCTGGGCAAGAGGAGGTTGATGGAACAGAATCCCGACCTGCATATTTTTCTTTTTCGTCCACCAAGGAATGGATGCTCGGGCTGCGTCTGACAGTGTAATTTTGTCGTCCCAGCGTGCTGACTGTTGGTCCCACTTGTCCTCCAGATCCTGCTGAAGAGGACGCATTCGTAGTCTGGCATTCGGTACCAGGAAAATGCAGGATGCCATCGACCCTAGCAGGGAGGCAATCCTTCACACCTTTAAGTCTTTGCTGCGAAGCACCAGTTGACACTTCTGAGCTATGGAACACTGTCTCTCCTCCAAAGGAAACACTTTTCCTACCTCATAGTTTAGCAGAGCTCCTAGGAAATGTATCTTCTGCGTAGGTTGTGAGATTGACTTGTTGAAGTTCATATGCAGTCCCAACCGGTGGCAGAGGTCGATGCAGCTCAGAAATGGATTGCTTACACTGTCTGGGGAAGGACCTTTCAACAGCCAGTCGTCCAGGTATGGGAACACGAAGACACCCCTGCAGCGCAGAGCGGCCACTACCACTGCTACACACTTCGTGAACACTCTGGATGCTGACTTCAACCCGAACGGGAGGACTTTGAACTGGTAGTGAGAGGTCCTCACCCGGAACCGAAGGAATCTTCTGTGATCGTGAGCTATTGATACATGAAAATATGCCTCTGGTAGGTCCAGCGAACACATCCAATCTCCTCTCCTGAGATGTGGATTTATTTGATGAAGTGCCAACATGCAAAACCTTTCTTTTTTGACATACAGATTGAGTGTTCTCAAGTCCAGAATGGGTCTGTATTCTGCCTTCTGGCACTTTTTCCTGACTAAAAAATATCAAGAATACACTCCTTTCCCCCTTTGAGAGATTGGCACCCTCTTGATGGCTGACTTTTCGAGGAGGGTAGCCACTTTTTTTTCAGAAGGTTCAGCTGATGACTTGATGTTGGCATTGGAGGGACGGGTGGAGGCAGATGTTGGAAACGAAGACAGTATCCATTCTGAAGTGTAGCTAACACCCAGCGATCTTTTGTAATGGTATGCCACTCTTCCATATGATGCGCAATGCTTCCCCCCACTGGAGTGGTTAATGGCGCTGGGGGAAGGAAGAACTCATGGCTTGGATTAGGCTTTGTTGGAATTGTTTCCCTGGCGTTGATTTCCACCACCTCTGGAATTACGTCTGCCTCTATATTGAGACTTCTGTTGCCCCTGGCCCTTCTGGCACTGAGTGGGTTGAACCCTCTGCTTGGAAGAGCCTTTATTGTAGGGGGGAAACCTTTTTCGAAACTCTTTTTTTCAAGCCCCACGGCTTTAAGAGTGTCTAATTCTGACTTCATCCGCTGCATCTCTTCATCGGTACTTGCCCCAAACAACGATGTGCCTGGAAAAGGCAAGTTCAAGATCGGGGATTGAGCTTCTGGTTTCAATGCAGTAAGACGTAACCAGGAAAACCTTCTTGCACACACCCCGTGAGCATAGCCATGCGCTGAGATGGTCGCTCCGTCCGCTGCGGCGCTGATGATTTGGTTGGAGACTTGGCTGCCCTCCAAGAGAATCTCCTCAAAGTCCTTTCGATCCTCTTGCGGAAGTTTCTCGATGAACCGCTGCAAAGAATCCCACAGGGACCTATCATAGCGGCCCAAATGCGCTTCCGCATTGGATACTTTCAGGCGTGAGGCTGAGGTGTTGCAGACTCTTCTTCCCCATAAATCCTGCGACTTGCTCTCCTTATCAAGAGGTACTGTGGAAGAAGAAGCTACAGCATGGGATTTTCTCGCCGCTGCGATGATGATCGGCTCTGAGGAAGAGTGGATCCTCCTCTGGCGAGCGATATTTCTTGAGAATACTTGCTGGGGAGGCCTTTATTGTCGCTAGCGTGAGGAACACCTCCATAACCGGTTCTATAATCCCTGTAACCAAGGGTAGCAGAGCTTTTGGCGCAGACCTGTGATGCAAAGTCTCGAAAATGATTGAGGTTTTGGTCTGGTGATTTGTCATGGGAACTACCAGCTTAAGAGCCCCTCTGCCCAAGATGTCTTGAACGGTAAAGATGTCGTCCACTGGAGATATCCTCGATGGAGGACTGTCCGTCAAGGTCGGAGAATAATCCCTATGAGATCGAGTTGGGGAAGAGGAAGAAGTCGGAGATCTGCTTTCCCTTCTTCTGCTCCTAGACCTGGACCTCTGTCTGCTGGAGCGCACCGGGGTGGGCCTGGACACTAGTCTGTCTCGATCTGCTGCCAGCCTGGCCACTGTTTCCTTGCCTGGCGCCCAGTGATGAAGAGGCCTGTACTATCTTGGTGACAACCTGAGGGAGGGCGAGTTCAGAGTATCTCTCCTCACAGGCGAAATTGTTGGCGGAGGTGAGCTCCTCTGTTCATGCAGCGAACGAGCAGGAGAATGCCTGGACCTTTCACTGTCGGAGGAATATATCACTACATCTGGAGACCTATTCCAGTGAAGAGTGAGAGCCTGAAGAAGATGATGAAAGGCTCACTGGAGGCGAATTCTCTCTTTAAGGGCCTCTAGGGCGGGATCATGACCGACTCAGTGAAGCCTGATCCGCTGTACCCCTCTTCCTTTTAGTAGGAGGACTCCTGCACCCAGGAGAATGCTCAGTAGACCTAGAGCGTCTCCCTGAGGCCATCTCTCCTTCTGCCGCTGATGCCGACTGTGGAGATCTCTGCTGCGACGGAGGTCTGTGACCTGGCGACGGAGATGGTAAACTTGACGTCGCAGTTTTCTGGGTTGAAGTGGACCTGGGCAGTACTGGCCTCGACACCGATGATGGATGCTGCGCCGAGGATAGTTAAACCTCCCCTTGCAGAGACCTATGGCTTGACGTCGACCGCCTCTGGGATTCTGAAGGAGAGACTTGCCTCGACGTTTTGGTGCTGAAAAGTCGACGACATATGACTTGACGTCGAGAGACGATGCTTTGACGTCGGCGGAGGAGGCTTCAACGTCGAGCGCTGGTGGTGCGGCGTCGACGGAGACTGCCTCGACGTTGAGTGACGGTGATGAGGCGTCGACGGAGGATGTCTTGACGTCGAGCGCCGGTGATGATGCGATGACTGAGTGTGTCTCTATGTCGAGCGCCGGTGGTGAGATGCGGATGGAGTGTGCCTCGACGTCGAGCGCTGTTGACTAGGCGTCGACGGAGGAAGCTTCGCCGTCAGGGAGACAGAGGATACACACAGGGTGTGTATCAGTCCTGGCCTTCTTCTTCCCACAGGAAGGGCAGGTTTCAAAAAGAGAAGGCATTTTGACAAAAATATTCCTTTTTTGAAAGTCAAAAAAGGCAGCACTAACACTCTAAGCCTAAAAGACGTTGAGTGAAAGTAAAAATTGAGGAAAATCACAAAGTATTTTTGACAGAAAGTCAAAAAAGGTAGGATCTGTTAAACCAGGGTCCTGACTGAAGGAGCCGGAATGAACAACTGACCTAACTGTCATCCCTGAGGCATGATGGGAAGTCAGGGGTCATGGCTGCCTTAAAGGCACGGTGCCTTTTTTTGTGTGTTGAAAATGGTTTCATTTTCTATGCTATTGCTTTACAATGCAGCCTATGGGCTAACAATGTCTATTTATTGGCAATTTTCAGAATTTATGAGTGTTTTGCTCATTAAAAAACAGAGTTCAAGGGCTATTTGACCTAATGTGTTTTTTATTTCATTGCTAACCCATTGTATGTATGAGTATTTACATTGTTTAGCCTCAGTTTTGGGGCTGCACTGATGTGCGAAAAAAAATATATGTGCATAGATATATGTGGAGCTATTTATATGTGATTTACATATATAATTTTATATTATTTCCAGGGTCCCCGCACGTGGTCAGGAATATTCAGTGCTTATGACTATTGATGAGGATCCCCTGGAAGAGAAGAAATATTGACTGCTAACTATTATTATTATTATTTTATTATTTTAAGAATTTGTAGTGCGCAAACTGTCGCCATTGCAGGCATCCTGGCGCTGACAGAGTCTGAGGAGGGTTGGGGGGGGGGGTGGAGCTGAAAAGGGCTTGGGCTAGCCCGGGAAGAGCCACGTTTTAACCTTTTTTCTAAAAGGTAGGAGTTCATCGATATGTCTGATCTCGGTGGGGAGGGAGTTCCAGAGTCTGGCGGCGGTAACCTCAAAAGAGCTACCTCCAGATCTGACCTTCTTGAATCTGGGGGTGACTACCAATTTGGCATCCGAGGAGCGGAGTTGTCTGGTTGGGGCGTACCACACAAATTTGGCTTGTAGGGGGGCTGGGCCGCAGGCGTGGAGTGCCCTAAAGACAATACAGAGGGCCTTAAATTGCACTCTCTGTCTAAGAGGGAGCCAATGCAATTGTGCCAAGGCGATGGTCCATGGGATCGCCTCGGGAGCCCCAAGGCCAGTTTTGCGGCCGCAGATTGGACTCTTTGGAGCCTATCTAATAGAAACTCCGGGGACCCGAGCAGGAGGGCATTGCAGTAGTCCAGCCTGCTCAGGATTGTACATCTAACTACTTGTGCGCGAGCCTGGATGGGTAGGAGGGGCAGAACCTTCCTTAAAGAGCGCAGAATGGCGTAGCAACAGGCAGAGGTTTTCTGAACATGGGTCTCCATGCTGAGCTTGTGGTCAAGCATGACCCCTAAGTTGCGGACAGAGTCTGCAGGCTGTACATTAGCCGCTGTTTCCGGGGGCCAGAAGTTGCTAAGGAAAGGACGAGGGATCCTCGAGCCACTGTTAAAAAGCACCTCGGTTTTCCCTGCATTGAATTGGAGTGAATTATTCTTCAGCCACCTTGATGTCTCCCGCAGGCAGTTGTGTAGGATCTCTATGGAGATAGAGTCCTCTCCTTCCAGGGAGAGGATCATCTGCGTGTCATCGGCGCAATTAATGGTTTTGACACCGAAGCTTTTGATCAGGAGAATAAGTGGCCTAAGGTAAATATTAAAAAGTATAGGGCTAATGGCAGAGCCCTGTGGGACTCCGCGCGTTACCGGAGAAAAAACAGATTGAAAAGGAGGTAGAGATACTGCTTGTTGCCTGTCCAGCAAAAAGGAGTGGAACCAGTGCAGTGCCGTATCCCTTACTCCTGCCTCCCATAGGCGTCTCAGTAAGATCTTGTGATTCACCGTGTCAAAGGCGGCAGACATGTCGAGCAGTATCAGAAATGATGCCTGACTTCTGTCTGCTCGCCTTTGAAGTTCGTTCATGGCGATAATAAGGGCAGTTTCAGTTCCATGGGCAGGCCGGAAACCGAATTGGTCCGTATCCAGTAGTAGATGGTGTTCTAGGTGGTTGGAAAGGGTGTTACTGACCACCCGTTCCACTATCTTGGCAGGGAATGGCAACAGTGAGATGGGCCTGTAACTCTTTGAGCAGTCCGGATCCAGGGAGGGTTTCTTCAGCAAAGGAGAGACTAGCGCTCGTTTCCAGTGGGCAGGGACAGTGCCGGTCAGCAGGGATTGCTGACAGATAAGATGGAGCGGGGGAAGAGTTCTGCTTCGAACTCTTTCCAGATTTTAGGGGGTACTGGGTCCAGTGGAGACCCAGACACGATCCCTCTAGCTACCTTAGTGAAGAGTTCGAGAGTTAGCGGTGGCCACCTGCAAAGGAATTCTTCTGGAAGCAAAGCTACGTTAGGCACTTGATTTTCCGGAGTAGCAGTGTTCAAGGAGAGGGGATTTCCAGCAGTCAAAGGAGTATCCAGATCTTTAAGGATAAGTTCAATTTTCTCCTTGAAGAATAGGGCCAAGTTGTCACAGAGGTCTTGGGACGGGACGATCGCATTTTTACAAGACTCTGGGTTAGTGGCGCTATTTAGGATGCTAGAAATGCTCCTGGAATTGTTAGTAGTGTTACAGATCAAGGAGGCGTAGTGATCGGCTTTGGATTTTTTGATGAGAGTTTTGTACGCGTGGACCTTAGTTTTCCACGTGTCTTTGCACCTTTTATTATAATCCCGTCTCCACCTTCTCTCTGCTTGTTTACATTCAAGTTTTAGCAGTTTTAGGTCGACGTTGAACCAAGGGGCAGAGTCTTTACCCCTGCAGGTCCGAGTTTTGAGGGGGGCAAGGGAGTCGACCACCCTAGAGATGCTGGAGATAAGGGAATTGTAATTGTCGTCTGTGCTTTTGTTCATATCAAAAAGTTGTTGCAAATGGAACATTTCGCCCGAAGAATGTGCGCGTGGGAGAGCCCTCCAGTCTCTGCATTTAATTTCCTTGTTCGGTGCCGGGGCCATGCAAGGGCCAGGCGTCTTGTGAAGAAAGAAACTATACAGCTAATCAGGCCAAGGAGCAGACAACCAACAAGTGTGCACAAAGAACCCACATACAATGATACACATGGGACTCAAACCCATTAGAACCTCTAAATGAAGGTTAGAAAGAATTAGTTACTTACCTGTAATCCTAGTTCTCTTCCAGGGGTATCCTCATCAAAGTCATAAGCATTAGAATATTCCCGCCCATGCTCGGGACCCCGGAAACAATATATTATATGTGCCCCACATATATATACTCAGATATATATACACACACATATATCATACATAACCATCTGCATTAGAAACATGAGAAACAACACCAAAGATTGTTTAGAAACCGTTTTAATGCTTAGAGAGCCGTATAAATTTTTATAACTCACTGAAAGCATAGAAAGCTCCCAGGCTGCATTGCAAACACACAGTCTAAAAAGACTGAAACGCTAACCTGTAGCTGCATGTAATAAAAAACTGACACAGTGCCTTTAAAGCACTCATGACCCCCAGTATCCTATCATGCCTCAGGGGTGACAGTTGGGTCAGTTGTTCTTTTCGGAGACTGAAAAAAACAAGTAACAAATAGGTTAACAGTATCTCCTCATTAACGAATGTCCTTTGCCCGGGGAGGCGGGAGGGTTGCTTATGACTTTGATGAGGATACCCCTGGAAGAGAACTAGGATTACAGGTAAGTAACTAATCCTTCTCTTCCAGGGGATCCTCATCAAAAGTCATAAGCATTAGAATAGAATAGCGAGCCTCACCTCATCCCTGCGGGCAATGGAATAACACAACAGTAATTTCCCATTAACAAGCCTGAGCAGGCCATAGGCTACCCAAACAGATTCCTCAAGGAGGCTTGCCCTACTTGAGTATCGGCCCTGGAATCAGGTTCTAGACAGTAATGCCTCGTAAAGGTATGAACTGATTTCCAGGTTGCAACCTTGCATATCTCTGACATAGGAATGTCATGTAAGAAAGCTACTGTGGCCGCTTTCCCTCTAGTAGAATGCGCTTTGGGTGACACCAATAAAGGTTTGCCTGCAAGCTGATAGGCCAATTTAATGCAGGAGACAATCCATCTGGAGATGTATCTCTTGGCCGCTGGAAAGCCCGTTCTCATTGAACCATAGTTCACAAACAGCTGATCCGTCTTCCTGATCCCCGTGGTCTTTTCCAAATGGAACTTGAGCACTCTCTTAAGATCCAAGAGTGCAGTGACCGCTCGGCTGGGGTCGTAGGATTTGGAAAAAACAAAGGGAGGGAAATGGACTGATTTTTTTTTATTTTTTTTTAAATATATTTTTATTGCAGGAATTAGTAAATCGTTACAATATCGACCAGCGTTGTATCATAAGCAATATCAACAGAATAAAACCCTCTGGTCCCCCGCCGTCAGCTCCGAACACAGCCATCCGGCCCACAACCCTGGGGTCGGGCGGCGAAATGCAATGGGGGATCAGTAGGATGCTTGAGCTGGTCCGGATAATGCACTGTCCGTCATCTGCTTTTCTAAACAATCCTATAAACCCAAAAGAAATCCCCCTCCCTCAAAGGACTACTAATCAAAAGAAATCCCACCCAACCCCACCATCAGCGCCAGGGAGCCACCTACACAGGATCTGCCATGGGACCCACGGGGAAAGCAATAGAACTATCAGTGCAAACGTTTACCGGGACTCGGGGCGAGTCGCTCCTTCACCTTCGGAGTCGCTGGGGGCACAATAATCCCTGAGGGCCTGCACTAACGTTTCCCACTCCAACGCGGCCTCCTGCGCCTTCTCATTGCGTTGCCTCCAAGCTAGTTGATATCTCAGCGCGCTCTCCCCCGCCGCCCATTTCAAAAGCTCACTGTGCCATCTGCTGCCTGTCGGACCAACTCGCGCCTTCCAGTTCCGGGTCACCTCTCGTTTAGCAAGGAGGAGCCCTAGGTCGACAAATTTACTAGTGATTTTATTCCTGGGGGTATGGGGGAACCAGTGCAGGAGCCCCACCGCTGCATCAAATGATAAGGATCTCCCCGTCACCTCCTCCAGGGTCGTCTCGATTTCCTGCCAGTAAGACGACAGACCTGGACAGGCCCATAACATATGTAGGAGGTCCGCTTCCTGAGCCGGACATCTAGGGCACGCCGCCGAATTCGTGGCAAAATACCGCCTGATTTTCACCGGGGTCAGGTACGCTCTATGGAGAACGTAATAGTGGACCAGCTGAAAACGGGCGTTGCGTGTGCCCTTCCAGGCTCGTCTCACTAATTGGGACCAAGTCGTCTCCGGGATTTCCCTACCAATGTCCTCCTCCCAGCGGTTTCTTAGAGTGGTGAGCGGAGCCAACCCTTCGTTAATCAACCTGCCGTAGAGGCAAGTGACCGCCTTCACCGTGCCCGCCGACATCATCACGTACTGGCACACCTGAGATAAGGGGGGTTCCTCCTGCCCGTTCTTCCAGTGTGCCTGGATCGCTCGCGCAATGGCCGAGTGTAGCAGAAAGTCACCACGGGGGATCTCGAAGCGGTCAATAAGATCCTGGAAGGACAAGAGCGCTCCGTCCTCGTACAGATCCCCAACCAGCTGCAAGCCGGCATCCTCCCAGGCCGCCAAGCGTGACCAATCCCCTCCATGGGGGAGGGCCGTCAACATCCCCAACGGTATTTCAGGCGCATATGGTATCCTCAGTTGGCCCCGGGCGTGGGCCCGGTTCCAACACAGGCGGATAGTCCGCTCCTCCATCGTCAAGTCCCGCAGGGCCAAACGTTGTCGCAGCGCTATAAAGGATAGTACATGCCTGGCCATGCCCGTCCCCCTCCCGTCTTCCGGGCCCCGGAATTCCCTGGCGATCTCCTGGGTGTAGGTCTGGAGCTGCGCCGCCAGATAATACTTTTCAAAGTCCGGTACCGCGATCCCCCCCTCGTCTTTCGGCCTCATCAGGGTTTTGAGTGCCACCCGCCGGCGGCCCGAACCCCAGAGGAATCCGACCACCATGGAGCGTAACAGTCGAAACGTGGCCGGCGGGACCCAGATCGGTAGAGTCCGGAAGTAATATAATAGCCGGGGAAGCGCCACCATTTTAAGCAGGGCGATCCGTCCCGCCACCGAGAGCGGCAGCGTGGCCCAAAAGGCCATGCTGCCTCGGAGTGCTCGAATGCTGCGGGCAATGTTCCCATCTAGGAGGTCGGGCTGGTCGTGGTATACAAACACCCCGAGGTATTTGAAGCAGTCGGGTTCCCACCTAATCTCCCTACTTAGGGCAGGGGCGGGAGTGCCCCTGCGTACTGGAAAAAGACAGGTCTTGGGCCAGTTCACTCGGAGGCCCGAGACCTCCCCGAACTCTGTGAGCGCCACCGCCGCTCCACGTAAAGCGTCGAGCGGGTCCTCCAGAAAGAGCAACAGGTCGTCCGCATACAGCGAAACATAATGCGGACCCGCAGGTGTCCACAAGCCCGAATAGTGGGCTCCCGATCGAAGGTGCAGCGCGAGTGGCTCCACCGCCAGCGCAAAGAGAAGCGGGGACAGTGAACACCCTTGCCGCGTGCCTCGTTCTACTGGATACCGCGAGGAAATCAGTGGTCCCGCCCTGACCCTGGCCGATGCAGAGGCATATAGAACCGCGGTCCACCTGATGAAGCCCTCCCCGAGGCCGAATCTCCGCAGCACCGAGCAGAGGTAGTCCCACTCCAGGCTATCAAAAGCCTTCTCTAGGTCCACCGACAGGACGACCGGGGACGGGGCATCCACGAATGGTTCCCCTAGCAAACGGAACAATCTGCGAATATTCATAGTTGTGTTCCGCCGTGGGATGAAACCAGCCTGGTCTTCATGCACCAGGGAACTCATGTGTCCCAGCAGCCTTGAGGCCAAGATGCTGCTCAGTATTTTATAGTCCACCGTCAGCATCGACAGGGGACGATAAGACCCCGGGTCGGACGAGTCTCGGCCTGGTTTAAGGAGAGGAACCACCAACGCCTCACACATCGAGCTCGGGAGCCGCCCCAGCCTCTTCGCCTCCCTGTAGACCACCAATAGTCGAGGGGCTAGGAGGTCAGCGTAAGCTGCATAAAACTCCACCGGCAGGCCATCCAGGCCCGGGGTCTTGTTTCTCGCCATCCGTTTAATGGCCCCGCGGATCTCCCCCAGTTCAATGTCGGATCCCAGGGCTTTCGCCACTTCTTGCTCCACCGTGCGGAGCTCCAGTGGACGCAGATAATCATCAAGCCGGTCAGGGTCTCGTGCGGAGCGACTACGGTATAAACCTTCGTAATACTGCCGGAAGCAGCTAAGAATCTCCGGTTGGGTGTGTACCTCGGTTCCGTCCGCCTTACGCATACTTGTCGTCAATTGGGACTGGCGCGTAGGGTTTGCCAACCACGTGCTCGATCTGTCTCCCTCCGCGATGGATCGGACCGTGTAGGCCTTATAGTCAAAACAGCGGAGCCGTTCGACCTCTGCGGCCACCTTTTCCCTCGCCTCTGCCGTTTGTATTTGCAATTCCGGGTGTCCCGGGCGGCGAAGTTCGAGCTCGCGGAGTTTCCGATCCGCTGCATCTAAGTCAGCTAGGATAACGCGCCTCATGCCCACCTTCTTAGAGATACAGTAACCCCTCACTACTACCTTAAAAGCATCCCACTCTAACGCTCTGGTACTCGCGGTGCCGCCGTTGGATGCAAAATATTCTAAAACCTTGTCCCCCAGGTCCGCCCTGAAAACACTGTCCTCAAGGTTCTCGGGTCGCAGCTTCCAGGTGGGCACTGCCGGCGGGCCGGGGAACCAGCGAAGGTCCAGCAGGAGGGGGTTATGGTCCGAAATGGTCCTGGACAAGTACTCAGACCGGACCGCTGCCGAAACCAGTTCGGGCGACCCAAGAAAGCCGTCAAGTCTGACATGCAACTCATGAAGGCTCGAGAAATATGAATAATCCCTAGATGCGGGGTGATGCGCTCTCCAGATGTCCGTCAAACCCCAGCGGGTCTGCCAATCCTGACGACCCTTAGCTGTGCGACGAACCGGAGAATCGGGAAGCGGCGGATGCGAGCGATCCATGTCCACGTCCACTACAGAATTGAAATCTCCTCCAAGCAGGAGGGGCCCGGAGAAGAAGTGGGCCAACGAGCCCGATAACCCGGAAAGGAAGGCAGTCTGGTCTATGTTAGGAGCATACACACAGCAAACGTTCAAGTCCCTCCCTCCTAGGGTGCCCGAGATGGCTACATAACGCCCCTCCGGGTCTATCACTGTTCTCGTGACTTGGAAGGGGACCCCTGCCCTGATCCATATGAGCGCCCCCTGGCATAAGCGGAGTACGACGTGGAAAAGACCTGCCCCCGCCATCTACGCTGTAGCGCCGCCCCTTCCGCCTTGTTCAGATGAGTTTCCTGCAGCAGCGCCATTTGCACTCCCCTACGCACTAAATAAGCGTGGACCTTATGGCGCCTGGACATAGTATGAAGCCCCCTTACGTTCCAAGTGACACATTTCAAGTTAGCAACATCAGCCATTGTCCCATAACGTTCTCGCACAGTCACCCCATCCGGGTCCCCACAAAGAAAAGACATCATCCCTCCCAGCACTGATGGCGGCCATTTTCCCCAACCAAAACCAAACAACCCAAAAACGAACCAAACCCTCACCCACCCACCCCAGAACAGGACCCAAACTGCACCATCTAGATCCCATCCAAACCTCGCCTTCCAGCAACCCAAGAACCCCTACTAATCCCACGGTCGCCACCGTGGGAAGGCCTTAAGGGCCAGGTGCGGGCCGGGCGGAGGCAGTGGGCCCTCGGCGCTCAGGCCACCAGGACTATATCAAGCCCTAAACAGTGCCAAAAACCTCTCTCGGGGCAGAAACAGGGGCACCCCCCCCCTCCCACCCTCCATGTCAGCAGCAATGGACGGCAACCGCCTCCCCCCTGCCGGGCCCCCACCCAAAATAAGGCAGCACACCCCATTACCCTTGTCCATCCAAAAGGTCCTCCACCGATTTCGGTGTGATTACCGGTGTATGGGTACTATCAGTCATTGAGTCCTCCGATTCCGATGGTGCCTCCTCTTCACCCAGGTTTTCCTCCTCCTCAATGGCTTCGTTCCGTGCACCCGACAATTCCGACAGTACTTCCAACACCCCCCTCCGCTCCGACGACGTCTCTACAGTTGAGGGCCCTCCCGTGCGGCCGCGGCGATTCCTGATCCTCCTGGATCGCCGCCTCTGTTCCGGCTCATCTGCCTGTTGGGACGAGGAGCCGAAGCCATCTTTCCCAGTCCTGTAAAGCTCGAGCCAGGCGCAGACATCCTCCGGGGTGTCGAAGAACTGGGTTTTGTCATCGACTATGATACGGAGCCTTGCAGGGTAGAGGAGCGAGTACTGGATGCCCTCGCTCCTGAGCTCGCGCTTGACCGCCAGGAAGGAGAAACGCTTGCGTTGAGTCTCGTAGGTGTAATCCGGAAAGATGTTCACCTGACTGTTCGCCACTTTGAATGGACCATTATGTCTGGCGGCGTTGAGGATTAAGTCCCTGTCCCGAAAGTGCAATAAGCGCGCCACCACCGGCCTCGGGGTCCGTCCCTGTTGTGGTGGCCGTGCCGGGACTCTGTGGGCACGCTCCAGAGTGTAAAAGGAGGACAGCCCCTCCGGGGCCACCGTGTCACGGAGCCAGGTCTCCAAGTACTTCACCATGTCACCATCCTCGATCTTTTCCGGGAGGCCCACTACACGAATGTTGTTCCTCCTGTTGCGGCCTTCCGCATCCTCCGCCCTCTGCTCCAGGGTCGCAATTCGGGACAGGGCATCCTTCATCGTCGCAGCCAAGGTTCGCTGCGCCGGCTCCAAGGTTTTCACCGAGCTCTCCACTTCCTTGACCCGGTCCGAAAGTTTGCCATGGTCCGCTCTGAGGAGGCCAAGGCTCGCCGCCACCTGGGCAATGTCCTGTTGGAGGGCCGATCTCGTGGTCGTTATCGCCTCTAGGACGCGGTCGAACTGCTGTTGCATCGACGCCCCACCGGAACTCTTTGGGTCCCCATGCTCTTCTTTGTCCTGGGCCTCCGAGTCCGAGGCGGTCGGGGTAGGCCCCTTGGCTCCTCTAGATTTCCCCATGTCGCCGGGGGCACTCCGTGAAAGTTCCGGAGTAGGCGTCTCCGGGTGTAGATGTCGATCACGACCCACCCGGTTACTGATCCTCAAATCGAGTGTGGGAGACCTCCTTCTCCAGGGCCTATGGAGACTTCTCCGCTTCGGCTCACGCCACCGCCACGGGGTCCGAGGGCACCGATGAGGGGGCGGAGACAACCGCCGTCGAACCGGGCAGGCCCGCTCACCCGCTAGAGATCCGGGGTGAGGGTCACCAACTCCACCGGACGACGTGTGGCGCTAAAGTGTCGCGCCTCCCATGGAAGTGAACCGGCCGGGAAGACGTAGCTAGGTGCGGAGTCGCGGGACGGGCCACCGCCTGGGTCACAAGGCGTTCGCTCCCGGGGTCCCCTATAACGTGGGCATCCACCCGGCCACCCAACCGAGTGCAAACTCGTTGTGGGAAGTCCGATCCAATAAACAGCCAGTGCACAGAGCAGCCGGGGATGGCGAAGTCGGGCGCAAGGCACTGCCTGCGACGCTCCTCCAAGTCAGTGGGTCCGACCAGGGGGACAAAGAAGTCCGGGCGCCATGTTGGGTCGCACTCCGCGACTCCGCAAACTTCGGTTTTACTCCGGAGCAACCCTCATCTGAGCTTCATCAGGGGCCTCGGCAGGTCGTCGCCGGTCCGCTCAGCAGAATGCGGGGTTTGGGGTGCCCCGCAGCCTCCGAATAACAGGATAAACCCGGGCTCAGTCCCGGAGCCGAGCTCTCAGGCGACCATCGCCATCGGCGCCCAAGCCACGCCCCCCCGGGAAATGGACTGATATATATGAAAATCAGAAACAACCTTAAGCAAGAAGGATGGATGAGCTCTCAGGACTACTCTATTGTGGTGGAAAACAGTATATGGTTCCCGTGTACAGAGCGCTTGTATCTCACTTACTCTGCGCGCTGACGTAATCGCCACTAAAAAGGCTACTTTCCAAGAGAGATGTTGCAAAGAGGCCTTGTGGATAGGTTCAAAAGGAAGTGACATTAACCTGGATAGAACCAGGTTCAATTCCCAAGGAGGAGAAGGATTTCGCACAGGGGGATAGACTTTTTTCAACCCCTGGAGGAAGTCCTTGACCACCGGAACCTGAAAGAAAGAAATCTGGTTAGGTGATTTTCTGTACGCTACTATGGTTGACAGATGCACTCTAATGGAAGCATATTTCAACCCAGAAGTTGCCAAGGAAAGGAGGTATGGAAGGATTACTTCCTCCTGCCCTTTAGTAGGATCTAGGTGACGATCCCCACGCCATATATAAAATCTTTTCCACTTGAAGGCATAAGACGCTCTTGTGGAAGGCCTCTTAGCCTCTTTTAAAATGTGCATACATTCGGGAGGCAGGTTCAGATGCCCATATTGCAGGACCTCAGGAGCCATGCTGTCAGGTTCAGTGATGGGAGGTTGGGATGCAGTATCCTCCCGTTCATCTTGCTAAACAGGTCCGGTTTGCAAGGAAGTCGTCTGTGTGGACGCACAGACAGATGCAGAAGGTCTGGGTACCACCACTGCCGTGGCCAATCCGGAGCTATCAAGATCATCTCCATGTCCGACCTGAGGAGCTTGGACACTACCTTCGGAATCAGAGCCAGGGGCGGAAACGCGTAAGCAAATGTTCCTGACCAATCCATCAGGAGCTGGCAGCCATTCAATAACTGATCATTAAGCAAAATCATTAAAGGGAAATCAGTAAATAACTGCAACTTGTATCTAATACAACACCAATCCGCTACTCTGATACAGTTATCAGAGTTTTGAAAAGAGGAGGGGTTCAAGGGTGTATTTTGACACGGAAAACCAGGGGGTAAAGAATACCCAAGTTGCAATTCAAAAAAGAACGTAAAACATTAACACTCATAGACACCAATTTTGACAATGGACAAACACGTAATTAGAATAAGGCAAGAGGGAAGAACCTCTATCAAAAAAGATGTTCAGTTTGGGGGCCCTATACACAAGTCCTGTACACAACAGGGGGGCCTATACAGCTAATGAAAACAAACCAGATTGAAAAAATTCTTTAGAGAAAACGACCAACAAACATTTTATACTTTAAACATTTTAGATCATGTTTGGTCGCAAAAAAACAGAATAGCTCTGAAACATTAGGGGTAAGGGGGTCGACGCGTTTCGAATCTCTGGCAATTTCAGAGATTCTCTTCAGGACCAACAGACATAATCTGAAAAACAAAAAATGAACAAACACTCAGTCAGATGCACACATGAGCGACCTTCAACTCGCATACGGGTCAGCATGTTCGTCAATCATACCTGTGTAGTCTTGTGTAAATGTCCAAGTCACGCAGTCTGAAACAGAAAGATTGGATATGTCTAACATTGTGTTCTATTAGAAACCAAAAGTGGGGGCTTGCATCACTTAAGAAGCAAAGAGATAGACACTTACATTATTGGAGGGTACCAAGATTACGTGGCCAATGCTCAAACCGCGAGGGATTACTTGCCCTTGCAACAAGCTGTACATTGGCAAAACCAATCAGGAGGCCAGACAAAGGATGTCTCAACATAAATCCCGACTAAAAAAGAAAGTGTTAACAGCTTCCCTGGTCCAACATTGGATCGATCATTCGCATGGGGACGATGAGCCCATCTCCTCCTGTCGGGGAGATGGGCCTATTAGGAGTCAGTCGTCTAGGTATGGATAGACGAAGAGCCCCTTCTTGTGTAGATAAGCCGCAACCACTGCCATGCATTTGGTGAAGACTCGTGGTGCTGACTTGAGTCCGAAGGGCAGCACTTTGTACTGGTAGTGCTTGCTTCCTACCACGAATCTCAAGTACTTCCGATGGCGAAGGGCGATTGGAATATGAAAGTATGCATCTTGCAAATCCAGTGAACACATCCAATCCCCTAATTGAAGATGTGGACATATTTGGTGAAGAGCCAACATGCGGAACTTTTCTTTGACCACCACCTTGTTCAGAAGGCGAAGGTCCAAGATAGGTCTGAACTTTTTTGGGGACAAGAAAGTATCTGGAGTAGACTCCTTTTCCCCTTTGAGAGGGAGGCACCTCCTCGATGGCTCTTTTTTGAAGAAGAGACTTGACCTCTCTTTGGAGAAGGTTTAGTTGGTAAAGGCGAGACTTTTTCGGAGGTATGGACTTTGGGATCGCACGGAAACATAGTGCATATCCATTGCGCAGTATATTCAGCACCCAACAATCTTTTGTGATGCTGACCCACTCTGCCAGATGTTGTGAAGCACTTCCTCCCACTGGAGTGGGTAACAGCGCCAGAGGAAGCCACTGCTCAAGCTTTCCCTCCTCTCGTCGTGGACGAGGACTGTTGATGACCTCCTCTACCCCTGTTGGATTTGCCTCCTCGAAAGTGTTTTTTTCCCTGATGTTTGTTCTGGGACCACTGAGGGGGTTGAACCCTCTGATGAGCCCCTCTGCCCTTGTTCGATTTGAAGCGTCGTTTGAATTCTTTCTTCTTCTCCAAACCGACCGCTTTTACCGTGTCCAGTTCGGTCTTCATACGGGTCATCGCCTCATCTGTGTGTTCCCCGAAGAGAGAGGACCCAGAGAAAGGAAGATTCAAGATGCGTTGTTGAGCATCCGGTTTAAGGCCTGTTAAGCGCAACCAAGAAGACCTTCTGGCGCATACTCCATGTGAATAAGAGTGCGCCGCCAACACTGCACCGTCCGCCGCGGTGCTTATCATTTGGTTTGCCACCAGACTGCCTTCCGTTAGAAAAGTCCTTTTGGTCTTCCTTCGGGAGCTTGGCTTTGAAGCGCTCCATCGAGTCCCATAAGGCTCTGTCATACCTTCCCAGCAGCGCGGACGCACTGGATACCTTCAGGGCAGAAGCGGCAGCATTACAAACTATGCGACCCCATGAGTCCTGTGTCTTACTGTCCTTATCTGGCGGGACAGAAGATGAAGGAGCGACTGCATCGGTCTTTCGAGCCGCTGCCACAATCACTGAATCTGCTGGTGGATCAGATTTGACAAAGACTGGGTCTGAGTCAGCAGGCTTATATTTCTTTTGTATACGAGCCGGCACTGCTCTGATGGTAGCAGGGGTGAGGAAAATGTTCTTGACTGGATCCATGATTCCAGGGACTAAAGGAAGTAACGGGCGGGAAGAAGATTTTTGGTGTAATGTCTCAAAAATTACTGTGGTAGTCACTTGTGAGACAGCCATCTCAATATTTAATTTCTTAGCCCCTCTCTGCAGAACATCCAAATAGGTATTGTTGTCGTCCACTGAAGAGACTCTGGAGATAGGGCTGTCTGTGAGAGGAGGGGAGTAATCCCTAGTGGAAGATTGGGTAGAGGAAGTAGAAGAGGTGGAAGGAGTTCTTTTACTCCTGCGATGGGAACTGTGTTGCCTCTTGCCCGATCTTCTGGAAAGCTTTTCCCTTCTTGGAGAACGAGACCTTCTGGGACGTTCCTCTCTCCTTGGAGAACGAGATCTTCTTGGACGTTCCTCTCTTCTTGGAGAACGAGATCTTCTTGGACGTTCCTCCCTTCTTGGAGAACGAGATCTTTCTGGCCTCCTTTCAGGTGAACGTGCTGCCTGTTGTCTGGGAGGACTGTTTCTGTCTACCTCAGCAACCAGCCTTGGCAGCTGAGATCTATGTTCCGGGCTGACGTACTGCCGAAGGCGTTCCGTAGCCCCTGAGTCCTGCCAAATTTGCAGTGGCGCATTCCATCTAGGGGACAGCCTCACCCCAGGAGCAGAAACCTCTGACCGACGTGGAGGAGATTTCCGGACAGGACTTCTGGTGTTTGCAGATGATCTGGAGGAACCAGAAGACTGGGAAGATGAGTGACGTGGAGCTGATTCCGTAACCAGAATCGCAGAGAGCCTTGACATTGATCTAGCTCTCGGCGGTGAAGAATGATGCCTCATCGTCGAATCGCCATGCATCGACGATGGAACTCTTCCCCTCGACGTCGACCGCCTCCGGGGTGTCGGCGGAGCCATCACTTCCGACGTCGGATGTCTTGACGAGTGATGCGAAGAACGATGGTCTCTCGACGTCGAACGGCGATGACTTGCAGACGACAGAGCTTTCTCCCTCGATGTCGAGTGTTTACGTGACGACGGCGGAGGAACCTTGGACGTCCTCGACGCCGAACGTCGCCGAGACATTGACGGAGATCGCCTCCCCGACGCCGATCGACGCCTTGTTGACGTCGGCGGGGGAGTCACACTTCTCGCCACCGATTGTGGAGATGGCGACAGCGGAGGTGTGCCGCCCCTCGACGCCGATCATCGCCGGCGGAGGTGTCTTGGTCCTCGATGCCGATCGTCGCCGAGTTGACGATGACGGAGGGGTCCTGGTCCTCGACTCCGAACGTCGTCGAGATGACGATGACGGAGGGATCCTTGTCCTCGACGCCGAACGTCGCCTGGTTGACGACGGCGGAGGGGTCTTGGTCCTCGACGCCGATCGCCGCCCGGTTGACGACGGCGGAGGAGTCACTGGCCTCGATGCCGATCGCCGCCCTGTTGACCACGGCGGAGGCGTGACCGTCCTCGACGCAGATCGTCGCCTGGTTGACGACGGTGGTGGGAATTTCACCGACGGAGCTGGCATCCTCAACGCCAGTGATGAACCTGATCTTCTTTTCGACGGCGAGCCCGCCGTCGATGGTCGTTTTTCAGCTGGAAAACTCACCGGAAGATGTTTCTTCAGCGCCGAACCCGACATTGAAGTTGAAGGACGTGAAGACTTGCCTGTAGAAGGACTTCTGGCCCTCTAGCTGCCCTTCTTCACTGGAGATTTTCCTCTGGTGGACCTTTGAGCCAGTCCATAAATGCGGTTTCTTTCTCTGTCCTTGAGAGTTCTCTCAGACAGGCGTTCGCAGTGAGGACAGTCCTTAGGATCATGATGATCAGGCAAGCAAAAGTATACAGACATCATGACTGTGATTTTGCCTTCTTGTTGCCACAAGAAGGACATCAAAAAGAGAAGGCATTTTAAAATAAAATGCCACACAAAAACTGTCTAAAAAGACAGAAACCTTACTTGACAAGGTGTTAAAAGTCAAAGTAAGTCCAAAAGTTAGAAAATTGAAGCAAATTTCTGTCAGAAAAGCCAGAAATGAGTGGAGCTGTGTTACCAGGGTCCTTCTTGAAGGAGCCGGAAAGAACAACTGACCCAACTGTCACCCCGGAGGCATGATGGGATACTGGGGGTCATGAGTGCCTTAAAGGCACGGTGTCAGTTTTTTATTACATGCAGCTACAGGTTAGCTTTTCAGTCTTTTTATACTGTGTATTTGCAATGCAGCCTGGGAGCTTTCTATGCTTTCAGTGAGTTATAAGAATTTCTACGGCTTTCTAAGCATTAAAACAGTTTGTAAACAATCTTTGGTGTTGTTTCTCATGTTTCTAATGCAGATGTTCATGTATGGTGGAAATTATTTACAGCATAATTCAGCTCTACTTTATTTGGCTGAAATTGCTTATTTTTATATATATATATATATATATATATATATTTTTTTTTTTTTTTAAAGAAACTGTTCAATGGAAACCGACTTTCAACAAGCTAAAGATGAAGCTAATGATAGGTTCCTAAACAGGGGATATTCCAAAAACATATTACAACAGGCTTCAAATAAGGCGTCTAGAATCAACAGGAGAGATCTCCTGGTGCCCGAAATATTGCCAGTAGTGGAGGATGAAGGGAGGATGATCACCAAATTCAACACTAGATCTGGCGACCTGGTCCACTCTTTTAGGAAGAACTGGCACATTCTGACTACTGACAGTATCTTGAAGAAACATCTTTCTAAACAGCCACTAATAACATATCGGCGCTGTCAATCACTTTCAGATCACCTTGTGCATAGCCATTTTTCCTCAGAGCCACAGCCCGCTAATCTTACCAACTTAAAAGGTTTTTTCCATTGTTTACGCTGTAAAGCCTGTAAAGGGAGCAGAAAAACCCTAGAGTATCCGGGTAGAACAGGTGAGGAAAGACCCAACAGAAAAATAAAAAAACTTCTTAATTGTAATTCCAATTTTACCATCTACTGTCTAGAGTGCCCGTGCAAAAGAAGATACATAGGGAGCACTAACCCCACGAAGCTTAGAATACTGGAACACATGCGGACAATCACGAACAAGGATAAATCATATCCGTTTGCCCGGCATTTTGCTGAATTTCATCACAGCAATAGAGATTTACTAAGCTTCTATTGCATTGATCAAGTAAATCGTTTGGAACGTGGGGGGACAGAGAGAAGGCACTCAGAATCCTGGAATCAAGGTACATAATTGACCTTAAAACCATGGCACCATGGGGCCTGAATAACGATGAGGAACTGTGGGTCCACCTCTAAATACGCACATGGGATCATGTGGTTTACTAAACTGTAACGATACGAACAATAACTGAAAAATGTGATCAACTCCCTATTTTTATTTATGTCCTCTATCCTTAAGCACTATTGATGTAATAAGAAAAAGATATGCCTGCCCATTCAGGGCTGCAAAACAAAAGAGATAAAGATATGTAAACATGTACATCTGAGGTATTTACAAGAGGTTTCATTAGGGGATACACCCCTAGAAAGAAAATAACTAAGAAATCACAAAGTTATATTTTCACTACATGTTTGCCATTTTAAATCTCACAAGGCATCAAAATGAAATGTATGTACATAAATGAAATAATGTTTGTTGTGTTAATGTTTTTAAATGAGCACCATGCACTTTATTTTGCACCATGTTCATACTGTGAATAGAGGAGTGATATACACTCAAAGATGGCCGCCACATTGGCAAATTGTAACATCATCTATGTCAATGAATTAAGCTATGGCCAATAGGTATAAAATGGCGTTTTTTACACAATCAAACTGACACTGACGAAGCTGGAATAGCGAAACGTGTCTGTCAGGGATGAAGGGGGGTTTGCATTCAAATCACTTAAATCGGATTCCAGCGTGCTTGCCATTCTTTTCGACTTTATAGTTGGATGTGTTGCAATATATATATATATATATATGTATAATGTATATGTATATATATATATATATTCCAAACAGCTTGGCGAAGTTCTTGCCTGCGCCTCTTAATGTGGCGGGCCTCGACGGGGTTTCGCCTCGCCCCGTTAAATCCAAAAGTTTACCGTCTTTAATGGTTGACAGAGAGTCGAGGCCCAGGTTAGCTTGGTTCAAGTGCTTTTATTTGGCAACAACAACACTCAACGAGTGTTGTTGTTGCCAAATAAAAGCACTTGAACCAAGCTAACCTGGGCCTCGACTCTCTGTCAACCATTAAAGACGGTAAACTTTTGGATATATATATATATATATATATATGAGTATATATATGTGGGGCACATATAATATATTGTTTCCGGGGTCCCGCGCATGGGCGGGAATATTCTAATGCTTATGACTTTGATGAGGATCCCCTGGAAGAGAAAGTGTAAATCAAAATAAAACACATGGGACTCGGACCCATAAGAATCCCTGTGAGGAGGTTAGAAAAGTGCACAAAAACATCAGAACACATGGTACTCGTCCCCAATAGTACCCCTGTGAGGAGGTTAGAAACGTGCAGGGAGCAATAGAAAACATGGGACTTGTACCCATTAGAACCACGTAGGTGGGACTAAAACCCACTACAAACTGCATAGATGGGACTAAAACCCACTACAAAAACATGGGACTCATACCCATTAGAACTAAGTAGATGGGACTGAAACCCACTACAGGCTGCGTAGATGGGACTGACGCCCACTACAAAAACAAAGTGTGAAGCAAAAGGTGACTTACACACACCAGAAAAAAATAACAACATAGCGTTAAATGGGACTACAACCCATAAACTGCAAAAACTGAGTTGAATGGGACTAAAACTCACAAACAGTGAAAACACAGTTGAGTGGGACTAAAACTCACAAACCGTGAAAACAATGTTGAGTGGGACTAAAACCCATCTACTGTACGGGATACTGACATGAAAAACAGGCAAAACCCATGTGCAGCACAAAATGACTTATGGACTGAGACAACGCAACAGTAGAAATAGGACTAGCACCCACTCTAGCATCCCCAATGGAAAGCTTTAAAACGTGAACCATGTATGTGAGACAAACCCCCACAATATAAGCGGAAATGAACAGTATTATGCCCTGCAGAAAAGAAAACAAAGAAAAATGTCCTGTATCAACTGGTTCATGTCTCACTTTGACTGAAACACCTGTGAGCAAATTCTCACATGATATGGCTTGCAAGTCAATACATAGTTGGACGTGGCCTAAAGATAGACGCCCCTAATGTACTTGAGTACCATCATGTTATTAAAAGGCACTTCCTAGGATAATCCTCAATGTCTTTCAGAACAAGAACTGATGGTAGCTCACATAAAATTACAGTTCCTCTGCCAAGCAAGTCCTTTGTCTACAATTCCACCAAACTGTTGATTAAAGACAAACCCACTCATTGCTTCAGAACAGCTTGCTTGTAGAGAGTGCTCAACAGTACAGCGACTGCCTCTGCTGTGACTCGACGACAAAGACAAGTGATGATATGGCATTGCGGCAGACGTGTAAAATACCAGCATTTTCGTAAGCATGTCGCTTGTTAAAAAATGAAAGACGATATGCCAGCATGAAGGACGCCCAAACTGCTGTATACAGAGGGGCATGTAGAGTGCTGCAGCCAAACACGAGATGGCAGCACGCTGTGGACACGCTTGCCTGATGGCTCACTGTGGCTCTGTGCAGCACAGCGTCCAGAAACAACTCGCCTAGGAGACGGTGGCAAGATGTCACAGCACAGTCTACGCATGTCATGGGAACACCAAGGCAACTGTAAGGGTGCGGGCAAAACTGGTGATGCGCCCGGAGCAAGCGACTCATGCCTGTCTATTTAAAAACAGCAACGGTCAAACTGCCAAAATTGGTGGGAGGACTTTAAGTCTGGAAAATCCCACGAAAATGTAAATGACCAAATTACCCTTAACAGGAGTCCGGCTCTGGTCGCTAGCAGAGAGCCAAAATTAAAACCAGAAGAGACATTTCCCAAAGGTGAAATCCGGCCACTGCAGAAAGCACACAAAGGAAAGTCTAGATATCGACTCAAAAATTAAATCATGTGAAATCAATCTCCTTTGATTTCAATGCTGATACCTTCTCAACCTCTTAGTATGCACCGCTGTAATAAGATATGCCTCTCTTGTGTTCAATTGATTGAAGCAGCTGTTGCAGAGACTCGTGCCGCTGTTTCAGGATTTCCTTGTGAGCGCTCCACACTTGTGCTGGGGTCAGGCAGTGTGAGGAAGATTGACGAAGAGCATGGGAAAATGCTCAGGATCACACAAGTTGTCACAGTAGAAAGTGCACAGTAGACAGTGCTCAGAAATACACAAGCTATCCACTTGGAAAAGTTATTTAAGTAGACCAAGGAAGCATGTTCAGGCTAAACTGTTCATTGATAAGTGCTCAGGATCACACAAGCTGTCACAGAAGTAGGAATAGGCAATCCTTTAGCTCAAAAAAGTACAAGTAGGCTGGGGCTGTTTGGTGAAAGGTCACTGGTGGGGCCTTGTACTTCAGACTAGAGGTTTTCTTCTTAGTTTCTGTAGGTTTCCTTAAGAGATTTCTTGTTTCAGAGTACTTTTTAAAATCATGCGTAGTATCGTTTTAAGAATCCTCACCAAAAATCTGTAGTGACGAGGACCTCAGCCAGGATGTAGTTTAACATAGAATGTTTGAGTTCAGTTACAGGTAGTTGAGTTGTAGAGATGCAGCCCCACCAAGAGCAGTCTGCCTACTGCTCAGTCCATACTCCAACTGACACACTCAAGCATCCAGGCCCCCAAACATTCCATTCAAGACTCTCACACCAACATTCCATGCATCACATTCACACTGGCTTGGCAGCTAGGGAGTTGGGGGCATATGTATCAAAATTCCCATTTGCGAATCTCAAACTGCGTTTTTTTGCATTTCCCACTTTGAGATTAGCAAATAGGGATGTAAATAAAAAATCGCTATCGAATAGCGATTTCTTAAAATTCGCTAAAAAGTCTCAGAAACTTGCTTTGCAATTCCTTAACCTTCTGCAATACAGGTGCAGCATGATTACATCACAACCAGGAAGTGGGAGTGAATTACTGCACCTGATTGCCTGAGGCACAGTCAGAGGCTGTTTGGAGAGTGAGAGGAGTGGACACAGCAAAGGAACATCCACAATGGAGTCCCAGAAACAACATGAGGGCAAGAAGGGAGAAAAAAGGTAGAGGAAGCAGAAATTCAGTGACAAGAAGCGGGAGGTGCTCATTGAGGAGATGTGTGCAGCCATGAGCTCCTCTTTGGAAAGAAGGCACTCCGGGACCCTGAGTCCAGGAAAAGGAAGATCTGGCTGGACATCCAGGAAAAAGTAAATGCTGTCGGTGTGACCCATCACACGGTGAAAGAATTAAGGAAAAGATGGTATGACATGCGGCAAAGGTCGATGGAGAGGGGGCAGCCAGACTGAAGGAGTCCAAATAGATCGGGGGAGGATCATCCACAGCATTAGACCCAACAACCCATGAGGAGCTGGTGGAATCAACCCTCCTGCCTCAGAGCGTCAGTGGTGTGGCTGACATAGACAGCTCCGACCCTGCAACCAGCAGCCAAGTTAAGATGCATGCAAAATATAGCCGCACACATCTCCATCCCATGCAGTCAGGAATGCACAAAAACCAAACTACACATGTCACTCCGGTCCACTTCTTACAGCACACCCAAAATGTATCATGGGAGACATAGTCAAATGCATGATAGTGTGTCCATGAGACATAGCAAAGTAAATGCAACATGTGAATCAGTGAAAAGGGGAAAAGAGAGTGTCAGAAGTTAGCCAATACAAATTGTAAAAACTTTATTGAGTGCAAAATGCAGACATTGACACAAACTCATGAATTCCCCTTTACATCCGCAGCACAATGCAGGACACTTGAAGACAGTGCAGACGGCGAGGATTTTGGAAATCCAGAGGACCAGGCTGATAATGGGGACTCATGCGACGACACAGAGCCCACACCAATCACGGGCAGGAAGCGCACAATTGTGCTCCCACTGCCACCATTGGAGGAGCCCACAGAAGAGAATGAGCAAACAGAGCCAAGGCAGGGTGTCTCACACATGCGTGGAAAGCACACCCCCAACTGAGGGAGCCAAGAACTGAAACATGCAGGTCAAGAGCCAGGACCAGCACTGCCAAGGTTGAAGATCCCACAGTCTTCGCAGATCTTGAGAACAGAATGCTGCAGGTACAGCGCCTGCAACCAAAATCATTGCGCTCAATAAATAGGCAGCTCAGCAGACTAAACAAAAATCAGCGCTACATGGGGGAGGGCATCATGGCCATTGCAGGTGCCATACGTGACCTGTGTGTGACATTAAAGTGTGAACAAGAAGCCAGGGACAGGGCTGCCTAACGTGCTGACGCCCGTCTGCACAGCTACACAAGGCGGTGAACCGCCTGTGCACCACCCCAAGCAACTTGACCCGTCGCAGCATAAGCATGCAAGTGGAAATGTCACACTGCTGCCACGACATCGCAAGAGGCCTGGCGCAGGTCATCAGTGCTGTAGAGCTAATGCAGACACAGATGGCACAGCACTCATGGTCTCTGGGGAGAGTGAGGGGACATCGAGCAGGAGTAGCTGTACACCAACATTGCCAGATAATAGACGGGGCAGTGGAAGACAGGGTGCAGCACCTAGGTACCCAACGGAGGGCATTCAGCCAGGAGAATGGCCAGCAGCAGTCCGTCACCGAAGGAGGTGAACTGAACACTTTAAGAGTTGCGCTAATGGGTGATGCAACCCATTCATACCTATTCCACTGATTTTTAGGACTACCTGCACTGTGGACATAACGTGCTGTGGACAGCAACAGTCATTGTGTTTGAGGTATAAATAAACACAGTACTGATTAAAATAATTATGTTGCCTCAAGTCATCCTTACTCACCTAGAAGTAGTTCTGTGTGATCTCAGCCCCAACTCCTGATGCTGGTCTGCCAGGGGGAGCTGGGCCATCATTGTCCGATGTATCTGTATCAGTCACGTCAATTGTGGTGCCTTTTCTCATAGCCATGTTGTGGAGCGCTGCACACCTTGCCATGATTTTACAGGAGGTCTCAGGGCTGTATTGCAGTGCTCCTCCGCTTTTATGCAGGCACCGGAACCGGCTCTTTAGGATCCCAAACGTTCGCTCTATGACACAGCACGTAGATCTGTGTGCCCTGTTGTATCTCCTCTCCCTTGCAATGGCTGGATCCAGATACGGGGTTAGGATAAAGTCCTGCACTGCATAGGCCCTGTCATCTGCAGGGATAGAAACAATATGTGAGTCACTCCCCCCCCCCCCCCCCCGCCCAACAAGATGTACTGGATGGATGGATGTGTGCCATGCATTTACCTAGCAGGTAGCCCTCACCAAACTCTCCAGCACTCAGACGTCTGTGTATCCCACTATGTCTAAAGATGAAAGAGTTGTGAGTACTGCCTGGGCATTTAGGTACCATGTCATTGATGATATACTTGGCATTGCATACGACCTGTATATTCAGGGAATGGTGGCATTTACGGCTTCTGAAGACATATTCATTTGTTGATGGGGGGTGATGGGCACATGGGTCACATTTATGCAGTCAATAACGTGGGGGTAACGTGCAATCTGATAGAAGTCCAGTTTTGTTTGCTGGAATGCCTGTTGTGTGCTGGTGAAGTGGTAGCCTCTGTAGCATTGCATTTAAAAAGGCATGGAAAAAGCGTGACAGGGCACTTTGGAGATCCCGCCAGCCATTGCTATCACCCCTTGAAAAGTCCCTGAGGCTAGGAGGTGCAGGGAGCACAGGACCTGCACATGGGTGGGAATTGTTTGGGTCCTGCGTGTTGGGTGTTCCAAATAGGGTTTCAGCTCCTCAATCAGGTCCAAAATGCGCTGTTTGTGCAGCCTGTACTTCTCACAGATCGCCTCTTCAGTCTGCTGGAACAGAGTGACGTGCAGCCTGAAGATCCGTTCTTGTCTCATTCTCCTCTGTGCTAGAGCCCGAATTCACAGCCTCCTGGCTATTACATATAGTGCTGCCATTGTGGAAGAATATGTTGCATTGTGGGCTGGTTTAAGTAGCTTGCACCTGGTTACCACCTGCATGCACTTGGTGGTAATTGTGATTTCTTAATTTGTGAATTTGCAATTTTCGTAAATTGCAATTTTTTTTACATTTCATTTCGATTTCTTAAAGTGCAATTTTTCATTTTACGAATTCCGCAAACTGAAAAATCGCAGTTTGAGAATTTGCACAGATATTCGCAGAATTATTGGTTCACAGAATAAGATATCGCTATTTTTGCGATTCCTTATTATTGCAATGCGAAAATGTCTCCTACATCGCATTTTGTGAATTTTTACAGGCAAACGCTGTTTTTTGCGATTCGCAGTTTGCAAATAAAAATTTGTTTCATACATATGCCCCTTGGTAACCAAATAAATACAACAAAGGTAGTGATCAAGGCTCCCTGTTTTCCGTTTTTACAGATTTTTACAGATAAATACAGACAGAAAACGATGTGTTTTCTGTCTGCATTTATTTTTAAAAGTGGATAAATACAGAAAACTGTGCTTCTTTTAAGTAATTCTCTGTGCAGTCTTTCATGAAATATAGGCCAGCAGCTGAGGAGATGGACAGCAAGGGAAATTAGAAAACAAGATGAAATTTCTTTAAATAACAGAATATGTCACATACATGTATGGTATGCTAATATTTACCATTGGATGCACTGTTATGTAATATTTAGCAGCTTAAATAGCTAACAAACGATCAGTTAAATTGATTCGGAAATATACAGTTATACTACTTCTTATATACGAAAAACACAAAATAAATATGGATAAATACAGATAAAATGACTAGAAAATAAATATGGATAAATACAGACAGAAATGGCCCAAAAATAAATACCATAAAACCGGAAGTCCTAATTATGATTCTGTCCTGTGTTTGTTTCTTCACCCACTTCTTTGGAATATTTCTAGCAAATATGCCTCTTGCGTATCCTGCATGTATTTTTTGGTAATAAGCAACACTGAGTTTATCACCTCAACCTGATATGTCTATCCAATTAATATCCCCATGTGAGAGTGAAAAAAGAGGGCTGAGCAGCATTAAACTCATAGCATGCATCTTAGATCTATGGGTTTTGTCAAATCTTGCTGCCCTTGTGTGTGCTCTATGAAGGAAGATATGCTGCAGTGATTTAAATCCTCTTGTTAACATCCATTTCTAAACCCATCTCTGTGCACCATACTCCTCATCTTTAGAACTCATAGCCACCACTTTCCAAGACAATAACAGGGGCTTAGCACCCACACTGGGGACAAACCTATCCTGCCATTATCAATCAGCCTGCAATGTCACTGATATCACTACCCATGCTTGCTTAATAATTGGTCAGAAGGGCACACAGCCGAAGGTGACCATGTGGGGTGGCATCCCATTAAGAACTCTGGAAAAAATAATTGCCCTATTTTTATATACATCTTCAAAGGTGGCGCAACTGCTCTGCCAATCAGAGGTATTGTTAAGGCAGCCCACAACCGGCAGATGGTCCTGTTGGACCCCCTCCAGCAGGTAAACCCCCTCCCAACCACGTGATAAGTGTGTTTGGCCCATTTTTCTGCTGACATTCTCCCAGCTTCCTCTAACTTACAGAGCTATCCACATATTTGTAATTTTAGTTATTAGTTGATGGATGTTAAGTTTCAGGGTGACAGACACTTCAATTCTGGAAGTGTAGGCATTGGGGATGGTGGACTAAATTAGCTAGTTGCACACAGTTGTAGGGCTAGTTTATGTGTTGTTTTTGTCCAAACTTCTCAGTTGTGTGCCTCACATGTAACTGTCCCTATATACCTATCCACTATGAGACATGCAGGCTTAGATAGACTGGTCTGCATTCTCTCTTGCTAATAGACTTTAACAAGTTAAATATGGCAGTTGTTCTCAACCACGCCAAAAAAACCAGCCCCTGCATATTCTCCTGATTGAGGAAATCCACCTCTGGGGTAACAACTGTAATTTCCTGGGCCGGTATGGATACACTCGGGTTTATCATGCAGGGTAAACAAGGGTGAGGGGAGCCGCCTTCATCCACAAGAGGTCGTTCCAGCTGCTGCCATTACAGGTGACCTGGTCTCACTAACTGCCCTAGCCTGCCTGCTGGCACAGGCTCCAGCAGACACCCTGGTCACATCAGTCCTGGGTGGAGATTTCAATGCAGGGATGAATCCTGCGCTGGACACATTCAATGGAAGGACACCAACCAGATAGACTCCCCTCGTCACTTGATCCACTTTACTGGGTCACTGGGATGAGTGGCACCCTGATGAGAGGCAGTATACCTTTTTTCACACCCCAATTCCTCGTTCTCACACATAGATCATTTTTTCATGCCAGCAGCAGACATTATGGGAGTACAGGACGTTATGGTCCTACCCAGAGGCCTATCCGACAACTCTCAAGTGAAATTATGCTTTAGGAGCAATCCCATAAACATCAGTAGGGGCTGGCATTTTAATACTTGGTAGATAAGCGATGAGAACTTCTCCAATAAGCTTAAGGTAGAGGTGTTTTCATACATTGATGTTACTGTGGGTTTGGTGGATGCTGCTGGCACAGTCTGGAAGGTCTTTGAACCTGTAGTTCGCAGTATTAAAACTTTTATCCCAGGGGCTACAACTACAGAGGCTGTGCAACTGAGGGTTTTGAGACTGAAATTCTTGCCCTTGAAAAAAAGAATTCCCAGTAGTGTGTTGACTCGACCCTTAGATGACTTGCTGCAGCAATGGAGGAACTCTGGCAGCACCAGCTAAACTCAGCCAGGCTCTCTCGGCTTGCCACACAACACAAGATCTATAAATGAGGAGATAAAGTGGGCAAACTGATATGCTGGCTGCAAATGCAAAAATTGGAATCCAGCATCATACTGCAAGTTTGGCAGGGAGATGGGAAGTTGGTAAGGGACACTACCTCAACTGCGGAGACCTTTGCAACTTACTACACCAGCCTCTACAGACATAATGGCCATGCTGAAAACAAACAGACTCAGACTCAAAAGTCTTACAGCGGAAGAAATTTAGAAGGTTAGCGCCATTATGAAGATGGTTCCCCATTAAATTCTTCAAAATATACTAATTATTAGCTCTTCATATCCTGTCGCTATTGCAGTAGGCGGGTAGGGTACGGCATCTGCTGCTTGATCTATGTGGTGGTAATCCCCAAATCATGGAAGAACCCGAACCAGTATCCCTCTTCCCACCCGATCTCAAAGCTCAACATTGAGATCAATATCCTGGCCAATAGATGGCTGTGAGAAAATTGGTCATCTCTGCTAAACTGAGACCAATCTAGTTCAAATACGTACACCAAAAATACTTGGACCCTAATAAACTTTGGGGAGAAGAAGGGAAGATCGCAGTCTGTGCTGTTGAGACAGAGTGGCATTATTTCACATTTTATGGGCTTGCCCAGTGATTATATAAGTTGAAGACATATCAAACACTTAACAACACAATAGGCGTTCCTTTGGCACCTAACTCCAAACAGGCTAGTCTGGGTATTGAATAGGAGGGAGTGGACACCCCCGGGAACTGGCACCCTTTGGTTTGATGGTGACAAAGCAAGATATAGCCCGGCATTGGATAGGATCTGCTCTTTGTACACTCAAAGAATGGATCTGAGGCATGGCTCTGTGTGCCAGCGCAACAAACTATCTACAGAGTCTGTGGTTGTCTACAAAAATAGTAAACTTTGAATATATCGAGGACCTTTGTAGCTGAATTACATAGGACATGTGGGTGTGATGGAAACTGATTAACAAGGTGATGAGGTTCTGTGATGACTCGTGTAAATCAATGTGTATTTTACTTTAGCAGTGTGCTTTTTCTAAGGTTTAACCACAATGAATTAATAAGAATGATCAAAGAATTTGTGCCTAGGCTTTCTCTCCCTCATTCGGTCTGTCGCTTTGTATGGTGTGTAGCCGTTCACTGTATATTCTACATGCATATCCGTACAACAGCTTTATTGGTAACAGCAGTAAACATAACTGTAACATAATAGCATTAGCCCTATAAAAAAGACTATAACTGAAAATTAACAGACTTAAAAATAAATCTTAATTTTTAGTAACATAGTTCAAGTTTTATACTGTCAACTTCCCAAAGAAACACACAACACCCTATATACAACCTGCTAACACATAATCAGATTGCCTAAATGAAGAAACAGTAATAATACTGACTCTACGAATGAGCCGGAAACGTACAAAGCTTTTGAACAAAAAATCAACCTGCAAACAGACATTTGATAGCAAACAACTTGGTATGAAGTTTATACACCAACACTTAATCTCCTTTTGTATTCTACTCTTTAGTGTCCTATTGCTATTTCTTCTCTATGTTTGTATCTCAGATTTACCGTTCTTCATGTTTTCTTTAATTTTAGTGTTCAATTGGCTCCATATTCTTCTTTCAACAACCTCCTGATAGATCTCCAAGACCATATATTTCTTTTTTCAATGTCAGTGTCCTTCTCCATTGTCTTGTTTCTTTACTTGTCTTAATCTCACATTATTCTCATTTCCAAATCCCTGTGTTGTCGGCCTAAGTACAATTGTGTCTCATACTCATGTTTCATATTGTTCATTGTGCATCCTTTTTTCTTTATTTTACCCTTTCAGCTTAACTTCATCTAGCGACCATGTGCTCGGTCATAAATGTGCTTCTATTTCACTTTATTTCAACTGTCGTATTCTTCCCGCTTGTATGAATCCCATTGTTTCTTTTTTAAGAACGTTTCCACTGCTTGTTGTCCTGCATATTACTAATTAGTCCCTCTAAGAGGAATACCTGTGCCCATCCTCTGTGCTTCTCACAATTGACTGTGTCTCTTCTTTCACATCGCATCTTTATTGATATACTCCTCTTATCTGCTGCTTTATTGTCTACATACATGCCTTCTATTAGTTTTGAGAGTATTCAAAGTGGAACTGGGTGTGAAATTAAGGTATATGTTTTTTTAAAGTCATCTGAACTGTAATCAAATGCTATTTGTTAGTTAAAACAAGATAAGTAATAGCCATGCTCCGTTGAGTACCGCAGACGGACTGATCAAGCTGGATGCCAGTTAATAACATTTAACACTCATTATGGAAGCTGAGACGGAGTACCTTGCTGGCCTTCTTGGCACCCAGCAACATGAGTGGTACATGGATTACGAACAGTTGTCACAGCAGCAATAAATAATGTGCACAAGCTACAACAGTAGACACCACCTCACAACTTTGGGGTGGCTTTAGTGTTAGACAGCTGCACAACTCCACCAAACATAAGCAGATGTCCAGTTCATCTTATTTAGAGTGTACGGATATCTACACACCCTAAATAGTGTTTTGACAAATGTCCAACATTCGCAAATTTCTGAAGCAGGCCCTTTGTCTTTACAACAATACTGTGATTGGTTCAGCGTTTAAGATGATTAAGATAATCTCAATGGCTTCCTAAGAGTCTTCGGGTTTCTACAATTAACAGAAAACAAATAAATCTGAAAAATGGAAACATGATTACAAAAGAAAATATTTAGGGGAAATCTTTCAATTTCAGTGTATTATTTCCACTTGTACAAGTATTAGATTTCTCACAGGTCTGTAGGTTGTGAAAATGGAATGCTGTTCATGCAGCATTTTGAAAATGGAGATGCAATGTATCAATAAACATTGCTCACAAAGTTAGAGATTCTATTCTTTGAAAGTGTAGCTGTAAGGAAATAATCTTGTCTAAGGATTTTTAGTGATTCGTTATTTCAACAGCAATATTCACAATCTTCTAAAAAGGGGGAATGGCTCGACAGCAGAAAGTTCCACAGGCATTTAATGATTGCTAGTGTTAAAACATGCAGTGGAGGCCAGGTTACCAGAAGGCACCTTTTGGGGCAAACCTGTAGTCCAGAACAGATTTTCAAACTATGTGAAACTGAAAAAACCTGCAGAGAGGCAAATGAGCACAAATAACTAGCGAGAGAAATAAAAACGTGATTAAACATAAAATGATTAAATTTACCTTTTAGTCCCTTGGGAACCGCTTGCAATTAAAGGGACAATCTCATTTGATACTTTTTGTACCATTGGTCTGTTCAACTCAAAGTACCTCCCGGGAGCTTTTACAGCATTTATTCAGTCCAGGGGTGAAGAATCTTAACTTACCAGATGGCAGAGATGAGACACGCTTAAACCAACCAAACTCTCTTTAAACACAAGTTATAAAGAGGACAAGGCCGGGTCATGTAGAAGCAGGTAGAGAACGTTAGCTGTGTACCTGGGGCCGGCATATCCTGACCTCATCCTTTCTGAAACTACATGGCAGTTGCATCAGATCACTGTCAACTTCTAGAATCTTTCTCCACCCAGAAACTCCCAAAAATGTTAAAAGTCCAGGAGAGGTGGAGTGGAGGTGGGACATTGGTGGCACAAAAGAAATGGTCAATTTCAGGTCCTTCTTCAAGAATAGGCCTTTTCACAGACTACCAATCACAATTCGTAGTGATCTGGGTCAGGTTTCTCAACTTTAGTTCCATCTGGAAGAGTGATTCGCACACTTGTCAGTCGCTCATATCCATCTGGGTCAGTGTATACCACAGCATGCTTTCGGATACTCCGTCCTATCTGCCAGTTATGTGCAAGACGCACAATCATTTTTATAAAATGAGGATGATCCTCTCTGTGACGACTTATTCGCTTTTTCTTGATTTCCTCTACAATCCAGCATTTAAGCCATTCCTCTCTGTTGTTTTCCACAAAATCCATCACTTCCTCTGGGACATAAGGATACTCCATGCCCCAAACTTCATTTACAAATTTGCGGACCTCCATTTCCGCCCGACTTAACCGTGGAAGCCAATTTCGATAAGGCGTTGCTGGGAGCACCCATACATCGCTACTTCGTGCAGTTTCATTAGCAGTCCCCAGTATCTCCCTTCCCGCACGCGTACCCTGGATTCTTGACTTCTTGGTTTCTGCATTCTTGACACCTTGTTTCTCCTGTTTTTGACAGTGGAGCGGAAGTTGACTAACACACCATGAATTTTCACTGTTAGTTACAGTGCTCTGACTTGCTTTAAAAGTCAGATCATCATCTGGATGCCTTGCATGTGGCTTATGAAAATCTACTGATTTTGTTTCCCACGAAATGTCAAGCTCCCCATAGCAGGATTTCTCAACACAGCACTTTGCGACTGAACATTCTTCTACATCCATGAACTCTGAAAGTAAGTTGGTGACCTCTGAGCAGCATATACTCTCAACGTCAGTAAGTTCCACACTGGTCTCCAACCACTCATTGACTTTTAAAGCTGCAAATTCATGTCGGAGATCAGCCATGCACAGCAAGGATCTTGCATGTACGTTGGTTGGCAATGGTATTTTATCTTGTTCACAATTTATAGTGCGCTCCTCGCTGGCCCGGCTCTTAAAAGATACCAGCATATAATCCTGGGCAGCAGATGCAGTGCAGATGTCTTCAGTGTTCTCACTGAGCTCTGCGACTTTCCAGCTTTCGTTATCATGTTCTGTGTTCGTACTAAATAAAGAAGTACCTTGGCTCTCACCTTCTTCCCCATCAATTGACAGAGTCTGTCCTTGAGGACTCGAGCCATCATTCGTCGATCTTTCACCCTCAATAGTACCATCTAGTCTCTCGT
The DNA here is from genome assembly GCF_964263255.1 of Lissotriton vulgaris. NCBI lineage: Eukaryota > Metazoa > Chordata > Amphibia > Caudata > Salamandridae > Lissotriton > Lissotriton vulgaris. Next base: position 1,842,692,352 of record NC_141694.1, read on the forward strand.
CTTCAGCTCCGTTGGGTGTCTGCAGAGCGGCATTCCAAACTTCTTTACCCTGGCACATATTCTCCCTTACGTTTTTGATAATCTGCGCTGACCTCCACTGGAGGAATTCTGCTTCAGTACCCCTGACAGGCTGGAAGTACATTGCTTGGCAGCTGTCACACCATGCCTCTGGATCAATGTGCTGTCCTCGGCGCTGGCAATTCCAACAAACCGGGACCTCTTCATTCTGACCATCCTTGATGCAGCATATACGTCCAGTAGGAAGGGAGCTGGCCATCTTTGCAAAAACGATCACAAATGGTGATGTAACACACTCAGGTTCACAATAATATGATTCTGCAAAGTAACATATAAGACAGAAAACAAGGCTTAATCAACATGCAGGAGCAACATTTCGGGGTTAATTTCACGGATGCAATATCAGTTTAATGTAACACATTAGAAATGTCAAAACAAAGCAAATACACTATCAGAAAACAGTACTACACCTCTATGTAAAATATAGGAAACAATGGCTAATGACTGAAAAAAAGGGACATCAAGCACAGTGTAGTGAAAAAATGGGCTCGTCTTCAGAACTTATTTGTACTTATTTTATACTATGTAGTTAGCATGCCTAGCCAACCAGTTTTTAAGTAGACTGTAATATAAGTGAAGGTCACAGGGGAGGCTGAAAGGGCGATGGGTACAAAATAAAATCAAAGTTTGGAGCCTTTGTTTGTAATTTTGTTACAAGACAGGAGGCTTTATTATGTAGTTCTGGGCAGCAATGAACAAACATAAAAAAAGGACATTATCCACTATAAATAGAAGATGTGCACATTTAACTTCCACTTTTCTGGCTGCGTCTCTGGGCATTTTGCCATTTATAAACGATTTTATTGTATGATTCATTAACGATTTAAGCATTGAGGATATCGTCACCTTTGACATTGTGGTTTTCATGTTCTTTGGTGGGGCAAATGCTTAAATTAACACACAGACTCTTTCTGGTTGTTTGCTTTTCTTTGTAATTACTTTCTTGCTGTTTATGTTAAGGGGTGTGTGATTCGCCAGGTGTAATGTTTCTGATTCTTCAGGCTCTCTGGGTTCGTCCTCAAGAGGTTTTTCAGCTATAAAAGCTGCATGTAACACAATGTCATTTTTCCTTAATAAAGAAACTATGAGATCTATTTCACTTGCTGTGAGGGATTAATTCTCGGTTAGATCACTTATTTGTTATCATTTAAATTAAAATAGAAAAGAAGCAGAAGAAGATGAGATGCTTAAAAAGATCCTCTGCAACTTATTTACACTTCTGTGTCTAATTCAATTTAGAAAGTGGTCTCCTCATCATTTAGAAATGTGACCACTGAAATAGGTAACTCAGTGGCAAGTGCAGCACCAAACGCATTGTCTGTACCTGTGGGCAGCAGAGTACATTTCCAGCAAGGGGAATCTTTTAGTCAAGTTGGCAAGAGAAGGATGAAGAAGAATCATACTTCCCCTCATGGGTATGAGGGTGGTGACAGTTCAGTTCTTCATATGGATAATGTCCCATGGTCAATGTGGCAAGACCCAATGGTGGGTGCTATGCGAAGTCCAATTAAGAGATCTTACGATGGCATTATTGAAGACAAATTGATGAAGATTGTGAGATTCTAGAGTAAAGGCGGCAAAGATGTCTAATAGAACATCAATGAAACAAGTATCATGGAGGACAGGATATCGTGATCAATGTTCTTCCCACAGAGTTTAATTGGAAGATGTTTACTTGTCATCAGAAGAATTGGTACAGAAGGTAGCAATAGAATAGTGTCTCCTATACACAAGGATTTTTTGCCAACACCCTATTTTTGGTTTAGATAAAAAACAAAAAATGTACTTTTAGAAACTTGAGAGATTTAAAACAATTTGTACATTACTGCCATTTCAAGATGGAGATGATTATAAGTCTTGGGGATATTCTTCCGCAAAAAGATTGGTTGATACGCTGGATCTAATAAATGCTTACTTAACAGTACCAATAAGTCAGCAGCACAGGAGATATCTGCAATTCCTGTGGCAAGGGTGGTGTTCAGGTTCAAGTCCATTCATTCAGGTTATCCTCTGCTCCTTGGTACGTTACCAAGCTGTTAAAACCTCTGGCGGAGGCACTCAGAGAACAGGAACTGTAGATGGTTGTGTCTCTAGACAAGTTGATATTCCTAGGACATGAGAAGGAGAATCTAGTAAAGCAGGTTCAAAGTGCCAAAGAGTTGATCCAAACACTGGGTTTCATTAATAACGTAGCAAAAAGGGTGGCATTTTTGGGGTTTCTGGTGGATTCAGAGAAGGAGATACTGATGTTACCTGAATCAAAAGCTAAGAGTACTCAAGGGGCAATTGAGGTTGATATTGACTCAGTAGTAGATTCCTCTTGGCCAGTTGGTAAGGCCAGTGGACCTTCTCTCTTCCTCAATTCAGTTGGTTTTTTTGGGACCATATTATAGGCCCCTTCATCGTGTGAAGATGAGCGATCTGCAAAGGTGTTTGGAATACTCACATGTGATTCTTTTAGATCAGGATAAAGGGAGGAAATACATTGGTGGCTAGATCACAGAGATGCCATCTTCCCTACTTCTACAGATTTAGTCTTAGAATCAGATGCAAAACTTTGGGGCTGGGGGACCAGATGTGGTAGTTGCTCGAATTGAGGAGGATGGTCCAGTAGGGAGTTGGCAATTTAAACTATGTACAGCTTATTGCAGGCTCCTTTGCAAATGGAAGCCTGGTTAAAAACACATACAGGGCAAAGAGTAGTTCTCCTTTGGAGAGACAGGTACGTAAACAGACTGGAGGGAACGAGATCAAGACTGTTGACAGTACTGGCCAGATCCATCTGTGAGTTTTGACTTCAGCAGATGAGTTCTCTTGTTACAGAATATATTATGGTCCATGCAATATGGCATGGGACTATAATTCAAGGACCCTGTTTGACGACAGCGAGGGGAGTCTGAATCTTCAGATATTAAATGATATGAACAAGATGTGGGGTACTACCCACATAGATCTTTTCACCTCTCTGTTTGATAGCTCAGCGTAGGAAATATTTCAGCTGGAGACCAAAAACACAGGTCAGCAACAGATGCTTTTCTTCAGGGATAGTCTGTTGGAAATCTCTACACATTTTCACCTTCTGTCATAATGCCAAGATGAATGTCTCGGATCTGCAAGTAATTAGCAAGTGGTACTTTGGTAACTCCACCAAGGAGAGAACAACCTTGGTATCCCCTCTCATATATTGTCAAGGGATTACTGAATTCCAATTAAGGTTTTGATCAATTATTCAGGGGTCCTCGTGGGCACTGCACTGTTATGACTGTGTCCTAGAAGGCAAGCTCACTCTGGTAACATCAAACCTTTCAGGATGTCTACAGATATCTCAGGGCTTTCTGAGAGCAGCCTCTGGTTATATCAAAGCACCCTGAGCAAAGTGCACAACAAGGGTATATAGGTCTAGAATAAATTGTGTGTGTAACACGTTTTGATCTCGTTCTGTCAAATGTCACAAGTGTCCTAATGTTTCTTGCATCGCTTGCAGCTAGTCAGAAGGCCGGCCTATAGGGCAATTAATGGCTATAGGTCAGCTATACCTGTAGGACAACAGAAGATGTAAGGCAAACCAGTTGGGCAATGTCCGTTAGTTTGAAGGTTATTTAAAGGGATAAGGTTTTCCAACTCACCCAAGCCTAAATATTCTACCTTGCAGGATGTGAATAGGGTACTAAAGCCTTTTCAGGTATGGAAAGCTGTTGCTTAAACTGTTGTCCGCAAAGATGGTGATATTGCTACGTTTTGGTCTCTTTTAGACAGGTGCCAGATATTAGGGCTTTAGAACTTTCCCTCATGTATTTTTCACGAGTGGGAGTTCATTTTACTGTCACAACGCGAACCAAGAATTCTTACACTGCAACTGAATTTCCAGCTTTTCCTTTACACCCTAAGTTATGTGTTGTAAGATGTCTCACGCAGTACATACAAATAAATGAAAACCGAAGGACGTCTGATTCGCAGCTTTTGCTAACTCTGCTTTGAATGTTGTAGGAATGCTTTAAACTGGCATAATAGAGCCTTCTGTCATGTAAAATAAATTAGATTGCTGATTCTCTCTTACAGTTATTGAAGGAAGACCCTGATTTCATTAAAGACAGAGGCGAATACTATTTCACCTCAGATATCATGAAGCCTAGTACCTGTTGTAACATACAGTTTTGATTATTCTAGTGCCAATTTCAACTAGCCAAGCAAAGGGCGTCAGCCTTTAAACATGGCCTTTTTGCAAGGGGGTGGTGGTGCAGATGAAAGGCACATATTGGAAGGATGGTGATCAACAGAAAGAAGAGGCTCTTTGGCTGTCCTTAGATTTGTGCTGCTGCTTGGATTTTCATGTACCACATACTCTAAGCCATCAAGAAAAGAAGAAGGTAAAAGAGGACTGTTTCTATTTGTAGTAGTTTGTGTCCTTCTTTTATGTTTGTTGCTCCCTGTCCAGAGGGCAGGACTGCTGGAAATGTAGTATACATTAAACATGCTGTGTAAATAAAAGACAAGAAGAGAGACTACATAATATTCGCCTCCTTTGCTTTAATAAAATCAAGAGTTCCTTCAGCAACTTTTTAGGAGAATCTACAATTCTTCTCTCATCATCCGTAACAGTCACAAATAGACACAGACCAAAAATGGCCATTCATTCATCGCAAGGAAGATAAGCTAGAAGTCCAAAAGCAGAAGTTACTTACATATACAACTTGTAATTACTCTGAGTCCCAATGCTTGAGAAAAAAATGGTATAATTTCAAAGTATTCTGAAGCTTAAAATGAGACAGACAGCTAATCCAGACACTTCCAAGACAGCTAATCCAGACACTTCCAAAGCTCTGGCTAGACTAAGCGCAATTTGTGGAGCAGCCACGTCGCGGCCATACTCAGCTCTCCTAGAATTTTACAAAAAGTATGACTGATGGTCCACATGGCTGTCACAGTGCTGACAGGTCAGGGTGAGCTAGGCTAACACCCAGAAGAGGAAGTTTCCTGATAGTAAAATATCTCAGAATAAAGTATAGAAGGCAGTGAGTGCTCAGCGGAAGGATGGGTGTCTGAATGCCAGGGCTAGTGACAAAGTAAACAATGTAAGGTCTGTCAGAAGACTGAAGCAACTACAAATAAGACAGAAACAACCTGACCGACCTAACATTTGAACTGTTATGGGCCTGTTTAGCATCTGAAGATGGATGCTGAGAAAAAGATACCGTAGGAACAGTTGAAACATTGAAATGTGGAGCACTCTATTGAATACAATAGAGTACTCTGTGCTTCTACGGGTCAGTAAAAGCCAGCAGAGCAACATTCCAATGTTGTTTGAGCAAAGGCCTCTGGGCTCCGGAAGCCTTTGTTTTATTTGTTAGAACATGCTGCCCTCTAGTGGCAGAATGTTATAATAGTCTTATAGCCCTTCGTAGCTGGGCTATACCGACCATTAAAGTCCCGCTCCCTTTAACGCTGGAGCGGGCCTTCAATGGCCAGTATAGCCCACTACGGCGGGCTATAAGGCTATATTGGAACATTGGAATGTTGAGAACTCCATTAGAGAAAATTAAGTAGCTCCGGGCTTATAATGTTTGTACTCATGTTTCTCCCTTTTTAATTGACAACATTCTACCCTTAGTGGGTGAAATGTTGTAATAACCTTTCTGTCTCGAACTATCCAGGTTATTAAAGGTCCTCTCCCTTGTTATAGGTCCGAGTCACTCAAATTCATGGGCTTTAACCAGTTTAGCCCTGGACAGCCGGCTATGATAGTGGGTTCTTACAAGAATCCTGATCCCAAAGACCACTAACGGGCTTGGGATGTGAAAGGCTGCAGCCTCCTGTATGTTCTCATCGCAACGGGGAATACGTTCTTCCAGGATGCCAGTTTAATAAATGTCATTGAATGCTACAAGCTTGAGACACCCTGTGTATGAAAAGCGCAGAAACAACCCTTAAATGCACAGCCAAACGGGGCCAGCAATCCTGGGGTAGAAGTGGAAGTGCACATGTAAACATAATTTAACAACATTTTGAAAAGAGAAGCATTTTCTCTCTGACCTGTTCTAGAGGCCAATAACTGTTCAACTGGATATTCAATAGTTGGTGATCAGTTGAGACACCAATTACAACACAAGATCTAGTGTACATGAAACCAAGTTCAAGTCCTTTGTGGAGTCTCAATGTTAAAACTTCAGTCACCTCTCTTTATATTGGCATGTGGTTGAATTTCCTTAGCTGCCTGAAAAACTTCACTGTATATGTGTGTATTTCTAGAGCACGGTTTCAAAAATACCAAAGATTGCACAAGTCCTCAGTTATGAAGTGGGCAAGTTAAAAAAATGTACACAAGGGAGCATCACAACGCCATTTAGATCTAGATAAGAGTCCCTCTTTAAAGTCAAACAACTGGGGAATTAATATGTTTGCAGCATGTGGTGCTACTAGAAAAGTTGGATCTCCAACGACTTTTAAACATGAGATACACCAGAAGACAGATAGTAAGAAAACACGTATAAAAAGGAATTTAGACATGTATCCTCGATTAATCCAGTCTCTGACCATTCAGAAGGTAGACATGTCACATTGCAAATGTTCATTAATTGTACAGTCAGTAACACTGGTTCACCATCTTTTTGCTCAACTCAAAAGTAGATAAGTTTACTCTCCGAAGATTACCCACCTGTGAGTCCTGAACAGCACAGAACAGAACAAAGGCCAACCACATGTATTTGGATAGAGCCCAAGACCATGTCTCAAAGGCCAGCATGTATGACTGGGAACGGGGCAACCTATTTTAATATGGAGAGAAGGAAGTAGAAAGCTCATGAACAACTCTCCCATCAGTGACTTACATTATCTTATACAGGTTCTTCAACGCCTCTACGCTCTGGATGCTTCCTAACAGAATGACTTGCAATGCTAAGCCACAGACAGATCACGTACTATCTAACTCCTCTCTCCTCTGTGCCACATATTATGGTATGGCCAATCCACTCTTCTGGGACCTAAAGGCACATGTGCTAAGATTTCTGGTGCAAATGCCACAAGTAGAGGATAACTGGAATAAGAACCGCAGACTCTCATAAATCTTCTGAGATAACAAAGTATAGGATTAATGCCATTGTCATTAATGGTAGGTCCATGGACATGGGCAGGCCGACTTAAATTAGCAGTATAATGGTGACCTAATTGTCATTACTTGAATCCTGACTCGTTCAGTGGATTATATTTCTGTGGCACTCCCAAAAAGTTACAAATGTAAACATGTAAGCTCGGCATGTAAGCTTAGCTAGTGCAAGAGTAGGATTTGCACTGATAAGAGATTTATTTGCAGAAGGATTTTTGTGTGCATAAATCTAATCACAGGGGACTGAAAAGTAGGGAAGAAACAAGTTACTTACCTGTAACTTTAGTTCTCCAGTATTGGTAACTTTCATAGATTCCCATTGCTTGTATCATTCCCCGTCGTCGGAATGGGAGCCTCGGTAATAATATATATATATATATACCTAGGTAAATACACCCTAATAGGTGTAAAAAAGGTAAAAAATTTAGGCCTAGGCCTCATTATCTTTTGCAGCCTATTGCTGTCATTATGTAAAAAGACCCAAAGTCCCCTTAGCAACCAATCAGATCAGCCTCACCCTGTAGAACCTTCCTGAGAAAGCTCAGAGCCTCAGATTTTCGTAGCCGTTGCTTTGCCACATAATCACCTAGCCCTAAAGTGAGCTTTCCCAGGGGAGGCGGGTGGGCGCATGGGAATCTATGAAAGTTACCAATACTGGAGAACTAAAGTTACAGGTAAGTAACTTGTTTCTTACTCCAGTATTGGAACTTTCATAGATTCCCATTGCTTGTATCAGAGTAGATAGCAGTTAGCATACCTCAAACATTTCGTGCACAGTATAGAATCATTATCAGCCAATGACCTCACAGATTATAACAACTATAAAGCAGTAACAAAGCATAATAAACGAAATGTTTGAAAAAACAGGAGGAGGGAAGAGAGGAAAGCTCACCTCTTATTGGAAGAGATTTCTCAGGACTGCCTGTCCTACAGCCGAATCCTCCTTTGCAGCCGCCTCCAGGCAGTAATGTCTCGTGAAGGAGTGCGTACTGCTCCAGGTGGCTGCTCTGCAAATGTCCTTTATGGATACTCCAGCAAACAGTGCCGCTGATGCTGAGACCGACCTTGTGGAATGTGCCTTCACCTGTCCTTGTAAAGGTTTGCCTGCCGCCTGGTGGCAGAACCGGATCGCACTAGTTATCCATCTAGATATCCCTTGTTTTGACAAAGGAAATCCTTTCCTTGGGGCTCCGAAAGCCACAAACAGTTGGGGTGTTTTTCGAAATCCAGCTGTGCGTTGTAGATAAAATTTCAAACATCTCTGAACGTCCAGAGAATGAAGTGTCCTCTCAGCCTGGGTTGAAGGCCGAGGAAAAAAAGATTTCAAAACCACTGGCTCGTTAAGATGAAAGTCTGTCGGTACCTTCGGAATGAACTTGGGGTTCATCCGCAGGATAACTGTATCATTCTTGAACTGTAAGAAGGGTTCTTTGATGGTTAAAGCCTGAAGCTCTCCTACTCTCCTTGCAGAGGTGAGTGCCAAAAGAAGCGCCACTTTCCATGATAGGAACTTCAGGTCCGCTTTATGCACTGGCTCAAATGGCGGTCTCATTAGCTGAGCCAGGACCACATTCAAGTGCCACACCGGAGGTGGGGGCCTAACTGGCGGGAAAACTCTAAACAGTCCTTTCAGGAATTGTTTGATTACTCTCGCTGATAATAGAGAGGGACCCGATCTCGTTCTCCTATACCTGGAAATAGCTGCCAAGTGGACCTTGATAGAAGCATGAGCCAGACCTGCTTGTGCCAATGAAAGAATATATGGTAAGAGTTGATGCGGAGCTGACGAGAAAGGATGTACTTTTTCCCTCTGACACCACAAATGGAACCTCTTCCATTTCGCTCTATATGTCTTATTAGTGCTAGGGGCTCGTGCCTGTGCCAAGATGGTCCTGCATTCTTCCGGGATGTTTAAATCCTTAAACTCTCTGTATTCAGGAGCCAAGCCGCCAACTGAAGCGAGCTCGGGTTCGGGTGAAGAACTTGGCCGTTGTACATAGACAGAAGTGTCAGTTTGGGTTGCAGATGAATGGGTGGTGTCTCTGATAGGAGAAGCAACTCCGTGTACCAAAACTGGCGAGCCCAGGCAGGCGCTATTAGTATCATCCTGCACCTGTCCATCTTGAGTTTCTTGAGGACTCGAGGAATTAGGGGAAATGGCGGAAAGGCGTAAACAAACGCGCCTGACCAGGACATCGAAAGGGCATTCCCCAGTGACCCTCGATGGTGTTCCCTGCTTGCGTAACACCGGCATTTCTTGTTCCCCGGTGTTGCAAACAGGTCGATCGCTGGGGTCCCCCAACGGGAGAAGATGTCCTTGATCACTGCGTCCTCCAATTCCCACTCGTGCGAGACTGCTCTCAGGCGGCTTAGCGTATCCGCCTTCGTGTTGCATACTCCTGGAAGGTGTTCTGCTACGAGTGTGATGTTCTGCGCTATCGCCCATTCCCACAGTATTTGGGCTTCCTGTGAAAGCAGTGGCGATCTTGTGCCTCCCTGCTTGTTGACGTAATGCATTGCGGTGGTGTTGTCCGTCCGCACCAGGATTGCTGAATCTGTAATCCTTGGGAGGAAAGCCAACATTGCCAGTCGAATAGCTCTTAACTCCAGAACGTTGATATGTAGATGACGTTCTTCCTGAGTCCAGTGACCACTGACCTGGAGGTCTTGCATGACCGCTCCCCAACCTTGAAGAGAAGCGTCCGTGGTAATGACCTGAGGAGCCCTTGCAGCCTTGAAACTGAGTCCCACAGTGAGGTGAGATCTTTTCATCCACCATGAAACCGACCGTTTCATCCGCTGGGTTATCGCCACCCTGTCGTCGAACGAACCTTCCACTTGTCTCCACTGAAGGTCCAGCTCCTCCTGCAGGGGGCGCATTCGCAGTCTGCAATGCGGAATCAATTGAATACAGGATGAAATCGACCCTAGAAGAGATTTGTACATCCTGACTGTCATCCAACTTCTCTTTTGGCAACGGGTGGCTGACGATATGAGTTTCATCTGTCTCTCTTCCGATGGGAAGGCTTTGCACTCCTGAGTATTGAGTATCGCTCCCAAGAACTTCACCGTACTTGCAGGCTGAAGAACTGACTTTTCCTTGTTGAGTTGTAAACCCAGATGAATAAAGAGGTTCAAGCACGTGTCCACTGCCTTCGATGCCTCTTGCAAGCTTGGGGCCTTCAGCAGCCAGTCGTCTAAGTACGGGAATACTTCCAGCGACTGTCTTCTCAGAAATGCTGCTACCGGTGCCAGCACCTTTGTGAATATCCGAGGAGCGGACTTTAATCCAAATGGGAGCACCATGAACTGGAAGTGACTCTTGCCTACTGTAAAGCGAAGGAAACGTCTGTGAGCTGGATGGATCGGGATATGAAAATAGGCATCTTCCAGGTCTAATGTTGCCATGTAGTCGCCTGGGTTCAAGAGGCGCAATATGTCCTGGAGTGAAATCATCCGAAACGATAGTTTCGTGAGATAGGTGTTGAGCTCCCTCAAGTCCAGGATAGGACGCCACTTTTGTTTTGTCTTTCGGATCAGAAAAAATCTGGAATAGAAACCTTCTCCCCTTTGTGATAGGGGAACACGCTGGATCGCCCCTTTTTGAAGCATTTGTTGAGCTTCCTCTTGAAGAAGGTTCAGATGGCTGGAAGTAGCGGCGTGGGGAGCTCTTGTAGGTGGAAAGTCCTGGAATTCTAGAGTATGCCCATTTCGGATGATATTTAATACCCACTGATCCGATGTAATCTCTTCCCAGCTGCTCAGATGTTGTGATATCCTGCCGCCCACTGGAGATCCCAGAAGCGGAGGAACAGTTGGCAGAGTCGGGAGGCCGCTATTGACGCTTGCCAGCGTCCTTGCCCTGACGCCCCTGTCGTCCACGAGCGTTCTGGCGAGAGAAAGACTGGGATTGCGACTGCCTCTGATAGTATTGATTGCCGTACTGGGGCCTGTAAGACTGCGACTGCTGTGAATATCGCTGTTGCTGATAACCTCCTCTAGGTGAAGAGAAACCTCTTCCTCGTGCTCCACGGAACGGTGTCTTTCTATATTGCAGGTTCCCCAGAGCCCTTGCTGTCTCTGTGTCCTTCTTTATACCCTGTAGGGTATCGTCGACATGTTTCCCAAACAACATGTCCCCGTCGAAGGGCAAATCCAAAATCCTATTCTGGACCTCTGGCCGGAAGTATGTAGCTCTCAGCCATCCTTGTCGCCGAAGAACCGCTGCACTGCCTAGGGCACGGAAAGAGATGGTGGCGATGTCCATCGCGCAGTCAATCATTTCCGAAGAGGAACGTTGTCCCTCTTCCAGAAGTTTCTGTGCTTCCGCTTTCTGGTCATCCGCTAGCAGATTCACATAGTGTGCCACATCACTCCACATCTGGCGGTCGTACCTTGCTAGGATCGCCAAGGCATTCGCCGCTCTGACCAGCAAGCTAGCCATCGACGAAAAACGCTTCCCAGCGTTGTCCAACCTTCTACCCTCCTTATCCGGCGGAGTCGTGAGGGTGGCCGAAGGATTCCGCGATTTCTTCTGTGCCGCCTGCGATATGACCGAGTCAGGTCTAGGTTGTCCAATCAAACAGGCGGGACTGTCATCTGGAGCTTTATATTTTTTCTCCAAGCGCGGAAGAGTTGGAATGACCGTCGCTGGGGTCTGCATCACTTTCTTCCCTTCCTCCCATATGTGCTCCACAATGGGAATCGAGCGCACGGCCTTACGGTATGCCTCTTTGAAATCGTATAAAAAACAATCTGTAGATGTTGTCGGCATCGCTAACTTAAAGCGCGCTGTGGCTCTTTCCATCAGGCTGAAGAAACCTCCTACATCAGCCGGAGGCGAATCGACCGGGTCTGGCACTGGTGAAGCCGGATCCGGAGCAATATATTGGTTCCATTCACTCTCTTGATCTTGGTTTTGCCCCGTTTCCTCTTCATCCGAGGTATCCACTTGGACTTGCGGAGGATATGCCCTCTCATGTTCTTCCTGTGCAGGCCGCACTGACTGTGCTGCCACCACCTGCGGTTGAACCTGTGCTTGACCTTCCACAGGTTGCGACCCCTTCTTGCTCCTATACTCCTCCAGCATAGCCCTCAAGTCTGTCAAAAGACTTATAGGCATCGATACCATGCCCTGCTGTGGTTGGGTATCTTGGTATGCAACCTGTCTCTCTGGCCGCTGTTCCTTTTGATAATAATATTCCTCATCCAAATCCGAATCATGGTATTTCAGATTCAATTGTGATGGACTGTAAGCGTCCCCATACATCTCATTTTCCTCTTCTGAGTAGTCATCTTCATCCAACAAAAGGGGTGGAGGTAATGATGGTACCTTCCTTGGAGAAGTCATATCTGGGGTTATCCTCCTCCTTCTGATGTTCTCTGGCGCTCCTGTCGTCAACGGCGTTGAAAACAAATCCACCGTTTCTATATTCTGAATCGTCGTCGACGGCATCGTCGACGAGAGTCCCTTCACCGTCGACGGCATCGTCGACGGAACCATCATCGTCGTCGGGTTCACCGTCGACGGGATCGTCGACGGAACTGTCATCGTCGACGGGTCCATCGTCGACGGGCTCGTCGACGGAGCTGTCGTCGTCGACGGGCTCACCGTCCTCGTCGACGGGATCGTCGTCATCGAGATTGCCACCGTCGACGGAATAGTCATCGTCGACGGGATGGTCTTCGTCGACGTGGTGGTCACCGTCGACGTGGTCATCGTCGACGACGCCGTCGTCGATCCAGTCTTCGTCGACGGAATCGACATCGAGGTCCTCGTCGTCCTCGTCGTCGCTGGATGGCTCGTCGACGACTGAGGAGACAAAATCACCTCAGATGATTTAGAGTCCTTCTTGACCCCTGTAGAAGCCTCTACAGTCGGTTTTTTGACGGACTTGGCTACTTTAACCTGGTGGGAAGGCCCAGCCGAGCTCTCATCCAGTTTAGCCTTTTGCACCTGCAGTGCCTGCCTTTCCCTCTCCTTTACACTCACGTGAGGAGATTCGATAGGCCCTGGCTTGCCAGACCTATCAGAGGTCACACGCACAGCCTTTAAGGGGGGTTCAGTTGAAGTGTCCACAGACGATCCGCCCCTCTTCAATGAAGTCTTTGAAGATGTTGATCTGGCATCTTCCTCATCACCAGACACTACTTCCTCCCTCCTTTCCAACTTCCTGAGCCACAGAAGCAGCCGTCCTTCACGATCACGGAGGGTTTTAACAGACATTCTCCTGCATATACTACACTTATCGACCTTATGGTCTGGGTATAGACAGTAAATACAGTCTTGATGTTGATCCTCTGTATAAAGTCGTTTTTTGCCACAAGTGGCACAAGACCTGAAAAGGCTCTTCTTTTCCTTATCAGCCATGACAAAGCTGAAAGAAATCCTTAAAGAAAACTGTTTAAACAGTACCTCAAGTTGAAGTTAGAGCAGAGCTCTAAGGAGACTCCCTGTCACCAACGAAGCGGTAGAAAATCTGAGGCTCTGAGCTTTCTCAGGAAGGTTCTACAGGGTGAGGCTGATCTGATTGGTTGCTAAGGGGACTTTGGGTCTTTTTACATAATGACAGCAATAGGCTGCAAAAGATAATGAGGCCTAGGCCTAAATTTTTTACCTTTTTTACACCTATTAGGGTGTATTTACCTAGGTATATATATATATATATTATTACCGAGGCTCCCATTCCGACGACGGGGAATGATACAAGCAATGGGAATCTATGAAAGTTCCAATACTGGAGTAAGTGGTAGTTTCAGGGCTGGAATGCCCTGTGAATTTGTACAGTTCTAAATATCCTCCTTTTCCCCAGCATTCACTAACTCCTCTCACACCCATTGGCACCCTGGAAATGGGTTGAAATTTAGTCCTGACAAGAGAAGTACAACATTTACAGGGTGCGAAAGGGACCACCCGTCCAAAAAGTAAAGTGAGGTTATAGAGAAAGGAGTTTAATTAAGGGTCAAGGGGGGAAAAGTTTTAACAAGTGAATTTGCACTTATAATGCAGATTTGCACATAAGCAAATCAAGGTAGTTACATTTACTCATGCCAAAACAGATTTCAATAAACCTTCCTATGAGTATACTTTATAGGCCTACTTTTACGAAGTATTCTTCCACGTTTATGTACATGGATAAGGCGTAATCTGCCATTAAATGCATTTTTGTACTGAAATGTTTTGCTGCCAGTGTCAGAGGTAGGGGGCACTCGGTTAGTCACCAGCATAAGCAAGGCTCCCAAAGAGGTCACACAGGCAGCGATGTCCTCAACTGAAAGACCAGTGCAGATTCTGGATTTCCTCCACAGGTGGCAGAGGCTGTGGGACCTTCAGAAGTCTAGTCCTTCTTCCCAGTAAAAGTTAGGGTAAAACCAATGGCCTTTCTCCCAGCCTTAAAGACACACACAACGCCTGGGTTCTGCAGACAGTGCAAGTTTTCCATTTGGAGTTCTACATGACTCCGAAGCAAGTACATCGCACAGAAGCTCTCATCTTTTCAGAGAAATGGAGAATAGTAAGAGATGCAAAGGAAGCAGCCCTCGGGGCCCAAGAGAGCAGTAGTCAGATAATTGCAAACCAAACCAGGAACTTTGTCAGGAATATTTTTCTGGTGCAGAAGAAAGAAAATGGGCAGCACCCTATGCTTAACCTCAGGGAGTTTAATGGTTGGCTTGTTTATCGCCACTTAGAAATGGAAGGTATCCACCTTCTCAAGGACATTGTTCAGCAGAACTACAGGATGGTCCGTCAGGATTTAATAGACGCCTGTTTGAACATCCCACTTTTCGCTCCACAAAAACACTTCCTACAGTTTTCCTGGAGGAGCCATATTTTTAAGTTCACTTTGCTTTCCTTTGTTTTGTCCTCTGCTCCATGATGTTTCACCAAGTTAATGAGGCTTCTAGGGGAAGCTTTAAGGGCGAAGGGTATAAGGCTAATTGTGTTCCCAGACAATCTGCTCCTCATGGGCCAATTGTGGGAGTGGTTGCTTTGGCGCCTGCAGATCATGATTACTCTTCTTCAAAGTCTTGTCCTTGTGATCAGCAAAAACAAGTCTGGCCTGGCCCCTCGTCAGTTGATCACCTTTCTGGGTTCCTTGATCAAGGTGATTCCTGCCTCCCTTCACTTTCCGAAGGTAAAGGTTACGTCACTCTCCTGTCCTTCAGGAAATTTTCCATCCCAAACTGGCACACATTGTGGGGGCTCCTTTCCTCCTTATCCAATCAATTCTTCCAGTCTCTCTCCATTACTGGGCCCTACAAAGACTCAAAAAAGTACAACTTAGCAAGGGCCTGAGGTATTCAAGCTTGGTACCCTTCATGGAGGAAGTCAAAACGGAAATCGGTTGTTGCTTGGAGCATATAGAAGCCTAGAATGGGGGAGCAATTCTTGGCAATTCCACTGACCTAGTCATAGAATCGGATGCCAATCAGACACGCTGTGGGTGCACTGCAGTGACATTGGCACAGGCTGGCACTGATCAGCAGGGGAACTTTAAATCCCTAAAAACTGTCTCAAATTGTAAATGGGTTCTTTCACAGTAAAGGCACTGATGACAGACCACCTCTCCTGTTGCTTTCTTTTGAGGATGGACAATATTTCTGCAGTCAGCTACATAAGCAGTCTGGGTGGGATAAGATCCATTGCGCTGGGAGAATCGGCCTAAGGATTTGTGAATTTCAATCTAGCCAATAAGATATCGGTAGCAGCAAAGCATCTTCCAGGTTCCTTCAATGTAGTGGCAGACTGGAATTTGAGATACTGGATGATGCCAAGCGGCCGGATGTTGTCATATACCATACTTTTTGGGCTGTTGGACAAGTTGCAAAGTGGACCTCTTTGTCTCCCGTCTGAACAGTCAACTAGAGAAATTCTTCAGTTGGCGTCCGGATCCGGAGGCCTGGGTGGTGGACATCTTTGTCCAAGATTGGGAGGGTGGGCGAGAAATTACGCCTTCCCTTCCTTTGGCCAAATGGGCTAGGGAAGTCGATCTCAGATCTGGGGAGCCGGGTTCCAGTCTCGGTAATGATGCTCAGCATCTTGTGATTCTGGGCAAATCACTTAATATCCCAGTGCCTAACAAAAATGAATGTGTTCTTGTGTAACGTTACTGGTGCTCATGTAAAACGATCTGATACCCGATACCTTCGCGTCATGTGCGCGCTATATAAAACTCCTGGGGGAATGGCCATCGGCCCAAGTAAGGGGACCATTGGCGGAAGTAATTTTGTTGAGACCTCTTTGGAGGGCGCACGCTTGGTTTCTGGTTCTTCTGAGCTTGTTTGAGATTCTCTGATCCTTCAATCCTTCTCAAGACTGGAATATTCTGACAAATCGTTGGGGAGAAATGCATCAGCTTGTCTTGCAGGAGTCTCTTAGCCTTATGGCAAGGAGAATTTCAGGGCACGTTAGTCTCTCCCTACCCTTTGCCACAGGGTCAAATATTCATCCAAGGAGCTTGAGGAGACAGTACCAACAAGCATTAAAGATTTGCTTGGTGACACTTGTCTGCTTGGTTTATGGGACGTGGGTTTGGATCCTATGAGGCCATGCCTAGTCTACATCCTGAATTTTCTTATAGAGTTAGAAGAGCAGGGTCTATCTTATCGGTCTGTCAATGCTGCGAGTTCGGCAATCTCACCAAGCCATCTGACCCTGGTTGTGGTTCCTGGCGGGGAACACCCCTTGGTATGAAAGCAACTGTGGGGAATTCATCTCTTAAAATTCCATATTATGGGTTGTAAATTTGGTCCTAAATCTCTTCTTGTCCTCTCCTCGAATAAATTCCAGACTTGAAAAAAAATTCTCAAAACTTCAGTGCTACTTTGCCTAGTCTTCTGCAGACGGGTATCTGATGTCAGAACCTTAGACTTGACAGGCTGGATGTTTAATCCAGATGGACTGACCTTAGATTAAAGAATAAACCCTCCAGCTCTTCTAGAACATTTCATAGTCCAGCAAAAGAAAGCCACTTCCCTATCAGTGCACAACTAATCATCTTACATACACTACTACATCTCCTTTGGAGCACATCCAACCACCTACGGCACATGTAAATTACATAAACACCGTTCGGGTCTCTTCGGATCTTACAATGTTCTTTCGTTCTTCTGGGAACACTAACAGTAGTACAACAGCTAAAGGACTTGCAGGAACATTACCTCCTATCAGCCATGAGCTTCAAACAGACTGACACTTAGGGAGAAGTGGCGCCTTCATTTGGATGCTCATGCCTGCATCATGGAGTATGCTGTAATGACACAAACATATTGTATTTACATATACAACAAGTGTATGTAAGGGTGAGTTGCACCGTCACCTACACGAATAGGGTAAATATTTGGTTTACCATGAAAACCGTACACAAACTTTCCTTTGCTTAACAGGTTACATTTCTTGGCTTTACTGGAACATAGAGGCAGAAAGTTATTATCCCCCTAAATTGCAGCAAAGTGAAAAATATTTTGAAAAATACATATTATCACTCAGACTTGTAGTGTCCTCTTTCCTGCTTGATTAGGGCGTCATTTCCTGGTATGGACGAGATTCCCCCACCCCCCCATATGCGTGGGGGAAGGCAGGACAGTCAGAATGAGCTGAAGCACAGGAAGAAAGGATAACTTGCTGAGGACTCTCTGTGAGCGGAATACAAAGATTGTTACTCTGTAGGATTGCTTCCTACAATGATCTCCAAATGCCAAATTCTTTTTGTCTCAACTACCAACAAGAATAAGCAATAAATACATTCCTGTCTTTATTATATGGATTTTTGTGGTATGTGAAGACAATCACTGCATTCGTGAGGAGGCTGTGAGTCACAGGCGCTGCTTGGTCTCAACACTCTGGACCTTTTCAACTTTCTTCTGTGAGCAGTAAGCATGTTGTCCTCCATCAATGAGAAACTTAAAGCAAAGACTGAGGTAGTCAGGTCATTAATTGTTGGCGTCTGACCTGCAGTCCATCCTGTGCAGTTGTCTGCTGCCTCTGTCTGACCCTCTGATCTTTACCCTGACCACCATCCACAATCTTGGGCCACCCTGGTGCAGGTGGGTTTAGTATCTATGTGGAGGCACATCAGGGCATCGAAACTGACAGAAGACTGCTCTGCCTCTGTATACGCTGCAACACCCAACACATAAGAAATATTATATTTCAACTTGAGGAAATCGAAAGAGACTCTTCCACAAAGCTCACAGAAAGTCTAATGGTGTATGGTCGACTTGAAAGTTAATTGTTTCACTTTATCATGCACTACCCAGGTGAAGCAAGAGGTTTGTTTGCCATGTGCCTGAGGTATTCAGCGTTGCTATTTTGAAAACTACAGCTGCAAGGAAAGATTCCACTCGCAAATTAATGCTGGACTTGACTCTGTTGCTCACTAAAAAAACTGCTATAAAAGTCTTGGAAACTCAAAGACATCTTGTCCATGGCCTGTACATTCCGCACTGCTGTATGTGAAGCAAACATAATAAACAGACATAAGTATCAGACTAGAATTCAAGAGATAGTGAACATAAATAATCTATGCTTCTAAGACAATATCCAAAGGAGGCCTATGCTACCTGTGTTCCTACCGACTGCCTCAGACCGGTGTTTGTCCTGCAGCTCAAAGTGCAAGCCACTAATTTGGAAAGTCAAGCCATTTTCAAAGTTTCTGCTGGAGTTAATCTGAATGCAAAGGCCACCAACAGATTCCTTTCAAGGCTTTTGAGTCTAGGTTATGCCGATACCAGGGAGAAACACTTTTTCAAGAGGACTCCATGGTATCAGAGAAACAGTGGCCCAGTAAACCCTCACCAGTGGCTTTGTCCACTGAGAGGAAGAAGTCAAGCACAGTCAGGATTTTCTCCGTAAGGATAGCATTTTAACTGCGTTAAAAAAAACGCAGTTAAAAAAAATTAATTGAGAAGAATTGATGTGTTGCATCTCTCTTTGGTCGGAAGGGTAAACGCTATAAAATGGTAATGTTTCCCAAAGTCCTGTACCTTTTTAGGGCGATTCCCCATCTGATAGATGATAAAATATTGAATAAGCTGGAATCAGTCTTCATAAAATTTATTTGGCATTATGGAAAGATCAGACGCTCTACTAATCTTATGTCATTGCCAAGGGAAAGGGGTGGTATGGCACTTCCAAATCTTAGATTATACCATTGGTCTTGCCTTCTAATTCAAATGCCTATATTACTCCAAATCAATACCAACTCTGTGGAGGGGAACCTCAATCCTGGGACTCGAGGACCACCCCCATTTTATGAAATGTTACTAGGAAGAAACGCCACTGGACTTTTGCTCCGTGAAGTTGAGCGCAGGTTTTATAAAAAGGCACGCTTTAAGACCTTATTAGGGGCCTGGTCTGTTTGGAAAACCATCCTGAAACATTTTAAAGCCCCTAAAGTAAACTCATATCTCCTGGCAAATTCAGGTCTATTTCCACAATTGAGGTCAGATAGGAGTCTTCAGGAATGGAAGCGAATGGGGGTTAAGAGTATCGAAAATGTAATGGAGGGAGATAAGATCAGAGGGTTTGAGGACCTGCAAAAGCTATATAACATTCCACCTACTCATTGGCTTCTATATGAACAAATAGCCCACACTCTACGGGGCCTAAAACCTAAATTAAAGCCCAAAATAGATATCACTGTACTGGAGGCATTGGACAGAGGGTGCAGAAAGATTAAAATAATATATAACTTATTAGTAGATAAGATTCAAGATGACATCGAGAAAACGGAGAGCGGTTGGGCTAGTAAATTGAACAATCCTGATGTCTATCTTGATCTCTCTATCGAACTGAATAAAAAGCTCTTTCGGACCACAAATCTACGGGCTCAGCATTATAAGACAGTATTTAAGCTGTATCATACCCCGGCTAAATTATTTGAGTGGGGTGTTAGACAGGACGACTGTTGCCCTAGATGTGGTTCACATCAAGCGGACATAATTCATATGTTTGTCACATGTGTTAGATTGGGCCCTCTTAAGGATGAGATCATCAAATTCTGGGAGGGGCTGCTAGGTCACAAGATCGATCTATCCCAGACATTGGTATTAATAAGCACAGATTCAAAACTGGGTCTAGAAGAAGATGAGGAAGCCCTGGTCTTTCTGTCAGTAGCGGTCATGCGAATACTGATTTCTGCAAATTGGAAAGATGAAAACACCCCCTCCTTTCAGATGTGGCTATCGAGACTCCTAGGCGTTCATAATATTGAGTCCTGTCTGTATGAATTTAAAGGAGTTAAAAAACGTGAGATGGGAAGACATCTATGGGCGCCTATTCTGAAATGGAGGGAAGACAGAACCATTTTATGAACAGAGTTTGACAAAATGTTATCATTTTATCTGTATTTAATTGCCCTGATTGAATTCCAGCCACTTATCATGAATTGAACATCTATTTATTTGGAATAACTAATCTATTTATGTCATTTCATGTATATATTTGGTTTTAATGCTCTATATGTGTTTACACAATAGTTTAAGATGTATATTGCAATTTACCTTCAATAAAAATGTATTTAAAAAAAAAAGGATAGCATTTTAACTGATGACAATGATCTTTCTAAACTTGTAATGGACATTGAAAATTCAAGGTATTCATAGAAGCCAATGGTGGGACGCAGGGATGTGGAATTCCTATAGCCCGACGCCCAGGACATATTGTTTGGGGTCAAGGGCAACAAGTTTTAATGTGTATTTAGTCCTTGGGAGAAGTACGCCCAACCCCGTGAAAAACACAAACCCTTTGGCTGCCAGTTTGCAGTACCACATTAAGGATCAGCGAAGGGTACTGCCTGTAGTTTAGTTAATATGTGTGTGCATGTCTTAATGCTGTTCAAACTTGTATTTATGGTTCATTAATTGAAAGCCTTTATTATTAGGGAAAGCGCTGTAAGTAAATGTACGTTCTGACTGCACTACTGACAGTGGTTCCAGTATGAAAATGTGTACACACTGTTTCAAAGTTTAGCAACATGAGGCTATGCATGATGCTCACAGAATGCTCTCTGATTAGATGCAAATATTTGCAGAAGCTTGAAAGCAAGATTAATGTTTCTTTGCTTTCAATATAAAATCTTCCTAAAAAATGAAAGTAGGGAAATAACATTTTGCTAAACTACTGTAAATTTCAGGTACCATTTCTTTGCAGTATCATTTAGTAAAATGTGTTGATGCATGCTAGTATTTCCCAAAAATATTCCTATTGGAAAATTTGTGTAACCAGTTTCAATAAGATTATGGGAAACAAAAATAACCAAGCCTTGGCAAAGCCAGTAGGTCTGACATTGGTGGTCAGCTTTTTAGTTTTGGTAATGCGCGACTTGTTTTGGCATGGCTTTTGTAAAACCTTATTGATGTGAGTGCTGCCGGGCCCTCAACATTATAACAAACATTCGCAAACGCAAAAATAGTTTTTGGTCTCATAGAGCACACACTGCCACATTAGTTACTGGTACTGATCAAAACTACTTTGTGTACCGATATGCTCCTTGTGAAAGAGCAGCATGCTGTCACTCACAGTGAAGCCAGCCAATTCAGAGAGCGAGAGAGAGAATTTTAATAAACACAAAAGGTCATGGTTAACGCTAGACCAAATTAGGGGCCCATTTATTAAAGAAAGTCTCAAAAGTGCACCTTTTGGTATATGGCTTTCGTGAATTCACAAGAATTTACATTAGTAGGGCAAGAAATTGTACTTCTACAAAATATTTGTGAACTGCATTTTAGCATGAGCAAATATGCATGTGTAGATTTGCTCATGTGAAAACCTGGATGTTTGAAAGTTCATTTACCCTCCAACTACTTTTTTGCCCAACTCTGAAAGAAGGTTTACGTATGCCACTCTCAGGAGTAAATTTCCAACATTTCTCAGTATGGGAAAGATTAGAGAAGATTTGCTGAAAACCCTAAAACATGCAAGTTAGTAGGTTTGCACAGGCTCAATAGGGCATTCCAAGCCTGGAACTACTGCTTACCACCACCATCTTCAGTCCCAGTATGTGGAGCTGCGGAAATGTGCCAACATAAAATGATTACTAGTATTCAAACACCACTATGGGATATACCCTGGCATAATCAGAGGGGCTATATAAGAGCTCTTATATAATGAGACTGCTGCCATAATTTTTGGGAGAACTAGATGGCACCACAGGGACAAGTGGATTTTGTTACAGGACAAGTAGATTTATGAAGCAACCTGCCCCATGGACAAGCAGATATTTTAATAAATTCCACACCCCTGGGGACGAATAATGTAATGATTGATGCCGCTTTTGAGATTCTTGCAAACCCAGCCATGTTAAAGACCCCAAATGTATGCATCTACGCCTACAGCTCAAAGAAGTCCCTCAGGTGCTTAGGCCCATTTCATCTGAAACTCTCTCACCGGTCACACGCTGTTGATGGTGATGTTTATGTGGTGGAGGCTGCAGCTGGCACTGGGTGTCTTCTCAGTTTTAAGTCTGAAATTTCCACGAGTCTACTGCAGGTACTGTGACAGCTTCTTGCTAAGTTCTCTAAAGAAGAAGAGGCCATAGATGCTATTCAGATGCTTCATGAACTCTTTCAAGGTCGAGGAAACTCACAAACTGACTGAAACATCTACATATATATGAATTGGTAGGGAAACCATTCAACATTCAGAAACAGGTAGAAGATAAACTTGACAATTTTCGGAAGCTTTAAGTCATAAAGCCCCCTTGACAACCCCACCCCCTGGTGCCTCCAATTGTTCTTGTGCCCAAATATTAGTTTGAGAAGAAGAAAAAAATCAGATCTGCGTGGACATGCAATGTCCAAACCTTGCAATTCAGTGTGAAAGACATCTTGCACCTTGTATCCATGATTTGATGCACAGCTCAAAGGAGCAAAAGTCTTCTCAAATTTAGATTTAAGGCTATCATCATAAAATGGAATCAGAATAGAACTCTAAATACAGTTTTGCATTTGTGACCTATGCTAGTGGCAGCCTCACTAGTCCTGGAAAAAGCTATTTGCAAGCAGAGAAGGAAAGTCTGGCTGTTGTATGGGCCTGTGAAAATGTTCTCCTATTTGTGTAGGCAAGATGTTTTTCAGGGTCACTGACCATCAAGCACTGGTCTCTCTACCTGAAATCGCCAAAACAATAATGCCTTTCAGCAGCAAAAGAGGAAGTCTGTACTTGCAGGACTACAAATTCAGCATTAGTCATCAAACAGTGAAAGACCGGAATTCAGATTTCCACTTGCATCAACTGACAAGGCCAATGGTTGTTGAATATCCACGCTACATAATCAAACAGGATGATCCTGGTGCTCTGAAAAGGAAAGTCATTGTTCATATGTGGAGACATTACCCCACTCTTCGAGCAGTAGCTGATCTCCTGACCACTCAGAGATCTGGAGCACACCCACAAAATGTTCAAAAGCAGGCTTTCTGAATTTAACTTTCAGGAACACCCACACTGAACTGGCAAACACTACTTTGGGCTCCTGCTTCGCGGCACACACCTGGGGATACCTATTTGCCTACAAAGACCAGTGTTTGATTTGGCCCAAGAGGCTCATCAAGAAATTGTTGCTACTAAACATTTTCTGGGGGACAAAGTTTAGTGCCCTCTTCTTGACTCGCTAGTAGAGAAGATTGATGGAGAATACATGTATACCAGGCTCTGGTAAAAGATCCATTAGCAGAGCCCCTTCAGTTGATGTGTCGGAAATATGTTGCAATTGACTTTTTGGTCCCATTGACACATAACAAAATGTACCAGTGGTAATGAATAAATGGTCTTGCTTTACAGAAGGAATAGCTGTCCTTAGTCAAGCCGCTGATGTTGTCATTCCTGCACTGAACAAAATATTTGCCAGGTTTGGCATTCCTTCATTAGTCAAATTGGATAATGGACCTCCTTTGCATGGAAAATAATTCAAGGAATTTGCTGCCTTTGTGATTTTTAAGCATTAAAAAATCACCCTATTATGGATAGAAGCCAACATTGTGGAACGTTTTGTAAATACTCTCAAGAAAATACTAAAGATAGCCAAAACCACCAATTTTTTAATTTATGTTGTTCTCTGCTTGACTTTAAAACACTGTCCAGGACACTTCATACAACACCATTGGGGTGAATCCTACAGAGTTAATGTCTTGAAGAAATTCAGCAACCTCATGCCAAACCACCTCTTTGAATGAACCGTCAGACGAGAGTTCAGGTGCAAACAAATTACATTATATGCCAATGAGTGATGAAGAGCTTAAACATGATCTGTGTCAATGCCGACTAGTGCAGGTAAAGCCAAGAGTAACAGGAAATGCGATTTGAACTATGACCCCCCCTCCCCCTCCCCCCACAACTCTAAATGATTGCATGCATTAAAGAGACTATGTTCGCTGCCTGGCTTGATGGCTGTCTTTGCCAGGACGTCTTCACATTGAAAGTGTTTTCTGAATGCCATCAATCAGTGAATCATCTGAGAAGGAAGAATGTGCCAGTGACTCCTGGAATTCTGAAGAACCTGGTGAAGACCCAGGCACTTTTGTGATTGATATTGAATCAAAGGTGAGTAAATCACATAACCCAGAGTCATCCCTCTCTTTACATTCTTCTCAACTTTATTCCCCTACTTTGTATCCTGTGCTTCCATGTTCTCTTCATCTTGACCTCATAGAACAATCAGTCCACCTGAAAGACTCATACTAATTTGGAATTACACATTTTAGTTTATGTTGAGAGAGGATGTCGTGTCAGCTTCCGCTGACGTGGTTTCCTGGTGTAGAAATCCCACCACTGCACGCCAGAATATGTGTCTGGCCTTAGGAGAAGGCTGGTCAGAAAACAGGCGAGTGCATGAAGGCTTTCTGAGTAATTTCTTTGAGTGCAATATTGAGATGGTCACTCTTTAAGCATGCTTCTTACCATGGTCTCCAAATGCCTAGTTCTTCTTTTCTCAACTACCGAAGAGAACATGCAATACCAAATTACCTGATAGTAACCGTATAAAGCGAAGGCGGCCAATACCGAGCGGACGGAAAAAGACGTGACCTGGGGATTACACCTAGACAAATTGAAATTCTGAAACAAACCGGATATTTTGAAAATAAGTCCATATTATGAAGATCTGTATATGAACACATGATATTGTAAATAGCCTTGATAAAGCCCCGGCGCAAATCGCCATAGGGGGCGAAACACGTGTCGGCTGTTCATGTTTTAACCTAATTTAATAAAAAGTAATTTTTCTACACTATATGGACTCCTGATTCTGATTACATGAGCAAAGATTCAGCCTAAGGACATCAATAATTTGGTCAAACACACTCATCACCCCTCTCAAAGTAACCGTATAAGTATCTGTGGTGTCTGAAGCGAGATCATTACATGACAGAATTACTATTCCTTGCAGTGCTGCGCGTCTTTATAGATTTGTTTTAAAGATAACTTCACAACAGATAGGATTACCACGTCTCTTGGTATTTGAGGAAGCGTCTCAGTGGCTCTTCATTTGCACTATGATGCAACTCGTGCATGCATGTCACTGCACGTTCATATCAATCTGATACGCCCCTCAAAAATTCGAGATTCAACAAAACGTTCTTAGGAATGGTAACTGTAAATCCAACGACACCCTTAGTCAGTAGAAATGCCGACATAGGACTTTCACCTCAGAAGAAATCATGCACGTGCAAATAAAATAATCGGAGATAAAAATCAGTGAGAGACGCCAGGGGGCCGGGGGTTTAATTAAAATATGCGGCCCATATCTACAAACAGGCCCGGTTCTAGAGGGTGGGCCGGGTGGGCCAGGCCCACCCAAACATGAGCCTGGCCCACCCAAACATGAGACTTGGCCCACCCAAACATGAGACTTGGCCCTCGCAGTGAACCTACCACTGACGTACAACAACAATAACAACTGTTCAGATAACTGGTGATTTACGATACTGCTGCAGAGTAACCATTTGTCTTTTAGTAGTTTTTAAATGCAGATAAACTGAATTTTATGGAAATAGCTCAGTGGGTTACTACCTCTGTTATAGAGATCCTTGTGTAACTTGCAGACCAGAAATTACTATCCTAACATAGGACAATGATCTATGAAATGTCATCAAAGAGCTGAATACAAACTTTGCTTTTTTGTGTTGTGATATAGTTAGAGCTTCTACATTCTTTCCGCATTCTAATGTTACTAAAAAGAGTTTGTTTGGCAGTTGCACTTTTTTATCAGTAAAGCCAACCCCCAACCACTGGGGTACTATTTAAATCCTGAGTTTTTGCTTCCCCAGACCAAACCCTTGTAAAATATATTGCCCACCAGTGTGGATGATGTTATTTCTATACCTTGAAATCCTCATTGGCTTATGTGACATTCTCCGTAGACTGATTCATTGTCTCTGTATAATGTGTGCTGTTATGTAAAGTACTGTGACACCCTACACTGATATGAGTAGCGCTATACAACAAATGGAATGGATATGAGAGAGGGGCAACGGCGAGATGAGGGACACTAGTGTACGGTGGCAGTGAGGGAATCCATGTATGAGGTCATGGGGTGGGGGGCTACGGAGAGATGAGGGGCGCTGGTGGAGGGTGGCAGTGAGGGAAGCCGAGTAGGAGGTCACGGGGTGAAGGAGAACTACAGGGAGTTGAGGGGCACTAGTGGAGGGTGGCAGTGAGGGAAGCCAAGGAGAAGGTTATGGGGTGGGGGGAACTACAGGGAGATGAGGGGCACTAGTGGACGTGGCAGAGAGTGAGTCCGAGGAGGAGGTCACAGGTTGGGGGGTGGGGACTATGAAGGGATGACGGGCGCTGGTGAAGGGTGGCAGTGAGGGAATCTCAGGAGGAGGTCATGGGGTGGGGGCTATGGAGAAATGAGGGGCACTAGTGGAAGGTGGCAG
Source organism: Lissotriton vulgaris (assembly GCF_964263255.1). Taxonomy (NCBI): domain Eukaryota; kingdom Metazoa; phylum Chordata; class Amphibia; order Caudata; family Salamandridae; genus Lissotriton; species Lissotriton vulgaris. The sequence continues at coordinate 1,842,719,404 of NC_141694.1, forward strand.
TGAGGGAAGCCGAGGAGGTCATGGGGTGGGGGGCTATGGAGAAATGAGGGGCACTAGTGGAAGGTGGCAGTGAGGGAAGCCGAGGAGGTGGTCATGGGGTGGGGGAACTACAGAGAGATGAGGGGCGCTGGTGGAGGGAGCAGTGAGGGAAGCTGAGGAGGTGGTCATGGGGTGGGGGAACTACAGAGAGATGAGGGGCACTGGTGGAAGGAGCAGTAAGGCAAACTGAGGAGGAGGTCATGAGGTGGGGGGGCTACAGAGAAATGAGGGGCACTTGTGGAGGGTGGCAGTTAGAGAATCCGATGAGGGGATCATGGGGTGGGGGGAACTACAGAGAGATGAGGGGCACTTGTGGATGTGGCAGTTAGGGAATCCGAGGAGGAGGTCACGGGGTGGGGGGAACTACAGAGTGATAAGGGGTGCTGGTGGAGGGTGGCAGTGAGGGAATCTGAGGAGGAGGTCATGTGGCGTGGGGGAGCTACGGAGAGATGAGGGGCACTGGTGAAGGGTGGTAGTTGGGGAGTCTGAGGCGGAGACCATGAGGGGGAGTGGCTACAAAGAGAAGAAGGGCACAGTTGGAGGGTGGTAGTTGAGTTATCTACAGAGAAAGAGGTAAAAAAAGGAGGTCAAAAAGACTTTTACAATTGCACTAAAGCCGGCCGATTAGGAAACTTTGGCGCATACTTTAACACGCATGCTAATTACATTTACTGCTATATTCAATGTTTCAAGTTGGAAGGTGATTTTACTATTGTTTTTTTACTGGGAATAATGAAAGTGGAACTGAATGGTGGCTGATATGGGGCTGGGGCCCAAGGTCAGCTGTGAAATAAGGTGTAATGGAGAGGAGTGGTAGAAAAGTGGATAATCAAGCCTGTAGGGGAGTGTGCTGCAGAGTCAGGGGCCAGGTGGATGTAGTAATAAAGAGGGTTTCTCCTTGAAGGCTCACACAGAGGGAGCCCGAGTAGTGTCACTTGCTTGATACTCCCACCTTAGAAACCTCCTCTTCCCATCAAAGGGACATTACATGGAAGAAAAGCACTTTTGAGAGTGATACCATTTAGAAAGAGACTTTGAAAAGAGTGTGTTTTACTGTGCCTTGTAAGACTAAGGAGAGAAAGGAGGGCACAGATACAGGCCTGGCTAGATATATAAGCGATAAAGTGGGCCAGCTGTGGCCCACCCAAATGTACCTTTGGCCCACCCAAATAAATATTCCTGGAGCCGGGCCTGTCTACAAAAGAAAAAAAGTGAAAACATTCACTGAATTCTGATCACAAATATTCCCGTTAGAAGTATCCTGCACACCGAGAACATTATCTCCGATAAATGACATATAAAGTAACGGAACTCCTCGTTATAGACCTCACACCCACCTGACAGAACTCCGCAGCAGACCGTTTGAGCGTGGGCAACGGACAAACGGCTGGAGAAGGGCAAACTCAACCAGCAAGGGGGAGCGGATTTAGAGGACACCTGCCTTACGGAATGAAAAAAGGACATGCCAAGCTTTTCAAACTTCAGTCATTCAGTCGTTTCTTTTACACACAAAGCTTTACAGTCTAGGTGGGTTAGTTGCAGAAAACAGCGCAAAAATAGGAAAATAAGTGACAAGCGTCACCCCCCTTCACTGGATGACGTGGACTCTTCCGGATCCTGGAAGTCGAGCTCAACGTGGGCGCGTGGCTCGTCGAGTGGTGCGATAAAGTCACATCTCACCGCTCTCTAGTCTAGAACATAGGAACTTTTTAAGGGGACATGTTGGAATCCAGTGGGCATTCTGCTTGACATGCCCCGAAGTTAATTTGCATGCACTGTGGAAGAGAATGTTTTTTTTGTTTGTGTTTTTTAGCTCAGGAGCTGATAGATGATTTTTTTTTAAATATAATATACTCTGTAATCTTTTTTTTCATATATCATGGTGTTTCTATCTCATTTGAGAATCATTCACTTCGGAATAGTTTGCTCTAAATATGCTTCTGAAGGATCCGTTTTTAGGTCTGTAATTAGCCAAGACATTTTTATTTTCTCAAATTATATGTATGTTATGCTTATTCTGGCTTTCAGTTAGCCCTCTCCATCCTTTGGTCTGTTACTATGTCATTTACTATGATCAAATATCTTTATTCGGTTTTAACATGAAAACCATAAAAGAGCACAAAATATTACAGCTAAAACATCATGAGATAAAACGTCATTAAAAAAGAATACATTTATAACAGTGACAGCGACTTATCAAGAAAACCACATCATATATAAAATACAATCTTTCGCAACGCCTGATAAAAAGAGGGCCAAATGAATACAAGTAAATACATCAAGTAATAACATTAAACAAACCGGGACAAACTTGTGCAAAATACTTATCAGCAAACAAAGGTGCAATAAAAGACTTACACAGACTTTTATAGTAAATGCAGAACATAATAAAGTGCAATGTGTCCTGGGTTGAATGACTATCACAGCTACACGAGATGGAATTTCAGCCGCCAAAAGAGCTGCCAAAGGGGACTGGTAAGAAATGGTGGAATAAATTCAATGAGGAACATATTAACAGGAATCGATGATGATCGGGCATGTTGTAAGTAAGGTACTGTGAGAAGTTGGCCTGATAGGTAGTGTTTCCAATTCTGGAACCACTGGTTATCAGTCCAAACAAACCCCAAAGATGTCAGGTTGTAAGTCAACCTTGTAGACAAGCTATCCTAGTGGTAGCATGGACTAAGCAGCCTTAAAGGCTTAACTTAAGAGGTCGTGTTAAGCGAGCTTGTTTTACCACATACAATCCTGTAATCAAATGAAAGGACACCACACAAGTATATATTATAAAAATATATGTATTTATTACTAAATTACTCCCCAGTACTCTTTATGAGGAAAGGGGCACAAGCGTTAAATCAAAAGCACTGTTACACATATAAAGTTGGCACAATTATGGCTGAGGGCGGGGGGCCACTCAGACCATATACTAAAAAAGTGGTATAAGTAACACTTTACGAACAATGGTTAGGCCTAGGGCCTAGAGATTCGCTGGGAGCAGTCAGGACAAGCAATGAAGAAGTCGGGAGTAGCCCACAGGAGACGGGTGCAGCACGGAAAGTGCAGCGCGCACCAATGCACTGTCAATGGTGCGTAAAAGTCAATTAAAGTGAATAAAAAGATACTTCCGCTGAACCTAGGAACACAAAACTTTAGACACAGACCCTAGAGGTGTGTACCAGTGTAAAGACACCGGCGTTGCAAAGTTACCTCACCCACAGGCCGTGGGTGCACAGGGTCGAAGTGGCGTCGGGTTCTGTCACGCAGGTTCTGGGTGCTTGGAGCTGTTGCAGCTGCAGGCGCTGTGAAGCAGAAGTGTCCGGTGCGATCCAAGGGTGGATCGATGTAGAAAAGTACCTGAAAGCAGAGGGGACAGAGTCTGGGTCACTCAGCAGTGACCAGGGTGGAACCAGGACGGAACCAGGCAATGTCGGGCGCAATCAGGCGGTTGTCGATAGGCTTCTCTCCGCTGTCACGTGGGCTCTGGGGCATCTGCGACGTCCAGGAGCAGGTCACGATCTGTCCCACGTAGGCTCTCGCCGTCAGCACCGTCGGCTTGAAGATTGTAGCAAACAGCACTTGGCAAAAGCAATCCACGCGGAACCGGGAGATTGCTTATCACTCGAACCAGGAGGGTCAGAGTGGGTGCTCCTTTTCACAGGAGCTGGTGCAGATCTGGAGCAACCAGAAAAGCAAGTCGGATTTCAAAGTTCGTCGGCACAGGGGCCACAAGCCAGCTGGCAAGTGACCGGGCCAACGCGTCGAGCGCACACAAGCAGAAGGGCCCCACGCAGCACTCAGCGAGTGTGGAGGGGTGAGCTTTGGTGCAAGTGGAGCTCGGGGCTGGGGCTTCTCAAACCCCGGTGTACAGCTTCGAGGGTCACTCGTGGGCCGCACGGTCAGCGTCTCGTGGCCTTTTCAAGATGGCGTGCCCCACGCTTCCGGTCGCCTCCACGGGTCTCAGCTCTGCAGGGACTGTGGATCGGGCAGGTAGAAGGCAGGCAAGCTTGATCTCGTCGATCTCTGTCGCTCGAGTTCCGGCGGGAACTGCAACAAAGCAAGGGTCGAGGGCTGGATGGTGCCTGTTTGCACAGGGTGGTCACTCCTTGACCACAAGGGAGATTCTTCAGTCTTCTCACGTCGTGTAGAAAGTCGAAGGGTCCAGATTTCGTTTCTTATGTTTCTTCAGGATGATCTGAGGTCCGTTGGGACTGCTCCCCCTCTTATTCGAATCTAGGGGGTTGGACATCCTGCTAGGTCCCCTCCTATGGGTGGGACCCAGGAAGGGGGTGGTTACACCCCTCTCCTTTGATCCTGGCCGCGCTGGGACAGGGGCTGGGAGGCCCCAGAACCGGTTTGGCCGGATCCTGCAAGGGGCAGCCTTGTGCTCCCCAGGCAGTGTCTGGTTTCATTGAAACCTCCCTACTCCAATCCACTATCTCCTGTCTGGGGTGGTTTGACACCGCCCTGTGACAGGAAACTCTTTGTCCAGGCCTCCTCTGCCGGGTTTCGGTCAGCAGCAGGAGGTCAGACCCGTGTCTGTGGCAGGGGCATCCATTTTGTGGATCTGAGGCTCATTTTAAATCAACCGCGTTTCAGTAAAGTAACATGTCTTCTCCCTCTAGAAGGGTGGAATGCTATCCCCGTCGCCAGAACTGGCGAGGGGATAGTATTCCAATTCGTATGACACCTTACACGACATGTTTTGATAAAGCCAAACCAAAGTTGCTATATAACCGCGAGGATTATAATGCGCTTAAGAGTATATGGTATGGCATTATCCCGGATCAGCTTAGGGAGTTGTTCCCGACAGCTGCAGACAGGCTCAGCTCATGCCAGAGCACCATCTCACATAAAACCACGCACTCTGCCTCCAGGATTGATGAGGCCTTCCATAGGAGTGGCTTACAGGCTATATATGTGTCCAGATATAGGTTTAGATATAGGTATACTATATCTAAGCAAGGGGTGATTACACCCACTTGCCCCAGCTGAGTGATCAGCCAGTTGTGTCAATTTAAGAACCAGCCAGGGGTGGCAAAAGCTATGCTTCAGCCCCTGGTAGGCCTTGGTGGCACCTACGCCCTGGGCACCTATAGTGCATGGTACAGGGGCTGACAAGGAGTCCATTTCCAAGTGTGGTATGTACCTATAGCACATGTATTACAAATTTAGAGAGAGAACAGCAGGCTGGGGGTCTGATTAGCAGGCCCACAGCCTCAGTAAGTCGAAAACCAGTGAAGCAAAAAGCAAAAATTGGGGTGACCATAGGATAGCAGACCCTACTCTCCTACATAACCCCCCCCCCAAACGCAGGGACATTAAACTTAACCTTGACCAGATAAGTCTTCATGTTCTAAGTGGAAGTACCTGGAGAGACCATCTGCATTACCATGGTCAGTCCCTGGGCGGTGCTCCACTGTAAAGTCCATCCCCTGTAGGGAAATGGACCACCTGAGCAGTTTGGGATTTTCACCCTTCATCTGATTTAGCCACAAGAGGGGCTTATGGTCTGTCTGAATTAGGAAGTGAGTACCAAACAAGTATGGCCTCAGCTTCTTCAGGGCCCAAACCACAGCAAAGGCCTCCCTCTCAATAGCTGACCAACGTTTCTCCCTGGGGGTCAGCCTTCTGCTAATAAAAGCAATGGGCTGGTCTTGACCATCTTGATTAAGTTGTGAAAGCACAGCTCCCACCCCCAACTCAGAAGCATCTGTCTGTACAATGAACTGTTTGGAGTAGTCAGGACTCTTCAGGATAGGTGCAGAGCACATGGCCTTCTTCAGGTCATCAAATGCCTTTTGACAGCTAACTGTCCACTGAACCTTTTTGGGCATCTTCTTGGATGTCAAGTCATTCAATGGTGTCACAATGGACCCATAGTTCTTTACAAATTTTCTGTAATACCCAGTCAGGCCCAAGAAGGCTCTGACTTGTGTCTGGGTAGTTGGAGGAGTCCAGTCCTGTATGGTCTGGATCTTGCTCTCCAGTGGTTGAACTTGACCCCCACCTACTAGGTGGCCCAAGTACACAACCTTGCTCTGCCCTATCTGGCACTTAGTAGCCTTGATAGTCAGGCCTGCCTTTTGCAGGGCCTCCAGAACCTTCTTCAGGTGGATCAGGTGATCCTCCCAGGTGGAGCTAAAGACAGCAATATCATCTAGATATGCTGCACAAAAGTCATCCAACCCAGCAAGGACTTGGTTCACCAACCTTTGGAAAGTGGCAGGTGCATTCTTCAAACCAAAGGGCATTACCACAAACTGATAATGTCCACTAGGGGTAGAGAATGCTGTTTTGGCTTTTGACTCTTCAGCTAGTCTGATTTGCCAGTAGCCAGCTGTCAAATCAAATGTGCTCAGAAACTTGGCAGAAGCCAATTTATCAATGAGCTCATCTGCTCTTGGAATGGGATGAGCATCTGTCCTAGTGACAGCATTGAGACCTCTGTAGTCCACACAAAACCTCATTTCTCTCTTCCCATCTTTGGTATGAGGTTTTGGCACAAGGACCACTGGGCTAGCCCATGGGCTCTCTGATGGCTCAATCACTCCAAGCTCCAACATCTTTTGCACCTCAGCCTTTATACAATCCCTGACATGGTCAGGTTGCCTGTAGATCTTATTCTTCACAGGCAGATTGTCACCAGTATCCACCTCATGGGTGCACCAGCTAGTCTGACTGGGTGTGAGTGAAAACAAGTGTCTGTGGGCCTGCAACACCTGTCTGCAGTCCACCTGTTGCTGCTCAGTGAGGCTGCCTGCCAAGGCTACTCCATCAACTGAACCATCATCAGGGTTCTGGGAAAGCAGGTCTGGGAGAGGGTCACTCTCTTCCTCCTGTTCCCCATCTGTGGCCATGAGGAGACTCATGTCCTCCCTGTCAACAAATGCTTTCAAACGATTGACATGGAGCACCCTGTGGGGGCTCCTAGGGGTGCCAAAGTCAACCAGGTAGGTGACTTCTCCCTTCTTTTCAATGATAGGGTAGGGTCCAGTCCATTGGTCCTGGAGAGCTGCTGGCCCCACTGGGTCCAACACCCACACCTTCTGCCCTGGCTGGTACTCAACCAGAACAGCCTTTTGGTCATGCCAGGCTTTCTGTAATTCCTGACTGGCCTCAAGGTTTTTGGATGCTCTCTCCATGTATTCAGCCATCCTGGAGCGGAGACCAAGTACATAGTCCACAATGTCTAGTTTAGGCTTTTTGAGAGGTAACTCCCATCCTTCCTTCACCAAACTCAATGGACCCCTTACAGGGTGGCCAAACAAAAGTTCAAAAGGGCTGTAGCCAACCCCCTTCTGTGGGACCTCTCTGTAAGCAAAGAGCAAGCAGGGTAAAAGGATGTCCCATTTCCGCCTAAGCTTCTCTGGTAAACCTTTTATCATTCCCTTTAGGGTCTTGTTGAACCTTTCCACAAGCCCATTGCACTGTGGATGGTAGGGTGTGGTAAACTTATAGTTTACTCCACACTCTTTCCACATTGCTTTTAAGTATCCAGACATGAAGTTGGTACCTCTGTCTGAAAGAACCTCCTTTGGAAAGCCCACTCTTGAGAAAACTGCAATGAGGGCTTTTGCCACCACAGGAGCTGTGGTGGTCCTCAGGGGAATTGCTTCTGGGTACCTGGTGGCATGATCCACTACCACCAGTATAAATCTGTGCCCAGATGCTGTTTGAGGATCCATGGGACCCACAATGTCTATTCCAACTCTTTCAAAGGGTACCCCCACCACAGGTAGTGGTATCAGGGGGGCCTTTGTTGTGCCACCTGACTTACCACTGGCTTGGCAAGTGACACAGGAGCGACAAAACTCCTTGACATTTTCTGACATGTGAGGCCAGTGAAAGTGTGGAACAAGCCTGTCCCAAGTCTTATTCTGGCCTAAGTGTCCTGCAAGGGGAATATCATGGGCCAAGGTAAGAAGGAAGCCCCTAAACTTCAAAGGTATAACCAACCTCCTGGTTGTGCCAGGCTTGGGGTCTCTAGCCTCTGAATAAAGGAGTCCTTCATCCCAATACACTTTATGGGTACCTTGAGCATTCCCTGCAGCCTCAGCAGCAGCTTGCTGTCTGAGGGGTTCAAGTGAAGGGCAATCTAATTGGGCCTGCCCCAGGTCTGCCCTTGAGGGTCCCCCTGTCCCCAGAAACTCAACCTGATCAGGTTCAAGCTCCTCAGAGACAGTCTCCTCTTGGACTGCAGAATCAGTTTCCTGTGAAACCTGATCCTCAACCTGGGGCAAGTGGGAAGGCACAGCCTTAACCCTCTTGCTCCTTCTCTTGGGTTGTGGTTGGTCTATTGTTTCAAGATCCACCACTGGTTCAGGAAGGCACTTCTTAGCCTGAGACCTTGTCACTGCAAGGACATGAGCTGAAATCCCTAGCATTTCTGCATGAGTCCTGTACTCCACTTCTGACCAAACTGAGCTTTCAAGATCATTGCCTAACAGACAGTCTACTGGGAGGTCTGCACTCACAACAACTTTCTTTAGGCCATCTACCCCTCCCCAGGAGAAGTTCACAACAGCCACACTATGGGAAGTAGTGGAGTTGCTTGCATTGGTCACTAGGTAACTTTCACCTAGTACAATTTGTCCAGGGTCCACAAAGCCAGGTGCCACCATTGTGACACTGGCACAAGTGTCCCTGTAGGCCTGAGCCAGTTTCTCATTAATTAAGGGAGTCTGCCTATATTTGCCCAGGTTACTGGGGCTTACTGCAGTGGGCAAAGATATGTCCACATCATATAGGAGAACTGCCTGTGTGGGGATTCTGACTAGGCCAGATTCCACCTCAGTACCCAGGGTCAACCCTACTAAACCCTTTGGCTGTGTACCACCACTGCTGACTGTACTAGGGGGTGCAGTTGCTTTAGGAGCTGCAGTGGTGGGGACTGGATTTTTCTTAGTGCCTTCACTGCCCCAGTGTGAAACTGATTTGCAGGTATTACACCAAGGTTTCTTTGGGCCATCATTCTTCTTTTTCTTGTTTCCATTTTGGGAACCCCCCTCCTTATTGCTAGTTTGGGGGCCTGAAGACTTCTGGTCCTTTTCTTTATCTTTCTGATTCCCACCCTTCTGGTCTGTTTTCTTCTGGTCACCTTGGTTCTGGTTTTTCTGCTTAATCCTTGTTCTGACCCATTTGTCTGCCTTCTTTCCCAATTCTTGGGGAGAGGTCAAATCAGAGTCAACAAGGTATTGATGCAACAGCTGGTTCTGACAGTTATTAAGGATCTGTTCTCTCATCATAAGATTGTACAATCCTGTATAGTCTGAAACTTTACTTCCCTGCAGCCAACCCTCCAGAGCCTTAGTGGCACAATCTACAAAATCAGTCCAGTCCTGAGTCTGTGCTTTTTGGGTGTCTCTGAACAACAACCTGTATTGCTCAGTGGTTAGGCCAAACCCTTCAATAAGAGCACTCTTCAGAACAGAGTAGTTTTTGGCATCCTCAGGTCTAACAGTGAGGAGCCTGTCCCTCCCTTTCTCAGAAAAGGAGTACCATAAAATTGCTGCCCACTGATCCTCAGGGACCTGCTGTACCATGCAGGCCCTCTCAAGAGCAGTCATCCATTTGTGGATATCATCCCCTTCCTTGTAGGGGGGCACAATTTTTGTCAGGTTTCTATTGTCATAGGCCCTGTCTTTTTCTTTAGGAACTTTGCTGCCACCAGTGGCATCTAAGCCACACAATTTTTTTTCTCTTGCTAAAGCAAGTTTAGCTTGAGCCAAGGCTACCTCTTCCCTTTCTATTTGGAGTTGGACAGCCCTCATCCTGGCCCTATGCTCTTTTCTCTGGGAGGAAGTCATTCCTCTTTGAGATTCTCTTGAGGCACTAGAAAGGTGAGAGTCCCTTGACAGAGATCTCTCCCTTCTATTACCTGGGAGAATTTGGTTATGAGATCTGGAGTGGTGCTGGCCCCCTCCATTCCCATGTAGGTCCAAGTTGGCCTGGTTAAGCCTGGCAACCTGTACCTGGTTTCCCCCCTGATCCTGATCTTCAGGCTCATCTATATCAGAGCCTTCTTCTGGGTCTTCCTCTTCCTCCTCTATTCCTTCTTGAAGATCCTCATTCTCAGGGGAGTTTATCCCTTCCTCTGTTTCTAAGGGAGTCTGACTCGCCTTGTCTAGGTCATCCTTTTCCAGGAGAGCTACTAGGGAAGGAATGGTAGGGCCTCTGCCCTTTTTTAGCCCCCTGGCTGTGCACAAGGCACTCAGGTCTTTGTGGCTAAGGTTGTCATATCTGGATGTTGTCCCTATAGGATCAACTATTACAGGAGCAGAGCCTGAGGCTCTTTCTGTATCAGACATGACTGCTAGTGAGGTGTAAGTGGTGCACTTACCTACACTAAGTGGTTTCCTACTGTACCTTGCTAGTGAGTTGTAGTCAGGGTGTGCTAATCCCTTTAATCTACAACTACTAAGTTCAGTAGAACTTAATATGCTAAGCTTTTGATTTATATGTACCTATAGGTACTTGATGTGATCTTTCAATTTGATAAAGATTGCAATGGTAAAACAAACAGCAAGCTCAAATCCGCACCGCTGCACACCAATGTGAGAAGTTGGCCTGATAGGTAGTGTTTCCAATTCTGGAACCACTGGTTATCAGTCCAAACAAACCCCAAAGATGTCAGGTTGTAAGTCAACCTTGTAGACAAGCTATCCTAGTGGTAGCATGGACTAAGCAGCCTTAAAGGCTTAACTTAAGAGGTCGTGTTAAGCGAGCTTGTTTTACCACATACAATCCTGTAATCAAATGAAAGGACACCACACAAGTATATATTATAAAAATATATGTATTTATTACTAAATTACTCCCCAGTACTCTTTATGAGGAAAGGGGCACAAGCGTTAAATCAAAAGCACTGTTACACATATAAAGTTGGCACAATTATGGCTGAGGGCGGGGGGCCACTCAGACCATATACTAAAAAAGTGGTATAAGTAACACTTTACGAACAATGGTTAGGCCTAGGGCCTAGAGATTCGCTGGGAGCAGTCAGGACAAGCAATGAAGAAGTCGGGAGTAGCCCACAGGAGACGGGTGCAGCACGGAAAGTGCAGCGCGCACCAATGCACTGTCAATGGTGCGTAAAAGTCAATTAAAGTGAATAAAAAGATACTTCCGCTGAACCTAGGAACACAAAACTTTAGACACAGACCCTAGAGGTGTGTACCAGTGTAAAGACACCGGCGTTGCAAAGTTACCTCACCCACAGGCCGTGGGTGCACAGGGTCGAAGTGGCGTCGGGTTCTGTCACGCAGGTTCTGGGTGCTTGGAGCTGTTGCAGCTGCAGGCGCTGTGAAGCAGAAGTGTCCGGTGCGATCCAAGGGTGGATCGATGTAGAAAAGTACCTGAAAGCAGAGGGGACAGAGTCTGGGTCACTCAGCAGTGACCAGGGTGGAACCAGGACGGAACCAGGCAATGTCGGGCGCAATCAGGCGGTTGTCGATAGGCATCTCTCCGCTGTCACGTGGGCTCTGGGGCATCTGCGACGTCCAGGAGCAGGTCACGATCTGTCCCACGTAGGCTCTCGCCGTCAGCACCGTTGGCTTGAAGATTGTAGCAAACAGCACTTGGCAAAAGCAATCCACGCGGAACCGGGAGATTGCTTATCACTCGAACCAGGAGGGTCAGAGTGGGTGCTCCTTTTCACAGGAGCTGGTGCAGATCTGGAGCAACCAGAAAAGCAAGTCGGATTTCAAAGTTCGTCGGCACAGGGGCCACAAGCCAGCTGGCAAGTGACCGGGCCAACGCGTCGAGCGCACACAAGCAGAAGGGCCCCACGCAGCACTCAGCGAGTGTGGAGGGGTGAGCTTTGGTGCAAGTGGAGCTCGGGGCTGGGGCTTCTCAAACCCCGGTGTACAGCTTCGAGGGTCACTCGTGGGCCGCACGGTCAGCGTCTCGTGGCCTTTTCAAGATGGCGTGCCCCACGCTTCCGGTCGCCTCCACGGGTCTCAGCTCTGCAGGGACTGTGGATCGGGCAGGTAGAAGGCAGGCAAGCTTGATCTCGTCGATCTCTGTCGCTCGAGTTCCGGCGGGAACTGCAACAAAGCAAGGGTCGAGGGCTGGATGGTGCCTGTTTGCACAGGGTGGTCACTCCTTGACCACAAGGGAGATTCTTCAGTCTTCTCACGTCGTGTAGAAAGTCGAAGGGTCCAGATTTCGTTTCTTATGTTTCTTCAGGATGATCTGAGGTCCGTTGGGACTGCTCCCCCTCTTATTCGAATCTAGGGGGTTGGACATCCTGCTAGGTCCCCTCCTATGGGTGGGACCCAGGAAGGGGGTGGTTACACCCCTCTCCTTTGATCCTGGCCGCGCTGGGACAGGGGCTGGGAGGCCCCAGAACCGGTTTGGCCGGATCCTGCAAGGGGCAGCCTTGTGCTCCCCAGGCAGTGTCTGGTTTCATTGAAACCTCCCTACTCCAATCCACTATCTCCTGTCTGGGGTGGTTTGACACCGCCCTGTGACAGGAAACTCTTTGTCCAGGCCTCCTCTGCCGGGTTTCGGTCAGCAGCAGGAGGTCAGACCCGTGTCTGTGGCAGGGGCATCCATTTTGTGGATCTGAGGCTCATTTTAAATCAACCGCGTTTCAGTAAAGTAACATGTCTTCTCCCTCTAGAAGGGTGGAATGCTATCCCCGTCGCCAGAACTGGCGAGGGGATAGTATTCCAATTCGTATGACACCTTACACGACATGTTTTGATAAAGCCAAACCAAAGTTGCTATATAACCGCGAGGATTATAATGCGCTTAAGAGTATATGGTATGGCATTATCCCGGATCAGCTTAGGGAGTTGTTCCCGACAGCTGCAGACAGGCTCAGCTCATGCCAGAGCACCATCTCACATAAAACCACGCACTCTGCCTCCAGGATTGATGAGGCCTTCCATAGGAGTGGCTTACAGGCTATATATGTGTCCAGATATAGGTTTAGATATAGGTATACTATATCTAAGCAAGGGGTGATTACACCCACTTGCCCCAGCTGAGTGATCAGCCAGTTGTGTCAATTTAAGAACCAGCCAGGGGTGGCAAAAGCTATGCTTCAGCCCCTGGTAGGCCTTGGTGGCACCTACGCCCTGGGCACCTATAGTGCATGGTACAGGGGCTGACAAGGAGTCCATTTCCAAGTGTGGTATGTACCTATAGCACATGTATTACAAATTTAGAGAGAGAACAGCAGGCTGGGGGTCTGATTAGCAGGCCCACAGCCTCAGTAAGTCGAAAACCAGTGAAGCAAAAAGCAAAAATTGGGGTGACCATAGGATAGCAGACCCTACTCTCCTACAGGTACGGTTCAATTAAAAAAGTTGTTTGTAATGGCACATAAGGAACATGATTTATCCCTGACCAATTCATAAGAGCTCTCTTGGGCCAAGAGCGGTTGTCTATAGCTAATAACTCAGGATGATAAAAGAAATTTGGTCGACACAACTTAGTTTAACTATCCTTAGATTAGCTAAGCCACGGAATAATAAACACATGATCAAGGGACTTTTAAGACTAAGCGATTAAAATGCTTGGCAGGATTTGTCCACAACGAGATCCAAAGGAGAAGAGGTCGTAACAGCAAAATGTCCTCTAAGTAACCTATGCCTAGTCTTTCATGAATGACAATAGAGGGTGTACTGTGGGGTTCAGTAGAGTCTTCTCAGAAACATATTCTCTGAAACCTGAAGTGATTACGCATTTACAAACCCCAAGATATCACTACCATATACTGCATTGGAAACACATTTTGCACTGCAAACCTCTAACATGGCCTTAATTGACTTATGCTTAATGCAAACAACAAGGACCCCCTGTTTAAGTACTGGATTTGTAATACAGGGAAATAAACATTGTGTAGAAAAGACAATTGATAATATAGCCAGGGAAACTGAACAATATGAGAAGCACAACCAATTAAAAAACACAAGCTGAATTTATTCATAAATATACATAGTCATATTAAAAAAAGAACAGTTAATACAAAGTCATGTGAACTCAATACTCATAAAAAGCAAAAGCAATCAATCATATATAAAAAGTATATTTGTAACACATTTATACAAGAAAGCATGTATGAGAAAAGCATATATAGAAAAAGAGGTGGCGAACAATATGAAACGACGCGCGTTTCGGCGTTAACAGAACGCCTTCATCAGGAGCCACAATCGATCTGTAAAACATATAAAATAAATTAAAAACATGTAGGGGTTATAGATAACTCCCATCCTACTTTCAATTAGTGCATATACATATTGTTGTGCTTACATATCAAAAAAATCCCTATAGGCTGCAGCCAAACAATATAGCTACAACAGATACAGACTAATCTATGTATATTTGAGCAGCAATTATGTATAGAACTGGGAAAAATGGCAAGGTGGGCGTGGGGGCAGAAAAGTTTTCATATTATCTTAGGGGCAGCGGTCATTAGCATTTAACACCATTCGAATGTGTGCATTTAGACCTATATCCTATGGTAACATTTCAATACCAAAGGGAAACTGCATGAACATAGTACTTTCATAAAGCCTTACCTAAAGAACACAGGATGGGTGTTCTCTATTTATTCTCGTTTTAGTTCGACATCTATTGTCTGGGCAGGGAAATTTCTCACCTGACTGTGAATATTTGTCTGAAAAAAATATATAATCATTAGACCTATGTGCCATCAAGTTAATCTAACGGGTACAAGAACCTTTTTTACGCAAAGATGTGATCTATGCGTATTACAAATCTCAATGGTTGTTTTTATTAAGGACATTCCTATATATAATCCTGTATCTCAGAGCAAAATGCTAAAGATGTCTATTCTCATTGTTGTTAGACATTTAATTTTTATGGATTTATTTCATTTTATATATATTTTGTAAAATGAAAGCATTAGTAATTTAGTTTATGGACTTACAAAGAATCTGGGTGATCTCCTATCCATGTTTATTCAATACTACATTATTGTTTATTCAATACTATTGAATGCTATATTATTATATATATAGCAGAATCTTACCCGCTAAAGTTAAGCAAACAACTGATGCGTCAAGATACGTTGAAAGACAGCCAATGTTAAAAACGGGGCTGCAAGGCAAGATGAGAATAATGTATGGAGGATCACAAAGTTTGTGCAGATCTAAGATCTGAATTATAGCTTCCTACTAACTTACCATTAGCAAGTTCAGGTAATGCCTAATTCAATTCGAACGGCGCCGCAATTAAAATATATGCTGGCAATCCATAATATTCACCAAAAAACTGCAAAAGGAAATGTAAAAAAATGCAGTTGGTTATTTAAATGCCCTACCACGACATAGAACAGTTGTCGATTTTATTCAACACTGGAGTTATATTCATGCCTCATATAAGGCTGAAGCCATATTCCTAAAATGTATTAGAGACACAATATCGCGCTTCCTGTTACTATTCTAAAGTGTGCCGTATTATCAGCATGCAAGGTAAAATCTCTAAACGTGCATTTAAAGTCCTGGTATGGTTGATCCCGTTCTAAAGATAAAAAAACACATTCTCCCGCTAAGTGTGGTTTAGTATTTCCACAGAGATATTTCTAAACAACAATTCTAACGGAGTCGAGTAGCTGGCTTACCGAAATGAAAATGAAGGTGAGCCGTAGCTTCAACCCGACGAGAGCCACAGTCAATGATTTATACTTGCTTCTCGCAGCCGTTGGTAAACGCTTATTTAAAGCTGGAGAAAGGTATAAGAAAAGAACGCGCTTGTCAGGACTCCGAAAGGTAAATACGCTTAAAGAAAGCAAAATGGAACACCGCAGCGGCATGTGTCAAAGCCGTTTGCTTACCGGGAAAGGTGCAACCAGGCTGTATCATCAACCTGTGGGCGCCGCGTTCTGTGCTTCAGTCGGCGTCCCGCAGCCGTTGGAAATGGTGATTGACCAGCTGGACGCGCGTCGTTTCATATTGTTCGCCACCTCTTTTTCTATATATGCTTTTCTCATACATGCTTTCTTGTATAAATGTGTTACAAATATACTTTTTATATATGATTGATTGCTTTTGCTTTTTATGAGTATTGAGTTCACATGACTTTGTATTAACTGTTCTTTTTTTAATATGACTATGTATATTTATGAATAAATTCAGCTTGTGTTTTTTAATTGGTTGTGCTTCTCATATTGTTCAGTTTCCCTGGCTATATTATCAATTGTCTTTTCTACACAATGCTTAATTGACTTATGCCCCAGTCTAGACGCAAATTCAAACACGGAAGCAATGCTCCATGAGAACATATGACCTCTAGCTGCTATCAGGGCAGACCAGGATAAGGAGGAGTTGATCAAGACTCCCAGGTAAGGAAAAACAGTGACACACCCAGGGAGATTATCTTTAATACAATAAGGTCTGGTCTAAGTAGTCTGAGGTCCAATCACCAAAACATGGGACTGTGTAAAATTGGTACTAAGATCAAGATTATCCATAAATTCCATAAGTAGATGTAAAAGGGGATCTAAACCCGTAGCGATTCGTGAAATAAGGATTGCATGGTCAGCATAAAGTACTGCTGGAATCAGGCAATAACCAGTTTTGAGCGTGTGGCTGCCTAAACCAATTAGGACAGTCTCTAAACTATTAATATACAAAGAACACAAAAATAGAGCTGTGATACATCCTTGGCGGTCCCGCTAATTGAGTTTAAAGAGCTCGGTGCATTCACTTCCATCACCAAATCTAACTGAGGTCATCAGATTCAAATGAAGATCATACAGGAAAAAAACAACTGAGGATCTGCCTTCAGCTCCAACATGATTGGCCAACGTTTCTCCCTAATGGCCCTATTAAAGGCTGTACTTAGGTCCAAAAATGCAAGATGTAGTGACCCTTTTTTAGCCAATGTATATTTACCTATGATCAAATTCAAATGAAGTCTTTGATCAACAGTTCCCAAGCCCCGAAGGAAGCCACACTGAGTGTCAGATAATACATTCTGATTCGAGGTCCAGTCCAGTGATCTGTTCAATAAAATACAACCGACAAGCTTGATGGTGGAACTAATCAGCGAAAATGGATGAGAGCACTTAGAATCTGTATGGTTGCCTTTTTAAAAATAGGGATAATTACAGAGGAGGACCAAACATCCAGAATGGACAATTTCACAACATTATTTAGATAGAGAGTTGGAAGAGGAGCCCAAAAGTCTACATGAAACTTAAAAAGGTCAAGCTCAATGTCATTTAGACCAGGGGCCTTATTAGACAGTATCACTTGCATGGCATTACTAAGCTCTTCTAATGCAAAGGTAAGAGGTGCATGTGTGTGTTAATTTGGGCCGGCAGGGGTAGAGAAGTTGGGAGCAACATAAATTATTTCAGTGTTTGACCCAAGCCCTAGACAGAATGGTGGACTGTAGGGCAGGTTCAACAACTGACCTTAAAATTAGGTGATTTACAATTTCTCGACACTTAGCACTGTCTCTCCGATGACTAGCAGCTAACAGCTCTTCCCGAGCTTCCGCTCTCAATGAACACTTTCGGCGCTCTATAGTACTCTAATATGTGGCATGACTTGTAGAAACCCATTTACCATCTCTAGGGACTGACTTTAAGTGCCTGCAGAAGAACTCGGTGAGCCCTAAAGCAGTCATTATCAAACCATTTATAAGGTCTGGGATTGTGGATATTCTTCTTACCCATTAACATAGTCTGTTAGCTACGGCTCAGAAAGTTAAAAGAATTTACAAAAGTGGTAGCAACAGAAGTATCGTAAGGCATACATTAATCTCGGTGGAAAAAGACCTAAACAGACATCTATGGAAAGCTTCAGGTAACACGAAAAATAGATATAAGAAGATTGTGGTCACTTAGAGCATTCCAAGTGACCTCAAATTTAACCAAAAGTTCATTCAAAGTATGAGAAACAAAAAATAAATTATTAACACTGTTGGCAACCCGGCCAGTAAAAGTAGGAATGTATCTTTCTGGCGATAGAGCGAAGTTAGGGGCTAAGGTTGAAACCAGGTAATACTCTGCCAAGAAGGAATTTAAGTGGTCTCTGCTGGGGTGTGCCTCACCCAGTAGATTAAAACACTGATTTGTGCAGGGACGTAAGTAAAAATCACCAGCTAAAATGACTAAACTATTCTCCGAGTAGGATTTGTGCAGGGAGTCAATGAAACACTGTGAGAGACACAACATGACTAGGTATTCCTGTCGAGGAGGGAGCATTATAAAAGTTAACAACTAACAAACTAAGAGAATTAGGGTATTTCATGTGCATGCGTCATTCACATTTTGCTTCCACCAACTACAGCATGGGCCAAAATGTTAGCCCACATCAGCTTCTGAGCCAACAGACTCAATTCAGGAAGGAGATTCACGATTTTTTAAGCCACAAATGTCTTTATTCCAGTTGTCTCTCACCTGAAATTGCCTCTGCTTCGGTATAAGCCAATGGGGAAAATAAATTCCTTTTATTGTTTTTCAAAATGTCCAACTTTCTTGTTCTATAATTTTGGCACATATGCATCAGTCATTGTCTAACTTCACTGAGAGTGACTGCATTCTTCTCTTTCACAAGAAGTACATCCACATGCAAAGTAGTTCCCTTTAGTGATAGAGGCAATGTCTGTGTTTTTTTTAATCAAAAACACATCTTTGGTTTTATTTTTTATCACATTTGTTTATTTATTTTTCATGGTATCACAAAACAGAGGACATCAGTATTCAGTGATATTATTTGTTTAAACATGAACAATAAAGAAGTACCTCAAACACTCAGTCAGCTAGCATCTCTCCCTCTCTCTACCAATCTATCTACCATTTATCACACATCATTCTCAATCCCAATAAACCATGAAAGAACTCTGTTATGTTATGTTATGTTATGTTATGTTATGTTATGTTATGTTGATAGGTAGTTGTAGAGCGCACGTACACCCATAGGTTTCATGGTGCTAAAGACCAAGATACTGTAGTAATGAAGTTACTAGGCGTAGGCTTGCTCGAACAACCATGTTTTTAAGGCCTTCCTGAAGCTTAGGAGGTTGTCGCAGCTTCTAAGTGTGAAGGGAAGAGAGTTCCAGAGTATGGGGGCCAAGTGAGAGAAGCGGCAACCTCCCAGTCGCTTCCGTTTAAAATAAGAAGTGGTTAGCAGGCAGAGGTGGGCTGAGCGAAGGTTCCGCAGGCGGGTATACTTGGTGATCATGCTGCTAATAAATCTGGGGCTGTTGCCGTGCAGAGCCTTGAAGGCTAGGCATCCCGTCTTAAAAGCTTCTCGTTGGGCTATCGGAAGCCAGTGGAGTTTTCTCAGACCAGGTCTGGCAGACGTCCATTTGGGTTGTTTTCCAATCAGTCTTGCTGCCTGGTTCTGCACCATTTCAAGTCTTTTTGTAGAACAATTGGCAGTCTAAGATAGATGGAGTTAGAAAATTCAAGCCGTGAGAGTATAAGGGCTAGCACCACCTGAATAAGAGCAGAGTAGGTCAGCAGGTGAGCAATTTTCCTGACTTTCCGGAGTTGGTGGGCACTGGAGGAGATAACAGCTCCCACCTGTCCGCGGAGCGTGAGAACTCTCTTTGTTTATTCATTACTATAGGTATTAGTTCTAACTTGTTTTGTATCCCATCAGTAGGGCTAGATTGACAGGAGGAAGGGAGGGCATGTGTACAAAACACATGATTAAAGTTATTATCCTAGGTATATTGCTATTTTTGTAGTCCACTGCAGAGGGAGGTTCAATACTATGGTCTGTTTTGTGAAAAAAAGCAACCCTATACCTTATCAAGTTGTAATAGTTTTTCACTAAGTTTATAGTCCACTTTTTCAAATGCGACCACGTCATACGTTTCTTCTAGCCAAGTTTATATTGTTGGTTCTTTATTCATTCTCCCCAGACACAGTAAATATATTGGGCCCGATTCACAGAATGAACTTAAGACTAAATCCTAAACTTACTACTATTTGGTATTCACAGAATGCACTTACTACTTTCGGGATTCACAAAGTGAACTTACTACTTTCGGGATTCACAGAATGAACTTACTACTTTCGGTATTCACAGAATAGATTTAAGACTACTAACTTTATGTCCGCCCTCGGGCCGTAAATTCCGGCCCGGAGGCGGAATAACATGAACTAATTGTTAGATCCTAAAATGGCAGGAGTCACGTTGTTCAAAAATTATCTGAATCGTTCTAATATCTGATTTGGAGCACTAGAAATTTGTGTCGTTTCCATCGCGTATTGTTTACCTGATTGAAAGGATAAGTAAAAAGTGCAGCCGCTGTGTTTCCTAAAACAAAGCCTCACTGTGCTGTAATAGAAATGGAAAAAGGGCCCACAGTTATCTACTTTCCTCCATGATGAGAAGGGATAGAATCTTATACAGTGACTGTTTGTTATGTTGTTTAATTCACGTATAGTTCCTTTGAACTATTTTTAATACCTTCCTACTTGATGGAAATTATGTTGAACCATTTTATGAATTGTTTGATGTATTGCCAATTACTATTGTTTTAACCTCATTTTTGAGATTGGTCCCTTGCCCATGTTATATCTAATTGACAAGTATTATGTCTGCCTAGGTTGGTGTTTGCATATATATATATTTGTTCTATGTCAATCCAGGTTAGGCACCAGTAAGTAGTCAGCGATGAGTTTTGAATTTAATAACTTTGCCAGTGACAATGAAACGATGTAAAACTTTAAAAAGCTATAGTTCAAGTGAGATACCCTAAGTCACTTGGTATATGTTTCTAGTATTTCTTCCCATTCTCCTTCTTTAAATTGGGTTTTGAGGCTATCTCTCCACCATATTGCGTAAACTACAATTTTTAGTAGTTGTACCAGGTTTGCCTTCCCACCCACAGGTGACACAAGTGAACTTGGTTAATGCACCAGCACTGAATGTGTACGACAGGTTATAGTAGCTCCGCTGAATCCTGTCCAATATATTGTTGAAATAAAGTTATTGTTTTTGGTTGACTAACAATCCATTTAAAGGGATCAGGGGCACAATGGTAACAGAAACAAACCTATTTGATTATTCACAGTGTCATACATACACACTGCACTAAGAAGAATATACACTTTAAATAAAAAGCATTTATATGACAGGAACAACCTGATTCTCAGTACATCTAAAACATCTACAAAGGATATCGTAAAAATAGCAAGAAGGCACATTGTGAGCAGCAAGAACATAATTACCATTTTTAGCAGGGCTATTATGTCTTCTAAAATCTAAAACCCTAAAATCTACTTATTAGTCGCTACACCGAGAGAGCATGGAAAGCAGAGCAGCTTACAATCTAGAGTTTCTTAGGAAGAAGCAATGCATTGCCACAGCAACAACTGTCATTATAAGTGGAGGGGTGAAGGTAGTGTTCCGTGTGAAGGGCACACACACGCTGTGATAACAGCCTTTCATCTGGTACAAGGTGTAGCATCTTTGAAGTGCAGATACAGTAGGTGAGACATGGGCGATAATCTGGGCAAATGATCTCTCTATTAAGTGGTCAAATGGCAGGCCTAATATTCTAAATCTTATCAGAAATTGGGATTTCTTTCCTAAGCGAAAGTCAATTCACACTACATTGTTTTGACTCTATGGGGCCAATTATGATGGCGGACGGACCTGAGTCCGTCCGCCACCATAGAGTAGGCGGGAACCTCCGCATTGCCTGCGGAGTTCCCTCCTGTGCAATTAGGATGTGACCGCCACCCTGGCGGTCACATCCTCAACCTTTAACATTGCGGCGGGTGCAGCTTCAAGCTGTACCCGCCGCAATGTTAAAAATGCTTGCACGGCATTTGCGTGCACAAAGCAGCAGGCACCGCGCGGTGCCTGCCGCTTTGTCCACACAAATGCAGGGGGGTACCATAGGTACCCCTCATGTGCACCCCCAACCCCCCCTTCACCCAGGGGACCCGCAACGGGCCCCCGAAGTGAAGCTCCGTATGCTTTTCCACGGCGGAAAAGCCGCCGTGGAAAAGCACACTTTGTACTCCATCCTAATATGGATGGCGGTGTCTGATAGACACCTCCAGCCATGTTAATGCTTTTCCGCCGTGGTCGCCTTCCGACCGCGGCGGAAAAGCGGAGGACAGATTGTGAGACCCACCAGCCATCCTAATTTGGCGGTGGGTCTTTCAAGCCTCTGCGGCGGATTTCCCGCATCCTCCGGGCCGGCGGTGGCTTCCGCCGGCCCGGAGGATGCGGGAAATCCGCCATCGTAATGACCCCATAGTCTCTCCTTGTTCTCATATTACCTATGCATGGTGATAAGTAGACACCTGATCCAGACTGATATTGCATCAGGTGTTATGCGTATATCATCAATCAAACGACTTGATACTTTCACAATTCTTAGGAAGATATAAAGTCAGGCTTCATCTGCATTAAATGGCAGACTTGAAAATGTTTCTGCATACATTTAAAAAGATGCAAACGTCCATGATCTAAAATGGCGGCCTCCATGAGCCAAAATGTTGACCTTCATGATCTAAAATGGCGACTGGCCTATATATATATTTATATATATATATATATATATATATATATATATATATATATATATATATATAACACGATTATAACATGAAACATACGCTATTAATATATCATAAACATATGCAGTGAGTAGAGCAAAACACAAATACTTTAAAGCCTTGTTTTGTTTCAACAAATTCATAAAAGTATAGTCGGTCTAAATTATGTCTAAAGATGCGTGTTGGAGGTCCAACACAACAGTGATAATATGAATAGGCCAGATTAAAATACTCACTATAAAAATATATTAAAAAGTAAAAAAGAGTTTGATTTAAAAAAACTAAAAAAACTTTCATTTAGTCCATATTCCATGACGGCTGTGTGACATATGTGGTGAGTTCAGTTCTCATTGAAGAAACGGTCAACATCATTGGGTGCCTACATGGCATATGGATGATCTTAAAGGAAATCTACAAAAATATATTTTTCATTAATCCACACTGGTTTAGCAATTGGTTGCACGTCAGAAGCACTCAGCCTCCAAGAGGCTCAAAAGATAACAGTGAATTAAGCCACTCATCAAGAGGTGTGTCGAAAAGGGACACTGGTGACATTGCTCCATTATAGGTAGCATTCTTTAGAAGGGATAGATGCATTGCTTGGCATTGTCTTTGATGCTCATGTAGAGGTTGGATTATTGCTTCCATAGCGAGATAAGCCACTTGTGGTAAATATTTAATTACCGTCCTAATTTCTATGCAGGTAAGTACTTAAAATAAAATAACTCAATCGGAAAGAAAGACGCAGAGTCCGTGGTGTTAGAGTTCTTAGGGGTTTTATTCCGTAAAGGAATGGTTCTAGAACCGGATATCGGATTCCTGACACCACTGGGGTTCAGGAAGGGATAGAGCCATGCTTTATTGACAATACATAACTTTTATACTCAAATCACATAATGCAAACCAATACAGTAGGCGTAACAGCTGAGAGATACAAGATAAGAACACACACGTGTTAGCAATACGTAATCAGAAGGCGTGAACTAGGCGTGAACATAGAGGTGTGGGCTAGAAACGTCACAAGAAAAGTGTCATAAGTGGGTGGGTACATAGCAGAATCTCGCAATGTCAGCAGAAATCTGAGGTCTGGATGCGCGCGCAGCTGCATGACGTGTGATTGACGTGAAGCTGGAGGGTGCAGGGGACTTGACATTTACACTAGAGGGAAGAGACAGAAGTCTGGCATGTCAGATCAACTCGTACCTATATCATATCTGATATCTGATGTTTGGGAACCATGTTATCTAGAGGGAAAGGTCTCTCGGACAGAGGCTATTCTATACTGACTGTGAGTGCGTGTATAAGCGTCTAAGTGTCTGCATGAGATGCGAGGGGGCATGGGCCTACCATGGTAACAGAGCTATGAATTTACTTGCATGGAGACAGTGAGGCCGGGCCCTTTGCTCTGCAGCTGGAAGGATGTTTACTTGAACTAGTAGGCAGGAATGCATTTTCGAGGAGCGGAGCAGATAATTCGAAGGTTGAATACAGTCTTGGCAGGCAACAGGCTGAGCTAAGCGCCGTGAGCCGCACAGGGAGTAAGGCAGAGGTCACGGGTACAGAGGCCGGCCCAGGCTGAGGCAGTCAGAGTCTGAAGGCAGGAAAAAGCTCGATGGCAGAATTCAGGGCCTACTTCGCCTGGGCTGGAAAACGTGTAGAGTATACCACAAAAAGACGTTGCCAAGGCATACTTAGGAACGGAATATTCAACCCGTTCAGGGCGGATCTGAAAGAGGACATGTTAACGTTGGACGCAAATGTATTTGCGTCTTCATAACTAGCACAGGAGGGAAGTTACATGCACTTTAAGCTCGTACATGGAGACGGTGGGGTACACGTTAGGGAACATTTCCTGACCATAAAATTTATATTTCCTCATTCCCTCCTTGTTCCCTACGGACCCTTCATGATATATCAATCCTCATGAATCGATCAGTCTGTTCGCGTAACATCATTTGCTCTACTTTCTTCTTTTCGCGTTTTGAGTGGGAACTTGAATGCGGAATACATGATGTGGCACACAGGCCGCAAATCGCTGGCCCACATTGTAGGCACAGGCAGCAACTGAATACTATGACAAGGGCAATGCCTAGGAAGGATAGGATCTTCCATCCCCAAGCGGTCAACGTTGTCCAGAACCAACCGGACCAAGTCCAGGTGCCTGGATTCTGATGTATCAAACTTGCAATTTTATGAAGACGAGTGATAGCTTTATATACTGTTGGCGCGTTTTCTGGAATGAAAACACAGCAACTTGACCCGATGACCTTACAGGCTCCGCCCCTATCTGCTAGGATGACGTCAATAACAAGACGATTTTGAAGAACAACAACCCGCATGGCGGACTGCTCCTCTGTTAAGTTGCCTAGAGCGGAAGTAGTTTCATTCACTACTGCTTCAAGAGTTCTAGTTAATTTTCGTATCAGTTTACTATTAAAGACAGTACCTAAGTAGGGGAAGAAACCTTTATTGAAGTCTGTGTATTGCTCCCATGCCGTTTCAGTGTAGTCGACAATCGGGAGATCTCTTCGGATTCTATTGTTTACTAGATTTGTATTTCTGTGATAATCAGGAGGGGCTAGGAAAACAGGGGGCAGAAGGAATGCAATGTAACAGGTGCCATCCCAATCCAAAGGTAAGCGTATGTATGCGGTGTGGCCGCAAACAAAGTAGGAATGACGAGTAGCTCTAAATGTAGACTTGCCTTGATCACTGAATTCGACCACAGTAGTACATTTACTATGACCTAAGTGTACTGAAGCCTTCTTTCTGACACATAAGTCACCTGTGACTGGTAGTACTGACATAGCAGGGAGAACTGGTGCAGCTTCGGATTCAACAGTAAGAATCATGAGGTTAATTGTATAATTACCTAATCCATATACTTCATTTTCTAGATCAGTTCCTGTTCTAGTGGGAAGTCCCTTCTTGTCTGGGTAACAGGCGTTAAGCAGAACTAAGTTCAGGTTTCCCCAAACCCAATTTCCTTCGAAAATATCGGAATCTAAAGAATTAATCAATCTAAACCATGCACCACATGAGCCATTGTGAGTGAACGGGTATGGAAAGAGAGGCAGAACTCCCTTGTATTTCTGATAAGGAGGGAGTCGACCACATATCCAACAATTCGTAGCGTTATTAGTCTGATGGGAGTGATGTAACATACTAATGAATGTGTGGTTGCACAGCGCAAGTCGGTAAGACAACTCGTGCGGAGGTAATTCACTAAAAGAATGTTCGGCAGTGACATTGTAAACAGATTGTGCACGCTTGAATATAGGGTAGTATACATGCAGCAATATACTGGCAGCAATAATCAAAAAGCTTAGAAAAAACATAACCAATAATGTCACTATACAGTGACTACGGAGTGATTTACAATATGCACGTTTCTTGAGTTGTCTCTGTCTATCTCTCTCTCTATCTTGGTCTAGGGGATACATGTCAGAAACTATTTAACCGATTCACCTAGGGGAGGACTTAAACAATTAAACTGTCTGACTTGCTAGACCTTAATTTAGACTTATATTCTTCTTGCGGAGTTTTCTCTCTCTTGGGAACTTTAAAGTCACTAGAATCGGGGCAGTCCTTTGAGGGGGTGGAAGAGTCAGTTTCTGGCAACAGTTCATTACACTTCTTAATATGGCTCGTATGGATCCACCCCTTTCGGCCCTCAACCTTGATTGCAGTCCTCGTGGTCAGAAGGACGAGCTTCGGCTCCTGCCAGCGGGGCTCCAGCGGACTCCTCCTATCGAAGTTGCGGATCAGCACAGTATCACCTGGACGGACATCGTGTGGCTTTACATCAGTGTTGTCGGGAAAGGCTGCGGCAACCTGTGAACGACATGATTGGAGTGCAGACATCAAGGAGGCAAGGTAATCTGTCAGCATATTACAATCAACATCAGTTATTTTCTTAGGCATGGGTGTCCCCCACATATTTGGTGGTCGGCCAAAGACCACCTCATACGGGGATAGTCCTGATCTCGAATGTGGGACCATTCTCATGTAGAATAGTGCAACTGGCAGGGCGACTATCCAGTCGACCCCTTTCTCTTTACATATTTTGGCAAGACGTGTTTTCAGTGTCTGATTATGCCTTTCTACAAGGCCAGCTGCCTCGGGATGTCGGACACAATGGAATTTCCACTGGTATCCTAGCAGGAGTGAAACCTGCTTCATGAGCTCGGACGAGAATGGCTGTCCGTTATCTGAGTACACGATACGAGGCAAGCCGTACCGTGGGAAGAATTCTCGAACCAGCTGCTTGGCAGTGGTCGGGGCTGTGTAATCTGGAACTGGATATGCTTCGGTCCAACGGGAAAGTGCACAAACAACTACGAGGACATACTTGAATCCTCGACAACGTTCCATCTGGATATAATCCATCTGGAGGACTTCAAAAGGGTGATCGGGAGGATGAAATCCACCTTGCTCTACAGGGACGCTTTTACCTGGATTGAACTGACAACAGCTCATGCAAGTACGCACTTTCTGTTTCGCTGCTGCTCGTAAATGTTTGTTGTACCAGAGATTCTGTAAACTGTCTAACATAGCTTTTTCTCCTAGGTGTGCTGGACTATGTGCTGTATTTATTATGACTTGAACCATAGAGTCGGGGAGAAACCATGTAGATTTTCCCTTCGTCATCCATCCCTGATCTGTCTGGATCCCTCCTAATTCAGTCCATTTCTTGATTTCATCTGCAGTAGCATGAGTCTGAATATCGATTACATCTAGTGTGGGATCCCTAACTGTCATACAATGTGTCGGCACTATGATCTTTGTCACATCAGTTGTCTGGGTGTGAGTCAATGCTGTATGTTTTGCTGTTTGGTCTGCCAGGTCGTTACCCTGGGAAATAGAATCTGTAACTCTAGTATGTGCTTTACACTTCATGATGGATATGCCTGAAGGCAAATGGATTGCTTCTAACAGTGCTTGCATGAGAGGACCGTGTTGGATCTTGGCACCGTGAGAGGTCAAGAAACCTCGTTCTTGCCATAACACTCCGAAGTCGTGTACGACTCCGAAAGCATAACGTGAATCGGTGTATATGTTAACATTTCTGTTCTTGGCTAGTATACAGGCTCGGGTCAGAGCGATAAGCTCTGCTGCTTGAGCGGACAGTGTATCGATACGGTGTGTTTCTTTGACTTCAGTTTCAGTGGTCACTGCATACGCGGCCACTAATTCTCCTGTGCTTGTTCTCATACATGAACCGTCCACGTAAAGTGTCAGGTCTGGATTTGTCAGTGCAACATCTGTTAAGTCTCGTCGGGCCTTTGTTACTGCATTAATGATCTCTATACAATCATGCGGGGCTGAGTCTGTCATAATCGAGGGTAACAATGTTGCAGGATTTAGAATGTTACAGCGTCTGATTTCTATGTGTGGCTGGAATAGCGTTAATTCATAACCTGTCAGTCGTGCTATAGTCAGGTGTTGAGTCTGTGTTCGGTTTAGAAGGACCTCTACAGAATGTGGAACTTGTACTGTCAATGGATGTCCTAGTACTATTGAGTCGCTTTGTCTGATTGCTAGGGCTGTCGCTGCAACTGATTTTAAGCACGCAGGCAGAGCCTGGGCCACTGAATCCAATGTACTTGAAAAATAAGCGCAAGGCTTATGTGAACCTGCTTGATCTTGAGTGAGGACAGACAACGCTGTACCATCACGTTCTGTAACAAAAAGTGTAAAAGGTTTGCTGTAACATGGTGTCGCTAAAACTGGTGCTTGACATAAAGCTTTCTTTAATTCCTCAAAAGCCTGTGTATGTTCCTGAGTCCAAGGAAGGGCAGTCGAAGTCGCTGCCTCCTGTGTTGTCAACTGAATGAGTGGTTTAGCTAGAAATGCATACTGAGGAATCCATTGTCTGCAGTACGAGGTGAGGCCTATAAAGGCCCGCACTTCCTTTTGTGTCTGGGGTTGTGGCATGTTTACAATTAACTGGATGCGATCAGGAGTGAGCTGTCTCCCCACTTTGGACAGCAATTGACCCAGGTACACAACTTGCTGAACACAGAATTGTAACTTCGAAGGAGACACCCTGTGTCCCTTGTCGGCCAGAAAATGTAAAACTATCAGTGATGCCTGTTCACATTCGGGTTCACTTCGTGCGGTGATCAGCAGATCATCGACGTACTGTAACAAGGCAGTGTTAACTGGCATTTGGATACAGTCAAGTTGTCTTTTCAGTGCTTGGCTATAGATGCTGGGGCTTTCTGTGAATCCTTGAGGTACGCGTGAAAATTTGAAACTTCGTCCATTTAAACTGAATCCGAAGAGATATTGGCTCTCTGGATCAATGGGCACACTGAAGAAGGCGTTCTTGAGGTCAATTACAGTAAAGAACGTCGCTTCTGAATCAATAGCAGTCAATAAGGATGAGATGTCGGGAACCACAGGATACTGTGGTACAATGCATTTATTTAATTCTCGTAAATCAATCACCAGCCGATATACAGGCGGTGCATTGGGATCAGTACGTTTAAGAATCGGAATGATAGGGGAATTACAGATGTTGGAGTTGGTTTCTACGACCACTCCTTGGGCAATGAGCTCTTCAATGATTTCCAGTAAAGCCACTACAGCATCGGGTGGTAACTTGTATTGTCTGATTCGAGGTAAAACAACTCCTGGTTTGAGTGTAACACGGTATGGTGTGATGTGCATACAACCTACATCGGTTGGGCCTTGTGCCCACAGGTGTTTCGGTACATTTTTCAATCTGACATCAAACTCTCGAATTACATAGTGACCCTTAAAGTCTCGTAGAAAAAGTCTAACTCCCTCCGGAGAACAACATATCACTGCTCCTAGAGCCTTCAGTGTCTTGATACCTAGCAAGTTTTCTGGACATGATTTCGTGAGTAACAAGTCTGTAACACGTGATAATGGACCTACTGCTAGGGGAACAGGCTTCGATACTTCATTTACAATAGGCTGTCCTGAAAAACCAAGGGAAACATTCTGTGAGCCTGAGAGGGGTGCCCCTGGAACTTCGTTATGACTGATCGTGGTGCGGCTTGCCCCTGTGTCAATTAAAAACTTTCTGTCTTTTCCCAATACCTGACTATGTACATAAGGACCCTCTTGATCTACAGGAATTTCAATAAGAGGCAAGCCAACCTCCCTCTCTAGGCTTTTTCATGTGTATCGCTGATAATCGGGATAATCAGATTGGGCATACTGGTACATCTGCTGTGAAACTTGCTGCGTCGCAGCAATGGGCTGTGGCTGTGATACCGCTACGGTCTGTACTCTATGTGGTGGAGCATGCATAGGCTGTGTATTCTGTGAAGTCTGTTGCTGGACTTGGTCTTGTCTAGGCTGACGCGGTCTTTCTTTAGTTTTACCTGTTGCGATATTGTGTTTCAGGACTGGACATTCATGTACGTAGTGACCTGGCTGTTTGCAATAGTTGCATGTCCCTTTAACGGGAGCTGCTGAATTACCTGTCTGGGTCGCACTCTTTTTCTGGCCGTCGGCTGGAACCGACTGGGCCACTAACATTTTCATTTTCGTGTCTTTCATACGTCTCTGCTCGTGATCTTGTTCTTCTCTAATTCTGTTCTGGTGATATTGTAACATTTGTAACATTTGAGATGGCGTGTTTGCTTGCCATGTACTTTCGACTTTATATACACGGTTCTTAACTTGTGTCAGGGAATTCTCTACTAATTTTGTTACAAAAAGATGTGGGTATGACTCGCTACCTGGTTTCAGGCCACTATTAATAATGAAACATTTCTCGAATCTTGAATAGAAGTCACTAGTATCTTCATCGTGTTTCTGTTTACAGGCTGAGATTGCGTCCCAGTCTTCCTTTTTAGTTGTCAATAATCTTGGCAAAACCTGTACTATTAAACCTGGTAATGCTTTAGCTTTGTCCCCAAGGCCTAGCCCTGGAGTACGACCTTTTTCCTCGTCTTCTATTTCAGTCCAAATAATCTTTTTATCTCCCACCTCCCATTCTTTTTCCTTGAGTTTCTCGTAAATGCCGGTGGGCAGCAGTACTTTTAACAATTTCATAATATCCGTATACGTGTAATCTCCCATGAGTAACATATCTTTAAGTTCTCGGTGAAAACCTGCAGGGTCTTTATCGTGACAGGGTACTAGTTTCTTCATTTCTAACAATTCCAACTTTGTTAAAGGTGTGTACACAAACACACGTTCCAAGGTATTATTGGCATTCATAACTGGGTGTACTTCTCGTAAAGGATTCTGCCTGTCAAAATGGAACATTTTTCTTTCTAAGGGCGGAGCTGAAACATATTGTGGGCCTAAGAAAGCGTTATATCTGTGCCGTTGTTCTAGAATTATTTGAATTAACTTGGTACTTAGGCCTCTCCATCTATTCATAAGTAGTGCTTCTAATGTATCCGGCAAGGGACCTGGATCAGAATGTTGATTTCTGTATAACGTGAGGAGATGCTGAATCATGTATACACCAGCTAATTTCTGCTCGTCTGGGGAAAGGTTCAAAAATGTCTGTGCTACTGTATCATCGTTGTATGTGCCGGGATTGTCAGCCCATAGTACTGCTGACCGGGCTAGTTCTTGTTCATCCATAGAATTGAGTACGTGGTACCCCATTCGTTCTTGAAGTCTTTTATCGGTAACCTGAAACAGATATTCAGGAGAACTTGGCTTTGATATGCCAGAGAGAAAAACTCTCTTGCTTTCTGGACGAATGCCTTTCTTAAGGTAATTTCCCTTACCTACATACGCTATCATTTCTTTAGTCGTGCCAGATTCTTCAGGTTCGTCCTCCTCGGAGGAGTTATTCCGGTCGCTATCTTTTTTCTTTTCTTGTTCTTTTTCGTGTATGTCTATTACTGCCTTTCTGATTTTCTTGTACATGCTTGCTATACTGCTCAGTTTATCATGGTTTCCCTCGGCTATATTCTGACCCCACTTATTTAGTGCTTCCATCTCTTCTTTGTCTACTCCAGGTCTGTCTCGTTCTCTTATTAAGCAATTTATGAAAAATCGTAATATACAACCTTGAGTGTCGGCTTTCTGGTGAGCCAGGGCCTCTTTAATACTGTCAGGATCTTCCCCAGTCTGGACAAAATGATATATTCTATCTAGGTGTTCAGTCATCCCTGGGAATAGCACTAGGTAATCTGTAACTTTTCGTAAGCGTAGTGATGCTAACAACATTCTATCGTCTTTACCAGGTACTGGATCGTATCTGCAAATTGGAAGGGGTTCTTTAAGCATGTCGAAACTTGGTGTTTGGGGTGTACGTTGCTTCATTAGGTCCCTAACGTTTAATCTGTGTGGTTGTGGCGGGGTCTGGAAACCTCCTCTCGCACCCCCTGAGGCGGAGGCTTGAGCATTGTTTACCTGTGGAGTCTGTATGTGTACCTGAACTTGTCTTTTATTTAGATCAGGTGAAAACGGATTTAGTGTATTAATCTTAGGTGTGGGAAGTGGTGGAGGTGGAGGAGCAGGCTGTCGAACGGGTGAACTTTGTTGCGGTCCTGGCTGGGCATTGTCTTGGAGTGGGTTGCCACCTCCTCCGTCACCATCAGTAGGCGGTACGTGGGCACGTGTATTGATGTAAGCGGGAGCTACATCGTCTAGATAGGAAGCAAGGAATATGTCTTTGGTGGTCTTGTGGCTTACTTTAGTCGGAACCAATGGGGGCGGCAGATCTTTCAGTATTTCTAAAGTGGCCTTAGGCAGACCCTCGGCCACTATATACATGCCATTTGCAAGAGTGTTTCGCATGCGGTCTACTTGTTCTGCTTTTACTCGGATCCCTTCAGTAACTAATTCGTTTTCTCGGACTTCATCTGACTCTTCTCTATGTTTTTCTGCTTTTCGGAATGCTTTTTCGGCACGTTTATGTGATTCTTTATGCCACAATTCTATGGCATCTTTCTGGGATTGTCTGGCTTTCTTTTTCCATAGCGCTTCCTCTACTTTCATGATGCACTCGGCATCCCATGTTCCTGTAACGGGCCACCTGTGTCTCTCTTCTAGATGCTTGGTATAATCGGCCCATAAATCTAGGTACAGTATGGCATCTAAGCCATGTTTATGGTACATAAAATTTCCAGGAGTGTCCCTAGGTGGGACAGGAATTTCTTCCTCTAGTATCCCTTTCCTAGTTCCTATCTGTCTTAATTTATTGAAAAACGGCATCTTGTTACTTGGTACTGGATACTCGATACTTGTTACTCGATACTTGTTACTTACTCCGAATACAGCTAGTTACGAAAACACAGTAATGTACATAAAACAGTCACTCATACCACGACATTAATCACATGAAACATTTTGAACACATATTACTACCCTTGATACTGGATGTACTGCTAAACAGTACAGATACACTGTCTAAAACAGTGCAAGAACTTGAATGCTTGATGTACTGCTAAACAGCACAGATACACTGTCTAAAACAATGCAGACCGTGTTTGTGTACCCAAACCCGTCTTTACCGGATACATAACAATGCACCCGTCTAGATGCGTCCCCAGCAACGGTACTCACCGGGAAGCACGGAACAGAAGGCCTCGGAAAACTCGACTGGACTGGACCGGACTGGACTGGACTCGACTCGATACGTGAATACTGGTGGGCCTCTTGAAACCTCGGACCTTGCTTCTTTCGGCTAGGCTCTGGTCGGGATCCTCCGCACTCCTCACCGCCTCGTCTGGGTGCTGATCGCAGTCTCCGTCACCTCCGTAGGTCTGAGGGAGATACAGGAAATCCTGCGGGTACGCGTAATTGTCCGTCTTGACTGTGGCAGGGGGCCAAGGCTGCAACGTACCTACCGGCGCGTGGGGTGGGGGAGGGGTCCCTGTTCGGGCACCAAAATAATGTGATAAATATTTAATTACCGTCCTAATTTCTATGCAGGTAAGTACTTAAAATAAAATAACTCAATCGGAAAGAAAGACGCAGAGTCCGTGGTGTTAGAGTTCTTAGGGGTTTTATTCCTTAAAGGAATGGTTCTAGAACCGGATATCGGATTCCTGACACCACTGGGGTTCAGGAAGGGATAGAGCCATGCTTTATTGACAATACATAACTTTTATACTCAAATCACATAATGCAAACCAATACAGTAGGCGTAACAGCTGAGAGATACAAGATAAGAACACACACGTGTTAGCAATACGTAATCAGAAGGCGTGAACTAGGCGTGAACATAGAGGTGTGGGCTAGAAACGTCACAAGAAAAGTGTCATAAGTGGGTGGGTACATAGCAGAATCTCGCAATGTCAGCAGAAATCTGAGGTCTGGATGCGCGCGCAGCTGCATGACGTGTGATTGACGTGAAGCTGGAGGGTGCAGGGGACTTGACATTTACACTAGAGGGAAGAGACAGAAGTCTGGCATGTCAGATCAACTCGTACCTATATCATATCTGATATCTGATGTTTGGGAACCATGTTATCTAGAGGGAAAGGTCTCTCGGACAGAGGCTATTCTATACTGACTGTGAGTGCGTGTATAAGCGTCTAAGTGTCTGCATGAGATGCGAGGGGGCATGGGCCTACCATGGTAACAGAGCTATGAATTTACTTGCACGGAGACAGTGAGGCCGGGCCCTTTGCTCTGCAGCTGGAAGGATGTTTACTTGAACTAGTAGGCAGGAATGCATTTTCGAGGAGCGGAGCAGATAATTCGAAGGTTGAATACAGTCTTGGCAGGCAACAGGCTGAGCTAAGCGCCGTGAGCCGCACAGGGAGTAAGGCAGAGGTCACGGGTACAGAGGCCGGCCCAGGCTGAGGCAGTCAGAGTCTGAAGGCAGGAAAAAGCTCGATGGCAGAATTCAGGGCCTACTTCGCCTGGGCTGGAAAACGTGTAGAGTATACCACAAAAAGACGTTGGCAAGGCATACTTAGGAACGGAATATTCAACCCGTTCAGGGCGGATCTGAAAGAGGACATGTTAACGTTGGACGCAAATGTATTTGCGTCTTCATAACTAGCACAGGAGGGAAGTTACATGCACTTTAAGCTCGTACATGGAGACGGTGGGGTACACGTTAGGGAACATTTCCTGACCATAAAATTTATATTTCCTCACACTGGAGGCTGTTCCAGCTGTAAGTCCAGGATGATTTCAGTCAGACAGTTAAAGGTGAGCATCGCTGAGTTCAGATAGCCAAACATATCCTATATAACTTGCTAGAGTCTCTCAGCACCTTTGTTCAGCTGGATACATGTACTCCATGTTGTTGACTTCCTTGTTGGAACAGGAAAAAGTTGATGATTATTATTATTATTATTAAAAGGCTCTTCTATAGCGCATGGCCACTCGGGAGCATCCCAGCGCTTAAGACTAACCAAGCAGAGATGGATTAAAAATAGAGAGCTATTTTAACTAGTTTTTTGGAAACAGAAGAGTTTTTAACTTTTTCCGAAAGACAAGGAGGTTAGGCTCTTGGCGAAGAGGTGGAGGAAGAGCATTCCACAGCCCAGCCGCGTTGTGCGAGAACAGGCGACCTCCTGTGCGGGATCTCCTGATCCTAGGCACTGTCAGCAAATTTTGTTGGTTCGAGCGAAGATTCCTGGTAGGGTTGTAAGGTCTGATCATATCCTCTAGAATGGGGGGGCCACTCCCATAGAGTGTTTTATGGACCGTGCAGAGGGTCTTAAAATGGATTCGCTCCTTTATGGGGAGCCAATGCAAGGTGCGGAGTGCGGGCCTGGCTGATGTACGATGGCTCGTGCCCGTGAGTAGCCGTGCTGCGGAATTCTGGACAACCTGAAGTTGCCGGATAACCGACACGGGGGCTCCAAGATAGAGCGCATTTCCATAATCCAACCTGGATAGGACAAGGGACCGGA
The DNA here is from genome assembly GCF_964263255.1 of Lissotriton vulgaris. Taxonomy (NCBI): domain Eukaryota; kingdom Metazoa; phylum Chordata; class Amphibia; order Caudata; family Salamandridae; genus Lissotriton; species Lissotriton vulgaris. The sequence goes on from NC_141694.1 coordinate 1,842,754,774, forward strand.
CAATGGTTTTCTTTGCTGCCTCGGGTAACTGAGGAAAGATTTTCCGGATTGTTTTCAGCAGTCCGAAGCAGGTGGCTACTGTTTTCCTTGCCTGGGTCTTAAATGACAACTCTGCGTCCAACCAGAAGCCGAGACTCTTTATCTCGGTCTTTGGGGTGGGTCCTGGGCCCATGCAGGAGGGCCAGTGTATCGAGTTGTCAAATGGGGCTCGATTTCCTAGAAGCATCAGCTCCGTTTTACCTCCATTCAATTTCAGGTGGGACAGGTCCATCCAGTTTGCTACTGCCTCCAGGCAATGACAGAGCCTGGAGGGGGAGGATTCCAACTGATTAAGAGACACAGCCGATTAGCAATATGATGGTGGAGAATCCTTCAAAAAGGCTGGAGGATAAAGAATGAAAAAAATTATGGAATTATTCCAATTATTACTTGAAATCCAGTCACCAGACCAGACCTAATGTTCTTAAAAAGATGCATAGAAGCAGTCATCAAACAGAAATAAGAGCAGTGCTTAATTTGTAAAATATGAAGTGCAGGTGCTCAAGTTTTTGTCGGAGGCCACACCTACTTTTCTCTGGCCCCACCCACTTTCCTCACTGGCACCACGCCACTTATTAGATTCGCTCCACCCATATCTTTAACTGCCACTGCTAAAAGTCAGATGTAATACCTGATCAGAATTTAAGCAAAGAAGATTTACTCATAGTAAGGGTTTGATAGGAAGTTCCCCTGCCCAGTGAAATTTTTAAAAAAGATTAAATAAAATGTGCATTTAAAGCACAATTTTGGAATAAATTAGCTAAAATCACTAATGCATTGAAAAGGGACACTCCGCTACTGCCGAGGTTCTATAGATAATGTGGGAGTTTCAGTCTTGCAGTCCTCTCAGCATGGACCTGAACCTATGACCCTTAGATCTTGTACCAATGATGAGACTACAGTCACTGTCTTGGTACCTACCTAGCTCCATCACAGAGAGACCAATCACAGACAGTCTGTATCTTATTACCTCACCATCTACTGTAGCCTGCCAAATTCTTGTCATGCTTTCACTGACTATTGTCAGTCTGTACCTTGTCACCAACTCAACCCAGCCTTTTATTACTTCTGTAGGGGGAGGCTGCCAGTGTCTCTAGTAAACAACCCTGGCTGCAGCCAGCATGTATTCATCTGCTTGAACTGTGGACCACAACAATTAGGCCTCTCCAGTAAAGTACAATAGTCTACTGAGGGTTTGCACTTGTATGCCAGTTTTTAAATACAATTTACTACGCTATATCTTGGTTACTGAAAAGAGCACAGCTACGCTCACTGTGTGTTTGAGCCCAGGAGCGGATATGATATCAGATGCAGGTTTTTTGGTCTACTACTAAATAAAGCACCAGAAATGATATACGTCAACCATTACATGGCCATCTACATCAACCAGATCCATCCATTACATGTCCACATCCATTGTATGTTTGATGCAGCATGCAGGCAATCTTCGCAGCTGGTATAGACCTAGGCGACTCAGGCGAGCTATTCTTTCTGTTCATCAGTAGCACCACTCTTGGTGCATTGCAAGCTGGGGTTCAACTTCCGGCACACTTTTCAGTATGACCTGTGTGCATGTACCTGTGTACCGCCAGCAGCAGCTAGTACTAGGGGGCCGCCGGCCAGGCAGTCCATCTCTCATCATGATGATCATTCTTTCAATCATGATCATTTGAATAATTCTTGTGTAGCAGATCCGCCGGGCCAGAGAAACTTACTAGTCTTTGACCTGCTAACGACCGTCGACTCATGCCACAACCACACCCCCAAAATAAAAAAGCAGCGTTGCTTTGGCATGGGCCACTGCCAGCCACCCACGGCATATTTTGGGGAATTTTGGCTTTATGGCTTGGCGGCTACGCTACGTCGCTACTACTAGTTACTTAACATCTTCAGTACTGTACTGCAGCTATGCTTGCTTAACTCTGGTTCCGGTTCGTTCGTGGTGGACCCAGTGGGTGGCCGGGACACACACTGACTGCATTCACACTGCCTTGCTTAGTCTATTAACAATAACTGATTAGGCCTGGTCTGTCAGCCTGCCGCTTGCTTCACCTGGTGCTGTTGCCAGTACTGGCGCAGCGCTACTGCTGCCAGCCCTCACGTCGTCGTTGGATGGTCGGGTGAGGTTGCAGTGGATTGCTTGAAAAGCCATTCGGGACTCCGTGGTGGGGTGTAGCCGTGCGGGTATGCTGGGGCATGGCCGCGTGGCAAATGCGCACAATATGAAAAGATCTGCACATGCTGCCTTCTGCCGCACAGCACCAATACCCATAGAACCAAAATCCAGCCCAAAATCAGTGTCCCGACCACCGGGCCGGAAACACTGTGATTGAACTAAGGGCTGAGGCCACCACGCAATCAACAAACGATTGAGATTCATGAATCTCCATTCTCTTCTTGGCTCAACCAGGGCAGGCCAGGCGGCTCGCTCATCACAACTACGCGCTGGGAGTTCTGGACAATTGCACTTTGGCGGTATATTTCATTAACCCCTTCACTGCGGCGGCTTTTCCGCCGCAGTGCTAAGGGGGCGTGGCGGAAATGCGGCGGGCACATGCTGGTGACGGAACCGCTCCGTCACCAGCGTCGGTTGCGCTGTGCTTATGATGGAGCAGTTCCGTCATGGCCCCGCCCGCTCAATAGAACGCTCAGCGCAGGCGCGGAATTCGCGCCGCGCAGGAGCGTCGGGCGGGCCATGACGAAACCGCTCCATCATCAGCACAGCGCCACCGCAGCTGATGATGGAGCGGTTCCGTCATCAGCATGCAACGGGTTAAACAAAAGAAAAAACAAACAAAAAAATACTCAAGCAGCAGCGGTTTATGAAGTGGGGAATCCGCTCAGACCACCCTCTGATCCTACCAGGAGCGCCCTTCTCTGATGGAAGCTTTGACCACAGGCATGTGAGATGCAGAGAAGCTCACGAAAGACAGTTGCACACCATGCTTCATCTAAAAACCTTAATGCAAACATCAGTACCCAGATAGCACAAGTGGGGGGGGTGCAATCTACTCTCTCAGTACCTTCCCCCTGTAGTTCCTTTGTGAGCAGGTTTCGCCCATTTGTCGAATCCGGGTAGAATGATAAAAGGGCTGAAAAGCTGTCTGACTAGATTTGTATTGATTTTAGTGCTCAAGAGGCACAACTGGCCAAGCCTCCTTGCAATAGGCAGAGTCGTCTTCATCAAACTTAGCTGTGCTGACTGTATTGTATTGTATTTTGAGTTTGTAGAGCGCATAAATCACCTGTAGGTCTCATAGCGCTAGCAGAGCTTAGGTGAGAAGACAGAGGGACAGGCAGGGCTTGAAAAGACAGGTTTTTAACTGTGACCTCGGCCAGAATCAGAAGTTTGTTCTGAGTGGAGTGTGCAGAAACCTCTATGTGCTATGGGCTTGCTCCATTGCCTATTTCTACGTCAGTTTCACATGTCTACTAACTGAACATGTTCTAATTTCAGCTTGATCCAGCGCAACGTGTTAAAGTGCCTCGTTTCCTTGTTGCTAGATCGCCGCCATTCACAAATACCTAGACAAATCAGATTTACAAGAACTGGTGCAACTCTGCATATTTGCGCCAGTTCACTCAATGAAATTGTGTAGATTTCACGGAGTCACTTTTACGAGGCTCCCTTGCGATGGAACACCCACCCTTTATACATTATACCTGACGCAGGTGTAATGTAGCACAGGGCTTTACAATGTGACGCATCTCCCTAGATGCGACACGTTGTAAATATGTTGCATGGTTGCGCATTGTTTATGACACAGCTGCGTCAATGGTGGGGTAGAGTTGGCGCAAGGGGCTTGTAAATCTGCCCCTTGGTTCATATTGCATTCTGAACGCAAGCACGCTTCCATGGGTTGACACACAGAGCCAGATCCTTAGACGCCCATCACGATGGGGCAGATTTACAAGCACCTTGCACCATTTTTGCCTCGCTGTTGCATCACTTTTTGTCACGCAGCAGCAGTGTAAAAATGCGGCCCATTTACAACGTGACGCATCTAGGGAGACGCGTCACGTTGTAAAGCCCTGCATCACATTATACCTGCATCAGGTATAATGTTTGCAGGGTGGGCGTTCCAACGCATAAAAGCCTTGTAGAAGTGATGCAGCGCCACTGCGTCAACTTTTTACGCCTGCTTGAAGCAGGTGTAAGGAGTGACGCAGCACAATGAGGATATCCCGCGTCTGCATTGCTGGAGTTCCATCATGCTTGCGACACAACTCCAGCAATGCGTGACTTTTGCGTCAACAGATGCGTCAGAATTTCTGACGCATCAGTCAATCCTTGCGCCATGGTGCTCCGTATTGTAAATACGACGTATCCATAGTGGCGCAAGGGTTTCCAATAGTGGCGCAGGGAAAGTGACGCATCTTTACAGATGCGTCCCTTTCTTGTAAATCTGCGCCCCTGAATGTAAACTGGTGGTAGACTATGACAGCTTCAGGAGCCAACTAAACTTGAATCATGGAGTTTCACCTCCAACCAAAATCACTGAAGGACAAGGATTGCGACTGATGAGCATCATAAACAGGTTCCCATTCTTGCAGCTTTCTGGACTATAAATTATCCTATGTAAACCAGAGCACAAACTTTGTAAAGCATAACACCACACTATGAAGAGGCTGAAATATGAGGTACTTCATTTCATCTGTTTGGGAGCAGGAGATGTTGAAGCCTGCCTCACAGGTGTGGCTGACATAAGAGGAGTTGGGTTCACTTACAGAACTTGTTCTTTTATCTGTGATGAACGTTGGTGTCTGCGAGGGTGAATGAGAAGTCAGAGGGTCCCATCAGGCAGAACCGATATTTAGGACTTAAGCGGTGGGTCTGGTAGTTGTGGACAGGATCAGTGGCTGGCGTGTCCTAGGGTAGAGCGGATACAGTAAGGCCAGTGCCTGGGAACTAATGAGGGCGAGGCGTTGACGGGTGTAGCAGGTGCAGTGGCACCGGGGCACGGAAGACTGCGGGACCCACAAAACACTGATTATTGCTTTATTGTCAAGGTTCAGATAGCAGCGAGTGGGCCCGTTTCCTTTCTTGCACCAAGGGCCAAGACACGCTGCCTACGTCATATGTAGTGACGGGCGACCAGAGGCGTAGTGAGGGTAACAGTCTGCAAAAAACACACCTCCCAACCGCCCCTATCGGCACTGTCGTAGGTGAATGCAGATGAGCGAATTTTTCATTTTGAAACTGTGAGATATTTGCGTCGGAGCTCGGAGGCAAGGGCCTTTCCTGGATGGTCTGAACCAATAAGAGCAGGGCTGTATCTACTCACCTCCTGTCTTAAGAAAGGAGGGAAGCTGCTGTCTCCTGCCGCCTGCCCCATCCCATCATAGACTTCCATCCCTCCCCTTCGTCAATGCCTCATTTCATGGCCTGGCTAAGCAAATACATATATTAACAAGCATTTACAATGCAATGGTCTCAGCATTGTTAAAGTTAGAGCTATTGGCATTGCTCATGACATTTTTTATTTATGATTTTGTTTTTAAAACATATAAATAAATGGCATTGTCATTTACAATGCCAATAGCTTAATCTCTCGCAAATGCGAGACCTATTGTATTTGCACCCACACACAGAGCCACACACAAAGCCACCCACACACACATACAGAGCCACCCACACAGAGCCACCCAGTCATTCACATAGAGCCACCCACGCACAGAGCCACCCACACACACCGAGCCACCCTCACACATACAGAGCCACCCTCACATAGACAGAGCCACCCTCACACAGACAGAGCCACCCTCACACAGAGTCACACACACAGAGCCACACGCACAGAGCCACACAGAGGCAAGAAAGACCCGCTGTGTACAAGCATTTACAAGTGGGGCCGGGGCCGGAGACACGAACAGCGGGAGGAGGGGGGGGCGGGAACAGGCACACGGACAGCGGGAGGGGGGGCGGGAACGGGCACACGGATAGCGGGAGGGGAACACTCACCAGGAATTTTTTCGGCGGCGGTCGGCCTGGAGGAATGACAAAACAAACCTTAAAAAAAAAAAACACCTCCCACCGCCGCAATGACGTTTTAAAAGGGGCTGAGAGGGGAAAAAAAATCACCAGAATGCCCACGAATCGCCTCGGACAATGACGGACGCTCTCTCTCTTCCAATGGCTAGCCTCCATTTATGGAGCTAGCCAATGGAACAGAGAGGCGGGAATAAGCCACATACTCTGGTAACATAAGATTTCGTCTGTGCGAACGCTGCTGCGCAGCGGACGCCAGGCAAAACCTAAAAACTGCTGGCTATGTAGTGGCATAACAAAGTTCTAAACTCAATATTGACCATAATGCACGTGGCTGCCTCACATACATATCTAAAACACTGGCAAGATTAATTTCAATTTGCAATCATTCAATCTAAACATGACTTTGCTTCATAACAGTGTACGCTAAATCGGTTTGCTGGGGTAGTTTCATTAGATCTTCCTCCCTTACTGCCTGCCACAACACCACTTCTCTCCTTTCAAGTTATCTAAGAAATCAGACACGATGATGATCAGACCCCACAACTGACCATTTTCTTCCATTTGCTTTCTCTGGCAATCAATCATGTTCATTTTGCTCATTAGAGAATAAGCAGCATACAAGTATGTAACTTGAATAACACAGATGTTATATGTATGCCTTGTTGATACAATTGCCGAAGCACATTTAGATAAACTACTACAAAGACAACCACCCAAACTGTTCATGTGGCAGTGTATTGAATGTCAAGGCGTGAAGCATTTCTGTTAGCATATGTATTCAATAAAACTCAAATGCAACCGGTGTTCACACAAGGATGCTGAGCTTCTTCTTGCATGCTCCGCTTTCATTTCAGAGGGCTGGGTATGCTATGTGACTTAATACATTGTTATACAGTCACTTTGGCAAGACATGCCATGTCAATAAAGTAGACTTGTCATGCCAATAAAGTGTATTGTGTTGGTCACCATGGCACACAGTCATTACTGTCATAAGTCTAATATACCTTCCAGCAGACATTCCCCATGCTCCCAGCATTCACTCGCACCCGTGAGATACTTACACATGAGGGTGCTGAAGGCCACCACGGCCAGAAGACTCTGCAGGAATATACCGAAGTCGTCCATCAGGGCTCCGTTGCCGCATCCTCGGTTGGCAGGGGCGCCTTGGGTCGTGGCGCTCAGGCTGCTGGTGCTGCTGTTGCCACTGGTCAGCCCAGTTACTACGCTGCGGATCATGGCTGCGACAGAGGCCGGGGAGCAAGCCCGGCGGTCGCTCCTCCACCTCCCGCATAGGGCAGGCAGACGGCCTGGCTGCCAGCAGCACTGCTAAGAGACAGGGACGGGCAGGACCGGTGACGTAGCAGCCGCCACCCCGGCCACCTCCGAGGAGGAGGAATACAACGATCCCAACGCCTGGAGCCCAGAACTGTAGCGATCAGGACCAGGAGGGGACAGTTAAAAGGACAACACACCGTATCGTGTCACTGGAGCGCCGGCAGCCACACGAACCGCACACTATCTCTTTAAGAGAGCTGATCGCTCCAGCTGTTACGGGACGTGATTAAGTCACAAGGAGAACGTGTGACCCGACGACTAACTGCTAGAATGCACATCACAAGTTCCAAACTCAGTTGTCGTCCATGTTAGGTTGGGTGTACACGTATCAATATCCATACGAAGGAGAGGACTAACTCGCTGCTTATTCTTAAGCGCTTTGGAACTTTGCGTGCATGTGAGATGTCGCCCGGACGTGTCGATGCTATTGCTCGGTGTAGTGTTTGTAGATGTCTACTCTGAATTTCTCCTGATGGTGTCTGTCTTCTGAAGAATAGACAAGCACTAGGGAGCCATAGCCCGGGCTTGTTGCTGAAGCGCCGCGCGCCTCTCTGCAGACTCCCCCTGCATTCCAGAGAGGCGCGCGACGCGATCCGGTCAGCCCTGCTATGCTGTGGAGACAAGACCTGGCCGCGCGCACAACTTTATCCTATGGGGAAACGCTGCCCGCGACCAGGTCTTGTCTCACTTTGGCATCTCAGACTGCTGAGACGCCGACAATAGTTCTCTGGCGAGAACGCGCTTTTCAGCGCGTTATAGCCGAGACCTAAAAAGACCTTACAGTACATGTAGTCTGTAGATTCATGCTGTAAGGTCATGCTGCTCTTTTATCCATGATAATGTGTTTTAAAGGGTTTAACACAAGCACCTACAAGCTGTTTCTTTCATACGAAGAGGTCATCTACATATCTTTCTCACTTGTTCTCTCTTGGCTTAGCCCACTGACGGTGATTCGTGGACATTGAAGACGATTTTCTGTTGAAGGTCGCAAGGTTAAGTTTTTAATTCGTTGATTTGCGCCACCTACAGTTGGTCTTTGGTAAACACGTTGTTCAGAACTGCTAGCAGCTCACGTCACGGCCCCTAAACTCTATCCCACAGTACTTATATTTTTAGGTCTCTCCTGAGCCAATGCGCTTGCACATTGCTCTGGCAAGATTATAGTAAGCGGAAAAGGAAAGTCTACCAAAACGGCTGCAGATCTCATACAGTTCATGTGATCTATGCACGTGAACACCATTGCCAGCCACATAACACACCACCATTTGTCTGTGCCTTGACATCAGACTTCAAAGGCTGCCGCCCCCCCGCGTGCACATCATGCACCACCATTTGTCTGTGCCTTGGCATCAGACTTCAAAGGATGCCGCACCCCCGCTTCCCCCCCCCCCTCCATCAGACTTCAAAGGAATGCGCTCCAGAACTTGCTGGCCTCGCTCTCGTGAGCCTTTATTTACTTGTTTTCATGGTCTGTTCTTCATCCAGCTCTCTCTCTCCTTACCTCTGTTTCTTCCCCTCTCTCTAGCTTTCAACCTTGTTGTTTCATATTGTTTGCCCTGGCTCTTCTCTTCCATACAGGCTCACTTCTGTTGCTCACTGCTTTTGCTCCTATGAATTTTGACCTATATCCAACCTCCCCCCTCGCTGATTTTGGATCTCGGCCCCCGCCTCCTCTTTTCACTCTCCCTCGCCTCTCCCACGCTTACTGTTCCTGTCTCCTATTCATTCATCTTCTTCAACCAATTTACCACCCTCTCTTCTTCTCGCAGACATACTTCCATTCTTGGCTAAGAAAATCATTGCATTATTGATCTGTGCCTACTCGTCTCTCTTCATAACACATCCCATGCTTTGTTAATCAATGTTATATACATAAAAAGGGTTTTGTTTACAGGCCTATCAAGAGGATACTTCACTCGGGGACACCACCACATCACTCGGGGACACCACCACATCACTCAGGAACACCACCACATCACTTGGGGACACCACCACATCACTCAGGGACACCCCCACATCACTCAGGGGCACCACCACATCACTCGGGGATCACCACATCACTCAGGGGCACCACCACATCACTCAGAGGCACCACCACATCATTCAGGGACACTACCACATAACTCAGGGACACCACCACATCACTCAGGGGCACCACCACATCACTCAGGGGCACCACTCAGGGGCACCAACACATCACTCAGGAACACCACCACATCACTCAGGGACACCACCACATAACTCAGGGACACCACCACATCACTCAGGGGCACCACCACATCACTCAGGGGCACCACTCAGGGGCACCAACACATCACTCAGGAACACCACTACATCACTCAGGGACACCACCACATCACTCAGGGACACCACCACATCACTCAGGGACACCACCACATCACTCAGGGGCACCACCACATCACTCAGGGACACCACCACATACCTCAGGGACACCACCACATCACTCATGGATACCACCACATCACTCAGGGGCACCACCACATCACTCAGGGACACCGCCACATCACTCAGGGACACCGCCACATCACTCAGGGACACCACCACAACACTCAGGGACACCACCACAACACTCGGGGACACCACCACATCACTCGGGGACACCACCAAATCACTCAGGGACACCACCACATCACTCAGGGGCACCACTCTGGGGCACCAACACATCACTCAGGAACACCACCACATCACTCAGGGACACCACCACATAACTCAGGGACACCACCACATCACTCAGGGGCACCACCACATCACTCAGGGGCACCACTCAGGGGCACCACCACATCACTCAGGGACACCACCACATACCTCAGGGACACCACCACATCACTCATGGATACCACCACATCACTCAGGGGCACCACCACATCACTCAGGGACACCGCCACATCACTCAGGGACACCACCACAACACTCGGGGACACCACCACATCACTCAGGGGCACCACCACATCACTCAGGGACACCACCACATACCTCAGGGACACCACCACATACCTCAGGGACACCACCACATCACTCATGGGTACCACCACATCACTCAGGGGCACCACTCAGGGGCACCAACACATCACTCAGGGACAACGTCACATCACTCAGGGACACCACCACAACACTCGGGGATACCGCCACATCACTCAGGGGCACCACCACATCACTCTGGGGCACCACCACATCACTCAGGGACACCACCACATCACTCAGGGACACCAACACATCATTCAGGGGCACCACCACATCACTCAGGGACACCACCACATCACTCAGGGACACCACCACATCATTCAGGGACACCACCACATCACTCAGGAACACCACCACATCACTCAGGGACACCACCACATCACTCAGGGGCACCACCACATAACTCAGGGGCACCACCACATCACTCAGGGACACTACCTCATCACTCAGGGGCACCACCACATCACTCGGGGACACTACCACATCACTCAGGGACACCACCACATCACTCAGGGGCACCACCACATCACTCAGGGACAATACCACATCACTAAGGAACACCACCCCATGACTCAAGAACACCACCACATCACTCAAGGACACCACCACATCACCCAGGGACACCAACACATCACTCAGGGGCACCAACACATCACTCAGGGGCACCACCACATAACTCAGGGACACCACCACATCACTCAGGGACACCACCACATCACTCAGGAACACCACCACATCACTCAGGGACACCACCACATCGCTCGGGGACACCACCACATCACTCAGGGACACCACCACATCACTCGGGGACACCACCACATCACTCAGGGACACCACCACATCACTCGGGGACACCACCACATCACTCTGGGACACCACCACGGGGACACCATCACATCACTCTGAGACACCACCACATCACTCTGGGACAACACCACATCACTCTAATACACCACCACATCACTCTAATACACCACCACATCACTCAGCCCAACCACATCATCACCCAGCATCACAACAGCACTGCCCTTGCTTGCTTCCAACAAGCATTGCCATAGCCAATAGGACTCGCATTAGGAAAGTGTAAGCTATTGGCTTTGTGAATAACAATGCTATTAATTTAGATATTTTCAAAGCCAACACATATTAAAAAAAATTGTCATTTACAATACCAATAGCTCACACTTTCCTAATGCGAGACCTATTGATTACATATGCTTGCTTTCGGGAAAGTAGCACTTGGAGTGGGACTGAGTCACTCGAGAGGCAGAAAGACAGTACTGCGAAGTGTGGACAAGAAGTTGTTAAAGGTGCACAACACAACACTCTGTGCCAGTAGTGAGGAAGATAATTAATATCCAAAATAAAAATCAATGACATGCGTGCACTGCAGCAATGTATGTAGACCCGGTGCTGATAATTAAGTGCTGGTGCTAAGCACCGGAAAGCACCGGCACAAATTAAGCACTGAATTAGAGTTGTTTGTACGATATCAGTGAAACGCTTCAGGTACTGCCTGCGTAATGGCCTCCAAATTACTTAAGTAGTTCTGGCTGTCAGCGGGTTATAGGTCTCAATCACTGAAGTCAGAGAGCCAACTTTTTTCAATCAAACAGACAATAGCTTGTTTAGCTCATCAAAATACATGGATTCATATCTATACTAGGCCAAGGGATGTTCCTGATTATGTTTCAAGGTGGTGGATACAAGGTACTTCCAGAACACTGCATTATTTCAGAAACTGCTATCAAGTATGCCTGGCTGTTTTCCAACCCACAGCAAGTAACATTTGTGAGAAATAAATGAGAACCATTGTTCAGAAGCTCAGAATGTGTGGGGATGGATGTTGTAGGAAAACGGATAGAACACAACTTGACACTGACATCAAAGTGCTACACAATCCATGTAATGATATAGTATCATACAGAAGGGAGTATCCAAGAAGATTTCTGCAATTTGCTGTGCTAGTATACACAGGGTCATTTTCTATTTTCATTCAAACAGATGTAACAAAAAAGGAACATCCATGAAAGGAAAAATTGTGAATTTTGCATAGTCTCATAACTCCCAATAAATTTGTATTTTTGGCATTCGTGAAAATGGAGCATAGTAATGGGTAAAGAAATTATACCATGTATTAAACAGGCAATAGGCGGAGTGTCACTAACTGTAAATGGCAGACTGGAATGCTCCAATTACCATTGCCATAGCTTACTACACTGTATGTGGTAACTATTGCCGGTATTTGTGTGTTAGGACGTGAGTCGAGTGATTAGCTTTGGGTCCAAGACTGGTGAAAAGAAAACGATGCATATAGGTGTCAGAATTATATGGATCTGCTACAAATTGATTGCCCAAATGCTTTACTCATCAACATTTGCTTTACTGTGCTCATACCCTTGAATAGCCAAATTTTGACTAAGCTCAGTAGAGTAAATCAGCTTGTTAGCAGTGATTGGATTTTTCAGAAGCTGTTGCTGCTGCTGTATGAAATAGAAAGTGGAGGATGGGATCTGTCAGTACTCTGAAAAAGGGAATTTCTTTAAGAAATAAGGTTGATATCAGGACACGCCTCGCAGTGTTCCCACTGTGTGGATTTCTCTAAGATAGCTAGCCCTGTGTGGGAGACATCGTTTACGACGCACGCGTTACAAAGTGTGTCAGTACAACTAATGTTTTACAACGCAAAATCCATTACAATGCATGTCATTACATCGCATAATCCATTAGAAAGTATTCTCTAAAGTAACGCCCAGGCAGAGTTAGAACATTAATTGCGTTGTAATGGATTATGCGTTGTAACAACATGCGTTGTAACGACATGTGTTGTGATGGATTTTGTTTTGTAAAAAAATTGTTGTAATGACACGCGTTGTAACGTGTGCGTTGTAAAGTGTCATATTCGCCTTGTGTATATATTAATATGCTTAGTAATGATAACAATACATTTCTTTATAATTAGCTGAATTCTAACAAGGATCATCTTTATTCAAAGTAGTATATGCCAGTTTTATAGACATCATTACTTTAACAGTCTCAATGTAACAACCATCTGAAATAGAACTGGTTAGTACAGCATCGTTCATTGAAACGTTTATCACATATGGCAATTGCAATGTCTCAGTAGGTCCCATAGTCTGATATGGAACTTTTTTTCAATGTTGTACCCTCAGGCATAGGATTAGCTTTAACGTTTGCAGCCAGCAGAGAGATTTTTTCAGACAATATGGGTTGATGAATGTGGCTGTAGTTCATGAACCGGGGTTGAAATTTTCATTTAGTAGCAGTAGAAAGATGAGTATTGTTAACAGCAACATAATGTAAAGAAACGATCCCAAAGCAACAGAGGCATAAGACCACAGAGTTTTTAGGAACCTGCCACAAAACCATTGATAAGCATGAAACAAGCTCCGGCGGTGAGTGACTGTCGAAGAGGTTGAAACGTTCTCTATTAAATATCCAGAGTATTTCTCAAAATCGTTGGTCTCTTGAGGCTCTCGAAGGATGCAGCAACAGGTGAAATTTCATAGTACACCATGGAATGGCATTGGACAGTAGCCACTGGCGGACTGGCAGCATCAGGTGTATACTCTGTATTTGTCAAACTCAGTGTTCTGCATAGCGTTTTGAACTCAAATATCGTCAGTTGGTAACATGTGAAAGTAATGTTACTACTTTGTTCATGGGATATGATATTCAGATTAGGCAGAGGTTGAGAGACACTACTCTAAAAACCCTTCTTGGTGTCTGTGAGGGCCTGCTGTAGAGGACCTGCCACATAGTGCTTCTTTGTGTGATCAATGGACACTTGCCTGTTTTTGCTTGAACCATGCACAAGAGGAAGACTAACTGTTCTATTCCCTTATACCCCAAAAACAGTTACAGGTGGTCTGTAGGATGGTTCAAAAGCTTGTTTGTCAAGAGTTTTTTCACAAACTAGGTCCCCAGCTCTGGGAACCCACTCGTCAGCAGCAGTGATTATTATTATTATTATTATTATTTATGAAGCTTGTAGAGCGCACGGCTACCCCCAACGGGGGTGTCCCGGCGCTTATTATTTATTTATGACATTTAGGTCATGACAAAAACAGATCAAATGCCTCTGTTGACATAGGCCAAAAAGCATGAGCTGCACTTTTCCTTCTTCATTAAAGTTTGAGTCACAACTTGCACTCAAGACTGGGAGCACTAACTCACCTCAGGCCAATTTGTTTTAACAGGGGCCCTCGTGAACAGAGTTCAACTGGTGCACACATGCAGTGATACCATGAACTTTAAGCAAAAAGTATGCAAAATAGTAATCTTTATTAATAAAATTCTTATATTCTAGTTTTGTAAATGTTTTTCATAACAGGAAAAAGTGCATAGTTCCAAGACACTACAATGGGCTGGGAGTGATAACCTTCTCTTCACAGGCAGCAGCGTCAGAGTGATTTATGTTTGCCAGCTTGTCTCTGACTTCTTGGATACTCTTCCAAATATTTAAATGTTTCTCCAAGTCAAATGTGTCTTCATCCGCCAAGTTCCCAGGATTATCCAAGCCAGGCACATACATAGGAACTCCAAAGAGAACCGCATATGAGTGTATTCTTCCAATACTCGTCTGGGCAAGTTATTAAATGCTATCTGAACTCCATACAGATTATGGTACGAACTAAGACCTGAGCTTAGTACCTGAGCAGTTAAGGCTTGTTTAATCATGCTGCTAGCAGGTCAGATAATGCAGTTCAATTCAGCTTTGAACAGGTTGCTGAATAGCAGACAAACTTCCAGAGCAGACAATGAATCCCTTTAAGCCTTGGAGGCAAACACAGGACTGTTATCTGAATGAAATGAATGAACTGCCCCAAGCGCTACCATCCCTGCAAATACTTTACTTCTGCTGAAACACTTGCATTTTACTCATGGCAATAATGAACTTGAATTGATTTTCACCAATATGTATTTAAATTGGTTGATTGAGTGAAGAGGACTGATGTTACCCAAATTAATCACCCAAAAGGGTATATTGGAGATTGTGAGGGGAGTTGGTGAGGGTCTTTGACAGTGGAGGGTTTAATCTGTTGACCAAGGTTACACTGCCTCACATACAGCCTGATTCATCAAGCCGAAATCGGCTCTCAAAGGGCCAGATTCTGCGAATCTGGCCCTTTGCGAGTGCTATTTTTGCATTTGGGATTCATCATCCCAAATGCAAAAATCGGTAATAGCGATTTCGCTATTTTGCGAGGAATTACATTTAAGGAATCTCTATTTGAGATTCCTTAAATGCAATTCATCATCCATTTAAAAATGGCAAATTCGCAATTTCGGCCCGCTATTTACCGCGAGGTCAAACCTCGTGGTAAATAGCGAAAACGTAGAAAAATGCTTTTAAAAGCATTTTTCTAAGTTGCATGTTGCACACACACTTGTCCTTTGGACATGTGTGTGCGCAACACCTGTTTCAATTTGCATTTAAGGGGTGCTACAGGGTGTCCTTTGGACACCCCTGGCACCCTTTAAATCGCTATCTTATTTGCGATTAGCTAATTGCTAATCGCAAATAAGGAATACACCCCATTCATTCCTACGGGCCTTTTGGCCCATAGGAATGAATGGGGAGTTATTCCATATTTGCGATTAGCAATTTGCTAATCGCAAATAAGGAATGTGTAGGAATTGCAATTCTTTTTGCGATTCCTACATGAATCCCGTTTTGCGAGTCTGTAATAGCGATTCCTTATGAATCGCTATTATTGACTCGCAAAACGGGTCTTTGATGAATCAGGCTGTTTATCCCTAGTCTTTTTGCATAAACTAGTCCACCAGAAGTGTTGCTGTAGCATTGTCACTGTTGTGTTGACCCTTGCATATGCAGATGCCAATCCCTCATGGGCTTCTTTGATTAAATCTAATCTGGACAGATTATTAGGTATTATTCTGTCTCCCACTCCTGGTACTGTGGCTACCGGAGTGTTGTCTGAATTAAGGGTGTAAGAGTGAATATGTGATGACATCCCGCTGTATTTCTCCCCGCAGGGAAACACAACGCTGTTGTTACAACGACCGCGTTGTGATTCCGCATACCATTACTCCGCAAGTCAGAACAACAATTTGCGGAAGGGGGCGCTGGATGTTGGAATAGTATAATTTATCATTCCAACTCCAGTCAGCGCGGAAAATCGGGAAGGTGTTGGATTTTACATCCAACAACCCCCCCCCCCCCCCCCGCCCCCCCTTACCCCCCTCCGCAAGTTGTTGTTCCGACTTGCGGAGTAATGGTATGCGGAATCACAACACGGTCGGTGTAACGATCACGTTGTGATTCCCTGCGGGGAGAAAGATTCGCGGTAAACGTTGTTTAGCTGTAAGATTATCTGGGAAGGAGGCCTGCAGGATGCTTCCTACCTTAATCGATACATTTATGGCTGTTTAGTTATCTCATTTGAGATCTGGTTAGGACTGCTATTCTAACAGCCTGAATTGCAGACTTTGCCGCTAGGTCAGCCGCACAGTTCCCTTTGGTGTAAATTCTTTCATGCTGATGGCCCAAAGTGTGCCTCACATGGACCAGAGGAAGCTTATCTTGAAAGACAGCTTTCTTTCCTCAAAGCTGTTTATTTTCTATAGGTTTTCCCTATGAATCCTTGAATCCATTCAAATATCAATGCTGCAAGCCAACATTGTAACTCTGCACACAAAAGGATCAGCCTGGTACAGTAAGTGTGGGAACTAAGGAGCTAGCCTTTTGTTGTGAAAGTAACAGGGCATGTAATTCTGGATGTTGTGCTGTGCTGTCACCTAGGGCTTTAGTGTGAATGTGCTGTGCCAGGAATTCACAAGTCCTTCACTACTCCTTGCACTGCTGTACAAGCTGCAGAGTACCTACATTATGTTCCTACCACAGGTTGGGCAGAGTCATTCGTATAGAATACCCTCTGGTAAGACTCACTAGGCAAGGTAGTTGGAGTTGGAGCAATGTGCTTTTCATATTGGAGAAAAGCTTGTGTACCAAGATTGTGATCATACTGAAACTTTAAATCCACTGCACTTAAAGAAGAGGCCCACTGCACCTTTCACTGGCATAGTGCACAAACATTGGGAATGCTTGCCTTGGGAGTGCTCTTCCGTGTGGGAGGATGGCAAGTAAGGTCATGAAGGAGGTGAGCATGCCTGGATGCACAGGTGCCACTTCCAAGCTATCGACTTATCCGATGATCGATTCTTGGCCATAGAGCGCTGCCACGCCTGATGGACCGAGCATTTGGAGTAATAGAGTAGGCTTAATTATGCAATGTAGGAGTTGCTCTGGCTGTTCCAGTAATCCCCTGTGGTCCCCAGGGTGTGATGATGTAGCCACTGTGGGAATTTTAGACTCTGGTGTAAGGCACAAAAAGGGGATCAGGGAAGCAGAGGAGCATGCCTCACCACCCCTAAGGTGGCTGCTTCCAGCACCCACCGCTAACTCCTTTTGACTGCTGAAGACCTGTTGGGGTTGTACTGAGTTGAGGGCCCTTCCAGAGTACACCAAAGATGAAGGGGCAGCGAGTTGCAACCAGCCACAGCAGAACGCAGTGGGGCAGGTGTGCATGGTGAGGAGGAGGGAGCCTGGGCGGCAGACCAGTGGAGAAACAGCAAAGTAGGAAAAGTGAGAAAATGTGCAGAACTCACCAAAAACAGTGGTGTAGTGATGCAACAATCTCACTAACTCCACTTGCTTCAGTCTCAGTTCTGCAGCATCGGTTAGCGGAGTTCACGGTGTCTAAAATCAGAGAAATTTGCCAAGCTGTCCAAGTGCAGTAACGCGGTAATCTGCTTTCTCAGTAAACAAAGAGTATTGTACAGAGTTCCCCAGTGGGAGCCAGTGGTTTAGCTCAGTTTATCTTCTCTCTCACTAGTTAAAAGGGATAAGTGCATGGTGTAGACCCTTTTCAGAATATAAGGATACCTCACACAGGTTACCGGCAGGACAACAACTGTTGCCCCAGCCGATGACCGTCCAGCGTCATCATCGGTATCCTGCTCCTACGGCAGGCTGGCGGTGCAATGCCCGTCGGGCAGCAGGGGGAGCTGCACTTTGGCGGAGATCTTCTATTCCGAGCCAACGGGTGTGTGTGTGTGAGGGGCCTAAAAAAGTGCAATAGTGAGCGTGAGGGTGTGTGTGTCTAAAAAAAGTCAGTGGAGTCCCTTGGGGATTATTTTAATAGTAAGGCTCACTGCTTTATTAAAAATAAAGGGGTATTAAGGAGTGATGAGCAATGGGACCAATCCTTATTCAACCCTTGATGTGAATGCGGTCGACATGTTTCTTGCCATAAGGGCAATTCGTCAGGACCTTAGTGCTCATATGATTGCTGGAATCCTCTCAAATAAGAGAACTCCGGTATACGACCTGTATAGTATCGTACAGAAATGGTTCCTTGCGAGGGACCTCCTGGGAACTAGAGAGAAATAAGCAGACATTAAATGATGTTAAAGTTTATTATATCCGGAATACATCATATCGTGCCTGTGTTCATAGTGACAGTAATGCGTGCCCAGTGGATAAAATCTGCCTGTTTGATGACAGAGTTTGGTGGTACTGTGAGAGAAAAGAATTAAAAAATACAGCGCGCGTGAGGGACACGTACTGTATTGGGCTGCCATGCTGTATAGTTATAGCATGCATCATGATGAAGAGGCTGGGCTCACGGCTGTGCAACATGCTGAGTAGGGTGGGCAATCACAATTCAAGGCCAGTGGTAATGTTACACCCTAACACAATCAGGTGGCGTGAGGAGCCTGTGTTTAAAAATATAAAACTAAATGTAGACTAAGGAGTTTAGCCACACTTAACAAAAAACCGCACAGATAGAACGATCGTGTATAATTTGACACTCTGTCTCTAAGTGAGGTAGTCGCTGGCGTGGTGGTCGTGATCACCAGCGAGGTTACAAATACACAACGTGCCCTGCTCGACGAGTGCGCGTGAGCGAGGACAATGTCAAGATCAATGATGCGCTTACCCGTTGTGGTTCCTCCTGAAGGCCTCACGAGCTGTCCAGGTGGGGCCAGCAGCGAGTGAGGAGATCCTACAGGGAGAGTAAGGCATCCCGCGGGAGCGTTAGGAAAATACAAGCCGTCCGGTAACCCGCGTGAAGGAGTACAGCTGAGTAGTGAATTGCCGTGCGTCTAGCAGAGAGCACGCGGGGTTTCAGGGATTAGCTCAACACCTTACCTCAAAGGTCGCTGATGGCAGGCATCTCAGCACCTACCCCTCCCACGGAAACACCGAAGTCAGGACAGCCGGCAAGGTAGTTGGGCACTGTCCGGTGTAGATAAGGGAGAGTTGAGCGCGCAACAAGGGGCGTGTCCCTCCGGTTGCTAGGTGACGGCACGCGGGAGTAGAGAGCAAAGAGGGATTTGCTAAAAACAGCGAGGCCAGTACACTGCAATGCGGGGGCCATCTTGGAAAGGGCAGAGTTATCTGGTAAGGCATGTTGGTAATCGGCTGGGAAATGGACAAAGTAGTCCAGATTGAAAACTATCTGGCGAGTGTTGTCCAGGGCACCCCATCGTTCAATCCCAGTTCATCGCACTGTAGTCGATGTATCCATCTTTGTTCGAGTCTGAAGAGGGCTTGTTGATTGAAGTTTGGTAAACATTCAATGACAGTCCACCGAATGTTTTCTGGGAAATGATTGTTTTCTTTGCAGTGTTCATAAAGCTTGGTGTGTGTCTTGTGACACCGAATGTTGCTGTTGTGCTCCATTATCCGATATTTAACAGGGAGCATGGTCATCCCAATGTACAGCATTTCACACGGGCAGATCAAAACATAAATGCATCTAGAGCTGTTGCAGTTGGTATGTTTGTTCATTGTCCAAGTGTAGTTGCTTTGGAGTACAATGGTCTTGCCCTGGATGGTCTGGGGGCATACAACGCAGGAACCACAGCGATAGTGCCCAGTTACTGGAGGGAGGTCCCAGAGAGTATTGACAGCTTGGGTGTTGGTTTTCTTAGGACGGGTGTGAATTAGAGTGTCCTTAAGGTTTGCCATCCTCTTAAATGCAAAGCGTGGGCGTGGTAGCTCCATCCCTGCAGAGTTGAGAATGCCCCAATGTGAATTGACATTTTTTTTAATGAATGAAGAGTATTTCGTGAACGAGGTCACGCAGGTAATCGTGTTGTCTTGCTCCTTGGGATGCACCTCGAGCAGGGCCTCTCTATTGTTGTTAAGGGCTCTTTTGGTTGAAGTTTTCAGAAGACGTGTGGGGTAGCCCCGGTCCAGAAGCTTGGTTTGTAGGGAATACGCTTGCTGTTTGAAATCAGTGATTGAACTACAATTTCTCCGTAGGCGGAGAAATTGTCCGAAAGGTAAATTGTCCCTCAGGGATCTTGTGTGGTGGCTAGTATAAGGCAATAGACTGTTCCTGTCAGTGTCCTTCTTGTATAGAGTGGTACTGATAGTGGTTGGTTCCAGGGATATAGTAAGGTCCAAATAAGGTATGGATTTATTGGAGATCGTGCCCGTGAACTTTAGAAATGGGTCTTGTTGGTTTATCCACGTACAGAAGGCCTCACATGTCATACGGTCACCCTTCCAGAACACCAGGATGTCGTCGATGTATCGACGCCAACACGTGAGATTTTCACGGTATGGATTGTGTTCCGGGGGTAGATGCATTTCTTCTCAAATGATGCCATATAGATACATGCCAGGCTCGGCGCAAAGGTCGAGCCCATCGATGTTCCACGGACTTGGTGGTACAAATTGGATTCATATTTGAAAAAATTCTCAGTAAGTGCAATGTGTGCCAATTCCCTTATGAATGATATCGGGGTGGGGGACAACCACTCCTCTTGTCGAAGAAGGGAGTCCACTGCTTCCAGCGTTGCTTGTTGAGGAATGTTTGTGTACAACGCTTCCACGTCGAGGGTAAGGAGGAGATCGATGTCTTCTCTACCATCCATGTCGTCAATGAGACGTAGCACATCTCTGGTATCTTGAAGATAAGACGGGATAAGTTTGACCAGAGGCTGAAGAAATGCATCGCAAAATTGGGACAGGGGTTCTAAAATAGAACCGATGCCGGACACGATCGGTCTCCCTGGGACTGGGGTGGTGCCCTTGTGCATTTTGGGCAGAGTGTAAAAATACGGTATGACCGGGTCCGTTGTCACCAGGAATTCTGCCTCTTTTTTGCTGATCCACTCATTTGTTTCTGCTTCAATGACAAGAGACATCACGGTAGTAGTCAGTCGATTAGTGGGATCCTCTGTCAGCAGTCTGTAGTGGGTTGTATTGGCTAGTTGGCGTCTGCACTCCCGATCATAATCGTCATAGTTTTGTATGACTGTAGCTCCCCCTTTGTCAGCTTGCTTGATGACAATTGAGGTGTCCCTACCGAGGGAGGTAGCTGCCTGTCTTTCAGCATTGGACAGATTGTTAAAGGGTTTGATTGAGGGTTTGTTCTGCATGGTTCTCAGGACTGCTCTTTCAAAAGTCAAGACTTCCGGTGGGACCATCCCATCAGAGGGGGTGAAGGTGGAAGGTTTCCTTAGACCTGTGTCTTCACTGGGGATTTCTGGCCGATTATCAAAAAAGGCCCGGAGACGTATCTTCCTGAAGAACTGCTTAAGCTCAATCATTTCCTGAAACGAGTCAGGGATCGGGGTGGGGACAAATCCAAGGCCTTTTTCCAGAACGCTCTTCTCTGTAGTGGAGAGGGTTCTTTTTGATAGGTTCACGATCAAACTCGTCTCCCTCTGGTTGTCGCGCTCCTGGTTTCCATCCCAGTTGGCTCTGGCGTCTGGTCCTGCCACTGTACTCCCTTGTGCCCGCCTCGCTTTCGCCCTCTTCCTCTGCCCCAACCTCTGCCTTGAAAAGGAGGCGGATTAAGGGGGTAGAATTGCGGGGGGCCTTGTGGGTAGAAGGGATATTGCCACGGTGGTGGTAAATGGGGTGGGCCATGGAACACTGGTCCTTGGTGACATCCATGTTGCCAGGGACGCATGGGTCGTGCATTTCTCGCCGGGTAGCCACCACTGGAGTCACTGCTTGTGGAACCACGTCTGGTGTCCGTGCTCGAATTCTCGTCCGAAGAGTAGTTGTTCTTCTTCCCTTTAAAATCGTCTTTAAGGTAGGGGTATACCTTCTCCTTTGCGAATTTGGCTATGTCCTTCTCCAATTTGGTGGTTTTCTGTTTGAGTAAGAAGTCGTGGTGGTCAGCCATCTCTTGGTTAATCTCAGAGAGTTTTGTAGTGAATGCTGTTTTATTGTTTTTTGAAGTGGCGTTCTTCATGGTCGCTTCAACGGCAGAAATTTTCTCCTGGAGCGCTTCAGACAATCGTTTCGCAGTTTGGCTAATCAGAAAAAGCAGGTCCTTGGTGCATTTCCAGGAAACCTGGCACCAGTCTACTTTAAAGCGTTTTTCATCCAGAAACAATCTACGGATGATGTTTACAATTAGGCCCTGTGGTGCTATGTTGCTCCTCAGGTACTCTGTCATCATAATCCCATGGATCGTTATTCTGATTAGTTCTTTCTTCATTTCACTTAGTATGGACCACTCATCAGAGGAGGCTCCAGATGTGGCAGCAGGGGGATTGTTGAGTAGTGATGGCGTGTTCCTTAGTGTTTCAGCTATGGTGTCTTCATTAAAGCTAAGACCTGGGACATCCTCCATGTTGGAGTGCGGTGTGGGTAGGGTGCCCTGTACTACGTAAGCCAGAACAGAGTGTCAAAACAAGGTGATCTTAGCGCAAGGTATACTGTGCGGTTTGGTCCAGTGGAAGGAGAGCTCCTCGCCCCTGGTAACCTGAGGCTGAAGATTCCCGTGCGAAAAGCACGCTGAAAATGGTATCAAACAAGGGGAATAAAAGTGGACGATTTTTAATGGGGTCCAATGTACTCGTCCTAGGAAGCAGTAAACAAAGAGTATTGTACAGAGTTCCCCAGTGGGAGCCAGTGGTTTAGCTCAGTTTATCTTCTCTCTCACTAGTTAAAAGGGATAAGTGCATGGTGTAGACCCTTTTCAGAATATAAGGATACCTCACACAGGTTACCGGCAGGACAACAACTGTTGCCCCAGCCGATGACCGTCCAGCGTCATCATCGGTATCCTGCTCCTACGGCAGGCTGGCGGTGCAATGCCCGTCGGGCAGCAGGGGGAGCTGCACTTTGGCGGAGATCTTCTATTCCGAGCCAACGGGTGTGTGTGTGTGGGGGGCCTAAAAAAGTGCAATAGTGAGCGTGAGGGTGTGTGTGTCTAAAAAAAGTCAGTGGAGTCCCTTGGGGATTATTTTAATAGTAAGGCTCACTGCTTTATTAAAATAAAGGGGTATTAAGGAGTGATGAGCAATGGGACCAATCCTTATTCAACCCTTGAGTGTGAATGCGGTCGACATTTTTCTTGCCATAAGGGCAATTCGTCAGGACCTTAGTGCTCATATGATTGCTGGAATCCTCTCAAATAAGAGAACTCCGGTATACGACCTGTATAATAGTATCGTACAGAAATGGTTCCATGCGAGGGACCTCCTGGGAACTAGAGAGAAATAAGCAGACATTAAATGATGTTAAAGTTTATTATATCCGGAATACATCATATCGTGCCTGTGTTCATAGTGACAGTAATGCGTGCCCAGTGGATAAAATCTGCCTGTTTGATGACAGAGTTTGGTGGTACTGTGAGAGAAAAGAATTAAAAAATACAGCGCGCGTGAGGGACACGTACTGTATTGGGCTGCCATGCTGTATAGTTATAGCATGCATCATGATGAAGAGGCTGGGCTCACGGCTGTGCAACATGCTGAGTAGGGTGGGCAATCACAATTCAAGGCCAGTGGTAATGTTACACCCTAACACAATCAGGTGGCGTGAGGAGCCTGTGTTTAAAAATATAAAACTAAATGTAGACTAAGGAGTTTAGCCACACTTAACAAAAAACCGCACAGATAGAACGATCGTGTATAATTTGACACTCTGTCTCTAAGTGAGGTAGTCGCTGGCGTGGTGGTCGTGATCACCAGCGAGGTTACAAATACACAACGTGCCCTGCTCGACGAGTGCGCGTGAGCGAGGACAATGTCAAGATCAATGATGCGCTTACCCGTTGTGGTTCCTCCTGAAGGCCTCACGAGCTGTCCAGGTGGGGCCAGCAGCGAGTGAGGAGATCCTACAGGGAGAGTAAGGCATCCCGCGGGAGCGTTAGGAAAATACAAGCCGTCCGGTAACCCGCGTGAAGGAGTACAGCTGAGTAGTGAATTGCCGTGCGTCTAGCAGAGAGCACGCGGGGTTTCAGGGATTAGCTCAACACCTTACCTCAAAGGTCGCTGAACACCACTGGAGTCAAGCTAGCCGGGCTGATGAGAGGTGTTACCTCGAAACCGGTCCGGTCCTCGGATGCTTGATTCCGTTCTGGGAAGGACATGGCTTTTGTAGTTCGGACTGGACTGTTCCCATGGGGCACAGGGTCAGAGCTGATTTGCATATCGCCATTGTCTAACCCGGGGTGGTGTGGAGTGCAAAAAAACGATGGATTTGGGCCCAGATCTTTGGACTGGGGTGAATGTGTGACATTGATCCACATTCGGTCCATCACCTGTTTTGTTTGCAAATTCCGCCATAAGTGCGCTGGGGATGCTCAGACGTGGGTCCCAGGCACTCCACACCACTGGAGTCAAGCTAGCCGGGCTGATGAGAGGTGTTACCTCGAAACCGGTCCGGTCCTCGGATGCTTGATTCCGTTCTGGGAAGGACATGGCTTTTGTAGTTCGGACTGGACTGTTCCCATGGGGCACAGGGTCAGAGCTGATTTGCATATCGCCATTGTCTAACCCGGGGTGGTGTGGAGTGCAAAAAAACGATGGATTTGGGCCCAGATCTTTGGACTGGGGTGAATGTGTGACATTGATCCACATTCGGTCCATCACCTGTTTTGTTTGCAAATTCCGCCATAAGTGCGCTGGGGATGCTCAGACGTGGGTCCCAGGCCCTCCACACCACTGGAGTCAAGCTAGCCGGGCTGATGAGAGGTGTTACCTCGAAACCGGTCCGGTCCTCGGATGCTTGATTCCGTTCTGGGAAGGACATGGCTTTTGTAGTTCGGACTGGACTGTTCCCATGGGGCACAGGGTCAGAGCTGATTTGCATATCGCCATTGTCTAACCCGGGGTGGTGTGGAGTGCAAAAAAACGATGGATTTGGGCCCAGATCTTTGGACTGGGGTGAATGTGTGACATTGATCCACATTCGGTCCATCACCTGTTTTGTTTGCAAATCCCGCCATAAGTGCGCTGGGGATGCTCAGACGTGGGTCCCAGGCACTCCACACCACTGGAGTCAAGCTAGCCGGGCTGATGAGAGGTGTTACCTCGAAACCGGTCCGGTCCTCGGATGCTTGATTCCGTTCTGGGAAGGACATGGCTTTTGTAGTTCGGACTGGACTGTTCCCATGGGGCACAGGGTCAGA
Source organism: Lissotriton vulgaris (assembly GCF_964263255.1). Classification (NCBI taxonomy): domain Eukaryota; kingdom Metazoa; phylum Chordata; class Amphibia; order Caudata; family Salamandridae; genus Lissotriton; species Lissotriton vulgaris. The sequence continues at coordinate 1,842,780,559 of NC_141694.1, forward strand.
GCTGATTTGCATATCGCCATTGTCTAACCCGGGGTGGTGTGGAGTGCAAAAAAACGATGGATTTGGGCCCAGATCTTTGGACTGGGGTGAATGTGTGACATTGATCCACATTCGGTCCATCACCTGTTTTGTTTGCAAATTCCGCCATAAGTGCGCTGGGGATGCTCAGACGTGGGTCCCAGGCACTCCACACCACTGGAGTCAAGCTAGCCGGGCTGATGAGAGGTGTTACCTCGAAACCGGTCCGGTCCTCGGATGCTTGATTCCGTTCTGGGAAGGACATGGCTTTTGTAGTTCGGACTGGACTGTTCCCATGGGGCACAGGGTCAGAGCTGATTTGCATATCGCCATTGTCTAACCCGGGGTGGTGTGGAGTGCAAAAAAACGATGGATTTGGGCCCAGATCTTTGGACTGGGGTGAATGTGTGACATTGATCCACATTCGGTCCATCACCTGTTTTGTTTGCAAATTCCGCCATAAGTGCGCTGGGGATGCTCAGACGTGGGTCCCAGGCACTCCACACCACTGGAGTCAAGCTAGCCGGGCTGATGAGAGGTGTTACCTCGAAACCGGTCCGGTCCTCGGATGCTTGATTCCGTTCTGGGAAGGACATGGCTTTTGTAGTTCGGACTGGACTGTTCCCATGGGGCACAGGGTCAGAGCTGATTTGCATATCGCCATTGTCTAACCCGGGGTGGTGTGGAGTGCAAAAAAACGATGGATTTGGGCCCAGATCTTTGGACTGGGGTGAATGTGTGACATTGATCCACATTCGGTCCATCACCTGTTTTGTTTGTATAGTTATAGCATGCATCATGGTGAAGCGGCTGGGCTCACGGCTGTGCAACATGCTGAGTAGGGTGGGCAATCACAATTCAAGGCCAGTGGTAATGTTACACCCTAACACAATCAGGTGGCGTGAGGAGCCTGTGTTTAAAAATATAAAACTAAATGTAGACTAAGGAGTTTAGCCACACTTAACAAAAAACCGCACAGATAGAACGATCGTGTATAATTTGACACTCTGTCTCTAAGTGAGGTAGTCGCTGGCGTGGTGGTCGTGATCACCAGCGAGGTTACAAATACACAACGTGCCCTGCTCGACGAGTGCGCGTGAGCGAGGACAATGTCAAGATCAATGATGCGCTTACCCGTTGTGGTTCCTCCTGAAGGCCTCACGAGCTGTCCAGGTGGGGCCAGCAGCGAGTGAGGAGATCCTACAGGGAGAGTAAGGCATCCCGCGGGAGCGTTAGGAAAATACAAGCCGTCCGGTAACCCGCGTGAAGGAGTACAGCTGAGTAGTGAATTGCCGTGCGTCTAGCAGAGAGCACGCGGGGTTTCAGGGATTAGCTCAACACCTTACCTCAAAGGTCGCTGAACACCACTGGAGTCAAGCTAGCCGGGCTGATGAGAGGTGTTACCTCGAAACCGGTCCGGTCCTCGGATGCTTGATTCCGTTCTGGGAAGGACATGGCTTTTGTAGTTCGGACTGGACTGTTCCCATGGGGCACAGGGTCAGAGCTGATTTGCATATCGCCATTGTCTAACCCGGGGTGGTGTGGAGTGCAAAAAAACGATGGATTTGGGCCCAGATCTTTGGACTGGGGTGAATGTGTGACATTGATCCACATTCGGTCCATCACCTGTTTTGTTTGCAAATTCCGCCATAAGTGCGCTGGGGATGCTCAGACGTGGGTCCCAGGCACTCCACACCACTGGAGTCAAGCTAGCCGGGCTGATGAGAGGTGTTACCTCGAAACCGGTCCGGTCCTCGGATGCTTGATTCCGTTCTGGGAAGGACATGGCTTTTGTAGTTCGGACTGGACTGTTCCCATGGGGCACAGGGTCAGAGCTGATTTGCATATCGCCATTGTCTAACCCGGGGTGGTGTGGAGTGCAAAAAAACGATGGATTTGGGCCCAGATCTTTGGACTGGGGTGAATGTGTGACATTGATCCACATTCGGTCCATCACCTGTTTTGTTTGCAAATTCCGCCATAAGTGCGCTGGGGATGCTCAGACGTGGGTCCCAGGCCCTCCACACCACTGGAGTCAAGCTAGCCGGGCTGATGAGAGGTGTTACCTCGAAACCGGTCCGGTCCTCGGATGCTTGATTCCGTTCTGGGAAGGACATGGCTTTTGTAGTTCGGACTGGACTGTTCCCATGGGGCACAGGGTCAGAGCTGATTTGCATATCGCCATTGTCTAACCCGGGGTGGTGTGGAGTGCAAAAAAACGATGGATTTGGGCCCAGATCTTTGGACTGGGGTGAATGTGTGACATTGATCCACATTCGGTCCATCACCTGTTTTGTTTGCAAATCCCGCCATAAGTGCGCTGGGGATGCTCAGACGTGGGTCCCAGGCACTCCACACCACTGGAGTCAAGCTAGCCGGGCTGATGAGAGGTGTTACCTCGAAACCGGTCCGGTCCTCGGATGCTTGATTCCGTTCTGGGAAGGACATGGCTTTTGTAGTTCGGACTGGACTGTTCCCATGGGGCACAGGGTCAGAGCTGATTTGCATATCGCCATTGTCTAACCCGGGGTGGTGTGGAGTGCAAAAAAACGATGGATTTGGGCCCAGATCTTTGGACTGGGGTGAATGTGTGACATTGATCCACATTCGGTCCATCACCTGTTTTGTTTGCAAATTCCGCCATAAGTGCGCTGGGGATGCTCAGACGTGGGTCCCAGGCACTCCACACCACTGGAGTCAAGCTAGCCGGGCTGATGAGAGGTGTTACCTCGAAACCGGTCCGGTCCTCGGATGCTTGATTCCGTTCTGGGAAGGACATGGCTTTTGTAGTTCGGACTGGACTGTTCCCATGGGGCACAGGGTCAGAGCTGATTTGCATATCGCCATTGTCTAACCCGGGGTGGTGTGGAGTGCAAAAAAACGATGGATTTGGGCCCAGATCTTTGGACTGGGGTGAATGTGTGACATTGATCCACATTCGGTCCATCACCTGTTTTGTTTGCAAATTCCGCCATAAGTGCGCTGGGGATGCTCAGACGTGGGTCCCAGGCACTCCACACCACTGGAGTCAAGCTAGCCGGGCTGATGAGAGGTGTTACCTCGAAACCGGTCCGGTCCTCGGATGCTTGATTCCGTTCTGGGAAGGACATGGCTTTTGTAGTTCGGACTGGACTGTTCCCATGGGGCACAGGGTCAGAGCTGATTTGCATATCGCCATTGTCTAACCCGGGGTGGTGTGGAGTGCAAAAAAACGATGGATTTGGGCCCAGATCTTTGGACTGGGGTGAATGTGTGACATTGATCCACATTCGGTCCATCACCTGTTTTGTTTGTATAGTTATAGCATGCATCATGGTGAAGCGGCTGGGCTCACGGCTGTGCAACATGCTGAGTAGGGTGGGCAATCACAATTCAAGGCCAGTGGTAATGTTACACCCTAACACAATCAGGTGGCGTGAGGAGCCTGTGTTTAAAAATATAAAACTAAATGTAGACTAAGGAGTTTAGCCACACTTAACAAAAAACCGCACAGATAGAACGATCGTGTATAATTTGACACTCTGTCTCTAAGTGAGGTAGTCGCTGGCGTGGTGGTCGTGATCACCAGCGAGGTTACAAATACACAACGTGCCCTGCTCGACGAGTGCGCATGAGCGAGGACAATGTCAAGATCAATGATGCGCTTACCCGTTGTGGTTCCTCCTGAAGGCCTCACGAGCTGTCCAGGTGGGGCCAGCAGCGAGTGAGGAGATCCTACAGGGAGAGTAAGGCATCCCGCGGGACCGTTAGGAAAATACAAGCCGTCCGGTAACCCGCGTGAAGGAGTACAGCTGAGTAGTGAATTGCCGTGCGTCTAGCAGAGAGCACGCGGGGTTTCAGGGATTAGCTCAACACCTTACCTCAAAGGTCGCTGATGGCAGGCATCTCAGCACCTACCCCTCCCACGGAAACACCGAAGTCAGGACAGCCGGCAAGGTAGTTGGGCACTATCAGTGAAATCTGCTTTCTCACTCACTCACTCCAGGCACAAGCCACAGAGGCATCGATGGTGCCTATGGAGGCAGGCAACCTGTGCCAGAGAGAGCACCCAAACCGAAGGGTGGAAAGCTGTGCCCTGGGCTGGACACAAGAGCCTCAGATCCCCGGGGCCCACTGCAGTCTGCCGCCTCACCTCAGGGAACCCGGTGTGATGGCAGTGGCATCAGTGGCCTGGTGATAGCATTTGCGGCGTCTGAGGAGGCAGGAGCCCCAGCGCTAGTGCAGATGCCCAAACCGAACGGCCGGGCCGCACACCAATTGATCACCAATCGGTCACGCGGGCCATAGCTTGAGGGTCACTGCAGGCAGCCAGACAGCAACTAAGAGCTGCGGAACCCGTGGAGCCCTCTGCAACCATGCTGCAACCTCGCCTGCCTCACAGGAACTCAGAAACACAGCATGAGACACACAGTTTTGGGCCTCTGCATTGACACCATTGTATGCTGAATGCTGGCTCTATCAAGATGTCCCGCAGTCATGGAGAGGATCCATCCTCCAACCCATCTTCAAAAAGGACTCAAACACTTGTCCAAGAAACTATCATTTAATTGCGCTACTGGACATTGCGGGCAAAGCATACACCAGCATATTACTTCAGGAGCTAGCACAATGGGCTTGCGAGGCAGGCCTCTCACCCTTTTACACTCCTAGGAGCATCTGTGCACTTTATTAATCTGTCTTCATCATTATAAACAAACAGGGTTTCAAACAGGAGCATCAACAGTGGACAACATCATCGTCCTTTTGTATCTACCCCAGCAAGCATGCAAATAACAACTCACTCCCTCTGTTTGCATGTTTTATCGATTACTCAGCTGCCTTTGACAGGGTTGCCCGGAAGATCTTACGACAGAAGCTTGAGAGGTGGAATATCTGACCTAAATTGCTATCAGCAATCATGTCCTTATATACCAAGACCTGGGTATGTGTAAAACATACAGGGTAGACAGCAACTGCTAAGACTATCACGGACGAGGACTAAAAGCGGGCTGTGTGCTAGCCCCAATGTTATTCAACCTTTACATAGCGGACCTCGGTTTGGTGCTGGCTGGAGCCACCCTAGTCACCCCAAGAATCGCCGAAAAGAGGATTCCACTTATGCAGTATGCAGACGATTTAGTGCTGCTAGACCACATGAAGACCGGTCTTCAAAAAGCCCTCAACGCCCTGAACAGGTACAACCTCAGGAATGATCTTGTAGCCAACAGGAATAAAACAAAAGCTGTTATCTTTGGGAGATACCCTAAGAAAATGTTGACCAGATGGAGACTGGGCTCACTGAAGCTAGACGGTGTTCAACATTACAACTACCTGGGAGCCTGAAAATGTGAATCTGGCAGATCAACTCTGCACATACATAAAACAACAAGCATTTGCAATGCAATAGGTCTCGCATTAGCAAAGTTTGAGCTATTGCTATTGTAAATGACAAATTATTTATTTATGTGTTGGTTTTGAAAATAGCGAAATTAATAGCTTTGTCATTTACAATGCCAATAGTTTTAACTTTTGCAAATGTGACACCTATAGCATTTGTAATGCAATATATGTTGTATTTACGTGACTTAGATGTATTGATATTACAAATAACAATGGCTTTTAATTTTTTTAAATAATTAATACTTAAATAAAAGTTATTGTAATTTATAATGGCAATAGCTTAAACTTTTGTAAATAACTTTTGTGAAGATTATGTGCAGTGTGTTTTATTGTGATGAAAATCCAAGAACAGAAGTGAAATAGTAACATCTTTTAGTGACATTTGTAATAAAGCTTAAAACATTGAGAGAACATATTTGAACCAGTTTGATGCTGTGGTGGCGCTGAGTGATGTTGTGGTGGCGACGAGTGATGCTGTGGCATTCAGTGATGCTGTGGTAGTGCACAGTGATGTTGTGGTGCCCCTGAGTGATGCTGTGGTGGTGCTGAGTGATGCGATAGAGTGAGTGCGATAGATAGAGTGAGGGCGATAGATAGAGTGAGGGAGGGCGATAGATACATAGATAGAGTGAGGGCGATAGATAGAGTGAGGGCGATAGGTAGAGTGAGGGCGATAGATAGAGTGAGGGCGCTAGATAGATAGAGTGGGGGCGATAGATAGATAGAGTGAGGGCGATAGATAGATAGAGTGAGGGCGATAGATAGATAGATAGATAATTACATAGTGAGATCACATCCTCTTGATGACATAGTATTCCGGCTCCATACTTTATCGAGACCCCCTCACATACTTAGGTGCCTTCCCAAAATGTTCTCGAAACGATCTCTGGGAAGGTGACATCTCTGCTTTAAGCACATGTTCTATTGTACCAATATTTGGAGCAATGTTACTTGGGGCACAGCAATGAAAAATATAACAAAAAAGTTTAATTCCCAGAAGAGGAACAGTGTCCTGCAGACGGCCTTTTGGGAGTCACGCTTGGTTGCTGAGCGGAGAGAGCAAGACGGATGAACATATTGTAATTGAGGTTATCCAAGGATGTCGGGATGTTTCCAACAAAGCAGGGAGTGGCACGGCTGAAATGTATGTCAGAGAGCCCCCCTTCCTGGGTGTGAGGTGGTCTGCCACACATGACAAACATAAAGTCTGAAATCTGTCCTCGTTTCTTCAACCAACACTGAAGAGCATCCCAGCGTAGCTGCTGGGATCGAAGACAGGAACGCCTGAAGGCAATGTCCAATGTACTTACACAATATGTGCGCAAGGTCACACAACAAAAGCATGCCCTCTAAATCCCCTTTTGGCGGTTCTCGCTCGGGGTGAGAAGTATTGTCTCAGGATGGTCTTCAGAGCTAACGACTGTATGCGTCGCGTGGCCCCCAGAGCATCGAGCATTTATTTCATTGCTGTTTAAAATAGATATTTATTAATTTAAGTCATGTGAAAGTTTTGTAAAACACCCAGTGTCACCTTCCTGTTAACTTCAGTAAGAAGTGAAGGAACTCTGTTCCTGGTCACTAGTACCTCTGAGTGATGATGTCATTTCCGCTGACCTTAGTACCTGGGCTTCGATGACATGCATAGCTCACGGTTGGCAAGGCAGGGGGAGCACTAGGTCTTTCATGGTGGGAGGGGAAATAACTATCAAAGGGCACGCCCTAAACAGACTCATTGAAAATCAGAGGTATCCTATGCATTCAGTACTTAACAAGAAGCTTGCACAAAAGCGCGGCCCCCTCGTCGACACAACACTGCTCGCGTGCCTGTGCACGGTGGCATAGTGCTAACTTTAGCCTTGCACAGAAATGGCGCAATGGAAGGGGATGTCTTTGGCGTTGCGCAGTTTTTTGACCACCACTAATGCTGCGCTGCAGATTTTCATGCAGCTCTGGGTGCACGTTAGTAACCCTGGGGCAACGTTGCCGGAATCATTAGACATTACGGGCTGTTTAGGCCTCAAGTGGGCAAAGAAGGCCCTGATCACTGACACGAACATGGCGTCCGATAGCACCTCGCCACCGACCTTTACACAACCAGCTGTGAGCTACTAACTTCTGTGCACGAGTTTCCCCATTGAGGTTACCTGTTAACACTCCTGAAGTGCAGCCTAGTGCACAAAAAATACAGATGCCAGACAGTGCCCGACGTGAGCCTGACCCCTTAACACAGGGGCACTTCCTGCCCCAAGCACTGTTGCAGAATATCCCATGCCCATATAAGGCTCCATAGGTAATCTAACCCTCTTTAGATAAGGTGCAATCGTCGAAATATTTACATGAAAGAGCAAGCAGGCTTTGGCTTGCTTAACCCAAAGTGAAAGTGGAAAGTGAAAGAGGGCGTTGCCAGCAGCGTTTAGCCTGGGACAGACTACCTTCATGTCCAAACGATCACCATTCATGCATAGCTGCCAAGGTTTCAGATTGCCATGTGTGACATTTTAATAATTTCAGACCTACCTGTCACCCGCCTCAGACTATCCGACCAGACAGAAAAGCACTGCGGCACCCGTGCTCCACATCCGGGCCGGGGAGGAGACAGGGTGGAGTGCGAGGGCTACTCGCGTATGCGCTGTCCCTGGATCTGCGGTTCGTGCCCCCATCTGGGCAGGGGAGGAGACGGGGTGGGGGCGACAGGGCTGCTCGCACATGCGCTGTCCCTAGTTCTGCGGCTCGTGCCCAGTGGCGGCACGGCAGACTTTAAATGCCGCCGTAGTTTACGGAATGCTGCGCGACTCATGCGGCCTAGGGAGGGGGACGCCAAAGCGCCCAAGGAAAAAATAGCAGAAGTCCAGAAGGGTGCCTTCGTGAATGCCGCACGGCCAAAGCAGGATTTTCAGGCGGGGCTCCTGTGATCAATACGGAGCCCCGCGTGGTGCTGCAGTATGCCAATGAAGATTGGTAAGTGGGGGATGCTGTACATTTAAAGCAAGACTTACATGTTGAATGCTGTGTTTACATGTGTACTTAGTGTAAGTGCCAATGGCGTCTCGAAAGTGAAACTGCATGCTTTTGCCTGGGAGTGGGACTGAAGATGTGCGTGTGGCGGCCGGGTGAGGAGCGCGGCATGATGGTGAGTGTCTTGCTAGGTTTTCCTGGTCCTACTGCGCAGTTAGTAAGCTCGATTGTGTTGCCGCATGCTCGCCCCTACATCTGAGCCAGAGTGTGGTTTCCCAGAACATTTCTTTGCAGAAGAGGTTCTTTCCGTTCACACCGGGCAGCCGGCTTCTTGGACACGCTGGCCACAGTGGTGCGAGCCTGGTAAGGGGGAGGGGGGGCGGGTGAGTTTGACTGTATGTGTGTGTCTGTGTGCCTGCGTGTGTGTGTCTGTGTGCCTGCGTGTGTGCGTGCCTGCCTGCGCGCGTGTGTGTGTGTGTGTGCATGTGCGCGTGTGTGTGTGCCTGAGTCCGTGCCTGTTCACCAACGCGAAAGCGTGCGTGTTCACGCACCCAAATCCAGCCAAATCGGCAACAGAGGCACGTAACACCCTCCTGTCCCTAATTCCCCCGAGACGGCTGACTAAAGTTGTCGAACTGGAGCATCCTATCGGATGCAACTCCAGCTCGACCTAAAAAGTAAGCAAAAAATGATCAAATAGCCCTTTTGTAAGTTAAACAACACACTGGATGGCCCTAGGATACTTGCCATTCGCAGGGCAGTTCACGCTAAGTTACTCCCTGTGCTCAATTATGCCCAGTAGGCATTTCCAGGAATGCTCGGCACCGCATTCGAAAAGATCCAGTGTTCAGCTTACAATAAGCAAATCCATTTTCCCTCTCACACGAGGAGCACCCTGATCAGAGTAGAATTTGAGCTGATACAGCACAACTGGGAAACTTGGCAGTACTTGCCAAATTCTACCATCAGGTAGCGACTGCTCCTCCTAACACCATGAAAGCCATAATAAAAATAATTCTGGCAAGTTCCAGCAACCCCTGGTCCATAAAACTTTTGGTGGCCAAAGAACGTCTGCAACTTGAAACAGAGAACTGGGACACAAACACAATCCATTACACCAGAATCAAATCTGCAATAAGAACACAGCTGTATAACCGGCCATGGGAGGTGGACATGGAAGCATTACAAGCGAAAGCCTGCATGAGTCTTGAACAGCGCCGCAACTGAACTACATGGTGGGGTGTCAGACCGGTCACGTGGCTTAAACTCCTATCAGTCTCAGTCCCACAGAACCCCTCTCATGTCTCCCTTTCACCTCTTTCTTTTCTCTTTCTCTCTTTCTATCAGCCTTTGCCTAATCTTCTCAGCAAGTCAATGTTAGAGGGGATTAGCTAAAACAGATATCTTACTTTAAAGTAACTGTAACCACCGCATACATACTACGTTTGGCTAACCCTGTGACAGAATGCTATTGTATTTGTTTGTATAAAACTAATAAAATACTTTGAAATAGAAAAAAACTACATCTCCAACAGGCAGAGAGAAAACTCTCTCTTAAACAGATTTTTTATGTACGATTGGTTCCAATCCTAATCAGTGAATTGAACCCATTGTGGAAATCCCTTGTAATAATTATTGGGTGTAGACTGTGTAATTAAAGAAAGGAATCCCTAACTCACAAACTACTCTGCTGCCTAGCTTGAGTACACGCTTATTGAATACTGCTGAGGCCAATCTTCTTACGGCATTGAACCCGCTCGGCCAAGGAGGCCGTCTCCCTTCTAAACTGCTTGAAAACAGTGATTGAAATGGCAAAATTTGGGAAATTTGTAATGCTGGTTCACAATTCGTTAAATAATGTGAATTCCCAACAGACTCAGCAGCAAAACTGAGCAGACTCCAGTGCTGCGAGGGCTGGAGTTATAGGTCCTATTCACAAATTACTTACACTCTAATTGCAATATATGGAGTAGGACTCAACAGTGCTCTCCAGCTCTTGGCTCACACCGATGCATTGGACATCGTACATATAGCCTGTGATCTATCTATCCACTTGACAACCATGGTCTGTTCATTTTCACTTTAAAATCTATCATTTGCTTGAGAGTTAACCATGCCTGACCTGATCCTGTCCTGCCCTGGCATTGGTTGTGTTTATTCTCCAACAAATCATTCTATGGCATAAATTGTACACTTTTGAGATGGTAACTCGGTCTTCAATGGCATGAATTAGTCGCACTTTAAAAACTACTTTGCACTGTATGGCCAAGATATTGATACACACTGACATCAGGGGTGGCTCTAGGCTCATGGCGGCTCTGGGCAGGGAGCGTAGGTAGCGGGCCCCGGAGGAGGGGTCCGGGCGGGGCAGAGCCCCCCCGGAGCTCAGGAAGGGGGTCAGAGTGTTTGGAAGTGGAACCGAGTCGGAGGCCGTCAGATCCCTGCCACTGGGGCCGCCACGCAAATATGTATTTATCCTCAGAGGATTATTATATTAAGGATATATATTGGCGTGGTGGCCCCTGGGGTTTGGTGGCCCTGTGCAGGTGCACAGCTTGCACATGCCTAAGGCCGGTCTTGCTGACATTCACTTTAGTGTTTTAGGGTTTTAAAAAAAAAAGGGACATTGTATCTTTTACAGTAAGATACTCCGTTTTATTCATGCACAATATTTTACACACTGTTAGTTACATACGCTTCTTGAAAGGAACAGTCCCTCTGAGGCTTTTTCTTCCACTATTATTGCACAGCACACTTGTTCCATTTTATACTATTATCTGTTTTATGTATTTTGCAATGGTTTTAAGTAATAATGCAATACACTTGAGTTGGATGCTGTTTCTAGTGCTGGTGCAGGAGAAACAACAATGATATGTTGTCCATGCTCCATAGGGCGCTCCTTCAAAATAGCTGTTTGTACAGCTGGAAGGATTTTTTTAAAGGGCAAATTGTGCTTCAGCTAAAGAATACAAGTGGGACTATTAAGCAATAGGAACAGACTGTCCTTCGTTGTAGGTTACATAGGCATAATAACAGTGACTGCCTTTGACTCTGATAACTAGGTTAGTTTTATTATCACAAGTATGTAAATATTTAGTCTCGAGCATGTCTGATTGTAGAAACGTACGCAGGATATTGGTGTGAGCGCTGGCATTGGTTAGACGAAACCTGGTTGAAAATCAGGTCATACAAGGGCTTAACTTGCTTAGCAGTGAGGAAAGTAAGTACGTCCAAAGTTGAGAGATACAGGCAGAGATTGCAGCTTTTTTAGTGTATTGGGGGGCTGCGAGGTAGCACACTTCTGAAGGAAGTCCAGGGCTAAGCCCTTACCCGCACTGGATAACCAGTATCCTAGGAAAGTTACCATCAGGTAGGCAACTTTTGATTTCTTAAAATTGATTTTATAACCAAGTGATGTTAGTATGGTCACCAATCTGTACACCCTATTAAGGGGTAGATCTAACTCATCACCAGTGAAATAGATAACTTCAAAGTATGACAATACCTCTGACTCTGGTTGTAAGATCTCCATGATGCCTGCAGAAAATAAGTCAGGACTATTCTTATGGCCCCTCGCCAAACCTCAAATTGAGAACTGCACCCCATTGAAACTAAAGGCGGTCAGAAACTCACTTTCAGGAGATATATTTTGACCAAAATAAGCATTAGAAATGATCAGGGTTATTTTGCATTTTTTCTGCACCAGGTTGGTCATTAAAACCCTTCTAAGTGCGTTTTGTACCGCATAGGTTCAAAAAAGATTCCTATAGGTTAAAACTATTCTATAGAAGCCGGCTGGTTTGGAGATGGGTAAAAGAGATATGTTCATTTGTGAAAGACAAGGCATTATTATGCCCTGATATTGTAATAGATCTCTTTGATTGGATTTGATTAGAGATTTATATAGTGCATGGCTACCCAGAGGCTTCCCCGCGCGATGAGAGCTGTGGTGAGTGATAAAGCCTATTAGTGGTGTAACGGGAATAGCCAGGTCTTCAGCTTTTTCCTAAATGTCAGTTCCCTTTGCAGACCTCTTAAGTCCAGAGGTAGCTCATTCCACAGTTTTGGGATCGGTTGTGAGAAGGATCTGCCTCCCCATCTGGATTTTTTAAGTCTGGTGGTGCTGAGGAGGTGTGAAAGGGAGGACCTTAGTGGCCTGACGGGGGCATATGCAGCGATCAGATGTCTGAGTTTTTCGTGGACTTTATTGTATACTGCCCTGTGGGCAATGCAAAGTGATTTTTGCCATTAAGTTTTAGGAAACTGTTTGACATCCAGTGGGCCAGTTTATTGAGGCAGGGATCCAGTTGAGAGTTACCTTAGTTGTGGTCATGGCACAGAGAAATGATCAACTGGGTGTCGTCAGCATACGATACGCCTAGGTTGCCAAGCTCCTGCATGATGGTGGCGAGCTGTCTAACGTATATATTAAATTGGGTAGGGCTGAGGGAAGAACCCTGAGGCACTCCAAATTTTGTAGGTCGGCTTTCCGAGAGACAGTCCTGTTACATCACTTGGCGCGACCGGTGGTCCAGAAAGGAGCATAGCCACACCATGGCTTTGTGCCGGATGCCTCTTTCCCTCAATCTGTTTTTTAGTATGGTGTGGTTCACGGTATCAGAAACTGCACTAAGATCAAGCAATATTATAGCGGCTGACCCTCGGTTGCCTAGTTTGGCATTAAGTTCCTCGGTGACTACCAGGAGCGCTACTTCACTGCTATGAAGGCCGAGGAAACCCATCTGCGAGGGGTGGGGAAGCTTGTTCTCCTCCAGATAGTTGACCAAAATCTGGTTGACAACCTTTTGCAGGAGTTTGCCAAGGAGAGGGAGAAGTGATATGGGTCATAGGTTGCCCAGTAAGTCAGTGTCTAGGTGGGATTTTTTTTAATTGGTTTTATCATAGCATGCTTCCAGGCTCGGGGGACCGACACTGACTTATTAAGGATCTTCACTGGGGGGGAGTATGGCATCCGTCACCTTGAGAATAATGTGCGGAGGTGCAGTCTAATGGGGAGCCAGATTTGATGGATTTGAGCAGCTTGAGGGTAGCTTCCTCCTCCAGCCCAGTGAATTGTGTTAGACAAGGGGCAGGAGCAGGGCCACGGGCCATGAGGGGCTCTTCTTGGGAAGACTGAGTTGCGTTCTGAAAGAGGTCATAGATGTCTGTAACTTTCATATGAAAGAAGGAAGCTATTTGGTTGCATCTTTCTATCGAGGTCTCTGGGAAGCCGGTTGTTTCTTGGAGGGTATTCACATTGTTGTGCCGGGTGAGGAGCTCCAGCCGGGAGCTCCTCCGAAAGGGAACGGACTCTGGCACTTGCCCCGGGTCTCCCTCCCCCTTCTGCCTCCTAACCAACGGTGGATCTTGTGCCTGCACTCCGGTGCCTTACTTTCCTCATGGACCTATCCGGGTAGCCTGCAACATACCTGCAGAGTTTCTCAAGGGAGCGCCCACTGAGCCTCTACCATCATGGCCACTGGCTCGGCGGAGATGCCTCACTGCTGTAAAGTTTGAGCTGGCGGCTCTCCCCATCCGACCGCCAACCTACTCAAGTATTCCGCCCATTTATCCACGCATTGCAAACCCCAGGAACGATCCGGATGGCCTGCTTGCACCCTCCGAGTTTCTGGAGGGAGCGCCCATGGAGCCTTACCAACATGGCCGCTGGTTCGGCAGAGATGCATCGCTGCTGTGGAGTCTGAGCTGGCGGCTCTCCCCCCTCTGACCGGGAGGAGTGGTGATTGCGGCGAGTAGCCTGCGAGGAACTGCTCCAGTGTAATCCATGGCTGGAAACCGGAGCCTGTGGAAACTGGAGCCTGCAGTGAGTGATGGCGGTCGTGCGATTTAACCCTGGGAATGCCTACGCTCCAGTCCCGACTTATATTGCTTGGCACACCGCAGCCCCTTCCGGAATATGCCCACCCCAGGCCCCCAGAGAACACTCTTCATCGGAGCGGCCTGTCCTGCCACGTACTCTCGTGGACTTCTGTACTTTTTCTTTTGTCCTGGACGCCATTTTGCTGCTGCTCTCGGCTGCTTTTCTCTGGACCCTGACCCGCCTTCTTGTCCATTCCCTCGTTCTTTACCCTTTTCCCTTGTTTCCCCCTTGACGATCCTCAAATGTTTCTCCCCTTTTCTATTTTGCCTTTTCTCCATACCCTTGTATCCCTCCCACCCTCACTTGGTGCTGTGACTGCGTTGCCCCTCCGACCCCACTTAATGGAACTCTGTTCTTCTTGTTTTTTGGGGGGGTCTTGATCCGAGAAAATCTACTATGTGTATATATATATGTATAGAGAGATAACTCGAATCACTAGTATATGCAGTAGACCGTTGTACTCTCTACCATTCCTATGTGACTCTTAGAGTATATCTATTTGTATCTCTTCCTTGAGTGAGTTTACTATTTGTACATTTGCAATATTTCTTTCTGCTTGTATCTCTTCCTTGTGTGACTTTACATCTTGTACATTTGCATTTTTTTCTGTTTGTATATTTTATGTAACACATGTAAGCCTAAGTGTTTTGTAACTGGTTCTTATGTAAAGCGCTCTGACACCTTCGGGTAAAGGTCGCGCTATATAAAATTGCATTAAATAAATAAATAAATAAAAAACTGGGATGACATCTGATACCGTAACTTGGGGGTCATTTGAGAAAATTAGGTCTAATGTGTATCCTTTTTCATGAATGGGTGCAGAGACCAGTTGGATAAATTGAAGGGCCTCCAGATCTTCTTCAAGTCTCTTGGTGAAGGGGGCATCCAGTACTTCAAAGTGGAGATTAAAATCCCCTAACAGAGTAATGGAATTTTTCGCTAGGGACAGGATAGCTAAAGTCTATTGCTTGTATACTACGTTTTGCTTCAGGCTTTAAAGGGTATTGTGTCTGAGGTTGACTGGTAAGGGAATGACATGTGGATTTGAGTGTTTGTCCCACCCGCTTGATTTCTGTATAAGGCCCGAGCCTGTCTTAGATCCCATTAACTGGTGTAAATTTCTCTGATATCTTCAGTACTATGGGAGAAAAACGTACTCCTATAAGTTCCTCCCCCGGGGCACTTCTCTAAGTAAGACTGGAGAACAGTCTACTTCCAATCTGATGATATCATAATCATCTGTCAATTATGACCAGAAGACTGTTTTAATGGTACATGGTTTATACCCTTCAATTTGTATGTTTAACTGTTAAATCCTACCAGGAGGATTTAAATGTATATCTCGACTTATATATATTCACCAGTTGGATTTGCATACAGACACCTCTGAAGCATCTGAAGCACTGTTGTGACTTCTGCTGCGCTGTCTAGAAGCACCCTTGCCCAATTCCCATTTTGCAGGAGACTTCATAGCTGTATGAATGAATGAATGAATGAATGAATGAATGAAACAGTTCTTGTAGAAGCGCGGACTTAGCGCAATGGGCGTCAAGGCGCCTAAATCAAATGCAGAGGCTAGCAAACTACGCAGTCCTATTAGCTCATGGGTAGGCCCTCTTAAAAAAATAGGTTTTGAGAGCCTTTTTGAAAGACTCGATGGTCGGGAGCGTTTTTATTTCTATGGGAATGGAGTTCCACAGCTGCTAAGCAACCACGGAAAAAGCTCTGGCGCCCCATCTGGCAAGTTTGAAACGAGGAACAACCAGTTGACAGAGTCCCGCAGATCTGACGTTTCTTGTGGGGACATAACGCATAAGAAGAGATCCAAGGGCACTGGCAGGACCATCCTTCATTGCTCTATGGGTAAGACAGAGAATTTTGAAGGCAATTCTGTGCTGCACAGGGAGCCAGTGAAGCTCCTTCCTGGCTGAGGTGGCAGAGGATGCTTTCGGGAGATCCAGAACAAAGCGTGCTGCAGCGTTCTGGAGAATCTGTAGACGATGTATCAGGCCTTTATTGGCTTCCATGTACAGAGAGTTGCAGTAATCCAGCCTTGAGCCAACCAGGGCGACTGCAACCTGTTTACGCGCCTGGGGGGATAGGTAACCGCGGATTTTATTGAGCGTCCTGATCACGCCCCAGCAGGTGGCCACGGTCCTGTTGACTTGCAGGGACATAGAGAGCGAGGTGCCAAATAATACTCCGAGATTTCTGGCGGAAGGGGAGGGAGTGGGGCAGATGCCAAGGGAGGAAGGTCACCACTCGCTCGACCACAGATTTTGACTCTTCCCAAAGACCAACACCTCCGTTTTTTCGCCGTTTAGTTTGAGGGAGTTTATAGTCATCCAGTCTGCCACCTACTGCATCCATACCCTGAAACTAGCGGCAGTTGTACTAACAGAGGTGTGGGCTAGTGATACCATGATCTGGGTATCATCTGCGTAGGATACCACCTCCATCCCCTGAGATTTCACAAGTCTTGCAAGGGGGGCCACATAGATGTTAAACAGCATATCAGCATATTTCAAATAAAGTCCTGGTACTTTCTTTTTCATTACTGGAGTTTTAGAGTCCAATCCCTTCTCCTATTTACATTGACGTCAGTCTTGTGTACTGCTTCACTTTTTCTGCTGTAATCCTCCTTTCTTCGGTACTCAGATTGGCGTCACCTCTCTGTTCTTTTACCATCAGTGTCCTGAAAAGAACATGAAGAGCAGCTATCAGAATACTGACACCATTTTGTTTTTAAAATTGTTTCGCAATCTCTCAAATATAACCACCCATACAAGAAGTGGGCAATCCAGTCCCTCTTCTTTCTTCGTCCCTCTGCTTCTTCTTCCCTTTTCGTTGCAGATTTCTCCTTAATGGAACTCTTGGTATCCACATTAGGTTTTAAATGTGTTTTAACGGGTCGCGTACTTAAGACATCTCTTCCCAAAGAGATATAAACTTCAGTGATTATTTTAGTACTTCCTGTTCACTATCTTGAATTGCAACTGTTTCTAGTCTCTGGTGGATGGCCAGAAACAAAACTTCTCCTTTAATATTGCTTAGGATGATAGAACAAACCGTGGAAAACTTCCCCATTAACTTTATTCCTAAATCCAGAGCTGGTGCCTCTCCCTGCTCAATTTGTACCTGTCTAAGTACATTAAGGAGAACTGCCAATCAAGACGTGCCATGCATGCTAGTGTAAATGCAGGCAATAATGGTTTTCCATTTATTACATTCCTCTGCAGCTGGCACCATCCCAAAAAGAAGACACATAGTCAGTATTCGATAAACAAACAAAACGGTAGCAGTGGTCAGTGAGTCGCACCGCCTGATAATACTCAATCTTTGTGGGTAAGAAAATATATTGATGTTTAATTATTATTATTTTTTTTTTAAACCTTTATTGCAACATTCTGAAAGTACAAGTATGGGCCTACAACCGCAGGGGCCGGCCGCTAGTCATAAGTGAAACCAATCATAGCACGGTGTAACACAGCTCATCAGCCGACAGCCCTGAGGTCCGGCAGCGATTCAGGATGAAACTTGTCTTGGAACATATGAATAGGTCACAGGATATACTAAAGGTTTCATTTTATATTATATAAATAGACTGATCAGGTGCCATACAATCAAACTAAAGGAGACGGGGGACAGGCCAAGAAACAGGATATACGTTTAGAAACAACAATATGAGGAACCCTGGCGCCAATACTTATGGATCGAAGTGAACAACAATACATTATACAGTTTCGTAAGCGCCGGTTCCCAGAGCCTGCCCACCCGAAATTTCGATTAACCTAGGAAGCGTGAGCACAAAATTCCAGAACACAGTGTAATCAGAGTAGAACACAGACGATACTGACCCGAAAGGAAGGGAAGGGAAGGGAGAAAAAGGCCATAGAAAATAAGAAAGGCAAAATAACCCCCCCCCCTCCAACCCTCCACCCTGCACCCCTGCCGATGGCTATAGCCTAACCCCACTAGCAGCGAGCCTGTCGCCCTAAAGAACTAAAAACCTAAAAGAAGGGAAAGAAAGAAGAAGAGTGGAGGAGGGCCTAGTTGTACATGCCCCCAGCCCCCTAGTCCCCCCGCCAGAAACAGACACCCCGTATCGCAAAGAGACGGATGTGGAGCGACCCTTATAAAAGAAATTAGGGGGCACCGTGACACACCGCCCAGCCTCTTAAATCAAACCATTGCAAATCGAACAGTCATAATACCATTTCAAACCGCCCGAGTTGATTAATCTCACCCTTGACCCTTCCGAACCAGCACACGAACCCTCCCCAGCGAGACCCAAAGGCATACAAGCAAGTCATAGAGGAGAGGGAAGTCATCGAGAGTCAATCCGTTACCACTTGCAGCAAGTAAGTCCACGGGAGCTTCATGTGCAGGAAGTCTCCCGCTCCCAACAAGACAGTCCCGATGTTTCTTGCCGCGGGGTCGCAACGTTTCCAAAAAGGGGGGAGACGACCACAAGATGAAAGAAGAGTCTACAATACAAGTCTCCGGGCGTAGGATGCCAGTCAATACCTCCAAAGTCAATAACGGTGGAAGGTGCGGTGGCACACTCACGACCTCTGGGACACCATCTTCCAGGGCTTCATCCGATGGTTCCAATACTCGCTTCCCCATGGGGTCCTCACAGTGAGTCAAAATGGCCGCTGCTTGAATGGCTACAGATGGCAGTTCCAATAGTGGGGCAGGGTCCGGTACAATAAGTAGCATCTCAGATAGGCTTGCATCCATTTTATTCATTGAGACAGTCACTTGTGATTGAAACACCCAGAGTTCTGCCAGCAATGACCTCAGCGATGGCTCAGACACATTTCGGTCCATAGTCTCACGCCCAAGACCGATCACAATCACCTCCCGAGTGAATTGGTGTCTCCGGGGGAAACAGACAGGGATCACGAGAGGGCAAGCGTGGACGGTGACCCGTCGTTCTCCACAGCCACGATCACCCGGCTTAACGCCGCAGGCCGGGGCCCCGACCCGCCGAAGCCCGGAGGGAGCCGGCACCGGGTCCGCGGGACGGGAAACCCCCACCTACCGTCAGTAGCAAGCAAGGTCACCTCTCCATCAGTGCTGAGCAAAGAGAACAATCACTGCCAATTCCGGGCGCAAAAGAAGCCTCCACTACGATCGACCGCACCCTGCCTGGGTTTCTCAGCCGTTGTTGTTGCACTACCACCCGGCCATGCAGATACTCGTGGCCCCGGCTTCACCGTCGAGTAGGCCACTATCTTCAACTCGGTGTAACTCCGTGCAACCGGCCGATAAAAATTCCCGGATTTCACCATCGGAGTAAAGAACTGTTCATGCACGCAGGGGCTGGGCGTAAAATCAGGATGTGGTGCAGGATCTTGCGGCGGGATACGGAGGTCGGCGGAGCCGGGAGCCTAAGCAGCCATCTTGTTTGCCGTCGTAGCTCCTCCTCTCGATTTAAAATTTTTAATACATGATTTTCCTTTCAATTCATTATGCAGTAACAATATTTATGGTCCTGAGGAAGGCCTGTATTTCTCATAATCCATTTAGCTGACACTTGTAGACCCTGTTATCACATCATACAGTTATTTTGTTAAAACTGGGTCTGCACTGTTTTGAAATTGGATATCGAGAGATAACAAATACATCTTTTTTCTCTTGCTACCCAATTTTAGTTTCACTTTACACACCTATGCACTGCGCCCACCATTCACATCCACTATACTTGCTCACATCTGCAGGATCCTAGGGAATCCTATAAACATTAGACCCCTTTTGTAAATATCCATGAGCTCCCCTCTAGTAGCTGAAGGGTTGTAGCCCTTGGTTACAACACGTTGCAACCAGGAGGAGATCCCAGATGATGAAGCATGTCACTTTGGTGAGTGATTGGAATATGTACTTGTTAAAGGATTTTCTTTTATAATGATTTTTCTTCTTTTCAGATAAGATTACACTTTCTTAGGTCTCTGTTGTTTCTAGGGTCAGTCTAGACCCTCTAGACCCGTGGATAGTTTGTTGTATTTAGAGTTCTTCATTGGGGAGTTTATCCATGCTTGGTCTATAAACATTCCCTTATACACCTTATCACTTGATGGTTGTTTTTGTCATATCTATGTCATCAGTTGAACAACCTGACAATTTCACAGCTCTTAGAAAGATAAGGTCAGATGACATCAGCGTCAAAGGGCAGACATCACAATGATTCTGCATACATTTAAAAAGATGGCGACCTCCATGATCTAAAATAGAAATGGGGGCTACCTAAAATATAGTCAAAGGAGTCGGGCTTTTGGGACTTTAAGTCAAACAGTATTCTAAAGTGGCAAGGTTTCATCCAAGAATTAAGTCTCAATCTTCTAAAATGTTTCCAAGTGTTTAGGTAGTGAGTGAGAGGGGAGATGCAGCGCCAAAGCAAGGAGCAGCGAGGAAAACACCAGGGTGAGCGCGAGAGGCACCAGCGCTACCCGGCCATCCCAACAAGCCGGGCCCTTTAAATTAAACCTCCCGTCTCCCGCTTCGCAGGAGACGCAGCGCCAAAGCAAGGAGCAGCGAGGAAAACACCGGGGTGAGCGCGAGAGGCACTAGCGCTACCCGGCCACGCCCCCAACAAGCCGGGCCCTTTAAATTAAACCTCCCGTCTCCCGCTTCGCGGGAGACGCAGCGCCAAAGCAAGGAGCAGCGAGGAAAACACCGGGGTGAGCGCGAGAGGCACCTGCGCTACCCGGCCACGCCCCCAACAAGCCGGGCCCTTTAAATTAAACCTCCCGTCTCCCACTTCGCGGGAGACGCAGCGCCAAAGCAAGGAGCAGCGAGGAAAACACCGGGGTGAGCGCGAGAGGCACCAGCGCTACCCGGCCACGCCCCCAACAAACCGGATATTAACAGCATACGGTTCCGGCCCGCGGGACACGCGCGGACTGCGCCGGGCTAAGCCCGGGCAAAGGGCGGGCCCTCTGTGGCCCTCAGAGGCACGAGGTGGACGGGACGGGCCACCTCTCTTGGCTTTACAGCAAAAGAAGGTATAGTACTGTATACCATTCTTAAGACTATTCATGGACTTCTTGGCTTCCCCATCACTGTCAATATTTTTGAACATATTTTACTATTAGTGATACATAAGGGGGCATACTAAATTACTATACTACAGCCAGAGAATGGAAAAACTTATCCTGAGCTATGCATCACCTACCACTATCTGCGAAATAGATATTGATGATCGTCGCCAAATGCTATCCCCGTCACATACCCCCGTTAGTTTGCCAAACTTGCCCTACTGGGAGGAACTAAATGCTCTGTGCGGGACTAAGTTCATTCCAGTAATATCCCCCTCCCCCGTAAGAGGCCTTAGCATTAACACTCCCCCTGACAGACCTTGTGATCTTTCCCTACCACCCAATGAGGATAACATCCAGGCTACTTCTCTGTCGCTGGGCCAAAGTGTGAAAAGGAAACATGAAGGGGCTAATGATTACGAACTCCAACCCAAAATACAAAAACGCTGTATCGATCCCCCATCGCCTGCTATAAACTCCATCACACCCAGGGGGGTCGGTGAATGTTTGGATGATAAAGTATCATCGCCTCAATTGCAATTACTGCCTCAGCTCGAACTGTTGTTAAGTTCTGTAATAGCACCCTTGCTAGAACGAATTACCATTTTAGGGGATAGGCTGACAATTATAGAGTCTGCTATTAAAGCCAACTCTTCACCTGTTATAAAGATGGCAACACCCAATTGCTCCATTCCACTAACTGCACCTGAAGTGCCTATGTTAACTGACACAACAAAAACTGTTTCAGCTCCCAGCATGTTACCTCCAACTGCTACTAAAACCGCGCAAAAACCTTTGTTTAATACAAAAAATGTCCCGATTGAAAGACAGCCTCCTAAGAGCAAACCCCCACTGGTCACTAAAATTGCCGCTAATCCTTTGCTAACAAATTACTTTACTGTTAGAGCAGAGCCAAACAGAACAGCACCTACCTCCGGAAGCCGCCCCCTTTGTGCTTGTTCTTTCAGGAGTACCAGCTCCCGCTCACAGGAAACCCGAGAGTTATCAGGACCTATTACACAAGGTCATTTTCTGGTTAGCTAAAAATAGACCCCTGCCACCCAATAAGGATGGTGGTATCTTGAGTGTTAGAAGAGTGGGCTGGTTAGGGTCACTACCTAAGGACATTCCTGGGGACCTAATCCTTGTTAAATTTAGGAATAGGAACATTGTCCCCTACTTACGATCCTCCCAGCCCCACGAAGGTGACGGCCCCATCTCCATTTGGGATTTGTATGATTTTTATCCGTGTACCCCACACATCCCCATACCAAGATCTACAGCAGCATACAATTATTTGCTAGAAAGGGGTGGTATTAGCTCACCAGCCCTCCATAGATATGACTTATTCTATAAATACTGCAATGTTTGAATAGTTTTTATTAAGGGTCAAGTTTACATTTTAACCCAGTCAGTAATGTGGTTTTTATGTAGTATGCTCTTAAGCGAGTAAAAGGCTCCAATAGGTTGGGCATATGTCTCTTTTAACTTGTATCATATGTATTTATGAAGAGCCAATAGTTGAGTGTCAAACTTGTTAACCTATTTTTCCTGGGAAGCATTCCTGAATTGACTCTTTATATCCATATTAACATTGACATAAACGCCTTTCTATGCTATTTAATTGTTTTTTAAACAAGATTCATGGAATTTTTTTTTGATTGTTTGTATAAATCTGTACATAATTAGTCGTGTGTTTTGTGTATGTATTTTATATGCTTGTCTTTTATGAAGAAAAACTTCGAAATAAAGACGTTAAAAACTGAAACTGGAACTGAGTGAGAGGGGGGTTTTCAAGAAAAACTTGAGTAGGTTTCTGCATTGTAATAGCATAATTGGAGCTATTTCTCCTGTTGAGTAACTGGGAGATTGAATTCTTGGCATAACACCTCAAAAGATTTTAACATGTTATCAATCAATCAAGGGTTTGCTAAACGCAGCTACTAGGCATGGGCGGAAAATCCGTTCCGCTCGCGGATTTTGCGGATTTTCGGGAAATCCGCAATCCGCGAGATTTGCGAATCTCCCGCAAAATCCGCAAATCCGCGAGCACTGTTCGCGTGAGTTCGCGTGAGTTCGCGCCCCGCGAATAAGTGCAAAATTGCAGAAATACGATTTTAGCAAAACTGAAAGTAACTACTTACCAGGTTCAAAAGTTCAGGCTCATCATTAGTAGCCATTTCCTGTAGTGCTTCCTGAGGGGCCCCTCCAGAGTTCAGTTGCCAGTTGAAACTATTATGTGACCCTGCTCTGAACCTCAGAATAGTTACACATATGCCACAAAGGTCCTGAATTACAGCTAAGGGAGACAAGCAGGAGCCAGGCTGGAAGTTAAAATCCATTAATCAGCCCCTAATTCATTATTGTCAGTTGGGGCAGGGCAGGTGTTGTAACTAATTTTGCAACAATGAAAGCACTTAGCAAGTGCAAAAGATCACTAATCAGGGCGCACTAAGGAAGCAGGTGCCAGCTAAAAAAATATTCTGTGACACATTAATCAGCCCCAAATTAATTCAGGTCACTTGAGGCAGGGAAGGTGTGATTTGCTTTGCCGAAAATAATGTACACTGGCCAACCAGAGGGTGTGGTGATGAAACAGAGGGTGGCATGGGTGGGCCAGAGGGTGGCATGAGTAGTCAGAGAGTGGCAGTGGTGACAGAGAGTGACAGTGATGAAGAAGAGTGTCCCAAACAGGCTGGACACGTAGAAACAACAAGTTCGCGAAACTTGCGACCCGACAGGTAAGTTCGCAATTTGCGAAAGTGTACAAAACCCTCGCGAACTGGCAGAAACACGGGCGAACACAAAAAAAAAAATCCGCAAATTCGCGGGAATTCGCGGATTTTGCGGATTGCGAATCCGCAAATCCGCAAAATTCGCGAACACGAGATCCGCAAAATTCGCTCATGCTTAGCAGCTACTCACCCGGAAGGGTCTCAAGGCACGGGGGAATTGGGGGCGTGCAGCTCCTTAGCGCTCAGGGAGTATCGTAGAAGGCCAGGTGGGTCCAAAGGTCTTCCATGGCCCACCAGGGTACGTGCAGATGCCGGACGCTCATGGAGCTCATGTTATGAGTGAATATGTCATCCAGATTTCTAATGAAACGGTCTTTCCAAATAGTCCAACTAATTGTATTTACCTTTATTTGGATAGCTGTGTTTAGAGCTTGTGAGAGGTTTGAAATATGAGATTAGTGCTCACCGTGGAATGCGGATGCCTTGTGTAATAGGGTGTGAGATCTCCAGAGGTGTTAGTATTCACTGGGTGTTTCTCTGTAAGGTCCCACGGTGGAGTTGTTCTGTAAATGGGCAAAAGATACATCACAAGAGCTAACTAATGGGCTAGCCAGTTACTTTCCATGTGTGGTCGGGGCAGTCCTCCTTTCGTCATTGCCGCATGAAATTTGGAGCTTTTCAGTCTTGGTCTTTCTATTCAAAATTGAGTATTACTTTTTCTAATTCTCCTAGAAGGGATTCAGGCATTTCAAATAATTAAACCTAGGTGCTATATTCATTTTAATATTTTGTATGCATTCCCATAATTATAATCATAATTTTGACCATCTTCTGAGACCTAACTTTACAGTACTCAATGAAGGGGAGAAGTGATGTGATGTTAAACATGTATATTAGTTCTTACCTTGTTTAGAGCTCCCATGCTCCCTGTGTTCTTTCTTCTTGTTCTTCATTCTCCAGTAGAATGTGAGGCTGACGGCACTCCACGACTGACAGTTGCAGCTGTCTTATTGAGGTGGTCGGACGCCAGGTTGTGCTTCTAGTAAAGTACTTACCTTTACTCGCTGGCTTCCTGTCTTCTTCCTCAAGTCCTCTTCTGAACAATTTTGGCGACGAGGATGGGACAGAAGAGTTAGACAACCCCCCCTGATCTTCCTCCCTGAAGCCTCGGTAAGAAGAAGAAGAAGACAATAAGTTATTGGAACATGAAAGGTCTCTCATCACTCTGGACTGAGCATCATGCCCAATAACCTTATCTTGTACGTACATAACTCCAGAACAACCTTCTTCATCTGTGGAACACCTGAAAACAGTTATCCTGAATTGTATTATTTAGTCTTGGACTAATGTATACGCTTAGATACTTATGCCTATTCGTAAGCCATTGAAAGAACAAAGAGCCTACAGAGGCTTTTACAGTCATTGTAGTTAATGGAAGAGCTTCACATTTAGACGAGTCGATCTCATACACTGACAATGTAGCAAACCATTCTTTGCATTTAACCAATGCTTGTGTTAATTTCAAAGGGTTTGTAATGGTCAATAATATATCATCGGCGTAGTAGATTGCTTTACATTCACCAGCATTCGTCATTATTCCTTTAGTCTGGTTTATCATTTCTTATTACAATTGCCAGTGGTTGTAAAGCCATGATAAAGGTGATAAGGGGCATCCTTGCCTTGTTCCACATTAGATTTGGGAGAAGGGTGAGGAAAAGCTTCTGCAAGTAAACAGAGGCCATCGGGTTAAGGTACATTCCTAGGGTTATACGTAGACAGTTTTGGCCAATTCCCATGTGTGTCATTGTCCTAAAAGGATATCCCCATTGTACTCTGATCAAACACTTTTTCTGCCTCTAACAGGAAGAGAACATTTTTGTCTAGGTTTTCCTTAACTTGCCACATCATATGGGAAAGAGTGTGTTCGTTGTTTGCTGAAGAACGTCCTTGCACAAAACCTACTTGTGCAGGATGAATCAGGGAGGGTATTAGCTTCTTCAAGTAATTTGAAAGGATCTCGGCCAAGATATTTACATCAGTAGTGATGAGGGAGATTGGTCTATACCTTGAGCATTCTAAAAGGTCTTTTCCCAGCTTAAGGATGACAGAAAGCCTAGCTCTACCAACTTTGTCCCTTAAGTGGCTGGTTTCTAATGCGTTATTACAGCCCTGCATCAGCAGTGCTACAATCAAGGACTTGGTTATTTAAAAAAATGGATTGGGAAGTAATCCTCACCTGGTGCTTTATTAGTGGCCATCTTATCTATATCATCGACTATTTCCTTCCGAGAAATGACTCCTTTAATGTATCTGCTTGGTCTTTTGTTATTTTTGTATTTGTAAGTCCTGGAAGAAGGATTATCCTTTTCAAGGTCTGTTTGTGTCTCTCTGGCTTATAGAGTCTCAAAATGATTTTGAAACTCTTTTGTAATTTCAGTTGGGTGGGCTATCAATTTCATAGCGGTATTACAGAGAGCCGGTATTGTTCTGGCTGTAACTTTTTGAAGTTGTGCCACCAGTTAATGGCCTGCCCTTCCCCCTCATTCGTAATGTTGTTTCCAGAGGCATCCCCGTGGTTTTTCCCCGTCCGACATACAAAGATCATTTAGTTCTTTTTTTACTTGTAGTAAAGACAGTAAATCAGAATGTGATTGAGATTGGGAATATTGAAATGAGAGATAGTGAACTGTTTTTTCCAGATGAGTTATTTCTCTTCAATACGTTTCTTTGTCATCATCGTCTCTCATCAGAATATCTCTGATGCTAGCCTTGCCTGCCTCCATAGTTTTTGGGTAGACGTCACTGTATCTTTTATTTTCTTGAAGATCAGGGGTGGCTCCTCTGTTTGAGCGAGGAGCGTCGTCCCACTTAAATGCCCCTAAAAATCCCAGATGTAAAAAATGGGAATTCATTATCATTTTATTTTTCATCATCCCGTCCTGAATCGAGTTTCAGGAAGGGGCAGGCGTGATGAGTGGCAGCAGGGAGGAGTGGTGGGCAGAGGGCTGCCTGTGTACTGTTTAAAGTGTGCATGTCTCTTTGGCCAGCCAGACTTGAACACTTTAAACATCTCAACTCAGCTGTCTGAGACAGCTGGGTTGAGAGCAAGTGAAGACCTCCAGTACAATGGGGAGCGCCGAGAGTGACCGCTCCCTCCAATCAAGACACAACTCTCATGCTGGTTAACAGCATGTGAGGAGTGCTTGGATTGGTCAAGGTAGTTTGCTGGTGCCTGCACTGCAGTCGACAGAAGAAGAGCTCCGGAGTGGAGGATGTGTTCGATAAATGTTTAATTTTTATATTTTTTTATTTCATTAGTGCGCACACTCGTTCCCACGGATGTAGGTCAGTACAACGCGATCATTTTGAATGCGGTACTTTACATCGCGGATTTTACAACGCAAGTCGTTACAACGACTTGCGTTGGAGGGCGCGGATTGAGGAATATTATAATTTTATATTCCAACACCGGTCCACGTAACAGTAGGGAAGGTGTTGGAATATAAAATTACAATATTCCTTAACCAACAGCACCATCCAGCGCAAGTCGTAGTAACGACTTGTGTTGTAATGGCAGCATGGTAAAGGTCGTGCAGTGTAAACACCGCGTTGTAAACGATGTTTACCGTCCCCACCCCTGTAGATGCCAGCCCCAACAGTTGAAGATACTGTGGAAGTCAGTCTTTGTGTAAATATGAGTGTGTGTCAAAATACATGGGTAGATGCACGGGAATGCCCATGCACCACTCATGCAATGCTTACCTTACACAAGGTAATGCATAGCAGTGTAATGTGCTGCCTTGCGTTCATTTTTTTTACACAACCATCCCTGACTGCCTTTCCTGGATGAGTCAGGATTTGACTGAATAGACTTGGGCAGCGTTTAGAGTAGTGGGAGGAGATTTCCTTGCACCTGAATGGGCCTGGTATGCCTTGGACAATGCTGTCTCCCCCTCCTGCCAGAGAGGACAGAACTAGTTTGGGCTGGTCACAGACACTCTCCGCTTCAGGGAACAAAGAGAAATGTAGTATAAATATTGGGGCCCAACCCCCAGAACTTTAGAACTCGCTGGAATGAAGGAACCTTCCATGAAGAAGAGCTGGAAGAGCTGCCAGGAGGAGTACTGCCCCTTTGCTGTGTTGTTGCTTTGTTGGCTCGGCCTGCAGTTGCTGCTTCTGCCTTGGGCTGTGAAATGACTGGACTGAACTTTCTTAACTTGTTGCTGAGTATCTTCAAGGACTTGAAGTAGAGTGTGCCTCCTGCTCTGAAGTCTCAGGGACAGCAAAGACTTCACAGACCTCTTGGTCCCGCCTTCTGGAACCATGGTTTCAGTTGCCACAGAGTCACCGACTTCATCACTGGCTTCATGTCCTGAAGGCCCAACAGAGGGCACCGCAGCATCTCGCACCACAACCCTGGTCTCACCAACAACCGATGACACCGCCACCAAGTTGATGCTTGCACCATGACCTGTGGGCACCGCACTCCCCACCGCCTCACTTCACTTTGCCCCCCTGGTCTCACCAACGCCATCTCTGCCTACTGACTTCGACACCCGTGACTGCACCGTGTCTGGCGGCACCACTTATCGCACGACACACAGCCTTGTCCCACACCACAGTCCCGATCGACTGACGCCAGCTCCCTGCAACGGGCTCTGTTGCCTCCACCGTGATCTTTCAGCACTGCAACGAGCACCACCTTCACTCTGCACTCCAGCCATGGTCTCATCGACGCCGCTGAATGACCATTACAGAGATGCTGCTTGCACCACGATTTGAGGGCCCCCATGCCGCATCGCTATGTTTCGCATTGCAACTGCGACGTGCCATGACCAGCCCTTACCAATGTGATCAGCCACAACAAAAAGGTACTGTTTACACGTCTGCTGATGCTCTGATCGACGCGCTGAGATGGAACTGTTGGATTCTGTTCTTCTCCGCACCACATTAGCACCAGATGGAGTTACCAACTTCACGGAACTCCATTTTAAAGGTTATTCTTGCAAAGAGCATATTTTTAAGTACTGTATGTTGGATCTGTATCGTTTTGGTCTTGTTTTAACTATATAAAATATTGGATATTTTTCTAAACTGGTGTGGTGTCAGTTTGTAGTGTTTTCACTGTATTACTGTTAATTATGTGCTAATGCTTTACACACTGCTTCTGAGATAAGTCTTGGCTGCTTGTGACAAGCTACCAAGAGAGTGAGCAGGGGTTATTTCAGTGGTGTATCCCCTGATCCTGACTAGAAAGAAGGATCCCTATTTGGACAAAGGTGCAAACCATTGCCAACTAAAGACCCCATTTCTAAAACTCTGTCTTGTCCGTGTTGAGCTTCAGGCAGTTGTCCTTCATTCAGTTGGCGGCATCGGTCATGCAGCTGTGGAAGTTGGTTGTGGTGTGGTGTCTGGAGAGGGAGAGGATGAGTTGAGTGTCATTGGCGTAGGATATGATGTTGAGTCCTTAGGTGTTGACGATGATGGCCAGAGGTGCCATATAAGTATTCAAGAGGATGGGGTTGAACGAGGATCCTTGGGGTACTCCACAGATGATTTACCTAGGTTCGGAGGTGAAGGGGGGAAGGTAAACTTTTTGCGTTCTTCCTGTGAGGAAAGAGGCGATCCATCTGAAGGTAGCATCTTGGATACTAGTGTTGTAAAGTGTGTGTGGTGGAAGATCATATCTAAGGCTGCTAAGAGGTCTGGAAGGATCAAAGCCACAGTCTCTCCTCGTCGAGTAGGGTTGGATGTCATAGGTGCCCATGATGAGGGCTGTCTCTCTGCTGTGGTTGCTGTGGAATCCAGATTGGGAGGAGTCGAGTAGAAGGTTCAGATCCAGATGTGAGGAGAATTATTGGCTTTTTCTAATACTTTGGCCAGGAACTGGAGCAGGGAGATCGATCAATAGTTGTTGAGTTTGCTGGGGTCTGCCGATGGTTTCTTAAGTGGGGCATTGACTTCTGCGTGTTCCCAGTCCCGGGGGAAGGTGGCCATGGCAATTAAGGTGTTGAACAAGGTGGTGAGTACGTGGCAAATTCTAGCTTCACCTATGTTGAAGATGTGGTGAGGGCATGGATCGTTTGGGGCCCTTCAGTGGATCGAGTTCATGATGGAGGTGGTGTCCTGTGGGGTGAGCTGGATCCATTCCGTTAGTAGAATGTCCTTGGTGGTAACGGGGTTGTTGTGTTGCTTGAAGAAGTTAGTGGCCTTGGGCTGGGTTTGAAGATGTTGGTGATCTTGTTGTGGAAGAAGTTTGCAAAGTTGTTGAGAGTTCCTGTGAAGGGGTAACGTTGTTTGTTGCAGCTGAGGAGTGTGAGTATTCTTTGACGATGTTAAAGAGTTCTTTGCTTTGCTATTGGAGCCTGATTTGATGCTTGAGGGGTATGCCTTTTTGTTCGATTCTCTCAACTGCCTGTGGTAGAGTTTAAGGCCTGTCTTGAAGGTAGTCTTGTTGGTCGTGTCCTTGCTGGTGCACCATCTCCTTACCAGTTGTTTCCAGTGTCTTTTACTGGTTCTGAGGTCCTCAGGGTACCAGCTAGTCTGCTTGGTGTACCTTCTGTGGGTGTTGTTGCCAATGCATGTGATGCTTTCAGCACAGTTGGTGATCCCATTGGTGAAGTTTCTGATGTTCCGGTCTAGGTTGTTGGAGGAGATGGGGTGGGTGGTGTTGAAGGCATTGATCCATGCACACTTTGAGACTTTGCTCGAGCTGCGGTGGGGGGTATTGAGCAGACTGGGGGCAGAGGTACATGAGCTGGTGATGTTGAAGTGAACGATGGAGTGGTCGGTCCAGGTGAGTTCCATGGTGTGGCTGTACCTGATGCGGTCGCTGAAGGTGAAGATGGGGTCTAGTGTGCGGCCTGTGGTGTGCCTGGGGTCGTGGACGAGTTGGGTGAGTCCAATCTTCATACTGTTGAGGAGGTTGGTAGTTTTGATGTCATTGTGGGCATCAATTTGGAAGTTAAGGTCGTCAAGGAAAATGTTGTTGTTGGAGTCTTTGGCGAGGGTGCACAGTCTAAATATCGATTCCGACATTTCGACCTACAGTAATATCGAGTTGGAAATATCGAAGGTCAAGAATATCGACGTCAAGAATATCGTTGGACAGAATATTGACCCTAAGGTAAGTAATATCAATTTTTTTTTATATCGATGTAAGTAATATCGAAGTTAGTAATAACGATATCATATATATAGATATTACGAATTTCGATGTTACTAATATGTTACTAATATAGATATTTGTTTATTGTTATGTATTTTATTATGTATTTTATATGTTTTTTGTTAAGTATTGTATTTATTTTAAATTATATGTTTACTATTTTTTTGTATACTAATAATGTTATTTTTAAGTTAATTTTATGTTTTAGTACTGGAGCGGTTTGTGGGTTTATAGGGGAATAGGGTGGGAAGTAATTTAAATATAGTACGTTAATTATTAATTTTTAGTAATTGTAAATTAATTTTAATTAATTTTTGCGTTTATGTTCTGTAGCGAGTTGTGGGTTTATAGGGAAATTGGGTAGGAAGTAATTTAATTGTAATTAAGTAATGATTTTTTTATTGGTATTGATAATTATTTCACTTTTAATTAATTATTAATTGGTAATTAATTATTTTAATTGGTAATTAATTTTTTTAATTGGTAATTAATGTTTGTAATTGGTAATTACATTTTTTAATTGGCAATTACTTTTTTATTTGGTAATTACTTTTTTTAATTGGTAATTAAGATTTTTAATTGTTAATTACTTTTTATTAATTGGAAATTATTTTTTATTAATTGGTAATTATTGTTTCATTAAAAATATTTTTTGATTTTAAAATAAATATATTGTTTACTATATTTGAATTGTTAGTTTTTAACCCCTTAAGCGATGCGCCCGTCCAGCAGCCGACGGCACCACTACCTCGGGAGTGCTGCCGTCGGCCATTGGACGTTCCAACTGCACCTGCGCAATGGAACGTTCAGCACTGGAGCTGGACGTTCCAAAGCAGCTAAGGTGTTAATTATTAATATGTTTTTTGTTTTGAAAAATATTTTAGTGTTTATTATTTATTATTTGGTAACTAATATTTATTAATGAATATGTATTGGTATTTATTGTTAATTAATTTTTCAATTGTAATTATGTTTTTAGATTTGAAAAATATTTTAGTGTTCAATATTTATTATTTGGTAATTAATATTTATTAATTAATATGTATTGGTATTTATTGATAATTTATTGTTAATTAATTATATAATTATGTGTTTAATAATTATTAATGGGTATTTGCAAATGATGTAGAGTTATTTAACAATTACATTATTAATTATTGTATTTACAACAAATATTTAAAAGTATGTTATATTTAACTTCTACGCTATCCAACACTTTCCCTACTGTTGCACTCTATGGAGTTGGAATAGTAATTTTTACCCCTACGCTATCCAACGCTTTCCCTACTGTTGCACTCTCTGGAGTTGGAATAGTCATTTTTACCCCTACGCTATCCAACGCTTTCCCTACTGTTGCACTCTTTGAGTTAGAATAGTAATGTTTACCTCTACGCTATCAAATGGTTTCTCTACTGGTGCGCTCCCTGGAGTGAGAATGGTAATTTTAAGTTCAACATTTTTATTACTGTATTTTTTTTAGTTATGGGTTTTGAATAGTATTTTATTTATTTAGCTATTTAATATTTTTTGTATTATTTTAGATAGTGAAGTATATAATTAATTTTAAAAATATTAAAAGTATATTTATTTTTTTTAATTTATTATTAATAATGATTTCCTTTTTATTTATTTTTGTTTTATGTTTGTAATGTATTTGTAATTCATAATATGTGTTATTAATTTATACATTATTAAAATAATTATTAAAACTTATTGTTAAGTAAGTATATATCATATATTGTCTGTATATGTTTAATTAATGTATTAGTAATATATGTATTATTTATTAATTTTAAACATTATTAGATATTTTTAACTATGTTTATTTTATTTATTAGTGTTATTTATTTATATTTACATTTATATTTTTACAGAAAAAAACGATATTTTTAACATCGATATTTTTAACATCTAGATTTTTATTTCGATATTTTTGTACTTACCATGTTGTAGATGGGATGTCGATATTCTTGCCTTCGATATTTCAGCATCGATGTTTCTGTAGGTCAATATTTTCTAGGTCGATATTTTGTCAGTGATTCTATGGCGAGGGTATAATGAAGACGGTAATGAAGTTGCAGAAGGCTGGACATGGTCCTTGAGGGTGGTAGGCTAGGGTGCCCCTGATAGTGGTGTTGCTGTCAGTTCAGTTCATAAGCTTTATTCGATTATTCAATAAACAATCATAAAAGCATATAGAATAGTAAAACAACACATGAAGATTGTTAAAAAAGGATTACAGTATATGCAAGATTTAAGACAATTCGATTGGGGGGATACCATAGGCTTAGCAGCAATACTACACAAAAGGCATAGTTAAAATTCCCGACTTTTCGTAATGGATATAGATTTTAAAATAAAGGTTGCCGTGAAAAAGCAGATATCTGTGCTATCAAGTGCAAATAAGAGGCTCATAGCATTTGCAACTGTAAACACAGAGTATCTCTTAAAAAGAGGTTTGAGATAAAAAAAATACGGAGTTGCAAATATAGGGGGCAAATAAGCATAAAGTGCAGCGTGCTCTGTTTGGTGGTTCCATCACAAGGGCAGGGTGTTGGAGAATAGTTTTTCATCCGGGGGGAATGCCACCAGGTTATGGAGAATGCCTAGTCTCAACCTTGTAAGAACAAACTGATGTGATTGTTTGGTAATTGCTTTTAGATACATAGGCATGCCATAACATTTCACAGTAAGAGATTTGTAAAATACACGAGTTGATAAATGGTTACATTGAACATTGCACTTATTGGATTTGGCCCCCAAAAAATCACTTTTGACCTCCTGTTTAGGTATATTAGTTGCACATACAGCGTCACTGAAAACATCCAGGTCAAAGATTTCTTTATAGGTTGTTAAGATACATTTTAACCAGGGGATCTGGTGAACTTTGTCCAGGCGAAGACAGTCTTGTATTATTCGCCTACTGAAGCCGGTTTCATCCTTGGCCCAAATTGACCTCCAGACCAAAAGGGGTCTCAATCCTGTTAGGTCGGTCAAGTATTCCAACCCCACCTCTTTATGAATCAGTTCGGTGGATGCTGAGGGTGGGAGACAGAGGAGTCTTTTTAGGAGAGTATTTTCAACTACTTGCAGGTCTCCCTGGTTCCAGTGTCCCCACACTCCCGAACCGTAAAGAGCAACTGAAGCACATCTGTGCCGGTAGATATTTAACATATCAGGGATTCTACGGCTGCCTAGTTTGGAAGCAAAACGAAAGACTCCTCCGGACCCCTTGCCCATCTTGGCCTTGATGTTATGTAGTTCTGGGGCCCGTGACCCACTGTTACTAAAGGTTATACCTAGATAGCAAAATGTGTCCACAACCTCTATTCTATGTTCCTTAAAATGGAAAGGTTTAAGCTGTTTGACCTTTTTCCCACAGATCATGATAAAAGTTTTTGAATTATTGATTTTTAATTTCCTACCCATGATGAAATCATAAAAATGGTTCATTAGTTTTTGCAGACCAATTGGGGTTCTCGAAAGTAAAACAGTATCGTCTGCCTAAAGCAGTACCGGGATTGCTTGGCCCTCCACTTGAGGGGTATCTGCTTGGACCTTCTTCAGGTCCAATTCCATGGCATTTATAAAAAGGGAGAAAAGTAGTGGGGCTAAAACACAACCTTGCCTGATACCAGATTTAACCTTGATCTTCTTAGTGCATTCCCCCGCTTTGCCAAAACGCATCTGTGCTGACAACTTGCTGTATAGTCTGGCCAGGAAGTGGATAATTGCTGCCGGGGCTCCCATTTCAAATAGGGTAGACCACAAAAGAGTATGATACACCAGATCAAAGGCACTAGAGAGGTCTGCGAAGCAGAGGAATAGAGACCCCTGTTTAGCTTTAATGTATTTCCCGATGATAAGATCTAGATTAATACACTGCTCAATAGTGCCAAGACCCTTCCGGAAACCAAATTGGGAGCCCGCAAGGATATTGTTAGCTTCAGCCCATTCCTCTAGACGTAACA
Organism: Lissotriton vulgaris; assembly: GCF_964263255.1. Taxonomy (NCBI): domain Eukaryota; kingdom Metazoa; phylum Chordata; class Amphibia; order Caudata; family Salamandridae; genus Lissotriton; species Lissotriton vulgaris. The sequence goes on from NC_141694.1 coordinate 1,842,815,706, forward strand.
GTAAGACCCTACTCATAATTTTCAGCGATTAATCCAGAAGGGAGATAGGGCGGTAGTTCTTGGCCTATCCTCTATCTCCCTTCTTGTAGATCGGCAAAATTATGGAATCGCTCCACGTGGAAGGTGTACTATCGTTAACGGAGGCATTAAAAACCTGGCTCAGGAGGGGGCTCCACAGCGCCAGATCAGTTTTATACAGGTCGACCGGGACTCTGTCCGGCCCTGGGGCCTTCCCCCCCTTACTATTACGAATAGCATTGTCAACTTCGAGTAGTGTAATCTCCAGGGGTAGTTTAGAACCTTTGATAGCGGCACTTAAACTAATGTTGTCCTCCCTGGCCGGGTTAAAAATTCCAGTAAAGTATTGGACCCAGTTATCCTCACTGACCTGGGCTGTTAGAACTGGGAACTCCTCCTTTTGGAGGAATGGGCTGTTAACAGTACTCCAAAATAACTTGCTGTCACGCAACTCCGCCGCTTTTGACAAATTATCCCTCGCCTGTTCCCTAAGTTCTAGTTTTCTACGAGTCAGCTGTAGTTTATAGGTTGCCCTAAGAAGTATTACCGCTTCCCTGTCTCTAGGGTGGCTTGAGAGTGCCGTCTTTAGATCTTGTAATGAGTTTGTGCAGGCTCCATCAAACCAGCCTACAGTTGCCTTCTTGGATTTAACCTTAGAAATGGTGAGGGACCTTTTAATGATGTCGCCAAGTTTTTCAAATTCGGCGATAATACACCTTGGGGCAGCATCCTCATCAAGACAGCGGAGTAACTCTTCAGTCCCAGCTTCCACTATTTTCCGCAGCAGTTTTTCAGAGTTTTCCCCGCACCATTTGATCTGAATACCATTTTGCCTACAGGGGATAATTTCATCCACAATCATATGCTTAAATGTAGGCACAGACCCCCAGATAAAAGTTGACATAGTAATGGCATTATGATCACTGAGGCCAAAATCAACAATGTTAGGAACAGCACAGAGTGGGGCAATATGTACCGAAATCAACAGGTGATCAATAACAGAGGCTGAGTTCCTCCCTACAAAAGTCAGCACAATATTACCATCTCTATCCACAGCAGGTTGAAGGATTAGCAAATCAAGATTAAATTAGAAGAGTGTTAAGGGAGTCGCCGTAGGGTGTATGGGTAAAATGAGCCCGGCCCATTCCGTTAGCCCCATCAAACCCACATACATTTGTAAATGAATAGGGGCAGGTTCGAATGTTGAAATCCCCTCCCCACACAATGTTATAAGGATTATGAATATTCCTACAGATTTTCTTGACAGCTGTCTCAAGATCATTTACAACACAGGAACTCGTGGGGTCAAACGTATTGTTATAGTGGTTGATTAACAGAGTATCAGGACCCCGTCTTTGTTCCAACCAGAGTATTTGTGAATGGGATCCTACTAAAGTATGGGATTTCACATGAACTGGAAAGTTAACAGACAATAAAATTACGAGCCCACCTTTTGCCCTCCCCATAGTAGACTCTTGCGCTAACAGTTGTAAGATACAAAGCCATCAGAAAAGATGTCAGTCGTAGACCAAGTCTCTTGTAAACAGAGGATGTCAAACTTGGAAATGGATTCCCACCAACCAAGGGACGACACCTTCTGTCGCCAACCGGCAATATTCCAACTCATAATTTTGAAACCAGGGACATCGGGAGCTACCTCTGTGATCCCGGGGTCGCTTGGGGATACTGTGGTTGATAGCGACACCTCTAGATTGACCGGTGGGACCAGTGGGGGAAGAATGACCCCACGATCTACATTCTGTGGTGGCTCTAAGGGATTAATGGTAGTAGTTGATAGCGTCACCTCTAAATTGACCGGTGGAGCCAGTGGGGGGAGAATGGCCCCATGATCTACATTCTGTGGTCGCTCTAAGGGATTAATGGTAGTAGGGGAGGATAACTCGGTAGGGGCTCCGGCCATTGACAAACACTCTACCGGGGGGTTTACGTTTTGCTCAACCTCTTTGGCCGTTAAACCTTTACAGGATCGTGTCGTTGACAATGACTCAGTGGGTGGGAGTAGTCAATCAACTCCATCCAGACAACTGAACCGGTTATAGTCACAAAAGGGGACAGTCAGGGGTAATGGGGCCGGTCTTACATCGTATCTTCTTTGTCTACCCCTCCGCTCAACCCTGGTCCAGTCATCTCTACCTCTACCATAGTTCATAGAATTGGGTGGAAAAAAGAAGGACAGGGGGAGGGTCTGGATGGTGGAATCAAAAGATCTATTAAAGCCCGCACAAATATGCGAAACGGTTCTAGGATCTCTAAAATGAACCGTTATGCAATCCCCATTTATGGTCTTAACAGTTTTACCCAACTAGGGAACCCTTCTAACCATGATGATTTCATTGTGAAGGTGGGCCGGCAGGGGTCTGTCCCAATTGAGCCACTTGATAACCTTACTTTTTAGGGCATGAAAGGATTCGGCTTCCCCAACTTCCAGGGTGGGGGCTCCTGCTAAAACTACCATAAAGCGATTCGCTTTGGGTGGAAGATCTGGCAGACGTGGTGTAGGGACTCTGAGCTCTTTAACAGGAGAACCAGTTTGGCCATTATCGGTTAATCCATTGGCTATAACATTACGTGTTAAGGGAGCAGGCATTTGCAGAGAGGGGGCGATATTTATCGGGTTAGGACCGTGTGGGTCTATGGATTGACAGGTAAATTTTGGGCCTCATTAACTAGTTGGGCAGTTGCCCCCCCGGGGGGGGTCCAGGGATAGAGATGACAGTTGGCGTAGTGGTTGGGTTACCGGCCTTGTTGGAGTTTGCTAATATGGCAGCTGTGGCTTTCTCTATATTTAACAGTCTAAGTTCAATTCGCTCCAATTTAGCTTCTAGGGGAAATAAGATCGATTTAAATAAGGCACCCAAACTTTCAGATGATACATCGTTATTAAACAGGTTAGAAGTAAAGGATTGAGTTAAGGCAGATGGAGGAGGGGAGGTATTATGTTGTAACTTAGCTGATTTAGCCTTACTTCCAACTTTCTTATTGTAGACCCTCTTTCGTTTAGAGGTAGCTCCTTCTTTAACCCCCTGGGACAAGGTGTTATTAACAGAAACATCATGATCAGAAGTATTAGATACATGGTTATCCAAGATTAAATTAATTTCAGGAAGAATCTCGTTGACCAAGATGTCCAATTCCTGGGTAGAGGGTTCATCTACTTCTGGGATGGTAGCTTGGCCAGCCACGCCGGGAGTAGCGGAAACAAGATCCACCGGTCTTTCTGTAGTTTTGGCGTTGGCAATTTGTCCCAAGGAGGATCTCTTAAGAGCCGAAAGTTCTTGGGACAGGCGTTTTTCCAAGACAGTAATTTCGGTGTCGATAATAGAGTTAGCTCTAATGAGGAATTTTTCCACACCTCCAGCTGTGGACCCTCCGACTACCGACGTCTTGCTCTTCGTTTCGCGTCCAGCCATGTGATACCGGTATAGCAGACAGACGTTTTCGAAAAGTCCAGAAGTAAGAGGGGGGGCCCGGTCCGGTCAAGACCGGGCACAAACAGGCCCGCCCTTGGCCCGAGCTTCCCGCGTCCTGTGTGCGCGGCAGTGGGCTGACCTATGAGCAGGGTTAGGTGGGGCGGGAAGAGTCGCAGGTGCGCTGGTGATTCCAGCGCTCTGCCTGCTGGGACTCGCAGTCCCGCGCCCAATGTCCACACAAGCAATAGTCTCCCCAAATGGATTCGGGCAGGGATTCTCCGGTCCGGTACTCCAGCAAAAAGCACTCCTCACACGGGCAGCTTCAGATTCTCCACAGAACGGCTGCGAGCGGCGCCGGCGAAGCGGGGGTCGCGAGCCGTTATCAGCAACAGGGGAGGGATGGGGCGGGAAGAGTCGCAGGTGCGCTGGTGATTCGAGCACTCTGCCTGCTGGGACTCGCAGTCCCGTGCCAAATGTCCACACAAGCAATAGTCTCCCCAAATGGATTCGGGCAGGTATTCTCCGGTCCGGTACTCCAGCAAAAAGCACTCCTCACACGGGCAGCTTCAGATTCTCCACAGAACGGCTGCGAGCGGCGCCCGCAAAGCGGGGGCCGCAAGCCGTTATCAGCAACAGGGTAGGGGTGGGGCGGGAAGAGTCGCAGGTGCGCTGGTGATTTGAGCGCTGTGCATGCTGGGACTTGCAGTCCCGCGCCCAATGTCCACACAAGCAATAGTCTCCCCAAATGGATTCGGGCAGGTATTCTCCGGTCTGGTACTCCAGCAAAAAGCACTCCTCACACGGGCAGCTTCAAATTCTCCACAGAACGGCTGCGAGCGGCGCCCGCGAAGCGGGGGCCCGAGCTGTTATCAGAAACAGGGGATGGGGTGGGGGGGGAAGATTCGCAGGTGCGCTAGTGATTCAAGCGCTCTGCCTGCTGGGACTCGCAGTCCCGCGCCCATTGTCCAGACAAGCAATAGTCTCCCCAAATGGATTCGGGCAGGTATTCTGCGGTCCGGTACTCCAGCAAAAAGCACTCCTCACACGGGCAGCTTCAGATTCTCCACAGAACGGATGCGAGCAGCGCCCGCGAAGCGGGGGCCGCGAGCCGTTATCAGCAAAAGGGGAGGGGTGGGGCGGGAAGAGTCGCAGGTGCACTGGTGATTCGAGCGCTGTGCCTGCTGGGACTCGCAGTCCCACGCCCAATGTCCACACAAGCAATAGTCTCCCCAAATGTATTCGGGCAGGTATTCTCCGGTCCGGTAATCCAGCAAAAAGCACTCCTCATACGGGCAGCTTCAGATTCTCCACAGAACGGATGCGAGCGGCGCCCGCGAAGCGGGGGCCCGAGCTGTTATCAGCAACAGGGGAGGGGTGGGGCGGGAAGAGTCGCAGGTGCGCTGGTGATTCGAGCGCTCTGCCTGCTGGGACTCGCAGTCCCGCGCCTAATGTCCGCACAAGCAATAGTCTCACCAAATGGATTCGGGCAAGTATTCTCCGGTCTGGTAGTCCAGCAAAAAGCACTCCTTGCACGGGCAGCTTCACATTCTCCACAGAACGGCTGCAAGCGGAGCCCGCGAGGTGGGGGCCGCGAGTCAGCAACAGGGGAGGGGTGGGGCGGGAAGAGTCGCAGGTGCGCTGGTGATTCGAGCGCTCTGCCTGCTGGGACTCGCAGTCCCGCACCAAATGTCCACACAAGCAATAGTCTCCCCAAATGGATTCGGGCAGGTATTCTCCGGTCCGGTACTCCAGCAAAAAGCACTCCTCACACGGGCAGCTTCAGATTCTCCACAGAACGGCTGCGAGAGGCGCCCGCGAAGCGGGGGCCCCGAGCTGTTATCAGCAACAGGGGAGGGGTGGGGCGGGAAGAGTCGCAGGTGCGCTGGTGATTTGAGCGCTGTGCCTGCTGGGACTCGCAGTCCCGTGCCCAATGTCCACACAAGCAATTGTCTCCCCAAATGGATTCGGGCAGGTATTCTCCGGTCCGGAACTCCAGCAAAAAGCACTCCTCACACGGGCAGCTTCAGATTCTCCACAGAACAGCTGCGAGCGGCGCCCGCGATGCGGGGGCCGCGAGCTGTTATCAGCAACAGAGGAGGGGGGGGGGCGGGAAGAGTCCCAGGTGCGCTGGTGATTCGAGCGCTCTGCCTGCTGGGACTCGCAGTCCCGCGCCCAATGTCCAGACAAGCAATAGTCTCCCCAAATGGATTCGGGCAGGTATTCTCCGGTCCGGTACTCCAGCAAAAAGCACTCCTCACACGGGCAGCTTCAGATTCTCCACAGAACGGATGCGAGCGGCGCCCGGGAAGCGGGGGCCGTGAGCCGTTATCAGCAAAAGGGGAGGGGTGGGGCAGGAAGAGTCGCAGGTGCGCTGGTGATTCGAGTGCTCTGCCTGCTGGGACTCGCAGTCCCGCTCCCAATGTCCACACAAGCAATAGTCTCCCCAAATGGATTCGGGCAGGTATTCTCCGGTCCGGTACTCCAGAAAAAAGCACTCCTCACACGGGCAGCTTCAGATTCTCCACAGAACGGCTGCGAGCGGCGCCCGCGAAGCGGGGCCGCGAGTCAGCAACAGGGGAGGGGTGGGGCGGGAAGAGTCGCAGGTGCGCTGGTGATTCGAGTGCTCTGCCTGCTGGGACTCGCAGTCGCGCTCCCAATGTCCACACAAGCAATAGTCTCCCCAAATGGATTCGGGCAGGTATTCTCCGGTCCGGTACTCCAGAAAAAAGCACACCTCACACGGGCAGCTTCAGATTCTCCACAGAACGGCTGCGAGCGGCGCCCGCGAAGCGGGGCCGCGAGTCAGCAACAGGGGAGGGGTGGGGCGGGAAGAGTCGCAGGTGCGCTGGTGATTCGAGTGCTCTGCCTGCTGGGACTCGCAGTCCCGCTCCCAATGTCCACACAAGCAATAGTCTCCCCAAATGGATTCGGGCAGGTATTCTCCGGTCCGGTACTCCAGCAAAAAGCACTCCTCACACGGGCAGCTTCAGATTCTCCACAGAACGGCTGCGAGCGGCGCCCGCGAAGCGGGGGCCGCGAGCTGTTATTAGCAACAGGGCAGGGGTGGGGCGGGAAGAGTCGCAGGTGCGCTGGTGATTCGAGCGCTGTGCCTGCTGGGACTCGCAGTCCCGCGTCCAATGTCCACACAAGCAATAGTCTCCCCAAATGGATTCGGGCAGGTATTCTCCGGTCCGGTACTCCAGCAAAAAGCACTCCTCGCATGGGCAGCTTCAGATACTCCACAGAACGGCTGCAAGCCGCGCCCGCAAAGCGGGGGCAGTGAGCTGTTATTAGCAACAGGGGAGGGGTGGGGCGGGAAGAGTCGCAGGTGTGCTGGTGATACGAGCGCTCTGCCTGCTGGGACTCGCAGTCCCGCGCCCAATGTCCACACAAGCAATAGTCCCCCCAAATGGATTCGGGCAGGTATTCTCCGGTCCGGTACTCCAGAAAAAAGCACTCCTCACACGGGCAGCTTCAGATTCTCCACAGAACGGCCGCGAGCTGTTATCAGCAACAGGGGAGGGGTGGGGCGGGAAGAGTCGCAGGTGCGCTGGTGATTCGAGCGCTCTGCCTGCTGGTACTCGCAGTCCCGCACGCAATGTTCACACAAGCAATAGTCTCCCCAAATGGATTCGGGCAGGTATTCTCCGGTCCGGTACTCCAGCAAAAAGCACTCCTCACACGGGCAGCTTCAGATTCTCCACAGAACGGCTGCGAGAGGCGCCCGCGAAGCGGGGGCCGCGAGCTGTTATCAGCAACAGGGGAGGGGTGGGGCGGGAAGAGTCGCAGGTGCGCTGGTGATTTGAGCGCTGTGCCTGCTGGGACTCGCAGTCCCGTGCCCAATGTCCACACAAGCAATTGTCTCCCCAAATGGATTCAGGCAGGTATTCTCCGGTCCGGAACTCCAGCAAAAAGCACTCCTCACACGGGCAGTTTCAGATTCTCCACAGAACGGCTGCGAGCGGCGCCCGCGATGCGGGGGCCGCGAGCTGTTATCAGCAACAGAGGAGGGGGGGGGGGCGGGAAGAGTCGCAGGTGCGCTGGTGATTCGAGCGCTCTGCCTGCTGGGACTCGCAGTCCCGCGCCCAATGTCCAGACAAGCAATAGTCTCCCCAAATGGATTCGGGCAGGTATTCTCTGGTCCGGTACTCCAGCAAAAAGCACTCCTCACACGGGCAGCTTCAGATTCTCCACAGAACGGATGCGAGCGGCGCCCGGGAAGCGGGGGCCGCGAGCAGTTATCAGCAAAAGGGGAGGGGTGGGGCAGGAAGAGTCGCAGGTGCGCTGGTGATTCGAGCGCTGTGCCTGCTGGGACTCGCAGTCCCGCGCCCAATGTCCACACAAGCAATAGTCTCCCCAAATGTATTCGGGCAGGTATTCTCCGGTCCGGTACTCCAGAAAAAAGCACTCCTCACACGGGCAGCTTCAGATTCTCCACAGAACGGCTGCGAGCGGCGCCCGCGAAGCGGGGCCGCGAGTCAGCAACAGGGGAGGGGTGGGGCGGGAAGAGTCGCAGGTGCGCTGGTGATTCGAGTGCTCTGCCTGCTGGGACTCGCAGTCCCGCTCCCAATGTCCACACAAGCAATAGTCTCCCCAAATGGATTCGGGCAGGTATTCTCCGGTCCGGTACTCCAGAAAAAAGCACTCCTCACACGGGCAGCTTCAGATTCTCCACAGAACGGCTGCGAGCGGCGCCCGCGAAGCGGGGCCGCGAGTCAGCAACAGGGGAGGGGTGGGGCGGGAAGAGTCGCAGGTGCGCTGGTGATTCGAGTGCTCTGCCTGCTGGGACTCGCAGTCCCGCTCCCAATGTCCACACAAGCAATAGTCTCCCCAAATGGATTCGGGCAGGTATTCTCCGGTCCGGTACTCCAGCAAAAAGCACTCCTCGCATGGGCAGCTTCAGATACTCCACAGAACGGCTGCAAGCCGCGCCCGCAAAGCGGGGGCAGTGAGCTGTTATTAGCAACAGGGGAGGGGTGGGGCGGGAAGAGTCACAGGTGTGCTGGTGATACGAGCGCTCTGCCTGCTGGGACTCGCAGTCCCGCGCCCAATGTCCACACAAGCAATAGTCCCCCAAAATGGATTCGGGCAGGTATTCTCCGGTCCGGTACTCCAGAAAAAAGCACTCCTCACACGGGCAGCTTCAGATTCTCCACAGAACGGCCGCGAGCTGTTATCAGCAACAGGGGAGGGGTGGGGCGGGAAGAGTCGCAGGTGCGCTGGTGATTCGAGCGCTGTGCCTGCTGGGACTCGCAGTCCCGCGTCCAATGTCCACACAAGCAATAGTCTCCCCAAATGGATTCGGGCAGGTATTCTCCGGTCTGGTTCTCCAGAAAAAAGCACTCCTCACACGGGCAGCTTCAGATTCTCCACAGAACGGCTGCGAGCGGCGCCCGCGAAGCGGGGGCCGCAAGCTGTTATCAGCAACAGGGGAGGGGTGGGGCGGGAAGAGTCGCAGGTGCGCTGGTGATTCGAGCGCTCTGCCTGCTGGGACTCGCAGTCCCGCGCCCAATGTCCACACAAGCAATAGTCTCCCCAAATGGATTTGGGCAGGTATTCTCCGGTACTTCAGCAAAAAGCACTCCTCACACGGGCAGCTTCAGATTCTCCACAGAACGTCTGCGAGCGGCACCCGCGAGCCGTTATCAGCAACAGGGGAGGGGTGGGGTGGGAAGAGTCTCAGGTGCGCTGGTGATTCGAGCGCTGTGCCTGCTGGGACTCGCAGTCCCGCGCCCGATGTCCACACAAGCAATAGTCTCCCCAAATGGATTCGGGCAGGTATTCTCCGGTCCGGTACTCCAGAAAAAAGCACTCCTCACACAGGCAGCTTCAGATTCTCCACAGAACGGCTGCGAGCGGCGCCCGCGAAGCGGGGGCCGCGAGCTGTTATCAGCAACAGGGGAGGGGGGGCGGGAAGAGTCGCAGGTGCGCTGGTGATTCGAGCGCTCTGCCTGCTGGGACTCGCAGTCCCGCGCCCGATGTCCACACAAGCAATAGTCTCCCCAAATGGATTTGGGCAGGTATTCTCCGGTCCGGTACTCCAGCAAAAAGCACTCCTCACACGGGCAGCTTCAGATTCTCCACAGAACGGCTGCGAGCAGCGCCCGCAAAGCGGGGGCCGTGAGTCAGCAACAGGGGAGGGGTGGGGCGGGAAGAGTCGCAGGTGCGCTGGTGATTCGAGCACTGTGCCTGCTGGGACTCGCAGTCCCGCGCCTGATGTCCACACAAGCAATAGTCTCCCCAAATGGATTCGGGCAGGTATTCTCCGGCCTGGTTCTCCAGAAAAAAGCACTCCTCACACGGGCAGCTTCAGATTCTCCACAGAACGGCTGCGAGCGGCGCCCGCGAAGCGGGGGCCGCAAGCTGTTATCAGCAACAGGGGAGGGGTGGGGCGGGAAGAGTCGCAGGTGCGCTGGTGATTCGAGCGCTGTGCCTGCTGGGACTCGCAGTCCCGCGTCCAATGTCCACACAAGCAATAGTCTCCCCAAATGGATTCGGCAGGTATTCTCCGGTCCGGTACTCCAGCAAAAAGCACTCCTCGCATGGGCAGCTTCAGATACTCCACAGAACGGCTGCAAGCCGCGCCCGCAAAGCGGGGGCAGTGAGCTGTTATTAGCAACAGGGGAGGGGTGGGGCGGGAAGAGTCGCAGGTGTGCTGGTGATACGAGCGCTCTGCCTGCTGGGACTCGCAGTCCCGCGCCCAATGTCCACACAAGCAATAGTCCCCCAAAATGGATTCGGGCAGGTATTCTCCGGTCCGGTACTCCAGAAAAAAGCACTCCTCACATGGGCAGCTTCAGATTCTCCACAGAACGGCCGCGAGCTGTTATCAGCAACAGGGGAGGGGTGGGGCGGGAAGAGTCGCAGGTGCGCTGGTGATTCGAGCGCTGTGCCTGCTGGGACTCGCAGTCCCGCGTCCAATGTCCACACAAGCAATAGTCTCCCCAAATGGATTCGGGCAGGTATTCTCCGGTCTGGTTCTCCAGAAAAAAGCACTCCTCACACGGGCAGCTTCAGATTCTCCACAGAACGGCTGCGAGCGGCGCCCGCGAAGCGGGGGCCGCAAGCTGTTATCAGCAACAGGGGAGGGGTGGGGCGGGAAGAGTCGCAGGTGCGCTGGTGAATCGAGCGCTCTGCCTGCTGGGACTCGCAGTCCCGCGCCCAATGTCCACACAAGCAATAGTCTCCCCAAATGGATTTGGGCAGGTATTCTCCGGTACTTCAGCAAAAAGCACTCCTCACACGGGCAGCTTCAGATTCTCCACAGAACGTCTGCGAGCGGCACCCGCGAGCCGTTATCAGCAACAGGGGAGGGGTGGGGTGGGAAGAGTCTCAGGTGCGCTGGTGATTCGAGCGCTGTGCCTGCTGGGACTCGCAGTCCTGCGCCCGATGTCCACACAAGCAATAGTCTCCCCAAATGGATTCGGGCAGGTATTCTCCGGTCCGGTACTCCAGAAAAAAGCACTCCTCACACAGGCAGCTTCAGATTCTCCACAGAACGGCTGCGAGCGGCGCCCGCGAAGCGGGGGCCGCGAGCTGTTATCAGCAACAGGGGAGGGGTGGGGTGGGGTGAGTCACAGGTGTGCTGGTGATTCGAGCGCACTGCCTGCTGGGACTCGCAGTCCCGCATCCAATGTCCACACAAGCAATAGTCTCCCCAAATGGATTCGGGCAGGTATTCTCCGGTCCGGTACTCCAGCAAAAAGCACTCCTCACACGGGCAGCTTCAGATTCTCCACAGAATGGCTGCGAGCGGCGCCCGCGAAGGGAGGGCCGCGAGCTGTTATCAGCAACAGGGGAGGGGTGGGGCGGGAAGAGTCGCAGGTGCGCTGGTGATTCGAGCGCTCTGCCTGCTGGGACTCGCAGTCCTGCGCCCGATGTCCACACAAGCAATAGTCTCCCCAAATGGATTCGGGCGGGTATTCTCCGGTCCGGTACTCCAGAAAAAAGTACTCCTCGCACGGGCAGCTTCACATTCTCCACAGAACGGCTGCAAGCGGAGCCCGCGAGGTGGGGGCCGCAAGTCAGCAACAGGGGAGGGGTGGGGCGGGAAGAGTCGCAGGTGTGCTGGTGATTCGAGCGCTCTGCCTGCTGGGACTCGCAGTCCCGCGCCCAATGTCCACACAAGCAATAGTCTCCCCAAATGGATTCGGGCAGGTATTCTCCGGTCCGGTACTTCAGCAAAAAGCACTCCTCGCACGGGCAGCTTCAGATTCTCCACAGAACGGCTGCGAGCGGCGCCCGCGAAGCGGGGGCCGCGAGCCGTTATCAGCAACAAGGGAGGGGTGGGGTGGGAAGAGTCTCAGGTGCGCTGGTGATTCGAGCGCTGTGCCTGCTGGGACTCGCAGTCCCGCGCCCGATGTCCACACAAGCAATAGTCTCCCCAAATGGATTCGGGCAGGTATTTTCCGGTCTGGTAGTCCAGCAAAAAGCACTCCTCGCACGGGCAGCTTCACATTCTCCACAGAACGGCTGCAAGCGGAGCCCGCGAGGTGGGGGCCGCGAGTCAGCAACAGGGGAGGGGTGGGGCGGGAAGAGTCGCAGGTGCGCTGGTGATTCGAGCGCTCTGCCTTCTGGGACTCGCAGTCCCGCGCCCAATGTCCACACAAGCAATAGTCTCCCCAAATGGATTCGGGCAGGTATTCTCCGGTCCGGTACTTCAGCAAAAAGCACTCCTCGCACGGGCAGCTTCAGATTCTCCACTGAACGGCTGCGAGCGGCGCCCGCGAAGCGGGGGCCGCGAGCCGTTATCAGCAACAGGGGAGGGGTGGGGTGGGAAGAGTCTCAGGTGCGCTGGTGATTCGAGCGCTGTGCCTGCTGGGACTCGCAGTCCCGCGCCCGATGTCCACACAAGCAATAGTCTCCCCAAATGGATTCGGGCAGGTATTCTCCGGTCAGGTACTCCAGAAAAAAGCACTCCTCACACGGGCAGCTTCAGATTCTCCACAGAACGGCTGCGAGCGGCGCCCGCAAAGCGGGGGCCGCAAGCCGTTATCAGCAACAGGGGAGGGGTGGGGCGGGAAGAGTCGCAGGTGCGCTGGTGATTTGAGCGCTGTGCATGCTGGGACTTGCAGTCCCGCGCCCAATGTCCACACAAGCAATAGTCTCCCCAAATGGATTCGGGCAGGCATTCTCCGGTCCGGTACTCCAGAAAAAAGCACTCCTCACACGGGCAGCTTCAGATTCTCCACAGAACGGCTGCGAGCGGCGCCCGCGAAGCGGGGGCCGCGAGCTGTTATCAGCAACAGGGGAGGGGGGGGCGGGAAGAGTCGCAGGTGCGCTGGTGATTCGAGCGCTCTGCCTGCTGGGACTCGCAGTCCTGCGCCCGATGTCCACACAAGCAATAGTCTCCCCAAATGGATTCGGGCGGGTATTCTCCGGTCCGGTACTCCAGAAAAAAGTACTCCACACACGGGCAGCTTCAGATTCTCCACAGAACGGCTGCGAGCGGCATCCGCGAAGCGGGGGCCGCAAGGTGTTATCAGCAACAGGGGAGGGGTGGGGCGGGAAGAGTCGCAGGTGCGCTGGTGATTCGAGCGCTCTGCCTGCTGGGACTCGCAGTCCCGCGCCTAATGTCCGCACAAGCAATAGTCTCACCAAATGGATTCGGGCAAGTATTCTCCGGTCTGGTAGTCCAGCAAAAAGCACTCCTCGCACGGGCAGCTTCACATTCTCCACAGAACGGCTGCAAGCGGAGCCCGCGAGGTGGGGGCCGCGAGTCAGCAACAGGGGAGGGGTGGGGCGGGAAGAGTCGCAGGTGCGCTGGTGATTCAAGCGCTGTGCCTGCTGTGACTCGCAGTCCCGTGCCCGATGTCCACACAAGCAATAGTCTCCCCAAATGGATTCGGGCAGGTATTCTCCGGTCCGGTACTCCAGAAAAAAGCCCTCCTCACACGGGCAGCTTCAGATTCTCCACAGAACGGCTGCGAGCGGCGCCCGCAAAGCGGGGGCCGCAAGCCGTTATCAGCAACAGGGGAGGGGTGGGGCGGGAAGAGTCGCAGGTGCGCTGGTGATTCTAGCGCTGTGCCTGCTGGGACTCGCAGTCCCGCGTCCAATGTCCACACAAGCAATAGTCTCCCCAAATGGATTCGGGCAGGTATTCTCCGGTCCGGTACTCCAGCAAAAAGCACTCCTCACACGGGCAGCTTCAGATTCTCCAGAGAACGGCTGCGAGCGGCGCCCGCAAAGCAGGGGCCGCGAGCTGTTATCAGCAACAGGGGAGGGGTGGGGTGGGGTGAGTCGCAGGTGTGCTGGTGATTCGAGCGCACTGCCTGCTGGGACTCGCAGTCCCGCGTCCAATGTCCACACAAGCAATAGTCTCCCCAAATGGATTCGGGCAGGTATTCTCCGGTCCGGTACTCCAGCAAAAAGCACTCCTCACACGGGCAGCTTCAGATTCTCCACAGAATGGCTGCGAGCGGCGCCCGCGAAGGGGGGGCCGCGAGCTGTTATCAGCAACAGGGGAGGGGTGGGGCGGGAAGAGTCGCAGGTGCGCTGGTGATTCGAGCGCTCTGCCTGCTGGGACTCGCAGTCCTGCGCCCGATGTCCACACAAGCAATAGTCTCCCCAAATGGATTCGGGCGGGTATTCTCCGGTCCGGTACTCCAGCAAAAAGCACTCCTCGCACGGGCAGCTTCACATTCTCCACAGAACGGCTGCAAGCGGAGCCCGCGAGGTGGGGGCCGCGAGTCAGCAACAGGGGAGGGGTGGGGCGGGAAGAGTCGCAGGTGCGCTGGTGATTCGAGCGCTCTGCCTTCTGGGACTCGCAGTCCCGCGCCCAATGTCCACACAAGCAATAGTCTCCCCAAATGGATTCGGGCAGGTATTCTCCGGTCCGGTACTTCAGCAAAAAGCACTCCTCGCACGGGCAGCTTCAGATTCTCCACAGAACGGCTGCGAGCGGCGCCCGCGAAGCGGGGGCCGCGAGCCGTTATCAGCAACAGGGGAGGGGTGGGGTGGGAAGAGTCTCAGGTGCGCTGGTGATTCGAGCGCTGTGCCTGCTGGGACTCGCAGTCCCGCGCCCGATGTCCACACAAGCAATGGTCTCCCCAAATGGATTCGGGCAGGTATTCTCCGGTCCGGTACTTCAGCAAAAAGCACTCCTCGCACGGGCAGCTTCAGATTCTCCACAGAACGGCTGCGAGCGGCGCCCGCGAAGCGGGGGCCGCGAGCCGTTATCAGCAACAAGGGAGGGGTGGGGTGGGAAGAGTCTCAGGTGCGCTGGTGATTCGAGCGCTGTGCCTGCTGGGACTCGCAGTCCCGCGCCCGATGTCCACACAAGCAATAGTCTCCCCAAATGGATTCGGGCAGGTATTCTCCGGTCTGGTAGTCCAGCAAAAAGCACTCCTCGCACGGGCAGCTTCACATTCTCCACAGAACGGCTGCAAGCGGAGCCCGCGAGGTGGGGGCCGCGAGTCAGCAACAGGGGAGGGGTGGGGCGGGAAGAGTCGCAGGTGTGCTGGTGATTCGAGCGCTCTGCCTTCTGGGACTCGCAGTCCCGCGCCCAATGTCCACACAAGCAATAGTCTCCCCAAATGGATTCGGGCAGGTATTCTCCGGTCCGGTACTTCAGCAAAAAGCACTCCTCGCACGGGCAGCTTCAGATTCTCCACAGAACGGCTGCGAGCGGCGCCCGCGAAGCGGGGGCCGCGAGCCATTATCAGCAACAGGGGAGGGGTGGGGTGGGAAGAGTCTCAGGTGCGCTGGTGATTCGAGCGCTGTGCCTGCTGGGACTCGCAGTCCCGCGCCCGATGTCCACACAAGCAATAGTCTCCCCAAATGGATTCGGGCAGGTATTCTCCGGTCCGGTACTCCAGAAAAAAGCACTCCTCACACGGGCAGCTTCAGATTCTCCACAGAACGGCTGCGAGCGGCGCCCGCAAAGCGGGGGCCGCAAGCCGTTATCAGCAACAGGGGAGGGGTGGGGCGGGAAGAGTCGCAGGTGCGCTGGTGATTTGAGCGCTGTGCATGCTGGGACTTGCAGTCCCGCGCCCAATGTCCACACAAGCAATAGTCTCCCCAAATGGATTCGGGCAGGTATTCTCCGTTCCGGTACTCCAGAAAAAAGCACTCCTCACACGGGCAGCTTCAGATTCTCCACAGAACGGCTGCGAGCGGCGCCCGCGAAGCGGGGGCTGCGAGCTGTTATCAGCAACAGGGGAGGGGGGGGCGGGAAGAGTCGCAGGTGCGCTGGTGATTCGAGCGCTCTGCCTGCTGGGACTCGCAGTCCTGCGCCCGATGTCCACACAAGCAATAGTCTCCCCAAATGGATTCGGGCGGGTATTCTCCGGTCCAGTACTCCAGAAAAAAGTACTCCACACACGGGCAGCTTCAGATTCTCCACAGAACGGCTGCGAGCGGCATCCGCGAAGCGGGGGCCGCAAGCTGTTATCAGCAACAGGGGAGGGGTGGGGCGGGAAGAGTCGCAGGTGCGCTGGTGATTCGAGCGCTCTGCCTGCTGGGACTCGCAGTCCTGCGCCCGATGTCCACACAAGCAATAGTCTCCCCAAATGGATTCGGGCAGGTATTCTCCGGTCCGGTACTCCAGCAAAAAGCACTCCTCACACGGGCAGCTTCAGATTCTCCACAGAACGGATGCGAGCGGGTGTTGCTGTCTGTTTGGAGTCGGAAGTTGACGTGTTTTATGGCTGGGGTGATGTTATCATCGGTGGTGGTACACTGCATTGGATGGATTCCTTGCATATGATGGCACCCACTCCGCCAGGCTTGTTGATGCGGTTGGTAAGCTTGTATGCTTCGGGTATTGCTGTGGCGATGTCGTGCGTGGAAGTGTAGTTGAGCCAGGCCTCAGTGAGGAAGATTTACGCACTGATCTATTGCCAATGTATAATGTGTGCGTGTAATGTAAAGAGCTGTGACATCCCGCATTGGGAGGAGAAGCGCTATAAAAGAAATAAAACAAAATAGTGGAATTTAAATAGTTATTTGGGGGAATTACTGGGACAGACTAAAACATCTGACATTATTACACTGCATGCAATTCCCTCATTAACAGGGACGGAACACAGTCAAAGGTGTGCCTCTCACAAGTATTTGTGAAAAAATAAGCTGTGTGCCTTTGTTTCCCCTCCATTACATTTGCATCGAAGTGTGGGGCCATAGCTCCCAGCCAGGATACTCCACCAAAATGAGGCTGATGGCCCATTAAATTCGGCCTTTGTTTTGGGCCCAGCTGGGATCAGAAATAAAAGGAAAGTCCCCGCGCCACCTGCAGAGTGTGTCCCTGTGTCTGAAACGTACATCGGGACGAGTTCAGCATCTTTCAGTGGGGCCCACTTTCTTGGCAGAATGGAGATGGGTGGACGCTGCCTACCCGTCTGCAACCCAGACTTGAGCCCTGCATCCAGGCTTTGGCAGATATGGCACGTGACTCGTGGCATACAGGTCTCAGAATCGGCACGTGTGCGCTAGGAAGCGCTATATAAAATAAATCATCATTTTATGCTGTGCTATTATTTTATGGAAACGTTGAATACAACCTGACGCAGCAATACAGGAGTTGCTTCAGTTTAATTTGTCCCGGAAGCAATTCCTTTTCAATAACAGGTTTTGATGACAGAAAAAAGGGCTGTAAACGCGCAGGCGACTGCCGGAGGTAGCGCTGCGTGTGCCTCGAAGCGCGTCGGTGTTTAGACAGCTGGCGGCCCATCCTCGGTGGGTGGGGCCTGTCTTGTCCCGGGGCGAGGCAGTACTGCCCAGACATGTATGGGGCTGCCTAGTACCGAGGCAGGCTGGCACAGGAGGGGTGGGCGCGAGCCGGGGCTCAAGAATGTGCGGCAGCCGGGAGCAGAGAGGGTGGGGCGGTGGAGGGCAGGGGGGAGGGGTCCTGTCACTTCTCAGCTCCATTGTAACATTTAAAGCGCATAGAAGACACCCCGCAGCGCTGCGTCGTGCGACCGTAAGTCATCTCCATTGTTTACAATAAAGCGGGTATCTCTGACGTGTCCACAGAAGAACCCCCAGGTATGCAAGACTCCGAGCGGTAACCCACAGTCACGGCCCCACAGGGTAACTCAGGGGTAACCTGCGCCTCTTCTTAAATTACTCATTTTAGGGGTACCTGCGATGCTTTCTTTCCGAAGTTTAAAGTACGGCAGTTGTACAGAGGTGAAGGGGACTCGCTCGCTGTTAATTCTAGCTTTCAATTTCGAAATAGGGTCAGACAGTGAGGCGGCGTGGTGCACCTACAAAAAGGTCTACTCAGGGCTCGAGACGGGGTGCCACGCGGATGGACGGCGCCACCCACTTATTTAAGCAGGAGCTCGATAACTGGAGCAACTGGAGCTACACATTCACTCTTTGGCCTCTCTATCTCGCCCCATAGAGGCCAAAGAGTGAATGTGTGGCTCCATTTGCTGAGGGGTGAGCGAGGGGAGGCAATGAGTCTGATGGTGCGCAAGCCACCTTTCGTGACGTCACGTTCTGTCGTGACGTCAGCGTCCCCCCACTTCTCTTTTTTTGAGGACTTGTGCCCTGGTCTACATGCCGACAATGTGATAGGGCAGGGGATGTAAGAAGAGAAAGACCTTTACAAACTGTGATAAGATGCAGAATGGAAAAAGAGAACATTCAAAGACTGTAGTAAAAGACATTAAATGGAAATATAGAAAGTTGAAAGACCCCCATCAGGGGTAATAATGAAAGTTCCAACCAGACTAGGGCGGATGGAGGAGGGGGATTATACCAGGGTGAGGTTATTTGTGGGTTGGTAATACTTTTTAGGGCGTGCTGCCAGGTGCAGACGATGAATGCAGACCTTGTGATATCGGAGGTGCGGACACCAGCCGGCACCAATAAATCGCTCTCTGTTCAAACTGCCAGCCCTCCTCCCCCAGGGCGGACTCTATGAGGTTTTTCCTCCCTTCGTCACTGTACCAGGGCCTGGCGGCACCGCACTTCCTCCAGTTGCACCGCACCCTGCTGGTGCCTCACCTGCCAGGGGAGACCAGATAGCTCCTCGCGCCGCGTGAAACCGCTTCTGGGCGCTAGCGCACTCCTGTGCATTCTAGGCGGGCTCACATGCTGCGAGCAGAGCTGAACTGCAGGAAGGGGCCTGGATCTTTCTCACCGAGGGCTTGGATTTCTTCATCTCTTCCTCATTGCTCCTGGGAGGATGGGCCGGGCGGCTGATTCACCGGAGACCGCTCCTTCCACAGGTAAACGGCCCGTTTCCTGTGTTTTGTTGTTGCAAGGTTTTTATTCGTTGCTGTACTCATGCATTTAGACATTTCACATTTATTTACACCGGGGTCGAACTGTGTTCTTGAAGGGGTGCCCTAAAAGACGTTCTATGTCACCATCACCTTTGATTAGGTGTTTTGACCCTCGGGCTGTGCCGTATGCTGTGTTGTATGCCGGTGACGCAACAGGCAGCACGGGCCAGCCAGCCCAAGGATGGATGGCACATACCTGTCCAAAACAAAATGTACTTAGAGAAAGTTCCTGGTCCCTGGAAAAGACCCTGCGTGCTGGGACAACAAGGTCTGGCCGACTGGCCCTGGTTCTTTTCTGTTTCTGGTGGCTAAATAAAAACAAGCATTGGCATAGCAAATAGGTCTCGCCTTTGGGACCTTATAAGTGTTTAGTTATGCAGTACAATATCCTTGGTGCAACAATATCAAGTGTTGCATGGCTAAACATTTATAAGGTCCCAAAGGCGAGACCTATTGGATATGCCAATGCTTGTTTTGAGTGAGTGGCTTGTGCAGGTATACCAATGTGAGCTATGATGCTGCAAGTGCTTTTACAGGATCCCCTGTAACATTGCGCCTCTTCAAAATGTATCTTGGGTCTGGTGTAACACTTCTAGCCCCTATTCCCGTCTTCTCGCACCCAATGCATCCTTAAATGTCCCATGTTCAGCCGTTATTGACACTCCTATTACCCCTGCCCTCCAGTGACACTTTGCCTGTCACGGGTGGTGGTGGTGGTGGACGTGGTGGTGGTGGTGGACGTGGTGGTGGTGGATGTGGTGGTAGTGGACGTGGGGGTGGATGTGGTACGGTGGTGGACATGGTAGTGGTGGACGTGGTGGTGGTGGACGTGGTGGTGGTGGACATCGTGGTGGTGGATGTAGTGGTGGACATGGTGGTGGTGGACGTGGTGGTGGTGGATGTGGTGGACATTTTGGTTGTGGTGGACGTGGTGGACATGGTGGTGGTGGTGGTGGACGACGTGGTGGACATGGTTCCTGTGGTAATGAGGAGACGCGGATCGGCGGTTACACCTCAACTTGTATGGGTGCAACATATTATGGTTGCTTATCGAGGACCGCGATAGAAGGAACTCTCAAGAAAAGACTGTTGAAGGATTGAGTGTGTATGAGGTGACAAATCACTTATAGGAGATTTGTGACTGATGGTTCTCCAATTGGTTTGAATCAGGCTAATGGGGACAGGTGGATGTGGAAGAGTGGTTGTATAGGAACAGGCTGTGCTTTCAGGACTTAGAGACACAGTGGTGATCCATTCTATTGGCCTGGGAGGTGCGCACATGCTGCTCTAAGAAATATTTTGACCCGCCAGATCCAATTCCAGATATTAGGCTGGTGCTGATGACGTTTTTGAGGGGTACTTGGAGCCGAGCTGGTTGTATTTATCTCCAGACTTGAGCTCTCTTGCATATTTTGGTTATCAAGATCGGACACAAACTGCTTTCAGCACTGGCCATATTGATTCTAATGCTTATGCCTTGAGAAAGTCTTAGCAAAAGACGAAACACATGTCGTCTACTGTGAGCTGGGAATGTTTTAAAGAAACTCTTTACACAATATGAATAAAGACTGCAGAACAGCAAGAGTAATGTTTTGTCTGGATATCTGATTCTGATCAATGTTGTTGTGCCTTGTCTGCTCTTAACATAAGGATTATTATTGAAGATTCCCATAAATTTGATCTCTACTGCTCAGGGATCAATATTAGACTTAATGGAGTGCTGACAGAGCCCAGTTTTTCGCACAAGTGGTGGACATGGTGGTGGTGGATGTGGTGGTGGACGTGGTGGTGTTGGACATGGTGGTGGTGGTGGACATGGGGGAGGTTGCAGTGGTGGTGGACTTGGTGGTGGATGTGGTGGGTGGACGTGGTGGTGGATGTGGTAGTGGATATGGTGGTTGTGGATGGGGTGGTGGTGGACGTAGTGGTGGATGTGGTAGTGGTGGTGGATGTGGTGGTGGGCGTGCTGTCAAAAGAGAAGACCCGCTTCATCCGCAGGTCAGCGGGTTGCACAGCCTTATACACATATTGTATCCAAAAATGATGCAATTTAATCCAGATTAATCCATTTTAATCCGCGTTTTATTTATCTTTTTTTCACTTTTCTTATCATTTGTTACATTCTTTATAATTACGTCAAAAGCAGAACTGTTATCACAGTTTTTTTGGATGTGAGTAATTCAATGTATTGCCCATCCAGGCCTATACTTGAACATTTTACTGAATTCGTTTCCATTTTAAAACATGCTCTTCAAACTCAATGCATTTCGGTTCTTTAAAAACCTTCTTCAGGAGTGTCTGTAAAATTTATATAAATATACACATTACGTTTCATTTACATCCCTCATCTGGTGTCTCATAATCCCCCCACTTCGTTGTGCCGATTATATTAAACATTCTATATCACCCATGTTTATGTTAAATCCCTATATCCACCCACCTTGTAAATACCTTCCCTAGTCAGAACCAAATAACAACATCCCCCAAACATTCTCATGCTGAAACTTATACAGTGATTAGAACAAACCCGTCCCCTTTTCAAACATGCTACTTCTCTATACTATCAACAGTTCGCCACCTAGTCCAACCTTGATGTTGTTGGACATGGTGGTGGTGGAGGATATGCTGGTGGTGGACATGCTGGTGGACGTGGTAGTGGTGGTGGATGTGGTGGTGGACATGGTGATGGTGGACATGGTGGTGGACGTGGTGGTGGACATGGTGGTGGATGTGGTGGACATGGTGGTGGTGGACATGGTGGCGGACAAGGTGGTGAAGGACGTGCTGGTGGTGGACGTGCTGGTGGATGTGGTAATGGTGGTGGTGGACATGGTGGTGGTGGGCATGGTGGTGGTGGACATGGTGGTGGTGGACATGGTGGTGGATGTGGTGGTGGACGTGGTGGTGGTGGACGTGGTGGTGGTGGATGTGGTGGTGGTGGACATGTTGGTGGTGGATGTGGTGGACATGGTGGTGGTGGATGTGGTGTTGGTGGAGGACGTGCAGGTGGTGGACGTGGTGGTGGACCTGGTAGTGGTGGTGGTGGTGGTGGTGGACGCGGTGGACGCAGTGGACGTGGTGGTAGTGGACATGTTGGTGGTGGATGTGGTGGACGTGGTGGTGGTGGTGGATGTGGTGGACGTGCAGGTGGTGGATGTGGTGGTGGACCTGGTAGTGGTGGTGGACGTGGTGGTGGTGGTGGACATGGTGGTGTTGGAAGTGGTGGTGAACATGGTGGTGGATGTAGTGGTGGACGTGGTGGTGGACGTGGTGGTGGTGGATGTGGTGGTGGACGTGGTGGACATGGTGGTGGTGGATGTGGTGGACGTGATGGTGGTGGTGGATGTGGTGGACGTGGTGGTGGACATGGTGGTGATGGACATGGTGGTGGTGGTGGTGGACTTGATGGTGAATGTGGTGGTGGTGGTGGACATGCTGGTGGACGTGGTGGTGGTGGTGGACGTGGTGGTGGTGGACGTGGTTGTGGTGGACGTGGTGGTGGTGGACATGGTGATGGTGGACATGGTGGTGGTGGACGTGGTGGTGTGGACGTGGTGGTGGACGCGGTGGTGGTGGACATGGTGGTGGTGGACGTGGTGCTGGTGAACATGGTGGTGGTAGTGAAGGTGGTGGGCGTGGTGGTGGAGGATGTGGTGGTGGTTGACATGGTGGGGGTGGACGTGGAGGTGGTGGACGTGGCGGTGGTGGATGTGGTGGTGCATGTGGTGGTGAATGTGGTGGACATGGTGGTGGTAAACATGGTGGTGGTGGATGTGGTGAACGTGGTGGTGGTGGACATGTTGGTGGTGGAGGACGTGCTGGTGGTGGATGTGGTGGTGGTGGATGTGGTGGTGGAGTACGTGCTGGTGGTGGACGTGGTGGTGGACATGGTGGTGGTGGTGGACATGCTGGTGGTGGTGGACATGGTGGTGGATGTGGTGGTAGTGGACGTGGTGGTGGTGGATGTGGTGGTGGTGGTGGACTTGGTGATGGTGGATGAGGTGGTGGACATGGTGGGGTTGGACATGTTGGTGGTGGATGTGGTGGTGGTGGATGTGGTGTACGTGCTGGTGGTGGACATGGTGGTGGTGGACGTGGTGGACTTGGTGGTGGATGTAGTAGTGGACGTAGTGGTGGACGTAGTGGTGGTGGATGTGGTGGTGATGAACATGGTGGTAGTGGACATGGTGGTGGACGTGGTGGTGTGGACGTGGTGGTGGTGTTGGTGGTGGACATGGTGGTGGTGGACATGGTGGTGGTGGACATGGTGGTGGTGGACGTGGTGGTGGTGGACATAGTGGTTGTGGACGTGGTGGTGGTGTTGGTGGTGGACATGGTGGTGGTGGTGGACATAGTGGTGGTGGACGTGGTGGTGGTGGACATGGTGGTGGGGGATGAGGTGGTGATGGTGGATGCGGTGGTGGACATGGTCGTGGTGAACGTGGTGGACGTGGTGGTGGACTTGGTGGTGGTGGACGTGGTGTTGGTGGATGTGGTGGTGGTGGACGTGGTAGGGGTGGTGTATGTGGTGGTGGTGGTCGTGGTAGTGGTGGAAGTGGTGGTGGATGTGGTGGTGGACATGGTGGTGGTGGTATGTGGTGGTGGTGGACATGGTGGTGGACGTGGTGGTGGTGGACATGATGGTGGTGGAGGACATGTTGGTGGTAGACATGGTGGTGGTGGACTTGGTGGTGGTAGACGTGATGGGGGACATGGTGGTGGACATGGTGGTGGTGGTGGTGGATGTGGTGGTGTACCTGCTGGTGGTGGTGGTCGTGGTGGACGTGGTGGTGATGGACGTGGTGGTGATGGACGTGGTGGTGGTGGACATGGTGGAGGTGGACGTGGTGGTGGACATGGTGGTGGACATGGTGGTGGTGGTGGACCTGGTGGTGGTGGTGGACATGCTGGTGGTGGTGGACATGGTGGTGGTGGACATGGTGGTGGTGGACATGGTTGTGGTGGTGGATGTGATGGTGGTGGTTGGGGTGAAAGAATAGTGTTATAGATTTGTTAAAATGGTTCCGCTTCTAAGTGCGGTATTGGCGCCCAGACTAACCATCAGAGGCAGCGCGTGATTGATTAGTTAGCAAGCACTCGGCAGCCTGCCAAACAGCTTGTGAGGGGACAGACAAAATCGTCTCTGTTATCAGAGGACCTGAAATTGTTTTTAGGAAGCGTTACTGACGCGAAGTTTTTAAATATTAGCATTTGTACCTCGTGGAAATAATTTTTGTTTTTCTGTGTTTTAAAACTCATAAATTGGCAATCAGCATTCCTGTTCGCCCACACGCAGTCACCCCAGCATACACACGCTCGTTCCTGCCGTTTTAGGGCAAGGTACCGAGCAGTAGGAAAAATCGTGGCGGCCATTTTGGGGCGGGATAGAGCGGTGAGAGCGCTCTAGGCTCGGCTTCATAAGGAGCCCCCAGGCAGTGTTTTACGAGTTAGCAAGCACTCGGCAGCCTGCCAAACAGCTTGTGAGGGGACAGACAAAATCGTCTCTGTTATCAGAGGACCTGAAATTGTTTTTAGGAAGCGTTACTGACGCGAAGTTTTTAAATATTAGCATTTGTACCTCGTGGAAATAATTTTTGTTTTTCTGTGTTTTAAAACTCATAAATTGGCAATCAGCATTCCTGTTCGCCCACACGCAGTCACCCCAGCATACACACGCTCGTTCCTGCCGTTTTAGGGCAAGGTACCGAGCAGTAGGAAAAATCGTGGCGGCCATTTTGGGGCGGGATAGAGCGGTGAGAGCGCTCTAGGCTCGGCTTCATAAGGAAACGGTCTCTTCCGCGTTAGCGGACGCGTTTTGAGCGGACGCGCCTCGTCTTCGCCGGAGTCCAGCCAGAGTCAGCCCGTCTGTGCCCGTCCGGGCCAGGCCGGGACATAGGGCACGACCCTCTGCCCACCTCATAGTAAAGATATGCTAACAGGTAACCAACTTAGGGCGTTACGCCCCTCTAGCCATGACACCTGTATAACTTTGAATCCTCTACTAGCTGGTGCACAAACATGCCCAGAGTGTACTCTTACCCTGACTAACTATCAGCCCTATCCTGATACCCCACAGGAGACTGTTTTTAAATCCTATCAACAGAAAGTCAGTTCAAAAGAATATTTATTCTTTCTGATAAACTGCCGTTCACTGCCCCAGCATAAATTAGATATTTTTCACCTATTGACTGACAGAAAGCCCATCGCTATATTTTTAACGGAGACGTGGCTCCACGATGGATCGGGCCCCGATGTTGCAACCGCCCTCCCCCCGAGCTATGCTATAGCTAGGAGAGATAGGGTAGGACAAATAGGAGGGGGTATTGCTATTATCTACAGCAGAGAATATGTGTGCACTTTTGAACCTGCAGCTATTCCTAACTGCGAGGCTGCTTCTTTCAAAATTTCCCTTAGTCCAAATTTCACTTTTTCCGGACTATTAATCTACCGACCACCAGTTAATAATCCATCCTGGTCAGATGACTTGGCAAATTTTATCCTACCCCAACATCTAAATGCCCAAAATTACACCGTACTAGGAGATTTGAATCTTCATCTAGACGACGCCCAAAGCAAG
Organism: Lissotriton vulgaris; assembly: GCF_964263255.1. Taxonomy (NCBI): domain Eukaryota; kingdom Metazoa; phylum Chordata; class Amphibia; order Caudata; family Salamandridae; genus Lissotriton; species Lissotriton vulgaris. The sequence continues at coordinate 1,842,840,965 of NC_141694.1, forward strand.
ACCTGTAAAAATCTAATAGATGACCTCATGGTGTTGGACATGACACTACGTAACAGCGGTCCAACTCACAAAGCCGGACACTTGCTGGACCCTATAATATCAAGCATGAAAGAACTTTCATGGCTTAACACCACGCCTGTTCTCTGGTCAGATCACTTTCTTCTAACTTTTGCCATTTTGCTAGAGCCCAAAAAGGGTCCTATCTCAACTCCTACAGAATCTTTTAGAAGAAACTGGAAATTCTTAAATTTGGAGGAGTTAAACAACGCTTTGAAAGAAAATCATCCAAATTTGGATGGAGATATGGACAGTATTGCAGATCTAACACAAAAGTGGCTAACTAGCGCCGTTGATATGTGCCTTCCCCTAGCCCGTTACAAAGGGAAAGTCCATCGCCCTCCTGCCCCCTGGTTCACAGAAGCCTTAAAGAAAGAAAAATCTAGTTGCAAGAACCTAGAGAGACAGTGGCGAAAAAATTACGACATTTATCAAAAAGAAGTTTACCGAAAGGCCAGAAATTGTTACCATTCAGCTTGCATGAAAGCCAAAGCTTGCTATGTCACCGATACAATTAACATGGCCGTAAACAAATCCCAGACTCTCTTTAATACGGTAAAAGAGTTAGCTGGGGAAAATGCTAGAGCAGAACCTACCCCTCTAAATACCCAGCAATGCCAGGATTTGGCCTCTTTCTTTACGAATAAGATTGAGAACATTGTCCCTAATATTAAAAATGCTAACAAGTCAACAGACACGCAAGGAAACACCACTCTAGTACCTAGAGTAAACTGTCATCTTGAAACCTGGCCTCCTATTAAATTAGATATACTGAAGGAATTACTTAAATCCATCAAATCGGGTTCCCCATGTGACCCTATTCCTGTCAGTATCGTAAACAAATTAGAGGATGCTGCCTTGATCCCCATAGCAGAAATACTGAATGCATCCATAGAGCAAGCTACAGTTCCTGCTCTATGGAAACATGCTATGGTTAGCCCCCTACTTAAAAAACCAGGCGCAGACCCGATGATATTGGCCAATTATCGCCCAATTTCGCTGCTACCCGCCTTTTCCAAGATTCTAGAGAGACATATCCATAAGGCACTATCAGCCTATGTAGAAAACAATAACCTCCTACATTCGTCGCAATCGGGGTTTAGGAGTGGTTTCTCTACTGAGACGGCCCTGCTCGGGGTCACAGAAAAGATCAGGGAGCTTATGGACGACGGCCAAACAGTAGCACTGGTCTTGTTAGATCTCAGTGCGGCTTTCGACACCATTTCTCACTCCATACTGCTGGACAGGCTGGGGGAGAATGGTGTCGAAGGCAAAGCTCTGAAATGGATGAAATCCTACCTCTCCCTCCGTACTTTTCAGATCTCCTCTTCGGAGGCCTGCTCTGAGGTATTCCATTCTCCTCATGGAGTGCCACAAGGATCAATTTTGAGCCCTCTGCTTTTTAATTTATACCTTCGTCCACTGGCCAATCTTGTAGAAAATGTTGGCTTAAGTCTAATGACTTATGCAGATGACTCACAAGTCCTTTTCTCACTCTCCAAATCTGACACGTCTACTCCATCTGCATTAAAAGTAGGCCTCCAAGAAATTTTTTGCTGGATGTCAGACAACCAGCTTAAACTGAATGGAGATAAAACGGAGGTGCTCCTGCTGGGAAATAGCAAAGATCTCTGGAATGATTCCCATTGGCCACCATCATTGGGTAAACTTCCATCTCCCGCCACGCAGGTTAGAAACCTTGGGGTCACCATTGATGACTGTTTATCTATGTCCCAGCAAGCAAACAAAGTGGCAGGTATATGCTTCACCATTATCAAATGGTTACGCAAAATCATCTGGATGCTGCCACCTACTACCCAGAAGACCGTGGTCAATGCCTTAGTGACATCTCGGCTTGACTACGGCAACATCTTATACCTGGGCTCAAATAAGGCAGTGATAAAGCGTCTGCAACTAGTGCAGAACGCTGCGGCTAGATTGCTTTGTAAAATCCCCAGATCTGCTAGGATCACCCAACATCTCAATGATCTGCATTGGCTCAAGGTTGAGAACCGTATCCGTTTCAAAGCCTTGAGCTACTTATTTAAAATCAAAGCTGGCACTGCCCCTAAATATCTTCAGGCCCTTGCAAAGCCCTACCTCCCAAATCGTAACCTGCGTTCAGGTACAGCGGCAAATTTTGCAGTACCTAGGTTTAAAAGAGCCAGAATAGGCGGGAGATCTTTCTCCTACCTGGGGCCAATGCTGTGGAACACGCTGCCCTCCCACATTCGCAAGGAAGAAAGCTATGTGAATTTTAGAAAGAACATAAAAACGTGGCTTTTCAATAAATAATTGCTTTGTCTGTTCTCTCTCAGTGATCTCTGAGTGTCTAGCGTTCCTGGCGCCGGGAAACCCTTTGTGGGTAGCTGCGCGCCTTACAAATGCTATAAAATAAATAAAAATATAAATATTATGGATTGTTATGTTGCTGGTATCACTGAGCACTGATTGTATGGCTGCCCGCGAGCCCATATGACTGCTGTGAGGGCTTTCGTTTCCTGCATGTATGTCACGCTGTATATACGAACTGTGTTTACTGGTGCTTTTGTGCCCTTTTCAGGCAGACTGCTCCAATTGGTCAAGAACTATGTGACGTTCGTAGTAAAGGTACGGGTAATGTGCCAAACTACACCAACAGCGCGGCCCGGCTATTTTTGTACCCCGTGCCTACCAAAATCGAATGTGTCCTTGTGTAACGTAACTGGGTCTCATGTAAAGCACTCCAATGTAAGATAACTGGTACTCATGTAAAGCCTATTATAAGATGTCACCCACGAGTAAACGCACAGCCCACACGCAAACAAAGGTTAAAAAAAAGTGCAGACAATCAATCACTGTATTTCTAAAGCGCGCTACATACCCTTGAGGGTCTCGGGGGGGGTGGGGGGGCTGCTACTGATCGAAGAGCCAGGTCTTGAGAAGGTCAGCAAGTCCTGGGTCTGTTGTAGGCTGGTAGGGAGAGTGTTCCAGGTCTTGGCGGCGAGGTAGGAGAAGGATCTGCCGCCGGTTTTAAAACAGTCATTTTAAAACCCACTGTGTTCTGCCCCCAGTAAAAGATCCAGTCCCGGGGCGGGGCCAAAAGTGGACAGGGTGGCAACCAAGAGGGATTAAAATGCCTCCGGTGCAATCATTGCACTCGCTTTTGCATAATTCGTGATGCCAATCGATGTGCACAAGTGAAAACTGGAGGTGGAGCTGAAACACAACTTCGGAACTTGTTTTGATTCCAAGAAGGTCTCGAATGCAGAGAACAGCACATGCGCGCTGCTATCGCCAGCCGAGAACTAATTAGGGAGTGAGGGTAAGGGTGGCCTCAGTAAAATTCTTGGTCAAAACAGTGGTTTGACGCAGAGTAAGGCAACTCAGTGACTTGCACTGCTTAGTCTTACTCCATATCTATGAGGCCATGTAAAGTCATGCAGAGTGACTTTGCGCTGCCTCATAGGTATGGTTGAGACGCGTGCACCGCCGGAGTGTAAAAAAAAAGTGATGCTCTGGCGGAGAGGCTGCCTCTCTTAAATAAGCCCCAAAATATTCTTTAATTTTTTTAGGTTTTTCACCATCAGGTAGCTACATATAAAATAATGGGCAGCTAAAATAAAAAGTAAATAAATAAAAAGTTGCTACTCGGTGGGAAATGCACTGTAGTACATTATGAAACCTCTATTAGTTGATGTATAGCAGAGGTCTGTGTGTAACCAGAGAGTCACAAAATCAAATCTTGGTTGGTGCAGTGGAGAAAAGTGACTTGTGCATTTTTATTGCTCCCAGGTCACAGCTTGTGACAGTAAGCACTGTGAATATTTAAGTCAATAATTTATACTTCCAATACACACATTATAAGCCAGGCGGATACAAAATGTGCACATAATTTTACGATAAAATGGTGCTTTCAACATGTAGATTTTAGTAACACCTGACACTATGCAATGCAATTTTTTTTACATAACTGTCTCTTCAACACCTACTTAAGGGTACTAAGGGCTCTGTAACCCCTTAACTGCTGCCGACGGCCAACGGTCGTCACGAGCACTACCTCCCCAGTGCTGCGCACGACCGTTGGCCGTCGAGCCAGCATTCGTTCTTCGAACGTTCAGCACTGGGCGCTGTACGTTCGAAGCTCTGATGAGGTTAAATACAATTGTGATTACAAGTACGTACTTCACATCCCAGTTGATAACGCTGCACTACCACTAAAAAAAAAACAAGTCTTTGTCATCACAAAGCTTGAAGTGAATCCATCAAATTAAAGACAGAACCGGCTCCCAAGCACCCTTTACACTTGCATATTAACTGATAGGCACATTTACATTTCATTCATGCAAGCTGGTACCCTCGCCTGAAGGCTTTTCACAGCCTCAATTAATGAAAATTCAGCGGAAGCATTTACAATAGAAATTAGCCATCCCAGGACGGTTGTCTTTTTCCAAAATAAAAGGAAACGTTCTGGAGTTCAAGAAGAAGTGAGGTCCTTCCCAGGACTCCACGGCCTCCCTGGGGGGGGGGGGGGGGGGGGGGGTCACGCCCCACTGATAGAAGACCTCTGCCGTCGAGCTATTTTCCTCTTTCTATGTGTGCTGCAGAATGCAGCATACTTAGAAGAAACAACGAGGAGAAATAAAGATATTTCACCTTGTTGCGCCTCTGGTGGTGAGGCGTACAATTCTGACCCATTCCCAGGTGTACTCGTGCTGGTAAATCTGAAAATATGTCAATCAATCAATCAATCATAACATTTGTATAGCACGCTACTCACCCGAAGGGTCTCAAGGCGCTGAGGGGGGTCGGGGGGGGGGGTCGCTACTGCTCGAACAGCCAGGTCTTGAGTAGTTTACTGAAGGAGAGGTGATCCTGGGTCAGCCGTAGGTGAGTGGGGAGGGAGTTCCAAGGCTTGGCTGCCAGGTAGGAGAAGGATCTTCCTCCGACGGTGGATTTCCGAATTCTTGGGACGGAGGCGAGGGCGAGGCTGGCGTATCGGAGCTAGCGGGTGGGTGTGTAGAAAGTGAGGCGGCTGTTGAGGTATTTGGGGCCCATGTCGTGGAGAACCTTGTGTGCGTGGGTGAGGAGTCTGAACGTGATCCTCTTGTTGAAGGGGAGCCAGTGCAGGTCTCTCAGGTGGGTGGAGATGTGGCTGCGGCGCGGGATGTCAGAACCCTTGGGTGGATACGTAGGAACACCAAGGCTCCGCCCATGTCACGCATCCGTGTCTCAGAGTAAGGTGTTACTCGAGATGTATCAAGCCGCTCAGGGCCACTCAAGGAGGCCCTGCATACCTTGATAAATCCCATTTAGGTTTTCTGATTCCCGTGCGTTATCTTGCGTAGCGCAAGGGTGGCGCAAAGCCTTGATAAATGTGCCCCTATGTGCTGAGAGTCGAGCAAAAGTTTCCGAATTCCGGCAAGCCTTGTAATGGCTGGCCGTAAGCTGAGGGTTTAACTAAAAGCTCTCTGTATCTCCCACCCATTCTATTATACTCCCAAGTAAGCCTGGGAGAAATTTAAATTCAGTTGGTGTAATTTGCATAATTTCCAGAATTTCACGTTATGCTTGTTAGATGAAATAACCATGATAACCCCATAATTCCACTTTGTGTAATGACACACCATTTGCTGTCAAAATGTACTGAAAACTCGCAGGAACAGGAGAACACCAGCAATTGTTGTTCGCTGTGATATTGTATTATTGTTTAGGGCGAATGCATCCTCACGTAAAAATTTGACGCAAGGGCGTATTTCGTTCTAAAACATAGCATGAAATGACATGTTTGCATTTTGTGTAATTCCGCCAGCACGTCACAAAATTATGCCAGATAAATAATGCAAATTTTGCACACACCTACTCATAAGACGAAAAAGTGTTAAAGCCCTACACCTTAGTCCGCTCTTTGCGGTCCAAAGATATGTGCCTACAGCCAACAGCTTTATAAAGCACTTGCAGAATGCTTCTCCTTGCATTGACTAGTTTCGGGCCTCTAGATCCCTCTTCTGCAAGCATTGGCCCATAAAGGCCAGAACTGCGATACTAACTAGTTGGTTTGGAGGCCACACCTACCAACGAGGTCATGTCAATGTGCAGGACTGCAGGGTTGATTCCGTCCAGCGAGTCAATTTCCAAAGGGGGAGCTCCCACAGTGAGAAGCTGTTGTAAAGGGCAGAGTCACGGGGTACACCCACCACGCTACTCGATCTGCAACAACCATCGAACAAGTAAACCCAGCCTTATGATATTAGCATTTTTAGTCACAGGTGAAGACCTAAGACTTGTTTCCAGAGTTAACACCTGTGGTCAGAACTGTTGAACTGAGTTGCTTATATTTTATTTATTTATTTATTTATTTTATTTTGAAGGTTTTATATAGCGCAAAAAGACCCTTACGGGTATCAGACTGCTTTACAGGGTAAATATAAGAAACACGACAGACATAGAGTTACAGGAATATGTCTCCTATGCATGATCCGAAACGTTTACACATCTTCTGATCAAGTAGAACACTATTTTAATGTGTCCACTAACAGAATATAATGTTGGTGAAAGGTCACTTAGTAGGACTGATCTCTTGAACTCACTGTATCGAAGATCCATCAAATGTGTGCAGTCAGAACTCATTTTCCCCACATGCACAAGGTAATGTTCTACATCTTTAAAGTCAACTCTATAGCCAGTGGGGTAGATTAAAGTGCTGTGAACCTGTTCCTAACTAATGCCTATGCCAGCATCATCCCTGGAGACAGTAGACATTAGAGCTCTGCTAGAACAGGCAGAAGGCACTGAGAGGTGGTACAGTTTATTACTGAAGATTGTAACTGAGATCACAAGCCTGTAATTGCAATTTCTGTTGAATTGGGCACTATTTTATTTTGCTCTGAGATTTAAGTACTTTCTTTTGTAAAATGATAAGCACGATTGGGACCGTATGTTATTGTCCCTGTTACTTCACTGTTGGGTTCTGAGCTCTTGACCTCCGCACTACCTCCCTGAGAAACTTGTGACTACCAGTATCTCTCAGAGTCAAGTGCAGAAGGGTTGTACTTGGCCAGTGTGCAGACCATTAGTATGACGAGTCCCTAGACATCTGTGGCAAATGACCTCAACCACCATGGTTGGGGTCCAGGAGCCCCTGTCTGCTTACTGCCGCCCCCCAGCCCCCCTCGAACGGGGTCTTAGACATACGTAAAGATTGAAAATGTCGCCTATACAGGCCAATATTGACTATTTGTTGCACCATGATCAAACACTGAACCGTGGCTTGGAACACATAGCCTCAGATGTGATTATTATTCAGCTCACTAGTATTCATTTTATTGAACCTTTGACCTGAAGAGTGCTCATACATCTCTGTACCAGATACCCAGTCAACTAAGTTATGATTTATATGTTTATTATAGCATGTAGGAGAAGTGTTTGCTGAAAAGATATTAAGGTCAAAGTCTCAAAAGAAACACAGCTGTGGCTGTTAGAGTAGCTTGTAAATATTAACTGTCCTCGCTGAACTGCTCATGCTCTCATGCGGCATCACTTATTGGATCATTTTTACATTAGGAATAAAATCGCTGAACACATTTCTGAGAACAGCACATTACACTTTCTCAGCATGGTTTTACTTGAGTTCCCAAAATACCTGATTCAGAGATCCCTGGGACTTCTGTTCCATGTGTCCTCAGTGAGGGATCTCTTCTTTTCCAATCTGACTGGAAACAGATTTAGCTATGTGTCAGATCTCATGTAGCTTGTGCAAAGAGGGGCTTTGTGTCAGCCCCCTTCAGCCATTGGTCAGCCCTCTTAAGCCAATGGTTACTTTGGGAGAGCCCCGTTCAGCCATTGGATTGTTTGGGAGAGCCCCATTAAGCCAATGGTTGCTTTGGGACAGCCCCATTCAGTCATTGGTTTGTTTGGGTCAGCCCTCTTAAGGCAATGGTTGCTTTGGGACAGTCCCCTTCACCAATTGGATTGTTTGGGACAGCCCCCTTCAGCCATTTGTTGTTTAGTTTTCAGGTACCTCACTTTGATACTAAGGTCTTCCTATGTTCCACGCTGTCCTTGTCATTTGTTGTTACACTTAACGGACCACAACATGCTGACAATAGGGCCGAAGCCCATGCCCTTCCTCCGTCGCAATCCATAGATACAGTCACAGATCTGGGTTGAATCCATCCTAGTTCTTTATCTCACTTTGCCACCCCAGTTCAGACACAGTTATATGCAAACCAGTCTTGACCCTGCGCCTTATGGGAACAGTCCAGCCCGAACTGCCAAACCATGTCTTCCCTGGACCAGAAACAAGCATCCTGGGACTGGTTTTGGGCTAACAGCCCTCATCAGCCAGGCTAGCTTGAATTCAGTTGCAAAGTGAGCAAGGGACCCACATCTGGGCATACCCGGCCTGTGAGAAGATGGCCTGGTATATGCTGTCCACTAATTAAAGTGTTTGTTATATACAAGGGAACCCCATGCAGTTGAACCTGGGGTGGAAAGATAATTTTATAGAACAATGGTTCGGAGTAGGCCTTATGTGGTCCTTAAAGGAAAACAGGGTAACAGCGAGTATTTAATAAATCGCTAGGGAGCATTGGTAGTAGGAAAAATGAGTTATTTATTTTTACTCTTTTCTTATATCAAAACACAAAATATTAAAAAATATATATATACACTGTATTTCAGGTGCTCAGGTGAGTAGTACGGTGCAGGACGTGACATAAGTGAACAAAGTGAACGAACTGTCACACTCAACAAGGATAAACACACACAACAATTATCTACAATGATACACGTGAAATTCCTTGGGTAGGTCGACGGCGTTTCGATCTATATTATTTTAGATCTTCATCAGGACAGTTGAGCCTCCTGAAACTACAGAAATTTCGATTATACTCACTTTCTTATATGTATTTTACTGGTTTTCCTACAATTTTAAGTATAGCATTGTTTTTGGTGCTCCCAGAGAAAATTTAAAAATAAAATTAAACATAACAATGAATTTTCAAGCATGCACATGTTCAAATTAACAAGCATGCATTTGCGAGATGGAATAGTTGGGGGGCTGATGATCTAATTTCACCCAGGTGCGCTGCGCTTTTTAAGGCTTAGGTGATGCGCACATGCATGTAAAGCGAATGGATGTTATAAATTAATATGCTTCCTATACCTTGCCAAGGGAAAGGGCAAGGATGGTCACTTGTGCAGAGCAGCTGGGCGCATGTCGCAGCTTTTCAAGGAATCTGTAGGTAGTGTAATGAGCGTGGTTAGGGCTCAGTAGCTGTGAATATTCAATAGATTATCGCTAGAGGAGAGGCTAAGGAATAGCCATAGTTATTTATAAACCGAAGACTCACATTAAATTAAGTTAGATTCCAAGCTCTACTTGGGGATTCTGGTGGTAGCTGTTTCTTCCAGTGCGTGGAAATTACTTGGATTTATGGAGAAATAAAACCAGAGGAATAAAAGTTATTAGAGCTCTATGAGTGTTCATAGTCATTTTTCGAGTAGAAGGGGGATTTTTTATTACTTACTGAAAATTGGGTTTTAATACATAATCAAAATCGCTGCCAAGGCGCGTTCGTCGCTACGGTAGGAAAAATTGTCTGAAACTAAAAGACAAGGCTGTTCAGTAAATGGTTAAGTTTAGTTAAAGATACAGGTGGTGGCTGCCACTGTATCGGCGATACACTTACGTAATTAATCGGGGTTTTTTTGACACAGCGCATTCGTCGCTTTTGTAGAAGCCTGAAAACTAAAAGAACGTTACCGGTTAAAGCGCGGTGAATACAAGTCTAATAATGTTAGCGCGATGACCGAGTAGCTAGGGGGTGGGTGATTCACTTACTTAATTTTATCAGGACGGTGCAGCAGGCGGGGGGTCAGAGTACCTCTTCCTAGCAGCTCACAACTGAGTGAGCGTCCCGGACTCCATTACAAGCGTGCCGGGGGCGGTGCGCGCGCAGACAAGGAAGCGTGTCCGGGCCGAGCATGCGCGGTGGGGGTTGCTCTACGCATGTGTTCCTGGTTAGTGTCTTGGCTGAGTGCATGCGTGGAATGCCTGATCACGCAGTACTTTAGGCAATTTAACTGGGAGGAAGTTTAAGCAAACGATTTGTACAAAAGTGAAATTGAGTAATTAGAAAAATTACACATTCTTAATGCACAATTTGACACAATATTAGGAACAATATTTGTTTTGTGGGACAAAACTTGGCATTGGCAAGTAATTATACATTAATGTGTGTACATTACTTTAAATGGGTTCTCGTGACAATGTTCCATGGTAGTGCCCGTTTGAGTCAAGTACACATATTCCATTCGTCGAGGGTGTTCAGTCCTTTCTCGATTGTTTTACACAGGAAAATCCATTTGCATTCCAGGCGATTTAATATTGTTTGTTGATTGCCACCTCTGGCATTGGGCATCAGTTTATCAATCACCTGCCATTTCATCTCGTTTTCCGAGTGTCCTAGTTCAAGATAGTGTTCCACTAGGGGGGCTGTTGTTACCTTACATCGGATCCTGCTTCGGTGTTGCGATATTCTGGTCTTTATCTGTTGCGTTGTTTGTCCGATGTATAGTAGTTTGCATGGACATTCAATACAATAAATCACATTCTTAGAATTGCAATTAGTGAAAAAATTGAGATTGTGCCTAATACATCCATACTCGAACACTTTTGTGTTGGTGGTGAATTCGCATGCCATGCATTTACTACACTTGAAATGTCCTAGTACTGGTGGAAGATTCAACCTAGTTTCAATAGTATTACTAGCTGGTGGGTTAGTGGCTGCTCTTACCAGATGGTCTTTTAGATTGCGACCACGTTTAAATGAGAACAGTGGGAGACCGGTATTCAATTCTAGGGGATCTAGTACATTCCAATGTTTTTTAATCATTTTGGTAAGTTTATTGCTGGCCGTGTTAAAGGTGGTGACACATGTGATCTTACATAAAGTTTTCTTTGGCTGCGGTTCAAGTAAACATTCTCTATGTGTGTACCAGGCCCTTTTCATAGCTCTTCGTACCAATTTGCGTGGGTAACCTCTTGTAGTTAATTTTTTACAGAGGATTTCTGCTTCAGTGAAGAAGTCTCCTTTGTATTTGCAGTTTCTCCTGATTCTCAGGAACTGTCCATAGGGCAAACCATCCCTCAGAGCCCTGGGGTGTGCACTATGGTATTGCAGGAGGGTATTGCGTTCCGTAGGTTTACGGAACAGGGTGGTGTACAGTTGGTTTTCCTCACATTTAATGGTTACATCAAGATAGTCAATTTGGTGTCTATTATATGAGTAAGTAAATTTGAGGTCAGTTTGGTTAGTATTTAGCCAACTACAGAAGTCATTTAGTGACTCTTCTGTACCCCTCCAGATCATGAGGACATCATCGATGTATCGATGCCAGGATTTTATTTGATTGCGGAATGGGTTTGTGTTGTTAAGGATGATGTTAGTTTCTAAGTCATCCACGAAAAGAATCGCAAAATTGGGAGCAAAAATGGCTCCCATGGAGTATAATCGAAATTTCTGTAGTTTCAGGAGGCTCAACTGTCCTGATGAAGATCTAAAATAATATAGATCGAAACGCCGTCGACCTACCCAAGGAATTTCACGTGTATCATTGTAGATAATTGTTGTGTGTGTTTATCCTTGTTGAGTGTGACAGTTCGTTCACTTTGTTCACTTATGTCACGTCCTGCACCGTACTACTCACCTGAGCACCTGAAATACAGTGTATATATATATTTTTTAATATTTTGTGTTTTGATATAAGAAAAGAGTAAAAATAAATAACTCATTTTTCCTACTACCAATGCTCCCTAGCGATTTATTAAATACTCGCTGTTACCCTGTTTTCCTTTAAGGACCACATAAGGCCTACTCCGAACCATTGTTCTATAAAATTATCTTTCCACCCCAGGTTCAACTGCATGGGGTTCCCTTGTATATAACAAACATTGTATGCGCAGTGGCTACACTGCAAGGGTATCACTCATTGAGTGGTTTTTCTTCTCCATTATATAAAAAACCAAAAAAAACCCAGATCCTTCTCCTAGATAATGTCTACAAACACAGCTGGCACATACACAGAAGAATATATTGCCTCAAAACTTGCAGGTCCATCACTGTTTAAAGGTCCTGTAACCAACTCTAGGGCCCCCACAGATACAGCCAGCGAGAAACTAGCTCAACTAGAACATTTAAGAAAAAAACATATTCGCACGGAACTCCATGCCCGCATGTTAACAGATTACTTAAGAGCAGAAGTTATCCCAATAGGGCTCCAAGTACGCAACGTACCAGCCATCTTTATCCAAGATCCCAAATTCAAATTGGGTTTCTCACACATAGGAACAACGTGCTCAAGACACTGGATGGTGTTAGGCATCGACACCGCCCTTGAACATAGCAAAAAAGAGCTAGAGGAAATTGCGGCTTTGGAACAGGCAATCCGAGACCTAGACAGTTTGGCAGACGCTAAATCGGCTTTAGAAAAAATAGACCGCACTATTAAGGATTTTGAGAGTTTTGAACACCATAAAAAAACAACTAAAGTTACCAAAGATATCAATCAATACAATAAGGAAAAAACCTACCCATACCTTCGGGAAGATTTTTTCACTGCAGGTCCCCAAGACCAGCAAAAGGTTCCCACTGGTTCGTGGGGCAGGTTCAGAAACCGTGCACCAGTGACTTTTTCAGAATCCTCAGCAGAATCGGAAGACTCTGAAGGTACGGAGGGACCTGGTACCTCCGCTGGCACTAACCCCCTTTTTTTAGGGAGAGGCCAGTTGAGGCACACAGACCCTCCCAGGGGGAGAGGGAGAGGGAGAACACGACCCAAACCCAGGTACAACTTCCCCCCGGGGGAACGTCAAACCCGGAACAGGTTCTACCAATGGGGCTACCAATACTAGACAGGGAACTAGCCTTGAATACCAACACAATGGGGCTACCAATACTAGACAGGGAACTAGCCTTGAATACCGACACAGAAACAGTACCGATATTTAACCTGTCCCAGCACCAGCTAAATTCTACTGACGTAGCCCTTTTAAGTAGAGGTCTCTCATTTGTGATAGCTGAAAAACCCAACTGGTTCAATATCCAAGCAGAAATGATGCAGTTTTTCAGGAAAATAAGACTTCAGACTTTCTTTAAAAATCGAGATGGTCAAAATAAGAATGACATTACAGGCCTACGCCCACCGTCCACTTTCCGTCCATCTAGTGGAACCATGCCACCAGAAGTAATCACTTTTGAACACTTAGTGTTACGTGATCTGAACAAAATAAAAGAAAATTATAGATTCACACTCTACAACATCAGCAAGGAAGAGAGGAACAGTTTGAATTCCCTTAAACAGAACCAAGACATCGTCATAAAACCATGTGACAAGGGCGACGGTATAGCCATACAAGACCGCGCCTCCTATGACAATGAAATTTTACGCCAGATCAACAATAAAGACCACTACGAAAAACTAAGAGGCAACCCCATTAAAGATATAAGTGAGACAATCCTCAATGTCACCCAAGAAGCACTTGAATCAGGTTTTCTGAGAAAAAACGAATTCCTATTCCTAAATAATAAGAACCCACGTACCCCTGTGCTTTACACATTGCCTAAAGTCCACAAGGACACCGAACACCCCCCAGGAAGACCAATACTTTCAGGTTGCGGGTCCATTGTGGAACCCTTGGGTAAATATATTGATTTCTTCATTCGCGATATGGTCCAAGACACGATATCATATGTCAAAGATACCACACACCTGATCAATCTCATCGAGGCACATTCATTCGACCCAGATAATGAGATCCTAGTGACTCTAGACATAGAGTCACTTTATACCAATATTCCCCAAGAAAAAGGTATCAACGTAATTAAGAAACACCTAGATAACCGCCCGGCTCCACACCAAGTCCCTACAGTATTCATAATCAAGCTTCTGGAAATAGCCCTGTCTAAGAACTACTTTCTATTCAAAGACACCTTTTATAGACAGTGTAAGGGCACCTCCATGGGAGCCATTTTTGCTCCCAATTTTGCGATTCTTTTCGTGGATGACTTAGAAACTAACATCATCCTTAACAACACAAACCCATTCCGCAATCAAATAAAATCCTGGCATCGATACATCGATGATGTCCTCATGATCTGGAGGGGTACAGAAGAGTCACTAAATGACTTCTGTAGTTGGCTAAATACTAACCAAACTGACCTCAAATTTACTTACTCATATAATAGACACCAAATTGACTATCTTGATGTAACCATTAAATGTGAGGAAAACCAACTGTACACCACCCTGTTCCGTAAACCTACGGAACGCAATACCCTCCTGCAATACCATAGTGCACACCCCAGGGCTCTGAGGGATGGTTTGCCCTATGGACAGTTCCTGAGAATCAGGAGAAACTGTAAATACAAAGGAGACTTCTTCACTGAAGCAGAAATCCTCTGTAAAAAATTAACTACAAGAGGTTACCCACGCAAATTGGTACGAAGAGCTATGAAAAGGGCCTGGTACACACATAGAGAATGTTTACTTGAACCGCAGCCAAAGAAAACTTTATGTAAGATCACATGTGTCACCACCTTTAACACGGCCAGCAATAAACTTACCAAAATGATTAAAAAACATTGGAATGTACTAGATCCCCTAGAATTGAATACCGGTCTCCCACTGTTCTCATTTAAACGTGGTCGCAATCTAAAAGACCATCTGGTAAGAGCAGCCACTAACCCACCAGCTAGTAATACTATTGAAACTAGGTTGAATCTTCCACCAGTACTAGGACATTTCAAGTGTAGTAAATGCATGGCATGCGAATTCACCACCAACACAAAAGTGTTCGAGTATGGATGTATTAGGCACAATCTCAATTTTTTCACTAATTGCAATTCTAAGAATGTGATTTATTGTATTGAATGTCCATGCAAACTACTATACATCGGACAAACAACGCAACAGATAAAGACCAGAATATCGCAACACCGAAGCAGGATCCGATGTAAGGTAACAACAGCCCCCCTAGTGGAACACTATCTTGAACTAGGACACTCGGAAAACGAGATGAAATGGCAGGTGATTGATAAACTGATGCCCAATGCCAGAGGTGGCAATCAACAAACAATATTAAATCGCCTGGAATGCAAATGGATTTTCCTGTGTAAAACAATCGAGAAAGGACTGAACACCCTCGACGAATGGAATATGTGTACTTGACTCAAACGGGCACTACCATGGAACATTGTCACGAGAACCCATTTAAAGTAATGTACACACATTAATGTATAATTACTTGCCAATGCCAAGTTTTGTCCCACAAAACAAATATTGTTCCTAATATTGTGTCAAATTGTGCATTAAGAATGTGTAATTTTTCTAATTACTCAATTTCACTTTTGTACAAATCGTTTGCTTAAACTTCCTCCCAGTTAAATTGCCTAAAGTACTGCGTGATCAGGCATTCCACGCATGCACTCAGCCAAGACACTAACCAGGAACACATGCGTAGAGCAACCCCCACCGCGCATGCTCGGCCCGGACACGCTTCCTTGTCTGCGCGCGCACCGCCCCCGGCACGCTTGTAATGGAGTCCGGGACGCTCACTCAGTTGTGAGCTGCTAGGAAGAGGTACTCTGACCCCCCGCCTGCTGCACCGTCCTGATAAAATTAAGTAAGTGAATCACCCACCCCCTAGCTACTCGGTCATCGCGCTAACATTATTAGACTTGTATTCACCGCGCTTTAACCGGTAACGTTCTTTTAGTTTTCAGGCTTCTACAAAAGCGACGAATGCGCTGTGTCAAAAAAACCCCGATTAATTACGTAAGTGTATCGCCGATACAGTGGCAGCCACCACCTGTATCTTTAACTAAACTTAACCATTTACTGAACAGCCTTGTCTTTTAGTTTCAGACAATTTTTCCTACCGTAGCGACGAACGCGCCTTGGCAGCGATTTTGATTATGTATTAAAACCCAATTTTCAGTAAGTAATAAAAAATCCCCCTTCTACTCGAAAAATGACTATGAACACTCATAGAGCTCTAATAACTTTTATTCCTCTGGTTTTATTTCTCCATAAATCCAAGTAATTTCCACGCACTGGAAGAAACAGCTACCACCAGAATCCCCAAGTAGAGCTTGGAATCTAACTTAATTTAATGTGAGTCTTCGGTTTATAAATAACTATGGCTATTCCTTAGCCTCTCCTCTAGCGATAATCTATTGAATATTCACAGCTACTGAGCCCTAACCACGCTCATTACACTACCTACAGATTCCTTGAAAAGCTGCGACATGCGCCCAGCTGCTCTGCACAAGTGACCATCCTTGCCCTTTCCCTTGGCAAGGTATAGGAAGCATATTAATTTATAACATCCATTCGCTTTACATGCATGTGCGCATCACCTAAGCCTTAAAAAGCGCAGCGCACCTGGGTGAAATTAGATCATCAGCCCCCCAACTATTCCATCTCGCAAATGCATGCTTGTTAATTTGAACATGTGCATGCTTGAAAATTCATTGTTATGTTTAATTTTATTTTTAAATTTTCTCTGGGAGCACCAAAAACAATGCTATACTTAAAATTGTAGGAAAACCAGTAAAATACATATAAGAAAGAGAGTATAATCGAAATTTCTGTAGTTTCAGGAGGCTCAACTGTCCTGATGAAGATCTAAAATAATATAGATCGAAACGCCGTCGACCTACCCAAGGAATTTCACGTGTATCATTGTAGATAATTGTTGTGTGTGTTTATCCTTGTTGAGTGTGACAGTTCGTTCACTTTGTTCACTTATGTCACGTCCTGCACCGTACTACTCACCTGAGCACCTGAAATACAGTGTATATATATATTTTTTAATATTTTGTGTTTTGATATAAGAAAAGAGTAAAAATAAATAACTCATTTTTCCTACTACCAATGCTCCCTAGCGATTTATTAAATACTCGCTGTTACCCTGTTTTCCTTTAAGGACCACATAAGGCCTACTCCGAACCATTGTTCTATAAAATTATTATTCACTAATTAAAGTGGGCGCCCTGTACCAGTCCACACAACCCTTATGATGTCTGAGGTCAAAGATAACCTTAATGAACGCTATCCTAGTGGTAGCTATGGAGAGCAGCCTTCAGGCTTAATCTTGAATGAATGTAAAGCAGCTTGTTTTACCAGAACATCACCTCCTAAATGACTAAATGAAAGGAGAACCACACAGTGTTTATATAAAAATATGTATTTATTAATATAACACTCTCTACTAGTCTCTATGTGAGACTAGGGCACAAAGTACACAATACGGAATTGATAGAACATTCGTAAATAGCACAATACACAGCGGGCTCCAGGGGGAGACTGATCCACATACTACACAAATGGTATAACAACAACGACTTGACTAGACACAGTGCATAGTGCACGTAGAATCGCTGGGACCCTAAGGAACCACCCAGAGGAGTGACACAGGGAGCCCACGAAGGACGGGTGCAGTGAGGAAACACGGACGCGTGCTCCGTACAACTCTATGGAAAAGTCTCAGTTGCAAATTTACAAGTTAAGGACACTTCTAAGAGGACTTCGGGCAAACCCTTTGGAGCATAGGAGGTTCTAAGGCCAACCCACCAGTGAGTACCGAAGTACCCTTGTTACCTATCCCAGAGGAGCCGGGTGCATAGGGGTCAAGAGGTGTTGGAAACCTTTGTCGTTTTCAATGGAGAGTTGCAAAGTAGTAGTGCTGTCAGGAGGGCGAAGGATGTCCAGTGGAATCCAAGCCTGGATTTGAGGTGAGAGGAACCTGAAAGCAGAGGAGACGGAGTCTGGGTCACTTCAGGTGACAAGGGCCTCGGTAGTCGAATGCCCACTGATGTCGGATGCTTCAGGATTGAAGAAGGGTTGCTTGACTCTGCAGCCACGGGGGCCGGAAGACGTCGAGGATGACCAGGATCCGGAGGTAAGCTGTCCCACAAAGGATGTTGAGTGCTGAGGGGTCGATGATCCGCAGGAGCACCAACAAGCCGTCGCAAATGCAACCCAGGAGGTCAGAGGAAACAGGTTATGGTGTGGACCAGCAAGGTCCAGGGGACTCTCCAAGCAATGGAGAGTCAGGCCACATCTGCAGCAACCAGGTAAGCCCAAGAACAAACAAGGTGACCCTCGCCAGGACCCACAGGTCAACGGACCAGGGATCGCGTGGAGACCTCAAGCAAGTTTGCAAAGTACCAGCCCACAGGACACTCGGTGAGTGGAGGCCGGAAATCTTTGGTGCAAACACTGCTCGGGGTCAGGACTACACAGAGTGTAATGTAATGTAATGTAAAAATTACTTATAAAGCGCGGCATTCACCGGACGGTTTCTTGGCGCTATTCACTTTATTCAACAAGAGGCAGTGAGCGGGGGGAGAGGAAATTATGAGTAAATGCCATGGCAGAGGTGGGTTTTTAGGAGAGACCTGAAATGAAGGTGAGAGGAGGAAAGTCTCAGTTCCAGTGGCAGTGAGTTCCAGAATGAGGGTGCCAAAAAGGAAAATCGGAGACCTCTGTGTTTTTTGCGCTTGAAGCGGGGAGTTTGAAGGAGCGCAAGATGAGAGGAACGGAGGTTCCTGGAGGGGGTATAAGGATGCAGGAGGGAAGAAATAAAGGAGGGGCCGATGCCGGCCAGAGATTTATGAGTCAGGCAGCCAAGTTTGAACTTGCAGCGCTCCGAAACAGGGAGCCAGTGGAGGGCCTTGAGGAGAGGACGGACGTGTTGGTGTTTTGGTTGGTGGTAGTCCAATGCACAAGCCTGGGAATTGTCACTAAGCATACGCAACTGCAAATGTACGCTGTGCACAGGGTTTTGGGTTACACGGTCCTCATGAGGGATACTTGTGTCAGAATTGGTGAGAGGGCAGATCAACCTCAGGGACCTTCGGAAACCCACCTCCTGTGTTGCTGAAATCGTCAGAGTCCTCAGGAGTTTGGGAGAAGCAAACTGGTCAGATGTGTTTAGGTGCCTGCTTTTGCAGGGGAGTAACTTCTTTACTCCAAGGGAGATTCTTCAGTCATCCAGTGTCATGCAGGCAGTCAAAGTACTTGGTTTCTTCTTCGCAGAATCTTGTCCACGTAAAATCTAAAGTCCTGTCATCAGGTAACCCACTTTATACCCATGGGAAGGGGTTGGTAAGATTCTGTGAACCCTCCTAGGGGAGGGGCAGGACAGAGGGGTGGCTACACCCATGTCCTTTGTCCAGTTTTGCGCCAGAGCAGGAACCAATGGCTCCCAGAACTGGTTTGAGCTGGACTATGCACAGGGACACCAAATGTGCCCCCAGTGCAGACTTTCTGGCACTCTAAGAGTGCACCCACCCAGCTCTAATACACACCTCCCTGCGACAGGATGCCTATTGTCATGCCTTCTTCTGCTCGAGCTTGGCTCAGCAGCAGTCGAGCAGAATCCTGGCTTTGGCTGGCAGCGTCCATATTGTGCTGTTCAGGTTGTGAAAGCTGGTACCGGGTAGACCGGTGACCCACAGTAGTGGTTCTGGAAGGTATACCTCCACACCAGTTACTGGCGTGGAGGTATGATTCCAAGGTGTTTGACACCAAACACAACATGTTTCTAAGCAGCCATTTTAAAGTTAGCATTTACCGTGAGGTTATAATGTTCTAACAACATATATGTCTGGCTGCATCACAGACAACCTCAGAGAATGGTCTCCGAAGGCTGCAGAGGGGCTCTGCTCAGGCAGTGGCACTCTCTCACGTAAAACCCAGCACCCTGCCTTCAGGATTGATGAGGCCTGTCATAGGGCTGATTGGTATGTTTTTAAGTGCAGTGATTAAGATAGATATAGTGAACCTATATCCTAAGTAAGTGGTGCAAGCACCAGCTTACACAGTCTGCTGTAGCAGGCTTGTTGTGTCAATTTGAATGGCCTCTACTGGGTGGCATAATACATGCTTCAGCCCATGGGAGGCCTCTGGGGTACTTATGCCCTGGGTTCATGGTGTACCATATGCTAGGGACCGATAAGTGTACCCCAGTATCCAATCTGGAGTGTACCTAAAGTACATACAAGCAATTTAAGGGAGAAAGCAGATAGACGGGGTCCTAGATAGCAGGATCCCAGTCAGACTAGGCTAAAAACAGTGATACATCAGCAAAAAGTAGGGGTAACCATAAGAAGCAGATCCAACATACCTACACTGCCAACTTAGGGCGAACAAAGCAAACACAAGGATATGATGGACGGAGCACTGAAACTTTTCAGAAACTCACCCCCAGTCACAGATCTGGGTTGAATTCATCATCATTTTTTAGCTTACTTCACCATCCCAGTTCAGACACTGCTATATGCAAATCAGTCTTGACTCTGTGCCTCATGGGAACAGTCCAGCACGAACTGTCATGGCACTGGAATCAAGCTATCCTGGCTGATGAGGGGTGAAACCCCGAAACCGATCCTAGGATGCTTGTTTCCGGTCCAGGGAGGACCTGGCTTGGCAGTTCGGGCTGGACTGTTCCCATGAAGCACTGGGTCAAGACTAATTTGCATATGGCCAGGTCTAAACTGGGGTGGCATGGTGAGCAAATGAATGATGGATTTAACCCAAATCTCTTGACTGGGGGTGGATGTTTTGATTTGTTCTACATTCCGTCCATCAATTGTGGGTCTTTTCCATAATCATATGTGACATACTAAGTAACATGGATTCTAGGTGTGCACTACACATGCTTCATATGGGCTAATACATGGTATAGCCATGCTATTTCCTCCTGCTTAAGCACTCCAGGAAGTTCTCTCTACAAAAGTCCAAGCCTCCCACATTTGGAACTTCCATCATCACCAATTCCACTACTCACTGGTCTCCAAGATCTTCACTCAGGGCTTAAAGATAGTCCAAGACTGAGATCAATGAGTGAGTAAAAGAAGCAAGCAAGCTATCCCTTTCAAGAGGAAAGAGCTCTAAGGCAAGATAAGACAGCAGTCTTAGAGCTCTACATAGTTGTGGCACCAAAGTACTACAAAACCCATAAAAACGTTTTTCATCCAGGTATGGGAAGCACTCATGAAGAGATAATGCTACCCAGGAGCACAGAACATCAGTGCAAGGTTTCTGCAAGGGGTTTGTGCAGATATGATGTTTTATGTTGACATTTCAAAGCCCATTTTCTGTACACATTGGGTAAAAAGTGATAGGCCTGAAAGACTGTCCAGCAACTTTACCAAGAGAACCAGGGCACTGTGCCATCCCCAAGTTCTAATTCCCCAACAGAGATAGGATTCCTGGATGTATTGAGGTGCCATTGCCATGCCTCTACCAGAGGTGTTGTTAAAAAGTGCCTGATGGGAAGGATGTTTAAAATGATTTAGGGGCGTACACTGTACATTTAACATTGTTAGATAGTTAAAAAGTGCCAGGATTTAATGGAAGCTGAAAGATTTTGCAAGACATTTTGGGGAGTTTACTGAGAATGGTACATTTTAAAATTGGTGGGAACACATAAACAGTACTCAAAACTTTAAAAAAAATAGAATTTATGGTCTATGTTAGATGGCAGATTGGGGTTATCCAATCTGTACCAGCAACTAGGTATTGCAGTTTTAGTATGAGGATATATTACCATGCCAGTTTCCACAGTGCTCCTGTAAAGCAGATTTTACGGTTTCAATTTGAGCACATACTACCATGCCAGAACATATATATTCTGTCAATGTATTTATTACCAAGGTGGTAAGATAGTTTAGTGAGTTAAGTTCCCACTCCCTGATTTGCTGATCCCAGATTATAATTCCAGTAAATAAAGCACAGCTGCTCACCCTGTGAGGTCAATACAATAAGTAACATTTTATCTGTGTAATGGTGACTCCTATTCAAGTGCTTAAAATCGAATCAGTTGTGTTGGTTGCAATATAAGTAGCCTCTTTAGTTTGTTGCCTCTCCTGGGTGCTGCTGACGGGATTCTAGCGGGTGAATTCACTATTTCACACAAAGAATTATTGGAGTGTGGATATTTGAACCTCAATCTCTTTGTAAAATCCTCAAAAGTAATCGCCCACTGGTCGTATGGACCTTTAGTTGTCGACTTGAAGTGTTGAGATGGAGCTAACATTGGAAATACATTTCAAATACCGTGTAACCGATGTGGCTTGACCCTCTTGACAGAGATGATGGCATTCAACCATAAAGGTTTATTATCCAAGTATTAGTCACATCACAATCAATGAAATTTGCAATGTTAAAGAAAATATTAATACAACAAGGATATCAGGATGAACAAGCACTCTAAATTTAAGTATTTCTGAAATACAAAATGGTAACAATCAATACGTAAAGAATGCAAAATATCCAAATTAGGTGTTCCATAAAGAAACTCACACTATCAAAATTAAGAAATGAAAGAAGACTGGGGATTCCTAAAGAGGAAGGGAAAGAAGGCGTCAGCATTCTGTGATCCTCAACAGAAGTTCACGGTAAACGAAAGAGTGTCTAGCATATAGCTTTCCACTCAGGGAAGAACCCAGCACAGTGGTCTGCTCTCTTCTAAGTCAGGGCATGGCCTGCTCTAACTACCTATGGAACATGCTTAAGAAAAAAGAACAGGACAACCTGACCAAGGTTTAGCACAACCAAAACAATGGTGAGATCAATATTATTGCGGTGCTGCACATTTCCAGTGCCTGTCGTCCCAAGGCACAGTTCCGATCAAACCGCTTTTAGCAAATGGCGGAAGGCGCACTTATTGAGATATCACAGAGACGATGCTTTTAGTCCAAACAGTTATCTTCTTTATTGTGGCAATTATACCAGGAAAACACACAGCCAACGCGTTTCGTTCCTTGGCAGAACTTCGTCAGGGCATATACTCTGCTGCGTATGATAAACCAGAGAGATGATAAGTGTATCGAGAGTCACAGGGGAGAGTCACCAAGTTAAAAAACATGGAAATATACCGGCCCCAGATTCAATACAGTTGTGCATAAGGTATATATATAAAACAAGGCGTATGTCTCCTGCCCCTTTATAAATAATTATTCCCAGAGTGCAGGAGAAATAAATGTCAAGAGGCACCAAATTTGGCTCCTACACGGTCATGAGATCTTGCAAGCTGTTAAGTCTTCAACGATTAGTGCGAATAGGGGCCCAGAGGACGCTTAATTCACCTCCTGTGTGGCAGTGTGGGCTCAATCCAGATCACGGAATCCCGGCATGCTAACAGGGAGAGACGAGTGAACATGAACTAAAAGCACAATAGAAGGTTCCAGAACATCCATATCTTACTTCCACAGTCTGCAGCCAGTCCCATGGTGGCATTTGCTAGGAGCTGGTAAACCCCCTAAATTCCCATCCTGACAGAATTAGGTACACATCTGATTGTTCTTGAGAGTTGCATCTTCCTAGTACAGGAGGCTTCTTTCACCATCTTTCCTCCATCTCTGCTGCCAACTTTCCATTCTCCGGCCATGCTATCAGTGTAATACATAGAATAAACATTTTAGCAGCATACTGGCAACTTTCAAGTGTGAAATACTTAACTACGGCTTAACCTCAAGTTAAATACAGTATTATTAATCATTAGCAATTGAGCGAACATCATTCAAGTGTAAATATATTCAGTGAATGTGGCTACATTAATTATTCTTCAATTCAGTACAAATACATATGATTTCTTACTGTGCTCAAAAGTGGTGGCCTGCTACAATTATATTAAGCGGAAACTCACAGGTTAATGAAGTTAGACTGACATGAAATATATATAGGTTACTTCTTTTTCCTATTTAACTTTACTCAGATCTCTTCCCATTTCTTTTCTCTCCTCAATCACCCTTCTTCTATCTTCTAGCTTGTAAATACATTTATTTTCAATTGCAGTCATGGTACAGGTCAAATTCTGTGTTTGGGCATATGCAGTGTCAAGCTTAAATAGAGGCGAAAGAAACTCCGTCAGTGGCATAGCTGGGGTGTGGGTGAGGTGGTCTGCCCGGTGCAGCACTCTTTTTGGGGGAGGCAGAGGTGAGCAAGTCATGTCTGTCGACTACCGCCATCCCCCTGCCCCCAAGAACAAGTCGTCCATCGGCCAGCCTCCCCTCCTGGAACAAGTCGTCCATTGGCTGCCACTCCCCGCTCCTAACTGCATCAAGCGGCAAACTTAGGGGCCGCCCCGGGTGGCAGTAGGTGTAGCTACGCCACTGAACTCCAACCTGTTTCAATCTCATTGGCATTAGGGTGTGAATTCAAGTGTTTGTACATTGGAACGTCTGAAAAGACGAAATCAGAATTCGAAAAGTAATAGTCAAAGTGACCCTATTGATATGAAGGACTAAGCAAAATATTACACTTAATACCATAGGTAAGAGGAAAGTGGTGATATGTTATACCCTCAGCTACTAAAGCAGACAGTGGGGTGCAAACAAAGCAATTCTTCACCTCCATTGTGTCAATATATTCATAAAGCAACCTAAAACATGTGTTTGAAAAAAAGTCTCCATTTGTAGCATCCTTACATAACTGCTTAAAATGAAAAATGTGAAACTTGTCTACAGCACAAATAGGTGTGGTAGGTTTGGGGGTGGGCCTAAAGGGATCAGTAGGAGTTGGGAAAGTTAATCCTACAAGCAAAGCAGCTAACGCTATGATAGTAATAATTAATACTCCAGCTATTATCAGTCTACGCCTACCAGGATTTCATGGCTTCACTACAATCAGAGCGTTAAGAGAAGTAATTGCAGCAAGCAGACTTATTCTCTGTAACGTTTCTACTGGTGTAAAGCTGATTTTGGTGATATACTGTGGTTGGTTTTATATACAGCAACTTTCTTGAGTCATCCCCAGCCCTACTCCGTCTTCTTCTAGAATGACAACCCTTCTCTTCTTCTGCAGCCTTGGCCCTAGGGAATCTTCCTAATTCAGCAAATCAAAGTTCATTGAAAGGCAAAGTTCATTGACAATGTCTAAGTTCAGTTCAGGAAGAGTTTAACAGAAACACAGTTTGTTGTTCAGT
Organism: Lissotriton vulgaris; assembly: GCF_964263255.1. Lineage (NCBI taxonomy): Eukaryota > Metazoa > Chordata > Amphibia > Caudata > Salamandridae > Lissotriton > Lissotriton vulgaris. The sequence continues at coordinate 1,842,865,998 of NC_141694.1, forward strand.
TCATTAGCCATCAAATCAGTTCAAGAAGCAAAACCCCGCAGTGAGACTCAGGTTTGCGGAGGCTTTATTAGCACAGAACTGTTACCACCCAGTTCATAAAGAATTTAGTCGCTGTTGCTGTTCGCATAATACGCCCTCTCAGGGGCTAAATACCTCCTGCAAGGCACCCATGCCATTTTTGATCTTCTGAGTACTGGCTGTTCATCTTCATTGTCACTCAACTCGTTGGTCTCAGTTTCCTCGATACCAGTCTGTGGTATGCGTTCAACAGACAGACTTGGCCTTACATTTCCTTGTTTCCTTGAACATTCGCCTTCGCCTCAATTTCTGCTGGTCACATTACTCGTGCCTTTGCCAGGATCAAGGTTGGTCTCCACCAGTGCCAGCGACCAGCTTCTTTTTTCTGCCTCAACCTCAACCAATGCGGAACCAGGGCTCACCTCAACCCCACCTCGCGACACTTCAGAGTCTCGAAACACCAGCGGATCTTGAGGCTCTCGTTTGCTCTCTTTGCCCCCCAGGCCCGGACTGGCTGTTGCATGCACCGGGCAAATCCCCCAGTGCGCCGCACGGGTGTGGGCCGGTTTTGGGTCCCTGGGGGCTGTTTTTGTTACAGGGCCGTTTTTGCAGCTTAGCTACAAAATGGGCCCTGTATCAAAATGGGCCTAAAACCGGCCCTGGCAAAGAACTCGGCCGCAACCCCAACCCCCTCCCCCCAGGAGGGGGGGGGGGGCTGCCGAGCACTTTGGAGTGATGTGGCTCACTGGTTAGAGGAGGCAGACCCGGAAGCAGAGGACGGCCCGGGACCAGGGTTCAATTCCCGACGCGGCAGGGTCGTGAACCAGGGTCAGCAGACTCGATAATTCTCGCCTCGGTGCCTACTCTAACCAGGGATCACACTCGGCAACTCTGGGCATTAGCTTGCCTCATCTCCACAACGGCCCCCCACAAACGCCGGGGATACCTTGTTTCTGTTTCACCTTGGAGATACCCAGGAGGGAACATCTCACAGGGAAAGCCAGGATGGGTTCCCCAGCGGTCTATTACCTGGGGAAGGGGGGGCTGCCGAGCACTTTGGAGTGGTGTGGCTCACTGGTTAGAGGGGGCAGACCCGGAAGCAGAGGACGGCCCGGGACCAGGGTTCAATTCCCGACGCGGCAGGGTCGTGAACCAGGGTCAGCGAACTCGATAATTCTCGCCTCGGTGCCTACTCTAACCAGGGATCACACTCGGCAACTCTGGGCATTAGCTTGCCTCATCTCCACAACGGCCCCCCACAAATGCCGGGGATGCCTTGTTTCACCTTGGAGATACCCAGGAGGGAACATCTCACAGGGAAAGCCAGGATGGGTTCCCCAGCGGTCTATTACGCCAGGACGCCTCCGGGTAGCAGTGCGCTTTACAAGACACACACATTTACATTCACATTTACATTTACATTTACATTTACACTTTGCCAGGGCCGGTTTTGGTTCCCAGTCTGGCCCTGTTGCCCCCCCTCTGATCCTTCATGGTGTCCAGCCAAGACAGATTGTGCTTTGATGATTGGCACTATCACATCATCAAGGGACACTTCACTCACTGAGTATGCGGTGCATGAACCGAGTTAGGCAGTCCTCCACATTTGACATCTGTATTGATGACAAGAATGACTTGGAGAGGGCCTTTCCAGTGCAGTTCCAGACATCTCTTCCTGACATGTTTCGGCATCTGAACCCAATCTCTAGGACTAAGTTCATGGCTCTGCTACTGGTGAGGGAGACTTGAAGGCAGTTCCAACCTAGTGAGACACAGAACACACCACATCAGCCAGTCTTTTGCAATAATCAAGAATCATATCATCTGTGATATTTACAATTGCATTCGCAGGCACAGCAGGGAGCCTCTTTAGTCGTCCCATGTTGATTTCATGGGGTGACAGTCCTGTTCTCCTAGTAGGAGTATTACGAAGGTACATAGGCACCAACTCCGAGCACCGCACAAATGACTGCAGGAGTCTACTTCGTTTCACTGATTTAATCACTGTTAATACATCAAAAAGTTCATCACTTGTTCAGCATTCCATTGATTTCATTAAACTACTAGAGGGAATTTTAGGGTTCAGATATTCTGGGCGCACTGCCTCAAGTTTAACGTTCACGTATGAAACAACACAATTGGTAACTGAGTGGTGCGTAAAGAGCAGACGGAAAATTGCCCCTAAACGCCTAAAAAGTCAAAGACCAAGTACAATTGGACAGCTAAGCTCTCGCAACCACAGTAACAAAGTTCCACAATTCAGTATATTGGTGAGTAACAAGACACAAAATAACATAGAAGCAGATCATTTAAGAATTCAGTCGCCAGCATGTTTTCACTTGACTAGTATAATTCGGGCTGATGCACGTTTTGATGATATTAGCACCAATGGTTTATCATCACAGACATTTTTTTTAAAACAACATCGACGTACTCATACCCATGGCTCATAGCTATCCTCCTTTTTCTTTTTGTAGAGTATCCCCTGACGAAGGGCCACAATAGAGCCCGAAATGCATTGGGACACATAAGCATTACTATTTACTTGTATTGGATGTAAGAACTTGAGAAAGACTTATGGTGAAAGTCAGAGCAAAAGCCATGAAATCAATGGAATGCTGAACAAGTGATGAACTTTTTGATGTATTAACAGTGATTAAATCAGTGAAACAAAGTAGACTCCTGCAGTCATTTGTGCGGTGCTCGGAGGTGCTCTACCTCACCACGGGGTAGCTTCCTAATAGACTTTGTATCATATACGCTGCTTGGACACGACAGCGATTCCTCCGTAGCACGCCACAGACCATTATTTGGAAGAAAACCGATTACCATTGAGCAGTGCCAGCCCAAATCATTTTCTTTGTCACATCAGCACCAACTGCAAAGCATCCGGACACTTCAGAGACGTGGACGCACTAAATTCTGGAAGCCTCAGGTCGGTAAAAATAGTACAATCACAAATACAGTGCAGTCACTGTCCCCCTTGCAAAGCTGCACATAACAATTTCAGGATCTCAATTTTAAAATAAATCACTTGATCGATTCCATAGAAGTCGAAAACCTGAAATGGGGTATCAACTCTCTAAACAACAACTTTGCTACATTGAGACTGCCATTCCTCCTGGCCGGGTATGCTTTAATCCAGCGGGAGAAAATTCACACAATGACCAGGAGATATCTCAGTCCGTTGCACAGAGACATCTTGATAAAGTCTAGTTGCATTCCGTTAAATGGAACTCCTGATCACCCAATGTGACTCATTGTCACAGGGGCCCTCATCTATTGACACACAACACATCAGTGGCATACATTCTCAGCCATCAACCTGAACCAGGAATGAAACCAATTCTGTCTAAACAACCTGACCATAGTGTCACTCCCTATGTGTCCGGGACCATGAAAATGTCTGGCCATCGGGGATAACAGCCTCCAACTGTGGTATCGTAGCGCTGACCTCCGCATCTGCCTCTCAGCTAGCACGCTCGTTTGTTTGCTAATTATTTTCATAGCGCTTTGACTGAGTGTAGCGCCGACCTCCGCATTTGCCTCTCAGCTAGCGCACTAGTTTGTTTGTTCAAATTTGTTCATAGCGCTTTGGCTGAGTGTAGCGCTGACTTCTGCATCTGCCTTTCTGCTAGCGCGCACGTTTGCCTAAACATTATCATAGCGCTTTGGCAGACTGTAAACTATTTTATATTTGCTGTGCATATCCATGTGTTTGTATTGGCTGCTCATTGTCCGTGATTACATTGGCTGTGTTTAACCCTGTCTCCGCGCTGTTGTTATTGTTGCGGCCATTTCCCTGGTTGACCCGAGCCCTCCCTCGACCTCGCTCCCGCCTCCCAGCGGCCCCTCCCACGCTCCGCCCCCTCCACCACCCATTTATGGCCAATGCCCCCACGCGCAGCGTCCACGCGTTACGGCCACGCCGAAGGTGCGCCAAAGGTAAGCCCGTCTACGCCCGTCCGCGCCTGGACCGCGCCTAGCGCCAGACCCCCTGCCCCTCGCGCCGCCCAGCCCTCCCGCATTACCTACGATGCCACCACCCTCCTAGCCCTTAACCCCGGCCGCTCCCCCAACTGCGTCCAAGCCGCTCCTGGACACACCCATGGACCTTTCTCCTGCTACTCCTGCAAATTCAGCGGCACCGACATCTACTCCGCTACGACCACTCCACAGACTCCCGACCCCAACCACCTACAATGCATCCTTCTCAACACCCGCTCGGTCCACAGACACGCCATTGACCTATGGAATCTACTAGACACCATCTCTCCAGACGTCGCCTTCCTAACAGAAACATGGATGAACGCTTCCTCCGCCCCAGACATCACCATTGCCATCCCTGAAGTCTATAAGATCACACGCAAGGACCGTACCGGCCACACAGGAGGAGGAATCGCTATCGTCCATAAGAAATCAATCCGCATCTCAACCAGCTCCGACGCCAACCTCGCCAACTCCGAACACCTTCACTTCCAAATACACATCGACCCCAAGACCACACTCAGAGGCACCCTCCTCTACAGACCACCAGGACCCCGCGCAAAATTCAGTGAAGACATCACGGACTTCATCACTCCACACACGCTCCCCTCCAAAGATTACATCCTTCTGGGAGACCTCAATTTTCACCTTGAAAAGATCAACGACCGCAACACCACCACCCTCTTGGACAACCTCGCCAACCTCGGACTTAAACAACTAGTCACTTCCCCCACCCACATCGCAGGTCACACACTCGACCCCATCTTCACCTCCAGCAATCATGTCTCCTTCAGCCACACTACGGATCTCCTCTGGACTGACCACAGCTGCGTTCACTTCACCTACAACAAGCCGAAACCCACCAACCACCTCCAACCAACTCTGCAAAGAAACTGGAACAAAATCACCACTGACCAGATCTCCGCATCGCTCCTTCTAAACACCCCAGCCCACTCTTCTAACCCAAACCAAGCCGCCGCCAACCTCACCCTATGGTTATCCAACACCGCCGACACCTTAGCACCACTGAAAAAACGTCAAAGCAAACCTGGCAACAAGAAGGCCTCATGGTTCAACAATGATCTTAAGAAGTCCAAGAAACTCTGCCGCTCCCTTGAAAAGGCCTGGAAAAAAGACCCAACCACTAGCACCAAGGACGCCTTCAAAAACGCCACCCGCACTCACCACCAACTAATTCGAAAGGCCAAGAAAACAGCATTCAAGGATCGACTCGACAACAACGCCCACAACAGCAAGGAACTTTTCAACATCGTCAAGGAATTTTCCAATCCCTCGGCCAACTCCAACGACATCACCCCCTCTCAAGCCCTCTGCGACTCCCTAGCCTCATTCTTCCACAACAAGATTGCAGACATCCACAACAGCTTCGACAACCAACCCGGAGACCATCCCACCCAACCATTTGCTGAACATTCTCCCCCCGTGAACACCCTTAACAACTGGAATCCAATCTCCACTGAGGACACCATCCGCCTGATGAATTCCATCCACTCAGGATCCCCCACAGACCCATGTCCTCACCACATCTTCAACAAAGCAGACTCCGTCATAGCACCGCACCTCCGAGACGTCATCAACTGCTCCTTCAACTCCGCCACCTTCCCGGAAGACTGGAAACACGCCGAACTCACCGCCCTTCTGAAGAAACCCACAGCGGACCCCACCAAACTCAAAAATTACCGCCCCATTTTGCTCCTTCCATTCCCGGCCAAAGTCATCGAGAAAGCTGTCAACAACCAGCTCGCCGCTTTCCTCGAAGCCAACAAATCCCTCGACTCCTCACAATCTGGCTTCCGAGCAAAACACAGCACTGAGACCGCCCTCATCGCAGCAACAGACGACATTCGAACTCTACTGGACAATGGAGACACAGTCGCCCTCATCCTCCTCGACCTCTCTACAGCATTCGACACAGTCTGCCACAGCACCCTTTTACAACGCCTCAATAACATCGGAATACAAGGAAAAGCACTTGAATGGATCACCTCGTTCCTCACCGGAAGAACCCAGAGAGTCCGCCTTCCACCATTCAAGTCCGAGGCCACTGAAGTCATCTGTGGCGTACCACAAGGATCTCACTCAGCCCCACCCTCTTCAACGTATACATGAGCCCCCTCGCGGCCATCGCCCGCCAACACAACCTCAACATCATCTCTTACGCGGATGACACTCAACTAATCCTTTCTCTCACCAATGACCCCAGCACCGCCAAAACTAACCTACACGAAGGAATGAAAGAAGTTGCCGAATGGATGAAACAAAGCCGTCTGAAACTGAACTCAGACAAAACAGAAGTCCTCATCCTAGGTACATCCCCCTCTGCATGGGACGACTCTTGGTGGCCGGAAGCCCTTGGAAAAGTACCCATCCCGACTGACCACGCACGGAACCTAGGCGTCATCCTGGATTCTTCACTCTCAATGAACAGACAAGTCGGCGCCGTATCCTCATCCTGCTTCAACATTCTTCGCATGCTCGAAAAAACATTTCGCTGGATCCCCACCGAAACCAGGAAAACAGTCACCTATGCTCTGGTCACGAGCCGACTGCACTACGGAAACACCCTCTACGCAGGTACTACCGCTAAACTCCAGAAGAAACTCCAACGAATCCAAAACGCCTGAGCCAGGATCATATTAGACATCTCGCGCAACGAACACATCTCTGGTCACCTGAAAGACCTCCACTGGCTACCCGTCAATAAGAGAATCACTTTCCGACTGCTAACCCACGCACACAAATCGCTCTACGACATCGGACCGGAATGCCTCAACTCACGACTGTCCTTCTACACCCCCTCCCGCCAACTACGTTCTTCCAACCAAGCCCTCGCCACTGTACCTCGCATCAACAAGACCACCATGGGAGGCAGATCCTTCTCATACCTGGCTGCCAAAACATGGAACTCACTCCCCGCTCACCTTCGCCTTACCCAGAACCACCTAGCATTCAGAAAGCAACTTAAAACGTGGATATTTGACAAGTAATCCTCCTCCCCTTCGTAAGCGCCTTGAGACCCTCTGGGTATGTAGTGCGCTATATAAATTCTCTGACTTGACTTGACTTGACTAACACAACCTACTCTGATCCAATCCTCTGTCCAGTCTCTGGCACCTCCTCTTGCAACCCTTTGAACTCCTTCTATGTGTCAGCTACAGACATCAGAAATGTTAAGTTGGCCTCATTTTCAGATTCAATTGCATATTCTCTGTTAAATGGACAAGACCCATGAGCGCACTACAGGGGGACCTTGTCAGCATACTGGTTATCAGCTGTCACATGACCATTTCCACTCCAGTGTTCTGCACATTTAACCACAAACACTTCTTGTGGCATCTGTAAAGCCTCACACAATCTCATAATGTATTCCCTGCTTCTTACTGGGAAACCTGAAGATGACATAAATCCCCATATTGACCATGAATGTCCGAAGTCATGAGCGGCACCAAAGCCATATTGACTGTCCTTGAAAATAGTCACACTCAATTGATCTGATACACTGCAAGCTCTTGTAAGAGTGATTAATTCAGCTACTTGTGCAGCTATAACTCTGCAGAGCCATGAAGCTTCCACTGCACCTTTAACAGTGCACACCGCGTATGCATCTCAAGTTTCCTCCATCATCTATCAGGCAAGATAAGAGCCGCCTAAAAATAATATATAATATGACTTTTCAAGGGGTTCATCTTTATCAGCTTGGTGCATGATTCTGTGACATCCTGACAATCATGTTCAACCACCCCATCAATCCTGTCATTTTCAGGCAAAAATAAGACTGTAGCAGGCTTGAGTGATGAGCATCCTTTTAAAATTATGTTTTCAGCAGCTAATATAACGTGCTCATACTCTGTTAAGCGGCTATTTGTCAGATGCTGGGTTCAGTTGAATAAGATCTGCACTGAGTGGGGACCATCACTGTCAGAGGATGTCCCATAACTATACTCTCGCACCTCTCAATGCTAACACCCACTGCTGTGACCAGTTTAATACAACCAAGCAGTCTTATAGCAACAGGGTCAAGGATAGCAGAGAAATATGCCAAGGGTCTTCACGCATCCCCATGCATCTGTGTAAGCACTGAGAGATTTTTTTCTGAAAGTACTGCAAGTACTGCAATTGTTATCCTGCTTACAGGCTTCTTGTGAATCTGACTCAACCAAAAGGTCATCAATATATTTCACAAGAACTGAATTGCAGGTCCTGTTTAGGGACTCAAGATGTGTCTTTAGAATCTGGCTGAAATTTGAAGGCTGCTCTGTATACCCCTGAGCAATTCAGCACCATCCCAAACTCTATTTTGGAACCTGAAGGAGAAGAGGAATTGGCTTTCCTCATGTAGTGGGATGGAGAAAACAACTTGTCACAAATCAACAACAGTAAACCATTCAGCCTCACATGGTCTCTGGAATAATATCACAGCTGCCAAGACGCCGCGGCATTCGTGCGCTCTACAAATATTTCAGTCAGTCAGTCAGCTGGATTTGGGGCCAGAGGACAACGGGACAACAGTATTATTAATTTTCCTAAGGTCTAGCACGATCTGGTATTTACCGTTTGGTTTCTACAGTCCATGGGTGAATTACACACACTCCCCATTATTTCTTTCAGAATGCCTTGTTGTATCATTGACTTGAGCACTGGAGTGATTCCAGCTATATTCTCATGTGCGAGATGGTATTGTGGTGCCCTGGGGTACTCAATGTTTGGTTTAATAGTAATTAGGACAGGTTCCACACCTTTATGAGACCAATGTCCTTACTCGAAGTCCCAGACTTCCTCAAATTACCCTATTTTTCCAGGTACTTTTTTCAAAACGGGTTTGTGATATGTTTAATGGCAACTCGAGAACTTGGATCTGTTTTCCTGAGAGTGGTAGGTTTGAAAATGCGCTGTTCTAACAGTGGAACAGGTAGCACCAGTGTTGATAAAAACAGTACTTGATGGCCATTCGCCTCACCTTCTACGAATCGACTACTATGGTCTACCTCCAAGACTATACCAAGTACGCAATCTTCCTCCCCCTTCAGACACCGTCATTGTGTCTGATCAGAGCTGTAGCCCTCTGAAGAATCAAAAACAGGGAATTGTTGTAAAATGGATTGGCTTGAAAATTGACTCTAATTGGCTTGTTGACCTTGGTTTGAGTTAAACCCAGAGTTCCCCATGTTTTGTTGCGGCATTTGGGCTTATGGGATCAGCATCATTGGAGATTGAGACATATTAGGATTTTGCATTCTCTGCATTGGAGTACTCTGCATTTGCATGGAATTAACATTCTGCAGGATTTACATTTTGCACCTGATTGATATTTAGCCCCCTTTTGGATTTAAACAGCACTCCCGCTTCCAGTGGCCCAACTTATTACAATAATAACATGGGTTAGACCTCTTCAACGTCTCAATATCAATACCGGTATTCAGATCAACTGGACCACCACGACCTCTACCTTGTGAACCACCACTTCCACCATGCATTGTTTGCCCTCCACAGGAGTATCCTATGCCTTCCATTCCACAAAACGTTTTCCATGTAGAGTCCGTTCTGGAACCCCTACTGAGCCAATTTAGTTTGGGCCATAATACATTTTTCTTTAAGCCATTTCTGATTAATTACCTGCTCATCACTGCAGTATTTACGGCCTACTCTGCCAACATATCATATTCTGGTGCATATGCCTGCTAATCGCCAGATGTAACCCAAGAACAAACTGAGGCACAAAATTGCTCATATTTCCCCTTTCTGAATTGTCGACCCCACTATGTTGCTTAAACACCTGCAACAATCGCTCATAACAGCATGCTATGACTCCTTGGCCTCCTGGGAAGTACAAGTTATCTTCAACCAGTTAATCTCCTTCATTGGAACCTCACCCTTCAATAATTTTATCACCTGGTCATACTTTGTCATCAACACAGGAGAAGGGGCATCCGTTCTGGGCACCGTCGGTGGCTCCCCATTTGGCCACTGTATGCACACCTTACATTCAGTCCCCAAATCACTTAGAACCACTATTACAAACAAAGTATTTAAATCCTCCCACAAAACCTTTGACATTTTTACAAACCGACCAACTTGGGTATGCCACTGATCAGGATTTTCCTTAAATTATGAAAATTGATTTGTAATGTGGCAAGATCACATCAACTACATTGTACATGTTCATATCATCCTCCAAGTACCTCTTGTAGAGATACATTTGTGGCTCTATATGGGGGAGTTGTAGGTGGCTTCTCCTTCTCTACTGCAGCATCTACTGTTTTCTTCCTCTCTTCTTGTTTCCTAACCCATTTACTCTTCCATTTATCTAAATTACTCCACCTCTATATGTTGCCAATCAACTCCCTCACATGCAATTTCAGTCCAGAAGCCCTCCTATTTAAGATAGCCTCATCATCTAGCTGAGTTCAGAAACTTTTCTGCAAAGACTTAATTCGATTGAATTTTATGTCATATGCATCCGCTAATTCAGCTAACTTGTCATATGCTTCAGATGCAGGGAGAGAAATATTGTTACTCACATATTTGAGTCTGTTCTCCTGATATTTATCTATATGGAAAAGGTCAAGATTCCCTGAAATTATCTCATCTAGTTCTATTTGCAAGCTTGTGATGTCTAAGGGTTTCTCATCTGATGTGAACATATGTTTGTTGCCTGCTCATACCGTCTCACCACTATCAGGAGATCCGTTAAAGAAACAAATCAAATCATCAACCTCGGTTAGACCCGTCCCATTCTGTGTGGTCGGGGTCTTGAATACTAACCACCCTCTGGACTTACTACTGTGCACATTTTGTGGTGCACCCCAAACAGTGGTTTGGGAATTCTGAGACATAGGGGAAAACTCAGCCATAGACTTTGCTCCAACCACCCTTAACGTTATGGGCGTTGGAGCACTAATCAATGGGGTAGATGTTGCTGGGTCTATTACAGATTTGCACGGGCAACATAGGGCTTTCTAGCCCAAAAACAGGTACCGTGGGCCCAATGGTAACAGGGATTGGCCCAGTAACAGCAGCAGAATCAGGCACTGTAGCCACTTGAGGATTTAAGAGGGTCCTCCAGCCTGTGTCACATTAGGATCAACGAGCAGTAGCAACTGTACCGCTACTATTGGAACTATGACCATTTGAAGGTGAGGCAGCATTGTAAGGAGGGGGACAAGATGACAGTAAGTCATCTAAAAAATCATTGTGGGAGTCACTGTTTGTACCAGGCTTGTCTGGTGTCTCCATGTCTTTCTCTCCTCAGATTTTCGGTTTCTTAGGTTTTTCATTTGTCCAAACTGAGTACATCCTGGCCCCTTCAATGCTGTTCTGTGTCCCATTTAACACCCATTTAACTGCAAACAGTTTTCTACGGTCTGCTCTGATACTTTTCTTTCTCTTTGGTATGAGCAGCATGCTCCCACGCATTCAAAGTCTCATAATAGGCAGGTCTAAGCAGAAGCTTCATATCATATAGTTCATGCCTCATATGTTAAATTATTATTAAGTTCAATGTCCCATATCCAGAGAATTGTATTGGCCCTTCTTTCTCTGTGACCTCATGAGACTGGCTAAGCCAAATGCATGTGCGGAGCCCAACATTTAAGGCCATGTCAGGACCTGGTGTGCCTTCTGGTGGAGCTTCCTCGCCCGCTCGAACTCTCACATCGCCTTTCATCATATCTCTAATAGCTCTGAAACATTTCATTTTTATAATAATTTCAACAATCAGGGAACAACATTTTATTTTAAACAACCAGCAATTTTTGTTAAACCACTATTGATTATTTTTCCAGCACCAATACCCAATCGCAGCATGGCACTTTCTGTCCTGACCTATCACAGTGCAACACCTGATGACATAACAACCAATAACAGCACTGCACCTACACCAACCATCCAATACCAGTGTGGCACTCTATGACGCATCTCTCGCTCCTTGCACACGCCTTTACAACGTTTCTGTACATGGAAATTTCAAAGCATTCAAACAAGGACCTTTAAAACAAAATTCTTTTCTGCTTCACTAAAGAAATTCAAAGTGAACACTCATACAAGGGGACAGTGGGAAATAAAGTTTTACAACGTTAACATACACAGTGATGAGTTCTTGGCCAGCGGGAAGCACCTTGACTAATGCAGATTCTCCTTTGTACAACAGGATCTATCAGCACCCATCACTATTCATACTCTCACAACAAGGTTACAGTTCCCTATTTTATTGTGTGGTCAATGGTTCCTCACAAATTTACTACAAACCTTTAACAGACAAGTTAGCAACGATACACTATTATCAATCCCGGGACTTTGGACTGCAACGAGCTGGAGAACAACTTCAATTGCTCAACATTACGTGTATATGTATCTAAACAATAATTCATCATCACACCGCAAGACACACAATTTCTACACAACACCCCAATCTTGACATACACAATTTTGGTGCGCAACCCTATTAATACTCGCTCCTCAGCTAGTGAGAACTCCTTCATAAATGTTGCAACTTCCGCTCTGTGGACCTGGGTCATAGATTTTAAGGTCATGAACTGGGCTTGGGCAGCTCTAGATTTCTTTTAGGGTATTCTAGCTCTGTACGCTTGTGTGACAAACCATCCTCTAATCACTACCTCTTGATGGAGCGAGGATATTTGAATCTCAATGTCTTGGTAAAATCTTCCAACAGAATCCCCCACTGGTCGTATGGACCTTTGGTTGTCGACTTGAAGCATTGATAGGGAGCTAACATCGGAAATACATTTCAAATACCGCGAAGCCGATGTGGCTTCAAAATAACGACAGAGAGGATGGCATTCAACCACAAAGGTTTATTATCCAAGTATTAGTCACATCAACGAAATTTGCAATGATTAAGAAAATATATCAGTACAGCAATGATATTATGATGCTGAAGTTCTTCAAGTTTAAGTAATGTGAAATAGAGAATGGTAACAATCAATATGTAAAGAATGCAAAATACCAAAATAAGGTGTTCCATAAAGAAAAAAGCCCTGTCTCAATTTAGAAGTGAAAGAGAGTCAGGGATTTGTTTAGAGAAGGAAATGAAGGTGTCAGCTTAATGTGAACCTCAGTAGATGTTCGTAGGAAATGAAAGAGTGTCTAGCATGAAGATTTCCACTCGGGGAAAACCCAGCAGAGATCTGCTCTCTTCAAAGTCGGGTAAAGGTCTAATGACTACTAAGTTAAAGCACAATCGAAGGACCCAGAACATTCATATCTTGCCTATCCCATGGTGACGTTTGCTGTAAGCCGGTAAACCCCCTAAATTCCCATCCTCACACAATTAGGTATACACCTGCTTGTCATTGAGAGTTGCATCTTCCTAGTACGCTGGGTACAAAATGCTCCTTTCACCATCATCCCTCCACACCCGCTGCCAATTTTTCATTCCCTGGCCTCACTATCAGCCTAATAAAGGGGTCTCCAACCTTTTGGGTACTGAGAGCTACTTTAGTTCAATTAAAATCATTGTGGGCTACCATTTTTTTTAGTGTTGTAATAGTCCCCACATCAGATTAGTGGCCACCATGCGCAAGATTACCAGCAGTGATCACCGTAGTGCATTTGGCACGGTTGTCAGCAGTAATGTTAAAAAGGCTTTGCCAATATGGATTACCTTTATGTAGGTAAAACATGCCAATCAGAGCTACAGTTCCCCTAGCACAAAAGTAACAATATTAGTAATAAGCCTTCCAACATGATTTATCACTCAAAATCAGCTTTAAATATATTCTGGTAATTCAGCCATTTTTCTGTCCAAACACTGGTTTATGAGTTCTGGGAAACACATGTTTCTGTCTTCAATACACCATTTTGATCTGTATATATTAATTCAATCAAACAAAAAGTTCCAATGTTGTAGAATGGGGTGCACATAGGAGAGCTACTTCTAGCTAGCTGGAGAGCTACTGACAAACCTTTAAGTGTGCAATGCACATCCAAAGCCCAACGTCAAGCTGAGATAACTCAAGAATCAAAATGGAAACACATTAAAGTATTATTAATCATTAGCAACTGAATGATCATCAATAAAATGTAAATATATTCAGTAAATGTGACTACATTAATTATTATTCAATTCAGTGCAACCACATAAACGAAATTAAATGAAAAAGATATTCATGGAGCGCGGCAAATACCTGAAGGTTTCTAGGCACTAGCTCATAGAGCAGACGAACGCTGAAAAACTACCTATGAGTTCTTAACATGCTCAAAAGTGGGGGCCTATGACTATTTTATTAAGATGCAAAACACAGGTTAATGAGGTTACACTCACATTGAATATATATAGGTTACATGTAAATAATAATGTATAGAATGTGGAGCCTAAATTTACGCTGCTCCACAATCGCCATGGGTTTCTGATGGATGACTGCATGTAGGGTGTACTAAAGGATTTTGAAAAACTCAAGATTATTTAGGGGTTTGTTCATAAAATGATCTAACCAACCACATTGTAAGTAAAAAATAAAAAAGGCAGCCTTTGTAAACACATTTGTAATTTTTGTCGCAGAGGCGAAAGTTTGCGAGACAATTCGATCACGCACAGACAACAATAGTAGCCCGATGAAGCCCACGTGTGTCAAGCCAAGGTACCAACGACAAAGAACACTGCAGTCAGCATTTGTTAGGCAGAACCACCAAACACTGATGCTATGTGCTTTGCAGTCTAATCAAGGGTAATTGGTAATTTAATAGACTGTCAGCTAAGCAGATCTTGGCTATTTTTGAGCAGCTTACACTCTGCAGCTGTTTAACTTCATTAAGTTGGAATATTGACTTCTATCATGTTAGTGTAACTCATGGTGGTGAATGCAGTTCTTTTCTTTCTAGTGTAGGATTTTGTGGAGTCGGAGACACTTTGCGTCAGCTGCACTTGGCAGTGGCGACAAACGTACACATTTGTAAACCTCGTGCTGCAATACCCAAACTCAAGACAACAATGAAAGTCAAGAGGCTGTGACCCTGCACGTGGTACCTTGCGATGGAGCCCTCAGCCCAGGTGAGTCTGATGTTACCTGTTTGGTTTGTGGATTTAGATGCTTTGTGGAGAGACCATACGTGTGTGTTAGACTCTTCAGGTCACATGGATATATAGTGTTTGTTGATTTTCCAAAAACATGTGATATTTAGCGTCATCAACTCAGCTGCAGTTTATAAGGATTTTTCCTTATGTCCTGGTTACTTGCGCCAACTTCCTTTGTACGTGTTAGTATATGTAGCCTGTTCATGAGTTCACGTGGTAACATCAAATGAATGAAAATGGGTAAGAAGAAAATCTATAATTTTAAAAAAAAATCGAAGATAATGAGTTTAGGCATATTGGTTATTTTTACAATTTTGAATTTGGGGTGACCCTTACTACCTATATGGTTCCGAGGGCATTTTGCAAAGTGTGTTCTTTCTTGCTTACATTTCTAAGACAAAAATCGAGATAAACTCAATTGACAATAACAAATGTTCTCCTCTTCATGTGCTTCCATACTTCCCTCGATAAGCATGGTCCCACAGTTGTGAGTGTGGGCCTTTTTCCTGTGACAGGAATGACCCCAAAATGCAACAAGGAGTTGCTGAGTAGTCTTCCTGAACACTGCCATTGGTGGATGGGCGGGGTGGGGGAGGGAGGCACCAGACTCTGCGGTGAAACTTGAGGCAGCCTTTAGGTGAGGCGTGCCCTCTTGATTTTCACTGATTACTTCTACAGTTGGGTTGACCAGTTGGGTTCCGAAAACTCACACCTCATTGTGCCTCTGTTGTATGTGCTCTAGGATGGAGACAACCCTGCTGTGAGAAGCATCACTCTACACAAAGGCTGTGTCTGGAGAGCAGCCTGGAAAGCAAGGGCAGCCCCTCTGTTATGGCAGAGGAGCGTCGGCCCCCCACTCCCCCCCTCCCCTGTTGAAAGCCAGCAGAGGCAAAGGACAAAAATACAATGTTAATAACATTTTTTACTATCATTTTATTTTTCGTCTTGCAGGCTGCGAGCCGATGGAGGGGCGTGGCCACCCATACAGACGCTGCAGCACCAGGGAGGAGGGGGGAGTGGTGGGCTCCGCCAAGTGATAATGACGTTTCGGCTGGCCCTCTTGGGCTGGCCACACCGTCATGCACACTTAGCCTTTCTCCACATGGCGGTGTTGTACAGCTGGGTGGAGAAACCAACACGGGCTCCCAGTCTATGTCCGAGCACCACACCCAGGCGCTCAGACCAATCAATCAAAAAATATTTCCGGCATGTGAGCCGCGCTGGGATTGGGAGGTGGGAGCCTGCGCAGTGTGCAGCCCTTCCTGGATGGGACATGAGGATTGGGAGCAAGGCGGCGGCGGTTGGAGCAGGTAAGTTGTATTTTCTTTATTTATAATTAAGGTTTTTTTTTTGTTTGTGTTCCCACTCCCCCCGCCTGGACACTTCATACTAGTGGCCGCTACTGCTGAATAGGACACTTGAAAGAAGAACCACACCAAATCAGGTTAACAATTTGAGACAGGGGGTCTACATCGCCTGTCTGCTTGTTGTGGGATATAAATGACCCCACTTAGTTCAGTTGGATGACCAAGCAAGGGAGTGCTCTGCAGACTACCCAGAGGGTAATCAGAGCTGGTGTCTGTCGGGCAGCCAGTCTCCCAGAGGGAAGGGGACATCACCTGAAGTCTCAGACTCTTTCTGGAGGACTTGTATACCTGTCCTGTAGCGCCTAGAAACCTGCCTGCCTGTTGAGAGAAGGAAGGAGCCTGTCTACGCTATAGGAGGGATCAAAGTGTAGCGCATCCCTGGTTTTTATGCTGCACCCAGAAGAAGCAGACGGGTACCAACTGACCCTGAATGACCTTGAGGACCTTCAGACTCTCCTGCTGGTCTCTGAGATAATGTGATTACAGAAGGTCTGGGTGGGGCTGTGATTGCATTGCTGAATATGTTGTTGAATAGCCTAGGTGGGGCTGTATCTGCCAAGGCCCTGGTGGCCCCTGGCGCGCGACATCTGTCGAAGTGCTGAACGCTCTGTGGACCTATCCATGCTGTCTACTCTGTCCCTGCGTGGGCTACAAAGGCTGATTGCGAGGGCCCCTTGTGGGACTCCACCTATAAAGATGTGGCTTGGGCCACACCATCTCAGGACCGCCCATCTTAGATGACGCAAAGTGAAGGCTGAATGGGCGTGCTGCCAAAGGGTGGCCTGCGCGGACGAAGCAAGGGTAAAACCTTCTGTATTTACATGTAATTCATGTGGGGAGGAAATAATTATCCTTTTTTGCCATGATTATATTTTATTTCATTATTCTTGGAAATTCCACAGACACTGTATTCAACAGTATTTAGTTCAAGAGGACACACTGTACAAAAAAATCAATTTTTAACATATTATGTTAAAAACATTATGGTGTCTGCACATTCTGGGACATTGTGGAACATCTTGTTATGGATCTGCTTTACACACTGTTGTACTGTGTCGTGTGGATGTAGCTGGCGCTGTGGTGCTGTACAGTGATGGGTGCTGTAAAAATGGCTTTGCGGTTGTGATGTGTATTACTAGGGCCCTGAGCATGCCACTGGGGCAGTGGGGACAATGGCATCAGGCACTGACAGGGGATACTTCAAACTAGGATTACCCCGGGCATGCTACATCATGTAGCTCACAAAGTCTTCGCATATGCCGATGATGTGGCAATTGGCACGACAGATGTAGCAACTGCTTTACCCAAAATCATAGAACTCGCCCAAGAATATGGGGAATTTTCCAGATACAAATTAAATATAACAAAGACCCAGCTTTTACATTCAGCCGAAGGCAGGCCGGAAGATCTAATATTTGCTCCTACAGC
This sequence comes from Lissotriton vulgaris, assembly GCF_964263255.1. Lineage (NCBI taxonomy): Eukaryota > Metazoa > Chordata > Amphibia > Caudata > Salamandridae > Lissotriton > Lissotriton vulgaris. The sequence goes on from NC_141694.1 coordinate 1,842,883,848, forward strand.
CTCTTACCTTGGTGTGACAATCTCCGTTAAAGTTGAAGATATTGTTGGACTGAATACAGATCTGCTACTATTTTCTGTCAATAGGACTCTCGAGAGGCTGAGTAACATTTAACGGCCGTACAAACGCAGTAAAAATAGTTATATTCCCCACATTTTTGTATCTGTTCCGTACTATACCACTACTCTTTCCCTCTGTTTTTTTTAATAAATTAGAGAGAACTACCTCTAGGTTCATATGGGGATACCGGAGAGTTAGAAGATCTCTGAAATGGTGTACTATGTCTAAATTAAGAGGAGGATTGGGGGTCCCGAACTTTCGACTATATTTTATTCTGGCATTTTTTTAAAAAGCTATGGGCATTCTAATCTTTCCAGATGTTTGTTTGGAGGAAGCAATGGCTCCCTCTATTTACGAAATATTGTTAGGAATAGAGGCCCGACAGTGCTTACTGAGATTGGTAGAACCAAGTTACTATAAGAAAACAAAGTTTAAAGTTTTGATTTCAGCATGGCAAATTTGGAAACAATTTAACAAAAAGTTCTGTTTTAACACGAAGTTGAATTATTATACACCATTTTTGAAAAAATTCTCGCTCCCTGAATTTTTTCAAGGATTCTGTTATGCAGAGGTGGAATAATCTCAAGATCTGCTCTTTCGGGGATCTGTTCCAGAATGGGCAAATGGTACCATATTCGCACTTGCAGGATAAATATAGTCTAACAAGGAGAGACTTCTTCAAATATCTCCAAATCCGCAGCTTTATAGTGTCTAAGAATCTTCTAAATACCAGCTCTATGAATAAAATAGATGTACTTGAAAGCTGTATCAGGGAAAATAGAATTGGCACAATATACCAACTGATGTTAAATAGAATAAAAGATGACCTCGAGATATATACTGATAAATTGCAAAGGAATTTGAAAATAGCTGAGATTGACATATCTAGATCCTTAGAAATGGCCATTATGGTGTTATTCAACGGGCCATTTAAAAGCCAGCATTTCATGGCCGTTTTCGATTTATACTATACACCGTCGAAATTGGCGCTATGGAAAGCTAAGGGGGGGCATGAATTGTAGTCGCTGTGGATATGCTGCTGCCAACTCAATACATATGTTTGTTCAATGCCCAAAACTGAATCAATTTATACTAGAAGTGCAAGGCTTTTTGGATAGTATCCTAGAATCAACACCAGCATTATCACCAGAACTAGTGATATTGGGAATTCAAGCTGATCAAATTGGTATTAGAACAATCGAAGAAGAAGGCTTTCTATTTATAGCTATGTCTGTGTATATATATTGTATTACCTTGCGCTGGTTGGATGTGGACCCCCTGGTTTTCTATCATTAGCAATCAAAGCTATTAAGTGCAAACCGGCTTGAAAATCCGGTATATAAACTTAAGGGCCGGCGTAAGAGGTTGTTTGGTCAAAAACAATGGTCACCTATTAGTAATTGGATCTAACTGGTTTATTATGTTCTTAAAAACGAAGCGATTTTTTTTCTCTTTTTTTTAGGATAATGTTATTTTGTATTTGATACAAAATGTGTAGTATTTATTTGAAAATGGTGTTGTATTTATTTTGTCTCTTCCTTTTCTTATTATGAATTATTTTGTGTATCAGTATTTTACAACTTTCCACTGCCAAATAAAATCCAATAAAAAAAAAAAGACAGGGGATACTTCTACCACGTGGGACTGATTCTGTAGTCAGTAATCAGTGTGTACTAAAAGCACCTGAGCCAACATCAGCACCAGCCTTGGCACCCTGGGCAGCCTCTAGGCAAATGTCTACCCCCAGTCCACAATGAGCTACACTGGCTTTTTGATCTTCATGATTTTGCCTGATTGATCAACATATTGAACAGAAATGTGGATTATTGTGTAGAAGCTCAATAAAAGACTGCACATCATTGAATATGTGGCCCGTACTGTTTTCCCATTCATTTTTAGGGCTCGCCTAGGCAGCGCGATTGCGATGCTCTAGGAGGACCTTTAGCCATCTGTCTTCACTTTTCAAGCACTGCACTCGTGCTTGTGGCGACATCCACCTTGCCGGAGCGAGGAGCGGCGCGCCACAAGCACAAGTGCAGTGCTTGAAAAGTGAAGACTGCTCTCCCAAGCGCACATGCACCACTCAGCGCGAGGCGCGCACACTTGTTTTAACTTTTAATTTTGGGAGCTGCTTGCATTTGCCTGCTCGCGCGCTCGCTTTAACTTGCAGCGCGAGGCGCACGCGCATGTTACTTTTCCATTCAACATTCTTCTAGTCTCAGTCTTACCGGGCAGAGACATGAGCCTGGAGCTTCACGCCCGGACCCCTCTTGCCTGCTGGTTCTGCTGCTTAAGGCAATGTGTGACAGCGCGGCAGGCCTCTCACTGTCTCTGTGTTTTTAACTGACTAGGTTGAGGTCGAGGTGCAATCCAGGCTCTGCGATATGTCGGGCGACAGGGCAGCTTGTATTTACAAAGGTGTTTTAAACTCTGTCGGGGACTGCCTCTTTGCAAGTCACTGTCACCATGGCTGGTTGGGTTGAATCGAGCGACTGCTGGGTGGCGCTGCAGCCACTACTCCTCCCAGACCAGGGCACTCTCCCTGATACTGAGTGCCAACAGGCACTGGAGATTCCGGGGCGGGGTTTTATTCAATGCCGGTGCGGCCTCAATCTTTTCCACAGCTGCCGGGGTGCCAAAATCAACTTCTGCCAGAAAACCTATATGCTTTAGCGCCTCTCGTAATACCTCTGACTACATGTGGGCCTCGTGGTATTTTGTATGACCTCATTATGTGGGCGCTACTCCCTCTTCCTCTAAGCAGGGGAGATAGTGGCAGGTGGGGGCAGCATACTGGTGCCTCATTAGGTAGGGGGCATGGCATGTTGTGGGTCCCATGATACCTAGATGGGCCAAAGTGCGTCATTCATCAGTGTCCTGCTGATAGCGCTGTATGTGTTTCTTTGTGCTGCCCGCCAACTCACACAGCCTCTCAGTTATGTTAATTTCGATTTATATAGCGCCAAATCACCGACAGGTCTCTTAGCGCTTGCTTTGGGAACCCGTCCTGGCTTTCTCTGCGAGATAACTCCTACTGGGCATCCCCAAAGTGAAGACCAGGCATCCCATCGCGGTGGGGTCGTAGTGGAGATTAAGCAAGCTATTGCCCAGAGTTGCAGAGTGTGAACCCATGATTCGAGTCGGCACTGAGGCGAGAATTATCGAGTCCGTGGACATTTTTGAGCATAAGACCATGCCGCGTCAGGAATTGAACCCTGGTCCCGGGTCTGACCTCTGCATCAGGGTCTGCCTCCTCTAACCAGTGAGCCACACTTCTCCACCAGTAGATAGACAGTAGCTGTTGTGGAGAGGTGATGGAGGCAAACAGGCACTAATTCCTCCCTTAGGTGAGGAAAAGGTTCACTCTCTTCTTGGGGCAATGTGACGTCTTCACCAAACAGGTAATCGCGGCAGTACCCATGTATATATATCCTCCTCCTGCGTGGCAGTTATCAGTAGGGCCCAATAGGGATCCGTCTCAGCACCTACTTTTAAAAACTGCATGTCTCACTAATGAACTGGCTTTTTAGGTCGAACCTAGAGTCAGCCTAGCTCTTGCCAAACACTTATAAGGTCCCAAAGGCGAGACCTATTGGCGATGCCAATGCTTGTTCCCCTGGAGAGTGTTGTCCTCAATTGGGGATGGCATTTTGAGGTTTTGCTTTTTTGGGTTCCCATTGAAGCCTTACTGGCCCTGGGGCCAGATGCTTGCAGCGAGCCACAGATGACGGCTACCTCCCAGGCTGCGCTTGTTCACGTTAACAGTAATCGTGGCGGGCTGACCTGTCCCTGCCAGCCTTCAGTGCCAGCATATGAGAAGGCAACTGTGGGCGCTTCCCAAATGACGAACAGTGCTTGTTTTTTTAACTAGATATAGTGCAAACAGTAACCGACTGATGGAACACTTAAGCTGATCAGACATAGTTGCGGCTGTGTGGATGAGTGTGGAATGTGGGCGTGGCCTGTGTCGTGTGTTTTGATTGCAGCCTGTGTGGTGTGTTTTGATTGCATGCGTGATTGACAGTGACTTTCCTTATCACGTTTTTAACATGTAGCTGTGCTCAAGTGTACAATTGAACAAAGATAAGCAAGAGGTAGCTGCTCATGTGTTCTTGCCCTCCATCTTTGTGGGAGATGTGCTTCCGGTTCAGAGGTGGGTGTGGTTCCGCTGATGCGTTGATTCGTGTAGGGCAATCCTGTCAGCCGAGGAGCCCGTCTAGAAGGGAGCGTTCTGCTTTGTAACAACCTTTACAGTTAAAGTGGAATGATATTTGGGATCTTGCCATAGACGGTCCTGTGAGCCAGCAGAGAACCTTGAAATGGGGGAAGGAGGAGGAAGATATAGGTGGGAATTAAAGCAGCGACAAGGGGAGAACTTGAAATAACAGGCAATGGTGGGATAGAGGGACAGGAAGTGAAGGGTGGTGGAAAAAAGAGTCATGAGGTGGAATCAACACTAGACAACCTTTTTACTCTGCAACCTCGTCATTCGGCAACAAGTCGCTAAGAAAAACCTTTAGGCTCTGTACTTGTTTTTTTAACAAATTCAGCAGATGGGAAAGGTATGTCAAATAATTTGCATGATTAGTAAGCACTTCTCAGATTTGGTTCTGTTCTGAGAGTGTTTGTACAGTTTTACTTGGAGGAAGTTTGAGCCCTCGGCATAGATGGTCCTGAAGCAGCGCAGAGAGCCTTTCGACTGGAGAGTTGGTGTTCAGATAGTCAACTGTGGATGTGTTGTCTTACTGCAGCAGCTAGGATTGTCACAGTCTTCAGGGCAGGGAGTGCGGGGGTCTAAGGAGAATCCATTTGCATAAGCGAGACGAACCTTGATCAGTAGGATGGTGGCTTCTGTGGGTACTCTAAGTGAAGGCAGATGTGTCGAAGAGTTTACAAGATGTAGAAAATGCTTCTTCTGACTTAGTCCACTTGGTAAACCAGTGGTAGTGTTAAGGCTATGATCATTCTTAACTTTTTAGTTCAGTTGATATTGCTGTTGACGGGGAACGTCCTTTGCAATGGAACTTTTACAACGAAGTACCGTTACGACGCAGGTTTAACAACGAAAGTCATTACAACGACTTTCACTGGAGGACGCTCTAGGATAGGTAATAGTTTAATTTACTATCCAATACCTTCCCTACTATCCACAGGGACTGGAGTTGGAATAGTAAATTAAACTATTCACTATCCAGCGCCCCCAATGCAAGTCGTTGTAACGACTTGCGTTGTAAAACTTGCGTCGTAACGGTACGCATTGTAAAAGCACGCATTGTACGGTCATACATCCGCTGTTGACGGACCACAATCCCCAAGCCGCATGGTTGCTGGCTAGAAGATATGTGTTCTCTGCGGATTAGGAGGCATAGTAGAAGTGTTACATTTCCTTTTCCTTGTTCCTTTTTATTGCCAAATTTAGCATTGTCCATAGCGCCTTCAACAACCACAATCCACTTTCACTGGTATTTAGTGAGATAGGGGGTGGCTCGAGAAATCAACAGGTGGCTCAGGGTGGGTTTTCCCACAAAGATCAGGGGACGCTTGTAAGTTGGTCTCAAATGGAGCCCATCCAGTTTTAACACTAGCTTTTTTCAGAGTATAGACACCAGATCCTCACATCTTTGGACTTAAGCGCCCCAAATGGGTACATTTTAACTACCTTTGAGGGTATTTCGCCGCAGGTGTCTGCATTATTGGTGGCTCCGTCAGGATAGGTCGCTCAATCCTAAATAGTTCGATAGAAATTGCACTGTGGCTTTATCAAGGTTGAAGGAAGCTTTAAAGAAGGTTCAAAGAGACAAGGACGTCGTTATTGCTTGCCGTAGGATCTACAAAATGGAGCTTACAAACCGCGAGGCCAGGTTAAGAGAGAAAGCCCGGGACAAGTAAGGCCAGGCTTGTAAAGTTGGGGATAGCTCTCTATTTTGCCCGGTAATAAACCGCCCGGGTCTTGTGAGTGATAATGGTCCCACTTTATGCTATAGCATATCTAAGGGTCAGGAGGTGGCGCATTTTGAAGGGATATACAAGGGTGAATCAGAGGAAGAAAACACGGTTTTGAGTAGGTTATTTAGAGGAAGATCAAACCTTTTCTTCATGCTTGAGGAGGTAAACAAGGGTATTTGGGTCCGTCCTATCATGTAATAAGGCCTCAGGGCCCAATGGGATCCCCCCTGATCTGTCATTGGATGAGATCGAGCTCCGAGGTCCAGTCTTGACGATGGTTCTAAATGCTGCCGTGAAATTGGTCAGCCGCCAAGGTGGTCTACAGCTATAATTGTCCTTCTTTTCAAGAAGGGGACAAGGATAACCCCGGCCCATCGCCCTGATGGATGCAGTGGTAAAGGTTATGGGCAGGGTGGTGCTTGATAGACTGTTGAGGTGGACTGATGAGCACAATGTAATCTCGGATGTCCAATACGGTTTTAGGTAGGGAAGATCAACCGCAGACCAGTGCCTTATTCTTTATTTGATAATCCATGAATATATTATTGCTAGGCCCAAATCAATCCACCTTGACTTCATGGATTTAACCTGCTAGTCTGACAGGGAGGGAAATTGTGGTGCTTGCTTCTTGCTTTGAGGACGGACCCCGATATTGTTCATTTGTTGAGTGATCGGCATGCCCACACAACAGCATCAGTTCGATATTCGCGGGGCTCGACCTGCTCTAGGCCCTTTGTTACTAGCAGAGGGATGCATCAGGGGTGTATGCATGCCCTCCTTCTGTACACACTGAATGTTAACGGGCTGGAACAAGCCCTCCTGGCTGTGGGCCTATGGTTGTTACTTGATAAGTTTGTTGATATTTTTGAAAGAATGTATTTAGTTTCTCGAGTACATTACATAAACTTGTACCATGAACAAAGTCAAACAAAAACAAAGTACGTTTGTTGATCTTAAGGCCAGCCTGGATTTCACCAAATCTTATGTATTGGTTTTGGAACCAAGAAGCACTAGATTGGAAACATTTACAGTGGGCTTACACACTTGGGCCAAAGACCCTATTTTTCGTATCTCGTGGTCCTATTTGATTGCAATAGAAATTGAAGCCTCTGGTTGAAAACAAGCAAATGGAGCTCAGTAAAGCGAATGCCACAGTTTTAAGATTGCTGTTAGCCTGAAACCGGTCCCAGGATGTTTGTTTCTGGTCCAGGGAAAACCTGGCTTGGCAGTTCAGACTGGACTGTTCCCATGAGGCACAGGTTCAAGACTGATTTGCATATAGCTGTGTCTGAACTGGGGTGACAAAGTGAGCTAAAGAAGGATGATGGATTCAACCCAGATCTGTGACTGGGGGTGAGTGTCTGAAAAGTTTCAGCGCTCCGTCCATCATCTCCTTGTATTTGCTTTGTTCGCCCTATGTTGGCAGGGAATGCCCAGACGTGGGTCTTTTGCTCACTTTGCCACTGGATTCAAGCGAGCCTGGCTGATGAGGGCTATTGGCCCATAACCGGTCCCGGATGCTTGTTTCTAGTCCATGGAAGGCATGGCTTATCAGTTTGGGCTGGACTGTTCCTATGAGGCACAGGGTCAAGACTGATTTGCATATAGGTGTGTCTGTACTGGGGTGGAGAAGTGAGCTAATGAACGATGATGGATTCAACCCAGATCGGTGACTAGGGGTGAGTGTCTGAAAACTCCGTCCATTATCTCCTTGTGTTTGCTTGGTTTGCCCTAAGTTGGCAAGGTATGCCCAGACATGGGCCTCTTGCTCACTTTGCCACTGGATTCAAGCTGGCCTAGTGGATGAGGGCTGTTAGCCCGGTAACCGGTTCCAGGATGCTTGTTTCTAGTCCAGGGAAGACATGGCTTATCAGCTCGGGCTGGACTGTTCCCATGAGGCACAGGGTCAAGACTGATTTGCATATAGCTGTGACTGAACTGGGTTGGCGAAGTGAGCTAAAGAACGATGATGGGTTCAACCCAGATCTGTGACTGAGGGTGAGTGTCTGAAAAGTTGCAGCGCTCCGTCCATCATCTCCTTGTGTTTGCACAGTTTTAAGATTCGAACATTGCCTGGGGTCCCACCCACCCAAAACCTTAGTCAATTTGTTTCAGTCCAAGTGTGCCTCCGAGGTCCTGCAGCGAGGTGTGGGGGTGCACGAGAGTTGATAGCACCAAGTCTGCGAAAATGTGTTTTTAAGGCGGGTGTTGCAGGTTCCCTAATGTACACCGTCACTATCTATGCAAGACGAATTAGGTGTGTAGTTTTTAGGTGATATGATTTCACTTAAGCCATTGATAAGTTGGGTCAAGGTTTGGACGAGAGAGGAATCCCAGCTGAACAGATTCATTCTCAAGGATTGTTTATCCATGGATTGCGCCACCAAGGTACGATGGGTTGCATACATTAAGGGTGTTTTTAGTAGTCTGTGCAGGGAGGATGCATTCCGTAGCCCTCAATCCTTGAGCACCTCAGAGGTAAATTGGATAAGGGAATCCATCTCTACAGAGAAAGCAGCTAGAACTGTTGAAACCTACAGTAAAGAGGGACATGCTGCTAAACTCTGTTCAGACCATGGAACCCTATCTGTCTAATGTGAAGGAAGATAGGGACAGATTTCTCCTGCCCAGACTGAGATTTAACATGATACATCCTCTCCTGGCCTCCCCGAGGGGCTGGAGTCCTGTTGGTTCTTTGGGTCCTGTGACTGCGACAATCGGTCTCCACAGGACACCCTTCATTTCATGATGTTTTGTAGTTATTTTATTTGTCCAAGGAAAGCGTTTATTACGCCATTCTTGAAGGCCATAAACTTTAGGCAAATCCCGCCTGCCCTGATATTTCTCCAGTTATTATCAGATGATCATATTATTTTTTGTGTCTTGCTTTTGAAAGGCTGCAATAAGAATAAGGGATTCTATGCATGATTGACTATGTTGTTTTCTCTCGTTTTTATAACCTTTGTAATTTGAGGGTTGTCCTTTACTGGATTTTAGCTGTGGCTTTATTCTTGAAATGTGTTTTTTAACTGTTTTGTATGTTGCATTTATGATTTATTTTTTATGGTTTGTATGTGCTTTTATGGTCATAGTATAACAGAATAAACATTATTTGAAACCAACATATTTAATCGTAAACTTATTTAAAAACAAATAAAAAACAGAAATCAGAAAGAACAGATTTCACAGACTGGGAACACTTTAAATAATATGAACAAAAGAGAAGCAATGTTTTTGAAGACTTACGTACTTAAGGAACTTACAGCAGCAAAGATGAGAACCATTGTCAGGTTTATATTCAGCCGCCTTCAATGGAAGTGGAATGACTAAAATGCAGTATTTTCCCACAGCATGTCCACCAGTGGAGGAACATTCTGGAAGCGAGGTGAACACGAAGGGGCATATTAGCAACAAGTTGCGATAATTATCGCAAACCGCGATTAGCGAATTTTTTTATCGCCTCCTTTCGCTGGATTTTATCGCGGAGATAACGCAGTATTACCAATATTTATCTCCACTGTGATAAAAAAATCCAGAGATAGCGGCGAATCCCATCCTCAACGTGAGATTTCCAGCTATAAAAATCCTATCGCTAAGGAAAATCTCGCTAATAGGCAGGTGGGGACTTAGCCGTAGAATCCACCTCCCATTGACTATTATGGCTAAGTCAGGTTTTTACCAGGTGTAAAAATCCTGGTGCTAATCGCGGTTAGTGCGTGTTTTTTATCGCGTCGCGGGTATTGCTAATAGGCGATTTGGGTACGCCCACTTTGCATGTCCTTAGCAATAAATATCGCTGACATGCAAAGCGGGCCCCAAACCGGTCGCTATCGCCTGGAAGCTGTTACTAACTGCTGTTAGCGACAGCTTGGTAATTGGGCGATAAACAAAACGCTTTATCGGCAAAAAGTGCCGCTAAAGCGGCGATTTGGCCCTTGCTAACATGCCCAGAAGTTCTTTATTAGAATGTATTTGAATTCTGTGATCTTCGCGGGCAGGTGTTAGGGGAACAAGGAGCAGTGATGCTTGGGTTCATAGTGTAGTGGCGCTTGAATCTGACTTCTGAATAGATTCAGATACTGCACGGCCAGGAGCCAATCAGATGGTAGCATTTTGTTAGCATACAGCTGGCTGATTTACAATAACGAGCTAATGCTGTCACAGAAAGAGATGCATACTGTTCTGCTCTTCGCCTAATTCAGTCAGCCATGTCTCATTATTTTGTAGTCAATCCCCACATAATTCCAGGGGTCGTGATCGTCGTACAATTTACTACTATTAGAGTGCCGATGTCACATAACAACGTTATTAACAAGTTTGATACAGTACCACCAGATAGCCACATGATGGCGACAGAGTACGGGGAAAGGGAAACAAGTAACAAAACACACCGTGAACGTCATTAAAACATAAACTCTATGTTCATCGGCTACTTCTCACAGAGCAGCGGAACACATGTGAAAAATATGAGAGTGCAGTGACAGTGAAAGAAGCCTGGCCTCGCAAATCACGCAATCTCCCTGTGCTTGAAACATTTAAAAACACATGTAAGCAGTCTGGTTCAAATAAAGCGCTCTAATTTCCTTGGGCCAGGTCGGCACTATAACGACTGCCAGATAAGGTGCAATGAATCAGACGTTGTCATGTTATGTTATCTGGATCTGCACTGGGCGACTTATCACCCGAAAGGGCATCCAGGCGGTGGAGCAGGTGGGTTGGGGGGAGGGGGTAAGAGGGTGGGTTGCAATGGGAATTGATTTGGACAGTTACCTGGCAACAGAGCATTTTCCAGTTCAGTTTCAAACTGTACAGCGCGACCACCATAGACTTCAATGGAGTGGTCCTGATGCTGCAGATGCAGGAGGTGAAGATGCTCAAGGATGCTCCGGGTGCTGTGCGGTCAACGGTGCGTGCCTTTGCGGTTATCCCTCGGTCTACAGGTCAGGTGAGTTCGACTTTGGTCACAGAGGTCGGGGTCCCCCCAAGTCCTCTTTGATACCGTAGAAGGCCAGTAGTGGCTGTCTACTGGTCTTGTTCCATAGCAGTCCCAGCAATATCCTTTTGTGGCGGTTGGTGTCCCTCAGGGGGCTTCTCCCTGTTGGATTTTGTCGCCCAACCCGGGCTGGAGTAGCTGAATGAACTTTGACAAACTTTTGAAAAGTTTACAAACTTTACAGTTGACAATGTTTGTTTACGATTGGATTAAAAATCAAGGCTTCTTTCAAAATCTGTATTTACGGAATCCTCCAGTGGATCTTGCTTATCTTGGACTCTAAATATTCAAAAAATATAATCTATTTTTTATAAATTGGTGTTGTATTTCTCCTGTTGCGTTGCTAGGTACTGCTAAATGCTTTACACTAGTTCCTTTGTTCAAGCCTGGCAGCTCAAAGTCATAGCTACACAGGTTGTGCAAACGAGCCTGACTAGACCCAAGACAGTTTTTGCTAATGCATTCCACGATAAGGCCGCACAGCCATACCATATAATGCACCCAAATCCTCTCAAATAGTCTACAACACACTACATAGGAAGAGGAGATATGATGATGTCTATTATTTAACAGTGGAGGCTGGTGAACAGAAGAAGGAACTTCCTGAAATCACCCAGCTAAAATTAGAAATCAAAATCAGTGGATATAAAGGATAGGGCTTGAGGGATACAAGACTGTGACGAGGAAGCCAGAGTCTTGGAGTAATGACGATTACTGGTAAGTAACCAGGTAATTACCTCCTCGTCTGTTTTCCTCATCCAGTCCTTACTCCATGAGTAAGTAGCCAAGCAGAACCACTGATTTTGATATTAAGACAAAAAATACAACAGGACATGATGAAACACTTGTGCTTTTGTCATAGATGAGATCAATGTTGAACTGAAGTATCAGAGGATAATACATGAATACCAAAATATGCAAATGTCCCAACACCCTGCTAGAGGCTATAATGTGCCATGAAGCCATGGGACGTGGCCAAAGTTGCAGCATAGCTGATGTCCTTGAGGCTGGCAGTCTGAAAGGCTTTGCAGGAGGTAAAAACAGCTCTAGTTCAGCTGCCTTGAACAGGAGCTGGAAGGAGTGCCCTGCCAACTGATATGCAGTTGTAATAGTCAACTTAATCCATATGTAAAAGGTAGAGGTAGAAGGCTTCAGACCTCAGACCTCAGACCTCTTCCCACTAAACTAAAAGTTGCACAAAGGGTATTGGTCCTGCGAAAAGAGATAGTTATGTCTAAGGAAATTGACAGAGCTCTGTGAATGTCTAGTATTGGTAATTCAGATTCATCTAATGACTGAGATTTAGCAAAAAGACTGAATATGTTGTCTTCTGAACAGTGAAAAACAGAAAGAATTTTAGGAAGAAATGATGGTCTGGGGCGAAGGATCACTTTATCTGGAAAAAACTTCAGAAAGGGGAGGAAGCTAACAATGTCCCAATATCCCCAGTCCTCCCTCCTGAAAAGATGGCCACCAAAAATAGCACTTTGGCTGAAAGGAAATTGAAATGTTTCTAAGAAGAGGTTCAAAAGGGTCCTATTGGAGAACATCTAGGACTAAAGGAAGGTCCCAGTAAGGAACTGAAGAGTGAATCAGTCGATGAAAGAATCTTCGTTAACAGTTGAGAAGCCAAGGGGGCAACAAGAAAAGATGTCAGAACCTTTGAGGGCTTGAATCACTGTCCACTGACTTCTCAAAGTTGAAACTTCTAAGCCTAAAAGGAAATCCCAAAGACACATCTCCTGATTAGGGGATGTCCCTCCATGCACAGCCGTGTGGCCCATCTGGGCTTGTGTTTTTAGAACAATAAGTAAGCTTGCCGAAGGGTTCGGTTGAAAATAACGTTTATTTCACGTTATTTTCACATATATTATATCGTCAAGAATCTTAAATTCAGATATTCCATCAGCATTTTTCAATCATGTGCATCAATCCCGCATCGGAATCCAAAGTTTGCTACCGTGCCAGGAAATCAAAATCACTGGACGTGGAAGCAGGAGGAGCGAACCCCAGATTCGCCCGCATATGTAGAAGGACTTGTGTAAGATCACTTCCCTGGACAAATCTGCCTCAGACCTCCTCCTCCAATGGGTCAGGATCCACCATGTCAGCGTCCATCATTATCCTGTAGTCTTGGAAGTTTCGGGGGTGGTGGACCTTCCCTCACTTTAAACACTGCCTGCGCGTTCAGTCATCTGCTACATCGGCTCTACAGGTGGAATGATGCTCGAAGGACCTGCCTCTCCTTCCATTTTAGACAAGTGAGACTATACGACTAAGAGAAACGCTTTGCGTTTCCTGTTATAGCCCTTGCTGCCATGGAAACCATACCTGGAATAGGGGAGAAGATGGGAGCCTGCCATCTTGGATCAGGTAAGGCAGATCGCAAGCAAAAGAATGAGAATTTACTAACATATTTCTTGTGCCAAATCAGGGTCCAACAATCTGACCTAATTAAAGGCGCTAGAAATAGTGGAAGAACACTTACTGCGACACCACGCAAGTCGTGTTTATGCAAACAAAATGTTCCCACTTGCCCAGCACAATAGAAAGACTATACTTTAATACATGGAAATGAAATAAATAAAGTAAAAAAATAATAAAAAATATAAGGAAAACAGTCTCTGACCTGATAGCTGGGAAGCTGACATGAACTACAGAACAAAACAAGCATTTACAATGCAATAGGTCTCGCAGCATTAAAGTTTGAGTTATTGGCATTGTGTATGACAATGCGGTGCATAACATTTTTAGCAAGCTTTGAATTGGTGAGCAGTGAGAGTGTGTGCAAGAGTATGCTGTTGCTCACAGCTGTTATTATTCACGCAGCTCTGATGAGGCACCTCACGCACGGGCTCACAGCTGTTATTATTCACACAGCTCTGATGATGCACCTCACGCACGGGGCTGACGCAGTTATTATTCACACAGCTCTGATGATGCACCTCACGCACGGGCTCACAGTTGTTATTCCCACAACTCTGATGATGCACCTCAGGCACGGGGCTCACAGTTGTTATTATTCACACAGCTCTGATCTTCACACATACAAATCAGTTACAGCAATAGTCACAGTTATACAAAACAGACATAGCCTGGGAAGCAGCTGCATCCGTTTTCCTGTCAAACGGAATACAGTCACCGGGAGTACAGGCTTCACTCACGCACAGACACAAGTGCAACCTACAGAGCTCCAGCGCACTCTTGCACCCCAAAACAGCAACAGCAAGGGCAAGAGAAATGCAATCTGCCCTCAAGCAAATTCAACAAACAGTGACTACGCTGCAACAGTGCCCGGCTTCCTCTCACACACAGAAGGGGCAGAGCATGTGCAGTAGTGGCACAAGCCCATGATAAATGATGATGAGGACAATTGGAATTGGTTATCTCAAGTACATAACCCCTTGAGAAACCCAGTTCAACAATTGATCGTGAAACTTTGTCCCTAACACACCAACAATGGAAAGAATCTAACAAGAACCCTAATACAAGACAGATTCCTTATATTTCGACTCATGGAATGTTGCAGGCTTTCAAACGTTAAAAGGTGATAGAGTTATACACCTGACCCTATTACGTCACATTTTTTGCACTCAGAAAATAGGGTGCCTGGACCACCAGCCAATTACTGGCTTTTATTTAGCTCACAACTTGCGGGGTAAGCTCGGGGGTAAAATGCCAGAACATACAGGCGGTTAACAATATATAGACTGCAACAAAGATAGACCTTCATGTTAAAGAAATAGCAACTAATAATGCACTTTATATTGGCGGACAAGAAACCTGATAGCCCAACTCGGTACACAAGAGTTACCAAGAATAGCGCAGTAGTTCTAAATTGCGCTTTCGTAATCCTCTCAGTGTTTAAATATATAAAAGATCACAACATACTGAAATGTTTTGAAAGAGATCAATTCATTCAGGCAGCAAACGTGGAGGCTTGATTGAGGAAGACAGCCAGAGCATTGTTAATCGGTTACTTTACTAGTACACACAAAGTCTGAAAAGACCAAACTGGAGTACAAAGCCTTATAGCAAAATAAAAACCTGGAAAGAGGAACAGAAGGTGGTCTAAATGGCAAGACTTACTACAATTATAAATAAATAAAAAAAATTGACAGAGTGGGCAAACCACAGAGTCAATGGCCAATAAAAAAAGCATTTACAATGCAATATATCTTGCATTTCTTGGAGTTGGAGCTATTGGCATTGTAAATTACAATGCCTTTTATTTATGTGTTTAAAAAAAACCTGAAATAATAGAAGGCATTGTCATTTACAATACCAATAGGTCAAAGTTTCGAAATGCGAGACCTATTGCATTGCAAATTCTTGCTTAAATTGTGTTTACCGTCCTGTTTCCAAACCGCAAACGCACACGACCCCCCCCCCAACATACCTCCACCCCCCCATCATGCCAGCTACGACTGGTTGTTTCTGATTCTAAGTATTACTTGCAAGGTGGAGTTGGTGCACCTCTAGGATACTGAGTACTGAACACCCAAGTGGGGGTGTAATGAACACGCTTGATTTAAATACACAATGCAATCTTTTTTACTGTGGGGCATAAGGAGGGCGATGGTGCACGTTTTTGAGCCAGTCACATTGGGTGGCTTGGATTTGTTTCTGACATTGTACTTCAGGAAGGATAGGTACATCCGTACATTTTAACCACTAACACAGCTATATTCATCTTTCCTTACATTGGCCTTTTGGGAGTGTCACTAATGTTTGACTGATTCGTCTTCATGATGAAAAAAAGCCTGCGAGAAGCTGCAGGCGGATTGGTTAGGTTCAAGAGGCAACAGAGTTTTCCTCGGATCTCGGTTGGGGTCTGCAGCCTCAGAGCGAGGTAGAAGTGCTGCTGGGCAATGCATCGTCGTTGGTAAGCAGGCAGCACCGATAAGTAGCCGTCATGGTGCCCACGAGCTCCATGCACAGGGCACTGCTGTGCGGGGGTCTGTGGTTCTACGACAGAAATCTCCGTGTATCAACTGTTTCCCTTCTCCCCCAAGCACTCTCCCAGCTGACCACTTGAAGTGCAAGCAAAGAGAGGGAGAAGCGATACTTAAAACTGAAGCACACTGCTCTCCAATATACACACGAACTGTAAACCAAGAAAAATCCATAAACAGAATACCGCCATACAGTGGAAAATGCCAGAATATTAAATGCAGACAAAATGCTCACAGCGTTTGCAGACAAAAAACGCATTGACACAGAAACAGAAGTATACAAATAAAGAGAAAACAGTCACAAAAGGTATGCACATGAATACATATGTGCACAAATATACACAGAATCGGTAACACTAACAGAAAGGAACATACACAAAAGAGGCGTGTGTGTGCTCGTGTGTCTGTGTGTGTGCGTGTGCGTGCGTATGTGTGGGGGGGTGTGTCTCTGTATGTATGCGTGCATGGGCGCTCGTGTGTGTGTCTCTGTGTGTGCGCATGCATGTGTCGTGTGGGAGCTTTCCAGGAGAGGAGACAGGAGCTGGCCACAGCGAGCGCGTTCGCGTGCGTGTGGCCCGCTCAATTCCGAGTGCGCGGCCAGCTCCTGTCCCCTCTCCTGGAAAGCAGAGTCGCTCACAATAGGTCTCTGGCGAGACCGCGCTTTCGCGTGGTTCAACGCCAGGAGACCTAAAAACAGGGGAGCCGATTCACAGAACTAATCTTAGATAAAATCCTAAACTTACTACTTTTGGTATTCACAGAAGGCATTTAGTAGTAGTAAACTTTACTACAGAAGGCATTTAGTAGTATTAACTTTATTACTACTAAATGCCTTCTGTGAATACCAAAAGTAGTAAGTTTAGGATTTTTTCTCAGATTAGTTCTGTGAATCGGTCCCAGGAAGTGTATTACATTATTTCTTCCTTTAGAGCCTTCTGGGCGTTGAGAAGCCATCTTGGAGGTAGGAATTTGGTTGGGGTAGGTAACAATGTTTTAGGACACAGAACACAAACTCCTGGAGTAAGAACTGAATGAGGAAGATGAAGAGGAGGTAATGAGCCACATCTTAATTTGTCTGAGTAGAGGCAGTCACTTTACTGTGACATCCAAGCTATGGAAACAGAACCCTGTAAGCTATGGGAAAAGTTCCCTAGTTATTAATCTAAGTGTAGCGTGTCATTGCTACATTCCCCTTTTGACTTTGGTGAAGCTCTGTGAACCAGCAGCGACTAAAGAATGGGACTGCAGGTAGGAATCAGTGGCTCACCCTATATGAGTCAGAACCAGAGTAGGACCTCTTGTTGTGCAGTAAAAGAGACAGATAGAAGCCACAGTCCTGATGCAAGCCTTGGCTTGGCTCACACTTGGTAGCTTAGCTCAAGCAAGAGGTCTGTCCACCCACAAAAGCATGTAATGCAATGTTTAACAACACTTAAAACAACAAAATAGTTAAGAAACAAAGAGATTACAATTGTCAATCTTAACCAAATTTAAAAAGAACAAAAAAGAAGAAAAGTAATGGTTAAAATGATACAAAGGTATCACGGCAACAAATGTACCCTCACCTTTCTGGAGAGCGATAATCTTGCGCGCTGTAGCCTAGAAGTTTGCTCAAAGTATTTCCTGCCTTGAACAACCTTAAAGCTGAAGTCACAGAGGTGGCGTCGCTTTTGGGTACGCTCAACACCTTATCCTTGCCCTCAAGGGATACATCCCTCAGAAAGAGCTCTGTAACTCTGCTTCCGCGGTGTGTAAACTCCTGCCAGGGAAGAGTCCTTACCCAGTCCTTGGAAATAAGCTGCAGGGACACACCTCACAACTCCAACTCCACAGAGAAGGTCCAGCTGCTTCCTGGGGTCGCCCTGCAGCGGCTTTGCCCGCACGCCCTTCTGCACTTCCCAGTCACTAGGGGGATGTTTCTCAAGAGAAGGCAGGAGAAATGGTGGCAGGTCCACTGTGTTCTTTCTACGCAGTCACCCTTGTGCCTGTTTCTAGTATTGTCTGCACTCTGTAGCCAAAGATGTGGAGTTTCACAGATAAAGAGGACTGCACCGGTGAGGCCTGACCCCTGTGTCCATGGGGCCCAGCAAGAGGCTACTTCCCTCTCACCCTGGGACACCTTTCTGAACCCAGACATTCAATCCAGAGCAGGGCACTGCATTGAATGTCTATGGCCCATGAAAGTATTGAATAGATCTGTATGATAAAAATATCTTGGTCAAAAAACAAGTTTTCAAATTCCCCTTTTGAAGTTCTCATAAAAAAAGAAATAAAGTATCTCTCTTCAATCACAATGAGTGTCACGTGTGGTTTGAGTAGCTAAATTGTTTATGTTGTAGAGTCAGTATTGGCATACATGTTGTTGATACTTTATAGATTGGCCCAGCCTTACACAAGCCCCTGCCAGGAAGACAAGATTTCTTCAGTGCGACAATCTGGGATTTTTTTTTCTTCTGTTCTAGTCTGCTCTCTGCTGTCTGCTGGGAGTTGGTCGATCAGAGCAAATTAATGGATAAAACCAGTCTATGATTGTTGATGACCCCCTGAGTAAATTAAACTAAATTTATCGGCTTTCTCTTTTCCACTTGTACTCAGAGTTCCTCAGTTCCTGGCCTTGGATATACACTGAGTTCATTTATCCGCCAATATTCAAATTGTAGCATCTTTGCTCCCCTCTCCTCATCTCTGTCTCCCCAAACCTCTTTTAAAGCCCCATTACTGTGAATCAAGATCTCCAAATCCGAGTCGTCCTCTGTCGCGTCTCAGGCTGGTTGTGGCTCTGCTACTTTGAGAAACGTTCTCAGCACAAAAGATTATTGTGCTACAAGCGCTATACCCAGGGGATGCTCGAGCCCTCGAAGGCCTGTGATGATGTCCTCTCCCTTCCTGGGTCTACTGTGTGGGCTCCCTTAGTCGTCCAGGTGCCCCCTCTCATCCACAGCTCAATGACCCCCTTTGGCTACACTCACAGGAGCAAGCCCTCTGGCAGGCTCAATTACACAATTTAAAGCAAGACAATCAAAACTAATTATTCAATTGGCATTCTTAGATTGGATTACCTAAATGCTGATTTGCTATTTAAATTAAATAGAATTTATTTTCCTAATTGATGTTAGTGGAATGGTAATTTCATCAGTGCTGTCATGAGTATGTCTAGTATTTTTCAAACACAGCAGCAAGTCTTCAGGCAGGTAATATGCAACAATTCAGAACATTAATAGTAATTATAAATAATCGATTCTAAGCATTTTATTGATTGGCTCATATTGGATTGCCTTTATGCCACACGTTTGGTCTAAATACCATTGAAGAGAAGTTAGTGGGCCAGCTGTTTAACCAATTTTGTTCACATTTAAACAAGCCCTCCTGTTGATCCCTGCACCAGGTGGCAGGCACCTTGATGGATTAAACCCAGATCTGTTGACTGGGGGTGAGTGTTTGATTTGCTCAAACGCTCCGTCCATCATCCCCTTTTGTATCTCTTTGTTCGCCCTAAGTTGGCAGGGTATGCTCAGACGTGAGTCCCTTGCTCACTTGGCCACTGGATTCAAGATAGCCTGGCTGATGAGGATTATGAATCTGAAACCGGTCCCAGGATGCTTGTTTACGGTCCAGGGAAGACATGGCTTGGCAGTTCGGGCTGGACTGTTCTCATGAGGTACGGGGTCAGACTGATTTGCATATGGCCATGTCTGAACTGGGGTGGCTAAGTGAGCTAAAGAATGGTGATGGATTAAACACAGATCAGTTGACTGGGGGTGAGTGTTTGATTTGCTCAAAAGCTCCGTCCATCATCCCCTTTTGGATCACTTTGTTCGCCCTAAGTTGGCAGGGTATGCTCAGACGTGAGTCCCTTGCTCACTTGGCCACTGGATTCAAGATAGCCTGGCTGATGAGGATTATGAATCTGAAACCGGTCCCAGGATGCTTGTTTACGGTCCAGGGAAGACATGGCTTGGCAGTTCGGGCTGGACTGTTCTCATGAGGTACGGGGTCAGACTGATTTGCATATGGCCATGTCTGAACTGGGGTGGCTAAGTGAGCTAAAGAATGGTGATGGATTAAACCCAGATCAGTTGACTGGGGGTGAGTGTTTGATTTGCTCAAACGCTCCGCCCATCATCCCCTTTTGTATCGCTTTGTTCGCCCTAAGTTGGCAGGGTATGCTCAGACGTGAGTCCCTTGCTCACTTGGCCACTGGATTCAAGATAGCCTGGCTGATGAGGATTATGAATCTGAAACCGGTCCCAGGATGCTTGTTTCCGGTCCAGGGAAGACATGGCTTTCAGTTCGGGCTGGACTATTCTCATGAGGTACGGGGTCAGACTGATTTGCATTAAGCATGGGCGAATTTTGCGAATCTGGCGTTCGCGAATTTTGCGAATTTGCGAACTCGCAATCCGCAAAATCCGTGAATTCTCGCGAATTTGCAGATTTTTTTTTGTGTTCGCAAGGATTTCTGCCAGTTCCCAAGGATTTCTGCCAGTTTGCGAGGGTTTTGTACCAGTTCGCAATTGCGAACTTACATGTCGGCTCGCAACGGTCACGATTATGTTGCTTCTACGTCTGGTTCATCATCACAGGTTCCCAGCACCCTCTGTTTCACCCCTGCCACCCTCTGTTTCACCCATGCCACCCTCTGGTACATCAATGCCACCCTCTGGTTCATCATCACTGTAGATTATGGGGGGAAAAAGCAAGCACACCTGCCATGAATTAATTTGGGGTTGATTTATTAATGTGTCACTGTTTTAAAATTCCAGTCTGGTACCTGCTTCCTTATCTGTAATTTGCTTTCTGTTGCAGTGCAATTTTTTTTCCAGGACCTTTGTGGCCTACTTGTAGCTATTCTATGAGCCTGCTGTGAGGGTCAGAGCAGGGTCATACAATTGTTGCAACTAGCAACTGAACTCTGGAGGGGCCCTTGTCAGGAAGCACTACAGGGAATGGTTACTAATGATGAGTTTGAACTTTTGAACCTGCTGAATGCTTTCACTTTTGCAAAACTCGTTTTTCTGCAGAACAGCATTACAGCAACTGTAATGCCCCAAACAAGCTTATATGAGAAAGTTGATTTCTAATCCAAAAGTTATCCAAAGAAAATCAAAAGGCCTTAAATCCAAAAAAGTGCAGGCAAATGTCAACCTGAGGAGTTATTCTGATAAAAATCATCATTTTCAGAAGGTCTATGCTGCTTGCTAGTAGATTTCTTGTGCAGAATTGCAATTTTTGTAATTTCGCGAGTGCGAGATTGTTGCTGCCCGCCGCACCTACAAGTTCGCAATTGCGAACTTACACCGCACGCCGCAAAATTGTATCACCAAGAAAAAAAAATCCGCTGCGTGCGAATTTGTGGATTTTCAGTAAATTCGCGAGCGTTCGCGGATTGCGAATTTACCGAAAATCCGCAAAATCTGCGAGCGGAACGGATTTTCCGCCCATGCTTAATTTGCATATAGCCATGTCTGAACTGGGGTGGTGGAGTGAGCTAAAGAATGGTGATGGATTAAACCCAGATCAGTTGACTGGGGGTGAGTGTTTGATTTGCTCAAACGCTCCGTCCATCATCCCCTTTTGTATCGCTTTGTTCGCCCTAAGTTGGCAGGGTATGCTCAGACGTGAGTCCCTTGCTCACTTGGCCACTGGATTCAAGATAGCCTGGCTGATGAGGATTATGAATCCGAAACCGGTCCCAGGATGCTTGTTTACGGTCCAGGGAAGACATGGCTTGGCAGTTCGGGCTGGACTGTTCTCATGAGGTACGGGGTCAGGCTGATTTGCATATGGCCATGTCTGAACTGGGGTGGCTAAGTGAGCTAAAGAATGGTGATGAATTAAACCCAGATCAGTTGACTGGGGGTGAGTGTTTGATTTGCTCAAACGCTCCGTCCATCATCCCCTTTTGTATCGCTTTGTTCGCGTTAAGTTGGCAGGGTATGCTCAGACGTGAGTCCCTTGCTCACTTGGCCACTGGACTCAAGATAGCCTGGCTGATGAGGATTATGAATCCGAAACTGGTCCCAGGATGCTTGTTTACGGTCCAGGGAAGACATGGCTTGGCAGTTCGGGCTGGACTGTTCTCATGAGGTACGGGGTCAGACTGATTTGCATATGGCCATGTCTGAACTGGGGTGGCTAAGTGAGCTAAAGAATGGTGATGGATTAAACACAGATCAGTTGACTGGGGGTGAGTGTTTGATTTGCTCAAACGCTCCGTCCATCATCCCCTTTTGTATCACTTTGAGAATCATTCTCAGCACAAAACAGTATTGTGCTACAAGCGCTATACCCAAGGGGATGCTCGAGCCCTCAAAGGCCTGTGATGATTTCCTCTCCCTTCCTGGGTCTATTGTCTGGGCTTCCCTTAGTCGTCCAGGTGCCCCCTCTCATCCACAGCTCAATGACCACCTTTGGCTACCCTCACAGGAGCAAGCCTTCTGGCAGGCTCCATTAAAAAATTCAAAGCAAGACAATCAAAACTAATTATTCAATTGGTATTCTTAGATTGGATTACCTAAATGCTGATTTGCGATTTAAATTAAATACAATTTATTTTCCTAATTGATGTTAGTGGAATGGTAATTTCAGCAGTGCTGTCATGAGTATGTCTAGTATTTTTCAAACACAGCAGCAAGACTTCAGGCAGGTAATATGCAACAATTCAGAACATGAATAGTAATTAATATTCCGATTCTAAGCATTTTATTGATTGGCTCATATTGGATTGCCTTTATGCCACACGTTTGGTCTAAATACCATTGAAGAGAAGTTAGTGGACAAGCTCTTTAACCAATGTTGTTCACATTTAAACAAGCCCTCCTGTTGATCCCTGCACCAGGTGGCAGGCACCTTGATGGATTAAACCCAGATCTGTTGACTGGGGGTGAGTGTTTGATTTGCTCAAATGCTCCGTCCATCATCCCCTTTTGTATCGCTTTGTTCGCCCTTGGTTGGCAGGGTATGCTCAGACGTGAGCCCCTTGCTCACTTGGCCACTGGATTCAAGATAGCCTGGCTGATGAGGATTATGAATCCGAAACCGGTCCCAGGATGCTTGTTTCCGGTCCAGGGAAGACATGGCTTGGCAGTTCGGGCTGGACTGTTCCCATGAGGCACAGGGTCAGGCTGATTTGCATATGGCCATATCTGAACTGGGGTGGCTAAGTGAGCTAAAGAATGGTGATGGGTTAAACCCAGATCAGTTGACTGGGGTTGAGTGTTTGATTTGCTCAAACGCTCCGTCCATCATCCCCTTTTCTAACACTTTGTTCGCCCTAAATTGGCAGGTTATGCTCAGACATGAGTCCCTTGCTCACTTGGCCTCTGGATTCAAGATAGCCTGGCTGATGAGGATTATGAATCCAAAACCGGTCCCAGGATGCTTGATTCTGGTCCAGGGAAGACATGGCTTGGCAGTTCAGGCTGGACTGTTCCCATGAGGCACAGGGTCAGATTGATTTGCATAGGGCCATGTCTGAACTGGGGTGGCTAAGTGAGCTAAAGAATGGTGATGGAATAAACCCAAATCAGTTGACTGGGGGAGAGTGTTTGATTTGCTCAAACGCTCCATTCATCATCCCCTTTTGTATCGCTTTGTTCGCCCTAAGTTGGCAGGGTATGCTCAGACGTGAGTCCCTTGCTCACTTGGCCACTGGATTCAAGATTGCCTGGCTGATGAGGATTATGAATCTGAAACCGGTCCCAGGATGCTTGTTTCCGGTATGAGGTACGGGGTCAGATTGATTTGCATATGGCCATGTCTGAACTGGGGTGGCTAAGTGAGCTAAAGAATGGTGATGGATTAAACCCAGATCAGTTGACTGGCGGTGAGTGTTTGATTTGCTCAAAAGCTCCCTCCATCATCCCCTTTTGTATCACTTTGTTCGCCCTAAGTTGGCAGGGTATGCTCAGACGTGAGTCCCTTGCTCACTTGGCCACAGGATTCAAGATAGCCTGGCTGATGAGGATTATGAATCTGAAACCGGTCCCAGGATGCTTGTTTCCGGTATGAGGTACGGAGTCAGATTGATTTGCATATGGCCATATCTGAACTGGGGTGGCTAAGTGAGCTAAAGAATGGTGATGGGTTAAACCCAGATCAGTTGACTGGGGTTGAGTGTTTGATTTGCTCAAACGCTCCGTCCATCATCCCCTTTTCTAACACTTTGTTCGCCCTAAGTTGGCAGGTTATGCTCAGACATGAGTCCCTTGCTCACTTGGCCGCTGGATTCAAGATAGCCTGGCTGATGAGGATTATGAATCCGAAACCGGTCCCAGGATGCTTGATTCTGGTCCAGGGAAGACATGGCTTGGCAGTTCAGGCTGGACTGTTCCCATGAGGCACAGGGTCAGATTGATTTGCATAGGGCCATGTCTGAACTGGGGTGGCTAAGTGAGCTAAAGAATGGTGATGGAATACACCCAAATCAGTTGACTGGGGGAGAGTGTTTGATTTGCTCAAACGCTCCATTCATCATCCCCTTTTGTATCGCTTTGTTCGCCCTAAGTTGGCAGGGTATGCTCAGATGTGAGTCCCTTGCTCACTTGGCCACTGGATTCAAGATTGCCTGGCTGATGAGGATTATGAATCTGAAACCGGTCCCAGGATGCTTGTTTCCGGTATGAGGTACGGGGTCAGATTGATTTGCATATGGCCATGTCTGAACTGGGGTGGCTAAGTGAGCTAAAGAATGGTGATGGATTAAACCCAGATCAGTTGTCTGGCGGTGAGTGTTTGATTTGCTCAAAAGCTCCGTCCATCATCCCCTTTTGTATCACTTTGTTCGCCCTAAGTTGGCAGGGTATGTTCAGACGTGAGTCCCTTGCTCACTTGGCCACAGGATTCGAGATAGCCTGGCTGATGAGGATTATGAATCTGAAACCGGTCCCAGGATGCTTGTTTCCGGTATGAGGTACGGAGTCAGATTGATTTGCATATGGCCATGTCTGAACTGGGGTGGCTAAGTGAGCTAAAGAATGGTGATGGATTAAACCCAGATCAGTTGACTGGGGGTGAGTGTTTGATTTGCTCAAACGCTCCGTTCATCATCCCCTTTTGTATCGCTTTGTTCGCCCTAAGTTGGCAGGGTATGCTCAGACGTGAGTCCCTTGCTCACTTGGCCACTGGATTCAAGATAGCCTGGCTGATGAGGATTATGAATCTGAAACCGGTCCCAGGATGCTTGTTTCCGGTGTGAGGTACGGGGTCAGATTGATTTGCATATGGCCATGTCTGAACTGGGGTGGCTAAGTGAGCTAAAGAATGGTGATGGATTAAACCCAGATCAGTTGACTGGGTGTGAGTGTTTGATTTGCTCAAACGCTCCGTCCATCATCCGCTTTTGTATCACTTTGAGAATCGTTCTCAGCACTAAACAGTATTGTGCTACAAGCGCTATACCCAAGGGGATGCTCGAGCCCTCGAAGGCCTGTGATGATTTCCTCTCCCTTCCTGGGTCTATTGTCTGGGTTTCCCTTAGTCGTCCAGGTGCCCCCTCTCATCCACAGCTCAATGACCACCTTTGGCTACCCTCACAGGAGCAAGCCTTCTGGCAGACTCCATTAAAAAATTGAAAGCAAGACAATCAAAACTAATTATTCAATTGGTATTCTTAGATTGGATTACCTAAATGCTGATTTTCTATTTAAATTAAACAGAATTTATTTTCCTAATTGATGTTAGTGGAATGGTAATTTCATCAGTGCTGTCATGAGTATGTCTAGTATTTTTCAAACACAGCAGCAAGACTTCAGGCAGGTAATATGCAACAATTCAGAACATGAATAATAATTATAAATAATCTGATTTTAAGCATTTTATTGATTGGCTTATATTGGATTGCCTTTATGTCACACGTTTGGTCTAAATACCATTGAAGAGAAGTTAGTGGACAAGCTGTTTAACCAATGTTGTTCACATTTAAACAAGCCCTTCTGTTGATCCCTGCACCCTGTGGCAGGCACCCTGTGGCAGGCACCTTGAGGTAGGCACCTTGAGGTAGGCACCTTGAGGTAGGCACCTTGAGGTAGGCACCTGGTGGCAGGCACCTGGTGGCAGGCACCTTGAGGTAGGCACCTTGAGGTAGGCACCTTGAGGTGCCTGCCACAGGGTGCTGGGATGTACTGCACCTCTGCACTTAACAATGCGAGCATGCATTCCATTCAGAATGCATGCTCCCATAGTCAAGTATAGGATTGCGACCGAACAGGGTTTGTTTGCATCCTACTTGCAGGTCTGTAACCGACGACAGGACGTCGGTCAGTTACAGTTTGATGTACCTAAAAATCCTCATACTCCTTCTCAGGGGTCTTACCAATAAGTAGTCCATCCAAAAGCAGCAAATAAATCAACAGAGAATCTGAAATATGAAAAGACATCTTTATTACAATTAATTGTGAGGCTACGTCGCCCAGTCACACCTAAAGCAACTGGATGAGGCAGTCTGCCTGACTGGTCTCCGCACAGACCTTTTATACAATTTATTATGCCCTAGGCACACATTCTTTCTTTGAAGTAAATTATTGTTGGTCACTCCCAGGACGTGCACACAAAGCACTGTATGATGACAAACCCACTTTCAAGATAAGTCCAGGCCATAAACAATGTCCACATAATGCGTACATTCTCCAGCTGACAAGGCCGGATACACCCAAAACATTAAGAACACAGCCCATGTCATAAATAGCTCGTGGAGGCAGGAACAGGAACAGATGGAAGTAAGACAGGCACGTTTGAGTGTAGTAAATCTTTACAATGTCCTGTGCTCTGATCTATAATCTTGATCAGCAAAAGGGCAGGAACTGGCTTGGCAAGGTTAGCCTCAAGCAACAGGGTCAGCTTTCGTCAGGTCATGCAGAAGTCAGCACAAACCCATGCTAAGGTTATGTCCTTAAATACTTGTTCTCCCATGGTGAGAGCCTACTGTAAGGGCAATGAACAAAATGGCTGCTATTCACAAGATGGAACCCAAGGGTTCAAACAGAACCTTCAAATACTCAGTGAATCCATTGGTGTAACATGATGAAAACACTCATGCATACCGCATTCGTCATTTGTGGTTCGCTGATACCAAATTCATAACAGAATCATGATATTTAAAACACAGGTTCAGAATTTTCAGAACCACAAGTTGCTGACCAATGTCGGACGGACTCCGGTCCGTCCGATATTGGAATCGGGCCCTTAGTGTGATGGAAAGAGAGCCACAGTTACTCACCTGTTTAGCATGGGTTCATTTTAATACCACCCATCCAGAAGAAAAGGTGCTCCTCTTGATTTAACCTG
The DNA here is from genome assembly GCF_964263255.1 of Lissotriton vulgaris. Lineage (NCBI taxonomy): Eukaryota > Metazoa > Chordata > Amphibia > Caudata > Salamandridae > Lissotriton > Lissotriton vulgaris. The sequence goes on from NC_141694.1 coordinate 1,842,911,083, forward strand.
TTTGTTAGGCTCTGCCGACGATCCATTGCTGGCAAATGGAAATGTTAGTGGCGGTATCTGTGGGCTAAAGTCTTCTAGTAAGAACGCCTCAAGGATGTGCGCTCCTTCTGGTGTCAAGTAACTCCTCCATATGGTAGGTAGTCTCCAGTGGTGACTTACTGCATGTTGTCTGCTTAATGCCCATGAGTGAACTTCAGTTCTGGCCCCAGCCCTTCTACTCTGTCTCCTGATCCTCTCTTCCTGGTGGTAACGGGCTGCGTGCGCCCACAGCCTATGCACATCTGGTGGCCTGAAAGGATCTGGTACCCGGATGTTCCTCTGATCCAGGCTGGGCCTGGGCATAATTTCAATCATGCCAGAGTAATGGGCTCCACTTGTCATGTTGCATTGCATTTAGCGCAATTTAATAGCGCATATTCACAATTGCGTCCATTTTGTACGTGAAGGGACATCTTTGCACTAAGAAAATAGAGCTAAATGCAGAATTACTCTTCTCCTATAATTCCACATAATTTTGCTGAATTTATGGGTAATTTGTGTGATTACACGACATAGATTTACGCAAGTTACGGCCGCCCCAAGCCCAGGCCATTCTGGAAGGCTGGGAACCAATGAATACTAGAGTCCCTAAAAGTGCCCCTTCCTTCAGTGATGATAACGGGTCCCTCCCATCCACACCAAGCTGGATGGAGGCCACACTGGGCCGCAGCACGTGCTCCCTTTGGAGACCAGCACTAACCCTCAGACGGAAAGTTTCAGTCATGCACGGCCATGCACACGCGCTCAGCCGATGGGACATCAACAGTGTCTCTTTCAGACCGGAAACCATCACCTCATCAGCTCTTGCATCATGCTTTCTCCATGGAGGAGAGACATTGTTAGCTTCCTCCCAGAGCTACAGTGTCTCTTTCAGACCGGAAACCATCACCTCATCAGCTCTTGCATCATGCTTTCTCCATGGAGGAGAGACATTGTTAGCTTCCTCCCAGAGCTACAGTGTCTCTTTCAGACCGGAAACCATCACCTCATCAGCTCTTGCATCATGCTTTCTCCATGGAGGAGAGACATTGTTAGCTTCCTCCCAGAGCTACAAACAGAGGTTGAGTCAGTGTCAGGATAAGGGTTAGTCGTGGGATTAACATCGTTACTAGTGTTAGGTTTTCTGAGAAAATGGCATTTCATATAAGTTAAAGAGTAACTTTTAAGTAAGCTTTAGGTTTAGGGTTCGGGTAAGGGTTACAGGATTGAGTGTATTTGTTAGCATTTGAATGTTTTGTGTGACGCTGCGTAAAAAAACCTGTTTAGTAGCAAAGGAATTTGTAGAAGTTTTTTTCTGCTTATAGCTAATTTTAAAACAATTGTCAGGGAGAAGAGAGGGTGGTTGGCGTTGGTAAAATGGAGTAACTCTTCCCTGACACAGTGTAACATCTTCTATGTCTGTTACAGAAACTGTTACATTTACTGGTTCCACTGTGTGCCTCTGTGTTGTGACCTTGGAGCACAATTGTAGCTTGAAAGCCACAGGCCAGGCTGAAAAGTTATCTTATTTTTCAAATATAGATTACTAACACTTTGTGGTGCCATCCTAGAGAAATATACTTTTTGGAGTTTAGCGAAAGCTACTGATAAAATCCCAACATTAGGCTTTTTCTAAAAGTTAGTTTTGGTATAGATAAGAAGGCATTGAACTGTTTAGCCAATGCAGTTTCAGTTTGTGAATCACTGTCCTGGGAATTCACTCTAAATGCAAATCTGACTGTCTGGAACCAAAGCTGTAATAGCCCTCTTGCTCCAGTAGATGGAAGTCTGTTTACTTCCTGTAAAGGGTCAAGATCAATGGGTAGTTTGTCCAGGGCTCCATCTCTTGGGTAACACACAGACCAGCCTTGGAGGCAGCCTCTGCCAACCCAGGGAAGAGAGTGCATTGCCAGCCAGGAGTGAAGGTTTCATGCAACAGGTCCTGCCAGAAAGTTCTTAAAAGCCCCCACTCAGAGGGAAGTGCTGCAGACCGGCCTGGATGCAGTCAGTCTGTCTCCACCCGATACCCAAGAGTGTCTCTAAGTCCGAGCACCTGCATCATGTGATGACATCAGGGGGCACAAGAGCTGAGATTATTTTTCATCACAGCAAATGATAGACTGCAATTTTCTGGCAGTATTGGACCCTATGTACAAAACTTGGAGAAGAAAAGTTAATCACATAGTACCTGGGCCCAGCCCCAAAGTTATTTTATTTTGCAGACCTTCCTAACTGATGGAGGATTCTGACTCGCTAAAACTATCTAGCGTGAATGTATTGCCTGATTTAGAGGAGGCAGAAATATATAATCTGCCTAAAGACGTTGGGTTCCCTTTCCACACCACTGAAGGCAACACCACACTATTCTGATGCATACTTCTTTTTTTTTTTTTTAATATATTTATTTTTATTAAATAAAACAAGCAAGGCAAACACAATATACATAGCGCTTCGCTCACATGAGGTCAGGTAGACAGTACATCAAGTAATAAGCAATCATTGTAGGGAAGGAGGAGCACAAGGGAGAGACAATAAGCAAACAATATTACACACAGTGAATGTGGGGTCAGGGGGAGAGTGGGATATCAATGTCATCTACTGCAGGTGGTGTACATATGTCACCTCGAAACCTATTCCATTGCCCCCAGATTTTTTGCCATTTCCGAGGGCGGCCCCGGGCCAGATACACCGTTTTTTCCCGGAACATGCACCAATCCATGTTTTCCTTCCACATCTCAACCGTAGGTGGTCTTTGGGACCCCCACAGTTGTGCGATATCACGTTTAGCAATCATGGCCCCTAGGGTCGCCCACTGGGTCTGGGCCACGTTATAATCTGTGGGTTCCCAGACGTTTAGCAAACAGCGTCTGGCCTCCGGTAGGAGAGGGACACTCCGTAACTTCTTCCATTACTTCATACACCCCATTCCAATAAGCCACCATATCAGGACATTCCCAGATAATATGTAGAAATGTCCCCACTAGACCACATCCCCGCTTACACAAACCCTCATCGGAGAAGCCCATGTGAACCAGACGGGGGCCCGTGACATACACCCTATGAAGGATCTTAAGCTGGACAAGCCGAAGTCTCGCTGGAATCGCAACCTCCTTGGGAGAGGAAATCGCCGACTGCCAGTCTTCGTCATCTAATTCAAGACCGTCCCGGACCCAGAGATCACGCAAAGGCAACTGAAGATCCGACCTATCATTAATCAGCTTTTTATATACAAGGGAGATTGTACTATCCGGAACATGGCCATCTAGCAATCTATCTTCCAGGGAGGACGACTCGGGTATCGCCTCCCCCACCGAAAAGACAGACAACAAAGCATTGCGGACCTGAACATAGCGGAAATGTTCCGAGTTCCCCAATTCAAACTCCTTCTTTAACGTATCTAACGACTTCACTTGTCCCTTGACCCACAGGTCTCTCACCTTGCTAATGCCAATGAGGTCCCATCTATCGAACACTTTTGTCTTCCAAAGAGTACCAAGCCTATCTGAGTCAAAAAGTGGGGTCGCTAAAGTTAGGCGGTCCTTCCAACCCATAGAAGCAGTTGCATCATGCCATACGCGAACCGCTGTCCCAGTAGGTCCGGACAATGACCTGACCACTGACTTCGAGTACAGTGCCCTATAGTAATTGCCCCCGGGCAACAACCATTTGTCCATAGCAAACGCGGGATTCAGTTCAGGATCATACATACCGTGGTTGATGGCCCCCAACTGAGACGCCCAATAATATCGCTTGATGTCCGGGAGGGTGATACCCCCATCGTACCACAGGAGCGTTAGTTTGGACAGCGCAATGCGAGGTTGACCGTCCCATATCAATTTCCCTTGGAGGCCCTCGATGTTACGAAAATAACTGGCGGGTCTATGTCAAGCGTGTTTTGGAGGGCGTATAAGAAGCGAGGCAAAGACCTCATCTTAAAAAGGGCCGCGCGTCCCAACAGCGAGAGTGGAAGCCTACGCCATCCCGCGACATCCTGCGGCAATCGAGTCAAAGGTGGGAGAAGATTAAGCTCATACCGGGCTACTGGGTCTGTAGAGACCCAAATACCCAGATATTTAAATCCCGTTTGTGTCACCTGTATGGGCAATTACGCGGTAGGAGGGGGGCATCGCCAGAAAGAACATATAAATGGTATTTTGCCCAATTGATAATTAAACCTGAGTTTCTACCGAAGGAGGCCAGGACATCACAGAAAACCATCAACGATTTCCTGGGCGAGGTGAGATATAGCAATATGTCGTCAGCATAGAGCGAAATGCGATCTTCATAATCAGTGGACCACCGAATACCCCTTATCGAGGGCTCCCAGCGGATCCAGGCGGCAAGGGGCTCCAGGACCAGGGCAAACAGGAGCGGTGACAGGGGGCCTCCCTGACGGGTACCACGCCCGAGACTAAACGGTACCGAAACTCGACCATTGACTACGATCTGGGCAAGCGGGTCTTCATAAAGAAGCCGGACCCAACCGATAAAGCCGGGACCGAAACCAAATTCAGCTAATGCAGCCCACAAATAAGGCCACTCAATGGTGTCAAAAGCCATCGTGGCATCCAAGGACGCCAAGATGACCGGCTCGCGCAACGTCCCAGCCCTCGCGAGACCTCCATGCAGACGCCTGAGATTCAACGCAGTGTTACGATGGGGAATAAAACCGGACTGATCCGGGTGGACCAGGTCACTAATGACAGTGATCAAGCGATTGGCCAGCACCTTTGCGAGAATCTTAGGCTCGGCGTACAAAAGAGATATAGGACGATACGACCCACACTTGTCCCTCGGTTTTCCTTCTTTATGTATAACAACAATCGTCGCAAGTCGCTGGTCTCGGGGGAGAGAACCACACTCGCGTGACTCCAAAAACATATCTCTCAAATAGGGGGCTATCTTATCAGGTCGCAACTTGTATAGCTCTATCGGCAGCCCATTAGGACCCATGGCCTTACCAGACCGCAAGGAGCGGATCGCAAGGGCGACCTCATAGGCGGTTAGTGTGCTGTCCATTCGCTCTCTATCAACGTCCGAGAGATTCGGCAATGCAATGTCACGCAACAACAAATGAGAGTCCTCCTCCGGCCTATCCAACACGGGGGATTATACCGTCCGAAAGTGACCAGCAATGCACTCAACAATCTCTACCGGGTCTGAGACCCGCACACCACTCACCCTCTCAATCTCAGGCACGACCCGACTAGCCCTGTCCTTCTTGTCCAACCATGCTATCAATTTACCTGCTTTATCTCCCACGTCATATAGACGACCCTGTTGCTCTCGACTCATGGCCTTAGCAGCATCTGTAACTAGAGCCCTATATTCCAACTGTTTCAATCTTAACATATGTGTCTTCGCACGGGTTACCTCCTGTTCCAGGTCCAACTCAAGGTCCGCTATTTCAGTTTTAACAGTAACCAACGCCTCATTGTTCAGTTTTTTAACACCAGCAATCAAAGACAGGGCTTGACCCCTGAGAACTGTTTTAAAAGCCTCCCAAAGCGACACTGCAGACGAGACAGAGCCCTCATTTTCTGAAAAATATAGATCAAGTGACTTTATCAAATTGTTACGAGTTTTAGGATTACGGAGATACCAAGGGTTGATCGGGCCACCCGCCCCTCGGTCCCGGAAGACAATGCAATTCGAAGCCACAGAGGAGAGTGATCAGAAATTCCTCGGGCCATATGTTTAACCTCAGCGACAGAAGCCGCCTGTGCAGCAGGCACCAGTATGTAATCAATCCTCGAAAGGCTACCATGGGCACCGGAGTGGAACGTGTATTGCCGCTGAGTGGGATGCAACAGTCTCCAACAGTCTACAAGGCCTAAGGTATCGATGAGACCACAAAGCCAATTCTGCGCCCCCTTAAGGTCTCTAGGTGGATGTCTATCAAAAATACCAGACACAACCACATTAAAATCACCACCCAATATCAATGACCCCACGGGTAGAGCCAGGAGAACCCGCCCCAGATCCGCGAAGGTAGTGGACTGCAGACCGGGAGGGACATATACGGATACCAGGGACAGGGTCCTACCCTCCCAACGACCAGTAAAGACGGCATAGCGCCCTCTATCATCGATCTATCACCATTGCATCTACCTCCAACGGGAGAGAGTTGTTAATAAGAATGCCCACCCCTCGGGAGCCTGAGGAAAACCCTGCATGAGCGGCCAAACGATACCCCTTCCTATTCATAGCATAGCATGTATTTCAAATCAAGTGAGTTTCCTGTAGTAGGACCACATCAGGGGAATGACGTTTTAACTGCTGCAGTACCACCCCACGTTTTATCCTATCCCTCAGCCCATTCACATTCCAGCTCAGAAGTTTCAATCCCCTACCCCCCATCCCACACAAGAAAGAAAATCCAACCCCAAAAGGAACCCAGCGCTCTAATCAAAAAGTCTCGCAATACATTGCCTTGCAGAAAACAAAACTGAAAAAACAACACAACCCCCCTCCTCCCCACCAAACAACCCGTTACAACACCCCCCACCCTGCACCCCTGCATAAGACTAGAAAGCCACCCCAACTTGCAGTGTGCCTGTCGCCCCCACATCTAAACTAATCTACAGAAAGTCAAGCAGAGGAGGAAAACGACCCCCCAATAGCCCCGCAACCCCTCGAGATGCCTCACAAAATCACATTACACAATTAGTGCGCCACAGTTCGAAGCTTCCAGAATACCCCAGAAACCAGTCAATGATCAGGCTTATTCCTGGTCCATCGATTCGCCCTCCGCGCCACCACTCTGCCTGCCCTGCGGATGATGGGCCGGAAGAGTATCAAGCCAGTCGGACACTACGTCTGGTCTGTTGAAAAAATAAGTCCGCTCTGCATGTTCAATACGCAACTTGGCCGGAAAAAGCATGGCGTATTTGAGGCCCATCTCCCGGAGTCTCCTTTTCACCCCAAGAAAACCAAGTCTCTGTTTCTGCACGGCTTGGGTAAAGTCTTGATAAAAACTGATGGTAGTGTTCTCAAACTTTATGGGACCGCCAGTACGCGAAGCCTGCAGGATAGCGTCTCTGTCGCGGAAATTGAAAATTCGTACTATAATAGGCCGCGGCGGGGCACCCGTCTTGGGTTGGCAACCCGGAACTCTGTGAGCTCGTTCCACAGTGAAAAAATTGCTCAGTCCCTTGGGTGCAAGCTGATTCATGATCAGGTTCTCCACAAAAAGATCAGTTGCTGAATCCTCCGCCATCTCCGGAACTCCTATAATACAGACGTTATACCGCCTAGACCTTCCTTCAAAATCCTCCAGCCGACGTGCAAGGAGGTCATTGGAAGCCCTTAGGTTGCGAACATCCGTCTGTATCTCAACGACGTCGTCCGTCAGGCTAGAAGTCGTAATATCCAGCGATATAAACTTTTCGTTGGTTTTCGCTAGGTCTGTGCGGATCAAATTCACATCAATCGCCACAGTGTCAAGTTTATGGGCAAGAGTCTCCATTTGCCCTCCGAGGGACGATCTGATCTCATCAATGGCGGCCATGACGTCTTGCAGGGTAGGCTCCGTCGCTGAGGTCAATGGATCTTTCGCTCCTTCCTGCGACCTACCCGGTCCACTGGGCGACACCTTAGCCTGGGCATAGCGGTCCATGATGTTGGTTTGGGTATAGCTGCCCCGCCGAGTAGCCTGCTTGTCCCCCTCCGGCTTTCCCGACATCGTGGAGACAGTGAAAATAATTTCAAACTGGGACGGGGGATAGAAGCGTAATCAAGAGGCTAAGTGGAAGGCCATGTCCGGCAACGGTCGACCTTGGTAGAAAGATGGAGATCTCTGAGGTCCCTCGGGCAGCAGTGCAGAAACCGCAATATTTGGTCTGTCCAGCAGACGAAAAACGAAAGTGAAAGTAAGCCTCAGGCCGATGTTGTTCAACTACAACTCGGGCACCATGCCAGCTCCACTAATAACAGCAATGCCTTTGCACACAACACACTCAGTAATAAGACAGTATTTTCAGTAGTCAAAACAGTTTGTGGAAGGAGCCAGTAAGTAAGACAATCAGATTCAATTCAGGTGTAACAGAAATCGTTGTAGGTTTATTGGTTCCACAACCAGCCAACGCATGTTTCGTTGCGTGGGAACAAAATCACTGCGACTCCTCAGGGCTGTTTAGAAGACCTAACAGTCTATAGGTCTGAATATTGGGAAAGTTCATGGTCAACTTTTCATAGGTGATTCTATACGTCCCAGCTGGGTACGTGTTGTGGTAAAAGGAAGCTCTTGATAGCAAAAGATCCGGTGATACGAACACGGCGAGCCGGGAATCATAGGAGGAGGGATACTAAATACGAAATATTTTTGTAGAATCGCGCCACACACGCGTAAAACAGTCTTGAAGATTTAATCCCCTCCCGGCTACAACCTCCACTGAATACCCCTAAAGCACCACAGCGCTTGCTCTGAGAGACCCGGTCTCTGAGAATCTGACACTTGGATCGGGAACATATATTTTTCAGGAACCTTACGGTACGAGTCAACATACTGGACGCAACTTACCGGATCTTTTGCTAACAAGAGCTTCCTTTTACCACAACACGTACCCAGCTGGGACGTATAGGATAACCTATGAAAAGTTGACCGTGAACTTTCCCAATATTCAGACCTATAGACTGTTAGGTCTTCTAAACAGCCCTGAGGAGTCGCAGTGATTTTGTTCCCATGCGACGAAACACGTGTCGGCTGGTTGTGGAACCAATAAACCTACAACGATTTCTGTAACACCTGAATTGAATCTGATTATCTTACTTACTGGCTCCTTCCACAAACTGTTTTGACTACTGAAAATACTGTCGTATTACTGTGTGTGTTGTGTGCAAAGGCATTGCTGTTATTATTGTTATGTAAGTTAGTTTAGTAACTTAGCTTGAGCGGTTAGGGGGGTCTTTTCCGTTCGCCGGCTTGCACCACATTGAACCTGAGAACTAGCATACACTAGCGTCCGCCGTCCACACTAGGTAGACCGCCCTTCAATTTTCTGAAGTACTAAAAACCCCATGCCTGTTTTTTAACCATGACAACTCCACAACCGGGCATCACGGAGGCGCAGGCCGCGATCTTCAAGTCGTCATAACTCTGGCTCCCGTGGTCCGATCCTGATTCTGGTTGCAGTATTCGCGTCACCAGTGGTTTGTCTTCACGGGGACATATATGAAAGTCAGGATAAGCTACAGGATATATGCGGGAGGTTGCGAGGGTCTCGGGAGCCCTTTGCTCACGCGGCCATCTTGGTTGCGCGCAAAGCTCCTCCCCTGATGCATACTTCTAATTGCTGATTCATCACCTTAGAATATTCCCCAGTAGCCGACTCGATCTGGAGTTATTTTCATAGCACTGCTCCACTGTACGGCCAGGTGGTGTCATATGGCTCCATGCTGGTTCCACACCAGCCAGAAGTGACAGAGCACAGCCACTTCCTCAAATCCATTCCTTTCATTCCGGTCGTTTGGCGTGGGTCAGGCACTCCACTCCTGATTTTGTCAGGTTTCTAACGACTTCCAAAATATTTTCACAGTGTGCTAGTCAACGGTGTTCCCACCAGAAACGACAGGTTGTGGACCACCTCCAGGGGTTGACTATAGATCAGTAGAAGTCATACCTGATTCTTTTTAAGAGGCTTTGATTCATTGGGACAGTACTGAACACAGTTGAGATCAGGGTTCTTCCTCCTCAGCAACGAGTCTAAGTATTCGGGCGATGACCCTGATGTTTCAGACTCAGTCCTGGATCATGGTGAGAGTAGCTCTGAGGCTTCTTGGTCCTGTGCATCCTGCTCATCAACCATGCCCGGTGGCACGTGCGTGCTCTGCAAAGGAACTTAAAGTTCCCATGGGCTCAGCATCAAAGCAACATCCAGATCTCGAGGGAGACAGCTCACGATCTACAGCGGAGGCTGCTGAAAGGCAGTTGTTCCATCCACAGGTCCCTCTCACTTTACCACCCAGAGCTGACGATGGTGATGGACTCATCACTGCTGGGCTGGGGAGGTAATCTGAGGTAGGTGGAGATCAGAGTACTTGGGTCTTTAGCAGGGGCAGGCTGCACATCAGTCTGCTGAAGCGGTGGAACATTTGTCTTGCTCTGAAGGCCTTTCTTCTGTTCATCAAGAGGAGGCTGGTGCAGGTTCTCATGGACAATACCACTGACATGGTGGAGCGGGGTCATGCGCCAGGATGTTTTGCATCTCTGGAGGTTGTTGGAACGTTGGAAATCTTTGTGATCACAAATCATCTTGGAGGGTCTTTGATGCCAGAGAGGACAAACTAAGCAGACGTCTGGCAGATCACAAGTGGCATCTGCATCCCAAGGTGGCGCTGGGTGTCTTCCAACACTGGGGAGAACCTGGCAAGATCTTTACATCACCGTTCAAAATACGTAATGTCAACAATTCTGTATGTTGGAGTTCCCCCACAAATGCTTATTAGGTGATGCAATCCCGGCTGGAATGGTCTACGGGGCTCCTGTGTGCCTTCTCGCCTCTACCTCTTATGTCCTAAGTTCTGAAGAAGACCAGGAGTGACCGGGCCAGGGTTGGTCGTAGAGTGGGCCAGGAGAGAGAGGGACTGCTGAGTATGAGCATTGGCCTTCAGATCAGCCTGCCACTGCACGACGAGCTCGTGTCTCAGCAACAGGGCAGGTTTCTCCACCTGAATCTTTTCAATCTACACTTACATGTGTTAAGATTAAACAGTGGTAATTAACTGCATTTGATTTGCTACCTGAAGCGGTGGATGTTATACTTGCTACCAGGCTCCCTTTCATAAAATCCATTTATGCTGAATGCTGGCAGGGTCGGACTGGCCTATAGGGCAACCAGGCAGTGCCTGACGGATTGGTGCATGGGATGGCTGTGCATGGGATGGTTTTGTTGGCTGGTTCTATGGTCAGGTGGGCCTGTTTTTATTATTGATTGCCTTATATAACCACTTTTTAACTATCTGCTTATCCTAAAGAAGTTATCTTTTATTTTGGTTCTGTGGCCTATTTGTTGCCCCGTCCGACCCTGAATGCTGGGACAAGTTTTTAACCTTGTGTGGTGTTCACAACACTGACCTCCAATCCATCACCAGCATTCTTCGCTCCCCTTCACCCCTTGATGGAGGAGGGGATGCTTCATAGGTTGGACCCCAAAAGGGCTTTAATCTTTTATATAGCTTGTTGTCCGTTCAGGTTGAAGAAAATCTCCGTCAAGCATGGAGTGCCTAAGGCTCCTCTTCAAGTCCCGCATTATTTCATATCTATAAGGCACCATTGGCCACACTCATAAGACACTTGGCTTTAATCTTGTATCTTGTTCCAATGATGCACAGAAAATTGTAGCCATCTCTACAAACCTTGATGACTCCAAAGTTAATTTTGCCAAATGTATGAACAGGGTGACACAGCGGACGAATGTGAAGGGACTCAAACTGAATGGCAACAAAACAGAGATTTTACCCTTTGGCAATCATTTCTGGTCTTGGTCTCTGGAATGATGTCCGCACAACCAGAAGCCCTAACCATGGGCAAAATCTTGATGTCATCAATTTCCAGGTAACCTTCACTGAACAAATTAACAGTATTGCCAGTACTTGCTTTGCTACTCTCAAGGCGCTGAGTAAAATCCTACCTCTTATGCCTGTATCTTCTCGTCGCATAGATGTTCAGGCTCTTGTAGTTTCTAGAACGGCCTACGGAAACTCACTGTCTCTAGGCACCCTCTACCAAATTCTAAATCGACTTCAGGTCTTACAGAATGCTGCAGCCAGACACATTCTTTGTAGTCCAAAAACAGCATCAATTACAAGTCACCTAGATTCCCTGCACTGGTTCCCAGTGAGTGAAAGAAATATGTTTGAAGCCCTGTGTATCACCCACAAAGCTTTATACTGGGCTACCCCTTCTTACTTGGCAAAAAAGGTGGTCAAATACACCCCGGCCAGAAATCTTTGTTCCACCAACCAACATCTTCTTCAGGTACCAAAAATATTCCAGCCTAGAATGGAAGGCAGAACCATCTCTTAACGTATCCTCAAATGCTGGAATTCTGTGCCTCACAGCAGGAGAGAAATGAATAGTTGGATGCTTTATAGGAAACTTGATTGTTACATGTGAAGCTCTCATCTCCCCCTTCTTTGGCCGATTCTACCCAGTAACAGGACGCATCCAGTAGACAAGTGCTCCCCAAATCTATACTACTATTATAAAGAGAGAACTGTGTCCTTTGAGCCAGGTAAACTCGAAAAGTACACCACCAATCCAAACACCCAAGGCATCTTTGGAAACCTCAGGGCAAGCAGAAGGACATAGGCTATATAAAAATAAAAAATATACGTTCTTTAAAAAATTTAGGAATACAAAAAAGTAGTCCCTTGCAAGTAGCGCCGGTCGCAACGTGCGTGATGACATCAGGGAGCGCAGGGAGGAGCGGCGTTCAGGAGCTCATTCTGTCTCCCTGTGAATTGCTGAGCGGATCTACTTATAAATCCATGCCTTCATTTTGTGTTGCGGTGGGTGGGGGGCCTCTGACTGGGCTGGATTTGGTCATGCGTGGCTGCAACAGGTGGGGCAGCAGCATGCATGTGTAACCTTTTTTAAATTCCACCGCCACGTCGCCAGCCGCCTTATCATCAGGAAGCACACACGCACCGGAAACGGCAGTCCAGCACTATTATTTAAAGCCGGAGCGTGTCATGAAGTGTGCAGCACCAGATCTCGGGTAGGTATTTCTGCAATCAATGTCTCGTTTTATTGGCAGACACAACTTTTCTGAATAAAAAAGCAGACACTTTTCATGTAGCAGAGATGCTTTCTCCGCATCAGTGTTTAGTTACGGCAGTTCACTTCATGATTTAGAGTGACCCCAACTTTCACGCCTCGACGGTTGAGCTTTACCCGGAATCCCAGCAGGTCCCACATGCTGCAGACCTCACTCTACAACTTCTCCACATTGCCTGCTGTGCCCCGGAAACTTGCTTGGGTCAGAACTTCTGTCTCTGTGAGGGCGCACTCTATCCCTCACATACATTGTCACTGCTGCTGTGTCTCCCTTAATGAGGAGAGACCGCTTGACCAGATAGGATGTTTAGAGCTGTAAGGCAGCCAGGGAGCAGCTAACAGATTTGCAGCCATGCCTTGCTGGCCAAGCCCTTTTTACTTTGCATTGTAGGGGTTTTATTCCTGTAGCCCTTAGACATTGTTGAATGTATTCCGTGTGCGTGCTCTCTCCTCCCTCTCCCGCTATTACACTCAGGTACGGCCCGGCTCATTAACTATCATTTCGCAGACCAGGCCCAGTAATATTTACCGAGTACACTGCGCTGTGGTATCTATGTCCATTCACAGATGATTATCTGTTGATTTCTATGCCCTGGTGGGGTGCTTGGAGGTGTGCTGGTTCTGGGTGCACGGATGCATATGTGTTTCATTGTAGTCCTGCATTGGTGCCCGCTTTACTGTTTGCACGCACATTAGGCAGCACGTCTATGTGTAGATGTGGGCATTTTTGTTAGGTCTCGCCTGTCGATGCGCATGCGCATCGAGCAAGGCGAGACTATAGCGAGTTATCCACACTTTATCCACACTGCAAGGAATCGTGGCGATTCCTTGCAGTGCCCGTGACTTTTAAGGTCAATGCGCATGCGCATTAAGCTTATGCGCATGCGCATTGACCTTAAAAGTCACGGGCGCGTGCACGTCCGTGTTTGTTTACCCTTGCCTACTCTCTCTCTCCCCTCTCCGCCCCCGTTCCGCCCCCTCCCCTTCCCGCCGTGTCGCATTTCTCCTCCCCCCTCCTCTCCTCCCCTGCCTGCCTGCCGCATTTCTCCTCCCCCTCCCCTCTCTCCCCTCCGTCTCGTTTCACACACACCCTCTCCCCCGCTCCGCCCCCTCCCCGCCAACACCGCCTCGCGAGCTCGTCATTCCAAACCCACCCTCCCCCGCCTGACCCCAGCGCATTTCTCCTCCCCCTCATTGCTCCTACTACAAGCCTTTTCTAATGGATCATCAGAATCACGTTTGCGACTACTTCTTTCTACGGTGTCGTGCATATTTTCACAGCAGGAGTCTAGCTTCGTTCTGTACAGCGTTATATTTCCCCTGTCCCAGGCTCACTCCTCTGCGGGACGTGGGCGTGTTTCCAGCTGAAAGCGGGCTGGGCTGCCAAGGTACGGGGAACAAGCGCTCCCTGGCACCACATATTGCGATCAGCTGGTATCCCTTTTCCTCCAGAACATGCAGTGACTCTACGCATTGGCTGCAGTTAGATTACCTTTAAGGGCACGATTACCGATGTCGAACATAGACGGCCAGCCATCTTGAGAAGCTATTCTAAACGTAATTGAAAGATTGAGAAAACATCAAAACACGGCTTGGCTAATTCAATTCCTTTCTTAATTAGTGTTGTGTGTATAGGCTACTTTTTATTTATTTTCGGGAGTATCGTTTTTTTGTTGACAAGATTATGTATCTCGGATTACATCATAAAATGTTATTCCGGTCTAGCCACAATAGAGAACCGCATTACACATCTTCCGAGACTTTCTTTTACTTTTAGGTGGTTTTGAATCGGCCCCATTAAAACGGTTAGGCTTTTCACGTAGGCATAGACAGTCGCCATATTTGAGTAGATACGTTTGCCAATAGTTGTCTATCAAGTACTGTATGCAGTTTCTAGTGCTAAGGACGCTGCGCAGCACAAAGTGCATGTTTTCATTATACTCTGAAATGAAGCTTTTATAGAAAGGACGCGCAAGCGATTAAAGTCTGTTTCAAAGCACACTCAACAAAAACGGTCGCCTTGAATACTGTCGTTGGACGGGACCTCTGATTGTGTTCTGTAGTTGCTCTCATGTCCTAGACGCCTAAAGGCATGCTTGACGTTTTTAACCTCCAGCACTTTGCATGATGGGATGTTGAGTCCAGGCTTGCAAGTGTAAAAGCGAAACTGCAAGCCCCAAAATGCAGTTTGCGATCGTCTTGGAATCGGGACAGGCTGACGGCGCAGCAGATGGCGTGGGGCCACTAGACAGTTGGTCATGCTGAATCTAGTGTGCCCGCCTCCCATGGAGGCTGCCATTATGCCTTTTCTCTGGTGCTCTCGAGTCGTCTGCTCCGACCTGCCCCTTCCTCTGGGCCCTGGCACTCGGCGCAACCACGTTCTCCGCCTTTTACTCTTCCAGGCAGTTGCAGCCGTTGTCCCAGAGCACTCCTGTTTTGAGTGGGTGGTCGGTAACTTGATGCCCAGTTGTATAGAAGGGATGTGTTAGTAGGCACTGACTCATTTCCTGGAGTTTCATTAACAGAAGCCGAGAGGAGCTCCGCCCTGCTGTCGCCTCCCAGCTCCTTCTCTCTCTCTCCTCCAAAGGGGGTTATTAGAGCCAGTCTCTCGCTTTCCTGCCTCACTGTGAGTTGGCCTGGCAACAGGGCAGGGAGGAATGCTAGGGCTTTTGTCGGAGTTGACACTTTGGCAGGCTGCAGCAGGGTAAGCGTTTCATTACTTACACCTTATTCTTACTCATTCATGAACAGGGTGGAATTGCGGGCTCAATATGAGCAGGGTCGGTTTACCTGGGCTGTGGGGGATGAGTGTGAATTATTTGCCAAGGTAGCCCGGCGGTTTTAAATGAGGAACCACATCTTTATCAATAACACACCTTTTTCTTTCTGCACAAACAAATTATTTGTCGCGCCGCCAAGCTATAAGGTGCGTATACTTTGAAGGGTCTCCGATTTTAAAGCTATGGATTTTTATATTGGAATACTCTGGTGCGAGTTTACTTTTCCCTTCAAGATAGGAAAGTCTGTACTCTGATAGAGCGCCTTGATGCGAGAGTCTGGAGAGGGACGTCATGTCCTGCTGCCACTACATTGTCTACACCGCTGAATGAACCCTCACTCACCCTCACTCACCCTCACTCACCCTCACTCACCCACACTCACCCTCACTCACCCTCAACCCCCCACCCTCACCCTCACTCACCCTCACTCACCCTCAACCCCTCACCCTCAACCCCTCACCCTCACTCACCCTCTCACCCTCAACCCCTCACCCTCACTCACCCTCAACCCCTCACCCTCAACCCCTCACCCTCACTCACCCTCAACCCCTCACCCTCAACCCCTCACCCTCACTCAACCTCAACCCCTCACCCTCAACCCCTCACCCTCACTCACCCTCAACCCCTCACCCTCACTCACTCACCCTCACTTACCCTCAACCCTTCACCCTCAACCCTTCACCCTCAACCCCTCACTCACCCTCACTCACCCTCACTCACCCTCACTCACCCTCACTCACCCTCACTCACCCTCACTCACCCTCACTCACCCTCACTCACCCTCACCCTCACTCACCCTCACTCACCCTCACTCACCCTCACTCACCCTCACTCACCCTCAACCCCTCACCCTCAACCCCTCACCCTCAACCCCTCACCCTCAACCCCTCACCCTCAACCCCTCACCCTCACCCTCACTCACCCTCAACCCCTCACCCTCACCCACCCTCACCCACCCTCAACCCCTCACCCTAACTCACTCTCACTCACCCTCACTCACCCTCAACCCCTCACCCTCACCCACCCTCACCCACCCTCACCCACCCTCACTCACCCTCACTCACCCTCACTCACCCTCACTCACCCTCACTCACCCTCACTCACCCTCACTCACCCTCACTCACCCTCACTCACCCTCACCCACCCTCACTCACCCTCACTCACCCTCACCCACCCTCACTCACCCTCCCTCACCCACCCTCACTCACCCTCCCTCCCTCACTCACCCTCCCTCACTCACCCTCCCTCCCTCACTCACCCTCACTCACCCTCACTCACCCTCACTCACCCTCACTCACCCTCACTCACCCTCACTCACCCTCACTCACCCTCACTCACCCTCACTCACCCTCAACCCCTCACTCACCCTCACTCACCCTCAACCCCTCACTCACCCTCAACCCCTCACCCTCACTCACCCTCAACCCCTCACCCTCACTCACCCTCAACCCCTCACCCTCACTCACCCTCAACCCCTCAGCCTCACCCTCACCCTCACTCACCCTCAACCCCTCACCCTCACTCACCCTCAACCTCATGCTAAAGATTTACAAAAAAAACCATTAACAATTCTAAAAGCACTAACTCTAATGCTGCGAGACCTATTGCATTTCTAATGCTTGTTGTTGGTCTGTGTTCATGCATTAAATGCTTTCAACCATCCTGCTCCTCGCACAGGGTTACTATCCTCTTACACATTATTCGGCCCTCACGTGCCCCTTCTATGTTTCACACAGGACGTTCCCTCCACTTCTCTCTGCCCGCCGCCTCCCTGCATTGACGTGGGCATTAGCATCGAGGGCACAGATGATAGGGTTCCTGTGCATGGCGCGCTAGCAGAGCAGATATGAAGCGATGACAGCACAGTCTACACAATAAGACGGAGCCAGCATAGCAGGGAGCAACCATTACAGGGGCCAGAGCTCGGAGCTTTGCTGAGTAACAGCAGCGCACATAGACATCACTCTAAGAGAGGATCTGTACATTACAGGCAGCAGCTGAGCATGACGGGCAAAAAACATTAACGTAGGAAAGTAAAGTCACATACAGCATGCATGCAGAAATAAATGCACTAAGACCATTGCGTGTACACAGGACATACATGAAAAGAAACATAGACTCCCATGGACTCACAAATGAAATGGAGCCGTGTCTGTACACCGAGACAGCAAAGCAGCTGTAAATGCCACTTGCACCAATTCAACTCACAGGCAGGCACAAATTGGCAGCAGATGCAGGCACACATACAGTCTGCACCCGTAGAAATACTGCATACAAGCGCACATACATACACAAAAAGCGCCACCGACATTAGGGTGTTGTGGTGGGGGGAGAGAAAAACGATGGGTGAAACAATTTATTTTTTGCATTGTTGAGAGGAAGGGGTAAACTGCTAGAGACAGTAGAGAGAAATCAAGAGACAGACACAGAGAGTGAAAGAGGGTGCAAAGAAGAGAAAGGCAGACCTAAAGACATAGGGGTGTAGCTAGAGATAAAACGACAGAATACAGGCCTAGAAAGAGAGAAATACAGATACTTAGAGATAAAGTCAATGGAAAGCAAAGAGAAGAGACACAGAACGCGCCTGTAGACCACAATGTCATGCCTGGTGTGTAATGGAACTAAACTGGGTGTAATTGATAACATAAGAGAGAGAATAGATAGATAAATAATGCAAGAGAGATGAAGCAAAATTTAAAGAAAGATGTAGAGTCAGAATGAGAGAGAGGAGAGAGACAGAGAGTGTGTGGGAGACAGAAGTAATGGATTGTTAGAGAGAACGAGAGAGGGGGGTGAAACAGAGAGAGATGGAGCTAAGCAGAGCCAGAATGTGAGAGTGTGGCAGAAAGAAAGAGGGGTATAACAATTTGTTGAGCTAGAGCGAGAAGAAGAGGGACATGGGAAGTAAGACAGATAAAGGTCTGAGCATACATACAGTTATCTTCCATACTACTATTATAAAGAGAGAACTGTGTCCTTTGAGCCAGGTAAACTCGAAAAGTACACCACCAATCCAAACACCCAAGGCATATTTGGAAACCTCAGGGCAAGCAGAAGGACATAGGCTATATAAAAATAAAAAATATACGTTTGTTAAAAAATTTAGGAATAAAAAAAAAGTAGTCCCTTGCAAGTAGCGCCGGCCGCGACGTGCGTGATGACATCCGGAGCGCGGGGAGGAGCGGCGATCAGGAGCAAGAGGAGCTGCGGACAGGGGGGGAGGAGCGGCGAGCTGGGGACAAGCGGTGAGGAGCGCCGGAGCAGTGGAGTGGTAAACTCAGCAGCGCGGGGAGGAGTGGCGGCTGAGGTAAGTGATGCAGCCGCGGGTGCGCACTGAGGGACGGGCGTGGGCCATGAGTGCTCGCAAGCCTTTTACTCAAAGTCGGGACGTCGGGGGAAACAGCGGACAAGAGTCGCGGGTGCGCGCCGAGGGATGGGCGGCGGGACGGGCGGGGGCCATGAGTGCTCTGAAGCCTTTTCCTCAAAGTCGGGACGTCGGGGGGAACAGCGGACACGAGCGTGGGCAGAAGCGGCCAGGACCAACAAAACCGGAGCAAGGAAACACTGTAAGTACGCTCTGCTGCTCCCGGCCACTCTGCTGCGCCTCTCCTGCTGTGATGCTGCCCCCAGCCACCTTCTGCCCCGGGCAACGCCGGGGCGGGCTGCTAGTTAAAAATAAATAAATATAAATAATTACCAAGATCCCTCGCGTGGACGGTCAGCTTTTTGTGGAGTTCTCTAGAGCAAAGATAAGTAAGGCTGTGCAGAAAAGGCCCCTGTTGAGGTGATTAATCCTCTGCAAATAAATCTGCTATATACTGGCCAAGAAGCAGCACCTGGAATGTCTGAGAGTCCATTCCACCAGGGCCAAGGCTGCTTCCACATGTGTAGGTGTGAGGGGTGCATGTCCTTGACATCTGCCAAGCTGCCACGTGGTCGTCAGTGCATATGTTCGCAAAGCGATACTAAAGGGGATGATGGACGGAGCGTTTGAGCTAATCAAACACTCACCCCCAGTCAACTGATCTGGGTTGAATCCATCATCATTTTTAGCTCACTCAGCCACCCCAGTTCAGACATGCCCATATGCAAATCAGTCTGACCCTGTGCCTCATGGGAACAGTCCAGCCTGAACTGCCAAGCCATGTCTTCCCTGGACCAGAAACAAGAATCCTGGGACCGGTTTCGGATTCATAATCCTCATCAGCCAGACTATCTTGAATCCCGTGGTAGAGTGAGCAAGGGACCCACGTCTGGGCATACCCTGCCAGCTTAGGGCGAACAAAGCGATACCAAAGGGGATGATGGACACTACCATCTTGACAGCCAGGCCCAGTGGGAAGGACACTTAGCCTGCTTGGTTCTGCAAGGCTTTTTGGTCGAACCCACTCAACAGCCCTCCTCAGCTTGGGGGAGGTACAGCTTTGTCTATATTCTAAGGTGAAGAATCTGCAGTTAGAAGTACCCATCACAAGAACAATTTACTTACCTATGTGCTGTCCTTCTGACAGAGAATGCATCTAACTACTGATGCCTCTCTGCCCTCCCACATCCCTGTTCTGCGGAGTGGTCTCTTTTTAGCATCCAAAAACGTCCCAAGTAAGTATTCAGCATACTGTTAGCAACAGTTGTCATGTACCGCGTATGAGGGCTAGAAAACGGTAAAAGCTAAGACGCTGGGGTCAGTGCACGTTGGGTGGCGTTTACATGCCACTCTACTCTATCTAGTCCAGTGCGGTGTAGAGCCGCACGATGGCTCCTCGCGGCCAAGTGGTGCCTGGAGAGATATTTGTGCTCCAGGTACACCTTTCAGTACAGATTTCACCATGAGGTCACCCGCCTAATGGTAAACCACTCAAAAAGTGCAGTTTCACTGTAATACATACCTTACATGTAGAAACAGCATGAAGTATTCTGCTTGCTCCTTCTTTGCGCCTGGTTTCCGTTGGGGTTAGAATTTAATAAAAAGCCACGTTATTTTTTTTCCGTAATCTGGCTTTGCATGAAAACCTGTGAGTGTTTGTGCTGTTGATCTCCCTTTTACATCTGATATTAGTGGGGGAGTCACTTTAGGGTGCAAAGCAATTTGGGCACAGTGCCCCAGTCAACTTTTGGTCAAAATATTTGTTTGCGGTGAAAGGCAGTTGGTACTGATGTTTGCTCCGCTTAGCATTGATGTTTGCGTCATTTGGCAGGACGCAAGCGCCCACACATACATCTAGTAAATATTATACTAAATGGCCGACAAGCTGTCAGTGAGTACACCTGCTGCTCCGTCGTTAGCATGCCAAGGTTAGGAGGTTTCCAATTAGGGTTCTAATTACAAGTGAGGCGGAATAGGGTGAGGTATTTATCATATGTGGTAAATAATATAGCCACAGTAACATTTGGGTGGGAAAGTAATTGGCCCTGTGTTTTTGTCCTTTTTTGTGTTGCTGGTAGATATGAGAGTCTTATCAGGGGTGAAATAAATAGAAATCCCTCAATTACCCAGACATGAACATTTGGAGTATTTTGCGACTTTACCACTAAGTGGATGTTATTGTGTACAAAGTAGTCTGGCAGACTAGCCTTGAAAAAGTGATCTTATAATAGCGAAACATGTGTCAGTTGTGACTTTATATGCTGTCAGAACTGAAGATTCGTTAAGATCATCAGGAATTTGGATTGTAAAACTGACAAGATATTCTTTCCTATCTTTAGACAATGGATAAATGAACTACAACAGATTGTGATCTGGGAAATTTTATTCATAAGAGACCGTTGGATTTATTGTTAACATATATATATAATGTCATGAGTCTTTATGAATCTATAAGACTAATCATGTTTGCCCTCATAGACATGAACCGTTTTCTACAAGTGTGATTTGTTACTATTAAGTGGGGTCCAGTATTTGCCGCAGGTGGCAAATGCCTCCTATTCTGAGTTTTGAACTTGCAAATGAGCCTTAACACGTGGAATGGAATATAAATGCATGAAGATCTACTTTATTATTATTATTATTATAATTAAATTTGTAGAGCGCTCAGCTACCCGTAGGTTTCCCGGCGCTAAAACCAAAAGGATGAGGGGAGGCCGAAGGAGACTGTTTAGATATTAAATAACCAAGTTTTCACCTGTCTGCGAAACCTAAGATAGTTTGGTTCAGTTCGCAACTGAAGGGGAAGTGAATTCCAGAGAGCAGGGCCAAGCCGGATGAAAGAGCAGCCACCCATTCTGGCTTTTTTAATCCTAGGGACTGAGAGTAGGTGTTGGCTAGAAGATCGCAGATTGCGAGGGGGACAGTATTGTTGAATCAAGGAGTTAAGATAGGGTGGAGCTAGGCCGGAATTTATTCTGTACATAATGCATAGGGCCTTGAATTTTGACCGGTTTTCAATGCGAAGCCAGTGCAAAGTACGTAGGGAGTTGGAAGTAGAGGATGAAGCAGGTGATTTACACAGTAGTCGCGCTGCCATTTTCTGGACAGTCTGAAGCTTACGTATCACCTCTTTAGAGGCTCCCAGGAGAAGAATGTTCCCGTAGTCCAGTCTAGATGTGATTAAGGCCTGGACCACGGTTTTCTGAGTGTCAAGGGGAAGCATCCATATGATTTTACGCAACCACTTGATGATAGTGATACAAGTGGAGGAAGTTTTGATCACATGGTTCTTCATGGATAGTTGGTCGTCAAAAGTGACGCCTAGATTGCGTGCTGTTTTTGACGGGGTGGGTAAAATGCCCATTTGAGAGGGCCAATGTTGGGGTCCCCAAAGGGTGGTGTTATGACCAAATAGAAGAAGTTCTGTTTTGCCCCCGTTGAGTTGCAATTTATTGTCCAACATCCAAGCTGCGATGTTGCTCAGTCCAGTACAGAGGGAAGAGGAAGAAGAATGAGAGTCAGAGGAAAGAGAATAGATGATCTGGGTGTCATCGGCATACGAGTAAATAGTGAGCCCAGCTCGCTCCGCAATAGACGCCAAAGGTCTGACATACAAATTGAAGAGCAAGGGGCTCAGGATGGAACCCTGCGGAACACCGTACGCCGATGTGAAGGTTTGAGAGGTAGAAGAGGAAGAGAAGACCTGAAAGGTGCGATTTGAAAGAAAACTAATAAACCAGTTGAGAGCTGTGCCGGTAATGCCAGAGGATCTAAGGGCATTGATGAGAATAGGGTGGGAAACCGTATCAAATGCGGCACTCAAATTTAGCAAAATGAGTGCCATGGTTTCCCCCCTGTCTACTCGGGATCGGATGTTTTCAGAGACCCCTAATAGAGTGGTTTCTGTACAGAAACCAGAACTAAAACCGGATTGAGAAGGGTGAAGAATTCCACTTGCTTCAATATGGGTAGACAGTTGAGAATTGATGTGCCTTTCTAAGATTTTAGAGAAAACAGGGAGAAGAGAAATAGGGCGAAAATTAGATGGGATATTAGGGTCGGCGTTAGCTTTTTTTAGCAGAGGCACTATCATAGCATGTTTCCATGCAGAGGGTACTGTAGCGTCTCTTAAGGAGGCATTGAGAAGATCCATAATGAGTGCAAGGGAAGAGTTGTCAAGCCTTTTTAGTATTTGGGGGGGGGGGGGGGGGGGGTAGAGGGTCCAATGGGGAACCAGATTTAATTTTGCTGATAATATCAGAAAGAGTCGTGATGTTAAACGGAACCCATGTGTCGATCAACTGTGAAGAAGTAGAATAGGTTTCCCGTGGGAACGAGGACTCACATGAGATCGTAAATTTGGAAGATGTAGGGGGGGTCGGCAAGGCAGAAGTAAGGGACTTATCCACTGGAATCATGCAGTCTGGAGGGGGATTAGGGCAGGAGGATGTGGTGGAGGGGAAGAAGATTTCTCAAAATTAGAGTAAATGGTGTCGATTTTGGCGATAAAAAATATACCCAATGAATTACATTGAGCAGAATCGAGACATGGTGGTTTGGGCTGACACAGTGCACCTGATTGCTTCTGTACAACCTTAAAAAGTGCTTTTGGGCGGTTTTGAGCTTCCAGAATAGTTGTGTTGACATGTTCGGCTTTGGCAATTTTACATAAGGAATGGTATTTAATTAAAGCCGCTTTGTAAATTTGCTTGGAGCATAGGTCATATTTGATGCGCCATTTGCGTTCAAGGTTTTTGCAGGTAGTTTTTTCTGTTTTTAAGGCATCTGTGAACCACGGTGCAGGCGGGTGGTGGGGATTGTGCCTTTGCATGCGTTGGGGTAGACATGTATCGGCAGCCTGTGTTAGCCAAACATTTATAGCCTCAGTTGCTTCGGTACTGGTTACTTCTATGAGAGGTCTAGTATTCTCAAGGTGGGAGGTGAGTTCATTAATGTTGAGTTTATTCCAGTTTCTGGATGGTCTAGATTCAATAGGGTTAGAGGGGGTGTTAGATTGACGACCAATGGTAATAGTGAACGTCACCAAAAAGTGGTCAGACCACACAATAGGTAAGGAGGCCTCACATTCGATGATTTCTAAATTAGAGAGAATGGGGTCCAGAAGGTTTCCTGCTTTATGCGTAGGGCCAGAATTATGTAGAGTGATGTTAAGAGCAGCCAGGTCTTGTAGAAGATTGCTGCTGGTAGAGCAGCAGGGATCATTCAGGTGTAAATTGAGATCACCGATAATCGAAAAGTTATTAGAATTCTGAATTAGTGGTGCTAAGTACTCAGGAAAGGAGGCAGCCCATGAACTCGCTGGCCCCGGGGGGCGATAAATGAGCAACCCGGAAAGGGTGAAGTTGGGTGACAGCGAGAGCTTAAAAAGACCTGCCTCGCTGTTAGGTAGTATAAAGTCTTCCCATTTACAGGAGTACTGTCTGTTGTAAATTATAGCTATCCCTCCACCGTCTTTCATACCTCTGTTTTTACCAACATAAGTATAGTTGTCAGGGAGAGCAGCAGCAATATCCGGGCCAGAATGATCTTTTAACCATGTCTCAGTAAGAAATAGAGCTGCTGGTTCCTCAGA
Source organism: Lissotriton vulgaris (assembly GCF_964263255.1). Classification (NCBI taxonomy): domain Eukaryota; kingdom Metazoa; phylum Chordata; class Amphibia; order Caudata; family Salamandridae; genus Lissotriton; species Lissotriton vulgaris. Next base: position 1,842,935,616 of record NC_141694.1, read on the forward strand.
GATGAGTAGATCAAAGATTTCCCTCTTATGTTTGACCAAAGATCTGCAGTTCAGACTGATCATAGTCCATGACTGAGATAGGTCTGTAGCGATAGTTTTGGGGCGTAAAAGAGGAAAATCAGATGAAGCTATTTTGGTTGTGGAGGGAAGGGAGATAAAGGGGAGATTGCAAGCAGGGCAAGTGCAAGGGACGTGGTGAGGGTTAATGGTCGTGCAACAAGCACATTGTGGTGGCCTGAGTCTAAGGAGAGCTTCCCTAGTATAGGTGAGTGATGGAGCAGAGGATGGGGAGCCAAGGGTCATAGACCCTAGTCCCGGCCCGTCGCGGACAAGCGCAGACGGGCTTGCCTTAGGCGCGCCTTCGGCGCGCAAACGGCGAGCCCGCTGCGCTTCCTGAAAATGCACATTAATATATGTGCCGGGGGTGATTGGGGGGGAGGGGGGCGTGGCCTAAAGTGGGCGTGGTCAGTGGCCTCGCCGGCGATGGCGGCGGGAAAAATTTAGAGGAGACAGGTCCCGAGGCAGCGCTAATTCCGCTGCTCGGTGCCTCAAATGAGTGCAGTCAAGTAAGTTTTAACAGTTTTAAAATTAGCACAAGTAAAATATCATCTCTGTGGTGCCTGCTCCCGGATTTCCGCCTCAGGAGATTGGTTTAGGCAGAGCGCTCGTTGTTCAGCGCTTTAAGAACCCGAGGGGCGGGGGCGTGGCCTAAAGTGGGCGTGGCCAGCGGCCTCGCCGGCGATGGCGGCGGGAAAAATTGCGCTGCTCGGTGCCTCAAATGAGTGCAGTCAAGTAAGTTTTAACAGTTTTAAAATTAGCACAAGTAAAATATCATCTCTGTGGTGCCTGCTCCCGGCTTTCCGCCTCAGTAGAATGGTTTAGCATCTTTACATCTCAAACGTTTTCAGAGACATTACTCAATAAATTGTTTATCTCATAGAAGCACCGTAAAATAAATCAAAACTTTTTTTTGCTTTGTTTTATCACTGCACAGCTTGTTTATGTTTTTGTCCAGAGTCAACATGCGTGCCAGACCAATTGGCTTTGCCAGTACTTGTGTTTGTTTTGACTGTTTTCTCTATGATACGTTTCTCCATTATACATATCCCCTCCTTGACAATATCTTGAAAGCGTATTTTTCTTCTTTATCCGGAAGCTTGTCCTCCACACTCTCAGCTTCCTGGGTTCATTTTGGTAGTCACCTTGTCTTCTATTGTCATTTCTACCAGTTGCTGGACCCTGAAGTGGGATACATCAGAGCCCAAGTGGTAAGTCATGCCCTTCAGTGATGTTAAGCATGTTGACCCTGGGTAGTCAGAGTAGCTGCTGGCTGGAGTGAGCCTAGAGACATAGAGTGGGGTGCGTGTGTGTGTGTGTGTGTGTGTGTGTGTGTGTGTGTACGTGTGTGTGTGCGTGCGTGTGTGTGTGTGTGTGTGTACGTGTGTGTGTGCGTGCGTGTGTGTGTGTGCGTGTGTGTGTGTGTGTGTGTGTGTGTGTGTGTGTAGGGGGTTGTAGCACTGCATTAAGGATTGGATGCAAATAGAGTGTGATTATAAGTGGGTCACACAACACCCCTTCTTGTCTTTCAGGATACCCGTGGTGGTCAACGACTGAAGCACAGTGCCTTGAAGAAGCCCACGTCCCAGTGGACCGTTGAAAATGTGTGCCACTGGCTGCGGAGTGGGGATCTTGCAGACAGCGCCACCGTGGTGGACTTGGCTGAAATCCATGCCATATCAGGTAACCTGCGAATGTCACACATGATGGTTTTTGTGCCACTTGAAACTGGTTCTAGAAATTGTTGTAACAGAAGTCTTCATGACAAACATGCTGATTGCCATGTACAATGATCAAGTGAAGAAGACCCAGCAGAGTATGGTCAGAATTGGGCCAGATGCTTTAATGGTGTCATTCTGCCCATGCCCTGACCAGGTTCACACACACGCGACCCTGCACCTGACCTGTCCCAGCGTGCCCCAGGATTCTTCTTCTCCTGCTGAGTCCTTTAGTATGGTCATAGTCCCCAAAGCCCAGTGAAGATTGACCTCCATGGAAGATGCTCTGGATATTTCCATCTGTGTGAATCCAGTATTGTCCTTCTAATCCAAGGCCAAATCATACCCATCCTCAAGCAGGGCCCTGATCCTGCAGTTCTTCCCTGCCTTAAAGATCCTGATCTGGTCCGTGTTTATGTTACAAGGACATGTGCACCAGCACTTAATGCGTAAAAAAAATAAGTGCCAGGGCTCTCGTCACGGTGCCAATGCAGCGTGCAACACACATTGCCCGTGCCAGCGCTGCCTGTGACAGGACCAACACAACCACTAACCATCACACTCTTGCAAGTGTGAAAATGTATATTGTTCCAGGCCTCAAGGCTATAATGGGTTGGACGGCAGGTGTAAGTCATGTTAATGTATGTATAATTAATAAGCAACTGTTGTGCTGATCTCTAAATTAAACAGAATGCGCCACAATGTAGCAGACTAAGTGCAGGTGTAGACATTTAGTGCCGAGCACCCGAACCACCAGTTCAGTTAGCAGTGCTTAATTTGAGCCAGCGCTTACCACTGCATGGCAGACATCTTGTTTCCACCCTTCCTGGGCTCAGTTTACTGACACATCTCTGCCACCAGGTGTGTTCGACGTATTGATTCAGTGGAATCAAACTGCTCCTGTAATGACCTGAACGCATGAGTTCAGCACTCGAGACTCCTAAACTGCAAACATGAGGCTTTTGATGACCTGGAGCATGGTGGGCACCATACTCAGGGGAAGGGTTGCAAGGGCAAATGTTTGTTGAAAAGACAATCCAAATGTCATGTAAATTCCTAGAAGACGTGAAGTCGGTGCTCACCACATTTGCATGAAACTTTCTTGACATTTACCAGAGTTAGGTGCTGAGTTTGTAGGTGTAAATTCTGCAGGTGTACCTCAGTTGCCATGTGCCTAATCACCTGTGAGGTTTGTATGCAATTTCAGACTTTTGACATGCTTATGTATTCAGGAATAAAACCTTGTGATTTGATTTCATAAGAACTGTTCAATTCCCAATAACCTTGTAGGGGCTGCAAGCTGCGGCACAAAAAATTTAAAATGATTTTGCTTAAAGCAAGTGTGCATTGATTTTTACCTTAGATAATACTCTTATGCCTGGTCTGCATTATTGTAATTACATCACCGATGAGGTGCTCAGGCTCACGCTGTACCGTAAGATCTCAGGTGCCAGGGGTTTCAGCGGTGCCGGCTTCGAGCCTGAGGACCTGTCTTCATAGCTCATGATTCAAGCGGTAAATTCGTCATGAAGGACTCATCTCCCCTGGTACCTGATCTTTCAGTGTATTTTTCTCAAGACGAAATCCTACATGTGTGTAGGGATTAGCAGGAGACGCATCACTCTCAGGGGTGGGATTTCCTACTTTCCTCCTCATATATGAGACTGGGACTTCTTGAGCGGCTTCCAGAGTCAGGCTCAACTTCTTTCCTCAACTCGGAGCATCAGCGAGGGTGCATCCTCAACTCGGAGCATCAGCGAGGGTGCATCCTCAACTCCGATCATCAGCGAGGGTGCATCCTCAACTCTGATCATCAGCGAGGGTGCATCCTCAACTACGAGCATAAGCGAGGGTGCATCCTCACCTCCGAGCATCAGCGAGGGTGCATCCTCAACTCCGAGCATCAGCGAGGGTGCATCCTCAACTCCGATCATCAGCGAGGGTCCATCCTCAACTCCGAGCATCAGCGAGGGTGCATCCTCAACTACGAGCATAAGCGAGGGTGCATCCTCACCTCCGAGCATCAGCGAGGGTGCATCCTCAACTCCGAGCATCAGCGAGGGTGCATCCTCAACTCCGATCATCAGCGAGGGTGCATCGTCAACTCCAAGCATCAGCGAGGGTGCATCGTCAACTCCGAGCATCAGCGAGGGTGCATCCTCAACTCCGAGCATCAGCGAGGGTGCTTCCTCAACTCCGAGCATCAGCGAGGGTGCATCCTCAACTCCGAGCATCAGCGAGGGTGCATCCTCAACTCCGATCATCAGCGAGGGTGCATCCTCAACTCCGAGCATCAGCGAGGGTGCATCCTCAACTCCGATCATCAGCGAGGGTGCATCCTCAACTCCGAGCATCAGCGAGGGTGCATCCTCAACTACGAGCATAAGCGAGGGTGCATCCTCACCTCCGAGCATCAGCGAGGGTGCATCCTCAACTCCGAGCATCAGCGAGGGTGCATCCTCAACTCCGATCATCAGCGAGGGTGCATCGTCAACTCCAAGCATCAGCGAGGGTGCATCGTCAACTCCGAGCATCAGCGAGGGTGCATCCTCAACTCCGAGCATCAGCGAGGGTGCATCCTCAACTCCGAGCATCAGCGAGGGTGCTTCCTCAACTCCGAGCATCAGCGAGGGTGCATCCTCAACTCCGAGCATCAGCGTGGGTGCATCCTCACAGTGCGATGCACCCACCAGCCTATCACACAAGCCCCTGTCTGAAGGGCCTTTCAAGCCACAGCTACTGCCATCATCCTGCACTTCCACCCAGGTGAGACCTATACAGCTACGTGACACCACCTATTAGCCATGACAAATGATGCCAATGCAGTGCAAAACTGTGCACATTCCGCTGCTTCAGCCGCACTGCCAGCGAGTACAGCCGACCCTGACAACCGGTCAATACGCTGCAATCCTTCAGAGAGCCTGTAGACCCATCCGAGTTTCTATCGCAATGGAAAACTTGGATAGGCCGCCTAAATAACTACTTCCATGCGACACAGGAAACCGTCACAACGATCAATAGGTCACTGCTGCTGCAGTATGCAGAGGAGGTGATACACAAACTCTTAAAATACCTCCCAGGAACGGGTGCAGACCAGTAGCGGTTGGTGGTGGGTGTGCTGCCGGGCGGTGACGTGGGGCAGGCATGGTGGTAGGTACAGCCAAATACAGGTAAGTAAACATAAAAATAAATATGCACCAAAATGGACATGACGTTTCAACCCAATCAGAGTAGCACATAGTCCGGCAAACAACCCACAAAAAAACGGATACAGAACCATAACCCACGGAGAGATGCTCAAAACCACCAAAACGTACATCCAAAGCACAATGCAGAAACTTTGGGAGGGAGGAACACCCTCCAGACAACTGATCTGCACAAGGGAAGATGTGCTCCAATTGTGGAAAACCAAACCACTTCACAGGGTCTGCCGGAGTGGACTGAGGATCTGAGGAACCAAAGGGGAAAAGACACCTCCAAAAAATCAGACACCTCACACTCAAGGAGACCAGATAGAGACACATGACACCCCGCCACATGTGGGCGCCAAACCACCAGGAGACAGGTGGCTCCAAAGACAAGGACGTTTTTCTGATATCATTCACAGAGCACATGAAGAAGAACAGGAGGCCAGAACTGATGTCCTAAGTACTCCTTGCAGGGTCATCCGTCAATGCCCTCATCGACAGGGGGTGTCGGTAAACATATTAGCCACCAGCAATATGCATGCCACATGCCAAGACCCAGCCTGTCGCCATCAACAACCAAAATATACATGAATGGAGGCCAATGGTAGGAGTCATGAACGTCGCAGTGTGAAATGGAGACAGACAAATGCCTGCAAAATTCCACATTGTCAAAGGAGAGTCAGAGACCCTTGTGGGGTGCCACACAGCCTAATCAATCAATCAATCAGTGACACTTGTAAAGCGCGCTACATACCCGTAGGGTCTCAAGGCGCTGGGGGGGGGGTGGGGGGGAGGTGCCGCTACCGCTCGAACAGCCAGGTCTTCAGCTTCTTCCTGAAGGAGAGGTGGTCTTGGGTTAGGCGCAGGTCGGGAGGGAGGGAGTTCCAGGTCTTGGCGGCCAGGTAGGAGAAGGACCTTCCTCCTGTAGTCGCTCTTCGGATGCGGGGGACGGCGGCGAGGGTGTGGTTGGCTGATCGGAGGTGGCGTTTGGGAGCGTAGAAGTTGACTCGGCTGTTGAGGTAGCTCGGGCCTTGGTCGTGTAGGGCTTTGTGTGCGTGGGTGAGGAGGCGGAAGGTGATTCTTTTGTTGACGGGGAGCCAGTGAAGGTCTCTCAGATGTCCGGAGATGTGGCTGGTTCGTGGGATGTCGAGGATGAGTCTGGCTGAGGCGTTCTGGATCCGCTGGAGTCTCTTCTGGAGCTTGGCGGTGGTACCGGCGTAGAGGGCGTTGCCGTAGTCCAGTCGGCTGGTGACGAGGGCCTGGGTGACGGTCTTCCTGGTCTCGGTGGGGATCCACCAGAAGATCTTCCGTAGCATGCGTAGGATGTTGAAGCACGCCGAGGAGACGTTGTTGACTTGCCTGGTCATGGAGAGGGAGGAGTCCAGGATGAAGCCCAGGTTGCGTGCATGGTCTGTTGGTTTGGGTGCGGTGCCCAGGACGGGAGGCCACCAGGAGTCGTCCCAGGCGGAGGGTGAGGAGCCCAGGATGAGGACCTCCGTCTTGTCCGAGTTCAGTTTCAGGCGGCTGGTCGTCATCCACTCGGCTACCTCTTTCATCCCTTCGTGCAGGTTGGCTCTGGCGGCGGCGGGGTCGTTGGTCAGGGAGAGGATCAGCTGGGTGTCGTCGGCGTAGGAGATTATGCTGAGGTTGTGTTTGCGTACGATGGCCGCGAGGGGGCTCATGTAGACGTTGAAGAGGGTGGGGCTCAGAGATGATCCTTGAGGGACGCCGCAGATGACTTCGGAGGCCTCTGACTTGTACGGTGGTAGGCGGACTCTCTGTGTTCTTCCGTCGAGGAAGGAGATGATCCATTCCAGCGCCTTGTCCTGGATTCCGATGTTGCTGAGGCGCCGTACTAGGGTGCGGTGGCAGACCGTGTCGAATGCCGCGGAGAGGTCTAGGAGGATGAGGGCCGCTGTTTCTCCATTGTCCATCAGGGCTCGGATGTTATCGGTGGCGGCGATGAGGGCGGTCTCGGTGCTGTGATTGGCTCGGAAGCCGGACTGTGAGGGGTCGAGGGATCCGTTCGTCTCGAGGAAGGCGGCCATCTGCTTGTTGACGGTCTTCTCGATGACTTTGGCTGGAAACGGGAGGAGCGAGATGGGGCGGTAGTTCTTGAGGTCGGTGGGGTCCGCTGTTGGTTTCTTGAGTAGAGCGCTGAGTTCGGCGTGTTTCCAGCTCTCAGGGAAGATGGTGGTGTCGAAGGATGTGTTGATGATGTCTCGTAGTTGGGTGCGATGACAGCGTCGGCCTTGTTGAAGACGTGGTGAGGGCAGGGGTCGGTGGGTGATCCGGAGTGGATGGAGTTCATCGTGCGGATGGTATCTTCGGTGCTGATCGGGGTCCAGGCGTGTAGGGTGGTGGTGGGGGGTGGTTGTTCGGTCATGGTGTGCGTTGGTTGGTTGTTGAAGCTGTTGTGTATGTACGCGATCTTGTTGTGGAAGTATGAAGCGAGGGAGTTGCAGAGGTCTTGCGATGGGGTGATGTCTTTGTTTCCTGCGCTGGGGTTGGAAAGCTCTTTCACGATGTTGAAGAGTTCCTTGCAGTTGTGTGCGTTGTTGTCCAACCGGTCCTTGAATGCTGTTTTCTTGGCGGCGCGGATCAGCTGGTGGTGTTTCCGGGTGGCAAGTTTGAAGGAGGTCCTGTTGTCCGGTGTCGGTTCCCTTCTCCAGACTTTCTCGAGGGCTCGGCAGTTCTTCTTGGAGCTCTTGAGTTCGTCGGTGAACCATGGGGCCTTCTTGCTGCCGGGTCTGCTAGGCGGGGTCCTCAGTGGGGCGAGTTCGTCCGCGCAGTTGCTGATCCACTTCGTGAGGTTGTCGGCGGCCTGGCTGGGGTTCGCTGAGCTGGCAGGAGGGTGCTGGCTCAGGGAGGTGGCGAGCTGGTCTGCTGTGATCTTGTTCCAGCTTCTGCGGGCGGCCTGTTGCTGGTGTTGGTGGGTCGTCGTTCTCTTGAAGGTGAAGTGGACGCAGCTGTGGTCCGTCCATTGAAGCTCTGTGGCGTGGCTGAAGTCGATGTCTGTGCTGGAAGAGAAGACTGCGTCGAGTGTGTGTCCGGCGAGGTGGGTGGGGGTGGACACCAGTTGCTTGAGTCCAAGGTTGGCGAGCTTGTCGAGCAGGGTGCTGGTGTTGCGGTCGTTGTTGTTCTCCAGATGGAAGTTGCGGTCTCCCAGGAGGATGTAGTCAGCCGAGGGGAGGGCATGCGGGCTGACGAAGTCGGCGATGTCCTCGCTGAACTGTGTGCGTGGTCCAGGGCGTCGGTAGATCAGTGTGCCTCTGAGGGTGGTGTTCGGGTTGGTGTGGATCTGGAAATGCAGGTGTTCGGCGCTGGTCAGGGTGTTGTCGGTGCTGGTCGTGAGACGGATGGTGTTCCTGTGGATGATGGCGATGCCTCCTCCCATCTGGTTGGCGTTTCGGTCCCTCCGGACGATCTTGTAGCCCTCTGGGATAGCGATGGCGATGCCGGGAGCTGAAGAGGCGTTCATCCAGGTCTCCGTGAGGAAGGCAACGTCAGGGGCTGTGGCGTCTAGAAGGTTCCAGAGTTCGATGGCGTGTCTGTGGACGGAGCGGGTGTTGAGCAGGATGCACTTGAGGTGGGTGCTGCTGGTGTTCGTCTTGGCGGGTGCTGGTGCGAGGCAGGTCCGGATGCAGGTGAACTTGCAGGCGTGGCAGCTGAAAGGTCCGTGGGTGCGTCGTGGTGTGGCTTGGTGGCATTCTGGGAGTCGGCCGGTGTTGAGTGCGATGAGGGAGGCGGCGGAGTACGTCAGGCGGGTAGGTCGGGGTCTTCGTGGGCCAGGGGTCCTGGCGCTGGTCGCGATCCGGTCGCGGACGGGCGCAGACGGGCTTACCTTTGGCGCGCCTTCGGCGCACAAACGGCGCACCCGCTGCGCGTGACCGCTGCGCGTGACCGCTGCGCGTTCGCACGGTCGCCATTTAAGGCGAAGTGCGCGGGTGGGCGGAGCAGCTGGGAGGCGGGAGCGGGGAGGGTACAGAATAGAAAAAGGGGCGGGGAAAAGCGGCGGTGGCGGGAAGGGAGAGCGGGGGGCGGCGAGGTAGGCGGACAACAAGGAAGGAAACCAAAACACGGGCACGAAGAAAATTTACAAAACAGGCACAAATTACAGTAAAAACAAAGGCAAAAACAACCAAAACCCAGGCACGAAGAAAATATACTAAACAGGCACAAATTACAGTAAAAACAAAGGCAAAAACAACCAGAGCGGAGGCAGCCGGCAACCGGCAACGAGGCAGGCAGCGAGGCAGAGGGCAGGCAAGGGGCACACACAGCAGCTGGTGGCCGTGCGGCGCGGGGGTGTCCCACAAGTGGGTCACACTCACCTGCGTCGCACGGTCGCCATTTAAGGCCAAGTGCACGGGTGGGCGGAGCAGCTGGGAGGCGGGAGCGGGGAGGGTACAGAATAGAAAAAGGGGCGGGGAAAAGCGGCGGTGGCGGGAAGGGAGAGCGGGGGGCGGCGAGGTAGGCGGACAACAAGGAAGGAAACCAAAACACGGGCACGAAGAAAATTTACAAAACCGGCACAAATTACAGTAAAAACAAAGGCAAAAACAACCAAAACACAGGCACGAAGAAAATATACTAAACAGGCACAAATTACAGTAAAAACAAAGGCAAAAACAACCAGAGCGGAGGCAGCCGGCAACCGGCAATGAGGCAGGCAGCGAGGCAGAGGGCAGGCAAGGGGCACACGCAGCAGCTGGTGGCCGTGCGGCGCGGGGGTGTCCCACAAGTGGACCTTAGCCTATCGTTCTTCACCCAAACCATCTAGGCCACTCAAGTGGAAGATATTGTATGGCAATTCCTGGATCTGTCCAAGGAGTGGGGTGTCTAACAAGATCACCAGTGAAACTTGATGTTATAGAGAAGGTATCAGGCCCCACCTCATGGGTATCCCCAATGGCGATAGCAGCAAAACCTAGACAACCAGGCAAAATCCAGCTATGCATTGACATGCACCTTTCCAACAAGGCAATTAAAAGGGAGCCGCACTTCACTCTTACCATGGATGACAAAAGTGCCAAACTCAATGGGGCCCATTGGTTTTCCAAACTCGATTTGAATGCAGGCTACTATCAACTGCAACTGGATGAGGACAGCGGATTTATAATTACCTACTTGATGCACCTTGACCTGAGGAGATATACATGCCTGAGCTTCGGCATCTCCTCGGAGGCTAGACGCCTTTAGGAGAACACAACTGCTGGCTACAAGAGACGCTAAGGTGACTAAGCAAATATGTCCTTACACTCTAACACATCATTCTTTGAAAAAATTATTGAGTTCTTTGGATATATGTTTACAAAGGAGGGCATTCAGATGGATCCTTGAAGGTCAGAGGTGATCCAACAAGCCCCAACTCCCAGGAATGCCCCAGAGATATGCAGCTGCTTAGGAATAGCCACGTACTGCAGCCAGTTCATCGCCAACCTAGTAAAGCTAGCAGAGTCGCTTGGTACCCTCATGCAGGCAGACGCAAAATGGACCGGGGGCTCAAGGAGACTGAAACGTTCAAGAATGTCAAGAAAGCCCTGCTTAATGGAGCCATGATGGCTTATTTTGATCCAGACAAAGTAACAGAGCTGGTAGTGGATGCAAATGTTGTGGGGATAGAGGCAGTGCTAACCCAAGAGGGGGACGGAGTGGTGACCCCTGCAATCAAATGGGTCTACAGACACTTCCACCTATACCTACGTGGATGAGCATTCAAGGTGATCACCAACCACTTGTCTCCCTGTTTGAGGGCCCTGCACCACTCCTCGCATCTAAAATTACCTAGTTCAAAGGGCTTTCAGCAAACTTTCTTCATCTATTGGTCTGTCTCTGTTACATTCATATTTTGCTATCTATCTGCAACTCTGTATATACAAAACTATCTATCTATCTATCTATCTATCTATCTATCTATCTATCTATCTATCTATCTATCTATCTATCTATCTATCTATCTATCTATCTATCTATCTATCTGTGAAACACTATCTATGTATACAACCTTCTATATCAGTCTTTGCACGCTTCCATATTTATCTGTCTTTTCGTCCATATCTAACGTTACAAAAAAAGCATCAGACCAAAGATATTTTTGCCTTAAGCCAATGTGTTTTTGTTGTAGACTGACGAGTGCCTGGCAGTATCCCCAACAATAACGTTTTGCAAAAACTGTGAAAGAAGTCAAAAGACTGGCGGCCGATGCCAGATGTTTCAGATTTGCCTATGCTTGTTCATTCTGAGAACTCTCCTCTGGAACAACCTCCCTGAAGCAATGCTGGGATTTATCATTCTTATGCATCTTCCAATTTATTGGGATATTTTCCTTCTTTTTGTTTGTGGTTTCAGAATGGTACATTTGTTATTTTGTTCTTCTCACCACTGTTGCTTTTTTAGTTTTGATTCCATGTGAAGCTGTGTGCTTCTACTGCATACCTCTGATGCATAAGCAATACCTTCCTTGACTCCATCTGCATTGTCTTGGTGTAGGGCGCGCGCTGCTGCGACTCACCGACGAGAAGCTCGAGAAGATGGGCGTCGGCGCGAAGAGCCAGCGGCGGGATCTGATGGAGCGGGTCCTGAAACTGCGATTGGAGCAAGAGGTGGAGGATCTGCTGCTGATCACTGAAGGTAACATTACTTCCACCAGGAGGGTGGTGGGTTCATGGTGGACCGTCCAGCACCGGTGCGACCACCATAGGAGGAGACTGTGGACCAGCTGGCCTCCATATTGACCTGGGAATATGCAGCAGCTGGTGATTACAGGTGAGTACAGCCTTTTAGCCCTGGGGCTCAGGACTCATCTACGATTACACTGTAATGGGGCGGCCAAGTTGATCCCTTTGCTTTCCCTACTTTTCAGAGGTTGGCCGTCTAGCAGTCAAGACTTGCTCTTGGAGATAATAGTAGTTAGACCTCAGACGCTGTCTATCCGAGTAAATCCCACACAAACGTAATGTCTACTCAATCATATGACTTCAATAAGTTATTTTTACAGGCAGGTAAAGTAAGGCAGTAAAAATAGGAATATGCACACAAAAATCAAACCATCCCCCGGGTGACCAAAATACCACTCACGTGCGATTATAGGACTTACACACCAGGTGCAACCAACACGATCACCATATCAGCATAGATCCCTGTGGATAAACTTACTCTAGGTCTGAGATGGTGAAGTAGCCCAAGACATTAAAAGCCCTAGCTCTGTGATTTGGATGTGGCACAGGGTTACACTGCTGTTTGTCTTGTAACTGTGGGGTACAGGTGCCAGAGAGAAGGCTAACAGTTCAGTATGTTGTCCTGTCTTCCCGGAGCTCTGGTCGCCAAACTGGAGCAACTAAGGGCCATATGTATCATCAACCTGATTTTCGATTCTGAAATAGCGATTTTTTAGAAATCGCTATTTCAGAATCGCAAATAGGGATGTATGTACAAATTCGCAATTTTTTTGCGAATTCTTAGTATTCCTTAATTGCGATTAGAAAATTGTGAATCACAATTAAGGAATACTTTCCCATTCATTTCTATGGGCCAATTTGCAATTTGCTATTCTCAATTTGAGAATTGCAAATTGAGAATAATTCCAAGGGTGCAGGGGTGTCCAAAGGACACCCTGTTCCACCCCTGAAATAAGCATGGGTGCATATGTGGCGCACATACATGCCCTAAGGCAGAGGTCTTCAAACTTTTGTATGTTGGGCCCCCCAGCTGAATTTTTTTAGATGTTGGGCCCCCCCACCACCTGACAGAAATTTCTGGAATTGACCGCCACGCGCACATTCCGTACAGGGGTGAGTGAGGTGACCATATGAATTTGGGTGTGCATGTTAGTGCATAGTGGGACGATTGAATGTATGGTTAGTGGTGGGCTTATGGGAGTGAGATTGCAGATGGAGCAGTGAGGGGGACAGGTGAGTGAAGTGTCACGAGTGCAGGTTGAGTAGTGTGCTCTTGTGACTGCGGGCTGAGGTACAGGGTGAACAGCGCAAGTGCATTGTGAGTGCAGAGTGATCACTGTGAGTGGAGGGTAAGTGGGTGAATGATGTGAGTGCATAGTTATCAGTGTGACTGCAGGGTAAGTGGGTGAATGGTGTGAGTGCATGGTGATCAGTGTGAGCGCATTGTGATCGCTGTGAGTGCAGAGTGATCACTGTGAGTGGAGGGTAAGTGGGTGAATGATGTGAGTGCATGGTGATCAGTGTGAGTGCAGGGTGAGCGGGTGAATGGTGTGAGTGCATGGTGATCAGTGTGAGCGCACTGTGATTGCTGTGAGTGCAGAGTGATCACTGTGAGTGGAGGGTAAGTCGGTGAATGGTGTGAGTGCATCGGGATCAGTGTGAGTGCTGGGTGAGGGTGAAAGTGAAGGGCGAGAATGAGGAGTGAGTGGTCTGAATGCAGGGTGCATTCCCAGACACTTGAAGTAACTCAGCATGTTATTGACGGCAGATTAGGGTTTCAAATGTGTTAAACTATTGCTATTATGGAAGTAACCAGGGATCAGGGTGTAGGAAATAAATAATGTGCTGATTCCTCAACAAACTTCCAGTCTTATGACTAGGGTTGCCAGCTCATTATTTTGTTGTCACAGATTTTATAAAAATAAGCAGTCACCTAAAGCTGTATTTTCAGCACTTATCTGTGCAGACTTTGAACAGCAAATATAAATAGAAATAACTTTTTATTGTTGTCTAGAGCTGTATGAATAATCCATGACTGATAATAAAAGGGAACAAAGACAGAAAAGTCACATTACAAATGAATACATACTTCTTATTCATAACCATATTTAGCAATTTGCAAGCTGTTTAAACAGCACATGGCTGGCTGGCATTTTGCGCGCCTGCCTGTGTAATTTTAAAAGAAACTTTCAGGGACGTTTTAAGGATTTTGTGGCCTGTGGGCCAAATGTATTTTGGAGGCCCCTGTTCGGACCAGCTTTGATTTTATGATCCAGTCTCCGCTCTTTCATGCCTTCTTTGGTCAAATACTAAATGTGTGTACATCGGATATTCAGGGATAGTGATGTGTGTTTTCAGTATGTAACACAATAACAGTTCACTCAGTGCTTAATTTGTGCCGGTGCTTGCCGGTGCTTAGCACCGGCACTTAATTATCAGGGCCGGGTCTACGCATCTGCTGCGCACGCCCACATTTATGTTTTTTAAAATGTACCTTACTACTGCGGTACACGTATTATCCCGCCGTCGAGTGTGAGTCACGGCGCTCAGTGTTGTTGCGAGTGCGACTCTAACTGTTAATCACTTGCAGCAGGCAGCCCTGCTGCTCAAGTCCAAGAAGAGAATATTCAAATTCAATAAATATAATAAAGATGTCATCATCATGGCGGCCGCGCGGCCCTTCTAGTGCAGCAGAGATGCAGTGTTGACTGTTTGCCACAGTGGGCGGGCCGCGGAAGTTTGGAATCGCAACATCAACACAGTATTTGGGCGCCTAGCAGGGCGGGCCATGGGGCCGGCTAGGGGTTCTAATGGGCTAGGAGCTGTGAGCGCGGCAGCGCATGCAGATTATTTTCACTTTGCGTTGCCACGCCCCTGCATAACCACCGCAGGCGGAGCTCCCCACGAGTCATCGTCATTAAGTCAACCCGGCCCGAGTCCGACCGACGACGATATTAAGGGCAGAGCTGGGCAGCCAGGCTGTGTGACTGTGCAGGCATCATCAACTGTCTGTCTGGCAGACTGCGGTTTCGTAGCAAGCAGCATCGCCACCAGGCCGCCGCTGCGCCTAATCAATTGTAGTAGTATGTAACATACATACTAAGCAAAGGCACAAGGCAGCAGTGTGCAGTGCAGCCAGCAGTGTGTGTGTCCCTGCCGAGTCCGACTGGCCCACGCCCACCACGAGTAACGGTAAGAGAAGATTAGAACTAAAGTTGTTAAGCACTTTTAAGTTCAGCAAAAATAAGTGCAGTAGCTAAGCGAAGCCAGGAGCCAGCCAGCTAACTAGGGAATCCTACCCATTTGCAATTGTGCTATGCTGCCACCGACCGCGCCAAAACCAACACTTTTTTGGGGGGGAGCGCGTGATATTGCTCCAGCCAGCTGCAGTTTCACCGGCGTGGACCGTGGGACTGGAGGAGGCGAGGCAGGCAGGCAGCTCACCTCCGACCCACGGCCCCATAATAATAAACATATATATATATCTATGCGAGTTACGAGCAAATCACCCCAAGGCCGCGTCCGGCTCCATAATAAATGTATACCGTATAAGAGCGACGATTATTAGGATCCTCATAGTCACTCGCAGCATAGTCCGATGTCTGTGATTTATTCAGTTTCACTTTCACTGAAGAATGTCAGACCAGCGCCTGCCTGGCTGGCCTAGTAGTTGTCTCCCAGCATTAACTCCAGCTTCCGTGGGGGAAAAAAACAGTTATTAATGAGAGAACGCTACTCTGCCCTCATCGATTTTTTGCACTGATTGGGGTTGGAATCCAACGCTTCTGCGAGTAACGATTTTCCAAATCTCCCTATTCGCAGCTTCTCACCTCAAAGGCAAAGTTAAACAAAGGCATTGCCATTTGTTAATTGATGCAGTTACGCAGCCCTGGTCAGAATCTCCAGCCAGTTCTACAGGGACCGCTTCTGGGTCGAATGGAGAAAAATGGTAGCCCATCATCATTAATTACTGGGTACCAACCAGTCCGGCCGAGTGGAGCTTAGCGACGCTTTAGTTTCTTCAGGGATTCCTCCTCGCCTGTCCTGGCAATAGCCTTCGGGCTCCCCTATTCCTCTCCAGTCACCTTCCCTCCTCCGTGCCCCCCTCCTCAGCAGAGAGCCCCTGCTTCATTCATTCCCGTCAGTCAGACTGTGTATCCAGCTGCTAAGCATTCAGCCAGACTTGGCAGGCAAAGCGAATGTTTTGTTGATGATAGTCCGAACCAAGATAATTCCTTGGTCGAAATAGCACACTGAAGCAGGCTCCTAGCTTGTAGAGCGCTATATTTACATACCAAATAGAAACACACAAATGTGGGAAAGCATGCTTCTGTCTTTTTCATCTATTTCAAATCACACGCATCTGTTACTTGCCAAAGGATAATTGTGCTAAACCATGACCAAAAACAGTAGATCGGTAACTTCGGATAGAACACTCAAAAGCGCACTTTCACTGACAATGAGTTAATAAATCATGCTGGTGGTATTTTCCTATAGAGATAATGCCGGGATAAATGGCGGGTTCTAGCTTTGAGAAGTGATTTGACCACGGACAAAATCGCCTGACGAAAGAAAAACTGAGTTTTAGAGGCACATGGAATCTCGAACTGTCTGGTACAGTTGAGCTTTATAAATAGATTGATACCATTCATCAATCTTTCTACTAGACCCAGCCTGCCTTTTTTTTTACCCGATGACCCTCTGCACGCTGGTGCTTGTGGTTCCCTTCTCCCATTATGAATAAGAAGCTGCATACCTTGTTTGTCGCTGGCCTGGTGCCGGTGCCGTCAGGTACTGAGAGCTCAAAGTAAGGAAACACAATGAAGGCGGAAGTGAGGAAGCTGTAGGTGCTCCCCTAACTAATTACTATTGTAGTCCTAATGTTTAGGATATGTTAAATGTATTCAGTGTCATTGTTGTGCGTTGTTCCACAATACTGTAGTTCATATTTTTTTAATTGCCCATTTTTTGCTAATCTACACAAATACATTTGAACAAAATATTTTTTGCCAATCAGATCGTTAACACTGTTAGTGCGATTGTTTTTTTGCAAGGGCCTAATGCTTCGAGAATGGAACTTAGATAATAATTCTGACGTTACAAAATGAATCGTTTCATTGCTGTAAATCGTAGCAGTCGTTTTCACCCACATCAGTGGTGCACATTTATTAACATTGGAAGGTGGAACGTCTAAGGTGTGTGCATCAGTAGGTGTTCTCTTATTGTTGCCTTTAATTTAAGCATACGTGTGCTCATTGTTCCTGTGTGTTTTTGCTCCCTTACATAACTTGTACAGTGTTCCTTGTACTCGGACTGTCACCCCTTTTGTTTTTTGCCTGTGTGGTTTGTGGTGTTTGCTTTATAGCGCTCAAACGATCCTCATTTTAAGACCCTTGTCTTCATCAAAGCATAATCTTTAAACAGTACTTCTTTTGTAGAAATGAATGAATACACCCTAGGGCCATATCACTCAGTGTCGCCATTCCTCATAGCTTACCCTTAACTGATACCCTGAACCCCGGTGCCTCTGGCTCCCTTTGACTCCACCGTCCCCTCTGCCCAGAACCTCTGGCTGGGAGCCGCCTCCCATCTACCCCGGGTCACCATAGCGGTTCGTCTTTAAATGTCCCGTTATTCTGTGCTGGGGTTGGCCATTTGTTTAAACTCACTCCTGATAGACATAAAGCGACCCCCTGACATAAAGTGACCGGATGACCCACTGGCACCTTATATCCTTGCTAATTTACTAACTATTTTGAGCACAGCCTGCAGCACTTCTGGAATAGTGTCACACTCTCAAATTTGCTTGAAAATACACCCGTTGCCTACTCTTTTTTCAAAATTTTCTTGGAGAACCCCCCTTAGGGAGGTTCAGCCTCGCTCGCTCCGCTCGCCACAGTGAAGTATGACAATTGTTTTACCCCTCACCACCAGTTTTAAATGTCACCAGCCGCAACTGACTATACTGAATAATCCCCATACCCCTTCAGCCGCTGGAAGTGACTGTGACTGACTCATTCAAGTGTATTGCATGATTTTTTTCAGTTTATCTGTTCAGAGTGTTTTCACAACATTTTGGTTTATTTTGCCACATAAGCTATGTAAAAAATGTTCCTTTGAACTCATAGACTCTGTTAAAAATGGCATACCCTACCCCCGTATTGTCAAACAGCACATACAGCACTAAAATTGTCCCTTTTCAATGCATTAGTGATTTTAGCTAATTTATTCCAAAATTGTGCTTTAAATGCACTTTTGATTTAATCTTTTTAAAAATGTTCATAGGGCAAAGAATTGGAGAACCTCCTATCAAAACCTTACTATGAGGAAGGCTCCCTTGCAGAAATTCAGATCAGGTATATATTACTTCTGACGTTTAGCAGTGCCAGTTGATGATGTAGGTGGAGCCAGTGGAAAGTGGGTGGAGCCAGAGAAAAGTGGGCGTGGCCTCCAACAAACATTTGAGCACCTGCACTTTATATTTTACAAATTAAGCACTGACTAATATTACTGCAAATAATCTGTCACACCCTTCTATTTCTCATATGTGAGGTCATGTATTGATCTAAAATAAATTTTTTATATAGATGTCGAATGATGCATAAACATTTTGTCTGCAAAATGTCTGCAATAGACTTTTACACATTAAAAATGAATGATAGAAACACGCTATTTACAACATACAGCAGTAACCACCTAAACAAATGTGGGCAACAGCATGGATGTATGTATTTATTTGTTTGTTTGTTGTCACAATTTAAGAAACGATTGCTCTGC
This sequence comes from Lissotriton vulgaris, assembly GCF_964263255.1. Lineage (NCBI taxonomy): Eukaryota > Metazoa > Chordata > Amphibia > Caudata > Salamandridae > Lissotriton > Lissotriton vulgaris. Next base: position 1,842,954,036 of record NC_141694.1, read on the forward strand.
CTCTTATTTCCTAGTTCTGGCAGTTATTTTGGGATTTTGATACCCAGGAATGCACTTTTAACCAAAACGACCAATTTGCAAATATTTGACGTTCTCTTCCATCCAATACAGGTGTTCACATTACTTTTCGAATGTACATCTTGACTTTTGGGGATATGTATGGCTTTTTTAAATGTATCTTACATAAGCGTAGCTCGCAGTGGTGTAGCAGCTGCATTGGTAGCATTGGTCTCTGAACCTCTGTTAAATCTGCTGGTTACCGCACCTCAATTCTACCTTTTGTTAGCTACCCAGCTAATATCACATGCCTATTTCTATTGCTTGCAATTGGGTCCATGGAGCACTTGCTGTGCCTCTGTTATCTAACTCTCCCAGGAGGGGGTAAATTTAGAGCTGAAATGGTTCAGCTGCAGTGGGAGGCAAGGGGTCTCCTCTGCTAAAACCGAAAGCGTGTCTGTTTGTTTACTTTCGGTTTTAGCAGAGGAGACTCCTTGCCTCCCACTGCAGCTGAGCATGTCAGCTCTATGAATTAACCTCCTCCTGGGAGAGTTAACTAGACAAAAGAACAGGCAGTAGTGCCCCATCGATTTCCCCTCCCTGCCCCCTCCAACCATACCGGAGTTATCCACGAAGAGTTGCAATGGGCGCAGGGAACAAAGGGATTAGAGAGGAGAGGCTCCCCCCTGGGCTGGTGTTGGCGCGACCCATAGTTTGAAGAACTCTGCCTTAAGGGCGTGTATGTGCGTCACATGGCACGTTGAAAAACGCAAAAATTTGCATTTTTCAAGAGATTCGCAAATTACCACCAACTTGAAGTTGGTGGTAATTTGCAATTCCTTAAGGACAATTGCATTTTTTTTTGCTTCATACATTGCATTTATGGAATCGCAAAATTTTCGATTCCTTAAATGCAATTGCAAAATAAGGAATCGCAAATTTAGCAATTCCAGATTTTCCTTAATACATACCATTTGGCAAATTCGCAAACGCCGAAATTCTGTGAATTTCGGCGTTTGCGAATGCAAATTTGCTTGATACATATATAGGGTGTGGTTGGGTTTCACAATCTTTAAAACCAAGAACCTTCCACCCAAACTGAAGAGAAGTCTCACCCAAGTGCAAATGGTACTCCAGGCTGCCAGAGGCTAGTTCAACTAAAGGCTCTGGCAGTCAGAGGAAAGGCGGGAACTACTGGATACAGTCATGAGGGACAACTGCTGAGGACCTGGCTAGTCTCTCATTGACTGAACCGGGTACTAGTTGGAAAGTCCCCCAGGGGTACCAAACCTCCGGGGCATCCATGTCCGGTAGAGTTGTGTGTAGTAGCATAACTTTTACTCACATCGTGTGCACGTTTTTCCTGAGAACTAGCGCTACACAAGAGCTTGCTTTCATGGGAAACTAGGAATCTTTATGTCTCTTGTTATCTCAAGATCCCCATTTCCCCCATTAATTGTCATTATCTGTCCTCACTCAGCTTCCCTTGTATATGTCCCCTGTTGTGTCATTTGGAGACAAAGTAAGTCGGAGTGTGTGCTCGTGGACAACAGGCTAGCAAGGTTCTGGTGCCAGGATATGTCAATCCAGTTTCCACCAGTTCCACAGTGAACGTTGCTAGCACAGCGCATGCAGCCGCTACACCACTCTGGTTTTACAGGCCTCGCGAGATATTGCTGCTCGGACCGAGTCTCGAGTGAGAGAAACCTATGCAGTCAGTGTAGGGGGAACTTACCTGTGCTACAGGTCACCCAATGATCAGGCTTCACGTGACATTGCTCGTATATAATCATGGGGCGCTGCCAGTGAGTCCAAGGATTGTTGGGTCTACTCTGGAAGAGCACATGGGTAGGCCAGACAGTCATGGTGTGCAAGGTTCACAGTTTGTAGGAGTCACATGAGGTTCTCTGCCCCTACAATATTCAATGTTTCAACATTGTTACTCGTTTCAGGGAGATCTTGGCTTGTATCACTTGAGGAGTACACTTAGCGAGGGACAGTCCGTTGTTGCCAGACTAGCACAGACCGACATATGCAAGAGAGGCTGGTATTGTAGGAGGGGCTCCTAGGTATGGAAAGGTACATTTGAGTGAGGTCATACAGAGAGACGAAGGAGTGTGAGAGTATTGCTATCCTGCTTGTTCCTGGCATTTTTAGGTTGACCACCGCCCTACAGGTAACTTCTGTATGTGGCTCCAGTCCTGACCGTTGTGTGATAGCCTAATGCATTCTGGGTGCTGTAGTCTTGTATTGCTTCCATTAAACTAACGAGACTAGCAAACCTGAAGTCAGTGATTCATAGGTGAAAAGATCATGACTGTAGATGGTGTCTGTGGGGATCCACCCCATGCATTGTAATAAACCGTTAACATAAACCTTTATGATGCTGCCTTGACTCATTATGTGTCCTAACGGCAAGAGCGGTCGAGGTCGAAGCTGGGGAACCATGTTCGAGTCTCATAACCATGCTTAATATCCTGTGATTCTGGGCAAATCAATTAATTATCCCCGTGCCTAACAAAAAAATGAATGTGTGTCCTCATGTAACTAAAACGGTGCTATGTAAAGCGCTCTGATACCCGATATCTTCGGGTCTAGTTTGCGATATATAAAACTCTAAAATAAAAATAACAATGTTAAAAAATGATAACAGGGAGAAGGACTGATGACTGACATTGGTGAAAGGCCCACCGGAAGGCTACCTTTAGATTTTTACCAGGTGGATACTCTACAAAGGACTTTTCCTGAAAGATTTGGGAGCACTGCCTGGCTTTTGTTGCTGCGTTTCCCCCTAAGTGTCCTCCTGGATGCACGCATTGGGACGTCACTGCTTTCCTTGTACATGGTGCGAGCCCTCCTTCCTCTGCGTCCTGGCACAGGACTGAGCTCACACGTGCACTCTGGCCTGCCTGGAGCCTTCCTTCCTGTGCACCCTGGAGCGGGACTGAGCTCACACGTGCACTCTGGCCTGCCTGGAGCCTTCCTTCCTGTGCACCCTGGAGCGGGACTGAGCTCACACGTGCACTCTGGCCTGCCTCGAGCCTTCCTTCCTGTGCACCCTGGAGCGGGACTGAGCTCACACGTGCACTCTGGCCTGCCTTGAGCCTTCCTTCCTGTGCACCCTGGAGCGGGACTGTGCTCACACGTGCATTCTGGCCTGACTCGAGCCTTCCTTCCTGTGCACCCTGGAGCGGGACTGAGCTCACACGTGCACTCTGGCCTGCCTTGAGCCTTCCTTCCTGTGCACCCTGGAGCGGGACTGTGCTCACACGTGCATTCTGGCCTGCCTCGAGCCTTCCTTCCTGTGCACCATGGAGCGGGACTGTGCTCACACGTGCACTATGGCCTGCCTTGAGCCTTCCTTCCTGTGCACCCTGGAGCGGGAGTCTGCTCACACCTGCACTCTGGCCTGCCTGGAGCCTTCCTTCCTGTGCACCCTGGAGCGGTACTCTGCTCACGCGTGCACTCTGGCCTGCCTTGAGCCTTCCTTCCTGTGCACCCTGGAGCGGGAGTCTGCTCACACCTGCACTCTGGCTGCCATGTACATGGTGTGAGCTCTCCTTCCTCTGCGTACTGGAGCAGGACTGAGCTCACACGTGCACTAGCTTCTAAGGGGAAAGTCGCGTTTGGAATTTTAAAGATAAAGGACACTTAGAAGAGGACTTGGAGCAAACCCCTTTAGAACTAGGAGGTTCTAGAGTAAATACCCACGGGAGCACTGGAGCCCTGGGTTACCTTACCCAGGGAAGCCAGGTGCATAGGTGTGTTTTCGTGTCTGGTTTCGTCGTCAATTTCAATGGCGTCGGGTGATTTCAGGTGAAGAAGGTGAAGCTTGACTCTTCAGCCCCGAGGACCAGGAGGCATCGGCAACAACCAGGTGCTGGATTCGAGCTGTCCCATCAAAGGATGTCGAGTGCTGTGGTGTCGGTTTCCGGATTGGACCCAACAAGCCATGGCAACAACAACCCATGCAGAAAGCAGAGATTGGCTTTGGTGCAGACAAGCAAGGTCTGAGGGACTCACCACTTGGTGGGAAGTCGGGGCATGTCTGAAGCAACCAGGGAAGCCCAAGGAAAAGAAGAGTTACCTTCGTGGGGACCCACCAGTTGACGGACCAGGGATCGTGAAGGGGCCTCAAGCAGAAATGCTAGAAACGGGCTCATGGAACACTCGTGGAGTGTAGGTGCACATTCTTCAGTGCAAATGCTGCTCAGGGCTGGTACAAGTAGCCAAATGCACAACTTCGGAAAAGCTCAGGAAGTTGATGCACTAGCAAATGTGCACGGTATCCATGACCGAGTGCCATCAGGGTGTGCTGCGACACCTAAACTACAGTGGAGCAGGTTATTGTGAGTGATAGGTGCAAAGAAAATGTTAAAAATTGTCCTGGGATAACTTGGAGGAAAAAACTTTATTCGCAAGCTACTGGACAATGCTAAAAAATGGTGTTGAGATACTAGTAGGTGATTATGACCATGGTTATCTATGTGACCACTCACCTATATATCCATGGTCACCCTGATGGCACTCGGTCATCAGGGTGGACCCCAATGATGAAGCATGTCACCACTAGGCTGGTGAGTGAGGGTTTTTTTTATAAAAGGAAAACCTTTCCTTTTCTCAAATACACATCTTATTCAGAATCTATGACCCTCTCTGGTGATACTCCTCTTTTTGTTACTCAGATACCTAGCCCAGGGGACTTGGAGTATACTCCCTTCACATACCGTGAATAAATCCCGTACTCTCTCCCTTGTTAACACATAATTTTCAACTGTTACATCTCTTCTTCCTGCAAGGGAGCTTGTGTGATGGAAATAAAAATCCATGTTAAGCTTCCTGGTGTGTAAGCTTGATAAAAGAATACGAGGGCCTGATTCACAAAGGTAAACTCACTCTTTTGCGTAAGTTAACGATTGTTTGCTATTCATAAATGGATTTACGAGTAGTATCTTTACGAGTGCGGAGACTCCACACCTGCATTTTAGGATAACCCTGATGACATGGCTTTTCTCCACCTGGCAGCGGTTGCAATTGGTTCATCCATTGGGCCCAGCACTGGGAAGCCCAATTGTTGGGGCAGCCATGCGCTTTATAAACTCTATAACGTAACATAAAAAGACCTACATGTTTATGTGCAGACACTCTGCACTCATAAAGATAATACTGGTAATTTCCTTTGTGAATTACAAAATATGGTAAACTTACACAATAGTGTAAATTTACCTTTGTAAATCAGTCCCTGAATGCTCCTTACTGTCAGCACTCGGAGCTGAAAGGGTTATTTCTAAATTATCAAGTATATAGCATTACACAGACCAAAAGACAGTCGAATTACAGCCCCAGCTCACCTGCTAGTGAATCCAAGGGACGCAGAAATGTGTCTCCCACCACCTAACAATGCCAGGGTGTGCTTGAAGGTATCTCTATCACTTCCTAATCCGGATCATCATCGGGCTCCTGTTCCAAGGCACGTGCGCCACCAGCACACCCGGGACAAAATAATGTGACCTCAATATCGTAAAGGTGAGAACAAGGCTTTAAGTGAGCCGGATCCTGCCGGTGCTGAAAAAAAGTTCTAAAAAGGTTCTCAAAAGCTGACGGGTCTCTATCGGACTCTCCATAATTGCCCAATCTCTAAGGGTGAAAAGAATATCTTAGCTCTGCAGCAGGGCCACCCTTCACTGCCTTTGATGTCACTTCAAAGAGACTCGTCATAGTTCTTTCACAGCCTCATCATTTCTCAACTGAAGTATTTTGAATATTATATACAACGAAGCCATAGTTGTTGCTTATTTATCTTATGCAACTAACAACCATTGGCAAAGCCAGTAGTTCTGGCTTGTAGGTGTAGTGTTACTTGTTGTGTTATACATCTGGATGCAATGACAGAAGCAGCAAAATAGCAGTCAGGTGGCACACTATGCTAAGCCTGATTCCTAGGTTTATGTCAGTACGTGAGGGGCTAAGACAATTACACTGGCTGTCGGTACCAAGACGTGCTCAGTTCAAGGGTCTGTGCACAGTTTTTAAAGCCCTGAAGGGCATAGGCCCAGAGTTTTTGAACACTGGGATAAAATGGTATGTGCCGGGCAGGGCACTTCGTTCAGCCGCCGACAGACTAGTTTTGGTACCTCGTGTAAGGAAGGCCAGGTGGGGCGGAAGTAGCTTCTGTGCGGCAAAAGCCTGGAATAACCTGCCCTGGCATCTTAGAAACACATCAGAGCTTCTTTCATTCCGAAAGGGGCTCAAGACCTGGTAGTTCATGGATTAACCCCCCCCCCCCCCGTCTAGCTCTGGATTCAGTACGCAGCGCCAGGACGCCCTCGGGCATAAATGCGCTTTATAAGCTCATAAATAAATAAATAAGCACAGATTTTTAGCATAGGTGTTTTTAAGCCTCGCCCTTAAATACATCAGTCAGGCCCTTTTGAGAGACCCCCAGTTTTTTCATTCCACTTAAAGCCCTGGGTGAGAGTACATAGGTAAGTACAGGTTTACTAGAGGTACTATAGATCCTCAAGGTACGTAAAAGTGGAGTTAAGAATAGTAAACCTCTGTTCACCTATAGGCACTTATCTTCACGAGATGTTTGTCCTTAATATACTGATATACAACTTTCAAAGTAACCCTGGGAGCCTCTAAAGATAGCAAACCGAAACCGACAGGGCCCAGGCGACAGACACTACCTCAGAAGTAGCAATGCCACCAACACAACCCCCGGGACCTTGTTTGCTTAGATTTTTTGTAATGTATAATTTTACACTTGGAGCACTTAATGTGCTGGGAGCTCAAATTTGCCTTCGCCGACGGAGAGGCCAAGGATTGGCTGAGCGTGAGAACTCCACTCTTTTCTCCACCTCATTTGTGACGTCATAAGCAGGGGGAGTTAAAGATCGCGGGCGCATACGGCCTGTACCCACTTGTATCCAATTCAGACTTTGGCCCGCGAGGACCAGCGCTCTCGCCCTTGGGTCTAGCGCCCTGAAGCTGGCTTCTCATTCCCTCGAGTTCAGAAGCGCTGCCTCGCCGTACGTCCCACGCAGGATGGAGTGTCACTCGCAGTCCTGCGAGCCGATGGCGCCTCCTGCGGATAGGTCGTGCTGTCAAGGTGATAAGGGCACCCTGCTCCCTGTCAGGGTGACGAGGCAGGAGGGGGTGGCCGCCCCCGCACGTCTCAGGATGCTGGGCTGTCATCGGCCCGAGAGGACACGAGGCCGCTGTCGGAAACAGGGGCTTCTGTCAGAGCAGCTGCCTCTGAGGACAGCTGCATTGTCTCAGAGCACGCGTGACCTTACCTTACAGCAGCCTCACACGCCACCTGTCCTGCTCGCGACGGAGAGGCTTCTCACCATCATCTCAGAAAGTAACACTTTTCTGCAGTGCCAGGAACCTTTGGGAGTACAAAAGGGGGGTAGTGATGGGCGGAGCATCTGAAACAATCAAACACTCACACCCAGTCAAAAGATCTGGGTTAAATCCATCACCATTCTTTAGCCCACTCTGCCACCCCAGTTCAGACATGGCTATATGCAAATCAGTCTGACCCTGTGCCTCATGGGAACAGTCCAGCCCGAACTGCCAAGCCATGTCTTCCCTGGACCGGAAACAAGCTTCCGAGGACCGGTTTCTGGCATTCCAGCCGTCTTCAGCCCGGCTTGCTTGAATCCAGTGGCAAAGTGAGCAAGGGACTCACGTCTGAGCACACCCTGCCACACTTATGGCGGCCAAAAGCGGTACAAAAGGGGTCCAGGGAAGACATGGCTTGGCATTTCGGGCTAGACTGTTCCCATGAGGCACAGGGTCAGACTGATTTGCATATAGCCATGTCTGAACTGGGGTGGCAGAGTGGGCTAAAGAACGGTGATGGATTAAACCCAGATCTTTTGACTGGGTGTGAGTGTTTGATTGATTCAGATGCTCCGTCCATCACCACCCCCTTTTGTACCGCTTTTGGCCGCCATAAGTGTGGCAGGGTATGCTCAGACATGAGTCCCTTGCTCACTTTGCCACTGGATTCAAGCAAGCCGGGCTGAAGACGGCTGGATGCCAGAAACCGATCCTCGGAAGCTTGTTTCCGGTCCAGGGAAGACATGGCTTGGCAGTTCGGGCTGGACTATTCCCATGAGGCACAGGGTCAGACTGATTTGCATATAGCCATGTCTGAACTGGGGTTGCAGAGTGGGCTAAAAAACGGTGATGGATTAAACCCAGATCTTTTGACTGGGTGTGAGCGTTTGATTGATTCAGATGCTCCGTCCATCACCACCCCCTTTTGTAACCCCCCCCTTAGGAACCTTTGGGAGCACAAGGAGACAGCCCTTCATTCTGTTCACCCCCATTACTGTCCTATTGTGCCAGCACTGCGAGGGTTGCGCTTCTAGCCGTGTGTAGCACAGCTCAGCTGTGCCAGAATGTAAGAACAGTACTTCCAGTGGTGCATTCGCATGGTACTGCCCACCTGTGCCAACGCTCCTGGGGTGGTCATTCCAGCCACCGGCTCTGCCCTGCTGCGTGCCATTTCAGGAATAAACTCCAGCGATGCAGCTCCCTGGCCCTGGTGCCACCCTCTTGTGCCAACCTTGCAAGGATGGTGCTTCCACCAGACAGCGCTCCCCCCAGTTGTGCACAGCTGTGCCAGCTTTGAAGGGCAGCACTTTCTGTTGTACATGTCCCCTTTTCCGCTGTGCCACGATTATATTGTCTGTGATTTCAAACATATATCCTTGGTCTAGTACTGCCCACTGCACCCACATTGTATATGTGACTCTTCCGGTGCTTAATTTGAGCTGGTAGTTTCCGGTGTACAGTACCGGCACTTCATTGCCAACACCGGCACTTATGACAGTCTGCCACATGGTGGCGCCGTTTGTCTGAATTAAAGATGAGCACACAGCAGTTATTAATTAAATAAACATTTTGAAGGACAAATACCTGCCGCCCAGGCCCTTTTTATAGCTTTGGGGGCCTGGATTAGTCTGACTTGTCATTCTTGTTAGAGTGCGATGGTTAGCAGTTGTGTTGGTTCTGTCACTGGCAGTGGTGGCAGGGGTAATGTGTGGTTCAGGCTGCAGTGGCTTCCTGAGGAAGGCCATGGCACTTATTTTTTTTTACAGATGAAGCACTGGGCTCTTGCACCAATGTGCCCTTTTCAAGGTCAGCACTTTCGGCAATGACTGGACATCTGCCCATTACTGCCCTGCAGGCATTGAAAGGATTGTTTCATGAGCCAAGCGCCACCTACTGGATGGAATGCGTTAGTTCATTGCTGCCATTGGTAACTACTGTGAGCCTGGCTCCAATCTTCAGTCTTGATTCCACCTCTGGCCTCTTTTGTCCTCCACCCTCCACTCCTTGTCTCTTCATCTCACTTTTCCAGGCTCTTTTTCATCTATTTCCCCCTTTTGTCACTGTTTCCCTATTATCTTCTTACTTCTTTCTCCCTTTTTTTAGTCTTTTTCTCTTGCTGTGGGTCAAAATTCGATATCTCGCCGCCAAGGCCTGGAAAGACCTTCCCCATCACCGCTCTCTGCCTGAATTCAGAAAGGGGTTCCAGACCTGGCTTTTTGACTGATCCCAGCAAGAACATAGCGCTTGGATACCCTCGCAGGTGACTAGGTGTGCTCTACAATTCCGAGTTGATTGATCGATTATGAAAAGTCCTGGTCCCCAATAATAAGTGCCGCTGGTCTAAATGAAGCGCTAGGCTGGACACTGTCTCAGGTCTTCACCTTTGAGCATTTATGCAATTCCGTGATATTTACGTGAACAGGTTCCTCTCAGGGATGCAGCCCTTAGCTGCAGTGTTCTCCTGGCAGGTTCACTCCCTCCAGGTGGCCCCATGCAAACTTCAGTGCTGCGCTCACAGCACACGGCCTGTCCTTTCCATGATGCCAGGCACAACATGGCGTCTCCAGAGTATAGGCCTTGTGCCAGGCAGGCTCCTCGCAGGAGGGATGCTGTGGCAGGCAACTGATGTAGCTTCCACCGGCCCCAGTCACTCAGAGGGTTTGGGGGGAGTTTCCCCCCCACATTGTTCGTCCACGGGGAATGGATCACGAGAACAGAGGGAAACTTTTGTTATGCATAGAACATTGCTCACTACATACTGTCTTCCATGCGCATCACACACACACGTGTAACGCTCCACTCACAGCACACAACTTATCAGAGTGAAAATGAGGACCCCAGGTATGTGGTACTGTAGGGTTTTATAGGGTGGGGGGTTGTGGGCCCTCTCCCTTCAAGGGTATGCGTAAAAGGGCCTGTGCCAGATAACTGATATGATGGGGCAGTGTGCACCCTCGAGTACAGTGGTGAGTATACTTGTGTTGCACAGGTCGCGACACATGGCCGCACCCTGGAGACATCCATCAGCAGGGGCGGCTCTAGGCTCATGGCGGCCCTGTGCAGGGAGCGTAGGTAGGGGGCCCCGGACGAGGGGGTCCGGGCAGGGCGGAGCGGAGCGCGGAGGCCAGTGAAGGGGGGGGGGGGGGCTGGGGGTTTAGGGTGTTTGGAAGTGGAACAGAGCCAGAGGCCACCAAACCCCTGCCAGGGGCCGCCACGCAAATATGTATCCATCCTCAGAGGATTACTATATTAAGGATATATATTGGCGTGGTGGCCCTGTGCACGTGCACAGCTTGCACATGCCTAAGGCCGCACCTGCCATCAGGGACAGAGAGAGAGAGCTAAAAAAAAGTCGAGCAGGGGTGGACAGAGAGGCTCCGCTCTCAAGGCCAGGCAAGGACGAGGCACAGACTCTCAAAGACACACAGCCTTGAGTAGAAGAAGCCGGTCCCCTATGAGTGGGGGGGGAGGAGGGTGGGAGGGGATACCTGGCCTGAGGACAAAGGGTGAAAGAAGGGCTGGAGTGGAGAAGTGTGGCTCAATGGTTAGAGCGGCAGACCCTGATGCAGAGGTCTAGCCCGGGACCAGGGTTCAATTCCCCGCCTTGGCGGGTCTTGGGCTCAAAATTCCACGGACCTGATCATTCTCGGCTCGGTGCCTATTCCAATCATGGAGTCCCACTCTGCAACTCTCGGCAATAGCTTGCTTAATCTCCACAACGGCCCCCACAACGCTAAGGATGTCTGGCCTCCACCTTGGGGGTGCCCAGGAGTGGACGCCACACAGGGAAAGCTAGGATGGGTTCCACAGCGGTATTCGTAGAAGCGCCTTGAGACCCTTGCGGGTGAGTAGTGCGCTATACAAGTATCAATTTACATTTACATTTACAACCTGCGGGTCTCCAGAGCACCGCTCCGCCCGGGGTCACGTGACAGAAAAGTCTGCAGACCCCCCCAGCCGTCCCAGGAGAGGGGGCGCATTAGCACCACTCATTATCCGGAGCCACTTATCGCCTCCTGTGCTGAGCACATCCCTTTATTAATTACTCTAATTGCCCAGCACTCTCCTCTAATCAGTCCTGACGGCCGCTCCTTTCCAGCGTGAGAATAAATCACAGCCGGGCTCGGTGGCCTGAGGGCACGCTGCCTGCCCCAGCCCCTCCTGCAGCCCGGGTACACCCGCAGATGCCCCCTCACCTGCGCGCGCCTGCCCTCGATCAATCATCCCAGGAAAAGAACTGATCTCAGGGAGGCCCAGTGATACAAAAGCAATAAGGTCATTTACATAATAAATTATCCCAGAATGCAATGCGCACGCTTGACAACTGGGTCTGTTTCAGGAAGCATAATTATAGCTATTGGACACAGGCTGGGAGACAGAACAGCAAAGAGACCGACAGCCAGCCAGTTTGCAATAATCCCTTAAATAATAAAAATGCCAACCATAAGTGAACAAGACTGGCTGGATGATGCTGTCACACCGAGCCAATGTGCGTGCTCTTTGAATGCAGATGAGCGGGCCAGGTGATTGGCTAATCACAATGGGCGTCTTTCCTAGAGGGTTTTGATTGCCTCCCTTCTGTTTTTGATGGAGTAATAGGCCAGAGAATAGGGAGTGCAGCCATCCACCAGACAAGGAGACCAAGGCAAGCTCCACTGAACAAACCGGCGCAGATTTCCTTTGTGCAGAGCTGTGTCAAATGCATCTCTCACTCAGGCTGAAAAGAGGAAATGGGCACCACATATTTATCAACAAACATTTTCAGTACTTTTTTGAGTTGTCATATGTATTGCAAGATGTGCATCATGTCTTCACTCCAGTGCTTAAGTTCTCAATCCACTGACCTCCAGTAGGTCCACAGTGGAGTGACTGCAGGCACCCTTTGCAGATCCCGCAGAGATCTCCTGTTGTCCTGCGGGTAGACTCCTGATGTCCTGCGGGTAGATCTCCTGATGTCCTGCAGGTAGACTCCTGATGTCCTGCAGGTAGACTCCTGATGTCTTGCAGGTACACTCCTGATGTCCTGCAGGTAGACTCCTGATGTCTTGCGGGTAGACTCCTGATGTCCTGCAGGTAGATCTCCTGTTGTCCTGAGGGTAGACTCCTGATGTCTTGCGGGTAGACTCCTGATGTCCTGCAGGTAGATCTCCTGTTGTCCTGCGGGTAGACTCCTGATGTCTTGCGGGTAGACTCCTGATGTCTTGCGGGTAGACTCCTGATATCCTGCAGGTAGACTCCTGTTGTCCTGCGGGTAGACTCCTGATGTCTTGCGGGTAGACTCCTGATGTCCTGCAGGTAGATCTCCTGTTGTCCTGCGGGTGGATCTCCTGTTGTCCTGCGGGTAGAATCCTGATGTCTTGCGGGTAGACTCCTGATGTCTTGCGGGTAGACTCCTGATGTCTTGCGAGTCGACTCCTGATATCCTGCAGGTAGACTCCTGATGTCTTGCGGGTAGACTCCTGATGTCCTGCAGGTAGATCTCCTGTTGTCCTGCGGGTAGACTCCTGATGTCTTGCGGGTAGACTCCTGATGTCTTGCGGGTAGACTCCTGATGTCTTGCGGGTAGACTCCTGATATCCTGCAGGTAGACTCCTGTTGTCCTGCGGGTAGACTCCTGATGTCTTGCGGGTAGACTCCTGATGTCTTGCGGGTAGATCTCCTGATGTCCTGCAGGTAGATCTCCTGTTGTCCTGCGGGTAGACTTCTGATGTCTTGCGGGTAGATCTCCTGATCTCCTGATCTCCTGCGGGCTCCTATAGGCTCCTGCAGGCTGCAGAATCACCCTTGCTGCACACCCAGCAGCCTCCTTTCTCCTTTCTCCACCCTTTCATTCTTCCATTGGTCCTAGGGCCCGGTTCCCCCAGCATGCTCCACGCCCGCCCTACCCACCAATTAATCAAACTTTGAGATAAGGTGGGTGTACAAAAGGCCATGTTTAATGACAACACTCATAAACATGACAATAGATGATTAAGAGAAAACACATTATCAAAACATTAACAGCTATTATTGAAGCATATCATCGAAATTGCATTGTTCATTATTAAAGCTGCATTTGCTCTTAAAATATTCTTCTTTCCCCCAGTACCAAGGGGCCCTCTGGTTCGCATCTCCCAGGCCGAGATGCCCACGCAAGGTGCAACCCACCTGCGCCCCTGAGTGATGGGCCCCAGCCCTCGGGTCCTTGTCCGCCATTTCCAGGGCCCCACCTCTCGTCCACCAGGCTGCCCAGGATCCCAGGAGGCTCGTACCTGTCGCCCTAGCCTCCCCAACCGGTGGCCTCCATCCCCCTGCGGAGAGCTTACCTTCTCTCCCCTCAGTGCTGGCCTAGGGAGTGCGCATGGCGTACTCCCGTCCATTTTGTAAGTCTATATCAATGGTCCAATGTCTCTTTTCCGCAACTCACCCCCTCAAACTACTGCATTTGCCAAGCGCGGAAAATCGAGACGCGCGCCCTTAGGATCCGGCCCCCCGGGCCCCGCCTCCGGCCTCTTGTGGTTGGGCGGCCGGGTAGTCCAATGGGCAGCCGGCCGCCTTTCACTTCCGGGTCAAGGGGGTGACGAACTTCCGGAGTGGTGGGGGGGCGGAGACCTGTGGCCTATTTAGGGTCCAAGCCCCGGGGCCTCGGTCTCTGTCCCTGTTACCACTCCAGTCACCCTGACCCCACGTCGGCCCTGAAGCTGGCTTCCCCCCTTCTTCGGAATCCCGGCCTTCGAGAACTCCGAGGCAGGGACGAGCGTGGCAGCTGCATAAAGAGGGGACCGTGTCGCCAGCAGGTGAGGTGGGGGTGCGCTTCGGGGGGGCCTGTGGGCAGCCGAGGGGTGAGGGTTGTAAGGTTAAGGGGCTGCCCTGCTTTGCGGGCCTCGAGCTGTGCGTAGCTGGGGTTGCGGCTGCCGACGGGGCTCCTCGGGGCGTGCTGCTCACCTCCCCATCGAGGGGGGGTCGGGTGCAACTGGGGATGGGCACAGGGGGGGAGAGTAGTAGCACAGGGCGTCCCCAATAATGAATGAGGATCCAGGTTTCTTATTCGAAACACACGGAGGGTGTTCAACAAATTGGATTTCCCCTTAGCTGCTGTGACCTGTGTGTCCTCCTGCTAATGATGGGCCCCCTTCCTCAGTCCCAAATCCGGAGCAGGCCTTGCGTAATGGGGTTAAGATTAGGGTTTGGGTGGCGGCTTTGTTTACAGTCGACTGTGCTGTTGTTTTAGAAATCACAGTCCGGCCAGGAATTACCTATGGAAGTGAGATTTTAAACGTCACCTCCAATGGAAGCAAGATTTAGTGAGATGAGTTTTGGGGATGATGTCTCCAGTCAGTCACAGCGTGGGTTAAAGTGAATCCTTTTGTACGCCTGTGTTAAGATGATGTTTGCGACCACCTCTGTGTGGCAGGGTTGGTTAGGATGAAGGTTCCTGTTTGTGAGAGTGTAGTTTAATATCAAGGCCTCTGTGTGTCGTAGTCTTGATTTGAGAGATTGCATTGTGCGCAGTTGTGCATATTGTCACCGACATGCTTTTAGATTATTATCGTGTTGTGAGCTGTTCCCAGCGACCATATGTTTGTATTATGCAATCACGCCGAAGGGCGCAGGAGTCCCTTGATTGAGCAGTCCATCATAGTGGGTAAATGGCGGGAAGACGGTGCACACTGCGAGTGTGTGTGCAGGGCCAAAGGGGTGGGGCTTCCTTGCGAGCGGAAACTGAATTGTGTGAAGAACTGCGTAGAAATCCAAGGCGTCCGTCTTTGTTGGGAACTGTTTTTTCCACATGCTGGGTTTTTGCAGCGATTTCGTTAGAGCCGTTGTTCTGCGCATATTAAGCATGGTCACATTCTAGCACAACAAGGCCATAGCTTTCCTTCCCAAGAGGCCTTTGATGTATAATTTTAATTTCGCACATTCTAGAGCCCTGTTCTTGATATCTCTGGAAAATGCGTACCTTTGGGCCTGTGTTCGTGCGTACTTTTGGGCCTGTGTTCGTGAAATAGGCGGAGATGCTACAAAAATCGCCTCAGGCCAGCGGCTGCGCCTAGAAGC
Organism: Lissotriton vulgaris; assembly: GCF_964263255.1. Classification (NCBI taxonomy): domain Eukaryota; kingdom Metazoa; phylum Chordata; class Amphibia; order Caudata; family Salamandridae; genus Lissotriton; species Lissotriton vulgaris. Next base: position 1,842,969,420 of record NC_141694.1, read on the forward strand.
ATTGGGACCATATGGCAGTCGAGTTTGGCGGGGCCAGGGTGGAAGGTGAATAGCAGTGCTTAATTTGTGCCGGTGCTTGCCGGTGCTTAGCACCGGCACTTAATTATCAGGGCCGGGTCTACGCATCTGCTGCGCACGCCCACATTTATGTTTTTTAAAATGTACCTTACTACTGCGGTACACGTATTATCCCGCCGTCGAGTGTGAGTCACGGCGCTCAGTGTTGTTGCGAGTGCGACTCTAACTGTTAATCACTTGCAGCAGGCAGCCCTGCTGCTCAAGTCCAAGAAGAGAATATTCAAATTCAATAAATATAATAAAGATGTCATCATCATGGCGGCCGCGCGGCCCTTCTAGTGCAGCAGAGATGCAGTGTTGACTGTTTGCCACAGTGGGCGGGCCGCGGAAGTTTGGAATCGCAACATCAACACAGTATTTGGGCGCCTAGCAGGGCGGGCCATGGGGCCGGCTAGGGGTTCTAATGGGCTAGGAGCTGTGAGCGCGGCAGCGCATGTATGTATGTATGTATGTATAGGCATTTATATAGCGCACTACTTACCCCTAGGGTCCCAAGGCGCTTCGACCGCTGCGAAACCCTTCCTGGCTTCCCTGAGAGATGGTCCCTTAATGGGTATCTCCAGGGTGAGACCAGGCATCCCCGGCGGTCTGGTGGGGCCGTTAGTGAAGATGAGGCAAGCTAATGCCCAGAGTTGCCGAGTGTGATCGCTGATCAGAGTGGGCACCGAGGCGAGAGAATTATCGAGTCCGCTGACCCTGGTCCAGAAACCTGCCGCGCATTTTCACTTTGCCTTGCCACGCCCCTGCATAACCACCGCAGGCGCAGCTCCCCACGAGTCATCGTCATTAAGTCAACCCGGCCCAAGTCCGACCGACGACGATATTAAGGGCAGAGCTGGGCAGCCAGGCTGTGTGACTGTGCAGGCATCATCAACTGTCTGTCTGGCAGACTGCGGTTTCGTAGCAAGCAGCATCGCCACCAGGCCGCCGCTGCGCCTAATCAATTGTAGTAGTATGTAACATACATACTAAGCAAAGGCACAAGGCAGCAGTGTGTGTGTCCCTGCCGAGTCCGACTGGCCCACGCCCACCACGAGTAACGGTAAGAGAAGATTAGAACTAAAGTTGTTAAGCACTTTTAAGTTCAGCAAAAATAAGTGCAGTAGCTAAGCGAAGCCAGGAGCCAGCCAGCTAACTAGGGAATCCTACCCATTTGCAATTGTGCTATGCTGCCACCGACCGCGCCAAAACCAACACTTTTTGGGGGGGAGCGCGTGATATTGCTCCAGCCAGCTGCAGTTTCACCGGCGTGGACCGTGGGACTGGAGGAGGCGAGGCAGGCAGGCAGCTCACCTCCGACCCACGGCCCCATAATAATAAACATATATATATCTATGCGAGTTACGAGCAAATCACCTCAAGGTCGCGGCCGGCTCCATAACAAATGTATACCGTATAAGAGCGACGATTATTAGGATCCTCATAGTCACTCGCAGCATAGTCGGATGTCTGTGATTTATTCAGTTTCACTTTCACTGAAGAATGTCAGACCAGCGCCTGCCTGGCTGGCCTAGTAGTTGTCTCCCAGCATTAACTCCAGCTTCCGTGGGGGAAAAAACAGTTATTAATGAGAGAACGCTACTCTGCCCTCATCGATTTTTTGCACTGATTGGGGTTGGAATCCAACGCTTCTGCGAGTAACGATTTTCCAAATCTCCCTATTCGCAGCTTCTCACCTCAAAGGCAAGGTTAAACAAAGGCATTGCCATTTGTTAATTGATGCAGTTACGCAGCCCTGGTCAGAATCTCCAGCCAGTTCTACAGGGACCGCTTCTGGGTCGAATGGAGAAAAATGGTAGCCCATCATAATTAATTACTGGGTACCAACCAGTCCGGCCGAGTGGAGCTTAGCGACGCTTTAGTTTCTTCAGGGATTCCTCCTCGCCTGTCCTGGCAATAGCCTTCGGGCTCCCCTATTCCTCTCCAGTCACCTTCCCTCCTCCGTGCCCCCCTCCTCAGCAGAGAGCCCCTGCTTCATTCATTCCCGTCAGTCAGACTGTGTATCCAGCTGCTAAGCATTCAGCCAGACTTGGCAGGCAAAGCGAATGTTTTGTTGATGATAGTCCGAACCAAGATAATTCCTTGGTCGAAATAGCACACTGAAGCAGGCTCCTAGCTTGTAGAGCGCTATATTTACATACCAAATAGAAACACACAAATGTGGGAAAGCATGCTTCTGTCTTTTTCATCTATTTCAAATCACACGCATCTGTTACTTGCCAAAGGATAATTGTGCTAAACCATGACCAAAAACAGTAGATCGGTAACTTCGGATAGAACACTCAAAAGCGCACTTTCACTGACAATGAGTTAATAAATCATGCTGGTGGTATTTTCCTATAGAGATAATGCCGGGATAAATGGCGGGTTCTAGCTTTGAGAAGTGATTTGACCACGGACAAAATCGCCTGACGAAAGAAAAACTGAGTTTTAGAGGCACATGGAATCTCGAACTGTCTGGTACAGTTGAGCTTTATAAATAGATTGATACCATTCATCAATCTTTCTACTAGACCCAGCCTGCCTTTTTTTTTACCCAATGACACTCTGCACGCTGGTGCTTGTGGTTCCCTTCTCCCATTATGAATAAGAAGCTGCATACCTTGTTTGTCGCTGGCCTGGTGCCGGTGCCGTCAGGTACTGAGAGCTCAAAGTAAGGAAACACAATGAAGGCGGAAGTGAGGAAGCTGTAGGTGCTCCCCTAACTAATTACTATTGTAGTCCTAATGTTTAGGATATGTTAAATGTATTCAGTGTCATTGTTGTGCGTTGTTCCACAATACTGTAGTTCATATTTTTTTAATTGCCCATTTTTTGCTAATCTACACAAATACATTTGAACAAAATATTTTTTGCCAATCAGATCGTTAACACTGTTAGTGCGATTGTTTTTTTGCAAGGGCCTAATGCTTCGAGAATGGAACTTAGATAATAATTCTGACGTTACAAAATGAATCGTTTCATTGCTGTAAATCGTAGCAGTCGTTTTCACCCACATCAGTGGTGCACATTTATTAACATTGGAAGGTGGAACGTCTAAGGTGTGTGCATCAGTAGGTGTTCTCTTATTGTTGCCTTTAATTTAAGCATACGTGTGCTCATTGTTCCTGTGTGTTTTTGCTCCCTTACATAACTTGTACAGTGTTCCTTGTACTCGGACTGTCACCCCTTTTGTTTTTTGCCTGTGTGGTTTGTGGTGTTTGCTTTATAGCGCTCAAACGATCCTCATTTTAAGACCCTTGTCTTCATCAAAGCATAATCTTTAAACAGTACTTCTTTTGTAGAAATGAATGAATACACCCTAGGGCCATATCACTCAGTGTCGCCATTCCTCATAGCTTACCCTTAACTGATACCCTGAACCCCGGTGCCTCTGGCTCCCTTTGACTCCACCGTCCCCTCTGCCCAGAACCTCTGGCTGGGAGCCGCCTCCCATCTACCCGGGTCACCATAGCGGTTCGTCTTTAAATGTCCCGTTATTCTGTGCTGGGGTTGGCCATTTGTTTAAACTCACTCCTGATAGACATAAAGCGACCCCCTGACATAAAGTGACCGGATGACCCACTGGCACCTTATATCCTTGCTAATTTACTAACTATTTTGAGCACAGCCTGCAGCACTTCTGGAATAGTGTCACACTCTCAAATTTGCTTGAAAATACACCCGTTGCCTACTCTTTTTTCAAAATTTTCTTGGAGAACTCCCCTTAGGGAGGTTCAGCCTCGCTCGCTCCGCTCGCCACAGTGAAGTATGACAATTGTTTTACCCCTCACCACCAGTTTTAAATGTCACCAGCCGCAACTGACTATACTGAATAATCCCCATACCCCTTCAGCCGCTGGAAGTGACTGTGACTGACTCATTCAAGTGTATTGCATGATTTTTTTCAGTTTATCTGTTCAGAGTGTTTTCACAACATTTTGGTTTATTTTGCCACATAAGCTATGTAAAAAATGTTCCTTTGAACTCATAGACTCTGTTAAAAATGGCATACCCTACCCCCGTATTGTCAAACAGCACATACAGCACTAAAATTGTCCCTTTTCAATGCATTAGTGATTTTAGCTAATTTATTCCAAAATTGTGCTTTAAATGCACTTTTGATTTAATCTTTTTAAAAATGTTCATAGGGCAAAGAATTGGAGAACCTCCTATCAAAACCTTACTATGAGGAAGGCTCCCTTGCAGAAATTCAAATCAGGTATATATTACTTCTGACGTTTAGCAGTGCCAGTTGATGATGTAGGTGGAGCCAGTGGAAAGTGGGTGGAGCCAGAGAAAAGTGGGCGTGGCCTCCAACAAACATTTGAGCACCTGCACTTTATATTTTACAAATTAAGCACTGACTAATATTACTGCAAATAATCTGTCACACCCTTCTATTTCTCATATGTGAGGTCATGTATTGATCTAAAATAAATTTTTTATATAGATGTCGAATGATGCATAAACATTTTGTCTGCAAAATGTCTGCAATAGACTTTTACACATTAAAAATGAATGATAGAAACACGCTATTTACAACATACAGCAGTAACCACCTAAACAAATGTGGGCAACAGCATGGATGTATGTATTTATTTGTTTGTTTGTTGTCACAATTTAAGAAACGATTGCTCTGCCTCTTATTTCCTAGTTCTGGCAGTTATTTTGGGATTTTGATATCCAGGAATGCACTTTTAACCAAAACGACCAATTTGCAAATATTTGACGTTCTCTTCCATCCAATACAGGTGTTCACATTACTTTTCGAATGTACATCTTGACTTTTGGGGATATGTATGGCTTTTTTAAATGTATCTTACATAAGCGTAGCTCGCAGTGGTGTAGCAGCTGCATTGGTAGCATTGGTCTCTGAACCTCTGTTAAATCTGCTGGTTACCGCACCTCAATTCTACCTTTTGTTAGCTACCCAGCTAATATCACATGCCTATTTCTATTGCTTGCAATTGGGTCCATGGAGCACTTGCTGTGCCTCTGTTATCTAACTCTCCCAGGAGGGGGTAAATTTAGAGCTGAAATGGTTCAGCTGCAGTGGGAGGCAAGGGGTCTCCTCTGCTAAAACCGAAAGCGTGTCTGTTTGTTTACTTTCGGTTTTAGCAGAGGAGACTCCTTGCCTCCCACTGCAGCTGAGCATGTCAGCTCTATGAATTAACCTCCTCCTGGGAGAGTTAACTAGACAAAAGAACAGGCACGTAGTGCCCCATCGATTTCCCCTCCCTGCCCCCTCCAACCATACCGGAGTTATCCACGAAGAGTTGCAATGGGCGCAGGGAACAAAGGGATTAGAGAGGAGAGGCTCCCCCCTGGGCTGGTGTTGGCGCGACCCATAGTTTGAAGAACTCTGCCTTAAGGGCGTGTATGTGCGTCACATGGCACGTTGAAAAACGCAAAAATTTGCATTTTTCAAGAGATTCGCAAATTACCACCAACTTGAAGTTGGTGGTAATTTGCAATTCCTTAAGGACAATTGCATTTTTTTTTGCTTCATACATTGCATTTATGGAATCGCAAAATTTTCGATTCCTTAAATGCAATTGCAAAATAAGGAATCGCAAATTTAGCAATTCCAGATTTTCCTTAATACATACCATTTGGCAAATTCGCAAACGCCGAAATTCTGTGAATTTCGGCGTTTGCGAATGCAAATTTGCTTGATACATATATAGGGTGTGGTTGGGTTTCACAATCTTTAAAACCAAGAACCTTCCACCCAAACTGAAGAGAAGTCTCACCCAAGTGCAAATGGTACTCCAGGCTGCCAGAGGCTAGTTCAACTAAAGGCTCTGGCAGTCAGAGGAAAGGCGGGAACTACTGGATACAGTCATGAGGGACAACTGCTGAGGACCTGGCTAGTCTCTCATTGACTGAACCGGGTACTAGTTGGAAAGTCCCCCAGGGGTACCAAACCTCCGGGGCATCCATGTCCGGTAGAGTTGTGTGTAGTAGCATAACTTTTACTCACATCGTGTGCACGTTTTTCCTGAGAACTAGCGCTACACAAGAGCTTGCTTTCATGGGAAACTAGGAATCTTTATGTCTCTTGTTATCTCAAGATCCCCATTTCCCCCATTAATTGTCATTATCTGTCCTCACTCAGCTTCCCTTGTATATGTCCCCTGTTGTGTCATTTGGAGACAAAGTAAGTCGGAGTGTGTGCTCGTGGACAACAGGCTAGCAAGGTTCTGGTGCCAGGATATGTCAATCCAGTTTCCACCAGTTCCACAGTGAACGTTGCTAGCACAGCGCATGCAGCCGCTACACCACTCTGGTTTTACAGGCCTCGCGAGATATTGCTGCTCGGACCGAGTCTCGAGTGAGAGAAACCTATGCAGTCAGTGTAGGGGGAACTTACCTGTGCTACAGGTCACCCAATGATCAGGCTTCACGTGACATTGCTCGTATATAATCATGGGGCGCTGCCAGTGAGTCCAAGGATTGTTGGGTCTACTCTGGAAGAGCACATCGGTAGGCCAGACAGTCATGGTGTGCAAGGTTCACAGTTTGTAGGAGTCACATGAGGTTCTCTGCCCCTACAATATTCAATGTTTCAACATTGTTACTCGTTTCAGGGAGATCTTGGCTTGTATCACTTGAGGAGTACACTTAGCGAGGGACAGTCCGTTGTTGCCAGACTAGCACAGACCGACATATGCAAGAGAGGCTGGTATTGTAGGAGGGGCTCCTAGGTATGGAAAGGTACATTTGAGTGAGGTCATACAGAGAGACGAAGGAGTGTGAGAGTATTGCTATCCTGCTTGTTCCTGGCATTTTTAGGTTGACCACCGCCCTACAGGTAACTTCTGTATGTGGCTCCAGTCCTGACCGTTGTGTGATAGCCTAATGCATTCTGGGTGCTGTAGTCTTGTATTGCTTCCATTAAACTAACGAGACTAGCAAACCTGAAGTCAGTGATTCATAGGTGAAAAGATCATGACTGTAGATGGTGTCTGTGGGGATCCACCCCATGCATTGTAATAAACCGTTAACATAAACCTTTATGATGCTGCCTTGACTCATTATGTGTCCTAACGGCAAGAGCGGTCGAGGTCGAAGCTGGGGAACCATGTTCGAGTCTCATAACCATGCTTAATATCCTGTGATTCTGGGCAAATCAATTAATTATCCCCGTGCCTAACAAAAAAATGAATGTGTGTCCTCATGTAACTAAAACGGTGCTATGTAAAGCGCTCTGATACCCGATATCTTCGGGTCTAGTTTGCGATATATAAAACTCTAAAATAAAAATAACAATGTTAAAAAATGATAACAGGGAGAAGGACTGATGACTGACATTGGTGAAAGGCCCACCGGAAGGCTACCTTTAGATTTTTACCAGGTGGATACTCTACAAAGGACTTTTCCTGAAAGATTTGGGAGCACTGCCTGGCTTTTGTTGCTGCGTTTCCCCCTAAGTGTCCTCCTGGATGCACGCATTGGGACGTCACTGCTTTCCTTGTACATGGTGCGAGCCCTCCTTCCTCTGCGTCCTGGCACAGGACTGAGCTCACACGTGCACTCTGGCCTGCCTGGAGCCTTCCTTCCTGTGCACCCTGGAGCGGGACTGAGCTCACACGTGCACTCTGGCCTGCCTGGAGCCTTCCTTCCTGTGCACCCTGGAGCGGGACTGAGCTCACACGTGCACTCTGGCCTGCCTCGAGCCTTCCTTCCTGTGCACCCTGGAGCGGGACTGAGCTCACACGTGCACTCTGGCCTGCCTTGAGCCTTCCTTCCTGTGCACCCTGGAGCGGGACTGTGCTCACACGTGCATTCTGGCCTGACTCGAGCCTTCCTTCCTGTGCACCCTGGAGCGGGACTGAGCTCACACGTGCACTCTGGCCTGCCTTGAGCCTTCCTTCCTGTGCACCCTGGAGCGGGACTGTGCTCACACGTGCATTCTGGCCTGCCTCGAGCCTTCCTTCCTGTGCACCATGGAGCGGGACTGTGCTCACACGTGCACTATGGCCTGCCTTGAGCCTTCCTTCCTGTGCACCCTGGAGCGGGAGTCTGCTCACACCTGCACTCTGGCCTGCCTGGAGCCTTCCTTCCTGTGCACCCTGGAGCGGTACTCTGCTCACGCGTGCACTCTGGCCTGCCTTGAGCCTTCCTTCCTGTGCACCCTGGAGCGGGAGTCTGCTCACACCTGCACTCTGGCTGCCATGTACATGGTGTGAGCTCTCCTTCCTCTGCGTACTGGAGCAGGACTGAGCTCACACGTGCACTAGCTTCTAAGGGGAAAGTCGCGTTTGGAATTTTAAAGATAAAGGACACTTAGAAGAGGACTTGGAGCAAACCCCTTTAGAACTAGGAGGTTCTAGAGTAAATACCCACGGGAGCACTGGAGCCCTGGGTTACCTTACCCAGGGAAGCCAGGTGCATAGGTGTGTTTTCGTGTCTGGTTTCGTCGTCAATTTCAATGGCGTCGGGTGATTTCAGGTGAAGAAGGTGAAGCTTGACTCTTCAGCCCCGAGGACCAGGAGGCATCGGCAACAACCAGGTGCTGGATTCGAGCTGTCCCATCAAAGGATGTCGAGTGCTGTGGTGTCGGTTTCCGGATTGGACCCAACAAGCCATGGCAACAACAACCCATGCAGAAAGCAGAGATTGGCTTTGGTGCAGACAAGCAAGGTCTGAGGGACTCACCACTTGGTGGGAAGTCGGGGCATGTCTGAAGCAACCAGGGAAGCCCAAGGAAAAGAAGAGTTACCTTCGTGGGGACCCACCAGTTGACGGACCAGGGATCGTGAAGGGGCCTCAAGCAGAAATGCTAGAAACGGGCTCATGGAACACTCGTGGAGTGTAGGTGCACATTCTTCAGTGCAAATGCTGCTCAGGGCTGGTACAAGTAGCCAAATGCACAACTTCGGAAAAGCTCAGGAAGTTGATGCACTAGCAAATGTGCACGGTATCCATGACCGAGTGCCATCAGGGTGTGCTGCGACACCTAAACTACAGTGGAGCAGGTTATTGTGAGTGATAGGTGCAAAGAAAATGTTAAAAATTGTCCTGGGATAACTTGGAGGAAAAAACTTTATTCGCAAGCTACTGGACAATGCTAAAAAATGGTGTTGAGATACTAGTAGGTGATTATGACCATGGTTATCTATGTGACCACTCACCTATATATCCATGGTCACCCTGATGGCACTCGGTCATCAGGGTGGACCCCAATGATGAAGCATGTCACCACTAGGCTGGTGAGTGAGGGTTTTTTTTATAAAAGGAAAACCTTTCCTTTTCTCAAATACACATCTTATTCAGAATCTATGACCCTCTCTGGTGATACTCCTCTTTTTGTTACTCAGATACCTAGCCCAGGGGACTTGGAGTATACTCCCTTCACATACCGTGAATAAATCCCGTACTCTCTCCCTTGTTAACACATAATTTTCAACTGTTACATCTCTTCTTCCTGCAAGGGAGCTTGTGTGATGGAAATAAAAATCCATGTTAAGCTTCCTGGTGTGTAAGCTTGATAAAAGAATACGAGGGCCTGATTCACAAAGGTAAACTCACTCTTTTGCGTAAGTTAACGATTGTTTGCTATTCATAAATGGATTTACGAGTAGTATCTTTACGAGTGCGGAGACTCCACACCTGCATTTTAGGATAACCCTGATGACATGGCTTTTCTCCACCTGGCAGCGGTTGCAATTGGTTCATCCATTGGGCCCAGCACTGGGAAGCCCAATTGTTGGGGCAGCCATGCGCTTTATAAACTCTATAACGTAACATAAAAAGACCTACATGTTTATGTGCAGACACTCTGCACTCATAAAGATAATACTGGTAATTTCCTTTGTGAATTACAAAATATGGTAAACTTACACAATAGTGTAAATTTACCTTTGTAAATCAGTCCCTGAATGCTCCTTACTGTCAGCACTCGGAGCTGAAAGGGTTATTTCTAAATTATCAAGTATATAGCATTACACAGACCAAAAGACAGTCGAATTACAGCCCCAGCTCACCTGCTAGTGAATCCAAGGGACGCAGAAATGTGTCTCCCACCACCTAACAATGCCAGGGTGTGCTTGAAGGTATCTCTATCACTTCCTAATCCGGATCATCATCGGGCTCCTGTTCCAAGGCACGTGCGCCACCAGCACACCCGGGACAAAATAATGTGACCTCAATATCGTAAAGGTGAGAACAAGGCTTTAAGTGAGCCGGATCCTGCCGGTGCTGAAAAAAAGTTCTAAAAAGGTTCTCAAAAGCTGACGGGTCTCTATCGGACTCTCCATAATTGCCCAATCTCTAAGGGTGAAAAGAATATCTTAGCTCTGCAGCAGGGCCACCCTTCACTGCCTTTGATGTCACTTCAAAGAGACTCGTCATAGTTCTTTCACAGCCTCATCATTTCTCAACTGAAGTATTTTGAATATTATATACAACGAAGCCATAGTTGTTGCTTATTTATCTTATGCAACTAACAACCATTGGCAAAGCCAGTAGTTCTGGCTTGTAGGTGTAGTGTTACTTGTTGTGTTATACATCTGGATGCAATGACAGAAGCAGCAAAATAGCAGTCAGGTGGCACACTATGCTAAGCCTGATTCCTAGGTTTATGTCAGTACGTGAGGGGCTAAGACAATTACACTGGCTGTCGGTACCAAGACGTGCTCAGTTCAAGGGTCTGTGCACAGTTTTTAAAGCCCTGAAGGGCATAGGCCCAGAGTTTTTGAACACTGGGATAAAATGGTATGTGCCGGGCAGGGCACTTCGTTCAGCCGCCGACAGACTAGTTTTGGTACCTCGTGTAAGGAAGGCCAGGTGGGGCGGAAGTAGCTTCTGTGCGGCAAAAGCCTGGAATAACCTGCCCTGGCATCTTAGAAACACATCAGAGCTTCTTTCATTCCGAAAGGGGCTCAAGACCTGGTAGTTCATGGATTAACCCCCCCCCCCCCCGTCTAGCTCTGGATTCAGTACGCAGCGCCAGGACGCCCTCGGGCATAAATGCGCTTTATAAGCTCATAAATAAATAAATAAGCACAGATTTTTAGCATAGGTGTTTTTAAGCCTCGCCCTTAAATACATCAGTCAGGCCCTTTTGAGAGACCCCCAGTTTTTTCATTCCACTTAAAGCCCTGGGTGAGAGTACATAGGTAAGTACAGGTTTACTAGAGGTACTATAGATCCTCAAGGTACGTAAAAGTGGAGTTAAGAATAGTAAACCTCTGTTCACCTATAGGCACTTATCTTCACGAGATGTTTGTCCTTAATATACTGATATACAACTTTCAAAGTAACCCTGGGAGCCTCTAAAGATAGCAAACCGAAACCGACAGGGCCCAGGCGACAGACACTACCTCAGAAGTAGCAATGCCACCAACACAACCCCCGGGACCTTGTTTGCTTAGATTTTTTGTAATGTATAATTTTACACTTGGAGCACTTAATGTGCTGGGAGCTCAAATTTGCCTTCGCCGACGGAGAGGCCAAGGATTGGCTGAGCGTGAGAACTCCACTCTTTTCTCCACCTCATTTGTGACGTCATAAGCAGGGGGAGTTAAAGATCGCGGGCGCATACGGCCTGTACCCACTTGTATCCAATTCAGACTTTGGCCCGCGAGGACCAGCGCTCTCGCCCTTGGGTCTAGCGCCCTGAAGCTGGCTTCTCATTCCCTCGAGTTCAGAAGCGCTGCCTCGCCGTACGTCCCACGCAGGATGGAGTGTCACTCGCAGTCCTGCGAGCCGATGGCGCCTCCTGCGGATAGGTCGTGCTGTCAAGGTGATAAGGGCACCCTGCTCCCTGTCAGGGTGACGAGGCAGGAGGGGGTGGCCGCCCCCGCACGTCTCAGGATGCTGGGCTGTCATCGGCCCGAGAGGACACGAGGCCGCTGTCGGAAACAGGGGCTTCTGTCAGAGCAGCTGCCTCTGAGGACAGCTGCATTGTCTCAGAGCACGCGTGACCTTACCTTACAGCAGCCTCACACGCCACCTGTCCTGCTCGCGACGGAGAGGCTTCTCACCATCATCTCAGAAAGTAACACTTTTCTGCAGTGCCAGGAACCTTTGGGAGTACAAAAGGGGGGTAGTGATGGGCGGAGCATCTGAAACAATCAAACACTCACACCCAGTCAAAAGATCTGGGTTAAATCCATCACCATTCTTTAGCCCACTCTGCCACCCCAGTTCAGACATGGCTATATGCAAATCAGTCTGACCCTGTGCCTCATGGGAACAGTCCAGCCCGAACTGCCAAGCCATGTCTTCCCTGGACCGGAAACAAGCTTCCGAGGACCGGTTTCTGGCATTCCAGCCGTCTTCAGCCCGGCTTGCTTGAATCCAGTGGCAAAGTGAGCAAGGGACTCACGTCTGAGCACACCCTGCCACACTTATGGCGGCCAAAAGCGGTACAAAAGGGGTCCAGGGAAGACATGGCTTGGCATTTCGGGCTAGACTGTTCCCATGAGGCACAGGGTCAGACTGATTTGCATATAGCCATGTCTGAACTGGGGTGGCAGAGTGGGCTAAAGAACGGTGATGGATTAAACCCAGATCTTTTGACTGGGTGTGAGTGTTTGATTGATTCAGATGCTCCGTCCATCACCACCCCCTTTTGTACCGCTTTTGGCCGCCATAAGTGTGGCAGGGTATGCTCAGACATGAGTCCCTTGCTCACTTTGCCACTGGATTCAAGCAAGCCGGGCTGAAGACGGCTGGATGCCAGAAACCGATCCTCGGAAGCTTGTTTCCGGTCCAGGGAAGACATGGCTTGGCAGTTCGGGCTGGACTATTCCCATGAGGCACAGGGTCAGACTGATTTGCATATAGCCATGTCTGAACTGGGGTTGCAGAGTGGGCTAAAAAACGGTGATGGATTAAACCCAGATCTTTTGACTGGGTGTGAGCGTTTGATTGATTCAGATGCTCCGTCCATCACCACCCCCTTTTGTAACCCCCCCCTTAGGAACCTTTGGGAGCACAAGGAGACAGCCCTTCATTCTGTTCACCCCCATTACTGTCCTATTGTGCCAGCACTGCGAGGGTTGCGCTTCTAGCCGTGTGTAGCACAGCTCAGCTGTGCCAGAATGTAAGAACAGTACTTCCAGTGGTGCATTCGCATGGTACTGCCCACCTGTGCCAACGCTCCTGGGGTGGTCATTCCAGCCACCGGCTCTGCCCTGCTGCGTGCCATTTCAGGAATAAACTCCAGCGATGCAGCTCCCTGGCCCTGGTGCCACCCTCTTGTGCCAACCTTGCAAGGATGGTGCTTCCACCAGACAGCGCTCCCCCCAGTTGTGCACAGCTGTGCCAGCTTTGAAGGGCAGCACTTTCTGTTGTACATGTCCCCTTTTCCGCTGTGCCACGATTATATTGTCTGTGATTTCAAACATATATCCTTGGTCTAGTACTGCCCACTGCACCCACATTGTATATGTGACTCTTCCGGTGCTTAATTTGAGCTGGTAGTTTCCGGTGTACAGTACCGGCACTTCATTGCCAACACCGGCACTTATGACAGTCTGCCACATGGTGGCGCCGTTTGTCTGAATTAAAGATGAGCACACAGCAGTTATTAATTAAATAAACATTTTGAAGGACAAATACCTGCCGCCCAGGCCCTTTTTATAGCTTTGGGGGCCTGGATTAGTCTGACTTGTCATTCTTGTTAGAGTGCGATGGTTAGCAGTTGTGTTGGTTCTGTCACTGGCAGTGGTGGCAGGGGTAATGTGTGGTTCAGGCTGCAGTGGCTTCCTGAGGAAGGCCATGGCACTTATTTTTTTTTACAGATGAAGCACTGGGCTCTTGCACCAATGTGCCCTTTTCAAGGTCAGCACTTTCGGCAATGACTGGACATCTGCCCATTACTGCCCTGCAGGCATTGAAAGGATTGTTTCATGAGCCAAGCGCCACCTACTGGATGGAATGCGTTAGTTCATTGCTGCCATTGGTAACTACTGTGAGCCTGGCTCCAATCTTCAGTCTTGATTCCACCTCTGGCCTCTTTTGTCCTCCACCCTCCACTCCTTGTCTCTTCATCTCACTTTTCCAGGCTCTTTTTCATCTATTTCCCCCTTTTGTCACTGTTTCCCTATTATCTTCTTACTTCTTTCTCCCTTTTTTTAGTCTTTTTCTCTTGCTGTGGGTCAAAATTCGATATCTCGCCGCCAAGGCCTGGAAAGACCTTCCCCATCACCGCTCTCTGCCTGAATTCAGAAAGGGGTTCCAGACCTGGCTTTTTGACTGATCCCAGCAAGAACATAGCGCTTGGATACCCTCGCAGGTGACTAGGTGTGCTCTACAATTCCGAGTTGATTGATCGATTATGAAAAGTCCTGGTCCCCAATAATAAGTGCCGCTGGTCTAAATGAAGCGCTAGGCTGGACACTGTCTCAGGTCTTCACCTTTGAGCATTTATGCAATTCCGTGATATTTACGTGAACAGGTTCCTCTCAGGGATGCAGCCCTTAGCTGCAGTGTTCTCCTGGCAGGTTCACTCCCTCCAGGTGGCCCCATGCAAACTTCAGTGCTGCGCTCACAGCACACGGCCTGTCCTTTCCATGATGCCAGGCACAACATGGCGTCTCCAGAGTATAGGCCTTGTGCCAGGCAGGCTCCTCGCAGGAGGGATGCTGTGGCAGGCAACTGATGTAGCTTCCACCGGCCCCAGTCACTCAGAGGGTTTGGGGGGAGTTTCCCCCCCACATTGTTCGTCCACGGGGAATGGATCACGAGAACAGAGGGAAACTTTTGTTATGCATAGAACATTGCTCACTACATACTGTCTTCCATGCGCATCACACACACACGTGTAACGCTCCACTCACAGCACACAACTTATCAGAGTGAAAATGAGGACCCCAGGTATGTGGTACTGTAGGGTTTTATAGGGTGGGGGGTTGTGGGCCCTCTCCCTTCAAGGGTATGCGTAAAAGGGCCTGTGCCAGATAACTGATATGATGGGGCAGTGTGCACCCTCGAGTACAGTGGTGAGTATACTTGTGTTGCACAGGTCGCGACACATGGCCGCACCCTGGAGACATCCATCAGCAGGGGCGGCTCTAGGCTCATGGCGGCCCTGTGCAGGGAGCGTAGGTAGGGGGCCCCGGACGAGGGGGTCCGGGCAGGGCGGAGCGGAGCGCGGAGGCCAGTGAAGGGGGGGGGGGGGGCTGGGGGTTTAGGGTGTTTGGAAGTGGAACAGAGCCAGAGGCCACCAAACCCCTGCCAGGGGCCGCCACGCAAATATGTATCCATCCTCAGAGGATTACTATATTAAGGATATATATTGGCGTGGTGGCCCTGTGCACGTGCACAGCTTGCACATGCCTAAGGCCGCACCTGCCATCAGGGACAGAGAGAGAGAGCTAAAAAAAAGTCGAGCAGGGGTGGACAGAGAGGCTCCGCTCTCAAGGCCAGGCAAGGACGAGGCACAGACTCTCAAAGACACACAGCCTTGAGTAGAAGAAGCCGGTCCCCTATGAGTGGGGGGGGGAGGAGGGTGGGAGGGGATACCTGGCCTGAGGACAAAGGGTGAAAGAAGGGCTGGAGTGGAGAAGTGTGGCTCAATGGTTAGAGCGGCAGACCCTGATGCAGAGGTCTAGCCCGGGACCAGGGTTCAATTCCCCGCCTTGGCGGGTCTTGGGCTCAAAATTCCACGGACCTGATCATTCTCGGCTCGGTGCCTATTCCAATCATGGAGTCCCACTCTGCAACTCTCGGCAATAGCTTGCTTAATCTCCACAACGGCCCCCACAACGCTAAGGATGTCTGGCCTCCACCTTGGGGGTGCCCAGGAGTGGACGCCACACAGGGAAAGCTAGGATGGGTTCCACAGCGGTATTCGTAGAAGCGCCTTGAGACCCTTGCGGGTGAGTAGTGCGCTATACAAGTATCAATTTACATTTACATTTACAACCTGCGGGTCTCCAGAGCACCGCTCCGCCCGGGGTCACGTGACAGAAAAGTCTGCAGACCCCCCCAGCCGTCCCAGGAGAGGGGGCGCATTAGCACCACTCATTATCCGGAGCCACTTATCGCCTCCTGTGCTGAGCACATCCCTTTATTAATTACTCTAATTGCCCAGCACTCTCCTCTAATCAGTCCTGACGGCCGCTCCTTTCCAGCGTGAGAATAAATCACAGCCGGGCTCGGTGGCCTGAGGGCACGCTGCCTGCCCCAGCCCCTCCTGCAGCCCGGGTACACCCGCAGATGCCCCCTCACCTGCGCGCGCCTGCCCTCGATCAATCATCCCAGGAAAAGAACTGATCTCAGGGAGGCCCAGTGATACAAAAGCAATAAGGTCATTTACATAATAAATTATCCCAGAATGCAATGCGCACGCTTGACAACTGGGTCTGTTTCAGGAAGCATAATTATAGCTATTGGACACAGGCTGGGAGACAGAACAGCAAAGAGACCGACAGCCAGCCAGTTTGCAATAATCCCTTAAATAATAAAAATGCCAACCATAAGTGAACAAGACTGGCTGGATGATGCTGTCACACCGAGCCAATGTGCGTGCTCTTTGAATGCAGATGAGCGGGCCAGGTGATTGGCTAATCACAATGGGCGTCTTTCCTAGAGGGTTTTGATTGCCTCCCTTCTGTTTTTGATGGAGTAATAGGCCAGAGAATAGGGAGTGCAGCCATCCACCAGACAAGGAGACCAAGGCAAGCTCCACTGAACAAACCGGCGCAGATTTCCTTTGTGCAGAGCTGTGTCAAATGCATCTCTCACTCAGGCTGAAAAGAGGAAATGGGCACCACATATTTATCAACAAACATTTTCAGTACTTTTTTGAGTTGTCATATGTATTGCAAGATGTGCATCATGTCTTCACTCCAGTGCTTAAGTTCTCAATCCACTGACCTCCAGTAGGTCCACAGTGGAGTGACTGCAGGCACCCTTTGCAGATCCCGCAGAGATCTCCTGTTGTCCTGCGGGTAGACTCCTGATGTCCTGCGGGTAGATCTCCTGATGTCCTGCAGGTAGACTCCTGATGTCCTGCAGGTAGACTCCTGATGTCTTGCAGGTACACTCCTGATGTCCTGCAGGTAGACTCCTGATGTCTTGCGGGTAGACTCCTGATGTCCTGCAGGTAGATCTCCTGTTGTCCTGAGGGTAGACTCCTGATGTCTTGCGGGTAGACTCCTGATGTCCTGCAGGTAGATCTCCTGTTGTCCTGCGGGTAGACTCCTGATGTCTTGCGGGTAGACTCCTGATGTCTTGCGGGTAGACTCCTGATATCCTGCAGGTAGACTCCTGTTGTCCTGCGGGTAGACTCCTGATGTCTTGCGGGTAGACTCCTGATGTCCTGCAGGTAGATCTCCTGTTGTCCTGCGGGTGGATCTCCTGTTGTCCTGCGGGTAGAATCCTGATGTCTTGCGGGTAGACTCCTGATGTCTTGCGGGTAGACTCCTGATGTCTTGCGAGTCGACTCCTGATATCCTGCAGGTAGACTCCTGATGTCTTGCGGGTAGACTCCTGATGTCCTGCAGGTAGATCTCCTGTTGTCCTGCGGGTAGACTCCTGATGTCTTGCGGGTAGACTCCTGATGTCTTGCGGGTAGACTCCTGATGTCTTGCGGGTAGACTCCTGATATCCTGCAGGTAGACTCCTGTTGTCCTGCGGGTAGACTCCTGATGTCTTGCGGGTAGACTCCTGATGTCTTGCGGGTAGATCTCCTGATGTCCTGCAGGTAGATCTCCTGTTGTCCTGCGGGTAGACTTCTGATGTCTTGCGGGTAGATCTCCTGATCTCCTGATCTCCTGCGGGCTCCTATAGGCTCCTGCAGGCTGCAGAATCACCCTTGCTGCACACCCAGCAGCCTCCTTTCTCCTTTCTCCACCCTTTCATTCTTCCATTGGTCCTAGGGCCCGGTTCCCCCAGCATGCTCCACGCCCGCCCTACCCACCAATTAATCAAACTTTGAGATAAGGTGGGTGTACAAAAGGCCATGTTTAATGACAACACTCATAAACATGACAATAGATGATTAAGAGAAAACACATTATCAAAACATTAACAGCTATTATTGAAGCATATCATCGAAATTGCATTGTTCATTATTAAAGCTGCATTTGCTCTTAAAATATTCTTCTTTCCCCCAGTACCAAGGGGCCCTCTGGTTCGCATCTCCCAGGCCGAGATGCCCACGCAAGGTGCAACCCACCTGCGCCCCTGAGTGATGGGCCCCAGCCCTCGGGTCCTTGTCCGCCATTTCCAGGGCCCCACCTCTCGTCCACCAGGCTGCCCAGGATCCCAGGAGGCTCGTACCTGTCGCCCTAGCCTCCCCAACCGGTGGCCTCCATCCCCCTGCGGAGAGCTTACCTTCTCTCCCCTCAGTGCTGGCCTAGGGAGTGCGCATGGCGTACTCCCGTCCATTTTGTAAGTCTATATCAATGGTCCAATGTCTCTTTTCCGCAACTCACCCCCTCAAACTACTGCATTTGCCAAGCGCGGAAAATCGAGACGCGCGCCCTTAGGATCCGGCCCCCCGGGCCCCGCCTCCGGCCTCTTGTGGTTGGGCGGCCGGGTAGTCCAATGGGCAGCCGGCCGCCTTTCACTTCCGGGTCAAGGGGGTGACGAACTTCCGGAGTGGTGGGGGGGCGGAGACCTGTGGCCTATTTAGGGTCCAAGCCCCGGGGCCTCGGTCTCTGTCCCTGTTACCACTCCAGTCACCCTGACCCCACGTCGGCCCTGAAGCTGGCTTCCCCCCTTCTTCGGAATCCCGGCCTTCGAGAACTCCGAGGCAGGGACGAGCGTGGCAGCTGCATAAAGAGGGGACCGTGTCGCCAGCAGGTGAGGTGGGGGTGCGCTTCGGGGGGGCCTGTGGGCAGCCGAGGGGTGAGGGTTGTAAGGTTAAGGGGCTGCCCTGCTTTGCGGGCCTCGAGCTGTGCGTAGCTGGGGTTGCGGCTGCCGACGGGGCTCCTCGGGGCGTGCTGCTCACCTCCCCATCGAGGGGGGGTCGGGTGCAACTGGGGATGGGCACAGGGGGGGAGAGTAGTAGCACAGGGCGTCCCCAATAATGAATGAGGATCCAGGTTTCTTATTCGAAACACACGGAGGGTGTTCAACAAATTGGATTTCCCCTTAGCTGCTGTGACCTGTGTGTCCTCCTGCTAATGATGGGCCCCCTTCCTCAGTCCCAAATCCGGAGCAGGCCTTGCGTAATGGGGTTAAGATTAGGGTTTGGGTGGCGGCTTTGTTTACAGTCGACTGTGCTGTTGTTTTAGAAATCACAGTCCGGCCAGGAATTACCTATGGAAGTGAGATTTTAAACGTCACCTCCAATGGAAGCAAGATTTAGTGAGATGAGTTTTGGGGATGATGTCTCCAGTCAGTCACAGCGTGGGTTAAAGTGAATCCTTTTGTACGCCTGTGTTAAGATGATGTTTGCGACCACCTCTGTGTGGCAGGGTTGGTTAGGATGAAGGTTCCTGTTTGTGAGAGTGTAGTTTAATATCAAGGCCTCTGTGTGTCGTAGTCTTGATTTGAGAGATTGCATTGTGCGCAGTTGTGCATATTGTCACCGACATGCTTTTAGATTATTATCGTGTTGTGAGCTGTTCCCAGCGACCATATGTTTGTATTATGCAATCACGCCGAAGGGCGCAGGAGTCCCTTGATTGAGCAGTCCATCATAGTGGGTAAATGGCGGGAAGACGGTGCACACTGCGAGTGTGTGTGCAGGGCCAAAGGGGTGGGGCTTCCTTGCGAGCGGAAACTGAATTGTGTGAAGAACTGCGTAGAAATCCAAGGCGTCCGTCTTTGTTGGGAACTGTTTTTTCCACATGCTGGGTTTTTGCAGCGATTTCGTTAGAGCCGTTGTTCTGCGCATATTAAGCATGGTCACATTCTAGCACAACAAGGCCATAGCTTTCCTTCCCAAGAGGCCTTTGATGTATAATTTTAATTTCGCACATTCTAGAGCCCTGTTCTTGATATCTCTGGAAAATGCGTACCTTTGGGCCTGTGTTCGTGCGTACTTTTGGGCCTGTGTTCGTGAAATAGGCGGAGATGCTACAAAAATCGCCTCAGGCCAGCGGCTGCGCCTAGAAGCATTGGGACCATATGGCAGTCGAGTTTGGCGGGGCCAGGGTGGAAGGTGAATAGGTCGCATCCGGGGTGGCACCATCGGGCTCGAGTGTGGGAAACGCTGTGTGATGTCGTATCTTCCCGCTTAAGGAATTTGTATGCTGTCCTGCCCTGTTCGAAAATAGGATGGAATTTTGGCATAGCAAGATCAGGCTGCTTGATAGTAGAAACATGGCGTGCACAGGGGAGGACGAGCGGGAAAAGGGTAGGATTGTAGAAAGGTATCCGGAAGTCGAATGTGATTGGCGATTGTGGCTGGAAATGAGCACTGCGCCCTAGAAATAATTGATGGTCTTTTGTTTGCGAGCAGTCCAATTTGGCGGCGTGAACAGAGATACTCACGTGGGTTCAGTGGTAGAATTCTCGCGGTCCCTTGTCTAAATACAGGTCAGTCACGCGAAGTAAGAGAGCGGGTCATTTGCGCCTAGGGGTAAGACAGGGGCCAATTTGGGCAGGTAGTGTATACCTGAGTGAACATGCGTACTCGCCAAACACCACTCCTGTTGTGGTAGACTAATCTCACCGAGCACAGATTTACTCGAACATATACCCTCTTTTGGTGCAGACAGAAAGATAGAGGCTACTTAGGGTCATCCTGGTGAGTGCACACTGGTCTCACAGGAACTCATGATGTTACATGGACTCTACACAGTTATTGCTAGAAAGCAATAAGCCGTCCTACAGTACTCTCCCATCGTTGCCTAAGAGCCTCACAGTGTGGTTTATTGCATGCGCTCTCTATGGTTACGATCGGAACCTAGTGCCTGTCACTCTGGTCTCATATCGAAAACAGGGAAGTAGAATATGCCCCCTTTATGGTACAATCAGAAGAATAGATTACTCAAAGATCTCTTCCATCCTGGCAGACTGGTGTTCTCAGGCCCTGGGTGATACAGGACATGCTACTTCAAGTCTATTCGACCTGACCACTGTGCACGTTAGCAACTGCTAAGGCAATGTTACCTTTGTACAGTACACAATGTTCATCAATAATATAAACCAATATTTTCACTACATTTGAGCAAAACGCGTTCATAACATAATTTTCATTCATGATTCATTTAATGTTCAGATATTCCCATATTCGAACGGAACAAACAACATATTACTATTCAATGTATTCTAATGGTTTGAATCTTGCCCTATGCATTTCGGGGTAATCTGGGTACAGACTGTGTATGCTCACGCTGTCCTGATCAACACAAGGTGATGTTTACATGTCTCTTCTACAGATAGAATGGAAGGTTTGCACAGCTTGTAATATCACTGCAGCCATTGGACACTGGTCTCATAGAGCCCAAGGGGAATACACATCCCACGGTGATGCCAGTCAGTTTAATCAGAAGGATACAGACCATATTGAGATCACACTCTCCTCAAGCGCACAGTCATACGTTATTACATGGCTCTTCTAGAGATGCAGTGCGAACCTTACAGAAACACTCACCTCACCCCAGACATTGTACACAGGCCTCACGTGCCCATGGGGGTGATTTTACATGTCCTCGTTACAGTTCAATCAGAAGACCTGATCACTCTCTCCTCTCAAGCGCTGGGTGATGTTTATTTATAAGTCCTTCTACAGACATAATAAAACGTTTACAGGACAGTTGGCAAATTTTTAAGTTTAATCTATTATCACACTGTCCTCACAAGCACAGCGTGGTGTGTTATAACATACCTCTTCTGTAGATACAGAGAAAAGGTTCAGGGTTCCTAGCATCACCCCAACCATTGTACATTGGCATCACAGAGCCTACGATGATGCTTTGGATGTCCTTTTTAAAGCTTAATCAGAAGGTGATAGGCCATCCACAATTACACCGTCCTCATAGGCAGTGTGATGTATTATTACTTATCCCATCCGCAGATACAATGTTTACAGGCAGCCAGCATCATTTCATCTTCGACTGTGATATTAAAATAAAGAAAGGCAGGTCGGGAAACTCCCAGACAGGGAGAGCGCTTGGTCTCCATTTCATGTACAATTAATACTTTGGGCACTCACTCAGCCAATACTTCATATTCAGCCTGGGTGGCTGTTAAATGATGCGTGCAATTTGGTCATGTCGGTGCCTAATTTTCCATTTCTCTCCTATGCATTAGGTGGCCCTACCGAGAGGGTAGGGGTACGGGAGGCACTCTCCCGTTGGCAGTCGAGCAATAGAATGTGAAACATGATACAACGCGGGGCGAAGGGCTCCGGATCATGGCCATGAGCCTGGAATGTCTTGGGGAGACGGCTCAAGAAGGAATTGGGCCGGGTTGTGCTCAGCGGAGGGCCGCTCGCGTCACGTTCTGTACCGAAGGAGTGCGGGTGAGGTGAGGTATTGCAAGGAATGGCCCGGGTTGTGCTCAGCGAAGGGCCGCTCGCATCACGTTCTGTACCGAAGGAGTGCGGGTGAGGTGAGGTATTGCAAGGAATGGCCCGGGTTGTGCTCAGCGAAGGGCCGCTCATGTCTCATTCTACACTGAACTTTCCGGTGAGGTAATTTATTGCAGGGATGGAATCCGGTGATCAGGCACTGGTACGAATGCTTGACCTAGAGGGTTGGGTTCTTTCATCAAGATGAGGGGGGAGACGGTAAGCTCTCTACTGTAAAGATGGCCCCGGCTGGGGAGGCTAGGGCGACTAGTTACGAGCCTCCTGGGTCCCTGGGCAGCCTGGTGGTCTGAGGGCGGGCCCAGGGGGAAGGCGGACAAGGATCAGACGTTTGGGGCCCAATCCTCATAGGCGCAGGGGTGTTGCACCTTGCGCGGATGCTCGGCAGGGAAGATGCAAGCTGGAAGGCACTTCGTGCAGGAAAAGGGGGGAGACGGTAAGCTCTCCACTGTAAAGATGGCCCCGGCTGGGGAGGCTAGGGCGACAAGTTACGAGCCTCCTGGGTCCCTGGGCAGCATGGTGGTCTGAGGGCGGGCCCCTGGGGAAGGCGGACAAGGATCAGACTTTTGGGGCCCAATCCTCATAGGCGCTGGGGTGTTGCACCTTGCGCAGATGCTCGGCAGGGAAGATGCGAGCTAGAAGGCACTTCGTGCTGGAAGAGTAGAATCTTGCTGAGGAAGATAGTGGACGTCAAGGATAAGAAGTTTAGGAAGAATTGGCAAGGTTGTGCTCAGTGAAGGGCCACTTGCGTTATTCCCATGACCAGATGATCTCAGGGTATCACCACGATGGTGTACAGCTATCTGACTTGGGCACAGATAATTTTATCAAAGAACTTTGGTCGGTTATTCTGAGCGCAGGTGGGGAGGGTGTCAGACCTGAGGGCCTTGGCCACCCTTGTGGCGGTAAAGAGACCTGCGATCAGTAACAGTGACTAACACAATGGACGGGAGTCCGCCTTGCGTACTCCATTGGCCAGCACCGAGGGGGGATATGGTAAGCTCTCCGCTGGGAGGAAGTTACCACCGGCTGGGAAGGCTAGGGCCACAGATTTAGAGCCTCCTGGGTCCCTGGGCAGCCTAGTGGTCGAGGGGTGGGCCCTGGTAATGGCGGACAAGGATCAGAGGTTGGGGCCCACCCCTCTAAGGGGCAGGTGCGCGGCACCTGGCGTAGGATACCCAGTTGCGAGATGCGAACCAGATGGGGCTCCTCCCTTGGTGCCGGAGGACATGAGAAGAACCATCATCAAGTCGTTATTAAAAGTGTGATTTTGAAATATCAGTTATGCATGTAAATTGCTTGTCATGTTTATGCATTGTTTGTGAATAAACATGGCCGCTTTTATCCCACGTAAATCTCATGGTGATTTCATTGTGGGCTTGCATGTTAATGTCAGATAGGGGGAGGTGGGGACAATGCTGGGGGGTCCTGGTCCTAAAGGGACGGGTGTGTGGGAGTTAAAATCTTAATCTAAGGCGAGGGGTATGGGGCCAGCAGGGTGAGAGCAGGTCCGATGTAGGCGAAGGAAGAGGCCGAGATCCCTATGTTACTGACCTAAATAGGTCACGGCCTCTGCCACCGCCCCCCACCGGACGTGCGTCACCTCCTGCCCCGGAAGCACTTCCTCTGGCTGGCCTCCCATAGGGCGGCCGGCCACCTACACTGACCGATGGCGTTGCGTGGGCCGGGGGGCCGGGCCCTAAAGGCGGGCTCGTCTAGCCTCGCCCTTGGTATAGGGCCCGGATCCCCCAGCATGCTCCATGCCTGCCCTACCCACCAATTAATCAAACTTTGAAATAAGGTGGGTGTACAAAAGGCCATGTTTAATGACAACACTCATAAACATGACAATAGATGATTAACAGAAAACACATTATCAAAACATTAACAGCTATTATTGAAGCATATCTTCGAAATTGCATTGTTCATTATTAAAGCTGCATTTGCTCTTAAAATATTCTTCTTTCCCCCAGCACCAAGGGGCCCTCTGGTTCGCATCTCCCAGGCCGAGATGCCCACGCAAGGTGCAACCCACCTGCGCCCCTGAGTGATGGGCCCCAGCCCTCGGGTCCTTGTCCGCCATTTCCAGGGCCCCACCTCTCGTCCACCAGGCTGCCCAGGATCCCAGGAGGCTCGTACCTGTCGCCCTAGCCTCCCCAACCGGTGGCCTCCATCCCCCTGCGAAGAGCTTACCTTCTCTCCCCTCAGTGCTGGCCTAGGGAGTGCGCAAGGCGTACTCCCGTCCATTTTGTAAGTCTATATCAATGGTCCAATGTCTCTTTTCCGCCACAAGGGTGACTAGGGCCCACAGGTCCGTCGCCCTTCCCCCATTCTGACAAGTCCAGCACAAAGAACCATATCCCTTTGCTCCATGTATCCGTACAAGTGGCAGATAAATGGACTCCATCATGGTGACACATTGCAGCTCCTGAAATCATCTTAGTGTGGGAGGTGCAGCAAGCGGACTTTCGCTGAGCACGACTTTGCCAACTCACCATTGAGACGTCTCACTGACACATTCACACCGTGATATTCGACGCTCTTGGTGGCGCTCTGGGTCCATCCTTGTGATACAACACCTCTCTGGAAACAGCAGGTCCGATGTAGGCGAAGGAAGAGGCTGAGATCCCTGTGTTACTGACCTAAATAGGTCACGGCCTCTGCCTCCGCCCCCCACCGGACGTGCGTCACCTCCTGCCCCGGAAGCACTTCCTCTGGCCGGCCTCCCATAGGGCGGCCGGCCACCTACACTGACCAATGGCGTTGCGTGGGCCGGGGGGGCCGGGCCCTAAAGGCGGGCTCGTCTAGCCTCGCCCTTGGTATTCTACACTCACTCCCCCTTCCACTGTTTTTCTTCTTCAGGCTCTTCACTCTTGCTGTCCACCTTTTGTTTCTCTCTCCAGTTCATCTCCATCTCTTCTCGCCTTGTGCGTCTATTGCACCCAGCCATGGTTTCTACTTTAGCTCACCTCAACGGCCCCACATGCACTTCTTTCTTCTATCCTCACACTTGCCGTTTTGTGTTCACAGCTCTCTCACATGTTCTTTTTCATCCTTGCTTTCTCTCAACCCTGCGTTCCCCTTCTGCTATGCTCTACTATTCTCTTTATTTGTCTTCATCGAGCTTTCAATCAATCATGTCCCACGTCTTCATCCCTATTCCTATGTTAATCTCCCTTCTATTTCTCTCTTATTTTCCTCAGTCTCTTTCATCCCTTGTACCCTTTTACCTTTATACTAGTCATCTCTTTCTCTGTGTCTGCATTCTTTCTTGATCCCTCTCTTCTCTGCCTCCTTTTCTCTAGTAGAACAATTCTCACTTTGGCCATCTCTGTTTTTATTTTGTACCCTCCATATTGTTTTATACACCCCCTTCCAAGTTTAGTCACTTTTTTGTTATTCACTTTATTCTCCTCCATCTGCTCTCTCCTTGTTTCTCCCTAGCTCTGAAGTTTAACTCCTCCACTCCTTTTCCCTGTCTGCCTTCTCCCTCTGTCAGAAATAACTCCTTTACAATCTATCCATTCCTCTCACCTGCTTACACGCTACCTTGCCAGCCTCTGACTCTCTTTTTTAGGTCAAAGTTTGTACAGAGTGTCCACACTTCGAATGGGGGGTGGAGGAAGTGCTTAGGACAGGGGCGCCCGTGTACCAGAAATCCCGCGATCCAGCAGGGTGCCGGCCACAGGTGGCCAGAACCGGATCCAGCTTCCACGCCTTCCCCCCCACCACTCCAGGAATGGTGGGCTGCCGGAAGTGCATCACCACTGGGCGCCACAGTTGTGGTTGCCAGGAGGAGGATATAAAGACCCTTGGCCGGGGTCTTTTCCCACCTGAACACCACAACGGAGGAGCGTTGACCGGCGAAGCCTTTTCTCCCTCCTGACATTAATATTACGCTTGTAGGCTTGGTGGGTCTAGAGTACTTAAGTCACGCCCTCCAGTTAGCAGGGGACTGGGAGGGTCCTTCAGAAGCAGTCCCCCCCTTTGGACAGTGTCAAGGGGTAAGGTTAGGCAGTCCTGGGACAACCAGAGGACGTACACCAAGATTGCAGGCTAGGGCTCACAGTTAGATCTTGGGGGTCGGCATGGGGTGCCCTGCTCCTGCCCCCCGTTACCGGAGCCCCTGGGGAGCTTGGTGTTCGAGGGGCGGTGCCCATTGAGAGGACAAGGGTACAGGGGCATGGGGCCGCCCCTCACAGATGCAGGCGGTTGCACCTTGTGTGGTCCAATGGAGACCAGGATTGCGAGGTGGCCCCTTGGGGAAAGAGGAGAAGGGTCCGGTTATTGAGCTACAGCTGGCACATCGAATTATTGAGTTTTGAGTTTTTTACAAAGTTTTATATAGCGCAAGTTTGACCTGAATCGGGTATCAGAGCGCTTTATATAGCACCAGTTACTTTACATGAGGACACATTCATATTAGTTAGCCACGGGGCGATTAGGTGATTTGCCCAGAATCACAGGATGTTCAGCGACATTGCCAAGACTCCAACCCGGTTCCCCAGATTCGAGGTCGACCACCCTTGCCATTAGGCCAACTCCTCTCCCCTTGTTGGTTTTGTTTGCTCATGATTTTGACACAGTTTGTATATGATTGATTAACAGATGATTCATATGTTTTTTCTATGCACCTTTTCTTGTGTTCTGTTGAATTTTCCAGATCTGCTCACATTTTGCTATGACAATGTTGTAATAAATTGACCCACAAAATAATTGTTGGTAACTCCTTTGGGTGGTGTTGGGGTGCGGTCCTATCGGGGGTCCGGGTCCTATAGACAGTGCTACTGTCGAACAGACCTAGTCCTAACAATGTATTAGGAGTGGGCTTTATGTTCAATCCTTCCAGCAATTGGGTTCTTCAGTCAGCCTGTTTTGACCATTTCCATAAGACTTAGCCAATAAAGTTTTGGCTCAGTCCATTGGAGTATTTATCTTTCACATAATGCTATTGGCTGCTTGGGTGTACCCTTTAGCGGATATTAGAGTGCTTCCATTGACTGCATGAGGGACTACTTTACAAACATAGCCCTCTCTCCATCTTGATGGCTACTTCTGTCTGTCTCGCTGTAGTGTGCGAATGCTAAACCTATCAGCACATTAAACCCAGACCTATTTGATGTGTAAGTGCTAGCGTCCTGCTGACATCTTCATTTCTCATCCCTCCAGTTTTTCTCTATCTCTCTGTTCTATTGCCTTTTCTAACCCTTTCACTCCAATTTCTCCCCATCCTCTTTCCTGCATTGGGTATTAAGGCATTTCTACTCATAAACATGAAATCATCCTCTCTGCCCTCCCCGAGTCGCCAGGGGCACAACCTGCACCTAAGCATCATTCGTGCAATACGCCCTGGTGCAAGAAATGAAAATTGGATCCTTGGCTGCAATTTGGAAATAAAATACAGTACTACAGTACTGTACAGTGCATCCCCCAGACCTCTGGCCCCGTGTGCCAGTGAACTGACAACACCATAGATAGGTGTGCCCCTGAAGCATCTGAATGCCAGGTCACAGTCACCGCCAATAGCTGCAGCCTCCTGTCCCTTCTACCTTGCCAAGATTGCCAGATCACAGGCAGGACCTCTTGCTGCAGTTCCTTGTTCTCTTTACTTTTACTGGAAGGCTAGGGCACAACACCTGTTGCTGCAGCTCATTCACTACCTTGCATGGGTTGCCAGGTCACAGTCAGCACCTGTTGCTTCAGCCCCTCGCCTTCTCTAGCTTGCATGGGTTGCCAGGTCACAGTCGTCACGTGTTGCTTCAGCCCCTCACCTTCCCTAGCTTGCATGCGTTGCCAGGTCATGGTCAGCACCTGTTGCTGCAGCCTCTCGCCTTCTCTAGCTTGCTTGGGTTGCTAGTCACAGTCAGCACCTGTTGCTGCAGCCCCCACCTTCTCTACCTTGCATGGGTTGCCCGGTCATAGTCAGCACCTCTTGCTTCAGCCCCTCGCCTTCTCTAGCTTGTATGGGTTCCTAGGTCACAGTCATCACGTGTTGCTTCAGCCCCTCGCCTTCTCTAGCTTGCATGGATTGCCAGGTCACAGTCATCACCTGTTGCTTCAGCCCCTCGCCTTCTCTAGCTTGCATGCGTTGCCAGGTGACAGTCATCACCTGTTGCTGCAGCCTCTCGCCTTCTCTAGCTTGCATGGGTTGCCAGGTCACAGTCATCACCTGTTTATGAAGCCCCTCGCCTTCTCCAGCTTGCATGCGTTGCCAGGTGACAGTCAGCACCTCATGCTGCAGCCCCTCACCTTTTCTAGCTTGCATGGGTTGCCAGGTCACAGTCATCACGTGTTGCTTCAGCCCCTAGCCTTCTCTAGCTTGCATGCGTTGCCAGGTCACAGTCATCACGTGTTGCTTCAGCCGCTCGCCTTCTCTAGCTTGCATGGGTTGTCAGGTCACAGTCATCACGTGTTGCTTCAGCCCCTCGCCTTCTCTAGCTTGCATGCGTTGCCAGGTCACAGTCATCACGTGTTGCTTCAGCCGCTCGCCTTCTCTAGCTTGCATGGATTACCAGGTCACAGTCAGCACCTTTTGCTGCAGCCCCTCGCCTTCTCTAGCTTGCATGGGTTGCCAGGTCACAGTCATCACGTGTTGCTTCAGCCCCTCGCCTTCTCTAGCTTGCATGCGTTGCCAGGTCACAGTCATCACGAGTTGCTTCAGCCTCTCGCCTTCTCTAGCTTGCATGGGTTGCCAGGTCACAGTGGATGGATGGATGGATAGGTTTTTATATAGCGCAATATCACCGCCAGGTCTCAAAGCGCTTTGCATTGGGAACCCGTCCTGGTTTTTCCCTGTGAGATAGCCCCTACTGGGTATCCCCAAGGTGAAAGCCAGGCATCCCGCCGCGGGGGGCCGTAGTGGAGATTAAGCAAGCTATTGCCCAGAGTTGCAGAGTGTGAACCTGTGATTCGAGTAGGCACCGAAGCGAGAATTACTGAGTCCGTAGACATTTTGGGCTCAAGAGCCTGCCGCGTCAGGAATTGAACCCTGGTCCCGGGTCTGATCTCAGCGTCCGGGTCTGTCTCCTCTAACCAGTGAGCCACACTTCTCCACAGTCATCACATGTTTCTTCAGCCGCTCGCCTTCTCTAGATTGCATGGATTACCAGGTCACAGTCAGCACCTTTTGCTTCAGCCCCTCGCCTTCTCTAGCTTGCATGGGTTGCCAGGTCACAGTCATCACGTGTTGCTTCAGCCGCTCGCCTTCTCTAGCTTGCATGGATTACCAGGTCACAGTCAGCACCTTTTGCTTCAGCCCCTCGCCTTCTCTAGCTTGCATGGATTGCCAGGTCACAGTCAGCACCTCTTGCTGTAGCCCCTCACCTTCTCTAATTTGGGTGGGATGCAAGGTCACAGTCATCACCTGTTGCTGCAGCCCCTCGCCTTCTCTAGCTTGCATGCGTTGCCAGGTCACAGTCATCACGTGTTGCTTCAGCCCCTCGCCTTCTCTAGCTTGCATGCGTTGCCAGGTCACAGTCAGCACCTGTTGCTGCAGCCCCTCGCCTTCTCTAGCTTGCATGGGTTGCCAGGTCACAGTCATCACGTGTTGCTTCAGCCCCTCGCCTTCTCTAGCTTGCATGCGTTGGCAGGTCACAGTCATCATGTGTTGCTTCAGCCCCTCGCCTTCTCTAGCTTGCATGGGTTGCCAGGTCACAGTCATCATGTGTTGCTTCAGCCCCTCGCCTTCTCTAGCTTGCATGGGTTGCCAGGTCACAGTCATCATGTGTTGCTTCAGCCCCTCGCCTTCTCTAGCTTACATGCGTTGCCAGGTCACAGTCAGCACCTGTTGCAGCAGCCCCTCACGTTCTCTAGCTTGCATGGATTGCCAGGTCACAGTCAGCACCTGTTGCTGCAGCCCAGCACCTTCTCTAGCTTGTTTGGGTTGCCAGGTCACAGTCAGCACCTGTTGCTTCAGCCCCTCGCCTTCTCTAGCTTGCATGGGTTGCCAGGTCACAGTCAGCACCTGTTGCTGCAGCCCAGCACCTTCTCTAGCTTGTTTGGGTTGCCAGGTCACAGTCATCACGTGTTGCTTCAGCCCCTCGCCTTCTCTAGCTTGCATTCGTTGCCAGGTCACAGTCATCATGTGTTGCTTCAGCCCATCGCCTTCTCTAGCTTGCATGCGTTGCCAGGTCACAATCCGCTCCTGTTGCTTCAGCCCCTCGCCTTCTCTAGCTTGCATGCGTTGCCAGGTCACAATCCGCACCTGTTGCTTCAGCCCCTCACCTTCTCTGGCTTGCATGGATTACCAGGTCACAGTCAGCACCTTTTGCTGCAGCCACTCGCCTTCTCTAGCTTGCATGGGTTGCCAGGTCACAGTCATCACGTGTTGCTTCAGCCCCTCGCCTTCTCTAGCTTGCATGCGTTGGCAGGTCACAGTCATCATGTGTTGCTTCAGCCCCTCGCCTTCTCTAGCTTGCATGGGTTCCTGGGTCACAGTCATCACGTGTTACTTCAGCCGCTCGCCTTCTCTAGCTTGCTTGGGTTGTCAGGTCACAGTCATCACCTGTTGCTTCAGCCCCTTGCCTTCTCTAGCTTGCATGGATTTCCAGGACACCGTCAGCACCTGTTGCTTAAGCCCCTCTCCTTCTCTAGCTTGCTTGGGTTGCCAGGTCACAGTCAACACCTGTTGCTGCAGCCTCTCGCCTTCTCTAGCTTGCATGGATTGCCAGGTCACAGTCCGCACCTGTTGCTGCAGCCCCTCGCCTTCTCTAGCTTGCATGGATTGCCAGGTCACAGTCCGCACCTGTTGCTTCAGCCCCTCGCCTTCTCTAGCTTGCTTGGTTTGCCAGGTCACAGTGAGCACCGGTTGCTGCAGCCCCTCGCCTTCTCTGGCTTGCTTGGGTTGCCAGGTCACAGTCAGCACCTGTTGCTTCAGCCCCCTCGACTTCTCTAGCTTGCATGGATTGCCCGGACACAGTCAGCACCTGTTGCTGCAGCCCCTCGCCTTCTCTGGCTTGCTTGGGTTGCCAGGTCACAGTCAGCACCTGTTGCTGCAGCCCCTCGCCTTCTCTAGCTTGCATGGATTGCCCGGACACAGTCAGCACCTGTTGCTGCAGCCCCTCGCCTTCTCTGGCTTGCATGGGTTGGCAGGTCACAGTCATCACGTGCTGCTTCAGCCCCACACCTTCTCTAGCTTGCATGGGTTGCCAGGTCACAGTCATCACGTGTTGCTTCAGCCCCTCGCCTTCTCTAGCTTGCATGGGTTCCTAGGTCACAGTCATCACCTGTTGCTGCAGCCACTCGTCTTCTCTAGCTTGCTTGGAATGCCAGGTCACAGTCATCACGTGTTGCTTCAGCCCCTCACCTTCTCTAGCTTGCATGCGTTGCCAGGTCACAGTTAGCACCTGTTGCTTCAGCCCCTCGCCTTCTCTAGCTTGCATGTGTCGCCACGTCACAGTCATCTCCTGTTGCTGCAGCCCCTCGCCTTCTCTTGCTTGCATGCGTTGCCAGGTGACAGTCAGCACCTCATGCTGCAGCCCCTCGGCTTCTCTAGCTTTCGTGGGTTGCCAGGTCACAGTCATCACGTGTTGCTTCTGCCCCTCGCCTTCTCTAGCTTGCATGGATTGCCAGGTCACAGTCAACACTTATTGCTTCGGCCCCTCACCTTCTCTAGCTTGCATTGGTTCCCAGGTCACAGTCATCATGTGTTGCTTCAGCCCCTCGCCTTCTCTAGCTTGCATGCGTTGCCAGGTCACAGTGAGCACCTGTTGCTGCAGCCCCTCGCCTTCTCTAGCTTGCATGGATTGCCATGTCACAGTCATCACGTGTTGCTTCAGAATCTCGCCTTCTCTAGCTTGCATGCGTTGCCAGGTCACAATCCACACCTGGTGCTTCAGCCCCTCGCCTTCTCTAGCTTGCAGGGATTATCAGGTCACAGTCAGCACCTTTTGCTTCAGCCCCTCGCCTTCTCTAGCTTGCATGCTTTGGCAGGTCACAGTAATCATGTGTTGCTTCAGCCCCTCGCCTTCTCTAGCTTGCATGGGTTGCCAGGTCACAGTCATCACGTGTTGCTTCAGCCCCTCGCCTTCTCTAGCTTGCATGCGTTGCCAGGTCACAGTCATCACGTGCTGCTTCAGACCCTCACCTTCTCTAGCTTGCATGCGTTGCTAGGTCACAGTCATCACGTGTTGCTTCAGACCCTCACCTTCTCTAGCTTGCATGCGTTGCCAGGTCACAATCCGCACCTGTCGCTTCAGCCCCTCGCCTTCTCTAGCTTACATGGATTACCAGGTCACAGTCAGCACCTTTTGCTTCAGCCCCTCGCCTTCTCTAGCTTGCATGCATGGCCAGGTCACAGTCAGCACCTGTTGCTGCAGCCCCTCTACTTCTCTAGCTTGCGTGGGTTGCCAGGTCACAGTCATCACGTGTTGCTTCAGCCGCTCGCCTTCTCTAGCTTGCATGGGTTGCCAGGTCACAGTCATCACGTGTTGCTTCAGCCGCTCGCCTTCTCTAGCTTGCATGTGTTGCCAGGTCACAGTCAGCACCTGTTGCTGCAGCCCCTCGACTTCTCTAGCTTGCATGGGTTGCCAGGTCACAGTCATCACGTGTTGCTTCAGCCGCTCGCCTTCTCTAGCTTGCATGGGTTGCTAGGTCACAGTCATCAAGTGTTGCTTCAGCCGCTCGCCTTCTCTAGCTTGCATGGGTTGCCATGTCACAGTCATCACGTGTTGCTTCAGCCGCTCGCCTTCACTAGCTTGCATGGGTTGCCAGGTCATAGTCATCACGTGTTGCTTCAGCCCGTCGCCTTCTCTAGCTTGCATGCGTTGCCAGGTCACAATCCGCACCTGTTGCTTCAGCCCCTCGCCTTCTCTAGCTTGCATGGGTTGCCAGGTGACAGTCATCACGTTTTGCTGCAGCCCCTCGACTTCTCTAGCTTGCATGGGTTGCCAGGTGACAGTCATCACGTGTTGCTTCAGCCGCTCGCCTTCTCCAGCTTGCATGGGTTGCCAGGTCACAGTCATCACGTGTTGCTTCAGCCCCTCGCCTTCTCTAGCTTGCATGGGTTGCCAGGTCACAGTCATCACGTGTTGCTTCAGCCGCTCGCCTTCTCTAGCTTGCATGGGTTGCCAAGTCACAGTCATCATGTGTTGCTTCAGCCCCTCACCTTCTCTAGCTTGCATGGGTTCCTAGGTCACAGTCATCACATGTTGCAGCAGCCCCTCGCCTTCTCTAGCTTGCTTGGGTTGCCAGGTCACAGTCATCACGTGTTGGTTCAGCCCCTCGCCTTCTCTAGCTTGCATGGGTTGCCAGGTCACAGTCAGCACGTGTTGCTTCAGCCGCTCGCCTTCTCTAGCTTGCATGGGTTGCCAGGTCACAGTCATCATGTGTTGCTTCAGCCCCTCGCCTTCTCTAGCTTGCATGGGTTACTAGGTCACAGTCATCACATGTTGCAGCAGCTCCTCGCCTTCTCTAGCTTGCTTGGGTTGCCAGGTCACAGTCATCACGTGTTGGTTCAGCCCCTCGCCTTCTCTAGCTTGCTTGGGTTGCCAGGTCACAGTCAGCACGTGTCGCTTCAGCCCCTCGCCTTCTCTAGCTTGCATGGGTTGCCAGGTCACAGTCATCACGTGTTGCTTCAGCCCCTCGCCTTCTCTAGCTTGCTTGGGTTGCCAGGTCACAGTCAACACCTGTTGCTGCAGCCCCTCGCCTTCTCTAGCGTGCTTGGGTTGCCAGGTCACAGTCAACACCTGTTGCTGCAGCCCCTCGCCTTCTCTAGCTTGCATGCGTTGCCTGGTCACAGTCACCACATGTTGCTATAGCCCCTTGCCTTCTCTAGCTTACATGGATTTCCAGGTCACAGTCAGCACCTGTTGCTTCAGCCAATCGCCTTCTCTAGCTTGCGTGGGTTGCCAGGTCACAGTCAGCACCTGTTGCTGCAGCCCCACGCCTTCTCTAGCTTGCATGGGTTGCCAGATCACAGTCATCACGTGTTGCTTCAGCCCCTCGCCTTCTCTAGCTTGCATGGGTTCCTAGATCACAGTCATCTCGTGTTGCTACAGCCTCTCGTCTTCTCTAGCTTGCTTGGGTTGCCAGGTCACAGTCATCACGTGTTGCTTCAGCCCCTCCCCTTCTCTAGCTTGCATGCGTTGCCAGGTCACAGTCGTCATGTGTTGCTTCAGCCCCTCACCTTCTCTAGCTTGCATGCGTTGCCAGGTCACAGTTAGCAACTGTTGCTTCAGCCCCTCGCCTTTTCTAGCTTGCATGCGTTGCCAGGTCACAGTCAGCACCTGTTGCTGCAGGCGCTCGCCTTTTCTAGCTTGCTTGGGTTGTCGGGTCACAGGAAGCACCTGTTGCTGCTGCCCCTCGACTTCTCTAGCGTGCATGGGTTGCAAGATCACAGTCAGCACCTGTTGCTTCAGCCCCCAACCTTCTCTAGCTTGCATGGGTTCCTAGGTCACAGTCAGCACCTGTTGCTGCAGCCCCTCGACTTCTCTAGCTCGCATGGGTTGCCGTGTCACAGTCAGCACCTGTTGCTGCAGCCCCTCGACTTCTCTAGCTTGCATGCGTTGCCAGGTCACAATGATCACGTGTTGCTCTAGCCCCTCGCCTTCTCTAGCTTGCATGCGTTGCCAGGTCACGGTCATCACATGTTGCTTCAGCCCCTCGACTTCTCTAGTTTAAATGAGCTGCTGGGTCACAGTCATCACGTGTTTTTTTCAGCCCCTTGCCTTCTCTAGCTTGCATGGGTTCCTAGGTCACAGTCATCACGTTTTGCTTCAGCCCCTCGCCTTCTCTAGCTTGCTTGGGTTGCCAGGTCACAGTCAACACCTGTTGCTGCAGCCCCTCGCCTTCTCTAGCGTGCTTGGGTTGCCAGGTCACAGTCAACACCTGTTGCTGCAGCCCCTCGCCTTCTCTAGCTTGCATGCGTTGCCTGACCACAGTCACCACATGTTGCTATAGCCCCTTGCCTTCTCTAGCTTACATGGATTTCCAGGTCACAGTCAGCACCTGTTGCTTCAGCCAATCACCTTCTCTAGCTTGCGTGGGTTGCCAGGTCACAGTCAGCACCTGTTGCTGCATCCCCACGCCTTCTCTAGCTTGCATGGGTTGCCAGATCACAGTCATCACGTGTTGCTTCAGCCCCTCGCCTTCGTTAGCTTGCATGGGTTCCTAGATCACAGTCATCACGTGTTGCTGCAGCCTCTCGTCTTCTCTAGCTTGCTTGGGTTGCCAGGTCACAGTCATCACGTGTTGCTTCAGCCCCTCCCCTTCTCTAGCTTGCATGCGTTGCAAGGTCACAGTCGTCATGTGTTGCTTCAGCCCCTCACCTTCTCTAGCTTGCATGCGTTGCCAGGTCACAGTTAGCAACTGTTGCTTCAGCCCCTCGCCTTCTCTAGCTTGCATGCGTTGCCAGGTCACAGTCAGCACCTGTTGCTGCAGGCGCTCGCCTTTTCTAGCTTGCTTGGGTTGTCGGGTCACAGTAAGCACCTGTTGCTGCTGCCCCTCGACTTCTCTAGCGTGCATGGGTTGCAAGATCACAGTTAGCACCTGTTGCTTCAGCCCCCAACCTTCTCTAGCTTGCATGGGTTCCTAGGTCACAGTCAGCACCTGTTGCTGCAGCCCCTCGACTTCTCTAGCTCGCATGGGTTGCCGTGTCACAGTCAGCACCTGTTGCTGCAGCCCCTCGACTTCTCTAGCTTGCATGCGTTGCCAGGTCACAATGATCACGTGTTGCTCTAGCCCCTCGCCTTCTCTAGCTTGCATGCGTTGCCAGGTCACGTAATCACATGTTGCTTCAGCCCCTCGACTTCTCTAGTTTACATGAGCTGCTGGGTCACAGTCATCACGTGTTTGTTTCAGCCCCTTGCCTTCTCTAGCTTGCATGGGTTCCTAGGTCACAGTCATCACGTTTTGCTTCAGCCCCTCGCCTTCTCTAGCTTGCATGGATTGCCAGGTCACAGTCAGCACCTGTTGTTTCAGCCCCTCGCCTTCTCTAGCTTGCATGGGTTGCCAGGTCACAGTCATCACGTATTGCTCTAGCCCCTCGCCTTCTCTAGCTTGCATGGGTTGCCAGGTCACAGTCAGCACCTGTTGCTAATGCCCCTCGCCTTCTCTAGCTTGCATGGTTTGCCAGGTCACAGTCAGCACCTGTTGCTGCAGCCCCTCACCTTCCCTAGCTTGCATGGGTTGCCAGGTCACAGTCAGTACTTCTTGCTGCAGCCCCTCGCCTACTCTAGCTTGCATAGATTGCTAGGTCACAGTCAGCACTTCTTGCTGCAGCCGCTCGCCTTCTCTAGCTTGCATGGGTTGCCCTGTCACATCAGTACCTGTTGCTTCATGCGCTCGCCTTCTCTAGCTTGCATGGGTTGCCCTGTCACATCAGTACCTGTTGCTTCATGCGCTCGCCTTCTCTAGCTTGCATGGGTTGACAGGTCACAGTCAGCACCTGTTGCTGCAGCCCCTCACCTTCTCTAGCTTGCATGCGTTGCCTGGTCACAGTCACCACATGTTGCTATAGCCCCTTGCCTTCTCTAGCTTACATGGATTTCCAGGTCACAGTCAGCACCTGTTGCTTCAGCCAATCGCCTTCTCTAGCTTGCGTGGGTTGCCAGGTCACAGTCAGCACCTGTTGCTGCAGCCCCACGCCTTCTCTAGCTTGCATGGGTTGCCAGATCACAGTCATCACGTGTTGCTTCAGCCCCTCGCCTTCTCTAGCTTGCATGGGTTCCTAGATCACAGTCATCTCGTGTTGCTGCAGCCTCTCGTCTTCTCTAGCTTGCTTGGGTTGCCAGGTCACAGTCATCACGTGTTGCTTCAGCCCCTCCCCTTCTCTAGCTTGCATGCGTTGCCAGGTCACAGTCGTCATGTGTTGCTTCAGCCCCTCACCTTCTCTAGCTTGCATGCGTTGCCAGGTCACAGTTAGCAACTGTTGCTTCAGCCCCTCGCCTTTTCTAGCTTGCATGCGTTGCCAGGTCACAGTCAGCACCTGTTGCTGCAGGCGCTCGCCTTTTCTAGCTTGCTTGGGTTGTCGGGTCACAGGAAGCACCTGTTGCTGCTGCCCCTCGACTTCTCTAGCGTGCATGGGTTGCAAGATCACAGTCAGCACCTGTTGCTTCAGCCCCCAACCTTCTCTAGCTTGCATGGGTTCCTAGGTCACAGTCAGCACCTGTTGCTGCAGCCCCTCGACTTCTCTAGCTCGCATGGGTTGCCGTGTCACAGTCAGCACCTGTTGCTGCAGCCCCTCGACTTCTCTAGCTTGCATGCGTTGCCAGGTCACAATGATCACGTGTTGCTCTAGCCCCTCGCCTTCTCTAGCTTGCATGCGTTGCCAGGTCACGGTCATCACATGTTGCTTCAGCCCCTCGACTTCTCTAGTTTACATGAGCTGCTGGGTCACAGTCATCACGTGTTTTTTTCAGCCCCTTGCCTTCTCTAGCTTGCATGGGTTCCTAGGTCACAGTCATCACGTTTTGCTTCAGCCCCTCGCCTTCTCTAGCTTGCTTGGGTTGCCAGGTCACAGTCAACACCTGTTGCTGCAGCCCCTCGCCTTCTCTAGCGTGCTTGGGTTGCCAGGTCACAGTCAACATCTGTTGCTGCAGCCCCTCGCCTTCTCTAGCTTGCATGCGTTGCCTGGTCACAGTCACCACATGTTGCTATAGCCCCTTGCCTTCTCTAGCTTACATGGATTTCCAGGTCACAGTCAGCACCTGTTGCTTCAGCCAATCACCTTCTCTAGCTTGCGTGGGTTGCCAGGTCACAGTCAGCACCTGTTGCTGCATCCCCACGCCTTCTCTAGCTTGCATGGGTTGCCAGATCACAGTCATCACGTGTTGCTTCAGCCCCTCGCCTTCTCTAGCTTGCATGGGTTCCTAGATCACAGTCATCACGTGTTGCTGCAGCCTCTCGTCTTCTCTAGCTTGCTTGGGTTGCCAGGTCACAGTCATCACGTGTTGCTTCAGCCCCTCCCCTTCTCTAGCTTGCATGCGTTGCCAGGTCACAGTCGTCATGTGTTGCTTCAGCCCCTCACCTTCTCTAGCTTGCATGCGTTGCCAGGTCACAGTTAGCAACTGTTGCTTCAGCCCCTCGCCTTCTCTAGCTTGCATGCGTTGCCAGGTCACAGTCAGCACCTGTTGCTGCAGGCGCTCGCCTTTTCTAGCTTGCTTGGGTTGTCGGGTCACAGTAAGCACCTGTTGCTGCTGCCCCTCGACTTCTCTAGCGTGCATGGGTTGCAAGATCACAGTTAGCACCTGTTGCTTCAGCCCCCAACCTTCTCTAGCTTGCATGGGTTCCTAGGTCACAGTCAGCACCTGTTGCTGCAGCCCCTCGACTTCTCTAGCTTGCATGGGTTGCCAGGTCACAGTCATCACGTGTTGCTTCAGCCCCTCGCCTTCTCTAGCTTGCTTGGGTTGCCAGGTCACAGTCAACACCTGTTGCTGCAGCCCCTCGCCTTCTCTAGCGTGCTTGGGT
This sequence comes from Lissotriton vulgaris, assembly GCF_964263255.1. NCBI lineage: Eukaryota > Metazoa > Chordata > Amphibia > Caudata > Salamandridae > Lissotriton > Lissotriton vulgaris. Next base: position 1,843,008,328 of record NC_141694.1, read on the forward strand.
TGCCAGGTCACAGTCAACACCTGTTGCTGCAGCCCCTCGCCTTCTCTAGCTTGCATGCGTTGCCTGGTCACAGTCACCACATGTTGCTATAGCCCCTTGCCTTCTCTAGCTTACATGGATTTCCAGGTCACAGTCAGCACCTGTTGCTTCAGCCAATCGCCTTCTCTAGCTTGCGTGGGTTGCCAGGTCACAGTCAGCACCTGTTGCTGCAGCCCCACGCCTTCTCTAGCTTGCATGGGTTGCCAGATCACAGTCATCACGTGTTGCTTCAGCCCCTCGCCTTCTCTAGCTTGCATGGGTTCCTAGATCACAGTCATCTCGTGTTGCTGCAGCCTCTCGTCTTCTCTAGCTTGCTTGGGTTGCCAGGTCACAGTCATCACGTGTTGCTTCAGCCCCTCCCCTTCTCTAGCTTGCATGCGTTGCCAGGTCACAGTCGTCATGTGTTGCTTCAGCCCCTCACCTTCTCTAGCTTGCATGCGTTGCCAGGTCACAGTTAGCAACTGTTGCTTCAGCCCCTCGCCTTTTCTAGCTTGCATGCGTTGCCAGGTCACAGTCAGCACCTGTTGCTGCAGGCGCTCGCCTTTTCTAGCTTGCTTGGGTTGTCGGGTCACAGGAAGCACCTGTTGCTGCTGCCCCTCGACTTCTCTAGCGTGCATGGGTTGCAAGATCACAGTCAGCACCTGTTGCTTCAGCCCCCAACCTTCTCTAGCTTGCATGGGTTCCTAGGTCACAGTCAGCACCTGTTGCTGCAGCCCCTCGACTTCTCTAGCTCGCATGGGTTGCCGTGTCACAGTCAGCACCTGTTGCTGCAGCCCCTCGACTTCTCTAGCTTGCATGCGTTGCCAGGTCACAATGATCACGTGTTGCTCTAGCCCCTCGCCTTCTCTAGCTTGCATGCGTTGCCAGGTCACGGTCATCACATGTTGCTTCAGCCCCTCGACTTCTCTAGTTTAAATGAGCTGCTGGGTCACAGTCATCACGTGTTTTTTTCAGCCCCTTGCCTTCTCTAGCTTGCATGGGTTCCTAGGTCACAGTCATCACGTTTTGCTTCAGCCCCTCGCCTTCTCTAGCTTGCTTGGGTTGCCAGGTCACAGTCAACACCTGTTGCTGCAGCCCCTCGCCTTCTCTAGCGTGCTTGGGTTGCCAGGTCACAGTCAACACCTGTTGCTGCAGCCCCTCGCCTTCTCTAGCTTGCATGCGTTGCCTGACCACAGTCACCACATGTTGCTATAGCCCCTTGCCTTCTCTAGCTTACATGGATTTCCAGGTCACAGTCAGCACCTGTTGCTTCAGCCAATCACCTTCTCTAGCTTGCGTGGGTTGCCAGGTCACAGTCAGCACCTGTTGCTGCATCCCCACGCCTTCTCTAGCTTGCATGGGTTGCCAGATCACAGTCATCACGTGTTGCTTCAGCCCCTCGCCTTCTCTAGCTTGCATGGGTTCCTAGATCACAGTCATCACGTGTTGCTGCAGCCTCTCGTCTTCTCTAGCTTGCTTGGGTTGCCAGGTCACAGTCATCACGTGTTGCTTCAGCCCCTCCCCTTCTCTAGCTTGCATGCGTTGCCAGGTCACAGTCGTCATGTGTTGCTTCAGCCCCTCACCTTCTCTAGCTTGCATGCGTTGCCAGGTCACAGTTAGCAACTGTTGCTTCAGCCCCTCGCCTTCTCTAGCTTGCATGCGTTGCCAGGTCACAGTCAGCACCTGTTGCTGCAGGCGCTCGCCTTTTCTAGCTTGCTTGGGTTGTCGGGTCACAGTAAGCACCTGTTGCTGCTGCCCCTCGACTTCTCTAGCGTGCATGGGTTGCAAGATCACAGTTAGCACCTGTTGCTTCAGCCCCCAACCTTCTCTAGCTTGCATGGGTTCCTAGGTCACAGTCAGCACCTGTTGCTGCAGCCCCTCGACTTCTCTAGCTCGCATGGGTTGCCGTGTCACAGTCAGCACCTGTTGCTGCAGCCCCTCGACTTCTCTAGCTTGCATGCGTTGCCAGGTCACAATGATCACGTGTTGCTCTAGCCCCTCGCCTTCTTTAGCTTGCATGCGTTGCCAGGTCACGTCATCACATGTTGCTTCAGCCCCTCGACTTCTCTAGTTTACATGAGCTGCTGGGTCACAGTCATCACGTGTTTGTTTCAGCCCCTTGCCTTCTCTAGCTTGCATGGGTTCCTAGGTCACAGTCATCACGTTTTGCTTCAGCCCCTCGCCTTCTCTAGCTTGCATGGATTGCCAGGTCACAGTCAGCACCTGTTGTTTCAGCCCCTCGCCTTCTCTAGCTTGCATGGGTTGCTAGGTCACAGTCATCACGTATTGCTCTAGCCCCTCGCCTTCTCTAGCTTGCATGGGTTGCCAGGTCACAGTCAGCACCTGTTGCTAATGCCCCTCGCCTTCTCTAGCTTGCATGGTTTGCCAGGTCACAGTCAGCACCTGTTGCTGCAGCCCCTCACCTTCCCTAGCTTGCATGGGTTGCCAGGTCACAGTCAGTACTTCTTGCTGCAGCCCCTCGCCTACTCTAGCTTGCATAGATTGCTAGGTCACAGTCAGCACTTCTTGCTGCAGCCGCTCGCCTTCTCTAGCTTGCATGGGTTGCCCTGTCACATCAGTACCTGTTGCTTCATGCGCTCGCCTTCTCTAGCTTGCATGGGTTGCCCTGTCACATCAGTACCTGTTGCTTCATGCGCTCGCCTTCTCTAGCTTGCATGGGTTGACAGGTCACAGTCAGCACCTGTTGCTGCAGCCCCTCACCTTCTCTAGCTTGCATGCGTTGCCTGGTCACAGTCACCACATGTTGCTATAGCCCCTTGCCTTCTCTAGCTTACATGGATTTCCAGGTCACAGTCAGCACCTGTTGCTTCAGCCAATCGCCTTCTCTAGCTTGCGTGGGTTGCCAGGTCACAGTCAGCACCTGTTGCTGCAGCCCCACGCCTTCTCTAGCTTGCATGGGTTGCCAGATCACAGTCATCACGTGTTGCTTCAGCCCCTCGCCTTCTCTAGCTTGCATGGGTTCCTAGATCACAGTCATCTCGTGTTGCTGCAGCCTCTCGTCTTCTCTAGCTTGCTTGGGTTGCCAGGTCACAGTCATCACGTGTTGCTTCAGCCCCTCCCCTTCTCTAGCTTGCATGCGTTGCCAGGTCACAGTCGTCATGTGTTGCTTCAGCCCCTCACCTTCTCTAGCTTGCATGCGTTGCCAGGTCACAGTTAGCAACTGTTGCTTCAGCCCCTCGCCTTTTCTAGCTTGCATGCGTTGCCAGGTCACAGTCAGCACCTGTTGCTGCAGGCGCTCGCCTTTTCTAGCTTGCTTGGGTTGTCGGGTCACAGGAAGCACCTGTTGCTGCTGCCCCTCGACTTCTCTAGCGTGCATGGGTTGCAAGATCACAGTCAGCACCTGTTGCTTCAGCCCCCAACCTTCTCTAGCTTGCATGGGTTCCTAGGTCACAGTCAGCACCTGTTGCTGCAGCCCCTCGACTTCTCTAGCTCGCATGGGTTGCCGTGTCACAGTCAGCACCTGTTGCTGCAGCCCCTCGACTTCTCTAGCTTGCATGCGTTGCCAGGTCACAATGATCACGTGTTGCTCTAGCCCCTCGCCTTCTCTAGCTTGCATGCGTTGCCAGGTCACGGTCATCACATGTTGCTTCAGCCCCTCGACTTCTCTAGTTTACATGAGCTGCTGGGTCACAGTCATCACGTGTTTTTTTCAGCCCCATGCCTTCTCTAGCTTGCATGGGTTCCTAGGTCACAGTCATCACGTTTTGCTTCAGCCCCTCGCCTTCTCTAGCTTGCTTGGGTTGCCAGGTCACAGTCAACACCTGTTGCTGCAGCCCCTCGCCTTCTCTAGCGTGCTTGGGTTGCCAGGTCACAGTCAACACCTGTTGCTGCAGCCCCTCGCCTTCTCTAGCTTGCATGCGTTGCCTGGTCACAGTCACCACATGTTGCTATAGCCCCTTGCCTTCTCTAGCTTACATGGATTTCCAGGTCACAGTCAGCACCTGTTGCTTCAGCCAATCACCTTCTCTAGCTTGCGTGGGTTGCCAGGTCACAGTCAGCACCTGTTGCTGCATCCCCACGCCTTCTCTAGCTTGCATGGGTTGCCAGATCACAGTCATCACGTGTTGCTTCAGCCCCTCGCCTTCTCTAGCTTGCATGGGTTCCTAGATCACAGTCATCACGTGTTGCTGCAGCCTCTCGTCTTCTCTAGCTTGCTTGGGTTGCCAGGTCACAGTCATCACGTGTTGCTTCAGCCCCTCCCCTTCTCTAGCTTGCATGCGTTGCCAGGTCACAGTCGTCATGTGTTGCTTCAGCCCCTCACCTTCTCTAGCTTGCATGCGTTGCCAGGTCACAGTTAGCAACTGTTGCTTCAGCCCCTCGCCTTCTCTAGCTTGCATGCGTTGCCAGGTCACAGTCAGCACCTGTTGCTGCAGGCGCTCGCCTTTTCTAGCTTGCTTGGGTTGTCGGGTCACAGTAAGCACCTGTTGCTGCTGCCCCTCGACTTCTCTAGCGTGCATGGGTTGCAAGATCACAGTTAGCACCTGTTGCTTCAGCCCCCAACCTTCTCTAGCTTGCATGGGTTCCTAGGTCACAGTCAGCACCTGTTGCTGCAGCCCCTCGACTTCTCTAGCTCGCATGGGTTGCCGTGTCACAGTCAGCACCTGTTGCTGCAGCCCCTCGACTTCTCTAGCTTGCATGCGTTGCCAGGTCACAATGATCACGTGTTGCTCTAGCCCCTCGCCTTCTCTAGCTTGCATGCGTTGCCAGGTCACGTCATCACATGTTGCTTCAGCCCCTCGACTTCTCTAGTTTACATGAGCTGCTGGGTCACAGTCATCACGTGTTTGTTTCAGCCCCTTGCCTTCTCTAGCTTGCATGGGTTCCTAGGTCACAGTCATCACGTTTTGCTTCAGCCCCTCGCCTTCTCTAGCTTGCATGGATTGCCAGGTCACAGTCAGCACCTGTTGTTTCAGCCCCTCGCCTTCTCTAGCTTGCATGGGTTGCCAGGTCACAGTCATCACGTATTGCTCTAGCCCCTCGCCTTCTCTAGCTTGCATGGGTTGCCAGGTCACAGTCAGCACCTGTTGCTAATGCCCCTCGCCTTCTCTAGCTTGCATGGTTTGCCAGGTCACAGTCAGCACCTGTTGCTGCAGCCCCTCACCTTCCCTAGCTTGCATGGGTTTCCAGGTCACAGTCAGTACTTCTTGCTGCAGCCCCTCGCCTACTCTAGCTTGCATAGATTGCTAGGTCACAGTCAGCACTTCTTGCTGCAGCCGCTCGCCTTCTCTAGCTTGCATGGGTTGCCCTGTCACATCAGTACCTGTTGCTTCATGCGCTCGCCTTCTCTAGCTTGCATGGGTTGCCCTGTCACATCAGTACCTGTTGCTTCATGCGCTCGCCTTCTCTAGCTTGCATGGTTTGCCAGGTCACAGTCAGCACCTGTTGCTGCAGCCCCTCACCTTCCCTAGCTTGCATGGGTTTCCAGGTCACAGTCAGTACTTCTTGCTGCAGCCCCTCGCCTACTCTAGCTTGCATAGATTGCTAGGTCACAGTCAGCACTTCTTGCTGCAGCCGCTCGCCTTCTCTAGCTTGCATGGGTTGCCCTGTCACATCAGAACCTGTTGCTTCATGCGCTCGCCTTCTCTAGCTTGCATGGGTTGCCCTGTCACATCAGTACCTGTTGCTTCATGCGCTCGCCTTCTCTAGCTTGCATGGGTTGACAGGTCACAGTCAGCACCTGTTGCTGCAGCCCCTCACCTTCTCTAGCTTGCATGCGTTGCCAGGTCACAGTCAGCACCTGTTGCTGCAGGCGCTCGCCTTTTCTAGCTTGCTTGGGTTGTCGGGTCACAGTAAGCACCTGTTGCTGCTGCCCCTCGACTTCTCTAGCGTGCATGGGTTGCAAGATCACAGTTAGCACCTGTTGCTTCAGCCCCCAACCTTCTCTAGCTTGCATGGGTTCCTAGGTCACAGTCAGCACCTGTTGCTGCAGCCCCTCGACTTCTCTAGCTCGCATGGGTTGCCGTGTCACAGTCAGCACCTGTTGCTGCAGCCCCTCGACTTCTCTAGCTTGCATGCGTTGCCAGGTCACAATGATCACGTGTTGCTCTAGCCCCTCGCCTTCTCTAACTTGCATGCGTTGCCAGGTCACGTCATCACATGTTGCTTCAGCCCCTCGACTTCTCTAGTTTACATGAGCTGCTGGGTCACAGTCATCACGTGTTTGTTTCAGCCCCTTGCCTTCTCTAGCTTGCATGGGTTCCTAGGTCACAGTCATCACGTTTTGCTTCAGCCCCTCGCCTTCTCTAGCTTGCATGGATTGCCAGGTCACAGTCAGCACCTGTTGTTTCAGCCCCTCGCCTTCTCTAGCTTGCATGGGTTGCCAGGTCACAGTCATCACGTATTGCTCTAGCCCCTCGCCTTCTCTAGCTTGCATGGGTTGCCAGGTCAGTCAGCACCTGTTGCTAATGCCCCTCGCCTTCTCTAGCTTGCATGGTTTGCCAGGTCACAGTCAGCACCTGTTGCTGCAGCCCCTCACCTTCCCTAGCTTGCATGGGTTTCCAGGTCACAGTCAGTACTTCTTGCTGCAGCCCCTCGCCTACTCTAGCTTGCATAGATTGCTAGGTCACAGTCAGCACTTCTTGCTGCAGCCGCTCGCCTTCTCTAGCTTGCATGGGTTGCCCTGTCACATCAGTACCTGTTGCTTCATGCGCTCGCCTTCTCTAGCTTGCATGGGTTGCCCTGTCACATCAGTACCTGTTGCTTCATGCGCTCGCCTTCTCTAGCTTGCATGGGTTGACAGGTCACAGTCAGCACCTGTTGCTGCAGCCCCTCACCTTCTCTAACTTGCCTTGGTTGCCAGGTCACAGACAGCATGTGTTACTGATTTTTTTTGTCTGGATTGCCCTGTTTCAGTCAGGACCTGCAGTACCCTGGATTCTCTCTGCTCCGCATGGGTCTCCTGGTCGCAGTCAACACCTTCTGCGACAGCCATGCTAGCCTCTCTGCACACCCTTGTTCAGTAGATCACAGTTAGTGTCTGTTGCTGCAGCGTCCCTCCCTACCCTCTACACTGCTTGGTCATCTTGTCACTGTCAGCACCTATGCCTGCAGCTCCTCTGACCGCAGGAGCCGTGGCCAGATCCCCTGGGTGTACATAAAATCTGTTTGCAAGGCACCTAACATGCTTCCTGCCTCTCTCTGTCTTCAGCCTATTGTGAAATGTGCGACCCAAACAAGAGAGTCTTTATGAACAAAGCAATTCATTATTTCTAAATGATTTCCCTTCCTTAAGCCTTTTATGCCATGGTGGTATTTTCTTTATGTTTCTCACTTGAGCTTCCAGTGCTAATAACAGTGAATTCATGTTTTCTATTCTTTCTGTCTGCAGCATGACATGAAGTCATTCGCAGGCTTCACCTAGACTCACCTGAACTAAAGGCTGGATGAGGACATGAACACCGGACGGGGAGATGGGGGCGACCAGCACGCATTCAGAAGAAGACCTCTGACCAGTGATGACGAAGGCAAGAGGTGCATCCATTGGCCTTCTCAAGCAGTGAGTGCAAGAGCTGCAGCTAGGAAACGGAAAAGGCGCATCATTTCCTATGGGAGCATCAGACTCAGAATAGCCTACTGACTTCAAAGAGAGTCCTTCGGTTCTTCAGAGAAGTGCTCGAAACTTGCTGCTGCTCTCCAACTAGAAGAGCCGATTGTTGATCTACGTTTAGTGCTTCAAGCCACACTCAGCCAGGGTGGACTGTTGTTTGTAGGGACATCCCGGCATGTAGAGACTAAACTTATTGGAATATTATGATATCTCTTGACCCTTTGAGATATACCTTCCTTGGTAACATGAATGAAATTCAAAGACCTCTTGCTCAGTATTTATGTTAATTTTTGGGGTCACTTATCTGTGGTCACCATGAAGTGCAAACATGCAGAGGTGTTGACCAGGGCCCACGCTGGTGGACTGGCCACTCCTTTGGACCAGGAAGACATCCATTTAAAAGAGGTGTTGAGTAGCTTCCTCTCCGTTTCATGATCCTCTTGTTCAGCGAGTACTGATGGAGAGTATTCCAGAAGAGCGTTAGTTGAATAGCAGATGTCTGATTGCCCTATCATAATTTGGTTAACCCGCGTAACAAACGGGGAACTGCGGAGCAAACTGCAGAGCTCTCTCTGAGGTGAAGAGTGTCATACTGTTTTGGAGGCTTTCGGTGAGTGCTTTCACACACCATTTGGAAACACCATGGGAACCCTCTTGAGTGCTCTTCTGGGCAACCAGTCATCGAAGGCCGGTTTTGCCAATAAATTGATTCAAGCTGGAGTGTGGCATGTGTCCTTTTGGTGGATGTTACATTCGCCAAGGGTTACAGTAATCAATTGAGATGATCATGAAGGCTGTAAGCAGTGTATGTTTTCAACATTATGTCTAAGTTCTTGCCAGATTTTAAGGGGAGAGGAAGTTCCCAAACTCGATGGCCAACTGGACGGAGTGGCACTTGGAGTCGAGCAGCTAATGAGTAAAATATTGGTTCTTGGCTATTTATAGGCGATATACCTTGTCAGCATCCACGGACAATCATGGGGCCACCTCCATTCATAGGAAAATATGGTGAGGACAAGTTATTGATTTGTATAGCGTCACTCGCTGGTACCACAGACTCGCGAAGGGCTCTGCAGGTTTAATATTTGCAGCTGAGATAAACATTCTTCTGAAGGACAGGTGTTAGTTAATAAATCCTGCCAAGGTTGACCCAGCCTTCTATCTTTCCCAGGTCAGAGTGTTGAGTGCCATGATATGTTGAGTAGGATATGGTATTTATAGTGCTTAGGAATGACAGACCAGTGGAATTAGGGCCTGTATAAAAATAGTAAATTTTATCCACATGCCTATGACTGCCAGCTCCCTTTGGAGGGCCATGAGGCAAAGAGGGACTGCTGGGCCTCAGCCGCGGGGGTTAAGGTTGCACGTCTTTGATGACATGGGGGCTGTCCTACTGTGTCTGTGCTAATTGGGCAAAGTACTAACCCTTCAGAACTTGACTCTCAGTGGTAGCCACGGCGAGCGAATATATGTCATTACTACGCATGGTTTACATTGCATGCCATTACAACGTAGTTGTCACAACGACCGTGTTGTTACATCACAAACCATTACATGGCAAGTCATTACATCGACATGCTGTAGAAGGTGAGGTGGATTAGGAATAGTATAATTTACTGTTCCTATTTCAGTTTGTGCAACAGCAGGGAAGGTGTTGGATTGTAAATCCAACACCTTCCGCCCACTACAGCTAGTCGTTGTAACGACTTGCGATGTAATGGTTCACGATGTAACGATGCGGTCGTTGTAACAACCGCGTTGTAATGGCATGCGATATAAAACATGCGTAGTAAACTCTGTTTCCCAGGTGAGCTGTTACAGGCTTTTGAGAGCGGCAGTGTGGGGGTGTTCAAGCTCAAAACTCACACAGTAGTGTGATAACAAATTATCAAACCCAGTGCTTACTTTTAACTCCATCGGTGCGGCGCATTTTCCCGCTGTGCGCTAAAAATTTGAAAAACCCGCGGTTCATGACGAGCTCAGGTCGTCATGAGCGTACGAGAGGTGTACTTCATGACGAGCTGAGCTCGTCATCAGCGTCGAAGGGGTTAAAAAGACTAGTACCTTATTACACCCTAAAACGAAATCCCACACAAGTAATAAGAAACAAACACAATTTAGTGAACTTGGTGCTGGGCGATCTGCACCTCGATCCACGACGTGTGGCTCTTGCTGGAGAGTCAGTCCTTGGGCAGGGATGGCAGACTCCTTTCCTCCCCTGTCAGCAGGCGGGGTGGCTCGTAGGTAACTCAGGTCAAGGGCCAGGTTCTTCCAGCAAGGCAGGACTTTAGGGGAGTGGAGAAGTGTGGCTCAATGGTTAGAGCGGCAGACCCTGATGCAGAGGTCTAGCCCGGTACCAGGGTTCAATTCCCCGCCTCAGCGGGTCTTGGACTCAAAAATTCCACGGACCTGATAATTCTCGCCTCGGTGCCTATTCCAATCATGGAGTCCCGCTCTGCAACTCTGGGCAATAGCTTGCTTAATCTCCACAACGGCCCCCACAACGCTAAGGATGCCTGGCCTCCACCTTGGGGGTGCCCAGGAGTGGACGCCTCACAGGGAAAGCCAGGATGGGTTCCACAGCGGTATTCGTACAAGCGCCTTGAGACCCTTGTGGGTGAGTAGTGCGCTATACAAGTATCAATTTACATTTTAGGTGATGTTCCACACTCCAGGGAAGTTGCAATCGCCCTGGTTGCATAGCAGTCCTCTGAGTACTCAGCCATGCACTACCTTCCCTGGTCATAGAGAACTTTGCACTGAAATAAGTGAGTCAGTGGTCCTGTGTTTATACAGCCAATCAGATGAGAGATGTGGAAACTCGGAACGGGTTTAGCGTCGTTCTTCTTGCAAGTGTCCTCTGGAGGCTGCTCCCCAAACACATCCTCAAGTATCCTCTCAAGGCAGCTTTCCAGACACAGCCTTTTGTAGAGTGATGCTCCTCACAGCAGAATCCAGACTGATGCACAACAGAGGCTCAAAGAGGTGTGAGCTTTTTGCCGCTGCTTTTGAACAGCCACACTGAAATGTGATCAGGAGAAATAGAAAAGGCTGACCACACCTGAGAGATTCCTTTCACCTTGAACAAGAAACTGCATTCCCACCCTTCGCACCCACAACTACAAAACGGCAGTGCTATAGGAAGGCTGGGCAGCAGCTCCACTCAATGCATGTCCCATTGGGACACAAACATGTAGAACATTTATTCGGGAAGTGGAACTTTTCATGAGTGGGCCAGTACGCCTCCACTCTGAAGGTCTGGCCACAACTATGGATTCACAAAACAGGGAAGCTTCCACCACTGCTCTATGTGCGAAGCCCACTACAGGGATAGGAGTCTGCTGTCAGGGAACTGACATCAGGCTGGGTGCACCCTTCAAAGTCCAGCTCAGGTGCAAAACCTCCTCATGTCAAGTGACAGGCCTAGGCTTCAACTCACCCTAGACAAGAGTGAGCACAGAGCCAAAATCAAAAACCATGAGACCGGATAAACTCAGTTGGCAATTAGGGAAGGGGAACATGACTGTACACTATACAGAGACATTCCTATCTCATCAATAAGTATGATAGACTATTTAACCCCTTCGACGCTCATGACGAGCTCAGCTCGTCATAAGTTACGGTTCTCGTACGCTCATGACGAGCTGAGCTCGTCATGTAACGCGGGTTTTTAAAAAACTCAGCGCACAGCGGTAAAACCGCTAGCGCGCATGGAGTAAAGAGTCGCGAGTCCGGTGATATTTTGATGCTGAGACAACTGATACACATTAGAAGCATTTAAAACCATAGCGTGGACTAAAAACATGTTCAGATGTTTTCTAGATTGAGAAATATTGGATTCGGAGTGAAATGAGAGAGGCAAGGAACTCCAGGTCTTTGCATCTGACTCTGAGAACGCTCTGTCCCGAAATCATGAGAATGGAGTCAAGGAAAACTGAGCAGAGAAGAATAAGCTGAAAACAAGGTTCTGTTGGGAACTTAAAAAGAACATTTTTATGATAAAAAATCTGAAGTTTCTTGATATACTGCCCAATGAATAATGCCCATTGATTTAAAAATGACTCTCCACTGGTACCCAATGGAGCTGATGCAGGACAGGGCTTATGTGAGCCCTTTGGAAGGACGGATAACTAGCCGAGCAGCAGCATTTTTAAGTAGTTGGGATTGATAAAACAACTGCTCATGAAACCCTACATATATAGCATTCCAGGAGGGCCCCATGCGAGTAAGAGTGGTGGGGCGAGTTGGGGGGGGATACTCGACAGACGACAAGGAAAAACAAGCATTGGCATAGCCAATACGTCTTGCTTTTGGGACCTTATAAGTATTTAGTTATGCAGCACAATATCCTTGTTGCAACAATATCAACTGCTGCATGGCTAAACACGTATAAGGTCCCAAAGGCGAGACCTATGGGCGATGCCAATGCTTGTTCAAATGTGTTACCAGTAGCTAATTTGTGCTAGAGAGGGCGAAGGGCCAGTCTGGTCAGCACTTAGCCACACTCTGTGAAATGGTAGCTTGTCAAAGTTATTAACAAAAGATAGTTCCCTCTCTATACCTTACCTGGTGCATATTTATCTTCATAATTGCTTGATTAGGTACCCTCATTCAAAGTTATACAAAGGGGGTGGTGATGGACGGAGCATCTGAACCAATCAAACACTCGCACCCAGTCAACAGATCTGGGTTTAATCCATCGCCGTTCTTTAGCCCACTCTGCCACCCCAGTTCAGACATGGCCATTTGCAAACCATTGTGACCCTGTGCCTCATGGGAACAGTCCAGCCCGAACTGCCAAGCCATGCCTTCCCTGGACCGGAAACAAGCTTCCGAGGACCGGTTTCTGGCATTACAGACGTCTTCAACCAGGCTTGCTTGAATCCAGTGGTGTGGAGAGCACGGGACTCACGTCTGAGCATACCCTGCCAACTTATGGCGAACAAAGCGGTGCAAAAGGGGGTGGTGATGGACGGAGCATCTGAATCAATCAAACACTCCCCAGTCAACAGATCTGGGTTTAATCCATCACCGTTCTTTAGCCCACTCTGCCACCCCAGTTCAGACATGGCCATATACAAATCAGTCTGACCCTGTGCCTTATGGGAACAGTCCAGTGTTCGTTATATTAGTAGTGATCTACTCACAATATGTCATGAGTGCTAGGTATGAGGCTATAGTGATTGCTGTTTGGCATTTTGCTGAAAAACATGCAACAATTTGTCAAAGGACGCTACGGCGTCCTGTAACAGTTATGTGGAACAAATGGCGTAAATGGCAGGATTGCGCGGGGAGTCAGCAAGGCAGCTCATACTGGGCATGTGTAATAACCCGGAGTAATAGGTTTTGTCAGCATGTGCGCTTTACAATGTAAAATTCCTTGTAATTTTGCTACATTTCTGACGAACAGTTAAAGTAAGCATTTATTATTGGGGTTAAGAGTTTGGGGCAAACATATAATCTGGTCGGAGTACAAGCGTGCATCACATGGTCACACTTTAGCTCACAGCAAGCATGTCTTTAATGGGCAAACAAAACTACATGTCCCAGAATGCGGAGCGCAGTTGGCTGGAAAAAACTGTAGAGAGGCTAAGAGGTCTAGTGGAAGATGTGCTTTCAAACCAGACCAAACAAGGTAATCAGATTTTTCTCCACTTAAAGTGTCACACTTAAACACACCGAAAACATGGTAATGTCACACATAGGCATATTGAAAACATCGCAGTTATGACATAGAGACAGTGACAATTATGTTAAAATGTACATTTTTAACACATTCCACTGCAAAAAACCAAAAACAAGCATTTTGCATTGCAATAGGTTTCGCATTAGGAAAGTTTGAGCTTTTGGTATTGTAAATGACACATTTTTTATTTATGTATTGGTTTTGAAAATAGGGAAATAGCTTTGTCATTTACAATGCCAATAGTTATAACGTTCGCAACTGTAACACCTATAGCATTTGTAATGCAATATGTGTTGTATTTACGTGACTTACATGTATTGATATTACAAATAACAATGGCTTTTATTTTTTTTTAATAATTAATACTTAAATAAAAGTTATTGTAATTTATAATGACAATAGCTTAAACATTTGTAAATAACTTGTGAAGATTATGTTCAGTATATTTTATTGTGACGAAAATCCAAGAACAGAAGTGAAATATTAACATCTTTTTGTGACATTTGTAATAAAGTTTGAACATTGAGAGAACATATTTGAACCAGTTGTTGTTGAATGGTTACACAGATTGATGCTGTGGTGGCGCTGAGTGATGTTGTGGTGGCGAACGAGTGATGCTGTTGCGTTCAGTGATGCTGTGGTAGCGCATAGTGATGTTGTGGTGCCCCTGAGTGATGCTGTGGTGGTGCTGAGTGATGCTGTATGCTATGCTATGTTTTGTTTTGCTATCCTATGTTTTGTTTTGTTATGCTGCGCTTTGTTTTGTTATGCTGTGCTTTGTTTTGCTTTCCTATGGTTTGATTTGTTCTGTTATGCTGTGTTTTGTTATGCTATGCTATGTTTTGTTATGCTATGCTATGTTTTGCTTTGCTATGCTTTGTTATGATATTTTTTATGCTATGCTGTGTTTAATTATGCTATGCTATGTTTTTCTGTGTTTTGCTATGCTATGCTTTCTTATGCTATGCTGTTTTGTTATGCTATGCTGTTTTGTTGTGCCTTATTATGCTATGCTTTGTTTTGCTATGCTATGTTTTGTTGTGCTATGTTTTGTTATGCTATGTTTTGTTATGCTATGCTATGCTTTCTTATGCTATGTTTTGTTATGCTATGCTATGTTTTGTTGTGTTTGGTATGCTATGCTATATTTTGCAATGCTATATGTTTTGTTTTGTTATGCTATGCTTTGCTATGCTATGTTTTGTTATGCTATGTTTTGTTGTGTTTGGTGTGCTATGCTATGTTTTGCAATCCTATGATATGTTTTGTTTTGTTATGCTAAGTTTTGTTATGCTAGGCTATGTTTTGTTGTGTTTTGCTATGTTTGGTTATGCTATGTTTTGTTTTGTTATGCTATGTTTTGTTTTGTTATGCTATGTTTTGTTTTGCTATTCTATGCTTTGTTTTGCTATGTTATGCTATGCTATGTTTTGTTTTGCTATCCTATGCTTTGCTTTATTATGCTATGCTATGTTTTATTGTGTTTTGTTAAGCTATGCTATGTTTTGTTGTGTTTTGCTATGCTATAATATGTTTTGTTATGCTATGCTCTGTTATGCTATGTTTTGTTATGATATGGTATGTTTTGTTATGCTTTGCTATGTTTTGTTGTGTTTTGCTATGCTATGCTATGTTTTGTTATGCTGTTTTGTTGTGTTTTATTATGCCATGCTTTGTTTTACTATGCTGTTTTGTTATGCTATGTTTAGTTATGCTATGCTATGTTTTGTTGTGTTTTGTTATACTATTCTCTGCTATGTTTTGCTGTGCTATATGTTTTGTTTTGTTATACTATGCTTTGCTATGCTATGTTTTGTTATGCTATGCTATGTTTTGTTGTATTTTAGTATGCTATGCTATGTTTTGTTGTGTTTTGCTATGTTTTGTTATGCTATGTTTTATTGTGTTTTGTTATGCTATGTTATGTTTTGTTATGCTATGCTATGTTTTGTTATGCTATGCTAAGCTTTGTTGTGTTTTGTTATGCTATGCTATGTTTTGTTATGCTGTTCTATGCTTTGCTATGCTGTTCTGTTTTGTTGTGTTTTGTTATGCTATGCTATGTTTTGTTATGCTATGCTGTGCTTTTTGTGTTTTGTTATGCTATGCTATGTTTTGTTGTTTTTTGCTATGCTATGCTATGTTATGCTATATTTTGTTATGCTGTGTTTTGTTGTGTTTTGTTATACTATGCTATGTGTTGTTATGCTGTGCTATGCTTTGCTGTGTTTTGTTATGCTGTGCTATGTTTTGCTATGCTATATGTTTTGTTGTGTTATGCTATGCTTTGGTATGCTATGTTTTATTATGCTATGTTTTGTTGTGTTCTGTTACGCTCTGCTATGTTTTGTTGTGTTTGGTATGCTATGCTATGTTTTGTTATGCTATGATATGTTTTGTTTTGCTATGCTTTGCTATGCTATGTTTTGTTTTGCTATGTTTTGTTATGCTATGCTATGTTTTGTTGTGTTTTGCTATGTTTTGTTATGCTATGTGTTGTGTTTTGTTATGCTATGCTTTGTTTTGTTATGCTATGTTTTGTTTTGCTATCCTATGCTTTTTTTTGTTATGCTATGCTATGCTATGCTATGTTTTGTTTTGCTATCCTATGCTTTGTTTTGTTATGCTGTGCTATGTTTTGTTGTGTTTTGTTATGCTATGCTATGTTTTGTTGTGTTTTGCTATGTTATGCTATGTTTTGTTATGCTATGCTATGCTCTGGTATGCTATGTTTTGTTATGATATGCTGTGTTTTGTTATGCTTTGCTATGTTTTGTTGTGTTTTGCAATGTATGCTATGTTTTGTTATGCTATGCTGCTTTGATGTGTTTTATTATGCTATGCTTTGTTTTGCTATGCTATGTTTTGTTATGCTATACTTTTTTATGCTATTTTTAGTTATGCTATGCTATGTTTTGTTGTGTTTTGTTCTACTATGCTATGTTTTGCTATGCTATGATATGTTTTGTTTTGTTATACTATGCTTTGGTATGCTATGTTTTGTTACGCTATGCTATGTTTTGTTGTATTTTGTTATGCTATGCTATGTTTTGTTGTGTTTTGCTATGTTTTGTTATGCTATATTTTATTGTGTTTTGGTATGCTATGCTTAGTTTTTTTATGTTATGCTATGTTTTGTTTTGTTATGCTACGCTATGTTTTGTTATGCTATGCTATTTTTTGTTATGCTATGCTATGTTTTGTTATGCTATGCTAAGCTTTGTTGTGTTTTGTTATGCTATGCTATGTTTTGTTATGCTGTTCTATGGTTTGTTATGCTGTTCTGTTTTGTTGTGATTTGTTATACTATGCTTTGTTCTGTTTTGTTATGCTTTGCTTTATTTTGTTATGCTATGCTGTTTTTTGTGTTTTGTTATGCTATGCTATGTTTTGTTGTGTTTTGCTATGCTATGCTATATTTCGTTATGGTATGTTTTGTTGTGTTTTGTTATGCTATGCTATGTTTTGTTATGCTGTGCTATGCTTTGTTATGCTGTTCTGTTTTGTAGTGTTTTGTTATGCTATGCTTTGTTGTGTTTTGTTATGCTATGTTTTGTTGTGTTTTGTTATGCTAAGCTATGTATTATGCTGTGCTATGTTTTGTTTTGTTATGTTGTACTTTATAATGCTATGCTATGCTATGTTTTGTTTTGCTATGTTTCGTTGTGTTTGGTTATGTTATGCTATGCTATGTTGTGTTTATGCTATGCTATGTTTGGTTGTGTTTGGTATGCTAAGCTATGCTAGGATATGTTTTATTTTGCTATGCTTTCTATGCTATGTTTTGTTTTGTTATGCTATTGTTTGTTATGCTATGTTTTGTTGTTTTTTGCTATGTTTTGTTATGCTATGTGTTGTGTTTTATTATGCCATGCTTTGTTTTGTTATGCTATGTTTTGTTTTGCTATCCTATGCTTTGTGTGTGTGTGGTTGTGTGTGTGTGATTGTGTGTGTGGGGGCTGTGTGTGTGGGGGTGTTGTGTGTGGGGTTGTGTGTGTGTGGGGGTTGTGTGGTGTGGGGCTGTGTGTGTGTGGTGTTGTGGTTGTGTGTGTGGGGGTTATGTGTGTGGGGGGGGTGTGGTGTGGGTTTGTGTGTGTATGGGGGTTGTGTGTGGGGTTGTGTGTGGGGTTGTGTGTGTGGGGTTGTGGGGTTGAGTGTGTGGGGAGTTGTGTGTGTGTGTGGGGTTGTGTGTGTGGGGGGGTTGTGTGTGTGTGTGGGGTTGTGTGTGTGTAGGGGGTTGTGTGTGTGTAGGTGGTTGTGCGTTTGTGTGTGGTTGTGTGTGTGTGTGGGGTTGTGTGCGTGGGGATGTGTGTGTGGGGTTGTGTGTGGGGTTGTGTGTGTGGGGTTTTGTGTGTGTGTGGCTGCAAAATAGGGTAAAGTAAGGGATTTTAGACATACAAGAGAAGGCAGAAATGCGAAGCAAAGAAGATGGCATGGCACAAAGGCGCAGTACGTGAGAGGTGACGAACACAGGTCAAGAAATGCGAGGTGGCACAGAGGCAGCAGGTGGAAACAGAAGGACTGCAAAGGCGTGTGACTCAGTGTGGACGGAGAGAGATGAGAAGGAGAAAGGGATCAAGGAAGGAGAGAGAAAGTAAAGCTAACAAGCTCTCGGCAGTGCGTGGTGGGGTGGGGAGTTGCATTGCGTGGCAGGGGCAGGGGAGCGGCTTCCTTTGAAGTCTGATGGGAGGGGCGGGTGAGCGGCTTCCTTTGAAGTCTGATGCCGAGGCTCAGACAAATGGATGGTGTGCGATGTGGCTGGTGATACGCACGTACCTGGCTCACATGAACTGTACCTGATCCGCAGTTTGGATAGACTTTTGGAAAGCCTTACTATAATCTCGCCAACCATCCCTACCGGATGGCTTAGGCGAGACCTAAAACAGCAGTAACTGGAGTATTTGTATTAGCCTTAAGAGGGAATTTAATGGGGAAATTAGATGCAAACTGCTGCCGTGCTTGAACGACGGGTACATTCAGGTTTTGCTGTTAATATTTAGATTTCAATGAATTAGAGCGTGTGTACAGAAGAAGGTAGGGGGCATCCTTATCAACCAATATTATAATATTCTTCTACCACCACCGTTGTCCTTGGATCGGGGATGCTCTTCCTTGTATTTTGTTTACCGGTGACTAATGCAAGCATTGTTTCAAAAATTACTTGCCAGCTTGGGAACTGTAGTCTCCTGCAGCAGTTTACATGCACGCAGCTCAAGTAGGCAACCTCTGAGCTGAGCTGGCGGAGAATCTGCGGGCATGCTCAGTACAGCTGTGTGAGAGTAGAAGCTCCTGTGTTGGCTCAGAGATCGCGTATAAGACTCCTGAAATGCCCGGAGTCGTTCCGACAGTACGTATGCATCCGCATAGGCAGAGAAGAGGCACTCTATCAGTATGTGACAGAGGTATTAAGTAGACCGTCGAGAGGTCTCTGACATTCTGTGAGACTGAAGAGACAGCTATGAAGCACCTTGACAGTCTGCTCTTCTGAACAGACAGTCCAGAGGCACTGGGACAATGTGTTAGTCTAAAGAGACAGCACGGAGGACTCTGATGGAGCCTGTGTGTGTGTGCCGGGTGCATTGATAGGAGCGGCTTCGGAGTCCACATGTGAGACGGGAGAAAGCGCCTAGAAGCTGTCTGACAGTACAAGTGTCTAAAGAGGCAGCCAAGATTACTCCGACAGTTTATGTGAATTTTGAAAACCCCAAAAGCTGCCTAAAGAGCAGTTCATTGACCCACAATATTCCTAAAACGGTCACCATGCACGCTTGGAATGAATTCTATTGTCCCGGGTCCTCCCTGCGATGGTTTAACGGTCTCTGAACCCGGCGACGCTGACATGCAGTCTACAATGAGAGGACGTCACATCAGCTGGGTTTCTAGCGGGCTCCCCGCTGTTAGGAAGGAACACAAGCTGTTACCATCACGCTTACCCCTGCACTGCAATCAGAACGATAACGCATTTGTCAGGACAGGCGGCTTAGGAACAGCAAAGAAAGCCCTGGCGCGCAGTGTCCCACAGAGGACAGAAACCACAGCAAACAATGTAAACAGCTGCATCAGTTTAAAAATTTAAAGTTGCGATCTCGGAACCGTGATGGGGTGGGCAAATGGGGCAGAAAGCGGGCATTGCGTGCTGAATGTAGCAAAGCACGTCGTGCCTGCAAATAAGAAACAAGCTGTCTCCATCATGCTTTCACTTTAATGAAAACAAGCATTGGCCGCGCGAAAGTGAAAGCAGCGTGGCACGGCGGGCGAGGGGAGGGGCAGGGGTGTGTGAAAGCAATCAAGTGTGAGGAAAGACAGATGGCACCTGATCGGGCGCTGAAAGCTGGCGATTGCACGTGTGCACGTGAACGCAAGCGCTAGGCCAGCCAAAGCAGCTTGTGGTAGCACTTTTTGAAGCCCTTACTAGATGTCTTGCAGCGCATGCGCTGGCTCTAGCGAGACCTAATGAAATAAATATTTCATTTTCCCTTGTCGTCATCTGCCGAATGCCCCGCAACCCGCCCCAACTCTCTTACCTGCATGGACCGCTCCTGTAGCATTCCCAGAATCCAAGTTTGATTGGATAAATGTGTTAGCTGCTGTAACATGGTGGAGAGGGTGAAAAATTGTACCATTGATTTTAACATTTTCAGCTGCCAAAAACAGATTTTCAAAACTTTGACTTGTGTTTTAAGAATCAATCTGAATACTATCATTACACACTGAACTAGAAGGTGCTGGACCACTACCTATTGGGTCAGGCTCGCACTAAAAGGGAGGCAGTCTGGGGAGGGCCAGCAATGAATCAGAGTCCTCAGTGTTCATTAATAACATGAATTAAAGGACACCCACCATTGGATACTAGATAAAGAACATCCCGAAGAGTACTGACCACCCGGCAGGGTAGCTATTGGATCTGAGAGTCTTTAAACTCAGAAGGGTGTCGCCAGCAGATAAAATAAGGTTCCACAAACACTGAGCACCTGAGCCAATGAGAATGAATAGATGTTAAATAAAAGACTGGGCAGGATGGACCTGGGGCACCACAACTGAAAATGAAGGAGGGATCACAACCATTTCTTTGCTTTCAGATAAAAAGGCTCTAATCAATCTGGTGAAGTTGTCATGATAATCCATCTGGTGAAGTTGCCATGATAATCCATCTGGTGAAGTTGCCATGATAATCCATCTGGTGAAGTTGCCATGATAATCCATCTGGTGAAGTTGCCATGATAATCCATCTGGTGAAGCTGCCATGATAATCCATCTGGTGAAGCTGCCATGATAATCCATCTGGTGAAGTTGCCATGATAATCCATCTGGTGAAGTTGCCATGATAATCCATCCGGTTGAGTAACCATATAGACCTATGTCGCGCGCTTAGAAATTAGGATGGAATGAACGTTTGGGTCAAATCTGCAGATAAATCTAAGATCGCCAAAGCACCAACTCCTCGCACAAGTAGATGAGGACTCAGAGTTTTGTAACTTGTTAATTGGCAGCGGGGACAACAAAGGCAATTAAGGAGTATGTGGGTTATTGTGAAGCCTATTTTTTATGCCAGCATCGCGTTTCTAATTACAACAATTAGAACTTATGAGAAGTAACACTGCTTGCCCAGCAGTAGACATCTTGAGAGCTTTGTAATTTCAGCCCTACAACATCCAGAGCATTCCATTTTGTGCTATATTTATTTACAAAGGAGGTCACCTAGTCAGTAAGCTTTGCTATTTGATTTGAACTGTAATCACAAATGCCATTTCAATTTATGTGAATGAAGCACCTTTATACTTGCCGTCTCCCGCCACACTTGTGTGGTGAGGCGGGAAACGGCACGTATCAAGGTGCTTTATTGCTGTGTGCACAGTAATCTGGAAGAGACTTGCTTGCCCCGAAATATTTGGGGATCCAATGAAGAATATGCTATTATTTATATTGGTGATGACTGTGACCCGGCAACCTATGCAAGATAGAGAATGTGAGGGGCTGCAGCAACAGGTGCTGACTGTGACCTGACAACCCATGCAAGCTAGAGAAGGGGCTGGAGCAACAAGTGCTGGCTGTGACCTGGCAACCCATGCAAGCTAGAGAAGGCGAAGGGCTTCCGCAAGAGGTGCTGATTGTGACCAAGGAACCCCAGGCAAGCTAGAGAAGGTGGGGGGCTGCAGCAGAGGGTGCCGACTGTGACCAAGGAACCCCAGGCAAGCTAGAGAAGCTAGAGAAGGCGTGGGGCTTCAGCACCAGGCGCTGACTGTGACCTGGCAACCCAGGCAAGCTAGAGAAGGCAGGCAGCTGCAGCAACAGGTTCTGACTGTGACCTTTCAACCCAGGCAAGCTAGAGAAGGTGAGGGTCTGCAGCAGAGGGTGCCGACTGTGACCTGGCAACGCATGCAAGCTAGAGAAGGCGAGGGGCTGAAGCAACAGGTTCTGAGTGTGACCTTTCAACCCAGGCAAGCTAGAGAAGGTGGGGGACTGCAGCAGAGGGTGCCGACTGTGACCAAGGAACCCCAGGCAAGCTAGAGAAGCTAGAGAAGGCGTGGGGCTTCAGCACCAGGCGCTGACTGTGACCTGGCAACCCAGGCAAGCTAGAGAAGGCAGGCAGCTGCAGCAACAGGTTCTGACTGTGACCTTTCAACCCAGGCAAGCTAGAGAAGGTGAGGGGCTGCAGCAGAGGGTGCTGACTGTGACCTGGCAACGCATGCAAGCTAGAGAAGGCGAGGGGCTGAAGCAACAGGTGCTGACTGTGACCAAGGAATCCCAGGCAACCTAGAGAAGGCGTGGGGCTTCAGCAACAGGCGCTGACTGTGACCTGGCAACCCAAGCAAGCCAGAGAAGGCAAGGGACGGCAGCAACAGGGGGTTGTCATTGACCTCATCAACCCCTTAGAACCAGCTAGCGAAGAATATCACCAAATACTTGTAGACTTTTCTATGTGTTACCTAAAGGCTTTACTCCTATGATAAATCAGAAGCAAAAATGTGTGATCTGGTAATTCCACAGGAAATCCAGACAGACCAAGGGACAACCTTCACCTGTAGTTTAATGAAACAAGCATGCTTTGCCCTTAGATTAACAAATCTTAATGCATTAATGAATAACCCTTATTGAGAGGTAAAATCAAGGTGATAGACAGATGGAAAAGACGCTGTTGGATTGTGTGGAAGTGTTATCTTTGCTGTTATTTGCAATACACCGTACCTCCACGTTTATGGAATTCAGGCTTATTAATCTCTTGTTTGTTAGACAGACCAAGACCTTGATAGATTTACGTTCTGATGGAATGCACATTCCTCACCAGAAAACCCTCCAGGTGTCAGACTCGATCAGAAGATCTTTTTTCTTAGCAGTGCTCCAGCCGGCCGCTAGGTAGCGTCATGCAGCACTGCGCTGGCTTTACACCACCCCGGAAGTGACGGAGCGGAGCTGCATGTATGCGCCCCCTGACGACAGGTGCTTTCTTTCTGCGTCTGACAGGGATCCAGATCTCTGCTCCTGATCTTGTCGATTTCCCGGTGATAGCACCCAAAAGGGTTTCACAGCCTGCTAGATGCTCGGTATTGTTTGTTGAAACTGAGATCGTTTTCACCCTGAGGCGGAAGCCGGGGTTATTTGCGCTTCCTTGCGCCTCTTTTGTTAAAGCTGTTATTTGAACGCTAATAACATAGCTGTACTGCAGGATCAGGGATTTTAACAACTGTAAATATTTTAAGGGCAGTTTTTAATTGATCCTTACCTGGGGCGAGATTACTTCGCTCCAGGCTGTGTCACGAGCACACCACAGCCCGCTCCTGATTGGCGCTGGGCACTTACTCCCACCCACCGGATCCACCATCTTGGGAAGGGAAGGGAGACGGTCGAGCCTATCGTCCCTCCCACCCTCCTCACACGACCAATGGATAAAAACAACTGCATTTCCCGTCCGCGCAGCGGGCGGGCGCAGCGGGCGGGCGCAGCGGGCGGGCGCAGCGGGCGCGCCGGCGGCGCGCCAAAGGCGCGCCAAAGGCGAGCCCGTCTGCGCCCGTCCGCGCCGGTCACGGGCCTAGGGCCACAACCCCTGGCTCTACTGGAGCTGACCGACGGCTATACTATTCACATGCCTTATTGAACGACCTCCGTCCACAAACTAAGGAAGCATGCACAAGGTATAGTCCAGATTTTATATCGCCTATAAACGCACTATACTGTGAGCATTGTCAGGCGTCCATTCCCCTCCTAAATCACACTGTGGGAGGTAATACCCTTAAACAGACAGGACTAAATTTCATAATAGCCCTTATCAATGTGCGCTCTCTAGCCAAACACAGGCAAGAAACAGCAGATGTCATCACTGACAGGAACATCGATATACTGTTCCTGACAGAGACATGGTTGGATAAAACTTCAGATCCAGACCTTGTAATAGCCGTCCCAAAAGGTTTCAAATCCTACAGGTTAGACAGAACGGGCAAGAGAGGAGGTGGGATTGCTATAATTGCCCGCGACATTTTTAAAATTCGCATCACAACAACTCCTTCCAAGACATGTGAAGCGTTTCAATTTGACATCTACTTGTCTCCCTCTTTTAATTTTAGAGGTTTTTTATTATACAGACGGCCTGAAACTCGGTCGGGATTTCTCACAGAAATCACTACCATCCTAGAAGCTTCCGCCAACGACAAGTCCACCACTCTATTAGGAGACTTTAATTTCCACTTGGACTGTAGTGAGGACAAGGATACCATTTCCCTGCAGTCGGAAATGGAGGTTTTTGGCCTAACACAGCTGGTAAAAGGCCCTACTCATAATGCTGGACACACTCTAGATGGAATATTTACCAATCTAGAGAACTTACTAGTGACTGATGTCCTGCCAATGACTTGGACTGACCATCATCTGGTACTGGCCACGATGCATATTGGTAAACCTCCCACTGCCACAATACCAGATCCTATACCAGAGTCTTTAAAAGTATGGAAAGACATTAATATTTCTAGCTTCAGGGACATACTGGATATTTCTAAACCTTCCCTGTCTAATGATCCTGGAACTGCCACTGAACAATACCACGCATGGTTGAACCAGGCAGCCGATAATTTAGTACCAATAAAAAGAATATCCAGGAACAGAAAGTGTCCTTCAGCACCGTGGTATACTGAGGAGCTTAGAAAACTTAAACAGCAATGTCGAAATAAAGAAAGACATTGGAGGAAAAACTATGATCAAGAAAACAGAAAGATGTACAAAGTACTCTTAACTCAATACAAACTCCTAATCACCGAAACTAAAAAAAGGTACTATACAGAGCAAATTGAAAGTGCTAAAAATTAAAAAAAAAAGTTATTTGAAATAACTAAACAGTTGGCGGGATCTGTCCCAGACCTGAATCCCCCCTGTTCACAAGAGTTCTGTGATTCATTGGCCTCCTTCTTCTTCACTAAAGTGAACGATATTTTCTCTGCATTTAATCTTGGGCACAGTCAAAACACAGAAAAGATAATGACCCCACTCTCAAGTAATACTCTATCTGTTTTTGCAGAAGTTACAGAGAATCAAATTTACGACATCATTAAAACCATTAAGTCTGGATCAGCCTTAGACCCATGTCCCCTGAACACCCTCCGTCCGTTAATAGATACGGTGATTCCAGTCATAACTAAAATATGCAACTTAATGTTTCATACAGGCATTTTTCCAAGCCACCTAAAAAAAACTTTATTAAAACCTCTCCTAAAAAAACCTGGCCTAGATAAAACAGAATTGAAAAACTTTAGGCCCATAGCTAATCTACCACTCCTTGCAAAAATAGTAGAAAAAGCCATGAATGTCCAACTTACGGAATTCATCGAGCAAAACCATCTGCTCGATGAATCACAATTCGGATTCCGTAAGTTTCATGGAACGGAAACAGCGCTTATTAAAGCGGCGGATGATATCCGATTAATTAGAGACCAAGGTGGTGCAGCACTACTGGTGCTTCTGGATTTATCGGCCGCCTTCGACACGGTTGACCATAAGATCTTGGTCAGCCGTGTCGCAAGGATGGGCGTGCAAGACCTAGCTAAAAATCTTTTAGCATCTTTTTTGGCGGAGAGAACCCAGGCCGTCACTCTGGGTCAATTCAAGTCCGCAGAGTTAACACTGCCATGTGGGGTACCACAAGGTTCATCCCTTAGTCCGACACTTTTTAATATCTATGTGTCGGACCTCGCAAAAACCATCAAAGCGCACGGGATGAACCTTACCTCATATGCTGATGACACCCAGCTGATCCTGGCAGTTAGACATGATGGGGAAACAGTAGCAGAAAGTTTCAAAACAGGTATGCTGGCCATCGGACAATGGATGTCAGCAAACTGTTTGAAACTAAACTCTGAGAAAACGGAGGTGGTCACTTTTGGCCATCTCAGTCCCAACTGGTCCCCGTCATGGTGGCCTTCATCATTTGGAACTTTGCCAAAACCAGCCACAAAAGTGAGAAATCTGGGCGTCATTTTTGACGACAAATTAAATTTCATGGCCCATGCCAATCAAACGGCTAGTACAGCATTTTTCAAATTACGCTTGATAAGGAAGATTCTCCCTTTTCTTCCAAAAAATGTAGGCAAAACTTTGGTCAGTTCCCTGGTCCTATCAGCATTGGATTACTGTAATGGACTGTTTTCCAATGCCCAAGTTAGGGTCATCAAGAAAATGCAAACAATTCAAAACGCTGCAGCCAGACTTCTTTCAGATACTCCCAGATTCAAGCCAATAGCCGAGACCTTAAGAAGTTTTCACTGGCTCCCCGTTAGGAATAGAATTAAATTTAAAACATTATGTATTGTCTACAAATCGCTACATCATCAAGCACCCCAATTTTTTAGAGACAACCTTGTTCATTACGCTCCCCCGCGAACACTTCGTTCAACAACACAGAATGATTTGGTGGTACCTCGGACCAAGCTGGTCAACTGGGGAGACAGACGCTTCCTGGTCACTGCCCCAAAGCTGTGGAACACTCTCCCGCAATCTATAAGATCCTGCCCAACCCTCATCTCTTTCAGGAAGAAACTGAAAACTTGGTTATTTAGTCTCTAATAATTTAACAGAGTAGCACAGGAGAGCAAACATATGTACAGCGCCGAGACGCCTGCGGGCAATTGTTCGCGCTTAACAAATGTTAAAAATAAATAAATAAATAAATAGAGAATGGTGTCCACACTGAAAATGACAGGTGTCAAGCCATGCATCGTCTGCAGGAAGCAGATGTTGGTCGCAATCAAACATGAGGTGTGGCTTTGGTGTGAGGGCTCAGGATCCAAGGCTAGGGCTGCTCCTGCGAGTGTTCAGATTCACGCTCAAAGTCCTCCAGCGAGTCAAAGTCCCAGCAAATACACAACAGTGGGTGGAGTGGAAGTCCCATCTCTGTTCCCCTCCCACAGATGTCTTACAATTCACTGCAGGATTGGGGAGGTTATCTGGTGGAGGTCGAGATCATAGAACTCTGAACTGCGGCAGCCGGCTGGTTCCTGGAGGTGGGGTCAGTCGCCTGATTTACAGGCATTCCTGCTGACCATTAAGGTGAGACTGGCGTTGGTTTCTCTGGTCAACACAAATGCTAGATAGTACTGCAACAAGCATAGTAGTGCGTGGTCTTGAGCCAAGAAGCTTTGATCTTGAAGTGATTGAAGCACAAGGGCATCTTCCTGATCACAAATCACGTAGGAGGGTCCCTAAATCCCTGAGCAGGTGAACTGAGCAAACTTCCTCAGGAAAAACGCAAGTGGCATGTGCATTCGAGGGGGTGCAGGGGAGAGCCCGGGCTTGATCTTTTCATCACCGTTGAGAATGTGCTGTGTCGTAAATTTAGCCCATTGAAATTTCTGCAAGAACACTCGTTATGAGTTGCATTCCGACTGGAATGGAACAAGGGACCCCTGTACGCCTTCCCGCCTTTACCTCTCCTGTTCTGAGTTATGAAGAAGATCAAGAACGACTAGACCTAGGTCATCCTGGTGGCCCAGGATTGGGCCAGGAGGGTGGGGTACCTGGAACTCCTAGGCATGAGCATCTGTCCTCCGATCAGACTTCCACTTCAGAAGGACTTCTGATCTCAGCAACTTGGAGGAATCCTTCACCCGAATCTACGCAATCTGAACCTACATGCGGACATGGCAACTGACTGTTTGATTTTCTGCCTGAAGTGAGGGTTATCATTTTTTCTGCCAGACGCCCTTCCCAAAGATCCATTTATGCTAGCCACTGGGCAAATGTATAACTTTACATAGTGCACAGAGCACTGACACCTTACAGGCGAAGTTGTTGGACATGCTTGTGGTTTTTTCTTTAAATTATTTGCTGGCCTTTTTGGCCTTTCTTCCGTTGCTGGACAACCGTCCTTGTTCAAATCATCTATTGAGATGAGGTTTATTAAAGATGTGACCCACACTTCCTCCTGTGGTGGTTGTGATGCAACAGTGGCACCTTAACTAGGTCTTGACAATTGTCATGTGCACTCCTTTCACGCCTAAGCATTGCTGCTCGCTGCATCTCCTAACCTTGAAAACCCTCACTCCTCAGTGCAACTGCCCTCACTACTCTTTTCCCAGACAAATTGATGTTGAGGACTCAGCTGGACTTCTTCCCAGACGGTGTGATTCCCTTCCATATTGGGCAACCCATCACTATACCAGCATTCTTGCTCTCATTCACCCCTCAAAAGTGGACCCTAAGAAGACTTTAAGCTTTTACATTGATTTTACCAAGGACCACTGAGTAAAGGATCGGCTTCTTGTGGGGGTCTCTGAAGAGGACTTTGTTGAGGTGATAGTCCGCTGCACTAGGATCTGCTCCACACCGGCCAAGAAGCAGTGTCCGGAAGGTCTGGGATCCCATTCCACCAGTGCTAAGTCTTCTACCACCATTTTGACATGTGTGGTGCCCGTCCTTGCCATCTGCCAGGCTGCGATGCTGGCATCAGCGCCTAAGGTCACAATGTCTGTCTCTAACCCACACCCCATTGGACAAGATGCGCTGAAGTTGATGAACATATGATATTCAAGGTCAGATCTTTATTCCACAATTATTTGAAACCACTGCAATCACATCTAAGAAGTCCAATAAATAGTTGAAATTAGAATAACAAAGTACTTAATTATCAGTTACTGATAGCTTTAAGTGTAAACCTTAATCTAATAAAACTCTTTTGGTTTCATAAAACTATATCCATGAATTTTGCAAAGACATGCTGTTACTTGGGGGCCGGTGCCACTCAAGCAAGTTACAACCACTTCAGTGAATGTCCTAATGTTCGAGGTAAAAAAGATGTTCTTAATACTTTCCTTCTTGGTCCAGTCAGCACCTTGCAGATGCAGATGCACAAGATATGCATGAGAGACTGATCTCCAGAAGGCAGAGGTAGCAACTAGTCTTTTCTTCACCAGGTGAATGACCATATCGAAAGCACAGAATTGATATTAAGCAGAACCTTATTAGAGCACATTTACGCTTTCGTTTCAAAGTTGGCGGAAGGTCCAGATACTTCAGTGAGGCTTTATAGTTATATGTGCTGAGGTTCATCCACACGTTCTTACCCTTTTCCCCATGATATGAAATAAGTTTCGACGTTTTCATGGATAACCCAAAGCTATACCTGTGGGGGTGGAAATAATTTCTTTCAAATATCATTAAAGTGCAAGTTGGCCAGTGATGAGGCCAGAAGATGCCCAGAGGATTCAAAATGTTTCTTGAAAGACTTATTGGTTGCATCCACAATAAATGGTTCAGCATTCTGCCTGGAGCTGGTCTGAAAATAGTATTTGGAGACTCCCCCAGAGGCTGGAGAGAAGTTCTAGCAGTGATCATATGTTCTTCCTCTGCACCACCGTTGGTAAAAGAAACACATCAAGAGCTGCTGCTTTGTGCTACTTCATGCTGCACACTGCACCGCACGCTGCAGTGAGGTGCCAATTTCAAAGATCATAGGGCCCTACTGTGTACACACAGCTTATATCCATTTATTGTGGATCAAAGGGTTGCATTGCTTTTGCACCATGCAATGGTGTACAAAAGTGACAAAGCCCTTAACATGAGATTTATCAAGCCACACAAGGCCAACTTGTGTGGCCCTGAGTAGCTGGATAAATCCACAGTAATGCAACGGAGAGCAAAACACTACGCTGCGTTACTCTGCCCAAGGAAGGCGTTCCATGGGTGGTGCATGGGTGTTCCCACTCCCAAATTTACCATAAGTGGTAGCCCTGGCAATGTGCCAGAACTGCTACGCTTCCTCAGATGAGGTGTAACGCGGAGAAATATGTTTACTTCCCCTCTTTGTTTCCTCTTTCTATGTGTGCTGCATTTTGCATAACATAAAGGAACGGTTGAACCTTAGGTGTTCTATGGGCCTTCTCCTATAGTCGACATGTTTCACCCTCTATTGCCTGATATGATCAAGCAGCACTTCTTCAGGACCTTTTAGTTGAACCCTACTATATAGATCAGTGCCTGAAGCTAAAGTCATGTGATTATTCTTATGCACACAGTACAATATGTGTCATACTAGGTAAGGCATTCCTTTTTTTGGTGACTCAAGTGTTCCAAGCTATTTACCAGTCGGGGAATAAAAATATGACAGCTCATACATCTATACTAATATAATAAAGAGAGAGCCCAAACCTTTGAGGCGGGTAATCTCAGGAACCACATCACCAATCACAACACCCAATACAGCATTGGAAAGGGCAGTTGCAGCAGAAGGACATAGGCTATGCAGACGCCCACCATATACATTTAAAAGGTAAAAGAACCGTGCCAGCAAAGTAGTCTCTTGTGGGCGAGTCTGCGTTGTGCTGTGGGCGTGTGCTGGGGGCGTGACAGCCGCTGGGGGCGTGTGGTACGTTCCGCCCTTCATGCCATGTCTCATATCGTGTGCTGTGGGTGTGTGTTGGGGCGTGGGCGTGTGCGGGGCGCGGGATTACGGGAAAAAAAAGCGAGCGTTGTGCCCAATATTTCATTGTTTTTTCTTCCCTCGTTCTGTACATTCCAGCTCCGCGTGTCCACCCTGTTCCCTTTAAATACCCCTGCACCCCATAATCATAACCCACCCTTACTCCTTAAAATACCCCAACACCGTTAAACACTAACCCATCTTAACCCTATAAATATACCCTGTACCTCAAAACCCAAACCTAGCCCCGAACCCTATAAATACCCCTGTACCTCAAAACCCAAACCTACCCCTGAACCCTAAAAATACCCCTGTACCCCAAAACCCAAACCTAGCCCTGAACCGTAAAAATACCCCTGTACCCCAAAACCCAAACCTACCCCTGAACCCTAAAATACCCCTGTACCCCAAAACCCAACCTAGCCCTGAACCCTTAAAATACCCCTGTACCCCAAAACCCAAACCTATTCCTGAATCCTACAAATACCCCTGTACCCCAAACCCCAAACCTAGCCCTGAACCATAAAAATACCCCTGTACCCCAAAACCTAGCCCTGAACCCTTAAAATATCCCTGTACCCCAAAACCCAAACCTACCCCTGAATCCTAAAAATACCCCTGTACCCCAAAACCCAAACCTAGCCCTGAACCCTAAAAATACCCCTGTACCCCAAAACCTAGCCCTGAACCCTTAAAATATCCCTGTACCCCAAAACCCAAACCTACCCCTGAACCCTAAAAATACCCCTATACCCCAAAACCCAAACCTAGCCCTGAACCCTAAAAATACCCCTGTACCCCAAAACCCATACCTTTCCCTAAACCCTAAAACTACCCCTGTACCCCATAACCCAAAAGTATATCTGAACCCTTAAAATACCCAAACATCCCAAAACATATACCTCAGTACCCCAAAACATATACCCCTATACCCATACTTACCTTATCCAAACATTAAATAAAAAACATGCTTTTACCATTCATGCATTTACAACGAATTTCCTTGTAAATGTATGGATGGTAAAAACATATAAAATGTAATGCCATGCGTTATAATGGCATTGCGGAGTCATGGTACTTTCGTAATGAAAGTATGCAGAGTGATGGTATGCGGAAAGAAAGTTGCGGAATAATGGCTGTTTACCGTTGCAGTTAGCTGCAGGGGGGAACCAGGCCACTTAGCAATCACATGGTTAAAATTCTGTGCTTGTCTTGTGGTCCCATAAGCAGAAAGACAGCTTCAAGTTGATGTATTTTTTGGGCAATCCAAAAGGGTATCTCTTCACAATTTGTGGGTCGTTTGCCCATAACTGAATGAACAATTACAGAACTTATAACATGAGCCGCACGCACATG
This sequence comes from Lissotriton vulgaris, assembly GCF_964263255.1. NCBI lineage: Eukaryota > Metazoa > Chordata > Amphibia > Caudata > Salamandridae > Lissotriton > Lissotriton vulgaris. The sequence continues at coordinate 1,843,039,849 of NC_141694.1, forward strand.
AGGTTGTCCTTGCAGTGCAACTGTAGCTGGACCAAACAGCAAGGCATGTGCTATGAATTGGGTCATGCGTCTATATAAGGCAACAAGAACATTGTATAAAGCACGAGTCTGCACTAAATATATATTAGCAAAATCTGTAAATATGGTAGAACCCGCCTGTGTCGGCCATGGGGCACCATCAATACTTAAAGGGCCCATTTGGACAGTGCCAAGCACATGGGAATGGGGCCATTGAACCAAGTCTGGTGCTCCCTGGCAGTAAGAGGAATTTCAACAAGTGTATACGGTCGATAGGCATTAGAAAGAAAGTTGCGGAATAACGGGTGTTTACCCTCCCCCGGTAAGTACATTGGTGGCACGGCGGTCCACATCTCCAGCAACATACTCATATTTTTTCACCACCGATTTGAAAAATGCACAGGTCTCTCTCATTGATGGCCAGCACCGACATACACTTTTAGACACACCTCCCGCCACAAGTTCTAGAATTGCGAACTTTAGAGCTGGGGAGCTACGTTTGAATCTCGGCATCAGCTCAACATCCTGTGATTCCAGGCAAATCGCTTTGTCTCCCCGTGCCTACCACAAATGAATGTGTTCTTCTGTAATGTAAATTGTGCTCATGCCACGTTGTCGAGTTTGCGCTCTATAATATTGCAAGGAAAAATAAAGTAGGGAAACTCGAGTTCACACACTACTGAACGCGCACTCTTAAGTGCATCAGCAGTGCACTGTGAATCGGAGCGTTTCACAGGCCTGTCACAGATAAGAAATGCTATCAAAACGAAATCCTACAAAACAATATACTACTGGCCGGCAGCAATTCATACCCCGACAACGTCGGGACGGGCGGCTAGTATTATTATACATGCAAACTTATTATTCATATGAAGAGTATTGTCTTTTTCTTTTTTGAGGATGAGCTTAATCATTCGAAAACTGTGCATCATGCAGATGCGTTGTAATTAAATGGACATCCATCCATCCATAATAACAATAAAAAAAAATGTACATCCATCCGTAGTAGGTTGGATGTAGATGATTCTGCGGACTTGATCCTATTGGATCTAAGTGCCGCATTTGATACGGTGTCTCATGAGATTCTCCTTCATCGTCTTTGTCGATTGGCATTAGGGATGCTGCCTTGGAATGGTGTCGGTCCTTTCTGGCCGAGCGGTCGTTCCAAGTGTCCGTACCGCCGTTCCATTCTCACGAACATGCTCTGGGCAGGGGAGTTCCTCAAGGCTCCATCCTGAGCCCACTTTTATTCAATCTGTATGTGGGACCTTTGGCAGAGGTGGCCAGAGGCCGGGGGTTGTCCTTGGTGTTGTATTCTGACGACACCCAGCTAGTGATCGCCTTCTCCAAAAAAAGCAGTACTAACCTGGAGAACTTTTAGGAGGATTTATCGATTATCTCGGCCTGGATGAAGGCTAATTGCCTTCAACTAAATGCCAGCAATTCTGAGATTCTATTGTTTGGGAAGGACCAGGGACTCTGGTCAGAGCAATGGTGGCCTGATCATCTGAAGCCCACGCTGTTGCCGAAGGAGATGGTGAAGAACCTGGGTGTTTGGTTTGATACCGGACTAACATTCAATAAGCAGACAAAAGCTGTAGCCGCAGCATGCTTTGGGCTTCTGAGAGGACTGAGGCCTTTGCTTGGCTTCTTCCTTCCCAGAGTACGCCAGACCCTCTTGCAGGCTTCTATTCTGGTGAGGCTTGATTATGGCAAAGCCTTATATCTAGGTGCCAATAAAGCTAGCATCAAGCGCCTGCAGAGGGTCCAGAACGCAGCCGCACGCATGTTAGTGGCTCTACCAAGACCTCATTCTGTGGCCCGGGTTCTTTTGAAGGTGCACTGGTTGCCAATCTAAGCACGCATACAGTTTAAGGTGCTATGCATTGCACATAAAATTTTGCAGCTCCAAGCCCCTGTGGGGCTATTGGGTCTACTGAAGCCATACCTGCCTAGTCGCGCTCTGCGTTCGGCTAATGAAGGTCTGGTCTGTGTCCCTCGAGTTAGGAGAGCGAGGGCAGGGGGGCGTTTGTTTGGCCTCTTGGCAGCCAAACTGTGGAACTCCCTTCCAGCAAATATTCGAGCCACCCCCAACCTTCTGACGTTTCGAAAATCTTTGAAGATTTGGCTGTTCCCCACTATGTGATATCTGTCGCTCGCTGTGTTTCCCTGTTCTTGTTTGGTTTCTGGTTGCGCTGGGACACCTAGTCGCTGTGGCAGCCATGCGCATTACAAATCCTGTGATAAATAAATAAATAAATACATTACCTAAAAACCATGAAAAACACAAAAATATTGAAACAATGTTTTATTGATCTATAGCGCACTAACCACCTGGAGAGGGTATCCAGGCGCTTGAAGGGATGGCACCCTCTTTCCAGCAAATGAAAGCCACGAGGTCCCCCACTGCAGGAGGTAGTATGTTCGAGCCCGCAGTCTTGAGTGGATAAGGTGACGTAAACTGTAGGGACTGCAGACTTATATAATGTCATCTGCCATTTGGGGTTCACCCGCGGGGGAGAGCCAGTTTTTTGGGGGGAGGATGCACTGGACCTTCCAACCCTAGGAGCTTTGCTTTCCTGGACGAATTTCAACTTGGAAGAAAAGAAGAGGGCATATATGAAACATAGGTCTCTCAGTTTACGTTTGGACCCCAGAAAAGAGGACCGTTGCCATTGGACCACCAGAGTGAAATCCAGGAAGAAGAGGATGCGATGATTGGTCCAAAGAATTGAAGATGTCTGGTGTGCTACACGGAGGATGGCGCTGAGGCCTTTGAAGTGTAGGAGTTTGGCAATAATGGGCCACGGAGGGGCCCCTAGTGGAGTTTGTCTGGCAGGGACAAGGCGCACCCATTCGATGGAGAAGAACAGGATGAGTCCGCAGCTGGCACCAGGTCCCTGAACCAATGATCTAGGTAAGTTATGATGTCAGGACCTTCACTGCCCACCTATAGACCGATGATCCGTATCTTGCTGCTGTGCCTAGTGGGCCCTTCAACGCCGTCCACTCATGCCTCCAGGAATTTAACCCACTCTGTCAGATCCCACATCTTCTTCTGACAGTCCATTGCCTGGGGCTGATGGTCTGCCAGGGGGGTGTATCGTGAGTGACCCGTTCCAACAGTTTCTAGTGATCATGATGAAGAAGGTTAAAATATTCAGCGACTGCATCCGCTTTTGTTTCAAGGCATGACCGTGAGGTTTCAAACACTGCCAGGATCACTTCTAACTTGTCTGAGCTTGGGTAGATTCTGTGTGCCTCCAAGCTTCTCTCTGGGGAATCCACAGATGGAGGAGTCGCCTTTGTGCGCCCCATTTCGCCAGGCGGGGAGGACGTAGTCTGTCGCCTGCTTGATCTTGCTCCCCCCTCCACTGCTGGCAGAAGGAGGGGGGAGCAGCATGAGCACTCAGGGAGGTGTTTTCCCTGATGGACACTAGACACCCAAAGTAGCTAACTTCTGAATGCTTGTGACAGGATACAAGGTGGGGTTTTGACATGGTGAAGGATTTTACCTTCACCATTGGAAAAAAATGTGGAGGTTTAAATGTCCAGTGAGACCAACCTCGAAGCTGTATTTGATTTGAGTTTCACGATGCTGGAATTCCGCCACCACCACCTAGCCTCTGTCATGTGTCAAGATTTGAAAGAAACATCTTGAAGACGTTATCAATAATTCCAACATAAGCTTTCAAAATGCTGATAAAGGTGGTGCCTTGGTTATAATGGCCGACTCAATTTTCTCAATAAAGGTTTTTTGAAAATTAAAAAAAAAGGTATCCAGGATCCTCCTTTCCTTCCAATTGTGACAGGATGTGGTATATTATTTGAACCACTCGATAAATATCTTGATTTTTCTTTACAACCCTTTGTCCAAGGATAGACATCGTACGTAAAAAACACCACAGATTTTTTACTAAAGTTACAACAGTTGACAGACAGCCAAGAAGTCAATTTCATTTTATGCAACATTGATGTGAAATCACTATACACGTCAATACCCCACCAAGAACCAACAGCCAAAAAACAGAGCGGATACAATATTTGTGTTAGAGGTATTACACTTTACACTATTGTCTACACCACAGCTAATTTCAATGGGAAGAAAATGTTTATTTACATCTTACAGGAACATCAATGGGTGTTGCGGGAGCTCCGGCCTAAGCGAACACCTTTATGGCCAATATTATGCATTGGTAACCAGTATTTCACACAGGCGCTCATACAAGTCAGGGTAATGTAATCGATTCACAGTATCTTAAACGGTGCTCCAGGAAGATACAGGGTCGGTTACCACAACCCCCACTGCACCCCACTTGTGGAATATTGAAAGCAAAACAAATTGTCCTTCCGAGCACTCAAAGTCAATATTACAATTGTAGATCTTAAAATTGTCTCCTCATTCACTTGTTCTGCTGGTACTGTATCCAAAGTTTATTCAATTCCACAAACATTATGTACAGCCAACACGTGTTTCGTCTTTCCTGTCCAAGGCATCAGACTTCTTCAGGGCTTATCGGTTAAGTACTCACAATGTTTATCCACATTGCAACAACGAGTCTCATTAATCTCTCCTAGATGAGATATCTTTAGCGTAACGTCAATATTCAAATCCCCTATTCGGGCAACTCCCACGTAATGATTAGGTCTCACGGGTCCTTGATCCCCTCATAGCATACGGATGAGTCTTCCAAAAAGCCGGCATATTGAGAAACTGTAATGGAAGATAAGGCAATTGAATACATGTGACACACATATTCATTTCCCTCATGTGATAGAGAACAACAAGACCTTTTTCTTGGATGTATCTATCAGCAAGACGGAATTAGGTCTGACAACCGGGGTACACAGAAAATCTACAGACAGAAATACTGCTCTTTTATATACAAGTTTTCATCCACCCACTCTAATTCATAATCTACCACATTCGCAGTTTTTGAGAATAAAACGCATTTACTTGGAGAAAAAGATTTTGGAGGAACACGCTGCAGAACAAAAACAGAAATATATTGAAAGGGGATATCCTGTAGACATAATGGAACAAGCTGTACAAAGGACAAGTCAAGAGGATCGAATGAAATTATTGAGCAAAAAAACTAAATCCCAGGTACAACGTTAAGTGTTTGTCTCTAAATATTCCACAAGTTCGGGGATACTCAAAAGAATCATCTATGCGAGATGGATCTCCTATAAAATGAACCAGATTTCAGAGATATTTTTAAACACAAACCACTACATGCATATAGAAGGTCGAAAAACCTCCAAGAGCTTCTGATGACATTTACTAAAGTTAAAACAGCACAACCACAAGGAACTAGGAGATATCAAAACTTCATACACTGTAACAATGTCATTATAGAGACACAGATCATTCACCCCAGGACGGATAAAAAGATTCAATTAAGACATATCACTGATTTTAATTCCAGAAACCTGATTTACAGTATTATGTGTCCATGTGAACTTCTATATATCGGAAAGACAGAGAGAAAGATAAAAACATGAATATCTGAGCATAAGAGCACCATTCGAACTCGGAACACAACATCCAGCTTGGCAGAACATTGTTCTACTTCCAAGCATACAATCTTACTTATAGGCATGTTTCCAGATAGTTGACATTTTACCACCAATACCCAGGAAGGGCCTTACCAGATCCTTACTACAGACGGAAATTTACTGGATTAAGAGATTAGCCACACAATTCCCAAGAGGTTTAAATGAAAAGGTTGATATGAGTTGCCCTTTGTAACTCTTGGGATAGCAAGGGTCATATGGTACACTGAATATGCATTTAAACATTATAGACTTGATCCGTCAAAATATATTTATATACCTACCATATGATTTCACTTGGAACAACCTTTCATAGATTATATGTTCACGCTGTCTGCACATTTGGGCTTTATGCCTATTTCCATATGTATTAACAAACTGCAAGCTGAATGGATGCAATGAGGCACCACTTCAGTTTATTACTAAACAAGAGGCTTCCTGTACTTCACAGGCAAGAAGCAAGTACGTTCAACTCGGCTTGGTTTGCAAGTAAGCAAACAAACAACACCACTCTGCATTTTTTGAATGTTTTCAAAATGTATATTGTGGGAACCTGGCCAGTCAGAGATTACTGGGCTTAGATTGCACCAATGAGAGCCTTTTCCCACAGGTGTCCGGAAGCTTTACCTTACAATTTAATCCAAGAATGAGTATCAAGTACACGCCTTTAGCACATGAGCCTTCGGGTAACAAAGTCAAGCCGTCCATGGCTTACTCAGGTGGGGACTATAAAGAAGAAATTCAAAGTGTGGTAAAGCGTATAATAATAATGAATATATTATTGTCCAGACAGTACTTATACTTAGAAAACAAAGTACTTTATTTGTAACACAAACTGCAATATTGTAAGTAATAGGCAGAGGACAACAATATTATCCACAGTTATTCAGGGATTAGTCACTCTGTGGGGAAACCAGCTGGGAATGATCCTCTGGGCAATTGGGAAGGTATGATACAGATACAATAAATGCAGGGTAGGACAATTTGCCCCCAGAGGAAATGGTGGGCAGGGATCTCCAGATACCCCTGTATGTACATTGGTCAAACCCTCCACTCTCCCTGTGAGTAAGAGCAGGTTGTTAGTAGAGTGTAAATTCTCCCAAATTTGTATAGTTCTGCCCCCAATGTCACTCTCTTGCACTGTACCTCTCATAGTCTTTGGTGGATGGGGCCCGCCTCTGCTGCACGAGACAGGGGTGTGTCACTCCTGGTGGTATGTTATTCTCCATGCCTCATCACCTCTGGGGTCAAGAATGTCGATAAGTAGCAGAGGATCTCTACGAGACAAAGGGATACCTTAAGTAACTTGTCATTGGACACAACTGTCATGGTGAGGTGATGCTCGGTGGGCTTTGGGGTAAAATTGAATCCTGGTCTCCACTGAACCCGGCCTTTGCGTAAATTCTTGCTCAAGCACAAGAAGCTATCCTGTCACGCAAGAGTACACCGCCCACTAGGAAACATGGGCCACTGCCAGTGCTCTGCCATGCAGCGCATTTCTAATATGTGCACAGCCTGAATCAGGTCAGCAGCCACACCTTATAATGACTGCCAGCATTCCCTTCACTCTGCAAAGAGTGTACATCGCCTCAAGGTACTGCTGCCTCACAGTGGAGCCAGACTTGACGGTAAGGGAAACCTCTAGCCCTGCTTCCTGAAAGGAGAGGCTATGCTCACCAGCTTCACCCTCTGTCGACACTGTTGCTGACTCTGGCCTCAGTGTCTATGTGCTGCCAGTTGGTGATGATGGGGTTGCATGAACACAGGTGAAGGGAGGCAACACTTTGCTTACTCAGGTCAGGTCAGATGATCTTCTCTCAGTGACCTTCTTCAGGTCCAAACAGAAGGCCACCACTTAACAAAGTGAAGAACCCCTACCCTTTTGGGCCACAAACAGTGCCTAATTTGAGACGGTGGTTTCTGGTGCTCGGCACCGCATGTTATTGTCAGCGCCGGCTTTAGTGACAGTCCACCACATGGTGGCGCTATCTGAGATGTGCACAACAACCATTTATAGTAAGTCAAATTGCATTGAAAACGAATAATACCAGCCTCTCATGCCAATATTGTTTGGCCTGAAATAGTCTGAACTCTCACACTTGAAGGGGTGCAATGGTTAAGTGTAACGTTGGTACTGTCATTGGCAGTGGTGGCAAGGGCGATGCGTGACGCAGGCTGCCTGGCATTTAATGTTTTACAAATTAAGCACTGGCCACAAAGGTGATCTCCTTGGGGGTGGTGGGTAAGATCTTCATGTAGTGCCAAGCCTTCAGATGTGCTGGCTGGGTTCATGGGTCAACCCTTGACTGCAGTTGTGATTCTTCTTGGTGGCACATCGCCTAGGTGCTTTTGGTCCGGTGTACGCTTTGTAGTTCATAGGCAACTTAGGCTGTTGTAGTCTGCAATGCTTCATGGATCGAACAGGGGTGAGGCTCCAAGTGACAACACATTGTGCCCAAGGAGCAAGTGATCTCGATCGGGGGCACACCTCAGGGCCTGGTGGTGCAAATGTTTCTTTGGGCTGCAGCGAGCTACTTCAATTCTTCCTGCTCCAGCTATGCACAGTCCTCCTTTTACAGGTAGCCTCTATACTTATGGGAACAGTCAGAGTTTGTGTTTCCAGAGGTTGAGTTTCAGGCAGTTTATGACTTTTATTTATTCATCCAAGACTCGTCAAGCCGCATAATGAAAGTGGGGTGGGGTTGGGAATCAAAAACAAGAGGCACAGCTTTTCCACTCAGATACCTCTCAAAGTGTTGGGAGTAACACATCTTGGAAAGAATGGATTAGAATGTGGGCAAAAGTTGACCCTATTCTTCTAAGTGCATTGTCTTTCTCATATAAACCATACACTAGAGTATGTGCCTCTACAAAGGACCTCAGGAATGATTTGGAGAAACCCTACAACACATATTGTTCATATTAAAATGGATTTCTTGGTTGCCAGAGTCATGCACAGCGCATACACTGCATGCACATCCTACCGCACATACAGATGGTAAGGCTACATGGAGGGAGTGTAGGAACTGGCTTCAAGGACCTGGCTGACCAGTTCAATAGGAAAGGCCAGTAGGCAATTGTCCTTGGTAGGTGACAGGTAAAGAGGCCTGTCCTGCCACTAGAATTTGTTGCTTCCACAACTAAGAATCCTCCAAGTTCAGGGAGATGGAAGTATTCCTGCTCAGAAAACAAAGTTGTATGTAGTGTGACCACTCCGCAGACCACAGAGCCCAGCACTGGTTTGCATTCCATGTCTATGAGTTGTTGGTAGACTGGGGTGTGAGCCCTGCTCAAGCACCAGCAACAATCCCTTGCAGCATGAACCACACAAAGTCACTAAATTGACCTGTGCTTAACTCAGGGTACCTTGGCACAAAAAGCTGTCGGGCTGAACTTTGAGGCAACGTGTAAAGCATTTATGCTGCACACAAACAGTACTAAAGTGGAAACACAACACAGGAAAAACCCCAAACCGATTTACAAAAATAGAGTTTAATAAATTATTTGACACCAAAACGTCAATAGTAAAATCAGTAGAAGCAGAGTTATGATTTTTACATTTTCAGTGAAAACTATCGCCTAAAAGATCAACGCGCCAACCGCAGACACCGAGTCGCGTGAGTCCGGTTCAAAGTCGAAAGCTAAGGCCAAATGCAATGGATTACGGTTCTGATACAAGAAGTGGATTGAACCCAGTCAGCGATTACTGTCGGACATGGAAATATTCTTGAAGAAAAATACCAGAGAAGCTAAAGTTCAGCGGAGTAAGGCTGCAAGGGGTGCCCAAGGCCTTTGGTTGAACCCGTGACACGTTCAGACTTAGTCACCGAAATGGAAGTCAAAAAACTCCAGCAGGATGAAGCAGAAGGCTGTTCCCGAAGACAGTTTCACAAGGTTGGATACCCTATTGGCGAAGGACTGCTAAAACAGATTTGCTGCTGCAGAGAAGAATGTAGCCGGAGAAGCCGCAGCATCAATTCGACTGGATATGTACCTTTTTGGCTAAATTTTGGTCAAGTCCTCAGTTTTGGAAATTGCCTTTCTGGGCACCTTTAGCACCACAAACAAGAGTCCAGGACTGGTGGGACACCTCTTGGGGTTTCAGTACTCACTAAGGCTGGGTCCAGGTGCATGTTCAGGATGGTGGAAGCCTGTTATGTCCTGCCACTCTGAAAAAAAGGCCAGCAAACAAGCACTTGGAGTCACTTATGGCAATCCTGGGTGCAGGTGAAGATGCAGGGCTCAACTGAAAGGCTGGGCTCTGAGGGTTCAGGACTGGCTCCAGGCAGCAAAGCAATCCTTCCAGGTACATCAGCAGGCTGGTAGAGTGCACAGCAGGTCACAGCAGCAGGCAATCCTCTGAGAGTCCTTCCACAGGTCCAATAGTGTACTGAAGAGTGAGTCTGAAAGTCCTAATTTTAAACCCTGGTGCCATGGTTCTGGAAGGTTGGAGAAGCTTCTAGACAGTGTCTATGTAGTTCATGGAAATTCCCACCTCCCATGTCCTTGCCCCAGCTGGCTGCAGTGACAATATAGGGTCATTAGGCCCTATGTGTGAAGGCAGAGCACAGGCTATTCAGTTGCAAGTGGGACTGTGCTCGCCTTCATACTCCCTCGCCCTCCCGACACTGTTCATTGTGTGACTGTTTGGGAGGAATTCACAAAGTCCCACTGTCAGTGACACCCACTCATGTGACCTACGACAGGCTGCAGGAACAAATGGCTAAGGGAGTGACAATTGTGCCATTTTCAAAATTGTAATGAACAATCAGACTTTACCACTAAAGAGGGTTTATCATTACAGTCTCATAGGTTGCAAACATGACATATCTCCCTGCTCCCAATTAGGAATTACAGCGTATTAAATATAATACAGAACCCCCAATGTCATCCTATGGGAGGGTTACGCCTCACAGTAGTGAAAAACAAATTTAGGAGTTTTTCACTACTAGGACATGTAAAACTTAAAAGTACATGTTCAACCTTTTAATTATACAGTACCCTGCCCTATGGGCTACTTGGGACCTACCTTAAATGTGACTTATGTGTAATCAAAGGGAAGTTTAAGGCTTTTCTAGGGGGATTAAATGCCAAGTCGACATGGCAGTTTAAAACTGCATTCAGGCTGCAAAGGCCGGAATGGCACATATTTTAAGGTGCCACTTAAGTGGGGGGCATAAATAGTGGTGCAGGCCCATTGGTAGCATTTAATTTACAGTTCCTGGGTATATGGTATGCCACTCTATAAGGGACATATAAGTAAATTAAATGTGCCAATTAGGTCTAAATCAATCAAACCATATTTAGCGGCGTGAGTGCAAGCACTTTTGCACTGCTTAGCTGGGACCAACAAAAGTGAATTCAGCAAAAAGTGGAGGTTAATGCCAAGCGACTTATTTACAAGCCCCTTGCGCCGCTGGTGCGTCACTTTTTCCCATATTAAAAGTGACACACCAACAGCATAAGGGGCTTGTAAATAATCTCCAAAATGTTTAAGGGTGACCCTGCAGAGAGGGCCAGGTCCAACAATGTCACAGATGGGACTGTGACTGTCATGTGAGTGGAGGCTAGCAATCATAAACCACCGGACACTCACTATTGGAAACTCGCGGTACGGTTGCATGCTCTCCGGAGCAATACAGGGACCTTTTCTGTCCTAATAGGAATTAGGGATAAAATATAGCTGAAACATCTGTGATACACCTCACATTTTGACAACATAAATACATTTTAAAAAACACCTACATATGCATAATTCCAATTCCTGTGTATTGGGCTAACATTTCAGTCTGTCTTTTATGTCTATGCATTTTCTACAGTTTTTTTAATCTAAGTGTCCCTTTTAAGGATCGCACTATATGTCTTGTGTCCAATGCCCCAAAAACCTTAAATGGCCCCGTCTAGAAGTCAGTCAGGGGTTTACTTCGCAGGAAGTTGTCAACTGTATCACTGTTTTTGGTAAAAAAGTGTGCCTACACTCATCACAAGAAGAAGTTGTGCTTCGCTGACAATGTGTGGCCATGCCCTGCCTTAGGTGTGAGATAAGCAGCGCTGTGTTTACAGTCCATGGATCTGGGTGGCTTACAATAACATTTAACCACAAAGTGAGGGCTACTGGTGCTGTCAGTACTTGCTAATCCTAGGACTTACTCTAAAATATGTGTGTATGTGATTCTCCTCCTTATTGTTCTCTTCCCTGTTGTTCATCTATTTTTCATCACTTGTTTTTCCCAAATGATAACTTGAGTTACATCCTTTGCTGTCAAGCTTCTGATTCCCCTCTTCTGTCTAAGATAACTTTGCAGTAGCTCTTTAGAAGCTGAAACTCCTCTGGACATCTCGACACCTACAAATCTCTACACTGTGCCGATGTGGCTTAGCTGCCTGCCCTGGCTACTGGAGTGTGAAGCAAGTGGATTAGCCTCATATAAAAAAGTCTCAGCCCTCCAGGACCAGCTCCTCGTATGGCTTTAAAGGATTTTATTGCTGTCTGAATGGCAGACCAAGCATACATCACTGTCTAGCAAAGGATCTGGTGGTCAGAGTTATGCTTGGACACTCTCTTCCCAGTAAGTATCAAGTGTAACAAGATTATCAGCATCCATAGATCGGTGCTCGGCAAAGGAGAGGGAGCAGCTACTAAATTAATCCCCAAATCAGAACAAAAATCCCCAAAGCCATCTCTTTTTTTTTGTTTTGTTCGGTTGTGGCATGCATTAGCCTGACACGTGGGTGGCTAGGTCATTTGGAAACACAGGTTTAATTGTATTTGCATTTATATAGTGCTTACTACTCCTGATGAGGCATTGAAGCACTTTATGATGAGTAGCACGCTGCTCCGGAACTCAAGGTTAGTAGTTAATCCAGTGGTTAAATGTTGGTTATTGCGATTAGTCATGTGTGCTCAAGAAATAACATTGCATGTGTTTCTCCAGTTACTTTGTGATATATTAATACCAGGTAGGTGTGATCATTAGCCGGGGCTGTGTGGTTTCAGGTGAATGGTTGGTGTGATAGACAGTCCGGCGTAGTGTTAGGTTGCAGGGATAGGGTTTTCAAGCAGGAGAGGTTGTGATCTATGAAATGAGGCGTCAGCCTTTTGCAGAATTACAATAGGAGTGAATAAGGCAGACAGGCATATGACTCCCAGGAGAATATACTCAGAAATAATATATCTGTTTATCTGTGTATGGACGCAGAGAGCCCACCGGATGTGAGCCTGTGATGCTCCACCAACTGCGGTCAGATATTTAGGGGATTTTGCTGGCTTAAGGCTGCCTGTAACTCACTAGCGGGTTTCTTAATATTCTAGATCTAAAATACATGTATGTGAAACTACTGAATATTTCTGCATACGGGTGAATGGTTTGGGGTCTTTGCCCATCTATCTCCCTCAAACACACCTGGTGGTTCAAACTTTGCCTTACTTGCTAATGCAGAGACACTCAGGGGCATATTATCAAGAAACGGCGTAAACATTATCGCCGGTTTAGCGGCAGAAAACTGCTGCTAAAGCAGCGATAATGAGCTTGATAATATGCCCTTGTGAATTTCCAGAGAAGCCCATGCTCTGGTCTGAACATGGGCTTCTATGGGAATTCTCTACGGCATATTATCAAGCCCATTATCGCCGCTTTAGAGGCAGTTTTCTGCCGCTAAAGCGGCGATAATGCTAACGCCATGCTTGAAAATATGCCCCTCAGTTTTTTGTGTTTTGATTTGAGCACTTTGTACATTTATGGTATTATTACCCTATTGTTCCTCTAGGATTATACAAGCACTGTTAAAGACAAATATTGACATATTGTTTTAGAAGACTGATCATCACCTTTACTATTGTGTGGGAAAGTGACACATTACTTGCCCTTTTCTTATTGTTACCTCTACACACTTTCACAAGAGGCTTGCTTTGAACTTTTTAGGGTGTTTTTCCCTGGATGTCACACTTTAGTCTTTTTTCTTTGAACATGCTACACCATCTTTGCATTATTTACCCATGATGCTCACAATTATAATTATTGCACATGCTATGCATACTATGCATACTATACTATTACTGTATTCTAGTACTTTATTCTTCACCTACTTCTGTCACCAACACTGCCTTTTGGAGTATGTCATATTTCATGGGCTCTTTGGATGCTTCTTGTTAGAACGATTTCGGTATATGCATATTTTTTTCTATCCATACTAATATAATAAAGAGAGAGCCCTACCTTTGAGGCGGGAAATCTCAGGAACCACAGCACCAATCACAACACCCAATACAGCGTTGGAAAGGGCAGTTGCAGCAGAAGGACATAGGCTATGCAGACACCCACCATATACATTTAAAAGGTAAAAGAACTGTGCCAGCAAAGTAGTCCCTTGTGGGCGTGTCTGCGTTGTGCTGTGGCCGTGACAAACGCTGGGGGCGTGTGGTACGTTCCGCCCTTCATGCCATGTCTCATATCGTGTGTTAAACCCACCCTGCTCCCTTTAAATACCCCTGCACCCCATAATCATAACCCACCCTTACTCCTTAAAATGCCCCAACACCCTTAAACACTAACCCATCTTAACCCTATATATATACCCTGTACCCCAAAACCCAAACCTATCCCTGAACCCTAAAAATACCCCTGTGAACCAAAACCCAAACCTAGCCCTGAACCCTATAAATACCCCTGTACCTCTAAACCCAAACCTACCCCTGAACCCTAAAAATACCCCTGTACCCCAAAACCCAAACCTAGCCCTGAACCCTAAAAATACCACTGTACCCTAAAACCCAAACCTAGCCCTGAACCCTACAAATACCCATGTACCTCCAAACCCAAACCTACCCCTGAACCCTAAAATTAACCCTGTACCCCAAAGCTCAAACCTAGCCCAGAACCCTAAAAATACCACTGTACCCCAAAACCCAAACCTACCCCTGAACCCTAAAATACCCCTGAACCCCAAAACCCAAACCTCGCCCTGAACCCTAAAAAAAGTACCCCTGTACCCCAAAACCAAAACCTACTCCTGAATCCTAAAAATACCCATGTACCCCAAAACCCAAATCTAGCCCTGAACCCTAAAAATAACCATATACCCCAAAACCCAAACCTACCCTGAATCCTAAAATACCCCTGTACCCCAAAACCCAAACCTAGCCCTGAACCCTAAAAATACCCCTGTACCCCAAAACCCAAACCTAGCCCTGAACCCTAAAAATAACCCTGTACCCTAAAACCCAAACCTAGCCCTGAACCCTAAAAATACCACTGTACCCCAAACCCCAAACCTAGTCCTGAACCCTCTAAATACCCCTGTACCTCTAAACCCAAACCTACCCCTGAACCCTAAAAATACCCCTGTACCCCAAAACCCAAACCTAGCCCTGAACCCTAAAAATACCCCTGTACCCCAAAACCCAAACCTAGCCCTGAACCCTTAAAATACCCCTGTACCCCAAAACCCAAACCTACCCCTGAACCCTAAAAATACCTCTATACCCCAAAACCCAAACCTAGCCCTGAACCCTAAAAACACCCCTGAGCCCCAAAACTCAAACCTATCCCTAAACCCTAAAACTACCCCTGTACCCCATAACCCAAAACTATATCTGAACCCTTAAAATACCCAAACACCCCAAAACATATACCTCAGTACCCCAAAACATATACCCCTATACCCATACTTACCTTTTCCAAACATAAAAAAACATGCTTTTACCATTCATGCATTTACAACGAATTATGTTGTAAATGCATGCGTGTAAGAGCATATAAAATGTAATGCCATGCGTTATAATGGCATTGCGGAGTCATGGTACTTTCATAATGAAAGTATGCGGAGTGATGGTATGCGGGAAGAAAGTTGCGGAATAATGGGTGTTTACCCTCCCCCGGTAAGTACATTGGGGCACAGCGGCCCACATCTCCAGCAACATACTCATATTTTTTCACCACCCATTTGAAAAATGCACAGGTCTCTCATTGATGGCCAGTACCGACATACACTTTTAGACACACCTCCCACCACAAGTTCTAGAATTGCGAACTTTAGAGCTGGGGAGCTACGTTCGAATCTCGGCATCAGCTCAACATCCTGTGATTCTAGGCAAATCGCTTTGTCCCCCGTGCCTCCCACAAATGAATGTGTTCTTCTGTAATGTAAATTGTGCTCATGCCATGTTGTCGAGTTCGCGCTATATAATATTGCAAGGAAAAATAAAGTAGGGAAACTCGAGTTAAAACACTACTGAACGCGCTCTCTTAAGTGCATCAGCAGTGCACTGTGAATCGGAGCGTTTCACAGGCCTGTCACAGATAAGAAATGCTATCAAAACGAAATCCTACAAAACAATGTACTACTGGCCGGTAGCAATTCATACCCTGACAACGTCGGGACGGGCTGCTAGTCCCTGATAAAGTCATTGATTGCTTATATCAATGTGACAAAACATTTTGGCTAGATCTTGATCTAAGATTAACATATCCATAAACAAGATCCACTTATTTAATCTAGATGTTTAATGATTTCTTTGGGAGTTTTCACATCTTTTATCACTGTCTACCACTCTGGGCAACTGATGATTGATTATCTCTCTGTTCCTTGTGGTAGAACTTACATAAACCTATCTTGAGATCAATAAAGCACTGTTATATGGAACAATTCAAGATCATGAGCTATAGCGGGGTTGGGGACAGTTTCCTGAGGTTGTGCCTTGAAGCTGAGGTTTCCATGTGACTTGACGTCACCAGTGACACAGTGCTCCAGTACTGTGCTGTTATGTCACAAACAAATGTGTTCTGATTCCTATCAATGAAGCAAGTTTGGCAAAACAACAAGGAGGCAATGTTAGAAAAATGAAACTCAGGAATAAAGCAATGTGTATTTGGTGACATGGAGTCTTTTGGTAACCTTACACAGAGTTGGAAGGACGGTGAGGACGGAGGTCCTCATTGGTGGCTTATGTCGTGGAAGAGGTGTGGCGCAGCGGCCAGGGTGCCTGACTCCATACCACGAGGTTCATGGTTCGATCCCCGGAGCCTGCGGCAGGTTAGCCTAGCACCATGTGACTCTGGGCAATAGCTCGCTTAATCTTCCTGACGGCCCCCAGTTCCGGGACACCTCTCCAGAGGTAGCTGTGTGCTTTACAAATGCTGGAATTTCATTTCATTTCATGTTCTGATTACATACCAGTAGTCTTTTTGGCTTGCTTCTTGACTTCCTCATCCCAGTCATCAGTAGTGAGTTAGCACCGTTTCACACATCCTCTAACACCAAGCACACAGGGAGGCAGAAACTGAGGGTGGGGTAGAGCCGGGGAACATTGGCGAGGAAGTCAAGACTGGGCGTAATGTAGATTACCCGTAAGTAATCGGATCATTACTATTCTTGTCTACCTTCCTCATCCCAGACTTAACTATTCAGGATTTACCAAGCTAATTATTGTACCCTGCACACAGAGACACTGGTAGCCTTGTAGTATTATTTCAATTCTTGTTTATTGGTTCCAGTTCAGGGTAGAATCAATCTCAGTTCAGCCATGTACCAGCTCCTACATCTCCTACAGCAGCCCCACCAGGAGCAGCCTGCCTAGCTGCCCAGCCCATCTCCAACTGCCCCCACTCATCCACAGAGGCACCCAGGCATTCCACGCATCCCAGTCACACCAACATTCCATGACCAACCCACACTATGGCTGAGCAGCTAGGAGGACCCAGGCTGATTACATGTAAATGTAATACTTAGGATAAAACACTAGTATTCTGAGGAATCCTGGTGTTTGTGCCCTTTGGGATTTATGACCAGTGTCACAAGGGTGTGGTCGCATTTCCCAGTCTCCAAGATACAACTTTGCTATGGGGTGGCTTTCGGAGGCTGTGGAAATGCCCCAGTTGCTGCTGGAAAGGTGAAGGAGGATGGAGACAGAGGGTAATACAGATCAGCACTTCTGGGGCAATATAGAAAGAGTCAGAACATTCCGGAATGGCCTGAGCGTTCTGAAAAGCCAGAACATTCTGGAAGGAGGAGCAAGGTTCTGGACACTTCTTAGTCAGTAAAAGCTGGGAAGATTTAAGCACCTCTCACAGTGTAACACTTTGGCTGGCAACAGCGGTTGAAACTCCAACTTCAAACACTCCAAGGCATCCTATCTCCCGGCATCTCTAGTATTGGAGACGGATCTATGTATTTGATTCCCGGGCTGTATCCAGGTAATTTGGGGGTGAGCCGCAGCCTCTCCGCTTCCATCCCCTGGTTACTGATGTTCATAGGACATTGTATCGTGTTCTACACAAGTATATTTAGATTGATGGTGCCTTGTCTTATAGGAATAGGGAGGTTACCAATCAGTTCCATGCAGACTTAGGGTACTTGCTGCATGTCTTGCAGCAACGCATGCTTCTGAGACACTTACCAGGTTTTTGCCCCTCTTCCTGCCTGCCCCTTCCCCCCCTATAGTCACTTACGATTGTGGAACTCATTACAGATCTTATTTGACTGAAAGGGGAAGACGCGGAGTTAGCACGGGAGTCCCTGGTTTATATTCCAGTGAAACCCTGACAAATGTGCATCATAAATATATATGAAATAAAATCACATTAACAGCGTAAACTGCAACACCGTGAGAATTTATTGTAACGTAACTCATGTGTGAAGAGCTTTCAAAACACCTTGTGCAAAAGCAGCTGAGCGTGTTCCCCCAGCCCCCCCCCCCCACTGTGAATGGATAATGATTGACAGACGTGTTTGGAGCAGCTCAGGCGGCCACACAACAAATGTCATGTAAATCAGCACCTTTGGACACCCCTGGGGAGATCTCCCTGAAATGAAACCAGGAAGAGGACCCTGAGATGAGCAAGGTGCCCTTGTAATGGCCATACTATCCCTCAGCTCAAAGTACTTACCATCTTCTCCTCTTGGACCAGATGAAACGTTTTACAGAATATACAAGTTTACGAAAAGCAGACGTAGGTTGTAAATGAAACGATGGAGCTCGAAGGACATCCTCATTGGGAACTGAATCTGGACAAAGGGCTGGAAGTACCAATGTCTGTAGAATGAGGACTTATAATTAGGGCTCCGGGTTTATGGTATTTTTTTAATATTTCCGTCTGTATTTATCCATATTTATTTTGTGTTTTGAAAATAAATGGGGTTGGAAAATGGTATATTTCTACTTTTATTTAACTCTTACACATGCACTTATATGTAGTGCCTGTCGCTTCTTAGCAAGTAAAGAAGCGGCACATAACATAAAACTACACCCATAGGTACTTATTAGCATTATACTACAAATATATGTTAACATATATCTGAATTTAAGGAAATCTCACACTGTTTTTTAACTCTATCTGTTCAGGTTCTGCCTGGAGTTCATATCAAAGACAGCTTGGAGAGTCTCTCACAAGAGTCGCAATTTTCTGTGTTTTTCCACTTTTAAAAATAAATACAGATAGGAAACACATTGCTTTCTGTCTGTATTTATCTGTAAAAATCTGTATAAACGGAAAACTGGGATCCTTAATAATAGTGGTTTGGAAAGGCGGTTTAAGAATCACTTTGGCAGGGTGAAGAAACTAAGGGGCAGATTTACAACCCCTTGCGCCACTTTTACATCATTTTTAACATCGGAAAAGTGACGTAAGGATGGCGCAAGGGTCTTTTAAATAAGCCCCTAAATATGGCTCATGGCACAGACAAATCTCTAGGTCTTCTACTTTCCTGGAGAGGTAAAGCGATTCAGAAGAGCAGTGAGAGGAGATTCAGTGCAGGAGTGTCTCACTGGTGACACATTTGTAGATAACCGTTCTGATGGAGGAGGAAGTAGTAGACAGAAGGTGGAAAGTTAGAAAAGGGGAGGTTGGCATTCCCTGCCCCCAGGAGAGAAAGTGCCAAGAAAGATAGGAAATGGGCACGCTGCCCGCCTGATTCAGGGAAATACACCTTGGAGCATCACAATTTATAGAGGCTCTCGACATGTTCTTAATCTATTTACAACAGTTCTCTGTCCTAACAAAAAGGGTTTCTTCTCTGCATGCTGAGAGACCTCTAGAAGGAGTTGTAGTATAACAGCCAGAGCTCCCAAACTGGAGGATTGCAGGGCCTCTGAATGAAGCCATTAGCCCTGTGCAGATTCCCCAAAGTAACCCACTATCCCACCGACTGGCATCTGCTGTCAGAACTAAAGGGGTCTGTGTTCAACCCCCCCACCCCGCCCCCGGATGAAAGAATCGGAGAAGAATTGATGCTTTCACAGAGTGTCATGAAGCTGGAGACCAGTGGGACAAAATGAAAGTTACCAGGGGCTTGAGATGAAAAAGAGCCAAAGAAGCCTCAAAAACTGTGGATGGCAGGTGCCTAGAAACCCTACCCTGCCACCGACAGGTGCTGCTCCTCTTCGCAACAAGGATGCTAGGAGAGACTGCATTTGAGCTGTCTGTCTTGAGGGAGGGATGAAGGGTGCTCTAATGTGCTCTGAAAAGGAGCTCCAATGAATGTCAAAATAAATATGGCAAAAATGAGGGTTGGAAATGAGACTTTGAGCTCCTGACCCTAAAGAATTTGGCACAGCAGGCCAGCATCACCCGGAGCCCTTGAAAAAGAGGGGAGCAGCGATCGGCCAGCCATCTACATACGGAAAAACTCTGACAACCTAAGAATGCACAAATGCAACTAAAGGAGCCTGAATTGTTGTAAAACATCAAGGGGGCATATTACCAACAACTAGCGATATTTATCACTAAGTAGGCTTAGCGGCAATTTTTTTATCGCCGCGCATCACAGGATTTTATTGCTGAGATAACGTGCTATTAGCAACATTTATCTCAAAAGCGATAATATTTCCAGCGATAGCGGCGAAATCCGTGAATATCGCTGAGAATACAGCGATATTCATGCATTATCGCTAACAGGGTCTTAGCCTTAATATCCACCTCCCATTGGATATACAGGCTAAGAACTGGTCTGAGCAGGCGTTAGTTTTTGGAGATATTCACGCTTAGCGCGAACATTTCCATCGCTACGCCTGCCTTGCTAATAGGCGATAGCGACGTTAGCGACTGCTTTCAGTCGCTAACAGGTTGGGTACGCCCACTTTGCATGTCATTAGGGATAAATACCGCTGACATGCAAAGCGGGCCCCAAACCCTTGCTATCGCCTACAAGCTGTCGCTCACTGCTGTTAGCGACAGCTTGCTAATAGGGCGATA
Organism: Lissotriton vulgaris; assembly: GCF_964263255.1. Taxonomy (NCBI): domain Eukaryota; kingdom Metazoa; phylum Chordata; class Amphibia; order Caudata; family Salamandridae; genus Lissotriton; species Lissotriton vulgaris. The sequence goes on from NC_141694.1 coordinate 1,843,060,611, forward strand.
AAATTATCGCCGCTTAGCGGCCGAAAACGGCCGCTAAAGTGGCGATAATCACATATTGCCTGCCTTGGTAATATGCAACAAGGTGCCTAAAATAGTCTAAAAGAAAGGACCTTTAATTGGTGATAAAACGTACCTACAGCAAGTCCCCGGAACGTCTGATGACTGGAGTGTAATGATGCATGAAATGATGTGCCCTATATGTCCAGAGATAAGAAGTCACCTGGATGGTTCAGAGGCAGAATAGATTGTAATGTTGTCATTTTCAATGGACGACTCAGAATGTTTAAGCTGAAAAGAGAGGCAACAAACAAACATATGTATACAGAATTCCATCCAAAATAAAACTAGTAGATCCTTTTCATGTATGTTTATCTTTATTCGGGTTCTTCATCCAAAATTCAAGTGCAGCCAACGCGTTTCACCTTTACGAATGCTTCTTCAGGGGCAGTTTGTTCCCTCAGCTACTGTCAACCAACTGTACACAACATCTGACCTCCAGGACACACTTGCAATAAAGTATACCTGTATTCCGTAATCCATCTATCTCAATACCAAATATGTTTTAATGTAATTAAACATGAGTCCATACCCTCAAGGTAAGTTCTTCCAGCCGCGTATGGCACAAAACTCACGAGTCCCACTTCGCTTCAGGTTACTCCAGGAGTGCCCCTGAGCATAGAGTAAGGCAACACAGCTATTTGTACTAGCCAGCCTGAATTAAGTCTTTTTTGGACTATCTAACCTGTTTTAATCACTATCTCTATTACATGTACACCACCCAGTCCCCTCACACCCACTGCACCAAACGTCAAGGAATAAAAGATCTATGTTAAAGAGCCCCTTCATGGTGCCCGTCGGGTATTGCAGAGCCGTCCGACGAGGAGCAGGTCCATATGATGAAGCATGACACCTAGCTGGCTGGGTGTGTGAGGACCCTAGTTACGACAGGAGGAATTCCTTTCCCCCCTCCTCTTCAGCGACACTGACTAAACATTTGGTCAGTCGGCTCTTTTCTCTCCCCGCTCTACCCGAGGCACTTCATACCCTATGCCCTTAACTATTGCAACCTCATCGACATTGGTCTCCCGAAGAAGCTATGCAGATGGTTGCAATGGTTGCCATACAGGGAGGCCTGAATGAACCTTCATCTACACAGGCATGCCCAAAACAAACCAGATATCGAAACCCTCCCTAAACTGGCTCCTGGTGGACACAAAGATCTGTTGACGGTTCTCTTCACTGTTCACGTTCAGAGACTTTTAAGGCATGGGCAAAGAGGCCAACAGCCCAAGGCCCCTCCTTCCAAGGGGCCCCGGGAAAGGGAAGGTTTGCTCTTTCATACTTTTTTCCATTTCTGATTCATATCCCTAAACATATCATTCAATATTGTTCGGCATCATGGAGCTTGAAGGAGCTGAAAATGGGTTATAAAAAGTGCCTAATTTGTGAAAAAATAGGTGCTGGGACCGTTGTCAGGAGGCTACTGCAGCTTGCACCATCCATTGCCACTGCCAGCGCTGCCAAAGACAGCACCAACACAACTGCTAACCATCATACGCCTACAAGTGTGACAATTCAACCTGTTCCAGGCCCCCACAGCTATAAGAATTGCTTGGGAAGCCGTTATTAGTCATTTCTAAGGTATACTGAATTACCAAAGAACTGCTGTTGTGCTTCTTTTTAACCAGCGCCATGTGTCAAACTATCATAAGTGATGGTGTTGCCAATTAAGTGCCCATACCGAGCACTGGGAACCACTGGCTCAAATTAAGCACTGGTTAAAAAGTCAAAGTTGTTCCGAACAGGGCCACCCCAAAATTTCTTGCCTGGGGTCCCCAAAATCCTTTACATGACACTATTCACAGCGCTTTCTGGGGCAAAGTCCAAGAATACCCGCAGAAACCTACACATTATTACACACCAGCTAGTAAGCCAGTTCCAGTGACTGACATGTAATACACCAATGACACGTGAAGTGGCCGAAACTTGCAACAGGCCCCTGGGAGTTCCGGGTGTCGACTGCGCCACAGACCACACCAAGAACCAAACTGCATGAAAATGCTCTAAAAACACAGGGGCATATTAGCAAGAGCCTCGTTAAAATTATCGCTGTTTTAGAGGCGGCAAACTGCCGCTAAAACGGCGATAATGGGCTTGCTAATATGCGTTATTGAATTCCAATAGAAGCCCAGTTTAGATGTGCAGGACATCTAACCTGGGCTTCTATTGGAATTCTATAACGCATACTAGCAAGCCCATTAGCGCCGTTGCCGCTAAAACAGCGATAATTTTAACGAGGTTCTTGCTAATATGCCCCACATTTCTTAAACGTGCTTTCCACTGACGCTCTTGAATACACGCCATTAGACACAATCCACGCGGGAGACTCCAGCATTTTCAAGCATAAAAGTGGCTGTATTTCAGCTGCCTCTCCCCTTTAATTGCCCCTGCTTCAATAAAAGTCAAGGGGGAAGATACGTTCTCACGATTTTCTGTTCCAAATCTCCCACTTTCTTTCCTCTTATAAAATGTTGCCTTGGTGCTCTTGATGGATAAGGCTGCAACTGAGCAAACCTCCTCATCCCTTAAATTAGTAACCCATTTGACTCTAATCCCCCCATTCTATCAAACAAACATCCAATGCTCAAAATGAACACTAGGGGGAGCCAGACTGCTTTATAAAACTGCAACTTAAATAAATGCCCTCATATTGCGGCGTGCATGCTGACCCAGCTGACTTTGCCTTTTAAACTTCAATTATCGGTAAAATAAGTATATTTAAGTTGCATAATAATGAAACTTTCCAGCGCGCCATCGCTTCTTAGAGTCCAACGCCGAGACTGTCAAAATGATGGCACAGAATAGCACTTATATGAGTCCATGTCAGATCGAGGACGGAAAACGAAAATGAAAAAATATTTTTAAATATGACTTTGGCAATTATGAGGAGAATTAGAGAAGGATTCCAGAATGGAAAAAAGTCCAGTGAAACTGAAAGTTGGTTAATCTGTGGTGTCCATCACCCTTCACTTCAGCTAGTAAAACATATTGAAAATAACAACACACATGCTATCTTCTAAGTAAACAAATGGAAACAAATATTAAATAATACGGTTGGGGTCCCACAAATATTTTATTTATTGAATTCACACCTTTAAAAACGTTTTGATCCTGAAGTGAGCTTCAATACGGGGTCAGTGGTTTTCTTCTGTCCTCTGCCTCCTTTTCGGGCATTTATTCTGAATACAGATATTAAATCCGAATTAAACATTCATTTAAAAGACTATTTATGGAAATTATATTTATTTCTCAGTAAATTATTTTTTTTTAATTGAAGACGTAAGAAATGGATAGGTTTTTGAAAATAAGTTCAATACTGTGAGAAGCTGGCCTGGTATATGATGTACACTTTTGTAAGTCGACACCTTGCACCAGTCCAGACAACCCTTCTGGTGATTTAAGAGGTCTTAGACAATCTTAGAAAGCTCTCTAAGTGGTAGCTGTGGAGAGCAGCCGTCAGGCTTAGTCCAGAAGAGTGTCAAGCAGCTTGTTTTACCAGAATGCAATCTTATTGTATAGATTAAGTGAAACGAATGATACCAAGTGTTTATAAACATATGTATTTATTACACAATACTCTCTAGAATGTACACATATCTTCAACACGGAATGAAACACAATGCACACAATACTTTAGTTAGAAATGCAAGGGCTTCTTTATGAGCCTTTGCGTCACTTTTGCGCCGCCGATGCGTCACCAGCAGAGAAAAAAATGCCCCATGTTGCGTAATATTTACAAAGTGAGGCATCTAGGTAGATGCGTCACTTTGTAAACCCCTGCGCCACATTATACCTGCGTCAGGTAAAATGTATGCGGGGGCGTTCTGACGCAAGTAAGCCTCGTAGAAGTGACGCAGTGAAATCTATAAGATTTCACTGCGCCACTTCTAGGACGCAAACGCATCAATATCTTACGCCTGCCTCATGGCAGATGTAAGACTGATGCAGGCACATTTCACATGGGACTTGCCCATGTGTAATGACCCATTGCTAGAGTTGTGTTACTTTTGTGACACACTCCAGCAATGCGTCATTTTTGCACCTACAGATATGTCAGAAATACTGACATATATGTAACTCCTTGCGCCATGATGCGTCATACTGTAAATATGACGCATCATTGGTGTTGCAAGGAGGGCGCCATGAAAAGTGACGCATCGCTGTTTTCACGCAGCGATGCGTCACTTTTCATAAACGAGGCCCGCAGTAAATAGCACAGAATACACAGTGGACCCAGGGTCGGACCAAACCATATACTAAGAAAGTGGTATAAGAACCACGACTCGAGTCAGGATGATGTCGAGAGGACATAGAAGTGCTGGGCACCCATGGAACCACCCACGTTAATAGATAGGGACCCCACGGAGAGCGTGTGCAGTGTGGGAACATGACGGCGTGCTCCGTACAATTCTATGTGCAAGTCGGGGTTAGATTTCTAAAGATTAGGGACCCTTCCCAGAGGACCCTGAAGAAACCCCATGGAAGTTAAAAGGTTGGAGAGCCAGCCCACCCATGGATACCCTAGTACTCACGCTACCAGGAAAGCCGTGTGCATAGGGGTGAAGTAGTGTCGGAAACCACCGTCGATTCCAGTGGATGGCTTCAAGAAAGTGCCGCTGCTGGAAGGGGAGAAAGTGTCTGTGGGAATCCAAACATAGATTCTTGAAGAGGGCTACCTGGAAGCAGAGGCCACTAAGTCTATGTCACTCAGGAGTGACCAGGAGCCCTGGAAGATGAATGCCCTCTGATATCGGGGGCCTCAGAATGAAGGACGATGACCTTTTCTCTGCAGCTGCGAGGACCAGGTGTTGCTGAGGAAGACCAGGATCTGGATACAAGCTGTCCCATAAAAGATGTTGAGTGCTGAGGGGTCGGTATCCAGTGGGAGCACCAACAAGCCTTGGCAAAGGCAACCCATGCAGGATGTCGAGAAGGTGCAAAGTTGAGACCAGCAAGGTCCAGGAGCCTAACTGCAAGGAGGGGAGTCAGGGCAAGCCCCAAGCGATCAGGGAAGCCCACAGGAAGCAAATCTGACCCTCAAATGTACCCACAGGCCAGAGGCACTGGAGTTGCGAGAGGACCTCAAGCAGCTCACCAAAAGGAGCAGGCCACGGTGCCCACAAGGGGGGAACATCACTTACAACGCATTTTTTACAACGCACTACCATTACATCGCAACCATTACAACGCATACCATTACAACGCATTGCGCTGGGGGGCGCTCTAGGATAGGGAATATATTTAATTTACTATCCAACACCTTCCCTGCTATCCACGGGGACTGGAGTTGGAATAGTAAATTAAATAATTCACTATCCAGCGCCTAAAAGCATTATGCGTTGTAATGGACTGCGTGGTAAAAACCGCGTTGTAAAGGCATGCGATGTAAAATCATGCGTTGTAGTGACACCAATCCCCCACAAGGTGGTGTGGCTGAAGATCTTGGTTTAAAAAATTGCTGAAAATTGGGGCTAGTTGGAGCCAAATGCACTTGTTGCAAGGATGCCAACAAGCATTGGCAACTACAAAAGTATGTGTCGCACAGAGGTTCGGTTTATGCAGCCTCTACGATAGATTCTGGCCTCAAACTTGGTGAGAAGACAGCTGAGGCCTTGAGAGACATAGAAAACTACCACCTGTGTTGTGGAACCCTTCGGAGTCCACAGGAGCTTGGGATCAGCAGACTGTCAGCAGAGTTGAGGTGCCTGCGAATGCAGGGAATTGACTCCTTCACTTCAAGGGAGATTCCTTCAAGTGTCTGTGATGCTCCACAGGTCCTGCACAGATCCTGTATGGTGCATAGGCACAGACGATGCAGCAGACTGAAAGGGAGTTGTAATCATGCCCAAAGGAAGTCCAGAGAAGTCCAGAGTGCCCAGACGGTAGGAATGCAGTAGTTTCCGTTCTGAATCTTATTCCACAACAAATCTAGGGACCTACACCCAGGTAAGCCAATACATACCCTAGGGAAAGGGTTGGGAAGATTCAGGGGACTGTCCCAGGGGAGGGTCTGGTCAGGGGGAGGTTACTCCATGTCCTTTGTGCCGTTTCGCACCAGAGTGAGAGCTAACAACTCCCAGAACTGGTTTGAACTGGACTATGCACAGGGACGCCAAATGTGCCCCTCATACAGACCTTCAAGCTCTGGCAAGTGCACCCACCCGGTCCCAATACACTAAATCCTGCCTGGGAGGTGGTCCCACCTCCCTGTGGCAGACTGCCCATTGTTCCAACTTCCTCTGCTCGAACTTGACTCAGCAGCAGGAGGGCTGAAATGTGTCTTTGGTCGGCAGCAGCCATTTTGTGCTGTTCAGGACTAGAAGGTTGGCACCCGGAACACTGAGAGCCTAACTGAGGGCTCTGCCAGTGCTTGGAATCATAGGTATGATTCCAACATGTTTGATACCAAACATGATAAGATTTGTTGCAGCCTGCTTCGAGATGGTCATTACAAAATTACGCGATGCCCCTCTATATAGTATATGGCTGCTTCACTAACAACCTGGGAGAATGGACTCCGTAGGCTGCAGGGGTGATCTGTTCATGCAGGGGCACCCTCTCACTTATAACCAAACACCCTGCCTTCAGGATTGCAAAAGGCCAGCTATAGGGGTGACTTGTAGGTTTTAATTGCAATGACCCAAGATATAGTAAACCTTTATCTTTAGTAAGTGGTGAAAGCACCAACTTACACAGGCTGCAATGGCAGACCTGTAGGTCCATTTTGAATGGTCTCTCATGGGTGGAATATTGCATGCTTCAGCCCATGGGGGATCTCTCGGGTACCTATGCCCTGGGTACATGGCTAACATATACTAGGGACTGACAAGGGTACCCCAGTATCCAATCTGGAATGTACCTAAGTACTGAACATAACAATTTAGTGAAAAAGCAGAGAGACTGGGTTCCTGATTGGCAGGGTCCCAGTCAGACTAGTCAATAACAGCTTAGCACCAGGCAAGAAGTGGGGATAACCCTGCAGAAGGATCTTACCTCCCTACAAATACTCATGACAAATATTTTATATGAGGTCAGGATCTGAGGGTGGATCTGGTGGCTTAGTGGACTAATGTCCACTGTAGGAGCCTTTGTTAGACCTCATGGTCACAGGTACAAACCCAGTGGGTCCAATCAGCCATTTATCCTTCTGAGGTCAATAAAATGAATAAATGTAAAATGTGGGATACTTGTAAAGCGCACTGTTACTCTACCCGAGTGTCCTGGCGCTGTAGACCGCTGGGGAACCCGTCCTGGTTTTCCCTGTGAGATGGTCCCTTTCTGGGTATCTCCAGGGTGAAACCAGGCATCCCCAGCGTCTGTGGGGGGCCGTTGTAGAGATGAGGCAAGCTTAATGCCCAGAGTTACCGAGTGTGTTCCCTGGTTAGTGTAGGCACTGAGGCGAGAATTATCGAGTCCGTTGACCCCTGGTCCACGACCCTGCCGCGTCGGGAATTGAACCCTGGTCCCGGGCCTTTCTCTGCTTACAGGTCTGCCGCCTCTAACCAGTGAGCCACACCTCTCCACAATACCGTGGGGTAACAATAAACATCTGTCACTCTGCCACGATGCCCTTGGGTGAACGCGTGTTTTACAAATACACATGTTATGTTATTAAGCATTGAGGATCTAAAGACTCTTCCTTTCAAAGAACCTTTCATCCATTGTCATTATCCCCTTCCTGGCTGCCTTCGCCCACCTATGGCCCTTTTCAGGAGACATTCACCCTCCCTCTGCCATCAGGATGTTTGTACACATTATTATCGCCCAGCACTCTGTTGCTCTTTAGCTCGGGTCTTGCTTTAAGAGGCTGATTTAGAGTTTGGCGGACAGAGAGGCTAACTCGTTGTTTCACTCATTTCATTTAGAGATGGGAAGACGTTAGTTTTTTTTCCGCTTGAGCCGCTGCTCGCTAACCAATGGAAAACTTCCTCTGACTGCCCAACAGAGTAAAGGCTGTGGGCCTCATTTATGAGAAAGGACGCATCGCTGCGGGAAAGCAGCGATGCGTCACTTCTCAGTGCACACTCCTTGCGACATTCCTGATGCGTCATATATTAATGTATGACGCATCACGTCGCAAGGAGTTACAGATACGTCAGTATTTCTGACGTATCTGTAAGCGCAAAAGTGACGCAGTGCTGGAGTGTGTCACAAAAGTGACGCAACTCCAGCAATGCGTCCTTTCACATGGGGCATGCCCCATGTGAAAGGGCCTGCATCAGTCTTACGCCTGCTGTGAGGCAGGTGCAAGATTTTGACATAAAGGTGTCCTAAAAGTGACGCAGTGAAATCTCATAGATTTCATTGCATCGCTTCTACGACACTTCCTTGCGTCAATACGCCCTCCTTGCAAACATTATACCTGGCGCAGGTATAATGTGGCGCAGGGGTTTATAAAGTCACACATCTACCTAGATGCGTCACTTTGTAAATATGGTGCAACAAAGCACATTTTTTACGCTGCTGGTGCGTCACGAAAAGTGACGCACCGGCGGTGTAAAAGTGACGCACAGCCTCATAAATGAGGCCCTGTGAACGGAAAGACTTTACACTGCCCGTCCTATTTAGGGCAGGTGGCGCAATTACTTTTTTTCTGTCCGAACCTGGCGGTGAGGGACTGAAAAAACAATAATGACCGCGACACCTCAGGATAAAACAGTCAGGATGCTGGGTACATCAGTTGTTTTGTTTTTCACAAAGAAACAACCGATTTGTGAGTTTGTTTCTGAAAAATGAAAACTTTGAGATGGTTTGGTGAACGACTGCCAAAACTGACGACGGACGTCCGACCAACGTTTTGCACATTGAAAGGAAGCGCCATGACGTATGCAGAGATGAATGAAGCGCTGGAGGCCCTCCATCAATTTGACTGACGCAGTCCGTCACTACGGCAGCCGTAATGTCCGTGATGGAGAACTGTCCGTCAAACTTAGAATACCAAAGCAGTACAATTTTACTTTTAACTAGTTTTCTGATTCTCAGTTCAATTTTAAACAGGCTGAAAGATGATCTATTTTTGATTATTTAAAAATCAGCAAAACATAAACTGAACAACAAAAAAATAAGTCTGTCCTGTTAATTCATATTTATAGAGTGCACTAGCCTCAACCAAGGCTTCTGGGTGCTAAGGATTACGAGGTAAAATGGAAGGAAAGAGGATGTAGACTAGAAGGGTATGTGGAAGAGATACTTTTCAAGTTTAGTTTCAATATAATGTGAATGTACAGAGTAGATCATTGCCCTATGTTCCCTCAGGGTCAGAATTGATTCTCCAATTAAGAGAAGCAGGTAGATGTCCCTAGTGCACAATCCACTCTCATGGACACTGGTGGGGCTCTCTGGCTTGTCAGGCTGGGGTTAAACAGCAGAGTGGGGGTACACAGTGCTCAAAATATTGGGGATATTCGCCTGCGATAGTGTTTACATTAGAATTTACACGAAAAAAAGTAATGTTAGAGATTTGATTCATTGTTTGTCTATACAACGTCACATGGAATCTGTATCTTCTTTCTGCTTCCATAAAGTTTAGGCTTTTTTAAACTTTAACCATCAGCCAAAAAGTGTTTCTTTCCTATGGGGCAGAGAAACCTTCGGCTTCCTCAAGGATAGTCATGGAGACAACTCTAAGTTAGGTGGTAGGCAGGGCTCGAGTCGGGGTACCACGCGGGTGGACGGCGTCCCCCCACTTATTTTACCGGGAGCTCGATAACTGGAGCAAATGTAGCCACACATTCACTCTTTGGCCTCTTTGGGGCGAGATCTCACCCCAGAGAGGCCAAACAGTGAATGTGTGGCTCTATTTGCTAAGTGGTGAGCGAGGGGAGGCAGTGAGTCTGATGGTGCAAGCCACCTTTGGTGACGTCACTTCCTGTTGTGAAGTCAGCGTCCCCCCCACTTCTTTTTTTTAGGACTTGTGCCCTGGTGGTAGCTGAGAAGTCTGAGAGAGAAACCTCAGCTGCAAGGCCCTCAGATGCAAGCCTCCCTGAGGGATGAACCTCACGTGAAACATCTACTTCCGGGTTGAGCAAAGCTTTACAACCCAACCAGGGTGTAGCATCACCCCTGATCTCGCACGTGCTGTCCCGTTACAGTGAGGTCAGCAGCCCATCTGCCCCCAAAGCAGGGCCGATCCACGTCTGGATAACGTCAGGGAGGTTAACAGACCATCTGACCATCTGACTTCAAGGAGGACTGGCCTCATCTGTTCTAGATTCATTCAGTGAGATGGGTGGGTCATCTGGCTCCAAGGAGGGCTGGCCTCATCTGTTCTAGATTCATTCAGTGAGATGGGTGGGTCATCTGGCTCCAAGGAGGGCTGGCCTCATCTGTTCTAGATTCATTCAGTGAGATGGGTGGGTCATCTGACTCCAAGGAGGGCTGGCCTCATCTGTTCTAGATTCATTCAGTGAGATGGGTGGGTCATCTGGCCCCAAGGAGGGCTGGCCTCATCTGTTCTAGATTCATTCAGTGAGATCGGTGGGTCATCTGACTCCAAGGAGGGCTGGCCTCATCTGTTCTAGATTCATTCAGTGAGATCGGTGGGTCATCTGACTCCAAGGACGGCTGGCCTCATCTGTTCTAGATTCATTCAGTGAGATGGGTGGGCCATCTGACTCCAAGGACGGCTGGCCTCATCTGTTCTAGATTCATTCAGTGAGATCGGTGGGTCATCTGACTCCAAGGACGGCTGGCCTCATCTGTTCTAGATTCATTCAGTGAGATGGGTGGGCCATCTGACTCCAAGGACGGCTGGCCTCATCTGTTCTAGATTCATTCAGTGAGATCGGTGGGTCATCTGACTCCAAGGACGGCTGGCCTCATCTGTTCTAGATTCATTCAGTGAGATGGGTGGGTCATCTGACTCCAAGGACGGCTGGCCTCATCTGTTCTAGATTCATTCAGTGAGATGGGTGGGTCATCTGGCTCCAAGGAGGGCTGGCCTCTTCTGTTCTAGATTCATTCAGTGAGATGGGTGGGTCATCTGACTCCAAGGAGGGCTGGCCTCACCTGTTCTAGATTCATTCAGTGAGATCGGTGGGTCATCTGGCTCCAAGGAGGGCTGGCCTCATCTGTTCTAGATTCATTCAGTGAGATGGGTGGGTCATCTGATTCCAAGGAGGGCTGGCCTCATCTGTTCTAGATTCATTCAGTGAGATGGGTGGGCCATCTGGCTCCAAGGAGGGCTGGCCTCATCTGTTCTAGATTCATTCAGTGAGATGGGTGGGTCATCTGGCTCCAAGGAGGGCTGGCCTCATCTGTTCTAGATTCATTCAGTGAGATGGGTGGGTCATCTGGCTCCAAGGAGGACTGGCCTCATCTGTTCTAGATTCATTCAGTGAGATGGGTGGGTCATCTGGCTCCAAGGAGGGCTGGCCTCATCTGTTCTAGATTCATTCAGTGAGATTGGTGGGTCATCTGACTCCAAGGAGGGCTGGCCTCATCTGTTCTAGATTCATTCAGTGCGATCGGTGGGTCATCTGACGCCAAGGACGGCTCGCCTCATCTGTTCTAGATTCATTCAGTGAGATCGGTGGGTCATCTGACTCCAAGGACGGCTGGCCTCATCTGTTCTAGATTCATTCAGTGAGATGGGTGGGTCATCTGACTCCAAGGAGGGCTGGCCTCACCTGTTCTAGATTCATTCAGTGAGATCGGTGGGTCATCTGACTCCAAGGACGGCTGGCCTCATCTGTTCTAGATTCATTCAGTGAGATGGGTGGGTCATCTGGCTCCAAGGAGGGCTGGCCTCATCTGTTCTAGATTCATTCAGTGAGATGGGTGGGCCATCTGGCTCCAAGGAGGGCTGGCCTCATCTGTTCTAGATTCATTCAGTGAGATGGGTGGGTCATCTGACTCCAAGGAGGGCTGGCCTCATCTGTTCTAGATTCATTCAGTGAGATGGGTGGGCCATCTGGCTCCAAGGAGGGCTGGCCTCATCTGTTCTAGATTCATTCAGTGAGATGGGTGGGTCATCTGGCTCCAAGGAGGGCCGGCCTCATCTGTTCTAGATTCATTCAGTGAGATGGGTGGGTCATCTGGCTCCAAGGAGGGCTGGCCTCATCTGTTCTAGATTCATTCAGTGAGATGGGTGGGTCATCTGGCTCCAAGGAGGGCCGGCCTCATCTGTTCTAGATTCATTCAGTGAGATCGGTGGGTCATCTGACTCCAAGGAGGGCTGGCCTCATCTGTTCTAGATTCATTCAGTGCGATCGGTGGGTCATCTGACTCCAAGGAGGGCTGGCCTCATCTGTTCTAGATTCATTCAGTGAGATCGGTGGGTCATCTGACTCCAAGGAGGGCTGGCCTCATCTGTTCTAGATTCATTCAGTGCGATCGGTGGGTCATCTGACTCCAAGGACGGCTGGCCTCATCTGTTCTAGATTCATTCAGTGAGATCGGTGGGTCATCTGACTCCAAGGACGGCTGGCCTCATCTGTTCTAGATTCATTCAGTGAGATCGGTGGGATATCTGACTCCAAGGAGGGCTGGCCTCATCTGTTCTAGATTCATTCAGTGAGATGGGTGGGTCATCTGACCCCAAGGAGGGTTGGCCTCATCTGTTCTAGATTCATTCAGTGAGATGGGTGGGTCATCTGACTCCAAGGAGGGCTGGCCTCATCTGTTCTAGATTCATTCAGTGAGATCGGTGGGTCATCTGACTCCAAGGAGGGCTGGCCTCATCTGTTCTAGATTCATTCAGTGAGATGGGTGGGTCATCTGACCCCATGGAGGGCTGGCCTCATCTGTTCTAGATTCATTCAGTGAGATGGGTGGGTCATCTGGCCTCAAGGAGGGCTGGCCTCGTCTGTTCTAGATTCATTCAGTGAGATGGGTGGGTCATCTGACTCCAAGGAGGGCTGGCCTCATCTGTTCTAGATTCATTCAGTGAGATGGGTGGGCCATCTGGCTCCAAGGAGGGCTGGCCTCATCTGTTCTAGATTCAGTCAGTGAGATGGGTGGGTCATCTGGCTCCAAGGAGGGCTGGCCTCATCTGTTCTAGATTCATTCAGTGAGATGGGTGGGTCATCTGGCTCCAAGGAGGGCTGGCCTCATCTGTTCTAGATTCATTCAGTGAGATGGGTGGGTCATCTGGCTCCAAGGAGGGCTGGCCTCATCTGTTCTAGATTCATTCAGTGACATGGGTGGGTCATCTGGCTCCAAGGAGGGCTGGCCTCATCTGTTCTAGATTCATTCAGTGAGATGGGTGGGTCATCTGACTCCAAGGAGGGCTGGCCTCATCTGTTCTAGATTCATTCAGTGAGATCGGTGGGTCATCTGACTCCAAGGACGGCTGGCCTCATCTGTTCTAGATTCATTCAGTGAGATCGGTGGGTCATCTGACTCCAAGGACGGCTGGCCTCATCTGTTCTAGATTCATTCAGTGAGATCGGTGGGTCATCTGACTCCAAGGACGGCTGGCCTCATCTGTTCTAGATTCATTCAGTGAGATGGGTGGGTCATCTGACCCCAAGGAGGGTTGGCCTCATCTGTTCTAGATTCATTCAGTGAGATGGGTGGGTCATCCGACTCCAAGGAGGGCTGGCCTCATCTGTTCTAGATTCATTCAGTGAGATCGGTGGGTCATCTGACTCCAAGGAGGGCTGGCCTCATCTGTTCTAGATTCATTCAGTGAGATGGGTGGGTCATCTGACTCCAAGGAGGGCTGGCCTCATCTGTTCTAGATTCATTCAGTGAGATGGGTGGGTCATCTGGCTCCAAGGAGGGCTGGCCTCATCTGTTCTAGATTCATTCAGTGAGATCGGTGGGTCATCTGACTCCAAGGAGGGCTGGCCTCATCTGTTCTAGATTCATTCAGTGAGATCGGTGGGTCATCTGACTCCAAGGACGGCTGGCCTCATCTGTTCTAGATTCATTCAGTGAGATCGGTGGGTCATCTGACTCCAAGGACGGCTGGCCTCATCTGTTCTAGATTCATTCAGTGAGATCGGTGGGTCATCTGACTCCAAGGAGGGCTGGCCTCATCTGTTCTAGATTCATTCAGTGAGATGGGTGGGTCATCTGACCCCAAGGAGGGTTGGCCTCATCTGTTCTAGATTCATTCAGTGAGATGGGTGGGTCATCTGACTCCAAGGAGGGCTGGCCTCATCTGTTCTAGATTCATTCACTGAGATCGGTGGGTCATCTGACTCCAAGGAGGGCTGGCCTCATCTGTTCTAGATTCATTCAGTGAGATGGGTGGGTCATCTGACCCCAAGGAGGGTTGGCCTCATCTGTTCTAGATTCATTCAGTGAGATGGGTGGGTCATCTGACCCCAAGGAGGGCTGGCCTCATCTGTTCTAGATTCATTCAGTGAGATCGGTGGGCCATCTGGCTCCAAGGAGGGGAACTTCTCACCTGTTCTACATGGATTACATGAGGGTTGTAGATCATCTGATTCCAAAGGGGGGGGGATCTTAACCTGTTCTACATTAATTTGGCGAGGTAAGCAGACTACCTGACTCCAGGGACCTCTCCGGAGAATGCAGTCCGTCCTTGTTGTCTGTCCATACACACCTCCAGGCGCGTCCCAGCTGTTCCTGGCTCCTCCATCAAGCACAGGCCCTTCCCAGGACTGTGGTCCACGTAGAGCGCGCTCCGGGCCGGTTCTAGGATTTGCGGGGCCCTGGGCCGAAAGGGAATTTGCGAGGCCCCTCTCATTGACGTATGTGACACAGCTCAGGAAGCTGCTTTGTGCAGACGACTCCTGGGCCTTAGCTTCTCCTCTCATCCTCCTGCAAGCAATTCTTTTACAGTTCGTAAAGGGCTGAAGGTGTGAGACATGCTTGAGGGCTGTAGTTGAAACTGTGAGGGCACTAAATGCTGTACAATGGGCGTCCTGCAGTGTCTCAGAATGGTCCCCTTGCAATTGAGACAAGAGGAAGTGTCCCTCTCACCATCCCTGAGTGGCCTGGGGGAGGAGACCCCTCCCATGGACCCTAATGGCAAGGAGACACCTTTGTTTCAGCTCTACAGGCAGGGAAACAAAAGGACACACCACCAGTGCGGGGCCCCGTGCTGGTGGGCTGATTGCGAGGCCCTGGGCAGCTGCCCACACTGCCCATGCCTAGCGCCGGCCCTGCCTACAGATATGTGTTTTCTGGTCTCCAGCGATGCACAGATCCTGGTCCAGGAAAGGACACTCTGTTCCTCACAGCCCTCCTTTGGGTTTGGGAAAAGTGATGAAGAGAGGTCACGATTCATGGATTATCACCACTCCAGGCAATACCCTGCTTGCTTCAGCGCCCTCTAGATGCTTAAAAAGTTATGTATCTCTCTTCTTTCATGCTACCACCACTAGGTGGCGCCCTAAGGCCGCTGTTTTACCTCGCCTTGTATTAGCACCATGGGGGGACAGCAGCTTCAGCCCTTCAGACCTGCCCAAAGCCAAGGGTGCCATGACATCCCGGCCCTCGTGGAGAGAGGCAATCGACAGGTAAGGCTGTCCCCAGATGGCCCCCAGAGTCCTTAACACTGGCTGTGCTTGAGTGTACTTTGTTTATCGCCCCAGCACCGGATGTAATTCCTCTGGTGCACCCCAGATGTTCTACACTTGAACTGAAGGGCTAGAGCGGTGGACCTTGGAGCTGGGGAGCCGGGTTCGAGTCCCGGCAGCGACGCTCAACATCTCGTGATTCTGGTCAAATCATTTAATCTCTCGCTGCCTAACAACATGAATGTGCCGGTGGCCGTCTGCACCGCAACTGGAGCTCATGAAAAGCGCTCTGATTGATACCTTCGGGGTCGAGATCGCGCTGAATAAATCGCATTAAAACAAAAATGTCTCCCGAACCCCAGAACCTCGCGGCAGGTCCCTCGTTTGCTCCCACGCCGCCGTTCTCATTATCTACTCATCCCCGGGCCGAGCCGTCGGGCGCCCCCTGTCGGATCTGATTTGCTCTCCGTCCATCTTTCCGCTTAGGAACGGTCGGGGAAGGCACAGCGTGAACTACACCCTCTGCGTGGATTAGTGAGAGGCACCTGTCTGTCCTCAGCACGTGCTGTGCGCCCTCTGCGTGGATTAATGAGAGACGTCTGTCTGTCTACAGCACGTGCTCTGCTCCCTTTGCGTGGATTAGCGAGAGACACCTGTCTGTCCGCAAGAACGTGCTGTGTCCTGTGTGTTCTCTCTGCGTGAATTAATGAGTAATGTCTGTCCGTCAGCAGCACGTGCTCTGCTCCCTCTGCGTGAATTAATAAGGATCGTCTGTCTGTCCGCAGCGCACCTGACAGCCCGCTCACCTGTGCAGATGTTCTCTCCAAAGCAAGGAGGCATCATCTTGACGTGTATTTCTTCTCTCCTGCTGACACATTTTGTCAAAATGGCCCCGAATTTTCGACCCCACTTGCAGGGAAAGCGCTCTTTTGCTTTTTTTGGCCCTGCAGGTCGAAGCAGCATTTATTGAAAAAGTACTCACTGCGAAAGCTGGATTTTTGGATGGAATAAACATGACTACATTGCACCTTGTGCTGGTTTCTTGGCGCTAACCTGATTGCGTGGCGCGGCAGCCTGGCCTGTGACGGTAGGTGGAGGGGTCTTTCGCCCTCCCAAGGGGTCCCTTTTGAGGTGTCATCTGCTGCGTCTGCTAAGAGCGAGCTTGGATCCATATAAAAGATCGATACGAGGCATCTCTCGAGGGTACAGTCAGTGCCGGTCCACCCTGTTCACTGCGTCACTCACTCACCTGCGCCCTCCCTCCACGCATGTACTTTGAGTCATCAACGAGCCAGGGCAAGGGGAAGTAACATCATGGGACCTGTGACCTCTGATGACTTCACAAGGTTGACTCCTTGTCCATCCTTTGCCCCTTAGATGTCTCCTACATCTTTCTAAGGGGACAAGGAGTAGAACATACACAAATGAGCAGAGGTCTTTGAGCCCTGGTTCATCTCTGTTTGACCTGCTGCCTTCATGACCTGTGAGTCCAGGGGCATCAAGGGCAGGACCAGGATAACAAAGTGCAAGCCAGGGGTTACACCTGCTCCCCCTGAATACACGTAATAAAGGTGCACAAATCCATGCAGAACCACATCATCTGCCTCCTTGGTTTCCTTTCAGTGCTATGCATACAGGGGTAAGCCGCTCTCACGATTTGTTCATCAATACGCTGGCCACCATGTCCAGGAATCTGAATACCATATCTGTAGCGGTCTAGTCTATGCACGTCACGCTTACGTGACGTGCGGCGGCCATGTTGGCGCCGGATGCGCGCGCATCCACTAGCGCTCAGAGAACTGCACGGGGCAGAGCGCCGGCCGGCGCTCCTCGGATAAGATAATCCTGTGAATTAAATAAACACCTGTTTACTCAGCACACCTGCTGCCTGTCCTCATTTACTAACGTTACAGTGGCGACGAGGTCGGGAGGAACTGCCAGACGACCACAAAGGACATAAATAAAATTGTCGGCCCCACGTGGCAGCCACGGGGTACAAAAGGACCCAGACACAGCCACTTAGCCTACCCAGACACAGGCAAGAGCTACCTGACACTGCCCAGCCGACGAAACGGAGAGTGGAGACACGGCAGGACACATCAGAGGTACGGAGGGAATCCGAGGAGCGTGGCAGTGCCACAGCTAAGCACAGAAGCGGCGAATAGGCCAGAGCAGCTGCGCAACCACCCCACAGGCAACTGCACGCACGTGGGGCATTCCCGAAGACCGACGCCAGGGAGGCGTAGCGCTGGCTACCAAGGAGGAGCAAGGGGGGACCAGCACCAAGAGTCCCCAGGAAGATACAAGCACAGGGTTCAAGGACAACACCCCAGGCAGCCCCACCGGCAAAAGCACCGACGCAATAGTCACCAGGGAAGTGAAGATGAGCACACCGGCGGGGTACGCAATAGCACCAGTACAATTCCTACCGAAACCCGGAGAACCACTGATGAAGTGGGAGGACTGGAAAGAATACATAGACAATTTCATAGGGGTCCTGGAGGATGAAAATGAAGAAAAGTTCACCCCCCAAAGAAAGAAACGTATTCTGTTGCTGAATCTGGGCCCGGAGGGACTCAGAATCTACAAAAGCTTGGTACCGAAAAAGAGAGAAGACACCGACGACGACGTGTATGCACATGCAGTGGAAGACCTAGATGAACGCTATCGTCCCACCATCTGCGTTTCAGTGGACAGATACAATTTCCAGCAAAGGAAACAAAAGGCGGGAGAAACCATTGAAGAATATGTAGCGGCCCTGAGGAAACTGGCGGCCACGTGCAAATACGCACTATGGGAGGACGAATTCATCAAAGACCAGATTGTCATGCACACCACGAGCGCAAATGTACAAGACAAGCTGTGGGCGAGTGGCGACACCACACTCAAAGACGTATTGGTTATCGTGAAGAGGGCGGAACTTGCACGGAGGTGTGCAAACGCGACCAAGAAAGAAGTGGCCGCCCCGACCCTGGTAAACAGAATACAAGAAGAAGAACACCGCAAAGACCAAAGAAGCAAGACACCAGGGACCAAAGGAACCAACAGATGGCAAGGGAAACAGGCGAACAACGAGAGCAAGAAAACATGCTACAGGTGCGGAAGTTGGTCCCATGAAGCACACGACAGAAGGTGTCCGGCATTCCGAGCCAAATGTCTACACTGTGGCATTATGGGCCATTACGAGAAGGTGTGCCGGAAGAAACAACAAAAGGGGACGGTGAAATATGTCGATCAAGAAGAAGATGACCAGGAGGAAGTCACAGAAGAAGAAGTGGTCACCGTCTTATGCATATACGACCAGGTACTAAGCGTAGATGGGAAAAGATCGACCAAACCTGTCCTAGACATGTCCATGGGCGGCATCACCATCACAGTGGTGGCAGACACCGGATCTCCATTTACCATTATTCAACGGGCAGTATGGGAAGTAGAGTTCCAACCCCAGCTGGGCCCAGAATTGGAGAAACTAGACATTCGACCGGTCACCTACAATGGGGACCGCATTCCCATGCTGGGATTCCGACGCCTGTTGTTCGAGTTCAGAGGCCGATCTGCATGGTGTAAGCTATACGTCGCGGAAAAAGGACCCTCCGTCCTGGGTTGGCTTGACCAGGGTGACCTGGGAATAAAACTAGACCCCGGAGGGAAGGAACAAATTCTACTCACAGAACAGGAGGAATGGCCGGACATGAACAGATGGAAGAAGAACTACCCGAAGGTGTTCGGAGGCACGGTGGGCAGAATGGAAAAGTTCCAACACAAGATCGTGCTTAAGGAAGGAGCCACCCCAGTTGCACACAAGGTGAGGAACGTACCTATAGCAGTGAGAGAAGCAGTCCAGACGGAACTCCAAGAGTTGGAGAGGAAGGGCATAATAGAACCAATCACCTGTGCGGAATGGCTGGCGCCCCTAGTAGTCGTAATGAAGCCCAACGGGAAGGTCAGGCTCTGTGTGGACCTGAGAGAACTGAATAAAAACATCGTAGTGGAGAAATTCCCCCTTCCCAGAATCGAAGAGATGCTGGCCAAGACCAGAGGAGTAAAGTGGTACTCCACTATTGACTTGACCTCGGCCTACCACCAAATAGCACTGCATCCGGACAGCAAAAGCCTCACATCCTTCATCACCCCGTTCGGGTGCTATCGGTTCTGTAGAATGCCGTTCGGGCTGGCCTCGGCGGCTGCAGTCTTCCAGAAGATGATGCACCAACTATTCAGAGACTGTGAGGGCGTCCAATACTTCCAGGACGACATCCTAGTGATGGGATGTGATAGGATGGATCATGACCGGAAACTAGAAAAAGTGCTACAAACACTGGAAGTCAAGGGCCTTATGGCAGAATGGGCCAAATGTCGGTTGGGCCTGCAATCGGTGACATACCTAGGCCATGAAATCGGACAACAAGGGGTCACACCAAAGGCGGAGAACGTAAAGGCCATCGCTGAAGCACCGCCCCCCAAGAACAAGGAAGAAGTCAGGTTGTTCTTGGGAATGGCGGAGTACTATAGTAAATTCGTGGTACACTTTGCCTCAAAGACCTACAACATGAGGTTGCTGACCAGAGAGAGCACGGCGTTTCAGTGGACACCGGAAGCCCAAGCAGAGTTTGAAACCATCAAAAAGGAGGTCTCAGGAGCCATACCGCTCAAAGGGTACGACCCACAGGGCACTAGGGTGCTCACCACCGACGCCAGTGACAAAGGGCTGGGCGCCGTACTTATGCAAGACCGAGGAAGAGGGGACATGGAGACAATCAGCTTCGCTTCCAGGGCATTGACGGATACCGAAAGCAAATACAGCGTCATCGAGAAGGAGATGCTAGCGGTGGTGTGGGCCATGACGAGGTTCCGGCAATTCCTGTGGGGTACCCGATTCCTGCTCAAGACGGATCACAAGCCGTTGGTGAAAGTATTAACATCGTGCGGACATGCCAGCGCCACACCCAGGATATCCAAAATGTCCTTAAAGTTGCTAGAATTCAGGTACGATGTGGAGTACATCCCCGGGAACAGGAACCGAGTGGCGGACTACTTGAGTAGAGCAGCGGCCATGGAGCCTGGAGAGGAAGACCCTGCAGACAGGGGAGAGATGGTAGCTCTCATAGAAGACCAAGAGAGGCTAATCAGCCAACAAGAATGGACTGAAGCATATGAAGAAGATACCGACATCAAAGAAGTGAAGGCGCATGTCATACAAGGATGGCCAGACAAGAGAAATGTGAAGACGAACCTTAGGCCATATTATGAAGTGAAGGAGGAACTGTCAGTAGGAGATAAGGGGATATTCATCTACAGAGGAGACAAGGTGATTCCCCCAAGGAACCTCATCAACAAGTTATTGGACTTACTACATGAAGGCCATTTGGGCGTCGGAAAACTCAAGGCCAGATCAAAACAAAATTACTGGTGGCCAGGTATGGACATAAGAGCAGAGAGGCATGTCAGGGAGTGTCCACAATGTCAAGGAGCTGACAAAACATTGAGACCACTACGCCCAGCTCTTGGAAAGTTCGATACTCCCTCCAACCCGTGGGAAGAGCTGTCCATAGACATCTTAGGACCTGTGCTAGATGACCAGGGCACGCAGAAATATGTGTGTGTCCTCATAGATCGTTACTCCAAGTGGCCAGAGCTAAAGGTGAGCGAATCCATGGACACTGAGAACATTTTGAAGTTTTTGTCAGAAACGTTCACAAGGGAAGGAATCCCCAAGTCCATATTAAGCGACAACGGGCCACAATTCACGTCGGAAAGATGGAAACAATTCCTGGTAAGAAATGGCATCACCATCAGACACACGGCAATTTACCACCCAGCCGGAATTGGCCTAGTTGAACGATTTAACAGGGTAGTGATGGGAGCCATACAAGCTGCCATATCCAGCAACAAAGACTGGGAAAAAGCGCTAGAGAACATGGTGTGGGCCTACAGAATAACTCCCACAAACACGGGGTACAGCCCGTTTCAAATATTGAGAGGACGTGAACCCTTCACGCATGACAACAGGATCTGGAAGGAAAAGGTGATAACCAGTGAGTGGTCCCCTGCAGTGGTAAGGGCAAATCTGGAAAGAGCACAAACAATTTACACTGACCACTACAACAAACGGAGGAATGTGAAAGAGACTGGCCTGGAAAAGGGAGAGTGGGTGAGAGTAAGGTTAGCCACTCTACAAAAGAAAGGAGACAGCAAGTATAGCAAGCCGATGCAAGTCAAGGAAGTATATGACCGGGCGGCCCTGCTGAGCGACGGTAATGTGTGGTCACAGGACCGCATGGCCCGGTGCAACAAGGTACTGAGGTGGGAAAGAACTGGAACGGGAAGTGAAGACATGGATGAATTGAACGTGGAAAGTGGGCTAAGTGGAAGTGAGCAAAGCGATGGAGCAAGTGCAGCGAGAGCGCGAGAAGGTGAAGAAGTGATTGAGAATCAAGGAGCTGAGAGGAACCAGATGGGAGAAAATACGAACGGTGATGGAGCAGTAAGTGAAGACATGGAAGGAATCGGAACGCAGTTACAAGGCACTCAAGAGAACACTGGTAGAGTAACCAGGAGTGGAAGGCAAGTGGTAAGACCCTCCAGATTTCGAGACTTTGAGCTGGACAACGATGAGTAAGTGACTATTTAAGACATTGGTAAAAGGGGGAGATATGTAGCGGTCTAGTCTATGCACGTCACGCTTACGTGACGTGCGGCGGCCATGTTGGCGCCGGATGCGCGCGCATCCACTAGCGCTCAGAGAACTGCACGGGGCAGAGCGCCGGCCGGCGCTCCTCGGATAAGATAATCCTGTGAATTAAATAAACACCTGTTTACTCAGCACACCTGCTGCCTGTCCTCATTTACTAACGTTACAATATCCTCATTCATGCAGGTATCCTATCCAGTACACACATGGGGGCTGGAATTTGTGTGAAGCGGATCTGTGATAGCCAGATGGATTCCCATACTAAGATGGCACCCGGATCCGAGTCTATTGGTGGATACAACTGGAAGCGTTCCTCAATGCAACAAAACGTTCAGTAGACGCAAGCAATGCACAGCTGTCAGTGATTGGATGAGCTCATCGTATCTAGTGCTTTGAGGATCTTGTAATGCTTCCAGTTTTGATGATAATGTGAAGATTTGAATTGGGGTCTAAAGTGTCCTTCTTTCAATAGGGATCTCTGAACTGCAGCTCTGAGCTTAGAGGGCCCTATAAAGAAGCCATCAGCAGAGGTCACACACCAGGACCCCGTGCACCACAAGTGAAGGCGAGTGGTCTTCAACAAGACATGTGGCTTTGAGGGCGCTTAGCAAGGCCCTGAAATCCTCACGTGAAGCGTGATGGAAACGGAAAGATGGAGCTGCCATTATCTCCGAGACCTTGCAAAGCTGCCCAGTCCTCCCAAGGAGGGATACACGAATTGTGGAAGTAAAGAAGTATTGAATGAAGCTACTTCATTATCTAGAGATGAAGAAACCTTGGGGCAGATTTATGTTGGACTTGCACCACGTTTGCATCACGCAATGGTGGCGTAAACGTGGCGCATCCCTGCGACCTATTTACAACATGACGCATCTAGGCAGATGCGTCACGTTGTAAAGCCCTGCGCCACATGTGGGCGTTCCGACGCAGGGTGGGCGTTCCGGGGCAGGTGCGCCTTGCAAAAGTGGCTGAGTGAAATCTACAAGATTTCACTCAGTCACTTTTAGGCCAATGCTGCGTCAAAACCCTGCGCCTGCCTGAAGCAGGCGTAAGGCTTGACGCAGCATTGGACAGACAGGGCACCCATGAGCCTTGCTGGAGCTGCGTCGCGCTTGCGACGCAACTCCAGCAATGCGCCACCTTTACGACACAGATGCTTCACGCATCTGTGCCGTTTTTGCCCCATGGTGAGCCGCATTGTAAATGCGGCGCACCATGGGTGGCGGCGCAGCGGCGCAAAATAACTGGTGCATCCCTGGGGATGCGCCAGTTATTGTAAATCTTCCCCCTTGATTTTACGACACCGTCAATGATATGGACTTACAATTATCTCGCGTCCAGTACATCGCCAACCACTGCATCATCATGTTAAGTATATTGTTATTATTTCTACCTTTGCATCATGTTCTTAACAATGGTGCCTCTTGTACTCGGAACTTGACATATGATGTAGTGGTATGATGGTGGGGTGGAGGCCACGTACTGTTCATCTGATATAATGTATGCAATATGGGGACAATCTCAGACATCAAGGGCAGATTCACTAACATTTGACAACGCAACACAGCGCTGCTGCGCTGCGTCCAATAGAGAGAGCAGAAATGAGCTATATTTACTAAGATGTGGTGCATTCCTGCTCTCTCTGCACTGGCGCACTGTGTGCAGCCTAGCGTCAATGCAGGCACTCTTGCAACGTGGAGCAAGCGTATCTGAGAGGAGTTGGCCTAACTTCTAGGGCGCTCGACCTCGGACCTGGGAACTGGGTTCGAGTCTCGGTAACGATGTTAAACATCCTGTGAATCTGTTCAAATCACTTAATCTCTCCGTGCCTAGCAAAAATGAATGTGTCCTCATGTAACGTAACTGGTGCTATGTGAGGTTCCATGACATTTGTAAGTGGTGTTTTCGACTTGCTCGAATATGGACGAGTTTGGTATCTATGAACCGCAAATGACGAGTTTAGTGGGTGTACGCGTTTTCGCTATGCTAACCTAAACCGTTCGTCTGTTTCGTGGGTTTCTTCATCTGAACCCATGGGTTCCATTTTAGATACGGCATCCATTTTGTTTCTTGCCCTCAAGTAGCCAGCGAACGGACACTGTCCGCTTCGTGACCCTGGGATTCCCAAACTCTTGCGGAAGACACGTGTTCCTTTGAGGGTGTCTTTATGATGAGGGGGATGACACTGCAAAGGCAGATGGCCCCGCTCGAGGCTCATCTTGCAGTGCCGGTCTATTGTTGCAGCCGTGCATTCATTAGGCGCGTCTCCTTTGATCCCTGCAATCGTGTTTCCGATATCACCTCCTTACACTCTTTTCAATCTGTTGACTATCTTTGTCTTCCTCTGCACCTGTTTCTGACTCTTCCTTAACTCGTTTACAGCCGGAATGGAATGCACTAATGGTGGGAAGATGTACTTTTACAGTTGGGAACCGGCGATGCTACTGTAATTATGTTCCGGGACCTTGAATACATGAAAGCGACCCCCTATGAAATTTACTGTGGGAACTGGGTTGTAACCTTTTGTTTGCCATATTGTTCTATGACGAAAAACTGTATAAAAGGAGCGATCCACAGATGCAATTTGAAGCAGTCTCCTAGAACCTACATGCGTTGTACTTCTTGTGACTTCTGTGTTCCCTGCAGTAAATAAACCTTGATCTTTGACGCCGAAGGAAGTGTCCCGTGTCTCTGTCATTTGTACGCCGGAACAGGTAACCCACGAAGGTTTCATGTGTTGTCCCCTGGCACCCTGGGTCTTAGAAAAACCCAGTCCTTCAGTTGGCGCCCAACGTGGGGCGGCATCAGCGGTACCGGTCCAAGCCCGACGATCGTGAGGAACTTCGTGTGAAATCTCCGAGGGAAGGTGCACCCCGCTTCATCGATCCTGTTGTCGAAACAAGTGGCCCGAAGACTTTTCCCGCGAAGATCCCCGCCTCCTGACGGCTGCGACGGACTGATGCCCTGACTGTCGACCTGTTTTGGCGCCTGGCGTAGACCTTGGTACAGCGAGACGATTGACGGGCCTTCCTGGTGACGCCATTGTTCTTTGAGTTAAGTATTTGTGGGTCGCTCCCAGAATCCTTAGTTGTTGTGGGTGCTTAATTGTTGCATGGTTCCATTGCATTTGTGGTTCTTCGTACTTTGTTCTTAGTTGTTCTATTTGACGACTGCAGTCACCAAAAACCGAGGGTTTTTGCACTTTTGCGGGGACATTGTAATCCAATAACCCTTGACGTTTGTGAAACTCGGTTAGTGTGCACGATGCCTGGCCGTAGTACTTTGTTTAGCTGCTTTAGAGGTTGTGGTGCGGATTCCCGATTGGAGGACTCATGTCCGATACCTCCAGTTGGAACTCCAATCTATGAATTATATAGTCGCCATGGTGTGGGTCCTATCACCTTTAATGATTGCTGGGTCCGCTACACTAAAGATGACGGTGTCCTTAGTTGGCCACCTCATGGTAGTTTTGAGACCCCAATTTTGGATAATCTCGAAGCGAAATTGTTTCAAAAGAAAGCAAGGCCGGCCATGTTCGATTCCTTTCGGTTATGGCGTAAAGAAGCCAAGCAGAAAGAAATCAAACAGCTTAAACGTAATAAGAGAGAAGGTATCGTCACGATGATGAGAAATGCAGAGCAGTTTCAGCGAGACAAAGAAGAGAAGGAAAAGGACATTTTTGATAGATTACAACGTATGACAGTGGATAAATGTTATCCCGTCTTGCCGACGGGTACTGATAAGAAGGGAGAGGAAGCAGTAGAGGACCCCTTGTTGTCCTATCTGCTGAAGTCGCCACCTCCATATGCACAAGATACCACAGCCCCTGTGGTCCCCCCTGTTCCTCAACCTGTTGTTCCGGCAGCTGTTAATCAGCCTGTCGCTGGTCCTGTCCTTGCGAATCCTCCTGTCCCTATTCCTCTACCTGCTGCTGTTCCTACTGCTCCACTGTCTATACCTTCTCAAGCTGTTGTTCCCGCTACTTCTGCTCTTGTGGCTACTCCTACTGCTCCTGCTACTTCTGTGTTTAGCTCTCATGTTGTTGCTCCTGTACTTTTCTCCTCTTCTCCGTCTGCACGAAGACGCATCCCTAATGCTGTTGCTAATCTTTATTCTCCTTTTGGACCGCTTCTTGGGTCTGATGATTCTGATGCTCCTGGCGGTAGGGAACGTGATACGCTAATCAAAATGGCGCGAAATTGGATTAGGTATCCCCTTAAAAATCCCCGCGCATAATTTTTGAGACTTTCTCTCAATTCAATGAACCAACACAGAGATTTGTGTTTGACGAAATGTGCAAATTCTTACGTGAAGCGATATCAAATGATGAGGTAAACGAGGTACCGATCTACGTGACTGAACTTCAGCTTCAGTTTTCGAGTGGTATTCTCGTGGGTAGCAATGTTCGACGTGCTATAGAACATCTTCTATCTTTTCGTCCCACTGTGATACCTCGAGCATTGTTTAAAGATGAATCTGAGGAATGGATGGCAACGCCTGGTCAGTATCCCATGCGTGAAGTTCCACCAGTGTGGATGCCAGGTGATGCTAATGCCGTTCCTATTATTCCGCCACACTTCCAGAGAGTGTGGATACACCTCCCATGGAAGCGATTGGAAGTTTTGCAGGTTAAGCAAACTTTGCCTGACCCCCGCAAAAATCCTGCAGGGTACTATAAAGAGTTGTCTCAATTAGTGGATGCTACGATTATGAATCTTGCCGACATCGACATGTTGTTCGACAATGTCGTACTGCAACCGGTATGGGCGAAAATACGTCATGAAGATCATGCAGCTGAATTAGGTGGCGATTGGGCGGCACTTACAGCGGCTGACGGTTTGCAGGTTGGTGGGGCTAAGCCTGAGCAGTTAATTACGGCTTTGCCTCAGAGAATTATTACATTGATGAAGACACTTATGCCAGCAATGAAAGTTAACTGGGATAAACTGTCTGCCTGTAAGCAAAAGAAGGATGAGAGTGTCTCCGATTTCTTTACGAGATTTGAGGAGGCATTCATCGATCACAGTGGTCAAGATATGAGCACTGAGGGAGGTCAGAGGTTGTTTGTGGATAAATTTGTATCGAATTTGTTGCCTGAACTTAGCAACAAATTGAAAAATTCAGAGAGTTCGTGGGCCGTTTCTACCTCTGCTCAGATATTGGCCACAGCTCAATACTATGAAAATAGAGAGAAGGAGGAAAATGATTGTGCGGATAAAAAGACGAAAGATCTCAAAACAAAAGTTCTGTTACAGCAAGAGTATCCTCCGCGCTCAAATCAAAATGATTCTCAACAGCGGAATAGATCACAATCGCAATCCGCTAGGTCACAGTCGCGGAATGACTCTTCTTCGCAGAGATCTATGCTTGGGTACAATCAATGTGCCTATTGTAGAGGTGAGGGTCATTTGAAATTTGATTGTCCGGTTTTGCGCAATCGAAATAATGGTAATTTGTCTAGAGGAGGTCGTAGTGGTCCTCAACAGGCTTCTCGAGGTAGAGGTCGTGGTGTTACTCAGAATCAAAATGAGCGTTCTAACAATTCTTCTGATTCCAATAATTGTTTTGATCAGCGTGGTTCATTGTCAGGTAGATCCGCACTGTACCTTGTGGACGATTTTTACATCGAGCAGGGTACTGATGACGGTAACTACTAGGACAGCCACAGACGAAGAGAGGGAGTAGTATCAGTTCCGGTTGATCAGAGAGGGCCTTACGTCGCAGTTGCCACATCGGGCGTAGTTGAGCCTTTTCTGTTGGACACTGGTGCAGCAAAAAGTTCTATCATGCATTCGAAACTCCCTGGCGCACCTTTGTCTGGCTTAACAAATGTTTCCGTTGGATTCTCTGGCGCCCCTGTTAGCAATCCGGTTTCTAGCCCTTTGCCCCTTACAATTGGGCCTTGTGAGCTGAAAGCTCCTTTGATTTTGACTACTGGTTGTGGTGAGAATCTTTTGGGCCTGGATTTGCTGAAACGTTTATATGCGACTTTGTATTGTTCTCCTGCGGGAGTGGAGCTTACGTTGGGTCAGAGAGTGATCTCTCCCATGTACTTGTCATCTGATAAGCTCCCACCGGAATTGAGTTCTCTTCCTGCATCTTTGTGGGCAACAGGTCCCAATGACGTGGGCCTGCTTGACATCTCCCCTTATGTTGTTCAATTGAAATCGAATGTGCGATTACCACGTATTCCCCAGTATCGTATCTCCCTTGATGGTGAGCGAGCGTTGTTAGCGATCATCTATGACTTGATCGAGAAAGATGTTATCGAGGAGACTCGGGGAAACGTGTGTAATAGTCCTTTGTTACCTATTCTAAAACGCACTGATCCATCTAAGCCTCCTGTTTACCGTTTTGTCATTGATTTGCGTGAGGTGAACAAAATTGGGATTCCTCAGTTCCCTGTGGTGCCTGACATTACAGCTTTACTGACTCTGATTTCAGCATCTGCTTCTTGGTTCTCAGTGATCGATTTGAAGAATGCTTTCTTTAGCATTCCGATTGCAGAGGAAAGCAGGGACCTATTCGGTTTCTCTTTAGGTGGTCGCAGCTTTAGGTTTAAACGCGCTCCTCAGGGCTACTGTGAGAGTCCATCGTTATACAGCCAAGCCCTGAAGAGTCAACTTGATGCGTTTGTGGACTGTCTTCACAGCGCAGAGTAAAGCAAGGCAGCGATTTGTGCTGCCTTGCGTTACTCTTGATTTACTAAGCCACGCAGACCCACGCCAGGTGGCTTTGTGTGTTTAGTAAATATCGCTTAAGCCCTTGCATTGCCTTGCGTTGCACTGCAAAATGCGAGGGCATATTGAATCTGGGTCGTAGTGTGCTACAAACGTTTCACAGACAGTTTTCAATAATGCAAAATAACTCTTCTGGTTAAGATAATCTTCTGGGAATAAAGGATCTTTTTGGCTTGAAAAAATGTGTTTTTATAATGGCTGAGAGGGCCTTCACACTGTAGCATCAATAGGATCTTTATATTTGTGCCAAACAGTTTTAAGAAGCTGTTTTCAGCATCTGTATTCCATAGCGGCTAATCTCTGTGGGGTTGATGTCTTCAGTGGAAGGAGGGAACTCTTGTCAAGCATTTACCTGGGCAAAAGAGTTCAGATTTAAAACATGTCTGGGCACTTACGCACCCACAGATGTTTCAAGAGAAACTGATGCAAGCTTCTTTTTAAGCATGGCAACAAACAGCTTTAGTTCTTTTTTTAATTAACATCATGAAATCTTCCAAATAATGCAAGAAGCCCATAGAGAGTGGCCTTTGGGTCAGCCCACTTCAGCCATTGGTTGTATGTGTTTTTCATGGTTTGCCATGGGTTGGATGGGCTGTCCATCAAGTCCATGGCATTTTCAGGAGCTCTACAACGTCCCATTTGTGTTCTCATTAAGTTCTGGTAACGGGTGCAAATATACCCTTAGTTATATCCATCATGACATCTGGCTTGCATTTGAAAGCTACTGTTTTTTTAAAATATATTTACTTTGCTGAGATCACAAAATTTTAATTGCTTTTATTTAGAAAGAGTGTGCCCTGGACTGCCATAAAGAACAACGCTATACATTAATCCACCCTAGCTGTTCATTGGTTTTACTTTGCTGTGAAGATGATGTGTTGGACTTACAGCTTTTTTGTGTCCCAAAGTGAACACATGTTTGAACATTGGCTTTCTTAAAGGTGCAATGAAAATTCTTCAACTTGGTCTTTGCCACATATATATTGACTATCCAGTGACCTCATGTCCCCTCTACACACTACACACATAAACAGAGGTGCCTATGCTAAGATAAAAAATTGTTATATGACGCTCAGGAAAGATAATATTTCTGACATCCTTTGTGAGTCTATATGTTTCAGCCAACAGTAAAGCCAGAATGGGTGAGATCCCTTACTCAGGACTTGGATCGCTACGTTATACCCTAATTCAGGGCAATTATTACCACACATGGAGGTCGAGATAGACACCCCCAATAGCCAAGCTCCAAGAGGCACATAGGTCAATGTCAAGCGACTTTCCTTGACACATGTTCGACTGTAGGGGATTCCGACCTTCACCTCTCCTATGGGCATTAGTTGGCCAGAATGCGGGTTACCCATATGAAGTCCTTTCTGCAATAATAGCGAGTATGTTTGAGTGCATTGAGTGCGGAGCGTCACACAATTACCCTTACCATTTAGAGAAAAAGATGAACTAGGGTGAACATACATGGGGATCCTAGTCCTGAGAAAGGTCACTGACCCATGTAGGCTTTATGGTTAACTGAAACATCTGGGTTGATCAACCTCCCTCACTATTCAACCTTACATGACATTTTTATATGATGTTTTTACAGCTTAGTCATCATGATGTAGTAAAATGGAGCAGATGCCCAGCCCGTGTACCGAATGTTGAGGGGTGTCACGCTATTGCATCAGTAATCCTAAAGTCGTGCCTTAAGGCAACTAAAGACTAGAACTGAATTCTTCTATATATCTTGTTACCAGCTCCAGATGCAATGATGTCTGGCAGAAATGGTACTCAACAGGCACTTGCTCCTTAGTGTCCAGCAACCAAACCATTATGCTTCTAGGTGAGTCAGATCTGCCCACAATCTCCACATCAAAAACCCAACAAAATCAGCCCACTAGCAGCCCCACAGAGCCTGAATAACGAAGCTAATATAGACTAGTAATTGAAACTCCAGCGCTAGTACTTCTTCAGTTTGACTACAGCAAAGTCTTATGTCCAGTTGGTGATCTCACAGCCGTCATGCCGCGGCGGCGGGACCGAGTGCGTCACCAAGCAGGCCGCCTCCCCGCCTGCTACGTTATGACCTTCCTGCGGTTTCAGTGCAGCGGAGTGAATGCATTGCTGGCCAGACTGCTTACTGCTGGACACGCTCACAACATGATTCCAGCTAGCCGGCTGTGTGTGTACTTTGTTGCAGGAGCTATGGAATATATGGCGACCACGAACAAAATGTATTACAGCGCTAAACATGTGTACCAGTGATAGTATATCTGGGCTCAATCACCCGTAGCACATTTTTTGGGCACATTTACTGCCTTTCTGCTAACTCACGCATGGCGGTATTCCTGCCAGGGAAAGGTCGGCGGAAAGGCAGTTTGTAATATGGTCAGCAGTAAAAAGGCTGGCATCACCTCCATGGGCCACCTCTGCCTCTCCCGCCATGGTAGCAGGAATGTAGGCAACGGTGGCAGTCTTGAGGCAGTCTTCTTATTGTGTTACTAATCAGGCAGTCGGACCGCCAGGGATACGGGCAGTCGGACTGCTGAAAAGCAACAGCGGTTAACTGGAAACCTCCTGTTTTTGGTTTACTGACCTTGGATGTGCAACAGTACCACTGTAATCATCACCTCAGCCCTCTTTGGTTGCCCTGACCTGCACCCAACAATAGAACCATCAGACGGAAAGTATTATGTTTCACCGCATTGTTTTTTTTTCAGCCATCTTCCTCTCCAGTCTCAACTCTTGCTGACATTTCACTCCTACCCCTACAGCATCCTGTATCTTCATCCATGCACAGTTAGTTAACTCGTTCACACTCATTCCCTTTCACCCACTTGTCCCTGATCTCAGCTCTATCCTTATACTTCTTCCGTTACCCCTTTTTAGGTCGAGCCTAGTGCAACACGCATGCGCTGCCAAGGAAAGGGCCTCTTGGAATCACTCCAGACTTCCCAGAGACTTCTACGTGTGGGTCGGACTCCTCCCACACATTCCATTGGCCTTTGCGTGTGGTTTTGAATAATGGTAGAGCGCAAAGGCCAAAGATGGGTGCATGTCCCGCCTTTCCTCTAAATGTTTACTCCCATGGCCTTTGGGTCTCGGGAGCGAGCAGCGTATCGCAGGCTGGCAGCTGGTCCTGGATCAGGTTACTAATTTAACATAGTGCGGTTGCTTTCACTTTCGTAGCCACGTTTGTTTTGTGCTTGTTTAAATGACTTGCTGAATAAAATTTTTGGGAAGAAAAAAAACGGTGTTTAAGCCACCACAGAGGAGTCCCTTAGTAACTGCTTGCGAGTTTGTGGATTTTCCGATTGCAAAAAAACAAAATCAGGTTTTTTTTTCTCCAGGATTTATAGCAAAACCTTGTTACAGACCACAACGAACTAAAGAAGGTATCCTCACAAGGCAATAAAGTCCTGCGGGGTCTGGGCATCGCTGGAGTGTTTAAGTTCACAACCACCTTGTGCCTGTGAAAGCGATTTGAAGCCGGTTCATTAGGGACGCCTGACTCATTTCATCCTTTAATATCCACGGGAGACAAGCTGAGGAAACCTTTCACCTCAATGAAGGAAAGAAGAACAAGCCAAAAACTCACCAGCAAAACCTCTAAATCTCTATTAAGAGGGGGAAATGCGCGGCTGGCACTGAATGGGCAGTTGCCACTCCACACCCTGCCATGTGCAGCAATGCCCATTGATGCAGACTCTGGGGTGAGTCTGCGGTGGGCCTCAATAAATAAATATATTTGGAAAAGTAGGCAGGAAACTTTATTTTGAGAGGTTGTGTCATTTATCACACAATTTGGTTCCCGTGATGTTTCTTCTTGCTGTACTTTAACAGATATCTTGAGCAAGTCATGCCCTGGTAACTGAGGACTCAGCCCCCTTGTTCCTGCCCGCTTCCGCCCCCCTCCCCCGGAGACGTGTGCCTCTTGTTTCAGTTACCGTGGTTTATGAGAACTAGTTCTGTCGGTGATGCATTTGTAGGGACAGCCCTTGGATTTAATTGGTGTGCACGGTTTGGATGGCCCTTGGGGTGTTGCTCTCATGTTTCAGAGGTTCATGCCTAACTAAGTCCAGTTTCTGTGATTGGATACTGCAAGTCCCTAAAAGGCAGATAAAAAAACTGTGTGCGAGCTCCCGAGTGGACCTGGAAAACTGGAGTGCGCTGAATGTTGTTGCACAATTTAGGGAATCCCCCTATTGAGGTACAGCGGGAGCTTAATGTGAAAGGAGGATCTCGGAGAGTCTCAGAGTATGGTCGTGTGTGGACAGTCCTTGGGATGCACTGGGTGATGCGTGGAGGAGCAGTCAGTCAATTCGGAGCTGTGACGCCTTCATTTTGTGGGGAGCTCTCGCCGTTCAGTCAGTGCTGTCGAGCGTGTGCGTGTGGGTGGCGTTACTCATCCGGGTTGTCAGTATTTAGTGGGGGAAGATACTCCCTGGGTTCAGTGGCCTGTGTGTGTGTGAGGGGGTGCCACTCTTTCAGCTTCTGTCGCCTGTGTGGTAGGAGGTGTGTGCAGGGGCTGGTGGCAACGGATGCATGCGCTCTCCACCTGCCTCTGACATGCCCAGCAATGCCATGAATTGGCAATGGTACCCTCTTTGCACATACATTTGGACCCCGCCCCAAAACCAACTTCCCAACGTTAAACTTTCTGTAAGAGAACAAGGCACTGCCAGATTGTCCTCCATGCTAGCTACCTTGCTACATCATGGCGACTTTGGGGCAGTGTTTCATGTTTATTCCTTATCATTGCAGGGTGCAGCAAAGCCCTTTCTCCTTATGCGCTCTCAAAACACAGGCGGTGTTACCAACAATGAAAACACATTCAGCTGAGCGCCGTCATTTAAGCGTTTCCAGGTCTCTACACCTGCAACCCCCTCCCCCCAAGACTAGGGGTGGGCGGAATTTGCCTAGTGGCGCTACGCAAAGCTCTGCGAAACAGTAAGAAATCTCTGCGAACAAGCAGAAAATCTGCAAACACGTGGAATTGCTTGTTCGCAATGCTTTTTTCATGTTCACGATCGCTGTTTGCATGCTCGGGGGGAAATATCTCACGAACATGCATGTTGAGAACACGAACAAGCAAAGAATTCCGCAAAGCAGCAGAATGCATAATTTTGGGCAATTCCTCGTTCTCCGCGGAACGCAAAATTACCCAAATTCCGCAAATTCCGCGAGCGGAACGGAATTTGCCACCCAGGCCTACCCAAGACAATGAATTGGCCTCGCCTGCCCCTGCTCTCGGGACGGCCTAATGGGAGAGGATGTGGTCTGACGGCTAGATTGTTGACTTTTGTGCTGGAAACCAAGGTTCGAACCCCGTAGTCGCGTCCACATCCTGTGATTCTGGGCAGACCACTTAATCTGAATGTGTCCTTGTGTAATGTAACCGGTGCTCATGTAAAGTGCTCCAATACCTTCAGGTCGAAATTGCGCTATATAAATCTGTATTAAAAAATCAATTTAAAAAAAAGAAGCTTTTTTTATTTGTGATTCGAAATCCTGTCTGAAAGCTGCCTCGGCTAGCTGTGCAATCAAAAGGACTATATGAAGTGCTTGGGGAGGCATTTGCTTTCTCTTGATTTTGTTCTGTTGTAAATAACTTTTGCCACCTGCTCCGCACATAACTGATGGAAATATGTACACTCTTGCGTGTTAAATGGGTCAGTGTTACCTTTGAAAAAAAGTTATGTACACCTTTCGAGAAAGACTTACAAATTGTGGGGCCTTTCAGCATATAAAGAAGATGTTATTTGATATTACCTAGATGTAAAGTACTTGACCTATATTTACGTTATATGTGACAAGTGCTGCATTGTAGGGGTGCACTGTAAAAAGCAGTGTTGCATTGGCTGCTGTTAAATACTATGAACATATCAACTGTGTTTTTGTGGTAGTTTTTTGTAATTGTGTGAGGATGGCTGTGTAAAGACTGCATTCATACCTTGTTGTTATGTTATGTCTTCTTTTATAGTGCTCGAATCACCGTGAGGCATCTCAGCGCTTGCTTTGGGAACCCATCCTGGCTTTTCCCTGTGAGATAACCCGTACTGGGCATCCCACCACCGGGGGGCCGTAGTGGAGATTAAGCAAGCTAATGCCCAGAGTTGCAGAGTGTGAACCCGTGATTCGAGTAGGCACCAAAGTGAGAATTATCAAGTCCATGGACATTTGGGCTCAAGACCCAGCCGCGCCGGGAATTGAACCCCGGTCCCGGGTCTGACCTCTGCTTCAGGGTCTGCCTCCTCTAACCAGTGAGCCATACGTCTCCACCTTGATACTTGCAAGTTCTAAAGGGCTAAGCGTGGCTTATGTGGCTTCACGTTCTACTCAATAAGTTACGTTCTAAAGCTTCCCTTATTAACCAGGTGGAATACATGATCAATGTGTGGTAAAGCATTAAAATGTCTGGCGCACATTTACATTTAAACTACATTTGGTGAAGAAGGCACCACACCCTGGATAATGTGCTGCATGGCTAAACACTTATAAGGTCCCAAAGGCGAGACCTATTGGCTATGCCAATGCTGGTTACTTTCTTGCTTATTTTATTGTACATTGTCACCACCACAATCTATGCGACTGATGTATCTCGGTCTATGTAATGTTACAAAATATACGCTTCACTCGGTTCTATGTACTGATATCTTTGTGCAAAGCAAGCTCAATAAAAATGCATGCAAAATAGGTATAAAAAAAAAAAATAGAGTACTCCGATGATGGATGTGGCTTCGCTTGCAATAAGCACAACTGGGAAATTATGAAGCGAACGAGATGGAAAGGGCAGTGAGAAGGGATGTGCATGGAGCGATAAGGTCAAAGGTTATAGGGATGATAAAGAAGAGGAAGAGAAGGAAAAAAGGAGACAACTGGCAGTGAGGGGAGGTGAAGGAACATAAGAGAATATGTGAGCGAAGATGAGGGAGTAGCCAGGTGAATGAAAGAGGGTACATGGTAATCGGCTAACACAAATGCATCAATTACTTACCGGTCATTTAATTGCTCTGTGTTATTTGTCGCTTTAATCCATTACATGATGAGGCAGTCATGCCTCTCAGATACCACCAATCAGCTGCTTGTCTTTAAAACAAAAGCCTCTCCCCTTCTCCCCCTTACCTCCTCCTGTATGTACAAAGTCACCGAATATCAGTTTCCCTGGAGCAACACAGGGAGGGAGGGATGGAGGGAATAGATTAAAGTGAGAAAGGACTCCTAGTAATGCAATTACCGGTAAGTAATTGACGCATTACCTCACCATCTTCTCGCTTTACTCCATTACATAATGAGATCTACTGAAGCTAATAAAACCAGGACAGCTGAAATATGCATGCCTCGAATTTAATAGACAAGATGATTCTCCTGTGCTCACTCTATAGAGGAAAAGCCCTTTAATCCAAAAACATCATTACTGTTCCCCTTCCTGCAATATTTCATAATGTTTAGCAAAAGTAGAGGGGCTGGCTAGATCTCGTGTTCTGCATACCTCTGCTATGGAATCCCCCGGACCCTCTCGCAAAGAGGTCGACATTCCCCTGGTTGACCTACCCTGGACACCCTGAAAGGATGGACGCCCCATCTCTTGGTCCACAACACCGGACCAGCCTACCTGAACAGCAGACTCAGCTTCCACACCCCCACCCGCCAGCTCCGCTCCGCCAGCCTCGCCCTCGCCACTGTCCCCCGCATCCAACGAGCGACCTCCGGCGGCAGATCCTTCTACCTCGCCGCCAAGACCTGGAACATCCTCCCCACCCACCTACGGCAGACCCAGGACCTACTCGCCTTCAGAAGACTCCTCAAGACCTGGCTCTTCGAGCAGTAGCAGCACCCCTAGCGCCTTGAGAGCCTCACTGGTATGTAGCGCGCTCTACAAGTACTATGATTGATTGATTGATTGATTTGTCGGCTAAAACAGTCAAAGATGTGGTCCATATGCAAAGGGTTGTAGGTTTGGCTCCATTCTTGGCTGGACCAACACTAAAAAAGAGGGAGGATGAAAGCCTGAAACTTGATCCTCTCTCTAGATAAGCTAGAGGTGTCACTTTTATATGTAGCGAGAGCAGTCGTTTGTCCTCAGAGTTTTAAGGCAAAGGAAAAATATTGGGAGACTATCTCCTAATCCCTGTGAAAAGAAGAGTTAACTTTTGGGACCAAAGAAAGGCCTTAACGGAGAATGATCATGTCCTCAAAAACCCTACGCAATGTGCATTTATAAGACAATGAACCCAATTGCTTCGTCTCCTGATAGATGTAAGTTCCACAAAAAAAAAAGTTTTCAATGTCAACATTTTAATGTCTACTGACTCCAGTGGTCCAAAACCTGGATCTTTGAGGGCCTACTAAGCCACCAGCAAATCCGAACAGAATAGGTGAGTCTCAGACGAAGGTCATACTTTGTTAAATCCTCTAAATAGCTTCTGGAATAACCCATGGTTGTCCGACAGCTTATTTCAAGGACGTCTGAAAACTCTCAGGGCTACCCACTGGGGGTCTTATTGTGGAGACCTTCAGACTTAAACAAAACCCATCCTGAAGAAAAAGAGAATCTAAAACAGAATTGCCTCCTAAGCAAGAACAGCCCTAGACTCACACCCTTTACTGAATTTGGACCAGTGCCTCTTACAGGATATCAGGGTAGAAGCTCTCCTGGAAGAGTGTACCTTTGGGACGAAAGCCTCTGAAAAGCACGCCCTTTCATCCCTTTCCCCCCACCCTCCATGCTGTCAATCTGAGCTTCTCCAAGCACTCGCAATGGAAAGGAGGAAGGAGCAGAGGAGATGAGAATTGCAGAGGCAGATTCGCCAGAAAATCCGGACAGACAAATCACGTGGCCTCCAACTCTCTCCAATCAGATGACTTGTTTCTCTGGGATGGTAACCAATTGCCCTGTAATTGATGATGATGACAGTGGCGTAACGAAACTCGAGGGGGCCCCCCTGCAAAGTCCATGGAGTGCCTCCCATCTGGCTCACTCAGACCAGCATACATTGCTGAGGGGGCCACCTCGAGCTCACCGCCCCCCACACTGCAGGGTCTGCGGGGGTCTTTGTTACACCCCTGGATGATGATTCATCCAAGCTCCTCAACCCACTGTGCTTGCGTCTGTTGTTATTACAAAATGGAGACGGAGGAGGCAGCAAATCTTTGGTGAGATTCTGAAGGATTGGCCACTAGTGAGTTTACGGGGCTATTTCCAGAGACACCCGCAGCTGTATTGAAAGGTCCTGAGTTTATGTTTTCCAATGGTGAAGAATGTGCTTCAGAACCTTGTTGAGGTGAAATCTCACCCCAGGCACCAAGGAGATTATTGCCGCTATATCACCCTGCATTTGCCACCAATCCGCTGCTTTTAGCGAGGTGTGAGGAAGTATATGTGATATGTGAATCTGAATCTTCTGTATCTTCTTGCCTGGAAGAGTCACCAACCCCAGATCTGCCTGAAATCCCACCCTGATGAATAACTGACCCTGCAAGGGCTTTAGCTAAGATTTTTGAAGACTTATCAGAAAACTGGGCTCCCTCAGTACTGTGAGAACCCTTTCCGTGTGGGTCTTCATCAAGGATTGCATTGAAGAGTGGAACAGGCAGCCGTCTAAATATGGCTGGACAAAGATTCCCTTCTGACATGGCAGAGCCACTAAAGGAGCCGATACCTTGGTGAAGACCAGTGCAGCCAATTTCAGTCTGAATTGCAGAATTCTGAACTGAGAATGGGATCTCCCACAGAGGAACAAAGAAATTTTTTGATGATTCGCATGGATTGGAATGTGTAAAGCACATCCAGAGGTCTATTGTAGATAGAGTGTCTCCTCTGGATATCCTGGGTATAAACATTTACAATGTGATCATTCCTAAGCACTCTGGGGCATATTAACAAGATGTGCGTTAAAAAACCCACATCGCACATTTCACTATCGCTGGATTTTTTCGCTGTGTTAGCACGTTATTATCAACGCGCAACACATAGGCGATAGTAAATCCTGCGATAGCCGGCGATAGTGAACATTAACGTGTGAAAACAAGCATTGTTTTCACACGCTAATTTGTGCCTTGATAATATGGGGGGGTGAATTCAGCTTTATGATCCATACCCCCATGTTATCAATGCCTAACGCCTGGTCAGAGCAGGCGTTGGGAGACCTGCGATAAACGAGTTTATCGCAGGTCTTTTCCTCCCAACGCCTGCCTTAGTGATAGGGTGTTCCCACCTCCAACCACATTTTACATGTGGTTGGACGTGGGAACGTCCACTTTGCATGTCATTAGCGATGTTTCTCGCTGACATGCACAGGTGGCTTGAGGCGGGCGTTGCAATGCCCTTGTTAATAGGGCGCTGGAAGTATCGCCGCTTTCTCGGCGAATTGTGCCGAGAAAGGGGCGATACTACAGCTTGTTAATATGCCCCTCTGTTTTCACCCAGGGGATAGCTGTCTCTAGGTTTAACACTGGTCTGTGGTCTCCTGAATCCGTTTGTGCAAGGAAGGGAATCAGACAATAGCTCTCTTCGCCAGTAATACCTGCATCTACCCCGCTCCCTCTTGATAGTCATTTGGGGACCCGAGTAGAGATGATTCCTGATTCTTGTGGCCAAGAACCGAAGGTTATATGATAATATGATAACCTGTCATGATGACCCAATGGTCTGTTAAGTTTCTTTTCTAAATGACATAAAAGTCCATAATCCTCCCCCCATCCCCTGTGGGATGACAAGAGATCATTAATAGTCAGGACTTCGGCGTTGATTCCCTGCCTGATTGACTGATTCTTATACTTTAGAAGAGTTCTTCAGTGAAAACTTATTTTGCTGAGAGTTGTAGAATTTGTGGTCTTTCCTTGGTGCATCTCTATGAGCTCCACCCCGGAATGTAATGTAATGTAATGTATGTGTCTTGTAAAGCGCACTGCTGCCCTGAGGCGTCGTGGCGCTGTAGACCGCTGAGGAACCCGTCCTGGCTATCCCTGTGAGATGGTCCCTACTG
Source organism: Lissotriton vulgaris (assembly GCF_964263255.1). NCBI lineage: Eukaryota > Metazoa > Chordata > Amphibia > Caudata > Salamandridae > Lissotriton > Lissotriton vulgaris. Next base: position 1,843,100,515 of record NC_141694.1, read on the forward strand.
GGTATCTCCAAGTGGAAACCAGGCATCCCCGGCGAATGTGGGGGGCCGTTGTAGAGATGAGGCAAGCTAATGCCCAGAGTTGCCGAGTGTGATCACTGGTTAGAGTAGGCAACAAGGCGAGAATTATCGAGTCCGTTGACCCTAGTCCACGACCCTGCCGCGTCGGGAATTGAACCCTGGTCCCGGGCCGTTCTCTGCTTCCGGGTCTGCCGCCTCTAACCAGTGAGCCACACCACTCCTCAAATGTGAATGTGAAGGACATAGAAGGACCGCCTTTATAGGGCACGGTGTGGCCATTCTATTCAGGCGGAGGAGCGCCGCCCCCCTCTGCTTCCACCAGTACATACAACGCTAATAAAACGAGTTTTAAACCTGTTTCATTATCGTTTTATTTTAATCCCCCGGACCCGCCGCCAGGACTCTGATGAGTCTTGGGGGCAGGTCCTGGGGATGACACTGCTGGTAGGGGAATGGTGGGCACTCCCTTCATTTCGCATGATGTGTTTGTTTGGTCGTCTGTCTCAGGCCGGCCAAACCCCTCATGCGCAGTGAAGCTCTCTCCAGCCTCAGCTGCTCTGCTGGGGTTGGAGAGAGCAGGCTCTCAGTCTTGCTGGGAGCACAATTTGCAGGCGCTCAGGCCAATCCTGGAGCTGCTCTCATGCGAGAGCAGCTTCCGGGTTGCTGCAGGGCAGTCTAGGAGCCTGTGCCCAGCCCCAGAGCCAGAAACAGGAAGAGGCGATGCTCAGGAGACGGTGGCGTCAGCGTTAAGGTACGTTCATTTTTATGTATTTATTGTTTATTTTTGTACTCAAACCCTCCCCAGCGGGAAAAATCCTTTACAACGCAACTTTTACAATGCAGTACCTTTACAGCGCAGGTTTTTCAACGCAAGTCATTACAGCGACTTGCGCTGGGGGGCGCTCTAGGATAGGTAATAGTTTAATTTACTATCCAACACCTTTCCTACTATCCACGGGGACTGGAGTTGGAATAGTAAATTAAACTATTCACTATCCAGCACCCCCCAACGCAAGTCGTAACGACTTGCGTTGAAAAACCTGCGTTGTAAAGGCATGCGTGGCGAAAAGCATGCGTTGTAACAACGTACATCCCTCCCCAGCTACCTCGTCTGGCCCGCCCCGTCCCCGCCCCCAAACTTTGGCTTGGGCTCTTTAAAGGAATTCTTTATCAAGGAAGATTTCGCTGAAAATTCCGCTTTCCAGTTCCTCATCCACTACATTTTCTTCAAACCACTCTCTGCTTTCTTTTCTTCTGTAACCACGGCTAAACAGTATTCTGGATTTTCTGCTGTATGCCTGTCAACGGATGAATGCTGGTCACGAGTCCTAGCGATTTCCTTTTTGGGCTTGCTTTCTTTCTCTAAAGTTACATCTTCAATGTTTTAGAGACTGCCACCTCAATATACTCCTGCTCCTGGGAGATGGACGTAAACATCTGATTATCAGGCGAAGTAGATCAGGATTTCGTGCAACTGAGTCTCCCAGGCTGATCACTCTCCTCCTCCTCAGAATATGCAGAAGAGACATTCTCTCTCGTCACGCCTTCCTTTTTTCAAGAGGATACAACAAATGCTACCGTACGAGAAAAATAGAAGTTAGGTTGGGCTAAAAACCAACAACTTAAAAACAATGGTAAAGAAGTTTATTTTCCAATCAAAATAAAAGGCTTGGTAGAGTACCAGTTCCACCCATTAAGCCTTGTCTATTTCCCAATCAAAATATTTCCCAAAGCCATAAAATATACTTCCACTATGGAGGTCTCTCTAATCTTGAGGCCATCCTGCACTGTTACCAATTGGAGAGCACCACCGCTCTAGGGTCCATTCTTCACTTTGGATTAACTGCCGGTACAAGCACCAGGCCTCTCCCCTGAACCTGGGAGTGTCCAGAGCACTTCCCGGCTGCCCCACCCCATCACCCTTGCAGTAACTTAGACCGCCTCACTGCTGCAGTGTGAATGGTCTGAGACATTCCCTTAGCTCTCCAGAAGCCTACCGCCAGCTCTGTCATGCAGAGTCCTTCTCCCCTAAAAGAAAACATAGATACATTGCAGCTGCTGCCTTGCAGGCAGCTGATGGAAAATGTCTGTGAGACACAGGTAGAACAGGAGGAGTTGAGGGAGAGGGTTTTTTGTTTTAAAGATGAACAGCAGATCAGTGCTCTCTGAGAGGCTTGGCTGCCCCATCATGTAATGGATTAAAGCGAGAGGGTGATAAGGTAATGTGAAGACAAGCGAGTGCAGACATTTGAAGATGTGCTGGAGAACATTCGAGGGAAGGGCCAGGAGCTGGAGATGTGCAACCAAAGCATTGCAACTGTGTTAATGTGACTAGACAGCTCCAAGTCATTATGGGCAAGATGAGCAAGTCCAGGTCATACGGTTAGTAAAATAAAGAATTCTGGGCTTTGTAGTTTTAGATCACCGCAACTGATTTAACTGGATTAGAACTCGAATGTTTCTGAAATGTGGAGTGGTATTTAGAAGGACACCTAAACTGGAAGAGTGTCTCTGATGAGATAGCAGTCCCCAGGTGGTGGAGTCGTGACATTAATCCCAGAAACGTCCTACCATATAAGAGTTTTGCTGAATAAACACTTATCACATCATAAATAGGAGAAATAAAAAATAGGGATTAAAAGATTATTATTGTTATTATTATTTCGAGTTTTGTATAGCGCATAGTTACCATAGAGCATCCCAGCGCTCGTTCCAGAACAACAGAAAGGTAGCAGTCAAGCGTACTCAAAGGTATCAGTTAGGAAAGAGGTGTGTTTTAAGGAGTTTGCCGAATCGGAGAAGACAAGTCTCTGAACGCAGATTCAGGGGAGTGAATTCCAAAGAGTCGCTATATTCACTGAGAATCTTCTCCCTCCCGTACGTGCCTTTTTAACTTTAGGAGTTTTGAGCAGATGTTTCTGATCTGAGCGCAAGGCTCTATTAGCCTTATAGGGTACAACTAGATTCTTCAGGATAGGAGGACCCTTACCCTGCAGAATTTTATGCGCGAGGCAGAGGGACTTAAATTTGACCCTTTCGCGCACCGGAAGCCAATGCAGTGCCTTCAATGCAGGTTTGGCTGACCACAACATTGGGATGTTCTTAAGAAGCCGCGCTGCAGCGTTTTGAATCTGTTGGAGTTTGTTAAACGTTGCTTCAGGGGCACCCAGAAAGATAGCATTGCTATAATCCAATCTTGATACGATCAGCCCCTGAATGAGCAGCTTCCTAGACGGCGGTGGGAGGAGGGGCAGAACTTTCCGCGCTGAGCGGAGAAGACCGAAACAGACTCGCGTCTTTTTTTTTCGCCTGAGTCCTGAAGGAGAGGTCTTGTTCCAGCCAGACCCAGAGACTCTTAATCTCCTCCTTTGGACTCGGGAGTTCACCCAAACAGCTGGGCCAGATAGTCGAAGGGAGTGAGGAACCTTTTGCCCTAGAAGCATTATTTCGGTCTTTGAACCGTTCAGCTTCAGTGCTGATTCACACATCCAGGTGTAGACTTTGGACATGCAAGAATACAGCGTGTCTGGACTTTCGGCAAGCTGGGATAAAGCGACCACCAGCTGAGTATCATCAGCGTAGCTCACGATTTTGATACCAAATGGGGCGATCACATCCTCCAAGTGGGCCATATACACATTGAACAATGTGGGGCTTAAGGAAGAGCCTTGTGGCACACCACAGTGGAGGGGGATTGACGCTGATCGTGCGCTACCTTCCCACACCTGGTAAGTCCGGTCGCTAAGGAATGACTTAAGCCATATCAATGCCGTTCCAGTCACCCCTACATCTGACAGCCGTTGAGTTAACATTTGATGATTAACAGTGTCGCAAGCCGCACTGAGATCCAGGAGGATCACTGCCACTGATCCTCCCGAATCCAAAATGCTTCTGGCTTCCTCAACGACTGCCAGTAGGGCGGTATCAGTGCCCTGTCCCGGCCGAAAGCCTGTTTGCGAATTTCTCAGCAAACCATTGGACTCAAGAAAGTGTGATAGAAGTAGTATCACCAATCTATTGCTGAGTCCAGGAAGCAGAGAAATAGGCCTGTAATTCGCTAGGTCTAGAGGGTCTAGATTGGGCTTTTTCAAGAGAGCTTTCACAACTGCTCCCTTCCAGCTCAATGGAACCAGACCACATGCCAAAGATGCATTGATTACGTCGGTCACAGGGTTAGCAATAATGGATCCTACCTGTTTCAAAATCCTCATAGGGACTGGATCACTAGGAGAGCCGCTCTTAATAGTGACCAGTACTTTAAGGACCTCGTCCACAGATACTGGTCCGAAGGTTTCCAAATGGACGGGGGCTCCAGCTAACTCACTGCTAGCCTCTACTCTCTGGTTCATCTGGGGCAGGGCACCTAAAATGGTCACTATTTTGGTATGGAAATAGTTCGCTAAGTCCTTGCATTTATCTTCTAGGTTATCATAGGCTGGAGAGGGCTCGGGAACCCTCAATAGTTCCTTAACCACTAGGAAGGTTTCTCTAGAGGAGTTCGAGGAGTTTTTAATTCTTTCATCAAAGAATTGTGCTTTAGTACAATGAAGAGCAAGTTTATAGGCCCTTATCGCAGAGCGGTATTCAATTCTATTAGATTCATCCCAGTCTTTCCTCCAGACGCGTTCGAGCTTCTTACAGCCCTTTCTAAGGGTTCTTAGCTCGGGCGTATACCAAGGAGCAGAGCCCATTCTCTTCTCCCTTTTTGCAACTGTTCTTTTAGTGAGGATAGAATCAAATGAGCTGGTCAACCAAATATTGAGGTTCGCATCTGCCAGTACTGGGTCCAGAGCAGGGGTGGGGCGCGAACATTCAAGTTTAGAAATCCAATACTCGACCGACAGCCTGGACCAGGCTCTTTCCAAGGTGTAAACACTAGGGAAGAATGTAGTCATGGCTTCAATTTGCCAAGTAAAAGGAATCAAGAAGTGGTCTGACCACGGGAGTGGAAAAGGAGACATGGCTCTCAAAAGAGACACGTTAGAAAAGATCGGGTCAAGCAGATGGCCCTAATTGTGAGTTGCTCCCGAGTTAATCAGGCCTACCTCATAAGCCTTAAGATCACATTGTAGGTCTGCCGCCAACACATCCGCCGGGTCATTAAAATGAAGGTTAAATTCTCCCAGCATCATAAAATTGGTAGTAGTGGAAGCCAAGACCGTGACGGTTTCCATCAAGGAGCTGACAAAATTTCCGATGCATCCTGGTGGGCGATACACCAGTAGACCTGCCACTGATACCGTAGGTGAAATCTGGAAAGAGAACTTACAGCTCTCGCAATCTAAGACTCCGCTATTCTGTGCCCTACACACAAAGGAATCCCTATATAGTATGGCAATACCACCTCCCCGACCTACTGGCCTATTCTGGGAGTAAATTAAGAAGCCTGGAGGGAGGGCCCGTACAATGTCCACCCCTGAGCATGATGTGAGCCACGTTTCCGTTAAAAACAGGATATCTAAGTTATGGTCCTGTATAAGAAAATTAATTTCTAAGGAGTGCCTCGGGAGGGATCTGCAGTTCAACAAGGCCATTTACAGGGAATTCTTCACCATAGATTGCTGGGACGGGCAGCACACCTTGCAATCAGAGAAAGGTTTTGCTCCTCTGTGCATGTAGTTGCAGGTAGGTATTTTAGGGGGGAGTAATGATATAAGATCCTCGCGGGTATAAGTAATATTGGGCCCTGAAAGATTTAGCATGGGTTCTAGCCCTGAGCCCGCCTGGGCCCGGGCGGGCACAGACGGGCTGGACTCTGGCGTGACTCCGGCGAGAATCCGGCGAGCCCGCTGCGCGTGACCGCTGCGCGTTAGCATGAGCGTATTAAATAAAGGTCTAGCGTCCTTATGACGACTAGGCCGTCAGCCAAGATGGCGCCTCCAGGTGTCCTTCACTCCCCCAAGATGTCCGCCGAAGTGGAGATGCTCGGCAAGGGACCCGCAGAAAAAGCGGTGAGTTTCCAATTATAGTGCAGGTAAGTGGGCCAAGTATTAAAACCAGGGGAGAAGGCAAAATAAACACTATAATAAATACCAAAACGGGATTTAAAAAAAAGATCCAAACCTGAATTTGCACCATGGTTTAATTGCTGGTTCTTCTTACATGCCTCATCCCTGTGGCTGGTGATAATAACATGGGGCCCGATTCACAAAAGAAATCTTAGACGAAATCCTAACTTTACGACTTTCGGTATTCACAAAAGGCATTTAAGAGTAGTCAGGTTAGGATTTTGACTTAAGTTTGTCTTAAGTTTTGGTCGTAAAACAAAATCCGAACTTAAGTTAAACTTAAGTTAGGATTTTGTCTTAAAACCAAAATTTAAGACAAAACCCTAACTTTACTAGTCTTAAATGCCTTTTATGAATACCGAAAGTCGTAAAGTTAGGATTTTGTCTCAGATTTCTTTTCGAATCGGGCCTACAGTGAGGCTGTCACGAGCCTGTCCCTCAAACCTTGTCCTTAAAATACAGGCATCGGCCTTGAGTTACTGTGAGCGGCAGCCTTTCATCTGCGCTCTGCTCTCACGGGATCAGCGTTTATCATTTCAGTTAAATTTTCGTCCAGTGGGAGCTCCAGTCCTTCCCTCCTTCAAATGACTGATGGAGAGGAAGAAGAGGGACCCCTCCTGATTCTCCTTATCTGTTTTTGGTAGCTCTCTGCCTCCTTTCTCTTGTGGGGCTCAGGGATAGCTTGTCGATGTACCGTTTACTTCTTTCAACAAACAAACAAACAAACTGTGCACGTGGGCCCTTCTGATAGCAAGCTAATATACCTCTGTAAGTTTACACCTTTATCTAAGCTCACTCAAATACAGGGAAGCAGGTTAACAGCAACTGGCCCATTTCAAACGATAACATTCCACAGATCACACTGTGATGTAACCATTCCATACTGTACATTCCAACTGAGACCCCACACATCTTCCCCATTATACAAAATTCACATATGAACACGTAAAACAAATAACACATATGCAAATTATAATAAACACAAAGAAAAGAATATTAATAACCACTAATTATAAGTAAGCAAGGAGAATATACACCAAGATTCCTTTTAACATATAATCCTGCAGCTTAACAGGCATAGTTTATTCCCTTGAGTATCTGGAAGAGGTGTGGCGCAGCGGCCAGGGTGACTGACGCTGGACACTGGAGATCACAGTTCGATCCCCGGTTCCGGCTGTAGGGGTTTGCTCAGCACCATGTGACTCTGGGCAATAGCTCGCTTAATCTTCCCGATGGCCCCCAGTGTCTTGACACCTTCGGGTAATTGTTCGCGCTTTACAAATACTAGACATTTACATGATAACATCTTCCCGAAAATCGTCTGTTTTAACACTCTGAACAACATATTTTCTCTTTGTTCCAACAATTACCTTCGTTAGGCTCTTCTTATCCTCTTGAGGCTAGAAAGTGACTCCTTCCTTTACCAGAACTAACTTTCTTGACCTGGACTGCGTCACCTTCCTTCACCATCAACTTTCTAGATGCACTCGACACAAGCGTGTCTTGAGCAGCCTACCTCCTTTCACTCGCACCGTCCAAAGTCTCTTTAGATCTTGACCTGGACCACGTCACCTTCCTTCACCATCGTCTTTCTAAATACACTCGACTCAAGCGTGTCTTGAGCAGCCTTCCGCCTTTCACTCGCACGTCCAAGGTCCATTTGGATCTTGACCTGGACCACGTCACCTTCCTTCACCATCAACTTTCTAGATTCACTCCACTCAAACTTGTCTTGAGCAGCCTTCCTACTTTCACTCGCACCGTCCAAGGTCTCTTTAGATCTTGACCTGGACCACGACACCTTCCTTCACCATCAACTTTCTAGATGCACTCGACACAAGCGTGTCTTGAGCAGCCTTCCTCCTTTCACTCACACATGCAAGGTCCATTTTGATCTTGACCTGGACCACGTCACCTTCCTTCACCATCAACTTTCTAGATTCACTCCACTCAAACTTGTCTTGAGGAGCCTTCCTACTTTCACTCGCACCGTCCAAGGTCTCTTTAGATCTTGACCTGGACCACGCCACCTTCCTTCACCATCAACTTTCTAGATGCACTCGACACAAGCGTGTCTTGAGCAGCCTTCCTCCTTTCACTCACACATCCAAGGTCCATTTTGATCTTGACCTGGACTGCGTCACCTTCCTTCACCATCAACTTTCTAGATTCACTCCACTCAAACTTGTCTTGAGCAGCCTTCCTACTTTCACTCGCACCGTCCAAGGTCTCTTTAGATCTTGACCTGGACCACGTCACCTTCCTTCACCATCAACTTTCTAGATGCACTCGACACAAGCGTGTCTTGAGCAGCCTTCCTCCTTTCACTCACACATCCAAGGTCCATTTTGATCTTGACCTGGACCACGTCACCTTCCTTCACCATCAACTTTCTAGATGCACTAGACACAAGCGTGTCTTGAGCAGCCTTCCTCCTTTCACTCACACCATCCAAGGTCTCCTTAGAAGGCATCTCCTTTGTGCATCCAGATGCGGTTCAGTATTGACCCCGGAACGCTTCCTTTCTACGCACGTGGGTTCAGATCCCATCCTCGTCGCCAGAGAAAGGACGCTTATGCACTTCTGTTAGTTTACTCCTTTATTTAGGCTCCTTCAAAAACGACCAGCAGGGAAGCAGGTTAACAATTGCTCATTTCCAACCATAACATTCTGCAGCCCTATGTGAACATTCCATACTGAACATTCCAACTAAGACCCAACACATTCTACCCCTGCTCAGAAGGGTACTATGCCTTTTATGTATGTGCTAAAATTTGGAAACACTAAAGAGTGAGATTTTGAAAATAAATATCCACAGGTTATTTATTGTTCCCTATTGACTTCCTTTTAAGTAGGGAATTTTAGGAATTAAAGTTATTTTCTTTTTAAAAAATTGGAGGGGGGCGTGGCCAAGATGGCGACTGCAGCGGACCTGTGTTAAGGAGGCTCCCGACCCCGGCCCCGGTAAATGCCCGATCAGCACCACTAGACCCCCCTCCAGCGCCTCCAGTTGGGGGCCCCTGGCGCAGAAACCACAGCGTGACCCCTGAAGGGGCTGGTGGAGCCGCGGAGGCCCTTGCGGCAGGAGTTCCGGTCGCCGGGGAGCGGCTGCGGCCCGCTGGCTGTGAGCCCCAGGGTTGCAGCGTGAGGGAGCTGGACGGTGTAGCCGGAGCCGCAGCAAAGGAGCGCTGGGCGGCGGCCCGGTTCTTGGGGCCCCTCGGCGGACGACGATGCAACAGTCACCGAGGTGAGAGTCACCCTGGGGCGGTGGTCACGCGCACCCGGGGAACGCGGAAATCGAGGTCCCGGCTCGGGGGCCTACTCCCGGTGCGGCGGAGAGCAAGTGGCGTGGCCTCAGCCCCAGAGCCGCGGGGGGCTGACACCCGGGGGCCCCCCGGGGTACGTGGTGTAGAGGAGGAAGGCGGAGCACGCCGATCGAGCAACGGAGGCTGGCACAGCCGTTTTGAGACCCGGCGGGCACAGTGAAACTTGAGGCCGGGGTCTAGAGGCCTGAGGCAGAGAGGGGGCCTAACGAAGCCGGGAGACTGTGTAGGCCTAGCGCAAGTCAGGACCGAGGTGAGGAGGCCGAGGGCGGCACACAGTGTGGGGTGGCTGAAGTGGTGGGGCCTGCCTTCGCGCAGCGTGGGAACGCCGCTGCGGCCCCGAACTTGCCTGGCAGATTGGGGGAACCTCGGAACACACCCCTGCAGTGGCAAAGAGAGATCGGTGCCGGCGGCCGGCCTGCCCTTAGAGAGTGACTTGCCCCCGAGCTCAAGCTGGAGGAGACCCCTCTTCGAGGCCCTGCTTGGTGGACGGGAGGCAGCAGCTGCGAGAGGGGCCCTCAGGACACGAGGCGCTTGGAGTGTTACACGGGTGAGCCCCCCAAGGTCCCAGCAGTGGATAGACTGAGCCTGGACTGCAAGGGACCTTCCTAAGTCTGGGATATTGGCGAACGCCACCGGGTAGACGGACTGCCCCCCACCGATAGGCACCATTGCACGGGTGGCTCAGGAGTGACCAGTGGGCCGGGGAGTTGGAGGTGGTGACGGAGAGGGGCATCCTCGAGCCACAGAGGGAGGCCCCGAACGGCACTTACCCAGCAGGCCCCCGCCATGTCCGGGGAATCACGCAAGGGTGGACGCACCATCACAGACATGCTAACGAAAGGAGCACCGAAAGGCTCCAAAAGCCCCTCGGGTCCGGCGGCAGGTGCGGACTCTGGGAAGCGAGAGGAGGAGGCGGCCCCGATCACCAAGGGATTCCTGGAATCCCTGTTCAACTCTTTACGGGAAGATTTCCAGACCCTAAAACAAGAGATGGCGGGCAAATACCGGGAACTTCGACGCAACGTCGATGGAATGGGAGACAGGGTAGCAGCGGTCGAGGAGGCTGATCACACACGGAGCGAGGAAGTAGAGCAACTGCAGCAGGAGGTGCTGCGTCTGCAGGAGCAGCAGTTGGACCTACAGGCCCATGCGGAGGATTTGGAGAATCGCTCCCGGAGGAATAACATCCGCGTCCGAGGTGTACCATCCAAGGCAGAGGGAGGTGACATCACCCTGTTCCTGCAGGGCCTGTTTCGGGACATTTTAGGAGAAGGAGAGGATTTTGTGATACGCATTGATAGGGCGCACAGAGTGGGATTGGCGAGATGGGCGTCCGCCCTTCCGCCGGACATTTTGGCCTTCCTTCCACATTTCCCATTGAAAGAGAGGATCATGCAGGAAGCGCGCAGAAAGCAATCTGTACGCTACCGGGACCATCAAATTGCACTATACCAAGACCTTTCTGCTATTACTTTACAAAAAAGGAGGGCGTTCAGGGTGGTCACCTCGCACCTACACAAGAAGGGGGTCCCTTACTCCTGAGGTCACCCCTTCCGCCTGGTTTTCAAATGGAACGGTGCACTTCACCAGTTCCGTTCATTGACGGACGCATGCGCTCTGCTGGGGATAGAATCGGAGTAGTCCTCGGGGGCCGGGACAGATGCGGCCAACCCCTCACAGGAGAGACCCCCCCGTCCCTCGGGGAAGAGTTGGCAGACAGTGCGACGTCGGCGAGCACCCAGGTCGGCCCGTAGGCCGGACCCCGAGACGGTGGCACAGGAGAAAGCGGCAGCTATCGAAGAGGTGTCCAAGGACACGGCAACAACTGAATGAGTCCTCTCCTCATGATTAGTGGATGGGGGGGGGTTCTTCCAATAGCACTGTAATCGAGTGGGCTTGAGTGGGGCCGGGTAGGGGGCCGCTGGGGTAGCCAGTGCTACGTTTCCTGTCACCACTTCAATCCAGGGCCCTGAACAAGGACACACCAGGCCCAGGACTCTTTTGACTGTGTGGGGTTTAATGGGGGAGTTTGTGGTTGGGGTTAGGGTGGGCACCGGGGAGGGGAGGGGTGTTGACACGTGGAAGGGGAGTGATGCCAGTGCGGGGTGCATGACAGGGTGGGGGGAGGGGTTCCAAGTTCCGGTAAGAATGGATGACACTGGACATGCTGAGATGCCGATGCCACAGGGGAAGCAGCTTGGGGGTTTGAAGGTTCCCTTTGATGGCGACTAAGTTGGGCCTCCTCACTTTAAATGTCAGGGGTTTGAACAACCCAGTGAAGCGCAGGGCGGTCCTGTCCCTCCTTGAAAACTCACAGGCTGATATCTGCCTTTTACAGGAGACACACCTACTGCCCAAAGACTGTCATAGAATGAAATCGCGTCATTTCCCGACCCAGTTTTTCTCCTCAGCCTCCACAAAGACCGCAGGAGTTGCGATACTGGTGTCACACCGCTTCAGAGGCAAGGTCTTGCAGAAAAGAGCTGAGATAAAGGGGAGGCTACTGTCCTACAGTTTCTCCATGGGGGAGGTCACCTTCACAGCCAGTTCGGTGTATGCACCTAATGAGGGACAAGAAAAGTTTTTACATCAGATTCTTGACGAGACAGCGGCATCCCCTGATAGACATATGGTGGTGGGAGGGGATCTTAATCTGGTCTTTGACAACCTACAGGACAGGTCGGGGCAGCGCTACACGCAAACAGGCACTCTGTCAGAAGGGGGGCATTGCAGAATGAGAGAGTTGGGGCTGATTGACCTTTGGCGGCACTTTCATCCTGGCACCAGGGATTACACATACTATTCCAATGCCCATAACACATATGCTCTGTTGGACTATCTACTAACATCCACCTCACTCACAGCGCTGGCTTCCCAGGCTGACATTGGAGCAATGGCACTGTCAGACCACGCGCCGCTCACGGCTGCATTCTCTTTCCCGCCCCTAGCCCGCGCCCGCGCTGCTGGAGATTGCGCGACACCCTACTGCATAGGAAAGAGGTAATAGCTAAAATCAAAGGGGTCATTTCGGAATACATGACACACAATCAACCCTCTGACACCTCACGGGCCACACACTGGGCGGCGCTTAAAGCGGTGTTACGAGGGGAGTTCATAGCTATATCGGCGGCGGAGAACGAGGAATGGGTGCGAAAACGGGAGGAGCTGTCGGCGACTACGCGCGAGCTGGTAAGAATCCACCAACGAACGGGGGCGCCGAGAATCTGGAGGCAGCTTCGACTGGCGCGTCAACAGTTGGTGGCGCTTGACCAAGATCGCGCCGAGTACGCAGCTTTGAGGGTCCGCCACATGTACTATACAGGTGGGGACCGTTGCGGGAGATTGCTGGGAAGGGCACTTAGAGAGCGGGTTCAGCGACACACGGTGCAAGAACTGACTACTCAGGTGGGCACTCGAGTCAGAGAGGATAGAGACATAGCTAATACCTTTAGCGACTTTTACTCAGCGTTATATGCAGGAGCGGGTTTGGACCCAGCGGATGGTGAAGCATTTTTGCGGGATACAGCGTTGCCTTCTATCTCACCGGAACAGGCAGAGACGCTGGAGAGGGCGATACGACCGGAGGAGGTGATCTCAGCGATTTCACGACTTAAACTAGCTAAGGCTCCGGGCCCGGTTGGCTATACCGCCATCTTTTACAAAACGTTCTGCGTCCAGCTAGCCCCGTTGCTCACCTCTCTTTTTAACTCATTTGCAGAGGCTGGGGCCATCCCGAGGGATCTGATGGAGGCCAGTGAGGCCACCATCTCGGTCATCCCCAAGCCTGGGAAGGACCGTACGCAGTGCAGAGCTTATAGGCCCATTTCCCTCCTCAACGTAGACCTCAAGCTATACACCGATTTACAAAAGGGGGTGGTGATGAACAGAGTGTCTGAATTGAGCAGACCACTCTTACCCAGTCCAAAGATCAGGGCTTGATCCATCACCGTTATTTATCTCACTGCCCCATCCCAGCTCAGAACCTGGCTATATGCAAATTAGTCTGTCCCTGGCCCAGTGCATCATGGGAACAGGGCAGACTAAACTACCAAGCCAATTCTTTACCAGAAAGGAGACAAGCTACCGGGGACCGGTTTCTGGCATTTCAGCCTCTTCGGCCCGGCTTGCTTGAATCCTGATGGAGCAGTGAGAAAGGGACTCATGTCTGAGTATACCCTGCCACACCTATAGTGGCCAAAATCGATTTACAAAAGGGGGTGGTGATGAACAGAGTGTCTGAATTGAGCAGACCACTCTTACCCAGTCCAAAGATCAGGGCTTGATCCATCACCGTTATTTATCTCACTGCCCCATCCCAGCTCAGAACCTGGCTATATGCAAATTAGTCTGTCCCTGGCCCAGTGCATCATGGGAACAGGGCAGACTAAACTACCAAGCCAATTCTTTACCAGAAAGGAGACAAGCTACCGGGGACCGGTTTCTGGCATTTCAGCCTCTTCGGCCCGGCTTGCTTGAATCCTGATGGAGCAGTGAGAAAGGGACTCATGTCTGAGTATACCCTGCCACACCTATAGTGGCCAAAATCGATTTACAAAAGGGGGTGGTGATGAACAGAGTGTCTGAATTGAGCAGACCACTCTTACCCAGTCCAAAGATCAGGGCTTGATCCATCACCGTTATTTATCTCACTGCCCCATCCCAGCTCAGAACCTGGCTATATGCAAATTAGTCTGTCCCTGGCCCAGTGCATCATGGGAACAGGGCAGACTAAACTACCAAGCCAATTCTTTACCAGAAAGGAGACAAGCTACCGGGGACCGGTTTCTGGCATTTCAGCCTCTTCGGCCCGGCTTGCTTGAATCCTGATGGAGCAGTGAGAAAGGGACTCATGTCTGAGTATACCCTGCCACACCTATAGTGGCCAAAATCGATTTACAAAAGGGGGTGGTGATGAACAGAGTGTCTGAATTGAGCAGACCACTCTTACCCAGTCCAAAGATCAGGGCTTGATCCATCACCGTTATTTATCTCACTGCCCCATCCCAGCTCAGAACCTGGCTATATGCAAATTAGTCTGTCCCTGGCCCAGTGCATCATGGGAACAGGGCAGACTAAACTACCAAGCCAATTCTTTACCAGAAAGGAGACAAGATACCGGGGACCGGTTTCTGGCATTTCAGCCTCTTCGGCCCGGCTTGCTTGAATCCTGATGGAGCAGTGAGAAAGGGACTCATGTCTGAGTATACCCTGCCACACCTATAGTGGCCAAAATCGATTTACAAAAGGGGGTGGTGATGAACAGAGTGTCTGAATTGAGCAGACCACTCTTACCCAGTCCAAAGATCAGGGCTTGATCCATCACCGTTATTTATCTCACTGCCCCATCCCAGCTCAGAACCTGGCTATATGCAAATTAGTCTGTCCCTGGCCCAGTGCACCATGGGAACAGGGCAGACTAAACTACCAAGCCAATTCTTTACCAGAAAGGAGACAAGCTACCGGGGACCGGTTTCTGGCATTTCAGCCTCTTCGGCCCGGCTTGCTTGAATCCTGATGGAGCAGTGAGAAAGGGACTCATGTCTGAGTATACCCTGCCACACCTATAGTGGCCAAAATCGATTTACAAAAGGGGGTGGTGATGAACAGAGTGTCTGAATTGAGCAGACCACTCTTACCCAGTCCAAAGATCAGGGCTTGATCCATCACCGTTATTTATCTCACTGCCCCATCCCAGCTCAGAACCTGGCTATATGCAAATTAGTCTGTCCCTGGCCCAGTGCATCATGGGAACAGGGCAGACTAAACTACCAAGCCAATTCTTTACCAGAAAGGAGACAAGCTACCGGGGACCGGTTTCTGGCATTTCAGCCTCTTCGGCCCGGCTTGCTTGAATCCTGATGGAGCAGTGAGAAAGGGACTCATGTCTGAGTATACCCTGCCACACCTATAGTGGCCAAAATCGATTTACAAAAGGGGGTGGTGATGAACAGAGTGTCTGAATTGAGCAGACCACTCTTACCCAGTCCAAAGATCAGGGCTTGATCCATCACCGTTATTTATCTCACTGCCCCATCCCAGCTCAGAACCTGGCTATATGCAAATTAGTCTGTCCCTGGCCCAGTGCATCATGGGAACAGGGCAGACTAAACTACCAAGCCAATTCTTTACCAGAAAGGAGACAAGCTACCGGGGACCGGCATCAGGATTCAAGCAAACCGGGCCGAAGACGGCTGTAATGCCAGAAACCGGTCCCCGGGAGCTTGTTTCCTTCCTAGTGTAAGAATTGGCTTCTGTAGTTTGGTTTGTCCTGTTCCAATCATGCACTGGGACAGGAACAGACTAATTTGCATACAGCCAGGTTCTGAAACTGGGATGGTGCAGTGAGCTAAAAAACGGTGTTGGATCTAGCCCTGATCTTTTGACTGGGTGAGAGCTTTCTGCTTAATTCAGAGACTCTGTCCCTCACCACCCCTTTTTGTAAATATTTTTGTCCACCCTAAGCGTGGAAGGGTATTCTCAGATGTGAGACCCTTGCTCATTGCACCATCAGGATTCAAGCAAACCGGGCCGAAGACGGCTGTAATGCCAGAAACCGGTCCCCGGGAGCTTGTTTCCTTCCCAGTGTAAGAATTGGCTTCTGTAGTTTGGTTTGTCCTGTTCCCATCATGCACTGGGACAGGAACAGACTAATTTGCATACAGCCAGGTTCTGAAACTGGGATGGTGCAGTGAGCTAAAAAACGGTGTTGGATCTAGCCCTGATCTTTTGACTGGGTGAGAGCTTTCTGCTTAATTCAGAGACTCTGTCCCTCACCACCCCTTTTTGTAAATATTTTTGTCCACCCTAAGCGTGGAAGGGTATTCTCAGATGTGAGACCCTTGCTCATTGCACCATCAGGATTCAAGCAAACCGGGCCGAAGACGGCTGTAATGCCAGAAACCGGTCCCCGGGAGCTTGTTTCCTTCCCAGTGTAAGAATTGGCTTCTGTAGTTTGGTTTGTCCTGTTCCCATCATGCACTGGGACAGGAACAGACTAATTTGCATACAGCCAGGTTCTGAAACTGTGATGGTGCAGTGAGCTAAAAAACGGTGTTGGATCTAGCCCTGATCTTTTGACTGGGTGAGAGCTTTCTGCTTAATTCAGAGACTCTGTCCCTCACCACCCCTTTTTGTAAATATCAAGCTATACACCAGCATACTCGCCGCTCGGCTAGCACCCCTGATGCAGGAACTGGTGGATTCGGATCAGACAGGGTTTATCCCGGAAAGACAGACAGCCGACAATACAAAGAGAGCATTACAGCTGATCGAGCGGGCCACAAGACTGCCTGGTGAGTACATGTTGCTAGCAACCGACGCCATAAAGGCGTTCGACCGGGTTCACTGGCCATATTTGGAACAGGTGTGACTAGGGCCGGATTGGGGACCAAATTCCGTACGTGGGTGCTGAATTGTTACACTTTTCCCACGGAGACTGTCCGTGTCAATGGTTGTTCATCGGC
The DNA here is from genome assembly GCF_964263255.1 of Lissotriton vulgaris. Lineage (NCBI taxonomy): Eukaryota > Metazoa > Chordata > Amphibia > Caudata > Salamandridae > Lissotriton > Lissotriton vulgaris. The sequence continues at coordinate 1,843,117,330 of NC_141694.1, forward strand.
CCGGTTCCCTATCGAGCGCGGGACCCGACAGGGATGCCCGCTCTCCCCCTATTATTTGCGCTATATATGGAACCTCTCGCACAAGCGCTAAGGACATACCGCAGAGTTCGGGGGCTGAAATTTGGAGTGTACATCCACACAGTCAGCTTATATGCTGATGATGAAGCCACCCTGAGGGACTCCTTGCCGGCCAGTATAGAGATTATGGACACATTTGCAAGGGCCTCGGGCTTCAAAGTAAATGTGACGAAATCGTTGGCCTTGGATCTCTCGCTAGAGCCTCAGACTTGTGCCTGGCTGGAAGAGCGCTTCCCCTTCCACTGGTCCTCGGAGGCAGTCCCCTATCTGGGGATTCAACTGGCGAACTCTTTACGGGACACAGTGCGTATTAACTATGCCACCCTCCGCCGTACAATCCGGGCGGAGTTGGGACGCTGGCGACACCTGCCTCTCTCTTGGTTGGGTCGGGTGGCGGCGGTGAAGATGACCATCTTACCTCAGATTCTGTATATCATTCGGACTATTCCGCTGCAGCCACCGGAGGGTTGGATCGCCAAACTCAATCAGAACTCGCGCAATTCATCTGGAACGGGAAGCGTCCGAGGATGAAACTGCTGTTAGCGATGCTCCCCCCAGAGAAAGGGGGCCTGGGACTACCCGATCTGGCTCTATATTTCCAAGCGACGCAACTCCGCACTTTGGTGAAGTGGAGTAAGTGGGAGTCAGAACGACATTGGCTTTTTCAAGGTCAGGCGATAGCCGGGCGGCCCCTGCAGGAAGTCCCCTTTCTCTGTAAACAGCACAGACCACCTAATCTATATGCCTCTTTCATCACCAGAGCTCCTCTGGAGGTATGGGACCAGACCAGTACTCGACATGGTCTGACGACATTCCCGTCACCCCTGTCGCCGCTGTTGGAAAATCCAGATTTTGGGCCTGGCTGTGATGTGCGGGCGTCCGCTCTGTGGCGTCCAGCGGGCTGTCGAGTGCTATCTCACTTGTACTCTGACGGAGGGGTGGCTCCCTTTGAGCACCTATGTCAAGAGTATGACATTCCGGAATCGGAGCGCATCCGCTATCTACAGGTGCATCATTGGGCGCGCGACCCCCAGGTGCGGGAGGGAGCGGACCGGAAGCTCACTCAAAATGAGTACTGGCTGCTTTCCCGTAAGACGGACAAGTGACTTATATCAGACCTCTACCGATTACTTCTGGAGAGGTACTCGCGGGTTCACAATGCGGGAAGGGCACGCTGGGAGAGAGAGCTGGGAAGAGACCTGAGTAATAAAGAATGGGAGGACATCTGCTACCGAGCACGACACTCTGCTTACCACATGGGCCTGACATCCACTTTTACCAAGCTGGTGGCGTATTGGTATTACATGCCTGAGCGACTGCATGAGATGGATCCCTCCCGCGCTGCGACCTGCTGGAGAGGCTGCGTAGAGACAGGCACACTAACACACCTGTTATGGGACTGCATGCATGTTCAGGGATACTGGAAGGTAGTTCTGGATGAGATAGATGCGCATTTTGACACAGAGATCCGGAGATTCCCGGCCTATGTCCTTTTGGGACTTCCCCATGCCATCACTTTTTCCCTTAAAGCTAGAAGAGGGAGGCTGATCGCAATAGCACTGGGCTCTGCCGTGCAGACTATTCTGGCCCTATGGCGCACGACACAAGTACCCACCTTGCAGGGCTGGCTGGGCAGGCTCTGGTCAGTCTTGGGAATGGAAACATTTTCTCTGGTGAAAGCAGGAGAGAGGGCCAAATATGCGGAATTGTGGTAGCCCTTTTTGTCATTGTTGGCCACAGAGTTCAGGGAGGTGACTTGTCCCTGCTACCTAAGGCTGCTTCGGCTATCCCAGCTAGATTTTGGAACCTCGATTGCGTAACCGGATGTGTGTGAGGAGTGAGGAACTGGACTTGGAACGAGGGCGGCGGGTGGGCAAGTTGGGAGGGGGGCGGGTTCCGGGATGGGGTTGGGGAGGTTTGGTGGGTTTGCTTTCTCTCTTGGCGACTATACTTCAGCATCTTCTTCAGTTGCCTTTTGGTACGGCACAGAGACTCATTTTGCCTTGTATGCTATATGATATACCTACTTCGGATGTTTCTGTCTTATATTTAGCCATTATTGCATATACAATGTGTACTGTATGCTTCCTGCATTGCCTGAGAGAATTTTGTTTAATAAAAAGATTTAATACTAAATAAATTGGAGGCCACCTGCTTCGATCATTTCTGTTGGCATTTATGCGTTCATGCTGGGGACATCAGACCAAACAATGCATCTGTTTACCACCAATACACCGGGCATTCGTGTATTGGGCAAGTGTCTGAGGCCAAGCTGTTAGCTGATTTGTTTGTTTAAGTGGTGCCTGTTTCTTTGAGTTTTAGAAATACCTAGAAATACCTCAAAGATCATAGTAATATAAAATATGAGCTAATACACTTTCTGTAATGAAAAACAGAATTCCGCTTTAAATTAGAAAATCGTTTGTAATAGAACATCGTATCTGAAACAATGCACGTGGACATATAAATGATTCAGAACATTAACAACAGGAATATATGCAAATATCCCTGCATGATCAATAAGGACATTAGAAAAAGAAAATAAAAAGGAAAGAGAAGAGAAGAAAAGGAAAGAGAAAAGGGGCTGACTAGTGGGAAATTAATTAAAAGCTAGAAACCTTTGAGAATTAAATGAGAAGTTAAGTATAGTTAATAATAAACATGGAGCATTATATATTTGCAATCCTGATAATTTAGTAAAACCTGTAGTATGTTATAGAAAAACAACAGCAATTTAGAATCATCATGTTATAAAGGCCATAAATACAGAATGTAGATAAATGTGCTAATCAATTAAAAGTTGTGTGTAAAATAAAATTAATAAAGAAGAATTTTCAAGGGGGCTAGGAACCTATTCAATCAAAGGTTGATATAAGGAATATGAAATAGCAGTATTAATGAGATCAGTGATACTCAAAGTACAGCACAGGGCCCACTTGGGTCCCTCCTGACCTTCACATGTGGCCCCCTGCTAAAGGGCGGCACTGGGCTGCTGTTTACTCGAGAGAGCACTAACATGCAGAAAGAAGTTACATGAACGGGCAAGTATTTATTGACACTATAACTGAAAAAAGAAGCAAATAAGGTGCCCTCACCACTTAACTTTGGGAATACATTCATTTTTAAGACACCTTTCAACATACTTGTAAAAATATGATAAAGCTTCTTCAAAATTAAAAAAGTATCTTACTACATCAGATTATATCAATATATATTGAGAAATATTTTTGTTTTAAAAGTGGTAGTTTAAAAAAATGAGCGCATAAACATTCGTGCCTTCTCCCTTCCTCACAACAATGTCAACAGTGAGCTAAGAGCGCGAGAGTGTGATGTGGATTCATCTGGATGGCTTGGGTTGTTGTTACACATGGACAATATTCGAGTTTATTACCTCAGACACAAGTGAAGGTTTTGTACAGTGCATTTCCTGGCCTTATGCATGTCAAGATGCTCTTATATGTGATCATGAAGAAAAAGACAGAAAAGTTCAATAAAACAGTTGTCTAGGATCACACACACAACATGGTCAAGTGGGGAAGCCGGGACTGATCCCAAGTTTTTTGGATTCAATTTGTGGAATCCTAAGTCATTGCAATTCAGTAATCAAGTGATTTCCTTTTTACACTCGACTATCCCAAGGTAGTGATAGCAAACAGAGAAGGTTTACCCTAAGGGGCGGTAGAGGGGGAGCAATTCAGACATAGCATAACACAATATAGTCAAATCTATTACTCTTCTATAGACAAGGGACTTACAGGCACATGCATCGACCATTTTTGCGAGTGCAAACAGTGCGATTCACAAAAATCAGCCGTTTGCAGCCACAAAAATGGCATTTGCAATGCATCAAGGTTCAAGGCATTCGCAATTAATTGTGATTTCTCAAATTGCGATTGCATTTAAGGAATTGGAATTCGCGATTCCTTAAATGCAATGCAAGAACCACTACTAGGGGGCGCAAGTTACCATTAAGTTGAACTTGATGGTAATTTGCAAATACGTTGAAAAATGCACTAAAGTGCAGTTTTCAAAGTTGTAGGTTGCACACACACATGCCCTTGGGGCATGTGTGTGTGCAACATGTGGGCACATAGCAATTCCATGAGTGCAACAGCGTGTTCTTTTGACACCCTTGCACCCTTGAAATTGCATGCGCAATTTGCGAGTACCTATTGGTACTCGCAAATTGCGCATGAAACCTCCCATTCATTCCTATGGGCCTGTAAGCCCATCGGAATGAATGGGAAGGCATTCCTTAATTGCGACTCACAATTTGCGAGTCGCAATTAAGGAATGCTTGGGAAACGCTTATTTTATAGGGATTCCTACATGCATAGGCTTTTGCTATTCCTTAATAATCGCAATTCAGGAATCGCAAAAGCCTACATTGATGCATGTGCCTGTTAATTTAGTGGGTAGTATAGAATGAAACCCTCAAAAGAACATGACTCACTGACCACACCATGCACATACTTTGCTTCCCATAAGCCCACTTTACCCACCCTCCCCAACTGCAAAGCCCTACTCCCACCCCGCTGGCATCAATGCGGTCCACGGGCACACCACAGACCTTCGTTTGTGGCCCCTTGGAAAAATTATTACTAGTTACCACGATTTAGATGAATGGTAACAGGGGACCCTAGCGCTTCCCTTATCATAACAAGTGAGATGGGTGTAATGTGAGCTAGATGAAGTCTATGGTTATAACATATTCTATACCATCAAGCTGTGAGTTATTCCAGTTTTTGGTAATTTGTTGTAATGAAACTGCTAACATAAGTTACATTATTTTAACATTTAACGTACAACTTTCCAATAAGTCTCCTAGGAAGAGAATGACATATGAAAAAGGAGAATTTGATTGAAACACAGAATTTATCTGCTCCCAAACCGTAATCCAAATCTGGTGAGTATAAAGACAACTGATAAGTGTTTTCAGTTTGCGTTACATGAATGACTGACCAAATTTGTGGGTGGTGGCTCTGGAGTTGTCTTAGAAACGTTGAGTAGTTATCAGAAATAGTGGTGCCCCTTTTTAATGCTTTTTGGGTTGATCTGTGTGGTTCGGCGTCTCTAGTGGCTCTGCGGGGCTTCAACGCTTCTCGCTTAGCCTATAGCAAGCCAGAAAGACTCTTGTCACCTCCTCACAACCTAGTGGAGTCTGGGAGTGTCCATACCCGTCCCCTGCTGGGCCGGACCATTAGTGTATGGGGTTGGCTTGGGCCGGGTTGGGCAGGGTGAAGCCAAGTGAGTGAGTATCAGTAGTATCGTCGGAACCCAGCTATGAAGAGCAATCTTCACCCCCTCACCTCACTCTTTGAGGCTAGCAGTGTCCTTCATCTGCCCCCTCTTCCCCCTGAGTGGCACTTGCTAGGCGTGGAGTGGGATCCCGAGCAGCCGCGATGGAGACCAGGTGAGGTGGGCCATTTCATTTCCTCCCCTTAGAAGCGAGCCTGGCATTACACCGCCCCAGACTAACTGGTTGGCGGGGTGGGGGGGTTGGGGGGGGGGGGGCAAAAGAGTAGTGGAGAGGGTGAAGGGAGAGAGATAGGCAGACAGAGTGGGTGAGCTGTGGGATAGGCAGGGATAGGAAGGGGAAAGAGACAGGGCTTTAGGAAGAGTGAGAGACGCACAGAAAGACACAAAGAGCAAAGATAAGAAAGAGAAAGTACTGGAAGGAGAGAGAGAACAACTGTAGTAAAGGAGGGGATTGAGAGAAAGTTACAAAGGAGAGAGAATCAGGAATGAGTGAAAGAGAGGTCGAGAGATTAAAGATGGTGTAAAGGGGACGAGAGGGGTGAGAAGTAGACAGATGAATGGTGGGCAAGAAGGTGTGAAGTTGAGAATTCTGGTGCATATTACCAAGATTAAGCGATAATCATCGCTTAACATGGTTAGCGGCAATATTATTATCGCCGAGCACTGCCGATTTTTATCGCAGATAAACCTTGCTATTATCAAGGTTTATCTCAAAAGCGATAAAAATCAGCCGAAATGCATGAATATCGCTGAAAAGTCAGCGATATTCATGCATTACCGAGCTAATGCTCTTAGCCATGTTATCCACCTACCGTTGGATAACATGGCTAAGAACTGCTCTGGGCAGGCGTTAGCTTTCGGAGATATTCGCTCTTAGCGCGAATATTTCCAAAAGTACGCCATTGTAGGTAATAGGAGATAGCGATGTTAGCGACTGTTTACAGTCGCTAACATCTTGGCACGCCCACTTTGCATGTCATTAGCGATAAATATCGCTGACATGCAAAGTGGGCCCCAAGATGATCGCTATCTCCTACTAGCTGTCGCTAACTGGTGTTAGCGACAGCTAGGTAATAGGGCGATAATATTATCGCCGCTTTAGCAGGAAAAATTCCCGCTAAAGCGGCGATAAGGCCCTTGGTAATATGCCCCTCTGTGTGTGCAAGTGCATAAAAGAAGAAGAATGAGAGATGAGCGAATGAGGAGATAGGCCAGAGGTGTGCATTCATGTTCTGTGTTGCAAGCTCTGCTGTTGTGACTAGACATGATATGCTTCCCTGTCTATCTGTATACGATTGTCACTTCTACCCAACTGAAAAGTGTTTAATATTCCTACCTCAAAAGGCTGTTTTTAGTTTTGTCTTTATTAGAATACTTGACCTGCTGGTCACCACAGATGCCACAGATGCCAAAAGTAGGCACAACTCAGTGACCCCTCTTGCTGGAGCAATTCAGGGTGGGTGCCACTGGCTACGACTTCAGTGGGACTTTTAATAGGACAGCAACACAACTTCAAAATACATTGGTAATACTTTAATGGAGCAATACCTGAATTTCTAAGAAGGACCCTAATAATATTGGGAGATGTTTGTGGATCTTGCCCCCCCAGCAGTAAGAGACATTCAAGCTTCTTGTCGGAATACCTATGCCTTGGACACCTTCCTCACTCTCCAGTCTGCCAGTGCAGGAAACAGCCAGTGTCACAGGGATCCTGCTCCTACACAGAACTGTGCATAAAGACTTGGAACCTCAGTGAATTAGGGTGTGCCAAAACTCACTTTAGTATCCCCTACCAGACTAGCAATCAGTGTCTCATTGGTTCTTACACACCCCCAATGATTAGACAACCCAGAACATGGACTTAGAACACCTCGGGTAACGTGGAACACATGAACACATGAACACTCTTTCGTTATACTAACATATCAATCCAGAACGAGGAGTCAATGATGACACATGCAAGTTTGAAATATTTATTTCTAACGCAGTGTTCTCAAGCGCAGTATCTTAGCTAATACAAGCAAACATATTATAAGGAACAAGGTTAGTGCATGGTTACTATTCCATAAAATACAAAGGGCGAAAGCATGGGAAAAGGTCTAAATAGAACCTCAGTCATACCCTCCCTTGCTAGTATATTATATTATATCTACAGAAGGTCTCTTTGGGTTTAGAAGGGCAGCCCCATACCTCTGGTCTTAGCAGAAATGGATCACATCATCTCCTGCACCAACTCTCTGCATGTGAATATTCATCAAGTGTGTAGTTCATGCTCTGTGCAGTGCATTATTAATCACGCCTAAAACCCAAAGTTGGCCACAGCTGCATATGTATTATGTCTAGACCGTGCGCTGATCAAACCGAACAACAAGCGATGTGTTGAAATAACCTTGAAGGCCTCGGCAGGCACTCACTGAACAGACATGGCTTACCAAGCAAGGCTGATATTATAAACAAACATATTAATCTCGTGTGAAGCAAAATATTCTACTAGGCGAAAAGCCTTAATAACAAAATGTGTTGTGTGCAGAGGCTGCAGAAAAGGAAAATGGTGTTTAAACTTCTAATAAGCTCATGCTAACATAACACAGTGCGAAGGCAAAACCAATCCACATGACACCAGAGGTGTTCTAAGGAATCAGCAATGGTCACTGTACCTCACCTATCTTTCTGCACCTTACTTCTCATTCTGCCCCTCACTACTCAGTCTTCCACTCTCTCTACCTCCCCTCATTTCTCTATAGTTCTTCCTCATCTCTTTGCCTGTGTACCTCCCGAGCTCTCCGTCTCTAGCTCAACCCTCTTCCTTAAGTATGCTTCTCTCTACCCCACCAGTCTGTGTACCCCACTCCTCTCTTTACATTTAATTATCCTTATCTCTAGTTTTCTACATATCTCCCTGTCTACCTTACTCCAAAACCTTATCACTTTATCTCCTTTAATCTACTTCTTCCTCTTTCTACCTCTCCGTATCTTTATTTCTGGCCTCCTCGCCATTCTCTTTCTACCTTATGTGTCTCCTTATATCTCCTGCGTCTTTTCATCATCTCTATCTCTTGTCTCACTCTGCTTTATATCTCGCTGTGACGTTCTCATTGCCTCGCTGTTCTTTCCATCTCCTCACTCAGCAGGGCTGGAGATCGCTATCTAGACAGAGAAAGAGAGAACAATGCAGGGGACGAGAGTTAAGCAGAAGATTGTTTTATAACAAGGAAAATCCTTGGAGAAGTGCTTCGAATTTCACTATTGCAGCAAGAGGGCCAGTGGTGAAGAGGACATTATTTGTGATTACAAATATTAGGCTAAGACAGGTACAGTTTTGAGCACTATGTGCATATGTTTTATTAATATGCGCTGGTTCATTAAATATCTTCCAAATCACCTTTACTGTGACTTACATACAAAGGGAGGAACAGGCTTGTTAGACACTATGCAAAACATTTTTTTTGCATGACAAAATATTTAGATCCAGGCACAAAAAGAAATGGCTTCGCCAATGCTTGTTCGAGCTTTAGTTAGGTACTCTTTGGTCGGCAGACTCGAGACAGGTTTTGCTCTCGGCTGTTTTTGAGGACACCTATATGCAGTGGCGGCTCCTCCGATAAGGCGAAGGAGCGTCGACCCACAGTAAAAAAAAAGGGAAAATAAAATGATAATAATGTGATATTATTAAAATCTTATTCTTTCCTGCTACGGCAGCATGAGGGTGGAGCTGCTCTGCTGACAGAGCAGGGGAGGAGTGGGGAGCCCACTAAAGTGTGCCTGATGCTTTCACCAGCCCTATCGGGCCGGCCAAACAGTCATGCGCACTTTAGCATGTTCGCCATACAGGCAGAATTACAGCCTGCATGGAAAACATGTCCATTTTCCCAGTTCCTGCTGAGCGCCGAACCACGCCGCTCAGACCAATCACAGTGCTGCATTGAAGTGTTGTGATTGGTTTAGGCGAGTGAATCACAGTGTTGTATTGCAGCCTTGTGATTGGTTCAGAGGAGCCTGGCTGCTTCCTGTCTGGCGGAGGAGAAACAACGTGGGACAGAGCGGTGAGGAGGCAAGTGAATTTTTCTATTTATTTTACAATTATACCTCTTTACCCCTTTTTACCCCCACAACCCCAAATCTACTGCCTACATCTCAAAGGTTACTGTATAATTCACTTTTGTTTGACATCACGAGGGCTCACATTAGCTGAAAGTTTGTAAAAAATGGGTACAAATTTAACAGTTGTTCCAAACAGAGGAAACCAAAATAGGTATTGTTTTTGGCTCCAAAAATCCTAGAGATGGCACTGAAAACAGCAGTCCTGGGGGTTTGTGCCTCGAGGTTCTGGTCTCACCCTTTCTCATCCAGCTATCGAGGTGGTGTTTCTGCAGGGAAGGGAATGATAATGAAAGGTTCCTTCCTGCCTCCTGATGCCTATAGACTATTAGGACATTCCAACCCTAAGGTCAGAATGTTGTAAATTAAAAAGGGAGAAACTGAAAGACAAACATTGGAATGTTGGAGCTCCGGGCTTATACCAGCCATTATTAGCCCAGAGCTGCTTTATTGTCTTCAATGGAGCTCTCAACATTCCAATGTTCTTTCTAATAGAGCCTTAGAACCTGCCGTAGTGGGCTCTACTGTCCATTAAAGCCCTGCTCAAGCATTAACACCATCGGTGCGGCGCATTTTCCCGCTGTGCGCTTAAGATTCGAAAATCCCGCAGTTCATGACGAGCTCAGCTCGTCATGAGCGTACGAGAGGTGTGCTTCATGATGAGCTGAGCTCGTCATCAGCGTCGAAGGGGTTAAAAGCCTGAACTGAAGGTGAGGGCCTTTAACAAATAAGTGGGCCTTTAATGGCTTTACGGACGGCTCTAAGGCTATTTGAGCATTCCGCCCCAAGAAGGGAGAATGATCTACTTTGTGAAACAAAGGCGCCACTGAACCCTAGGGGGTGAAATCCCCTCGTGCTACATGAGGCCTTGCTGTGAACAAAAATTGGAATGTTGTTCTCCAGGCTTATACCAGCCATTAGAAGCCCGGAGCACTGCATTGTCTTCAATGGGGTGCTCAACATTCCAATGTTCAAATGAAGAAAAGAGGCCATATTAAAAGCAAATAAAGCAAGGATCATCAGTAGCAGCAGAGAAGGGGAGGAGGGGGATCTTAGCAGGCGACAGGAGGCCAAGGGCCTCACTAATGTGATTAGCCACTAGTTTATGTTAATGGATCTGATGGGCCATCAAGAAAAGAGACAAAGAGATCCTGCCACGGAACTGGAGTTCCTACCTGGCTCGCCATCGCTAGGACACGTGTTTTTTAATCCTGAACAACCCAATGCTTTCTGAGAGTTGTGGTCAAAGACTGGTTTAGTTGAACCAAGTGGCCCTTGAAAATATGAGTTGTGAGGTGCATGTTATATTGTGCATTTTTTATATGGTGTAAGTCCACCAATCACTTATCTTTTTTGCACTCTTGTGAGCAGACATTTGTCGTTTGGTGTTCGTGCGGCGTATGTCAGCCCTCGTCAGACCAGGAGTTTGCTGCCAAATGGGAGTGGGAGGGGCCATAACCTCAGGTGGCCAAAGTGTTGTAGCCTTCTCCAAGGCCCCCTGCTGGCTGGATTCAGGGGCATATTACTAACAACTAGCAATATTTATCGGTAAGTAGGCTTAGCGGCAATTTATTTATCGCTGCGCATCGCCGGATATTATCGCTGAGATAACGTGCTATTAGCAACGTTTATCTCAAAAGCGATAATATTTCCTGCGATAGTGGCGAAATCCGTGAATATCACTGAGAATACAGCAATATTCACGCATTATCACTAACAGGGTCTTAGCCATTATATCCACCTCCCATTGGATATAATGGCTAAGAACTGGTCTGAGCAGGCGTTACTTGTTGGAGATATTCGCGCTTAGCGCGAATATTTCCATCGCTATGCCTGCGTTGATAATAGGCGATAGCGATGTTAGCGACTGTTTTCAGTCGCTAACAGTTTGGGTACGTCCACTTTGCATGTCATTAGCGATAAATATCGCTGACATGCAAAGCGGGCCCCAAACCACTCGCTATCGCCTACAAGCTGTCGCTAACTGATGTTAGCGACAGCTTGCTAATAGGGCGATTAAATTATCGCCGCTTAGCGGCCGAAAACGGCCGCTAAAGCGGCGATAATGTCATTTCGCCTGCCTTGATAATATGCCCCTCAATGTCCATAATTGGCATGAGGACTCAGCACACGCCCACTGTCTTCTAGGCGCCTGCAGTGTTCCTGCCTCCATCACAGAGATGCAAGTGACACAATGACGTCTGAACCACCGCTTCTTCTCTGTGTGAGTGATGGACAAGTCAGGTCAGCAAGAGGGAGGGCTGATGCTTAATACTTGTCTCTTTGATTCTGTGATGATTGATGGCCCCTTTTACTGCCACCACCATGACACCCCCATCACATCCCCTTTATTGCCCTACATTTCACCAAGGACATAAAACCCTCTATGGAACTGGCTGTAATGGGCCCTGACCGAAAATGTGTGTGCTAAAATGCATGTACACAAGCTCGACTTTACACTGGTACACATCCTGTTAGTAGTACAAAGATGTAAACATATTTCTAGGTATGTTTTCATTACTGAGAAGGTGCTCATTGTACCGCTGATGGTAGGTGTCAAGCATACATCTCATTATTGAATGTATATATGTGTCTCATGCTGAAGGACATGGCAAGGTCAGGCGAGGATTCTCTGCTGACACATTCTTCTGTACACAAGACCTGAAAAGCCAGGGTTCATTAAACACATGTTTGGTGCCCGGGAGCATCTCGGTTGAATATACCCTTTTTCAGGATTCAAGGCCACGCTATATTGACATGTGCCGTGAGTGCCAGCCACATGTGCTATGTCACGTGGGTGTCAGAGGCAGTGTCGTCTCTGGTACTGGCGTTGGCACTCACTTCAGTACATACACTTGCACTTACTTACACCAGTGCATAAATGGGCACTCTGGCATCTGCACTGGCACCTACAAAGGGATCTACAACAGAATGTGCAATGGTATATACGCTGGTGTATGCCTGCACTTGCGCCTACAACAGCATTCGCAAAGGGCCTGTGCTGACACCAGCCCTGGAACCTGCACCAGCGCTGGAACCTACACCAGCATCCGCAAAGGGCCTGAGCTGACACCAGCCCTGGAACCTGCATCAGCTATGGAACCTACAACAGCATCCGCAAAGGGCCTGTGCTGACACTAGCCCTTTAAACCTACATCAGCACTGGAACCTACAACAGCATCCGCAAAGGGCCTGTACTGACACCAGCCCGGAATCCTGCACCAGCACTGGATCCTAAAACAGCATCCGCAAAGGACTTGTGCTGACACCAGCACTGGGGCCTGCACCAGCACTGGATCCTAAAACAGCATCCGCAAAGGGCCTGTGCTGACACCAGTCCTGGAACCTGCATCAGCAATGGAACCTACAACAGCATCTGCAAAGGGCCTGTGCTGACACCAGCCCGGAATCCTGCACCAGCACTGGAACCTACAACAGCATCCACAAAGGACTTGTGCTGACACCAGCACTGGGACTTGCACCAGCACTGGATCCTAAAACAGCATCCGCAAAGGGCCTGTGCTGACACCAGTCCTGGAACCGGCACCAGCACTGGAACCTACAACAGCATCTGCAAAGGGCCTGAGCTGACACCAGCCCTGGAACCTGCACCAGCCCTGGAACCTACAACAGCATCCGCAAAGGGCGTGTGCTAACACCAGCACTGGAACCTTATGAAGTCAAACAAAAAATCCCTTTGGGACACCTTATTAAAATGACAAAACGTACAGCAAACAATTAGGACAGAAACAGATAAACTAACAAAATACTGTACTCATGAGGCAAAACACAAACGAAATTATGAAAAATCCTGAACAATTTATTACACAATGCAATGTTAAAAAAATAGTGATTCAACAATTAAAAAGACGGGGAAGAACATTAAAATAAAGGAAACAATGAATTCCTATTAGTAAAAAAGGAGGTATAGACAGGAAATTAAATTCAGCAAGAACGTCAGAATTATTTTCTACTCGATATAAAGCACAATCCTCCTTTTATTATGCGACGCGTTTCGGTGGATCATATGGTCAGACCACCTTCATCAGGGTTATATATAATTTCTTCCCAGAAATTCTTGAAAATTTCAAAGCATAACAGCTCACGGTAGATACCTCCTATGTTTATTAAAACATCTCTCAACCAGCGAGTTAACAAACTTCTCAGGACCGACAATCTTTATCAGTGCTCAATGACACAATAAGGTGGGTAAGTACGACAGTCTCAATCGGTACTGCGATAGGGCGCCAAACCGAATGCAACAGAAATGTTTAAAAATCTTAAATGACACACGGTAGATATGAGAGGCTTTAAAGTCGACGCAGTCCTTGATCGGACACATACGCAGACATCTTCTGCTGTACCAGGAAGCTTCCGCAGTCCATTAATCTCGGATACCACCAGCATTCGTAGCAATAACGGCCACCCGTGTGTCAACCACCTTCAGCTTGCTTGATACTGGAACCTACAACAGCATCCGCAAAGGGCCTGTGTTGACACCAGCCCTGGAATCTGCATCAGCACTGGAACCTACAACTGCATCTGCAAAGGGCCTGTGCTGACACCAGCCCTGGAACCTGCATCAGCACTGGAACCTACAACTGCATCTGCAAAGGGCCTGTGCTGACACCAGCCCTGGAACCTGCATCAGCACTGGAACCTACAACAGCATCCACAAAGGGCCTGTGCTGACACCAGCCCTGGAACCTACATCAGCACTTGAACATACAACAGCATCCGCAAAGGGCCTGTGCTGACATCAGCTCTGAAATCTGCATCAGCACTGGAACCTACAACAGCATATGCAAAGGGCCTGTGCTGACACCAGCCCTGGAACCTGCATCAGCAATGGAACCTACAACAGCATCTGCAAAGGGCCTGTGCTGACACCAGCCCTTTAAACCTGCATCAGCACTGGAACCTACAACAGCATCTGCAAGGGGCCTGTGCTGACACCAGCCCTGGAACCTGCATCAGCAATGGAACCTACAACAGCATCTGCAAAGGGCCTGTGCTGACACCAGCCCTGGAACCTGCATCAGCAATGGAACCTACAACAGCATCCGCAAAGGGCCTGTGCTGACACCAGCCCTGGAACCTGCACCAGTCCTGGAACCTACAACAGCATCTGCAGGGGACTTGTGCTGACACCAGCACTGGAACCTGCACCAGCACTGGAACCTACAACAGCATCTGCAAAGGGCCTGTCTTGACACCAGCCCTGGAACCTGCATCAGCACTGGAACCTACAACAGCATCCGCAAAGGGCCTGTGCTGACATCAGCTCTGGAATCTGCATCAGCAATGGAACCTACAACAGCATCTGCAAAGGGCCTATGCTGACACCCGCCCTGGAACCTACATCAGCACTGGAACTTACAACAGCATCCGCAAATGATCTGTGCTGACACCAGCACTGGAACCTACAACAGCATCTGCAAAGGGCCTGAGCTGACATCAGCTCTGGAATCTGCATCAGCAATGGAACCTACAACAGCATCTGCAAAGGGCCTGTGCTGACACCAGCCCTGGAACCTGCATCAGCAATGGAACCTACAACAGCATCTGCAAAGGGCCTGTGCTGACACCAGCCCTTTAAACCTGCATCAGCACTGGAACCTACAACAGCATCTGCAAGGGGCCTGTGCTGACACCAGCCCTGGAACCTGCATCAGCAATGGAACCTACAACAGCATCTGCAAAGGGCCTGTGCTGACACCAGCCCTGGAACCTGCATCAGCAATGGAACCTACAACAGCATCCGCAAAGGGCCTGTGCTGACACCAGCCCTGGAACCTGCACCAGTCCTGGAACCTACAACAGCATCTGCAGGGGACTTGTGCTGACACCAGCACTGGAACCTGCACCAGCACTGGAACCTACAACAGCATCTGCAAAGGGCCTGTGCTGACACCAGCCCTGGAACCTGCATCAGCACTGGAACCTACAACAGCATCCGCAAAGGGCCTGTGCTGACATCAGCTCTGGAATCTGCATCAGCAATGGAACCTACAACAGCATCTGCAAAGGGCCTATGCTGACACCCGCCCTGGAACCTACATCAGCACTGGAACTTACAACAGCATCCGCAAATGATCTGTGCTGACACCAGCGCTGGAACTTACAACAGCATCTGCAAAGGGCCTGAGCTGACATCAGCTCTGGAATCTGCATCAGCACTGGAACCTACAACAGCAGTTGCTATGGGCCTGAGCTGACACCAGCCCTGGAACCTGCATCCGAAATGGAACCTACAACAGCATCTGCAAAGGGCCTGTGCTGACACCAGCCCTGGAACCTACATCAGCATCTGCAAAGGGCCTGAGCTGACACAAGCCCTGGAACCTGCATCAGCACTGGAACTACAACAGCATCCGCAAAGGGCCTGTGCTGACACCAGCCCTGGAATCTGCATCAGCAATGGAACCTACAACAGCATCTGCAAAGGGCCTATGCTGACACCCGCCCTGGAACCTACATCAGCACTGGAACTTACAACAGCATCCGCAAATGATCTGTGCTGACACCAGCGCTGGAACCTACAACAGCATCTGCAAAGGGCCTGAGCTGACATCAGCTCTGGAATCTGCATCAGCACTGGAACCTACAACTGCATCTGCAAAGGGCCTGTGCTGACACCAGCCCTGGAACCTGCATCAGCACTGGAACCTACAACAGCATCCACAAAGGGCCTGTGCTGACACCAGCCCTGGAACCTGCATCAGCACTGGAACCTACAACTGCATCTGCAAAGGGCCTGTGCTGACACCAGCCCTGGAACCTGCATCAGCACTGGAACCTACAACAGCATCCACAAAGGGCCTGTGCTGACACCAGCCCTGGAACCTACATCAGCACTTGAACATACAACAGCATCCACAAAGGGCCTGTGCTGACATCAGCTCTGAAATCTGCATCAGCACTGGAACCTACAACAGCATATGCAAAGGGCCTGTGCTGACACCAGCCCTGGAACCTGCATCAGCAATGGAACCTACAACAGCATCTGCAAAGGGCCTGTGCTGACACCAGCCCTTTAAACCTGCATCAGCACTGGAACCTACAGCAGCATCTGCAAAGGGCCTGTGCTGACACCAGCCCTGGAACCTGCTTCAGCAATGGAACCTACAACAGCATCTGCAAAGGGCCTGTGCTGACACCAGCCCTGGAACCTGCATCAGCAATGGAACCTACAACAGCATCCGCAAAGGGCCTGTGCTGACACCAGCCCTGGAACCTGCACCAGTCCTGGAACCTACAACAGCATCTGCAGGGGACTTATGCTGACACCAGCACTGGAACCTGCACCAGCACTGCAACCTACAACAGCCTCTGCAAAGGGCCTGTGCTGACACCAGCCCTGGAACCTGCATCAGCACTGGAACCTACAACAGCATCCGCAAAGGGCCTGTGCTGACATCAGCTCTGGAATCTGCATCAGCAATGGAACCTACAACAGCATCTGCAAAGGGCCTATGCTGACACCCGCCCTGGAACCTACATCAGCACTGGAACTTACAACAGCATCCGCAAATGATCTGTGCTGACACCAGCGCTGGAACCTACAACAGCATCTGCAAAGGGCCTGAGCTGACATCAGCTCTGGAATCTGCATCAGCACTGGAACCTACAACAGCATCCGCAAAGGGCCTGTGCTGACATCAGCTCTGGAATCTGCATCAGCAATGGAACCTACAACAGCATCTGCAAAGGGCCTATGCTGACACCCGCCCTGGAACCTACATCAGCACTGGAACTTACAACAGCATCCGCAAATGATCTGTGCTGACACCAGCGCTGGAACCTACAACAGCATCTGCCAAGGGCCTGTGCAGGCACCAGCTCTGGAATCTGCATCAGCACTGGAACCTACAACTGCATCTGCAAAGGGCCTGTGCTGACATCAGCTCTGGAATCTGCATCAGCACTGGAACTACAACAGCATCCGCAAAGGGCCTGTGCTGACACTAGCCCTGGAACCTGCATTAGCACTGGAACCTACAACTGCATCTGCAAAGGGCCTGTGCTGACATCAGCTCTGGAATCTGCATCAGCAATGGAACCTACAACAGCATCTGCAAAGGGCCTATGCTGACACCCGCCCTGGAACCTACATCAGCACTGGAACCTACAACAGCATCTGCCAAGGGCCTGTGCTGGCACCAGCTCTGGAATCTGCATCAGCACTGGAACCTACAACAGCATTTGCTATGGGCCTGTGCTGACACCAGCCCTGGAACCTGCATCCGAAATGGAACCTACAACTGCATCTGCAAAGGGCCTGTGCTGACACCAGCCCTGGAACCTGCATCAGCACTGGAACCTACAACTGCATCTGCAAAGGGCCTGAGCTGACACAAGCCCTGGAACCTGCATCAGCACTGGAACTACAACAGCATCCGCAAAGGGCCTGTGCTGACACCAGCCCTGGAATCTGCATCAGCAATGGAACCTACAACAGCATCTGCAAAGGGCCTATGCTGACACCCGCCCTGGAACCTACATCAGCACTGGAACTTACAACAGCATCCGCAAATGATCTGTGCTGACACCAGCGCTGGAACCTACAACTGCATCTGCAAAGGGCCTGTGCTGACACCAGCCCTGGAACCTGCATCAGCACTGGAACCTACAACAGCATCCACAAAGGGCCTGTGCTGACACCAGCCCTGGAACCTGCATCAGCACTGGAACCTACAACTGCATCTGCAAAGGGCCTGTGCTGACACCAGCCCTGGAACTTGCATCAGCACTGGAACCTACAACAGCATCCACAAAGGGCCTGTGCTGACACCAGCCCTGGAACCTACATCAGCACTTGAACATACAACAGCATCCGCAAAGGGCCTGTGCTGACATCAGCTCTGAAATCTGCATCAGCACTGGAACCTACAACAGCATATGCAAAGGGCCTGTGCTGACACCAGCCCTGGAACCTGCATCAGCAAGGGAACCTACAACAGCATCTGCAAAGGGCCTGTGCTGACACCAGCCCTTTAAACCTGCATCAGCACTGGAACCTACAACAGCATCTGCAAGGGGCCTGTGCTGACACCAGCCCTGGAACCTGCATCAGCAATGGAACCTACAACAGCATCTGCAAAGGGCCTGTGCTGACACCAGCCCTGGAACCTGCATCAGCAATGGAACCTACAACAGCATCCGCAAAGGGCCTGTGCTGACACCAGCCCTGGAACCTGCACCAGTCCTGGAACCTACAACAGCATCTGCAGGGGACTTGTGCTGACACCAGCACTGGAACCTGCACCAGCACTGGAACCTACAACAGCATCTGCAAAGGGCCTGTGCTGACACCAGCCCTGGAACCTGCATCAGCACTGGAACCTACAACAGCATCTGCAGAGGGCCTGTGCTGACACCAGCCCTGGAACCTACATCAGCACTGGAACCTACAACAGCATCCACAAAGGGCCTGAGCTGACACAAGCCCTGGAACCTGCATCAGCACTGGAACTACAACAGCATCCGCAAAGGGCCTGTGCTGACACCAGCCCTGGAATCTGCATCAGCAATGGAACCTACAACAGCATCTGCAAAGGGCCTATGCTGACACCAGCCCTGGAACCTGCATCAGCAATGGAACCTACAACAGCATCTGCAAAGGGCCTGTGCTGACACCAGCCCTTTACACCTGCATCAGCACTGGAACCTACAACAGCATCTGCAAAGGGCCTGTGCTGACACCAGCCCTTTACACCTGCATCAGCACTGGAACCTACAACAGCATCTGCAAATGATCTGTGCTGACACTAGGAATGGAAACTGTATCTGCAATGGAGCCTAAAAGGACACTTGTAAATAGATGGCTTCTGTTATGCGTTTTGGTAAAGCGTACTACTTATTACCTGTGAGGGTTTACTTAACATTTTTACAGTCTGACTTGCCAGCGCATCTGTCGTCAGACAATTATACGAGCACCACTAGAGAGGAGCATTAGCACCTCCCACATGTTTGGAGTCGAGTACATGTTTTGATTGGGCTGAAGTTGTGTGCTACCACAAAACATTACCTGCCCTCCACACAGCCGTGATCATTTTGTTTATTTATCCAGCTGCCTAGGTTTGACATTTCAGGGGCATATACATGATATTGTAATGCCATTAAATGTGTTAGAGAACTATGGACCAGATGTAGGAGCCGAAATACCGGTTGGTAACGGCCGATTTCGGCCGTTACCGACCGGTATTCAGTAATTGGCATGTAGGGGCCCTATTTTACCGATTCGGTAACTTCCTGATGTAGGTGGGACCCTCCTGAGTCCCAATGGCCTTACAGATTCGGTATTTTACCACCCAATCCAATTGGGTGGTAAAATACCGAATCCCGGTGTGCATGCACATGTGTGCATGCACACCTATGCCATGTGACAGACAGACATTCCCTTAGGGCATGTCTGTGTGCCACATGGCACACATGCCAGTATTTGGGGTGCTAGAGGGTGTCAAAGTGACACCCCTTGCACCCTTGCTGGAATCGGTATTTACCGAATCGGTAAATACCGATTCGGTAATGCCCATTAATTCCTATGGGCTTCAATGCCCATAGGAATTAATGGGCATTACTGAATCAGTATTTACCGATTCGGTAAATACCGATTGTTACAGAATCGGTAATTCAATTACCGATTTCACCTACATCTCCCCCCTTCTATTTTACCGATTCATAAATACCGAATCGGTAAAATTCGGTATTTATGAATAGGTAAAATATACTTACCTACATCTGGCCCTATATAATTTATGTTTTTTTTCCTTGGCAATAGCATAGATGGGGCAGGGCAGTCATTAACCTACAGGGTTTGTTATGCCTTACTTGATAGTGCAACTTTCACCTGACATTTCAACCAATATTATTCTACAGTTCTTTGCTTCCACACAAATACATATCTTATACAATGCTATTTACTTGTAATGCTTCACACTACCATAAAATATTCCTATAGAGAGATATTGGCATTGCCAGTGCTTGTTTAACTTTGAAGTTTGCTGCTGTTTAGACAATCTGTCCCTCCTCAGCCAATAGGGAAACTGCTCACTGAAGAGATCATGGCTACGCAACGCCTTCGCTGCTGCAGACATTCCGCCGTGGTGCTGAAAAAAATGACACGTGAAGTGGTTTGGACGGCCTCTGGCCGTCCTCCGCACACACCCACTGTGACGTCCGACGCATGGAAGGGGTTAAACCACCCACAGCAAAAATAAAAGATATGCATTTATGATCATTAAACGTAAAATGAGATTATAATGAACGGACACACATGCTTATGGGGTGGGTATGGGACCCGGACGGAATTTATATCGATCCTTCGTAAATCGTAGATGTCACATGGCTGGTGATTGAATCTCAAGTTTGGAATCCACCACCTTTAAAAACAAAAAATCTTCATTGAATTAAGTGTTGTATTTTTGCAACATCTTACAATGCTTGATGGCAACTGATTGTTGCAAAGGGTCCCAGAGCTCAGTCCCAGCCACAGCTGGCTTTGGGCATGTGTCGGTCATGCTCTGCAAAAGCAGTGCAGTTGTGTCTCATTAATGCTAACCTTGGGTCTGCGTTACAAACAGCGCCGGTTCTTCACCGCAGAGATTACCGCTTGCGCAGAGTCATACATTCGTCGCACTGCGCTGTCCCTTGGCGTTTCGCAGGATATTAAAGACTCTTTCAAACAAATGCTGCCATCCCTTGCAATGCTGATAGGCAGTTTCTCGCGTCAGCCAATAATTAGAGCGCTGCAAACTGGGGCTCTGAAAGGACACCGCTCTAATGGTGGCCGCCGGACAAAGCGCAAAAGGGAAACCAGGCGCCATTTCAGGTTCTGTATGGATGATGAGCACGGGAGAAGGGATTTCTCCCTCCCTGCTTAATGGTGCCATGACATTAATGGCACCTTGTTCCCGCGTAGGCCATCAATGGTCGCTTCATCATGCTTACCTGAGTGAATTGTCACTCTCGCCAGACTTGTCAGAGGTTTTGTGGGGCCTGGGTCAAAACAACTTGTGGGGCCCCTCCATGTTCTCTCCTGGCCATGTTTATGGGAAAACATGGCAGCTCCAGCATCTGGCCCCATCTAGTGGCACTGACATGTTAAACTGGCTTTCATCAATACATAGGTAGAATACCTTTAAATTTAAAAATAATTTTGCAATCGCCGTATGGCACAATAAAAGGATGACAAAAACAATGACACAGCCCAAACAACATCAGGGCCAGACTGGCAACCCAGAGCAGCCATGGCCATTTTGTCAGACAGGCCACCACCCCAAAGGAGTGGGAGGGGCGGGTGCAAGTGTGAAGCACTGCTGCTTGTGTTACTGGGGGTCGATATTGCATCATCGCTGCAAAACTGGCACCCACTGCTCCCGAACCATCCCTCACCCTTCTAGTTTCCTGGGCAAACGCCTGATGCCCGCTATGGCCAGTCCGGCCCTGAACAACATGTACTGCGTATTGTCATAACTCCGCTTCTCTGGTCCTGAGAGACACTACCTACAGAGGGGCTTGGGTTTGGAAACCATCCCAGAATGATCAGGCTTGTGACACCAAACCATGTGAACCCCCAACCCTTAGAGTTTTGCGGCCTCGAAGTACTCACAAACATCAAGTACTTGCGATGCACCGGTTCCAGTGGTCCACGAATTGCCAGAAAATTTGTGTCTTAGGGGGTGTGCCTTTACCAGAAACTATGTCAAGCTCTGCTGGAGTCTTCTGAAGCTCTTTTGTTGAGGGTCCCAGTCTTTTCCTCCCACCACCCCTGCTTCTTGCCCAGCTCTCCTTTGTCAGGTCTCCATCGGTGCCTCACCATCTCTACCCTGTGCTGGCCTTTTGTGCTATCTGTGTCTTCTGTGCGGTGATTCTAGGGTCAGATGCACAAAGATACCTTGCAGGGTTTGTTTAAAAATGTCTTATTTAGGAAAAGCAAAGCAAAGTAGAATATTACAGCAAGAAATGACAGTAATAATTACAAAAGGATTAGTACCGCGGTTCTTAACCTGTGGTGCGAGGACCCATGAGGATCTGTGAAGCCTATTCAGGGGGTCTGTAAATGCTTAGGAAATGTAATAATGCTCACAGCTTGATAAAGTATATATAAATGAAAAACAAAATTGAAAATTGAAAATGTTAAAACGTTCTGTAAATGTGAAGGAATTTGAAATTGGAGGTTAAACATTAAGTTGGTATCCTTAGATTGATCTGTGGGGCAGTGCAAATGCATTAAAGTATAGTATGGACGATAGGTTGCCTTAATTCACGTGAGAAAAGATCCAATCCTCCCTATTAAATTAAAATTGTGATTTTATTTTATATTTGTGTGTGAATTAAATACAATATTTCTTGACTTGTGTATTGTTTTGCGGTTCAAGTAATAAAAACTGCTTAGTCCTGGGCCCACAGCTTCCAATAATAACTCAGTTGAGGTTTTGGGATTCCAATAATTATTCAGATGGGGTCCCCGGATTCCAGTAATGATTAGGAGGGGATCCAGTAAAGGCAAAAAGCCAGATTGAGGATGTTATCGGAGACCAAAAGTGTCAATGCTAATAAGAGATGGTGATATTAAAAAAACAGTCAATTTCAAGATGAAAAGCTCACACATATGTCACCAAGCGTGTCATTCCTTAAATACAGGCTAATGCCAATTCGTATGTAAGGAAAAAGTGCTAGGATAATATTATGCTCATATGGAAAAGCTGCCACCCTTATTATCATCAACATTTAGAAAATAAAGAAAAGTGTTCCATAATGTATAATACTGAAAGCACTCCCATCCTCTCTGCTGATAGGAACATCCGTCTAGTCGAACTTTGGCATCAGGAGAACTAAAGCCCGACGGCCATCTTGTGGGTGGTCTGACCACAAAGCCTACTTTGCAGGGTTTGTGTCCCAAAAAGTGGCTGGTGTGATGTAAAACTGTTTTAAGAGTCAGAAAAGCATTTCCAACTCACAAAATGGGTTTACCAATCCATTGTGAATCGCAATAGGATTGGACGTGAAAGGAGCATAACTCCTAGTTGCTATTTCGCCCGGTGTCTGTCAATGATTTGTCACCCCAATTGCGTTCACAAACCATTGATCAGTAACTGACACTTCCATTAAGGTGATTCATAATGGGGAATGTGTTCCTTTGTGAATCGTGTTGACAGCACATGGAGGGTGCCCATGTTTTTTCAAATGGAAAAGTGTTTTTTTTAAGCAGTACCAGTTCCTTTGCAGAACGTTTCCCCTTTGGGAATGCAAACACAGGGATGGTGGTCTGTTGCAACTTACAGGTCACCATCCTTTTGTTTATAGTGTTGTCTGTTTCTTGCACAGCCTATTGTAGTTTTTCCTATGTTAGCCTAACTGTGCACATTATAGGCCTCATTTTCGTTTTTGCACACATTACTATAAAAACATGTTGGCTTTTGTGCCGCGTTGTAATTTCACACGAGCCTGCATATGTCTACGTGTTCAGTTCTTTTCCTGGAATTAAGTCTGAACATCATGGACAAGGTCAAACAACAATGTCCCTTGTTATTCTTTCTGGCCAGGCACCAGCACCGAGACATAACACCGAAATGCAGCTGTTTATGAGCATACATGTTTTGTTATGTAAATGAGCACAAGAGCCAAAAACACACACATGGAGCAAGAGTTCTAAGACAAGATCACTGGATCTGTTGAGATTTAGAGAGTCCATCGATGTATGCTAATGTGCCGGGTTCACCACTCATCCCAGAGATCGTTTATATATAATCATTTAGCTTCAGTAGCACGCCAGGGGAGTTTAGGCTACTCTGTCCTATATAATGACAGGGCTTATCCTGATATACGGTTTAATAACCATGCTAACAGTATTTTTTAGGATGCATTTGTTTTCTAATTGTTGCACAAATGCTGCATTTCAGAGCACAGTAGTTTAAATAAATATTCTGAACTTCCTTCGTGTCTCCTGGTTATCTTATTGTGGACAAATACAAGTGAGAGAGCGAAAGGGTGTCCTGTGACTGCGATTCCTGAGAGGGTCAAGAGTGTTGTGTTCTGGGCTGCCAGTTCACTTGTTTCTCTGGTAAGGTTAGGAGTGCAAGTGAGGCACCATGGCTAGTCGGACTCGGGCTCATGGATAGTAAGGTGGTATGGTGACTCAGTCCCTACATACTGATGTTCTATGGTCCCAAGAATAGTTCAGTTCCAGAGATGAATCCCTGCAACATGGCGCCACCAATGATTTGGTCAGGTACTTACTTGCGGGAACGTTCGTGGTTTTAGGGATTTCTTCTCCACAGGTTTTAGGGAGCACCTAGTGCTGTCGGTTTTTCAAGCTTGAATATTAAAAGGTTTACACCCTGATTGTGCTACACTTCCAATCCTTTCTGATTTAATTATGGCTCAGCCTGTAGCTATTGCTGTTAATTGCCGTCCAGCAGTAACTCAGCATTTAATGCAACACAGGTTCCTAATGCGGGACAAGCTGTGATTTTTGTAATTGAAGCAGACTTAGCATTCTTTTTGAAGTTTTTTATTCTTGGATCACTTTCCAGGCTGTGGATGCAAATTATAATACTTTCTATGAATACCCTATACCCTCGGTTCCTAATGCCTATCGACCGTATGAACTTGTTGAAATTCCTCTTACTGCCAGGGAGCACCAGACTTGGTTCAATGGCCCCATTCCCATGTGCTTGACACTATCCAAATGGGCCCCTTAAGCATTGATGGTGCCCCATGGCCGGCACAGGCGGGTTCTACCATATTTTCAGATTTTGCTAATATATATTTAGTGCAGACTCGTGCTTTATACAATGTTCTTGTTGCCTTATATAGACGCATGACCCAATTCACAGCACATGCCTTGCTGTTTGGTCCAGCTACAGTTGCACTGCAATGACAGCCTCGTGTGCATGCAGCTCATGTTATAAGTCCTGTAATTGTTCATTCAGTTATGGGCAAACGACCCACAAATTGTGAAGAGATACCCTTTCGGATTGCCCAAAAAATACATCAACTTGAAGCTGTGTTTCTGCTTATGGGACCACAAGACAAGCACAAAATGTTAACTATGTGATTGCTAAGTGGCCTGGTTCCCCCCTGTAGCTAACTGCAACACCTGGGGGACTACTTTTGCCACTGTTTACATTCTTTGTCATGGCACTCTCTCGATGGCTGGTCTACCGAATGTCCTCAAACAAATAAAGAATGAGCATGCGGCAGGTCCTGTCCTTCATTTGGGGATGAAACTTGTCGGGAATTTTCCCATTGTCTCCAAAATTATTCTTTCTAATGTTAAAGGTGAAGCAGCCAAGTCAAGTCAAGTCAAAAATTTATATAGCGCGCTACTCACCCAGACGGTTTCAAGGCGCTTGAGGGAGAGGGGTTAGCTATTGATCGAACAGCCAGGTCTTGAGTTGCTTTCTGAATGAGAAGTGGTTCTGTGTAAGACGGAGGTGGGTGGGGAGGGAGTTCCAGGTCTTGGCCGCCAAGTAGGAGAAGGACCTTCCTCCCATGGTGGCTTTTTGGATGCGTGGAATCGCGGCGAGGGCTTGATTGGACGATCGTAGTTGGCGAGTGGGGGTGTAGAATGATAGGCGAGTGTTGAGGTATCTGGGTCCTTGGTCGTGGAGGGCCTTGTGTGCGTGGGTGAGGAGACGGAATGTGATTCTCTTGTTGACAGGGAACCAGTGTAGGTCTCTCAGGTGACCGGATATGTGGTTGTGGCAAGTAATGTCTAGGATGAGTCCAGCAGAGGCGTTCTGAATACGTTGAAGTATTTTCTGTAGTTTGGCTGTGGTTCCGGCGTAGAGGGTGTTTCCGTAGTCCAGTCGGCTGGTGACGAGTGCATGGGTGACCGTCTTCCTTGTTTCGGTGGGGATCCATCGGAAGATCTTTCGGAACATGCGTAGGATGTTAAAACATGATGATGAGACGGCGTTGACTTGTCTGCTCATCGAGAGGAAGGAGTCTAGGATGAATCCCAGGTTGCGAGCATGGTCCGTTGGTTTGGGTGCGCTGCCCAGAGCCGGGGGCCACCATGAGTCATCCCAGGCAGAGGGGGATGATCCTAGGTTGAGGACTTCCGTCTCGTCTGAGTTCAGTTTTAGATGGCTGTTCTTCATCCACTCGGCTACGTCTTTCATCCCTTCGTGAAGGTTGGTTTTAGCGGTGGTTGGGTCCTTGGTGAGGGAGAGGATTAGTTGGGTGTCGTCTGCCTAGGAGATGATGTTGAGGTTGTGATGGCGTGCGATGGATGCAAGGGGACTCATGTAGACGTTGAAGAGGGTGGGGCTGAGCGATGAACCTTGTGATACGCCGCATATGACTTCGGTGGCCTCTGATCTGAAAGGGGGGGAGGCGGACTCTCTGGGTTCTTTCGGTCAGGAACGAGATGATCCAATCCAAGGCCTTATCTTGTATCCCGACGTTCCTGAGGTGTTGTACTAGGGTGCGGTGGCAGACCGTATCGAACGCTGCGGAGAGGTCCAGGAGGATGAGGGCTACTGTTTCCCCGTTGTCGAGCAGTGCCCGGATGTCGTCTGTGGCTGCGATGAGGGCGGTCTCGGTGCTGTGATTGGCTCGGAAACCGGACTGTGAGGGGTCGAGGGAATTGTTGGACTCGAGGAAGGCGGCGAGCTGACTGTTGACGGTCTTTTCTATGACTTTGGCGGGGAATGGGAGGAGCGAGATGGGGCGGTAGTTCTTAAGCTCGGTGGGGTCTGCTGTAGGTCTTTTCAGGAGGGCGCTGAGTTTGGCATGTTTCCAGCTCTCCAGGAAAGTAGCGGTGTTGAAGGAGCAATTGATGATGTCCCGTAGTTGGGGGGAGATGATGGAGTCGGCCTTGTTGAAGATGTGATGAGGGCAAGGGTCAGTTGGCGATCCGGAGTGGATGGAGTTCATCAAGCGGATGGTGTCTTCTGTGCTGATCGGGGACCAGGCGCAGAGGGTGGTGGTGGGGGGCTTCGGTTCAGTGGTGAGGGGAGTGGACTGGTCGCCGAAGCTGTTATGAATGTCTGTGATCTTGTTGTGGAAGAACGAGGCTAGAGAGTCGCAGAGGTCTTGCGAGGGAGTGATGTCGTTGTTGCCGGCGTTTGTATTGGTGAGCTCTTTGACAATGCTGAAGAGTTCCTTGCTGTTGTGGGCGTTGTTGTCTAGTCGATCCTTGAATGCTGATTTTTTGGTGGTGCGGATCAGCTGGTGGTGTTTGCGGGTGGCGTCCTTGAGGGCGGTCATGTTGTCTGTCGTTGGGTTTCTTCTCGAGGCTTTCTCGAGGGTGCGGCAGTTCTTTTTAGAGTCCTTGAGGTCGTCGTTGAACCAAGAGGCTTTTTTGCTTCCTGGCTTGTTGGGAGGGTTTTTCAAGGGTGCTAGTTCGTCAGCGCAGTGGGTGATCCATTGTGCGAGATTGATGGCTGCTTGATTTGGGTCCGTTGTTCTGGCGGGAGGGTTTTGGTTCAGAGATGTGGTGAGCTAGTCGGTGGTGATTTTGTTCCAGCTTCTGCGAGGAACTTGTTTCGGGTGGTGGTGGGTCGTGTTCTTTCTGAAGTTGAAGTGGACGCAGCTGTGGTCTGTCCAGTGGAGACCAGTGGGGTGATTGAAGGAAATGTGCTTGCTGGAGGAGAAGATTGGGTCAAGTGTGTGTCCGGCATAGTGGGTGGGGGTGTTCACTAGTTGTTTGAGTCCGACATTGGAGAGGTTGTCCAGCAGGGTGGAGGTGTTGTTGTCGTTGTTATTCTCCAGGTAGAAGTTGAGGTCCCCAAGGAGAATGTAGTCATCGGAGGGAAGGGCGTGTGGGCTGATGAAGTCAGCGATGTCTTCACTGAGCGGGGTCCTGGGGGTCTGTAGATGAGGGTGCCTCTGAGTGTGGTCTTGGGATCGGTATGTATCTGGAAGTGAAGGTGTTCGGCGGCTGTGAGGGTGTCGTCGGGGCTGGTCGTGTGCGAATGGTGTTATTGTGAACGGTGGCAATGCCTCCTCCTGTTTTGTTGGTGCGGTCTCTTCGAATGATTTTGTATCCATCCGGGATGGCTATGGCGACGTCGGGTGCTGATGAGGAGTTCATCCAGGTTTCCGTGAGGAAGGCGACGTCCGGAGTTGTGGTGTCAAGTAGGTTCCATAGTTCAATGGCGTGTTTGTGGATCGAGCGGGTGTTGAGCAGGATGCATTTCAGGTGGTTGTTGTTTGAGTTCAGTTTGGTGTTATTGGCTGTAGTGTGGGTCCTGATGCAGCAGAACTTGCAGGATTGGCAGGTGAAGGGTCCATGAGTGCGTCCTGGGGCTGCTCGATAGCAGTCGGGGAGTCGGCCAGTGTTGAGTGCAGTGAGGGATGAGGCTTCGTATGATAGGCGGGTGGGTTGGTTTTTGCGGGGGCCAGGGTGCATGGCGCTGGGCGCGGTCATGGCGCGGACGGGCGTAGACAGGCTTACCTTTGGCGCGCCTTCGGTCGTATAGGGCGCGCCCGCTGGGCGTGAACGCTGTGCGCAAGTGCATCTGTCATAAATGGAGAGTGGAGGGGGGGCGGAGCGAGGGAGGAGCAGCTGAGAGGCGGGAGCGGGGTGGCGAGTGGGGACGGGTAGCGGTGAAGCTGGAGGGAGCGGGGGTGGGGCAGGAAGACAAGTCCAAAATAAAAGTATGCACAATGCTAACAGGGGCACGGAGGACGATGAGGCACAATAATCACAGGGGCACAGGCACAATCACTCGAGGGGCACGGAGGACGATGAGGCACAAAATAATTACTAATGCAGGCACAATTAATATCAGCTCAAACAATGACTGGCACAATAATGCGGGCACAATAATTACAGGAGGACGATGGTCAATACTGGGCAATACTTATCAAAGGTAGCGGAGGCAGCGGCAGCGATGGGGCAGGAGGAGCGACCGACTCTGACCAGGTCAGGTCGTGTCACAGCCCCTCGCTACTAGGATCTCTCCTTTTGGTTCTAGTGGGAGGGAGGAGCAGCTGGGAGGCGGGAGCGGGGTGGCGAGTGGGGACGGGTAGCGGTGAAGCTGGAGGGAGCGGGGGTGGGGCAGGAGGACGAGTCCAAAACAAAAGTATGCACAATGCTAAGAGGGGCATGGAGGACAATGAGGCACAATAATCACAGGCACAATCACTCGAGGGGCACGGAGGACGATGAGGCACAAAATAATTACTAATGCAGGCACAATTAATATCAGCTCAAACAATGACTGGCACAATAATGCGGACACAATAATTACAGGAGGACGATGGTCAATACTGGGCAATACTTATCAAAGGTAGCGGAGGCAGCGGCAGCGATGGGGCAGGAGGAGCGACCGACTCTGACCAGCGTCTTTGGCAGTTGCCAACCGTGAACATGAGTTGCCTGTTATTATTAATAATGCACATATGTCTTTAGGACGTAATAGTTTGGGAACCTGACCTTTAGTAGCACAACTTGGCAAAACTAGTTCCACCAAGGATGCCAAACCCACCCATGAGTTTCCTAAGAAACACTGGTACAAATCTGAACCACAACAGCAGAAAAGTAGACCATGCGAAGGTTATCCGTCCTCAGAGTCCTCTGAAAGGCAATACAATTTTAGTGATTGCACTAAAATTAAGAATCTACACAGGTATCTAATACCTGATCCTCGTTCTCCTCTTCCTTTTAGGACTCGTCTGACCATCAGTAGAACAGAGTAGGTTAATCTTACCGCAGACAAAAAGAGTACGTGAGACCGAAAAAGAGAGGCACAACACTCATCTGAAGTGAAGATAAAGAAAGAGACTAGACCTCCTCCTTATAAAGTCGCTTTTCAGAAAAAGAAAGTTGCGGCTTTAACAGCTAAATATGCCGCAGATGGTGAGTACCTCCTCCTGAACAGGAGTTGGGCGGTAACTCTCCTCGACAGCGTGGCAGAAGTCACCATTGTATGCAGAATCTCCACCAATTTCTGGTAGTGAAATCACCTAAAACATTTATTACAGTTGAGACTGCTGACACCTGAGTGGCCCCACCAGATAGACTATATCACTTGTATATTCAAATTGAAGGTGACATCAAATGCACAAGTAAAGCAATCTTTTGGGCCAATTTAACTATGTCTTATGACATTCTCTTAGCAGAGGTCGACTGGCCCCCACCTTTTGTTCTTGCATGCCCCCACCGTGAGGATGTCATACTCCCTTTTTTCTTGCATCTTTGCCCTGACAAAGTCAAACAAGCTTATGCATCTGAACGGGCCCTTGCATTGGCCCCCGCACTTAAATCATAGCCATACTGTTTGGGATAAGAATTCTCCTTACCATGTTATTCCTATATGGTACACACCTCAGGTACAACCACAGTATCCTATTAAACGGGATGCGAAAATGCCCGTAAAGGACTTTCTTTCCCAGCCAGAGTACCAGGCTGTGATTGAACCCTGTGTATCTCCAATGAATAATCCTCGTTTTATGGTTCTGAAACCAGATCATTCATATTGCATTGTCTTAGATTATAGACATTTAATAGTCATACACACATGTCTACAGAACAAAATACTCATAGTACGGCACTTATTAATAATGTGGTCCATAAAACATATAAAACCACTTTGGATATTTCCAATGTTTTTTCATTCACAATTTGGCTCCAGGGAGCCATGACTGGTCTGCATTTAGCGCCCTTGGTTTTCAAATGTGCTATGCCTGACTTCCTATCAGCTATAAGAACAGTCCAGATGTTTTTGCTGTGAATTGTGTAGATTCTCCATGACATTGACCCTGACACACAGTCCTACGTGGATGACATCTAATTAACCGACGATGAATTGAAACCTCATTTAGCAAGAGTGGGTCACATAATATCGGGGTTTGCGAAACTTGGTTACAAAAATATTTTATGGCTTTTCTCATTGTCCTTTTCTAACAAATGAAAGAAAAAGTCTTGATCTTCACTTTCTGGAGAAGTGTGCACAATTTCAACCTCCAAGTACACTTAAGAAGTTACAGTCCCTACTGGGATTTTTTAATTTTGGCAGAACTTATATACCTGACTATGGACAACGTATTAAATCACTTTGCACTTTAATAAGCCTTGATGTGTCCACTTCCCTTTGGTCGTCACAACACACTGAATCACTCAGATCTTTACAGTCTGATTTGCTTGAAACGTGCCATTTATACACATGTCAATACCACAAATGTAGTCATCCGTGTCTTACCGGGTGCAATTGGATTTACATATGTCACATATAATGAAGAATGGACAGTAACTTTCTGCATATAAATTGCATTTATATTAACCTGCTGAAATGCGTGTCACTTTTACTGAAAAAATACTGACTGCAGTGCAGATGGCCATACTTGAAGAATGCCCGTTTGCACAAGGACAACGTATTGCTGTTGTCACTCCGGTGACAGCCTTAGAAGATGTAATAAAGGCTAGCGTTACTAACACTAAGGTCATTCATCCCAGATGGATACAATGGCTATGTCCTTAAGAGCTATGGATGTTGACTTTGTCTTTGACCCTTCTTTGCAAATACAAGAATTGTTGCAACATGAACATGTTTATCTTTTGCCTTCTTCATATCTGCGTCTTGACCACTATAAGTCCATCATTTATACTGATGGTTTTGAACAACCTGCTATAGGTTCTAATCAGCTATATTCTGCTGCATGCGCCATCATTCTTGGCACTATCTTAAATGGCGTCTTTCATCCTCAAAATCTCGCACACAGTCTCTTGCAGACTGCACTTTGCAGTTGGCTGAACTGAAGGCTTTACTTTTTGCACTTGAACACATGGATCCTAAATTCCCCACACTTATTGTGTGTGATTCGTATTATTGTGTACAATCCTTTAATGAAAATTTACATTTTTGGCGACAAAATGACTTCAGAGATTTAAAGGGTATCACAATCAATTACCAGTTGCTTTGGTTTAAAGTAACAGATCTTAAGGATAGGTTGCCACAAACTCATGTTATACATACATTGAATCATCAGTGTGTGAAAGCACACGCCGTAGGAAATTCTCTGGCTGATGAATCAGCAAAATCTGCAGTTGCCGCAGTACTACTGCAGGCGTCAACAGGAATTAAAATGCAGTCCAATTTATAATCCTTGAAGAAATACCATGCACGTCCAACTCATTCTTACAATAAAAGCTATCGAGATATTTCAACAGTTAAAATATACAAAAACAATCTACATACCTATACACTATTGAACCCTCTCATTGCAAAAGCTGGCGAAATAATTATATTGTAATAAAGTGCTTGCGCATTACGTCTGGGCAGTAGGGATAAATGGAAATACAAAAGACAGCTAACCCTGAGGGCCAGCCTACTGCATACTGTAATTTTCTCGCGCTCGGCCCTTCCTCCTTGTGCACCCCATGCCACTTTAGAACTTGGCCATTGCACAGGCAAAGATTTCTGATTTTGGGACGCGCAGGGCTTCCCGATTGTTCTGTGTGCCCAATTGCTGGCAAATCGGTTTGATCACTAAGCAGCCTTTTGGTTGCATTTTTAAGATCATAGCGGTCCTCTGATTTTGGATGCTGCATTCAAAATTATTTTGATTGCAGTTAATTCTTGGTCCAGATTCCTCTGGGTTTGGCCACAGCGCTCAGCTGACGCTCAAACTGTTATTAAAGTCCTGCAAATCTTTATCGGGGCTTATGCCTGCAGCCCATTCCACTCGTACAAAGGTCCAGCTTTCGCTTCTAAAGCGTACCGTTTTCGATTAAGTGTGCAAATAATTTTTTTTCTCCATATCGACCCAAGGTTAATTCTTTGTGGAGTGAATGAACTGTGACTTAAAGCAGTCCTCAATGGCTAGAGTACTAGGTATAGGGCATTGTTTGTTGAACCATCTATATGGCTTTCAAAGAGCTTTAAATAACTTCCCATAAAGATCTCTGGGTAGGCGGACCATGTACAAAATACTTTTTGGCATTAAGATGTGTGTTCCAGACCTTTATGGCCCAAAATCTGTGTCGTTGCTGCAACCTTTGACGTATATAACCATTGCACTGTCTTACAGAAGGTACAAGAGTTACGCGAAGCTAACTCACGAGACCATTTGTCTGCATCTCATCCTTCGACTACTGACGTCGACTACTGATGTTTCTTTCCAGTTTCAGACTGGCTTCCAAAAATTGGAGATCTTGTTTGGGAAAAGGTGGCCATCAAAAAGGAATTTGCCTGGCGTACCGTGTTCCTGTTCCGGTTCTTGGTCTTCAAGGTACATGAACTATGATTTTACCAAAACGCCCTGGTTATAAAGACAAGTGCTTTTTCTCCATTGAACATGTCAAACTACACCATGTGGCTGGACATCTCTTAGGTCCAAACTTGGCTTACTTCAGAATTGAACCCAAAGCGTGACCCTATGGAGCAGGATATCTCTTTGGTAAAAAATAAGCTTACTTCAGAATTGAACACAAAGCGTGACCCTATGGAGCAAGATATCTCTTAGGCCCAAACTAAGCTTACTGTATAGTTATAAAGATTCCCTTTGCACCTATGTTTTATGGTCTATCTCATTTAACTAGAGAAATCCTATTTTTGTCAAACATCCTTTTTCACACCCCTCTGTCCAAATGTATCACACACTTGGAACAACTCCACTCCAGATATGAAGGTACTTATAATAAAAGGTTTTAATGTATCAGTTATGGAATTCACAAAGGTAAATCACATCATAAAAATCCATAATAAAAACTCATTAGAAAATCACATGGTACCCAAAAGGGCTATTAAAAACATTCAAAAATTCAGAGCTAATACAGTAAATGTATCTTCATTAAAAAGAACAACAGAAAACACCACATGGAAGGGAAATAGAAAAGGCAGTCAAATTATGCCTTGACAGTGTTAATTTGAACCTTATGTTGACAAGACTTAGCAGAGACCAACTATCCCTGACTTCTGTAGTTCTTGTCCCAAATCAAATTTAACCAAGCTCTCTGCGTCGACGCGTTTCGGTGGATATAAACGAATAGGACCACCTTCTTCAGGACTGACAATAATTTGTCTTCCTTATTTGATATCAATTAGTGTACCTGACATAAAACATAATATAAATTAATTTAGAGAAAATAAATTTTTTCACAAAATTTATTAATCAAACCTTTTTTACAAATTATAGTATAGTTTGACAAAAATAGGATTTCTCTTGTTAAATGAGATAGTTTATAAAACATAGGTTCAAAGGGAATCTTTATAACTATACAGTTGTTTGTGGTGCTCTGTTCCTTTGGACTTCTTGAGCCCCTCTCCTTGTTTTCAAAGCCAAACTAAGCTTACTACAGAACTCAACACAAAACGTGACCCTATGGAGTAGGATATCTCTTAGGCCCAAACTAAGTTTACTACAGAACTCAACACAAAGCATGACCCTATGGAGCATGATATCTGTTAGGTCCAAGCTAAGCTTATTACAGAACTCGACACAAAATGTGACCCTATGGAGCAAGATATCTCTTAGGCCCAAGCTAATCTTACTCAAGAAATCTACTCAAAGTGAGACCCTATGGGGCAGGATATATCTTAGGCCCAAACTAAGGTTACTTCAGAATTAAACACAAAGAGTGACACTATGGAGCAGGATATCTCTTAGGTCCAAATTAAGCTTACCCCAGAACTCTACACAAAGCGTGACCCTTTGGAGCAAGAGATCTCTTAGGTCCAAACTAAGGTTACTTCAGAATTAAACACAAGACGTGACCCTATGGAGCAGGATATCTCTTAGGTCCAAATTAAGCTTACCCCAGAACTCTACACAAAGCGTGACCCTATGGGGCAAGAGATCTCTTACGTCCAAACTAAGGTTACTTCAGAATTGAACACAAGACGTGACCCTATGGGCAGGATATCGCTTAGGCCCAAACTAAGCTTACTACAGAAGTCCACACAAAGCGTGACCCTATGGAGCAGGATATCTCTTAGGTCCAAACTAAGCTTACCTCAGAACTTTACACAAAATGTGTGGGGAAAGAGATCCCTTAGGCACAAACTAAGGTTACTTCAGAATTAAATACATAACATGACCTTATGGAGCAGGATGTCTCTTAGGTCCAAACTAAGCTTAATTCAGAACTCTACACAACACATGGCCCTACGGAGCAGGATATCTCTTAGATCCAAACTACGCTTACTACAGAACTTGGGAGAGGATTTGGCCCAAGGGCTAGGGCAAAAGACACACAATTGATGGACGAAATGCTGAACAAATCAAAGCATTCACCCCAGTCAAGAGATCTGGGTTAAATCCACCATTCTTTTGCTCACCATGCCACCTCAGTTTAGACCTGGCCATATGCAAATCAGCCTTGACCCTGTGCCTCATGGTAACAGTCCAGCCTGAACTGCCAAGCCTGGTCCTCCCTGGACAAAAACAAGCCTCCTATGACCAGTTTCAGACTTTCAGCCCTCATCAGCCAGGATAGCTTGATCCCAGTGGCACAGTGAGCCCGGCAACCACGTCTGGGCATACCTGGCGCACTTAGGGCAAGAAAGTAAAAGACACACAATTGATGGACGGAATGCAAAACAAATCAAAGCATTCACCTCCAGTCAAGAGATCTGGGTTAAATCCATCATTCTTTTGCTCACCATGCCGCCCCAATTTAGACCTGGCCATATGCAAATCAGCCTTGACCCTGTGCCTCATGAGAACAGTCAAGCCTGAATGCTCAGACGTGAGTCCTGTGCTCTCCATGCCACTGGAGTCAAGCTATCCTGGCTGATGAGGCCTGAAAGCCCGAAACCGGTCCTAGGATGCTTGTTTCCAGTCCAGGGAGGACCTGGCCTGGCAGTTCGGGCTGGACTGTTCCCATTGGGAGCAGGTTCAAGACTGGTTTGCATATGACTGGGTCCAAACTGGAATGACATGGTGAGCAAAAAACACAATGGATTTAGGCCCAGATCTCTGTACTGGGGTGAATGTAATACATTGTTCTGCATTCTGTCCATCAATTGTTCTTTTTGCATTTGTCACCCCGAGTGGGAGTCAAGCTAACCTGGCTGATGAGGGCTGAAAGTCAGAAACCGGTCCAGGCCCAGATCTCTGTGCTGGGGTGAATGTATGACATTTTTCTGCATTCTGTCCATCAATTGTTCTTTTTGCTAAGGGCTAGGGCAGTCAAACTCAAATCTTGGGAACCAGGTTCCAATACCTCCGGGTCAAGTTTGCGCTATATGAAATACTGGCAGCCCGTCCCGACGTTGTCCGGGTATGAATTGCTGCCGGCCAGTAGTATATTGTTTTGTAGGATTTCGTTTTGATAGCATTTCTTATCTGTGACAGGCCTGTGAAACGCTCCAATTCACAGTGCACTGCTGATGCACTTAAGAGTGCGCGTTCAGTAGTGTGTGAGTTTCCCTACTTTATTTTTCCTTGCAATATTATATAGTGCGAACTCGACAAGATGGCATGAGCACAATTTACATTACAGAAGAACACATTCATTTGTGGTAGGCACGGGGAGACAAAGCGATTTGCCTGGAATCACAGGATGTTGAGCTGATGCCGAGATTCGAACATAGCTCCCCAGCTCTAAAGTTCGCAATTCTAGAACTTGTTGCGGGAGGTGTGTCTAAAAGTGTACGTCGGTGCTGGCCATCAATGAGAGAGACCTGTGCATTTTTGAAATGGGTGGTGAAAAAATATGAGTATGTTGCTGGAGATGTGGGCTGCCGTGCCACCAATGTACTTACCGGGGGAGGGTAAACACCCATTATTCCGCAACTTTATTTCCACATACCATCACTCTGCATACTTTCATTACAAAAGTACCATGACTCCACAATGCCATTATAACGCATGGCATTACATTTTATATGCTTTTACCACGCATACATTTACAACGAAATTCGTTGTAAATGCATGAACGGTAAAAGCATGTTTTTTTTTTAAATGTTTGGATAAGGTAAGTATGAATATAGTGGTATCCCTGTTAAAACTCTAACCTCCCTCAGCACCTTGTTAGGTCCCCACATCCAAGATGTAATTAATCAGTCTCTGAAGAAGGGATATGTACCAACTGAATGGAAAAGAGCGGTGGTGAACCCCATCCGTAAGAACGCGGCTCTCCCCTGGACGGAGCTCTCCAACCTCCGGCCCATCTCCCTCCTACCGTATTTCAGCAAGCTGGCCGAGAAACATGTCAACGCACACCTGTCTAATTACATCGAGGCAGCGGGCGGCCTAGACCACTCACAATCTGGGTTTAGGCCCAACCATAGCACCGAATCAGCCCTCCTGTCAGTGACTGATAACATCAGAATGTCACTTGACAGGGGGAGCTCAGTGATTCTGGTGCTATTGGATTTGTCCGCTGCCTTCGACACGGTGTCGCACAAAATCCTTCTCGACCGCTTGAGGGGAGTGGAAGTAAAAGGGACCGCTCTTGCGTGGCTTGAAAGCTTTCTTGCAGACAGACAACAAGGTGTCAAACTAGGCTCCCATAAATCTATCTGTAGGAAGCTTACCAAGGGTGTGCCACAGGGCTCATGCCTGAGCCCCACGTTATTCAACGTATATGTGGCCCCCTTGGCGGAGATTATAAGATCTTACGGGTTCTCCCCAATCTCCTACGCTGATGACACCCAGCTGTTGTTTCCCTTCCAAACTATCACACCTGCGGTCATGCAATCCTTCCAAAATGGCATGAGAGCTGTGGCAGGTTGGATGGCCCAGAACTTCCTCCAATGCAATGTGACTAAAACCGAAGTCATGTTGTTTGGAGGGGCCACCCTGCTCTGGTCTCCGGATTGGTGGCCACTTGAGCTAGGACCTGTTCCTGCGCCCAAACAGACCATCAAAAACCTGGGAGTACGCCTGGACCAAACACTGATTTTAAAAGATCATGTCAGTCAAGTCACGGGAACGTGCTTCCGAATAATTGGTCTTCTACGGCGCATTTTCCCCTTCCTGCCAGACACTCACAGGAAAACACTGGTACAGGCACTAGTTCTTGGGCGGGTAGACTACTGTAATGGTCTACTCATCTCTGCCAATCATGAACAACTATGCAGACTGCAGGTGGTGCAGAACACCACAGCAAGACTCATCTTGAATGCCCCCCCTCGTACCCGTCACACCCTCTCCTTTCCCACCTTCACTGGCTCCCAGTGCGACAACGCGTCAACTTCAAACTCTGTTGCATAATGCATAAGTGCATTTATGGGTCCGGCCCCAAATACTTAAAAGACATTTTTGTCCCCTACTCTCCTGGACGAGCCTTGCGCTCCAGTAACACCATGCTGATGCAGGTACCTAAAGTTACCAGAGCGAGACAAGGTGGCCGAGCACCCTCTCTCAAAGGCCCCTTGCTATGGAACTCCCTCCCACCGCAGTTGAGACAAGTCTCTAATCTTTTTTCTTTTAGGAAAAAATTAAAAACATACTTATTCACCCTAGACTAATTTCTTCTGTTTCCCACACTGTCATCCCCTCAATAAGTTCTTTCGACTCATTCACAAGCTACGCGCGGAGATACCCCTTCGGGGCTGATTCAGGCGCGTTATAAGAATATAAAATAAATATGTTTTGGGGTACTGAGGTATATGTTTTGGGGTGTTTGGGTATTTTAAGGGTTCAGATATAGTTTTGTGTTATGGGGTACAGGGGTAGTTTTAGGGTTTTGGGATAGGTATGGGTTTTGGGGTTCAGGGGTATTTTTAGGGTTCAGGGCTAGGTTTGGGTTTTGGGGTATAGGGGTATTTTTAGGGTTCAGGGGTAGGTTTGACTTTTGGGGTACAGGGGTATTTTTAGGGTTCAGGGCTAGGTTTGGGTTTTGGGGTACATTGGTATTTTTAGGGTTCAGGGGTAGGTTTGGGTTTTGGGGTACAGGGGTATTTTAAGGGTTCAGGGCTATGTTTGGGTTTTGGGGTACAGGGGTATTTTAGGGTTCAGGGGTAGGTTTGGGTTTTTGGGTATAGGGGTATTTTTAGGGTTCAGGGCTAGGTTTGGGTTTTGGGGTACAGGGGTATTTTTAGGGTTCAGGGGTAGGTTTGGGTTTTGGGGTACAGGGGTATTTTTAGGGTTTAGGGATAGGTTTGGGTTTTGGGGTACAGGGTATATTTATAGGGTTAAGATGGGTTAGTGTTTAAGGGTGTTGTGGTATTTTTAGGAGTAAGGGTGGGTTATGATTATGGTGTGCAGAGGTATTTAAAGGGAGCAGGGTGGACACCCGGAGCTGGAATGTACAGAACCTGGGAAGAGAAAACAATGAAATATTGGGCACAGCGCTCGCTTTTTTTTCCGTAATCCCGCGCCCCGCACACGACCACGCCCCCAGCACACGCCCACAGCACAACGCAGACACGCCCACGAGGGTCTACTTTGCTGGCACGGTTCTTTTACCTTTTAAATGTATATGGTTGGCGTCTGCATAGCCTATGTCCTTCTGCTGCAACTGCCCTTTCCAACGCTGTATTTGATGTTGTGATTGGTGCTGTGGTTCCTGAGATTACCCGCCTCAAAGGTTTGGGCTCTCTCTTTATTATATACTAGCAGCCCGCCCCGGCTTTGCCCGGGGCAGAAGGGGGCTGGGGGCAGCATTTTAAGCCTCTGTGCACCCCCCCCCGACATTGCCCAGTCCGCATCCCTCCCGCCTCCCGCCCAGACATTGGCCATACCGCCTCGCGCCTCCCGCCTTGTGCCTTGAGCCTCCCTCCCGCCCGCCGCCCCCGCCCCGACATTGGGCATAGCGCCTACCGCCTCCCGCCTTGAGCCTCCCGCCCGCCTCCCGTCCCCGCTTTGTAACCCTCCCCCCCCCAGGTCCCGACTTACCTCATCCGCCGCTCCTCCCTACGCTGGAGTGTTTACCTCTCCACTGCTTGACCGCTTGTCAGCTACCTCATCCGCTGCTCCTCCCCGCACTGCCACTGCTCCTCCACTTCTTGCCGCTCCACAGCTTCTCCCGGCGCTCATGTTCTACCCTCTTCCTGTTGCTGGTGAACTCCGCTCCTCCCCTCACGCAGACACTCCTCCCGGCGCTTATGTCCTCGCTCTTCCAGTGGCGTAACAAAAGTGGAGGGGGCCCCCCTGCAAGGTACACGGAGGGGCCCCCTGCTCTGGATTTAATCTAGATCTCTCAGGCCTGAGTTCTGTGCTGAGGGTGCCCCCTGCAGCTCGGGGAGCCCCCACACCGCAGGGCCTGCGGAGGCCAGTGTTACGCCCCTGGCTATAATCAAGAACAGCGTGCACTTGAATAACTATTTGTGGGATTTTGTCTTAGAAGTCTGACCAGACAGAGGGTCCAAGGATAGGCAGGCAATCTATGATAGTGACAGGTTTGACTGAGTGCGAGATGGTCAGCCTCACCCGGTAAAGGTCTAAAGCTTCCTTATGTAGGGTGCCAACTGTGGTGCAGTTTGTGTGAAACCAGTGGCGTTGTCTACACCCCCTCGTCAGCCCCCCCTCACAGCTTAAGTGGGGGTGATGTTGACACAATTTGTCATAATTATTTATGAGGTTGTTCTGTCTGCAGCTCAGCAGACAAATGGTTTTAAAAGAACTAAAATAGGGAAAACCATAATGGATAGGATACCAAGCCAGTCAAAGCAAAAGGGGTCCATACAGTGAACAGATTAAATAAAGACTGCACAGGAGGCGTAGCTTCTATTGGTGCAGCAGGTGCAGTAGCGCTGGGACGCTGAAGCCTGAGGTAGTCACTGAACCCTGTTTATTGCTGTATTTTATCATTCAAATTGCAGCGGTGGCCCATTTCCTTCCTTACACTAGAGCCCACAATAGGCTATTGAGCGTGTAAGAGAGAGGGCAGGAAGGAAGAGTGAGACGAAGAAAATATGAAGAGGAGAAGGAAAATGAGACCAGAAGGAAGGACCGAAAGGATGAACAGATTATGGCAAGAGTGAAAGGATTGGTGGATGAAATGTAAAACAACAGTGCATTGGTGGGTGGAATCAAGAATGACTGTAATGATGAAAGGTTGGATTCATTTGTGGATGGATGAATGGATGTTTGGACAAAAGGGTGAATTGATAAAAGGAGTCTGAAATGATGCATGGGTGAAAAAGAAGGGATTCTGGATGGGGAAAATAGATGGATGAATGGCTTGAAGTGTGACTGGAAGGTTAGAATAATAGATGAAACTACATACGAAAGGGTGTATAGACAGAATGGTAAAGGAAGGATGGATGGAAGCATGAAGAGATGAATGGGTGGAAGCATTAACAAAAGGATGGATAAAAGCATGAAGAGATAGATGGAGGATGGATGGATGGATGAAAGTGTGAAGAGATGGATAGATAGAAGTATAAAAGTATGAAGAGATAGATGGATGGATGGATGAATGCATGAAAGGCTTCAAGGATGGAAAGATACATTTCAAGTGTCTTGGGCTTTCTCTCTGCTCACCCGATGGCATTTGAAGTATGGATCACAGTGTGGGATGTTTTAATATTCTGCCTACTCCCTTGTGTGAAACACTGCCCTTTCCAAAGCACTACTGCAGCGCTCTTGCTCTCAGTGTAGAGGTTGCACAGTTACCGCCTACGTCTGCCTTCTATAGTGAGTATGTCTGCTTTACTCCGGTATGTGTGGGAAACAGCGTTAGATCCGGCAACATCAGAATTATGATGTAGCCTTCTGTGGTAAAGTGGAAGGTAATGTCGACTCTTGCTTTCCTTGAATAATGCTCTGAAGTAGACATTCGGCAGCAGAGGCATACATAAACACAATAAAATGAACAATTCAAGCACTACACGGATCTAATTTCCTTTACCCCAGTGAAGCTCTGTGTGATCTTGGGTCAATTATTCCCTCTTTGTCTGACTCAATGTAATGCAAATTGGGAGCAATGCATAAACATTTTTTCAGATGTGGTAGCGCTGGCTCAAATCAACCTCCGCAGTAGAGATGGCTTAGAACAGGCATCGAATGTGGGGCAGCAAGCGGGGTCTCTTACACCACAACCCGGAGGGCACCGATAATACGCAGCCCAGTCAGAACACCCCAATAGATGAAGACACATTGAGGGCACACCTGCCGCTTGGCCGGGTCTTCCCGATGGCCCATCACCTGGCGGACAACCCTTGTCACTCAACCGCAATGTACAACCTCAAATTAGGCCTTCGCAAGCGCTTACTGCCTGCCCGGGGTGCTCTGTTGTGC
This sequence comes from Lissotriton vulgaris, assembly GCF_964263255.1. NCBI lineage: Eukaryota > Metazoa > Chordata > Amphibia > Caudata > Salamandridae > Lissotriton > Lissotriton vulgaris. The sequence continues at coordinate 1,843,159,855 of NC_141694.1, forward strand.
CCGGGGTGGGGGTTTGCTGTTGTCATGTCTGGGTGACGGCAAAAGACATGTTTGACATATGTGGGGCGAGTACCATGTTCCCTTCCATACTGCTGTGGCCTTGTTTCTGGAAACAACAGCGAACAAATAAAGCATGAATAAAGAGCGCTTTAGAGGGTGCAGTTAATCATATGGATATACTTACAAGTGAAAAATCCTTAGAATACTTTTTTGTGCTAAAAACTGCTAAGGTGAAGACGACTGCCAGAAAAGTTGGCGATGTCCCAACTGAAAGGCCGAGTCATGCACACAGTCTTTTTTTGTGGTATTTTTTATAATCGGTGTAATCCAAATCTTTGAAAACAGCTTGAAATATTCTTTGCCTTGCTGTCTGTGCTTTGTGTGTCTAATCTGTTAAGAGCTTTGGACTTTCGGCAGGTGTGCTGACAACATACCGCATATGTGGAAATATAGTAATGCTATAGATTTGCACATGAGACAAGCTGACATACTTATCCGTAGCATATATGAACGATCGCGTTCATGACCTAGAGACACTTGCACGACTGTACAGATCTATGGACTCAAAATTATGAATGTACATGTGTGCAAGCGAATTCTTGCTTGACCGTACATGTGTAGAAGGGGAAAATACATAGTTGTGCCACTGTGCGAGGGAAGTTTGTAGGACTATAAATGTATTATACTTAAGAATGCACAGCTGGTTATGTATGTGGACAAAGCTTCCACGCCTATACATACATGTATGTGCAAGAAGCTTTAACTAAATGTACAAATCTGTTTGAGTTTTCACACATGTTTATGTGCTTCTCGGAGAAGCGTGCTTGGTTGCACATGTATGTGAGAGAAGTCTGAAGATTATAACCGTATCTGTGCAAGAAGCTTTTGTAAGCGTCCTTGTGTGACAAACGCGTATACACTGTACAAGTAGGCCCAAGACACATCTGCACATGCGTGTCGCTGTGCAGGAAGCTGGCATTGCTTTAAATGTAAACGGACAAACATTACATTGGGTAATAGAACATCGTGTAATTTTACAGCGCTTAGAGAAGGACGCTGTTATATGAAGCACTAAGCAACATTTTCCAAGTAATCATTATATATGAGTGGAGAAATGCAGAACGCCAAATGTATATATGAAAGAAGTGAGCCAACTCTGTGTGTGTAGCGGTCGACCTCGAAGCTGGGGAACAGGTTCGAGTCTTGGCAGCTGTGATGCTCAACATCCTGTCATTCTGGGCAAATGAACTAATCTCCCAATGCCTAACAAAAATGAATGTGTTCGTCTGTAATGCAACTTGTGCTCATGTAAAGCGCTCCGATACGGGTTCGAACTATATAACTCCCAAAAAATAAATAAACCGTGCACAGTTACATTTGTTTTAAAAGAAACCACAAAAAAAGTGTGCGAGATAATCTTGCACAGCTACGAATTTGTGCATTAAAAGCCTTCACGGCTGTCCCGTGTGTACAGTGGTCTTGCTGCATAACAACGATGCTCCTTTGTGCGCCCAGATGCAGTCTTCGCAGCACAGGACGTAAATCACACGGTGCGTGTCCTCTCGACAGATAATGCAGCCAGGAGGAAGTGCTTAGACTCGGAGGCCTCACTGCAGGCCCAGAGAGCGACAAGTGCCGAGAGCCCGCGCCTTCACAGAGAGAGTAGACTCACCTGACCTGAGGGCTGAGCCTGGCCTGTAGGCAGCTTCCGAGGTAGGCGCGAGGCGGGCCGGGCAGGCAGCAGAAGGCTAGCCAGGCAGGGGCGGGGCGAACCCGCGCACAATTTAATTAAGTCAGAGGCCCGGCTGGGGCCCGCGCTAAGCAGTTGTTGTTGCACACCATACATTAATGAAGAGTGGGCACCACTGCGGCTCGGCAGGGGCCCCCGCCCAGGTGCAATGCATGCCTTGCGCACCATTTAATTTATTAAGAGGCGGGGGCCCGGCGTGCCGTGCGCAGTGTGCACCATTCAATTCCGAAGTGTGGGGGCCCCTTGGGGCACGCTCCCCCCAACACGTGGGCTGCGGGGGGCCTGTGTTACGCCCCTGCCCTCTTCCTGTTGCTCGTGAACGACGCTACTCCCCTCACGCATACGTCGCAGCCGGCACTACTTGCAAGGGACTACTTTATTTTTATTTCTAAATATTTTAAACAACGTTTTATTTTTTATATTTATGTAGCCTATGTCCTTCTGCTTGCCCTGAGGTTTTCTAAGATGTCTTGGGTGTTCAGATTGGTGGTGTAGTTTTCGAGTTTACCTGGCTCAAAGGTGCAAGTTCTCTCTTTATAATAGTATATAGTATAGTATAGTATATAGTATATAGTATAGACTAGCAGCCAGTCCCGACGTTGTCCGGGTATGAATTGCTGCCGGCCAGTAGTATATTGTTTTGTAGGATTTCGTTTTGATAGCATTTCTTATCTGTGACAGGCCTGTGAAACGCTCCGATTTACAGTGCACTGCTGATGCACTTAAGAGTGCGCGTTCAGTAGTGTCTGAACTCGAGTTTCCCTACTTTATTTTTCCTTGCAATATTATATAGCGCGAACTCGACAACATGGCATGAGCACAATTTACATTACAGAAGAACACATTCATTTGTGGTAGTCACAGGGAGACAAAGAGATTTGCCTGGAATCACAGGATGCTGAGCTGATGCCGAGATTAGAAAGTAGCTCCCCAGCTCTAAAGTTTGCAATTCTAGAACTTGTGGCGGGAGGTGTGTCTAAAAGTGTATGTCGGTGCTGGCCATCAATGAGAGAGACCTGTGCATTTTTCAAATGGGTGGTGAAAAAATATGAGTATGTTGCTGGAGATGTGGGCCGCCGTGCCACCAATGTACTTACTGGGGGAGGGTAAACACCCCTTATTCCGCAACTTTCTTTCCGCATACCATCACTCTGCATACTTTCATTACGAAAGTACCATGACTCCGCAATGCCATTATAACGCATGGCATTACATTTTATATGCTTTTACCACGCATACATTCACAACAAAATTCGTTGTAAATGCATGAATGGTAAAAGCATTTTTTTTTAATGTTTGGATAAGGTAAGTATGGGTATAGGGGTATATGTTTTGGGGTACTGCGGTATATGTTTTGGGGTGTATGGGTATTTTAAGGGTTCAGATATAGTTTTGGGTTATGGGGTACAGGGGTAGTTTTAGGGTTTATGGATAGGTATGGGTTTTGGGGTACAGGGGTATTTTTAGGGTTCAGGGCTAGGTTTGGGTTTTGGGGTATAGGGGTATTTTTAGGGTTCAGGGGTAGGTTTGGGTTTTGGGGTACAGGGGTATTTTAAGGTTTCAGGGCTAGGTTTGGGTTTTGGGGTACAGGGGTATTTTTAGGGTTCATGGCTAGGTTTGGGTTTTGGGGTACAGGGGTATTTTAGGGTTCAGGGGTAGGTTTAGGTTTTGGGGTACAGGGTTATTTTTAGGGTTCAGGGCTAGGTTTGGGTTTTGGGTACAGGGGTATTTTTAGGGTTCAGGGGTAGGTTTGGGTTTTGGGGTACAGGGGTATTTTAAGGGTTCAGGGCTAGGTTTGGGTTTTGGGGTACAGGGGTATTTTAGGGTTCAGGGGTAGGTTTGGGTTTTGGGGTACTGTGGTATTTTTAGGGTTCAAGGCTAGGTTTGGGTTTTGGGGTACAGGGGTATTTTTAGGGTTCTGGGATAGGTTTGGGTTTTGGGGTACAGGGGTATTTTTAGGGTTTAGGGATAGGTTTGGGTTTTGGGGTACAGGGGTATTTTTAGGGTTCAGGGCAAGGTTTGGGTTTTGGGGTACAGGGGTATTTTTAGGGTTCAGGGGTAGGTTTGGGTTTTGAGGTACAGGGGTATTTATAGGGTTCAGGGCTAGGTTGGGTTTTGGAGTACAGGGGTATTTTTAGGGTTTAGGGATAGGTTTGGGTTTTGGGGTACAGGGTATATTTATAGGGTTAAGATGGGTTAGTGTTTAAGGGTGTTGGGGTATTTTAAGGAGTAAGGGCGGGTTATGATTATGGGGTGCAGGAGTATTTAAAGGAAGCAGGGTGGGATTAGCACACGATATGACATGGCATGAAGGGCGGCACATACCACACACCCCCAGCGTTTGTCACGCCCCCAGCACACGCCCACAGCACAACGCAGACACGCCCACAAGGGACTACTTTGCTGGCACGGTTCTTTTACCTTTTAAATGTATATGGTGGGCGTCTGCATAGCCTATGTCCTTCTGCTGCAACTGCCCTTTCCAACGCTGTATTTGATGTTGTGATTGGTGTTGTGGTTCCTGAGAGTACCCGCCTCAAAGGTTTGCGCTCTCTCTTTATTAGATTAGTATAGAATAGAAGATAGCGTGACCCTTTGGGGAAAGTGTTCAGTCAGATGAGTCAAACGTAGAGGGGATGTGGTCTGACGGCTAGGTTGCCGACTTTGGAGCTGGGAAACCAAGGCTCTAGCCTTGGGGTAGCGTCCACATCCTGTGATTCTAGGCAAATTCTCCCTGTGCCTACCAAAAATAAGAAAAGGAATGTGTCCTTGTGTAACATGGACTCCTAAATGCCTTCTGTGAATACCGAAAGTCTTAAAGTCAGGATTTTTCTCAGTTTAGGAGTAGTAAAGTTAGGAGTTCTAATTTTACTACTCCTAAACTAAGAAAAATCCAAACTTTAAGACTTTCGGTATTCACAGAAGGCATTTAGGAGCCCTAAAGTTAGGACTCCTAACTTCTGTGAATACCGAAATGGTAGTAAGTTTAGGATTTTGTCTTAAGATAGTTCTGTGAATCGGGCCCTCCGTGTCGCAGCATCTCCGAGGCCCGCTTCCTCCTGGCAGCTTGTCGCCCCCGCAGCCGCTCGGCGCAGCGCCTGGACTCCATACAGCGCTGCTTCCCCGGGCACCACCGCAGCGCCAGCCGCTTCAGCTTGATGGGTGGCTAACTTTAACGACGCCGGAGCCGGGTGTGGGTGGGTCATAATCGTGCTAATATGGAATTAATTAATTCTGCTCCCCTCGAACATCTGTTCTCCGAGGGTCCCCTGCTAGCTCGACTCATCTTCTGTGCCTGGTAATGGGAGGCTGCTGGTCTCGGCCATTAATTCTGGGACAGGGGGGAGGCCTCCCCCGCTCCTCGAGGAGAGATTACACCATCAGCCGCCCCCTGCCGCAAAACCCCGGATGGCAGTGCGCCCTGGAATGGGAGCTGCCAAGGTCTGCATAGCGCCAACCAGGAGGCCTGCAGGGGGCGGCGCTTTTGGTGTATTTGTTAAGAGCCATGATCGACCCAAAGGGTTTCGTAGCGCAGAAACCGCGGATGTTTATTGTTATCGACCTTGCAAGGATAGACGCCTGAGTTGATTTACTTGCGTTCGATCTCATGATGGTGTCAAACACAGATGCTTTCTGTACGTGTTTTAAGTCACTGAGCCATCACTCCCCTCTTCCCCCTCCCAACCCCGTGCCGAAAGGGCTGCAATGCTTTAATTTTAGATATTAAACACGTGCACATTCACCCAGCTGGCACGGCACTTACCCGGGCAGGTGCCCGTTCAAATCCATTCATCTATTTCCTTGTTAGGCATACGAACTCGATGAAAACATAAACACATTTTGAAATGCCTTTGGCTGCAAGGAAAAATATCATAATCTGGCATGAAAAATTCAATTTTAGTTTTCTATGGCGAACTAAGCAGGAGGTCCCAAAAGAGAAAAGGCGCCAGAAGCAACGAAAGAAACAAGCATTGGCATGGTTTGATGATATTATAATAAGTACCAACCCTTATTCCTTCAGTGGCTAACGTGTGTGGTTGAACAAGAAAGCGAAAGGGAACAGACGAGAAGGGTGAAAAAGAGAGAAAAACGATAGAGAGAAGTAAGAGAAAAGAAGAGAAAGGTAAAAAAAAAACAGAGCGAAGCTGGCAGCATGTCAGTGGGTGGGCCACTGCGACCTGCACTCTGAAATTCAAGAGTGAATTTCACGACTGCATTGATGGATGAATGGTTGATTGAATGCATGGATCGGGAGAAGCTTGCTGTAGCAGGGTACACCAAAGAATTATCTGAAAGGAAGCCTGACAAACGTCGAGAATACATAGAGATTCGAGACCTCTCTCTACTCAAGACACCTCCAATGTATGCAGATTCCTTATAACTAGGCTTGGTTGAAATATTAATTACGCTGGAGTAATTGGCACAATTGTAATCATTTCACTTAACAAAATATTCCCAAATGTATAGAGATTACGCCGCGTTATGCCACATTGTGCGATTTTGGGAAGGAATGTGAACACAAGGTGTGCTGTACAGGTCATTTTAAAATGCGAGAGCATTTCAGGTCGATTTTGTACCTGAACAGACCGTTTGGGTATTTTTTTTAGAGCAAAACTATAAATCTGAACCTGAGAAGCAGTGTTTTGAATGCGAGCAACTGGTAAGCAACTCAAAATTACATTTTTGAGTTGAATTTGTAAGCAAATTAAACTGTGTGAATATTTTGGGACTAAGAGATGCATTTCACGTAATTACGCATAGTTTCCCATAATTACCGTACATGAAATGATGCTTGTTCCGCCCACCCTTACTATAACCTCCACGATAGCCCAGTCTAGAAGAATAAACTGAAGCAAAGCACTCCTTCAGGCTATCAGGCACGGCATGAACCCACTGCAAGGCGTGCTCACCCTACATCAGTTGATGAATGCAAAGCCATCTATCACTTCTTACCCAAGTCAGTCAACAAAAGAAGACTCCGTGCAGACAAAGGAGCACCCCTTCCACCGCCCCTTGCTGCTCCACCCAGAAGTGGGCTGCTCTCAGTCTGCTCTTATATATGGCACTCTCTAACGTCCTGACCTCTATCAAGGTCATACAGCAAATGTGCCTTTCCTGCAGGTCACCCCAGATACGGGGCATTCCTGTCCTTTTCCCCTGCGCCGATGCACAATGGGCTGCCGTGCGCCAACGCAGGCACCTTCCCACCATGGTGCAAGGGTGCTTGTGTTGCGGGGATGATTATTTTTGCGCAGGAAGGGAAACCTTCCTGCACAAAATCAATCACAAGAGACGTTTTCCTCTTTCTGTGTGTGCTGCAGAATGCAGCGCACACAGAAAGAGGAACGAACAATGAGAAATAAAGATATTTCTCCTCGTTGTGCCTCCCTTATGCCTCCTCAGGGTACGTTTTTGGTGCTGCTTCAGGCGTACGATTTCTCGTAATTCTGGGGCAGTGTCAAAAAGCCATGGATGTTGCTGGGATCGCCCCCAGCAATACCCATGGAACGACCCTTTCACACAGTGTTCTGCGTGAAAGGGGCACATATTTATAATGCAGTGAAAAGCCATGCAACGTGGCTTTACGTGGCCTTATAAATATGCGAGCGGCACATTGCACCAATGGAACGTCCAAAAAGTGACATTTCGGACATGCAAAAGTGCTGGTAAGGCCTTATAAATAAGGCCCTAGATTTATTGGCTTGATTTGTCATAAAAGTCATGAATTTCATTCTGTGCCAAGATCAGGGGCTACGCTCTTGTGTCGTAGCTCTGCCCCACCATACCCAGGGTGATTCCAAATATGCTCTAATGCAATCTCCCCCTCACCTTATGAGATTCCTTTCGATCTGTAAAACCACCCCCTCACTTCACCAGATTGCTTTAATGCGGTACCTCACTCCTTGCGACTCTCTTCATTCTTTTACACAATCCCTCCTTATTTCATGAGGTTCTTGGCTCCTCCTTCTCCCAGGTTGTAATAGGTTTCCTCCCCTCACTGTGAGATTCAGCTCGTGCAGCAGTGGTATCCACGTGCTTCTGTTCATGCTATCACCTATCCCCTCCTTGTGAGTCTGTTTGTGCTGTTGCATTAGCCAATGCTCACTCTATTATTTTCATCCCACACAATCCCACTATCTCCTCTTTACTCCACGAGATTGCCCTAATGCTGTGTCATTTTTTCCTTGTTGCAGAAGTTTCTTTTCATGCTGAGTCACCATTTCTACGTCACCATCATGTTGTATGTCAGAATATGGTTAGCACAAATATCGTCCGACAGAAATGTCTTGTCCTAAGTCATCTTTTGTTATATTTATTTGTAAAGTGCACTATCACCTGCGAGGGTATCCTGGTGCTGAGGAGATGTGTACACCTAGCCCTGCCTATGATAGGTTGGTGAGATGAAATGCCAGGTCTTCAGCTTTTTGCGGAATTCAAGAAGAGAGGAGGAGGCTCTGACTTTGAGTGGGAGGGCGTTCCACGTTTTGGGAGTGATGTAAGAGAATGCTCGTCCTCCTCCTACATATCATTTACAACAATATCCTTGTATTTTGTGTAATTGTTGTTTATTATAAAAACCAATGGGACAATATTTTCTTTAACCCCTTGCGTGCTGATGACAGAACGGTTCCGTCATCAGCTACGGGTGAGCCGTGCTGATGACAGAACGGTTCCGTCATGACTCCGCCCGCGCAAGGCGGAGTCAGCACAGGCGGAAAATACGCCCCGCACGCAAGGGGTTAAATGGTTTTTAGGACACAAATTTCTGTCACATTATATTTTGGTTATGATATACCGGTACCGTATCCCTCATCATGGTATAGCAGCACCCCTCCTCGCTCCATGCAAGTCCGCACATTCTGTAGCTCTGCCCCTATGTATACTCACAAATGCATAGTGTACAGTGGAGACTGTTGGAACCTGCACTTTCTGGTTGGCTGAAGGGAATGCCCCCAGCCAGGCAGAAAATACTACTCCCGTCAAGGGCGGATGAGTACACTCGTTGTGTAGCCTGTGCTCACCCTTGGGTAACTTTGCACTGAGCAGTCAGGCTTTTCTCAGAGGCCATGTGTAAAACAAAGGCAGTCACTCGTGATAAATCCACTGAGCATCACAAAAGAGACTTCACACAGGTTGTATGCAAATAACATTTATATTCAACACACATATTCAATCATTATAACATGAACATCTTCTACTTTTAGACATAAAACACATTTGGCAATATCACTAGCACTACTAAGCCCACTCATATTGTTATGATATCACTAGTATGCACACAGTGGACATTTCAAAATTTACCCCCCACAGAGAGCGAGAGAGCACCCTTATGCGGTGCAACACGCTATCCACCCCAGGCCCACCCTTGCAATCCTGATAATACAGTTCCACACAGTTATAGGCTACACCGATATCAAACATTTGTATGTACAAGAAACAAGAACACTTTTTAGCAGCATCATGGGCCGGAGTCATGTGAGTAAACCCAATGTCAAATGTATTTTGCTTTTGGCATGAAATCAACATATGAAGTGGTACCACATGCCAGTGTCGCGAATCACCGGCGGTTCGCCAACTATCAATCCCACTACACACTCACTCTGCACCACTATACAGTGCGACAGGTATCAACCCAGCCTGTACCGAACAATCTTGCACATATATGCACTGAGCAACCTAATGCAGTGCTACTGGTACCCAGCTGGTCAATGGATAACACCCTGCAGACTCCTTGGTCCAAGCCTCCCTCCACCCTCATGTTCACCACGATTGTCCTATACCCCTGGATGGAAGATAACCAGCCTCTCCTCCCTGATACTAGGCAGCACATGGCCAAAGTCACGCTTTGCGCCTGATTAGGATGTCGGAGGGACCGCCATCAACAATGGCATATGATATCAACCGTAGAGTTGAATGCACCCTATACATTTTGAAAATTACAAAAGATAATATATTTTTCAAAAGATATCCCTGTGTTTGCTTGTTTGTTGTGTCTTGATTAAATTTCTTGTGCATTAATGCTTAAATCTATGAAAAATACATAGAAATTCACAGAACTTAATGGTATTGAATCTGTGTAATTGTCAAATTAGAATTTTTCCGCTCAAATAAAATCCATTGTAGGCAACCTTACTTGATATTGTTAACTCTGCCCAAGCCTCCAAGGGTATATTGGGTTGCCCCACGTTCTTTCTGTAGCCCTGGAAATGAGGCACAAAGTCCGGTGCACGATGATACAGGTTGCACCAGACCAACCCGGTCACACACCTAGGCACAAATTCAGCAGAGCCACGTGAGGTAGAATGAGGCACAACAGAGGGTACAACCCCACCTCCGAGAGTTGCAGCCTGTGAATCGACACTACACGCAATGAGCATTAACTTGGCATGTCGCATGAGAGGGATTATTGATAAGAACCTTTCACTGAAGCCGCAGGTCTCCAAACTCATAGCCTTTTGTTTTTTCATTCTCAAACGGCTTAAGAAAATCTACTGGCTGATTCCTTTGAATACCCAAAGAACGGGTTTGCAGGCCCTAATTACCTCCAGATTGGACCACGGTAATGTTCTGTATCTGGGCGCCGATAAATCTATGATTCACCGCTTGCAGATTATCCAGAAAGCGCCCGCCCGCCTACTCTTTCGGCTTCCTGGATACGCTTCTGCCTCTCTTTTGCTCCATAAACTACACTTACTTAAGGTCTACAAGCGCATTAAATTTAAGGCCTTATGTTACATATTTCTAGCTAGGCCCAGGCCTCGCCCCTTCATACATCCAAGGTCAAGTGTCACCCTTTGTGCCCACCCGGCTGTTGAGATCACCCAACCTCACCCTGTGTACCATGCCCAGGTTTTGCCTGGCCGCATAAAGGGCCGCTCCTTCTCATACTTAGGCTGAAAGCTCTGGAACTCCCTTCCTATAGATCTCAGCAACCGGCACTCTCTATTCTCGTTCCGTAAGAACCCGAAGACTCTGCTCTTCAACTGCCCTGATTTAACTTCGTGGTTCCTGCTTTTGGGTTTCTGCTCCCCTGCTTGCTGCCTGTTCCAGTGCCGGGAGACCCTTTCAGGTAGCTGCGCGCTCTACAAGTTTCATTTAATAATAATAATAATAATAATAATGTGGCACGATAAACTAAATGGACCTTGCGTTGTCCGCAACCAGTGAACCCGCTCACCACCACCAAGATGCTCATGATGGATGGATGACGTTACAACGCATACATTTACATTGCGGTACATTACATTGCGGTTTTTACAATGACTTGCGTTGGAGGACGCTGGACATAGGAGTAGTATAATTTACTATTCCAACTCCAGTCTACATACAGTAGGGAAGGTGTTGGATAGTAAATTATACTATGCTTTGTCCTAGAACGCCATCCAGCGCAAGTCGTTGTAACGACTTGCATTGTGAAAACCGCGATGTAATAGCATTGCAATGTAATCCCCGCATTGTAAACGATGTTTCCAGCTCATGAGTGTCAGGGTCCCTGCGGTACAGGCAAGATTTCTGGGACTTCTCACTACACAATCTGGTCCCCAGGCACAAGTTTTAATTCCACACTCACACTGCACTACTAGTTGGGGTTCAGTAGCCGATGTGGGCACTTGACAGGTCACCACTCTTCAAATGACACAGGTAGATGGAGTTGGTCCCTCACGGGAGATCTTTGATGTCCCTGAGATCTCCAGGAGAACAGAAGGCCCTTTGAGAGCATGCTTCAGGGTATCACACTTCAGCAGGTCTTTGGCCCAGGCCAGCCACTATTCAGAAAGGGCACGAGGTCCCCTTCATGGGCAGTAATCCTTAATATGCACAGCAGAGTCCTCTGGCAGTGTGCACCACGCAGCCCAGGTCCTGCAGTCTTGTTTCCCCACAAGCGTAGCTCACCCTTTGCTGAAGGATGGCACCAGGAGTTATACTGTCGACTGTCCTTGAAGTTAGGGGTTGTTTAAGGGGTTTCCCCTTGAACCACAGATGTCTCCCCTAAATTGTAGACCTGTCTGCCATGGGGCCATGAAATGCATATCTTGATTTTTAGTGGGGCCATGATCTGGCCCCTGGAGCCTAAACGACAAAACATCTCTCTCCATCCGGCCCTCAAATGGAAGATGTCTTTTCATTCTAGTGGCATGCCCATGGTTTACGACGGTCACTGGGAATGCAGAGATGTGCTCCCAGCGACCCCTATTGTACACCAGAGCCAGGCACCTCGGCACACAAGACTCCTGGAGAATAGAAATGTCCATATTTTATAAGTGGCATTTCTAAGCAAGTTATGCCAAAACCCCCTTTAACCATTGGGAAGGATTTGGCATGCTGAATCTATTGATAGGAAATATCACATGGCTGCTCCACTGCAATCCACTATTTCAGCCTGAAGTAATGCCAACCACTTTCCTCACTCTCTGGGCGGACGTGCACTAGTTCACGAACAGACCTGCAAATGGCAGGTTTGACAGATAGTCCCCAGCACCAGGGGTGCAAGCACACCGGCCAAAGTCTGTAATGGCAGACTGGATACAGGTTTAATTAATAAGTGTCAGTGCCTACGCACCAGCCTGCAATGGCAGACAGCACACGCAATCACAGACATCATCAGTGTGGGTGTGCACCTATGGTGGCCTGCAATGGCAGGCTGCTCATGAGTTTATTGTCAAACAATGAAATGCCCCTTTGGTAATTTCAAACCTAGGCATACACTCAGCTCAAAAGACATCCATACAAATAGCTAATACACTAACAGCAAATAGCAAACAACGGAAAATGCAGAATTGTTCAAAATGCGAGAAAAAATATATATGTGTGGTAAAACCATACAGTTTATTAAAACAAGTTAAAACCAGCTAAGGCTTGTAAACAGTAATCAAAGTAATAATACATTTAGAATCACAAATACATTGACAGTATACATAATAGTAAACAACATAATAGTTAAAAACAATCCTAGGGACAGAGAAAAAGAGGAATAACAATTCCTAACAACTACGGGAGAGCTACAGAGCTATAATGGAGATCACTCCTGATTGTTAATTATGAATCTTATATCAGGTTTGTTGTCCCCCAACCGAACTCAAACTAGTTCTCCCTTTCTTGTGTATCAATCATGATAGATGCCAGTGCGCACACACCGGTCTGCAGTGGCAGAGTGGCCCAAGTTTCAGAACATTGAGGCAGCACCACTTCACAACACGTGTAGGGAGGGCGCACATCCTTTCACACCTTATTTACAGTGGGAAAGTGCCCAGAGGCCACACAAGAGAATCAGCAAAACCTAGGCGGAAAAAAAGCAAAAACGTTCAGCGAAGCTCTACCTGCCGAGTATCAGGTCCAACCGAGACCTAGCGGCAATGCAACAGAGCACTGTACAATAGCTGCTACAATGTGGGAGAAAATAAGACTGGCTTACAAATGGGAGGGTTCGCTTAATTAATGTCTATGTCTGGCATCCAATCGCTGTAAAAGAGGAGGGGCAGTAAGTTCTTCCTGCGAGGAAGAGTGAAGACGTTTGTTAAATCTGTGTTGATGGAATTCCAGATTCTTATAGACCAAGAGAAGGCCTCTCTTCTGGGCTTCTTGATTTTCTTCATTGTGAGCCAGCCAACACTATGGCTGCATGTGTTTGTGGGGACTAGTTCGGGGAGTGCAATGGGGTCCCAGGTTAGCGAGGGGTTACTTGACTTTAGTTGTGTCAATTGAATCCTTTTACCGTCGTGGAATTGGGGACAGCTTACTATTGGGCCCGGACAAACCGACCACCAGGTGCAAGTACTCGAAAGGTACAGTAGTTCCCGGAAGTGGTGTGGTCTACAAACTCAGAACTCATTGGAGACAATAATAGTGACAATGTCGCAAGTATTCCAGCCGGTACTTCAACTTAAAAAGAAAAAGTACTTTGGGGCATATTCACAGGAAAAAGTCAGAGTGCAAAGCAGTTGCCAAATTTGGCAGTGCTGAGCTCCTACATTTCCAAAAAACAGGGATGCGCTGTATGTACAACAATACGGCGCGCCCCTGTGTTTTTCCTAGCGCTGGCACAAAAATTATAGCGCCAATAATTTTTATGATCAGGAATGTGTCCCTTCCTGCACATAAACAAATGATAATGGCAATTCGGTACTTCTATATGTGCTGCAGAATATAGAAGTAGCAAATTGTCATTATTTAATGATTGTTTATGTGCAGGAAGGGACACCTTTCTCCACATAAACAACCAGTATTGGCGTACTGCTCTTTCTATGTGTGCTGCAGAATTCCGCACACATAGAAGGAGCAAATTGTCATTACTTAATGATATTTTATGTGCAGGATGACACCTTTCCGCACATAAACACTCATTATTTGCTTTTGCTCTTTCTATTTCTGCTGCAAAATACTTCACATCTAGAAAAAGCAAAATCGAGGAGAAATAAAAGTATTTCTTCTCATTTTGCCATTTTAATGTCTGTCGCTGCTCGGCGTTAGCGCTTGGATCTGTCTTAGATTTACAGATCCTTGTAAATCTGGAACGCCACCAGCAACACGCATTGCACGCCCCTTTCATGCAAAGTGATGGGTGTAAAGGGGCCGTATTTACAAGGTGGAGGTAAACCCATTTCATTTTCATTCGGGAGAATGAGTGGTGATTATTACAATGTCTACGTGGCTGCATCTGCACAGAAGTTGAAGTCACCAAAGCAAATGCTGTGGAGTAATTGGAGGCCTGTAGATGAGGGAACTGAGGGAACAGATGAGTTCAAAAGCCTTGACTGAGGATTGTTCCTGGAGAGTGGACTATGTGGACGACTCTAAGGTACTCCTGTCCGGCATTGGCTCTTAGTTGAATGATGGATTCTAGCTGGAAATTCTAGGCTGTCAAGGATGTATGTCTTGGTGGGGTTGCGCCCGCTTAGTGCTTTAATAGTGTGTCTGGGAAGTCAGCTTGACGTTGCACTGCGAAGTGTGTGTTGATGAGCACGAGATACATTATATTCTGTTTATTTGTTATAAGAAGTAGTGAGGGGATGTGAATACGATTGTTCTAATTGGCTGTGCTTGTGTGTGTGTAAATTGAGATCTCTATACATTTGTATGCGTGGGGATTGTAAAGAATCTGTGTGGACGAATGCATATGGTGGTAGCTTATAAGGCCTGTGTGATGCCAGGGTTTGAACCTTTGACGCTCTCCTGGCCTATCAGGAATCAACAAGTGTCAACTTTCTTCTGCCTACCATTTACTCCAGACACCAGGGTAAGGATGCCCTTTGATCTTCCTAAACAAGAGGAGAATAAATACTTCCTGATTAGTTGTTTCTAGTGACTAATACTTGCTTGCTATTGACTACTTATAGTACTTCCTGTGAGTAGGACTTCCTGTTTATGAAACCTACTGTGACTGTGTCTTCCTGTTGCTTCTTGGTTGGTTGCTTCCGGTGTGTGGTGCTGGATTGGGATTGGCTCTCGATAGTCTTTTCTGTGGGCGGAACTCTCTATTGTTTCCTGATTGGTTGCTTGTAGTAGCCCTCTTCACTCAGTGAGATTCTCCTTACGCTACAGCGCCATCCCTTCCGGACTCCTTGTCATTCTGATCACCCTGCAGCGCTATCTTGTCCTCGCTGTGCCTGATTAGTTTCATGTTGAAGCACTATCCCCTCCTCGCTCAATGAGACTCTAATTATCTGTAGCATTGCCGCTCCTCACTCAATGAGATTTCCGTCATGCAAACAGATATACCACAATCTGGCGACTGCTTTTAATTGGGATCTTCATCTTCATCACCAGATGAGGAACTGGCAGTTCTTGTTTTGTATGGAACAAGGAAAGCACTTAGATTTAATTGAATGAAGTCTATCACCCCAGATGTTCCTCTGCTGCCAAGATGCC
The DNA here is from genome assembly GCF_964263255.1 of Lissotriton vulgaris. Taxonomy (NCBI): domain Eukaryota; kingdom Metazoa; phylum Chordata; class Amphibia; order Caudata; family Salamandridae; genus Lissotriton; species Lissotriton vulgaris. The sequence continues at coordinate 1,843,175,471 of NC_141694.1, forward strand.
GCCTGAGCATCACTGCTGTGTGTGCTCACCGGACTTCAGTAAACACCTGCTTGGTTTGCTGAGTTTCATCGCGATCCTTCTTCATCCCGACAAGTTCATTCATCTGAGTAATATTGGACATGTATATAGTGAAGCACGTGTTCACAGATGGTTGTAGGATTTTTGGGGGCCTATTCAGAGAAAAAAAAATCCAATTCTCCTAACATTTGTATATATCATGACATCACAGGAAATTACATCACAGGAAGTGGCATCAATTCATTATTAGTCTGCTGGGATCCTTGAAGCGACTTTGTAAGGAGCAACTTTCCTCATGCAGGTATTAGTAAAGCAATACTTCAGGTTCTATGGATTGTATTATTGAATATCGATAATACAAATATTGCTTTAAACAAATATTGACGACAAAATATCGACACCCAACGCTTGATAGTTAAAATTACCAAAATATTGAATCCAAATATCGTAATATAAAAATATCTAAAGTTTAAATAAATTGAGTCCCAGAATATTTATAACAATAATATAGAGCTTTTAAATTGATATTTAAACTAACCAACAAATGGAAACCAAAATAAAGTCTTAAAAAACATATTTTTAAAACATTAAATATATTTAATTATATTTAATTGTAACCTTTAAAAACTTACAAACATATTCATTAAATATATTATCCAATTAAAATAAATTATTAATGTAATCATGTTATATATATATATATTAATTTAACCCCTTCCTTTTGTAAATTTTGCACAAAAGCACTTTATTCATTTGCTAAATATTGCACAGGAAATGTTTGTACATAATACTTCCACTGGGATTGTTTGTACATAGTAACATTGGCAATTGGTATATTTGTAAATAGTGTTTTAATATATTTATTGCGCAAATTTGCACATTTGTAAGGATTATTTGTCGCTTAATAATTGTGACAATTGGGGTTAACAAAACATTACAAAAAATACAATAACACAATGAATGTAAATCACATTGGTTAATATATCTAGTCCAGGCTGAAGTATTTTCTCTACTTCTACAGGCTTGGGACCATGTGACCGGACCGGCACTACAAATCACAGTGTGTTAAATGACCATGTCATGTGATCAAGGGCTCCAGGGCCCGAAACGCGTCATGGCAACCATGAGGGTGCACAGGGTGAAATAAAGACGCTTTAAAACAACCTCATCGGGTCCGTCTTCGTTATTTCGCTTTTACTGAATATCGAAGTTCCAGTCATATATATATATATATATATATATATATATATATATATATATATATATATATATATATATATATCCTATTTAAATACATACAAATAAATGTAAAGAAAACATTGGAAAATGTTAAAAAAATATAAGCACAATTTTAATAATATTGATAAATATACAATAATATAAACATCTTTAAAAAATATATTTAGTGACGAAACAGCATTGTCTGTGAGTAAATAATCACTAAAATCACTATATATTCTATTTCAAGAATTAGTCCTCTACAGACACTCCTGAGCCCAAAAACAATACTTATCCCTGAGTTGTAAAAACTCCTTGTTACCACTATCCTCCACCCATCCCTGAGCCCTAAAACTCCTTACTATCACTATTCAAAACCCATTCCTACACCCTAAAAAATAAGGGCCATATTTATTACTTGAATGGCACAGGGCAGCACAGCAAGTCGCCTTGCTGCTCTGCCCTGCGTGACACGGAAAGAGGAGTAAGGAGCAGTATTTATCCAATACGGTGCATTTCTCTCCTTTCTGCCGTTTTGGCAGCCTAACACGAATGCAGGCACCCTTGCACCAGGGTGCAAGGCTGCCTGTGTTGTAGGCAGGGTTTGTTTGTGCAGGAAGGGGCACCTTACTGCACAAAAACAATCTTAAGAGGCGTCTTCCTCTTTCTATGTGCTCTGCAGAATGCTGCACACATAGAAAGAGGAAAAAATCTGGAGATATAAATATATTTATCTTCGTTATGCCGCCCCTGGGAGACGTATTTATTTGGTGAATTCCCAGGTTTTCAAGGTCTTGTACATCTGGGAATGTGTAAAAAAACATGAGAGTTGAGTGGGAACCCCCACTGCTACCGCTGTGGAACGCCGACCCCGGGCAGAGCCACGCAACACATTTATGTTACTCTCAATAATCTGTCTTCAATATTTAGTACCATTGATGTGATGACATTGATATTCTGACTTTGATATTAAGGGTGCGCACCGTTAAGTGTAAATACACTATGTCAGTCACACTGAGTGGAAAGTTTGGCTTAGGTTTCTCCAAAGCAGATCTTTAATCAAATGGTAGCAAAGCTGTTCCAGATTATTGTATTATATATATACATGTGTATATTTATATATATACATATTTATATGGAAGTAAGTCGTCACCGCAAACCAGGCTCCAAACCAAGAGATGAATGACGAAAAGCAGACCCAGATTTCGTGCTTCAAACAGGGTGCTTTATTTCTTCAGTCAGCACGCTGCCATAACGCGTTTCGTTTCCAAACGAAGTTTGATCACATGGCTAATTGCGATAGGCGGAGACCAGTATTTAAAGTGCTAGTGCAATAGTGAGTCAGGACTGGAATTCAATGACATAGAGGAAATACTTTCACAGTGACAGCATAAAATTATTCCCAAATTGAAACAATTCTACCATTTCTTATTCCAGATAGAACAAATAAATATGTTAAAATCATACATCATTTCTAGTAAAATTATCAACATTTCATTTCTTTAAAAATCACATCTTAGATTTTAAGAAAATGTCCTCGTTGTTCTCGCAGTCTAAAGTGCTTTGCCAGTGCATAAATCAAGCAACTGCTACAAACATTTCGGATAAAATGTGTTTTTCTTCAATCCAATATTGTAGTCACTGGAAATTACATCTGTATTGCTTCTTAGTCTAATAGGTTGTACTGCCCATGTGGGCCTTGAATCAACAATATACACCTCTGACCACTACTCACATAATCAAATTCTACTGGTCACTAGGAGTCAAAATAAGTGCAAATGTATGGAAAAAAGTGCTAGTGCTAGTGCAAAACAAGACGAAATATCAAGGTTAATCTTGATTAGACCCCCGCCTTTTAAAATGGATATAATCAGACGTGAGACTCATCGTAATTGTCTAATTATTTTAAAAAAGTATATATATATCCGCAAGTCATATATTTAAAGTACAAGAAATCACTACATTCTCAAAGATCTATACATGGAAAATACGGGGTATGCCAACTAAATCCAAAAATCCTACATTATCACGATTTAAATTTTTGGAATTATCTAATTGATGTGAATTCCCCTCTACATAGTTGTTATAAACAAGTGTGCAAATCCCCAGTGGCATTGAGTCCATTTGGATGCTTACTATCCAATTCTAAAATGTACCTCGTTTCGAGTAGTCGAAGCCTCGCTTCTCTACCCCCTCCTCTTTTCAGAGGCAAGACCGAGTCGATAACATAATATTGTACATTAGATGGATTGGATCCATGCACCTCCTCAAAGTGCCTGGCCAATGGGTAGGCTTGATCCTTACCACTTATGGCCCTAATGTGCTGGAGTATTCGTTTATGGGCCGGCAGTCTAGTACTCCCCACGTATATTGCGCAAACCTAGCCGAAAGGCACCAGAGTGTTATAGAGGGTCACAGCCAAAAATCCAAAAATGCAATCAATATGATAGGAGAGGCAGCTGGTTTGTGGACTGTTACTGCATCAGGATGTGTTGTTCTTTAAAGAAGTGAGCATTTAGATGTTTCCTAAATTAGAGCTGGATTGTAGCTGAGCGAATACTGGGATATTGTTCCAGATTATAGTTGCTGAGATGAAGAAGGCCTTTTGCCTTCTTTTTTTTTTTAAACTTTATTTTTTGGTTATACAACGTGTATAGAGATATTCCCCCCTGCAATTGGCATCAATAAAAAAGACTTGCACACAGTTCGATGACCTCATTATGGCACTAAAGAGTATGGTAAATATTTGGAAGAAGGGGACCCCTATATAATATAGTAGCACTTGCTATACATAGGGAAGAAACAGAGTTTGGAAAGGTCTATAGCAAAGTGACAGACATTGATTAGATAATACAATTTACGTTTTTTTGTAAATAAAAACCTAGAATGAAACAGTATATTAAGTCCACTTGTGTACAGAAACCAATGAGCAAAATAATTTCTGATAGAGCTTTATTGTTTATTGTTGTTGACTATTTTTCTTTAGTTTTTTACTGTTTTTTGTATATATCGTTTTTATAAGTGATTATGTGTTTAAATTTTATATAGTCTTGAATTAAAAAATACAAAAGAGAAAATACAAAATCAATAGACATGAAACATATATACAGTGATGAAGGCAAAGCGGTAGACACCACTACGCGCGTTTCGGCTCTTGAGCCTTCTTCAGGTGACCGTCTATTGTTAGAGTTTCAAAGAGTCCAGGACTCACAGTTAGGTGTGGCGTGGATATAAAAGGTCAGTCGGATAACTTCCAGTGAGTAGATGGTAAGGTGATGAGAGCAATAGTGAAGGAAGCGAGTGCTTATCTCCACAAGTTGATAAAATATCCGGAGGCGAGCAATAATGATGTATAATTGTTAGCACGAATATTTTGTATCCACCTAAAGATAAAGTAGAAAGGATGTCCCAGGAGCGGAAGATACTATGATCTGGTCATAGCATTGCCCGTGAGGTTTGATGAAGATAGTGACGCTCCTGGTAGAGAAGAACTGGTAGCAGTACTCGACCGCCAAAAGACCGCACACCGGTATGCTAGAATGCTTGGGGTCGAGTACTGCTACCAGTTCTTCTACTCACTGGAAGTTATCCTCGTGGAGGTTCTACAAAAGTCAACACAAATAACGATCTGAATCAAAGCTACCTCCACTATACTGTTCTACCACCTCCTTTTCTCTGATGTCATAACATCATATGACAAACTATAGGACTACATCGTTCCACATCTCAAGATCTTTAGAAGCTGCCTTTACCGACTGACCTTTTATATCCACGCCACACCTAACTGTGAGTCCTGGACTCTTTGAAACTCTAACAATAGACGGTCACCTGAAGAAGGCTCAAGAGCTGAAACGCGCGTAGTGGTGTCTACCGCTTTGCCTTCATCACTGTACTAAAGAGTATGGTATCACAGGTCAGGCTGAGTCCATCAGACCCCGATCCCTCCGGCGTGAATAATTCTTCACTTGTCCCATCCGAATCACTCAGGGACAGCCCCGTAGTACACATGACCCACCAGGCCAGTAGGTCGTCCTGCAGCTTCTCGTCCCTGCGCGTACGCTGCATATGGGTCTCCTCTGCCATGGACCACTCCTTGACATCTTTAAGCCATACCGGCACCTCAGGAGCCCTCTGCCCCATCCAGGTAATCGCTACCCTACGTCTCGCCAGGACCAAAATTAGCTGCAGTAGTTTATAAGAAAGGTTCCTTTTCTTAGGCTTAGGGACCAAAGCTAGCAGACAGTGGAGCGGGTTCAGGTCTATCCGAAGGCCGGTGGTGGCGGTTATACGCACCACCACTTCCGTCCAGAAGCTCCTGACTAATGTGCAGTCCCAGGCCAAATGTAGGAAACCCGCCCCCTCCACACCACATCTGGGGCAGGGGTCCCCCCTATCCCCTGAAATACGCTTCAAAGAAACCGGAGTCAGATAGGTGCGGTGCATAAAATTAAAGTGTGTGAGTTTGAACCGTGCATTGCATGATACCTTATGTGTGAGGCTCCCTATACGCTTGCGCTGCCCCTGGTCAAAGGCGGCTCCAAGATCCGTCTCCCAGGCCCCCCATGAAGGCTGGACCGGCGGAGCTGAATCTTGTTGCATGGCTAAATACAGCAAAGAAATCAATCTACGTCCTCTACCACAGGAAAGAATGATGTTCAGGGTATGGGAGATCGGGGGGCGCTTCTGGGAACTGGGGCCAGGCCGCTTTCACCACCTCTTGAAGGCCCCGGTAGTGTAGATATTGCCCCCCTCCCAGTCCAAAGGCCTCCTCAGCCTCTTCAAAGGACACGAAGGACTCACTGGGGTAAAGGTCAGCCAAGGTCTCACAGCCTCCAGCCCGCCAGTCCTGAAAGGACATGTGCTCCTCTATGGCGACTATAGGGGCCAGGATCCACACCCGCAGCTCCCTATGGAAGGGGGCTCGTCGCAGTATTTTCTCCACGAACCGCTGCCAGATACCTGCCGTGTGGTGTACCACATACGGTAGGGCCGCATCTGCTCCCCGTCTCTGCATTAATGCGACCTGTAACGTCCGCCCTGTTGCTCTACCGGCCAGAAGTTACATCTCCCTACTATCTGCGTCCGCGAACCACCATGCTGCCGGCAATAGTTGTGCCGCGTAGTAGTACAAATCAAACCTCGGCGCCTCCAGACCACCCTCCTCCCAGCTTCAGACAATGGTGCGAAGGGCAACCCTGCTACGCCGTCCCGCCCAAAGTAGAGACGTGAGGAGCGTATTAAGTGTGGAATACTCACGGGGGAGAGGGCACAACGAGTTCTGGAGGACGTAAAGAATCCTGGGGAGCATTACCATCTTTGCGACAGGTACCCGTCCCATAATGGAGAGCAGCAGGTTGTTCCAAAAGGACACTGACTGTTGTAGGGATGTAAGAATCCTATCGACATTCTGGGCTATCAACTGTGGATCTGTCGGGCCACCTGAATTCCGAGATACCAGAATGCCTCCTGTTCCCAGCGCAGCCCAAGGCTCGGCAGGTCCATTAGTGGCCCAGAGCCGTAACCCGCCAGAGGGAAGATCAGGGACTTACCACAATTGATTTTCAGACCCGAAGCCTCTCCGAAGCAGTCCAGGTGCTGCAGCAGAATGGGCAGCGATTCCTGCGGGGCCATTAAATAAAAGAGGGCATCGTCCGCATATAAGGACACCACGTTACAACTCTCACCTACTAGAATACCCCACTGCGCCATTTCAGTTCGGACTCGAATTGCCAAAGGCTCTATTGCCAGGGCAAAGAGGAGCGGCGAGAGGGGGCACTCCTGCCGTGTACCCCGTCCCAACTGCCATTCCTCCGAACATGCGGCACCCAGTCTCACCCTGGCACGGGGGCCCATACAGTATGCGTACCCAACGACAGAAGTTGGGGCCCATCCCCATCACACGGAGGACCTCCAGCAGGTACCCCCAGTCAACAGTGTCGAACGCTTTAGCTAGATCGATCGACACTATGACCATCTGCTCCTCCCTATCGCGTACCTCATGTAGAATGTGATTCAACCGCCGTAGGTTCATGGCAGTGTTGCGCCCCGGGATAAACCCACAGGGATAAACCCACATTGGTCTGGGTGTATCAGGTGGGCGATATGTGGCGCCAGCCGGGCCGCTAAGAGTTTTGTCAAAATCTTCACGTCCGTGTTTATCATGGTTATGGGGCGGTACGCGGCAGCATCACACCTATCTCCCCCCGGCTTCAGGATCATACAAATTTCACCCTGGTTCATCCTTGGCGGAAGGGTTTCACATTCGAAGGCCTCAAGATACACCTGTAGGAGGAGACGGGCAAGGGTATCCCCTAATGCCTGATAGAATTCAGAGGGGAAACCATCACTCCCCAGGGATTTAGCCCTCGGGAGGCAGGCCACCGCCGCTCGCACCTCACTCAGCGTCAATGTTTCATCCAATTCTTCCAAAGCTGCCCTCGGAAGGGTCTGGAGGGTCAATCCCTGCAGATAAGGGAGGTACGAGGTCTCGGTGACCGCGGGGTCCGCAGCATACACTGCTTGCAGGTGGGATTGGAGGACTCGGAGAATGCCCACCTCTGAGTGTACCAATCTTCCCGTAGGTCCCCGTAGGGCCACAATCCTCTACGGGGTGAATTCACACCTAAGAATCCAGGCCAACAATCAGCCTGATTTGTCACCTTCTCTGTGGAGACGTTGCCTGTATTAGCCAAGGGTATATTTGTGTAGACTGTCTAAAATGTCATGCACACAAGACTGGTCCGCCTGTTCCGTCTTCTGATGCAAGTCATCAGGGTCCGGAAACATTTGCTGGCTCAGCAGATTATCCACTGCCTCCTGTAGGTCTCGGAGAAGCTGCTTCCGGACCCCACAGGTGAGGCACATACACTCGCCCCGTATCACCGCCTTCAGGGCGTCCCACCTGGTAGAGTAGGTGAGGTCTCCCCCCTCCCAATTCAGATCTAAATAGTTGGTAAGGGCAGTCTCCACATGTTCCCCCCCCACTTGGTCCTGTAAGAGATCTACCGGCATCCTCCAAGTCCAAGGGCGGTAGGGCTGTCTCTCCCAACTCAAAACGCATGCCACTGGGGAGTGGTCGGACAGGAAACGGGCCTGATGTGTAATCGCTAAGGAAATAGATGCAGCAATGTTCACAGCCAAAACCCTGTCCAATCGGCTATGCGTGTTATGAGTGGGGGAAAAACATGTGTACAGTTTCTTGGTCGGGTGTCTTAGGCGCCACACATCACTAGCTCCTAAATTCGCCATTACCTCCCGGAGCCATGCTGTCATACGCAGCTCGTGCCTGCGCGGGGCGGGAGCCTATCTAGGACAGGGTCCAGGACACAATTAAAGTCCCCTAGCCAAAGCAGGGGGCCTCCAGGTCCGGAATAAGGACCTCCTGCAGGGTCAGAAAGAACTTGGGGTTGTCTACATTGGGTGCATATGAGTTCAATATTGAAAGATCTCTCCCATCTAGCTTCGCCCGCAGGAGCAGGTACCTGCCGTTTATATCCGCCTCCACGTACTGGATGGCAAATGGGAACCCGAGTGCCACCCATATCAAGACCCCCCTAGCTTTTGTAGAAAAGGAAGAAAAGGAAGAGTGAAACATCTGGCCCGCCACTTTTTTCCAAACTTTTGGACACCCTCATAATCAAGGTGGGTCTCCTGCAGGCATGCAATGGAAACCCCGTGCCTACAGAGAAAGGACAGGACCCTATGCCTCTTGAAGCATGTGCCCAGGCCCCTCACATTCCAACATAAGAGCTTATATCCCATGGCTGATGATGTGGCCCACCCAGGGCTGCAGCTCCACTTCCTATGACCCGCCAACCCCGTGCCCGAACTGTGATACATCTGATGCCTGCAACAATTCCCCCCAACATTCCCTCCCAAACCCTCAACCACCCCCCTCCCACGAGCAATATTCCTGCAACAACCAAACATGCTGATATGCCCTTCCCCTGCTGGTGCCAGGATGTACACAGCGACCCCATGTACCCAAATGTACCAAACCACCCCAACAATTAAAGAAAAGAAACCCCGCCCCCCCATTCAGCTCCCAGCACTACCAGCAAATTCAACAGTCTTGTGCGACTCAGACTCTTAGGGGTGCAACACATGTGTCTGCCAGAGCATCCGTCTCTCCCAAGGGCCCAACCCCCTACAAGGTCAAACGTGTCCAAATAAGGCCCCTCACTGTCCCCTACAGGATGCGACCCAAAGGATCCAGCTAACGTACCGCAGTATGTCCCTCAGGGCCGGGTCTCAGCCGTGGCCGATGATTCCGCCACCGTCTCAGGGATCGTGTCGACGGTAGGCGGGAGAGCATCCACAGGGAGCGGCAAGGTGTCCGGAACCAGCACCTAGTCCTGAGGCTGATCTACTCGTACTCCCGGGAGATCCCCGGGCTCTGAGGATTCCAAGCGGAGGGATCCATCATCTCCCACCGTGACTCTTCGCCTCTCTTCGTGTTCAGCATCGCCAGTCAAAGGCCAGCGTCTGGGTCTACGGTTCCTCGCAGGACAAGTCCCCCACGCACTTCTGGATCTACCTCGTTCCCCAGACGGGAGGGCATCGCCCCTGATCTCTAGCCACTCCCATACCTCTTCAGGACCATCAAAAAAGTGTGTCTTGCCCTGGGATATGACCTTAAGCTTTGCGGGGTAGAGGAGCATATATTGGAGGTGCAGTTCTCGAAACTTCTGCTTGTCCGCTAGGAAGGATTTTCGTTGATCCTGGATTTGGCGGGTGTAGTCTGGGTACAAGGACAACCTGGAATTTTCGAAGATGAGAAACGCCGTTTCCCTCGCCGCCCTCCGGATACAGTCCCTGTCGCGATAGTTTAGGAGTTTGGCAATGAGGGCCCGAGGCGGAGGGCCAGGCCTCTGAGGCAGGACCAGCGCTCTATGGGCGCGTTCGATCACAAACACATCGGACAGTCTGGTAGGACAAAGCGTGGAGCGGATCCAGCGTTCCAGGAAGCACTCAGCATTCCCCATCTCCGCGCGTTCCGGAATGCCAAGAACCCTGATGTTGCTGCGGCGCGCCCTCCCTTCGGCATCCTCTGCCCCCTTCTCTCCAACTCCCCCGTTGAGGCAGAGAGCAGCGAGACTGTCGGTTTGAGGGACGCCACCTCCTCCTGTAGCTGGACTATATTCCCCTCCGCCGCAGTGACCTTATCCGTTACCTTGCGGAGATCTGCTCTCAGGAGATTCACATCTATGGATACTGTCTCGATCTGTCTTTCGAAGGCGGTGTGGGACCCCTGTATCGCCTTCAGGAGCTCTGCCCGGGAGGGCTCGCCGGAACCACCAGGGACGTCCCCCTCCTCATCCTGACCAGATTGGCGCATGATGCGCTGCGAAGGGAGCCGCTGTGTGGTGTACTGCATGAAGGTGTTTGGCTGTGAGGCTCGGGCCATCTTGTCCTTACGCATTATCAGAATCTATGGGGACCCCCCCAGACGTCCGACCAAACGAGGTGCCTCTCGACAATGCCCGGGGTTGCAGAGGGTCCCCAGCAGTCCCCCAGGATGTGCGCCGCCAGGGACATGTACAGTTCTACACCTCACTTACCGCTATGCCAGCTGCGTAGTGTCCGTCCCAGGAAGAGGCTCCGCCCTGATGTCAGTCGTCCGGGACTGTTGAACGCGTCCAGGCCTAGTTCAGTAGGTACCACGAACCTCCCGCTATCCAATCTGGGCAAAGGTGCGGCCAGGGGACAGCCCGGGACCCCGTCCACTAACCGGTTCCACAGTGAGGGGTCACCGTGACAGTTTCACATCACCCCCAGTCACGGAGGTGCCCCCAGGACGTTAAGGGCAAGTCTGCCGTCCCAATCCGATGTTTCCTGGGTTCCTGAGCTCAGGTGATATCCAATGCTACCCCCGCCGCCGCTCGCCGGGCCTGACATGCAGAGGCCCAGGATCTCAGCAGCTCCGTCCCTCCGGCTCCGGCCGGCATCCCGGGCACAGCCGGCACACCCGCAGGGCCAGATAAGCTCCTAGGGCCCCTTGATGAGGGGGGGCCCTCAAATGCAGCAGGCTCACCAAAAGTACCGGGCCGATGGGGGCCCCGGTCCTGGATCACTCCCCCCTCTGCTCCTCCGCACTCCGCCTCTGGCGCGATGCAGCTATGCCAGTGGGTCCCCGATGGCAGATGGTGTCACTCCGGTCCCACGCGGCTCACCCTCAGTCCTCAGGCGGCCGGGACGGGATCACCGGCTGCCTCCTCCAGCGAACACAGGAGCCCTAAAATTGCGGGTGGTCCCCGATGGCAGTAGGGACCCCCACAGCTGCCGGCGAGTCCAGGCCAGACCCAGGGCCCAGATACCGGGATCGCTGGTCGGCGGCTGCCCCGCACGTCCGCCATCTGCAACGGCGAGGCCCCCCCCAGTGGGCGTCACTCCCGCCGCGGCTTCTCCAAGCAGCGGACTCCGATGGGTCCCGGTGCTTCAGGGAGGCCCTCTATACCTCGCAGGGTGCCGCCGCAGCCCCACAGTCCGATCGCCGGGCACCCCAGGATCCGGATGGTCGCGGGCTCTTCCTCCACTCCCCCGCAGTCTGACGTTGCGGCCGCAGAGAGCCTCGGCCGGCAGGTCGCGAATAGGCCGCAGCACCGGCCTCGCGTAGATTCAGCGTTGGCGGTCCGCAGGCTGGCCACCTCTCCCGGCCTGCTGCTGTCCGTTGCTCCAAACCTCGATATCTGAGGGAACCCCAGAATAACAAGTCTCCGGAACCACAGTATTTTTGGTCCGAGCACACCAGGATCTGATTTAAATCAGGATTAGTAAGATGGGCCGGCCTGGAGTTGAAGGAGCTCACGTCCTGTCGGCCAGGCTGCTTGGCCACGCCCCTTGTCTTCTTTTTTTATTTTTTTTTGTACTTCTTTATCTTCCGTCTAAGGTGTCCTTGCCCCAGGTGTGCAGAGACCCACTGGAGATGGTGAGCTAGTCATCCAAGTAGGCAGGGGTGTCTTTCATATGTATGTGGTATTTCTATAGCACAAACCTAGCCAAAAAAGCAACAGAGACCTGTACAGGGTCAAAGACAAGCAGGAAGACAAGGAGTGATACAAGAGGCAGCTGGTTGGTGGACTGTTAATGCATTGTAATGGCCAGTCATGATGGCTTTCGAGATGATGCAGCCAGTTTTGACGGTGGACTGGAAAGGGGAATCGGTGGAGTTCCATCAGTGTGGGGTCGTAGGTCATGTTTTTGCGGGTCGTAATGAGGTGTGCTGAGCCATGTAGCATGCCATTGGGGGCAATGTGGATTGAAATTCAAATAAGGTTCCCCAGATATCTAGTGCAAGATATGGTGCGTTACACAAAATATTTTTGAGCAAAAAGGATATGAAAGCAAAAAAAACCTGTTGAAATAAGCTTGATGCCTGTCAAAAGCATTGCCGATGTCACTGTAAAGTACCGAAAACGACCAGAATACAATAATACATAGACTAAAAGGGTTTAATGGCATGTGCCATAAGCCATAGCTGTAAGACCCCTATCAACACCTTTTTAAGGTTTCTGATACTAATTATTTGTATACACTTGGTAGTTCCATAGTGCATTTCCTTTTGTAAATCTACATGATGCAGTTCAATCAACAAGTTTGAGTTAAATCTCCTCTCTCCTACATACAATGATATTTCCATGTTCTAAAGCACACCAGGAAAGCAAATGTCCAAATGCCATTAAATTATGCTGCAAGCCTGCAGCATAATGTAATTGCTTCACCTCGTGAAGCTGGACTGTGACAGTAAATTCCAGGGGAAGGAGGTCTCTAGGGTGCACTTGACCAGTATTTTCATGTTAAACCAGAAAACACTGGATAAACTAAAAAAAAAGGGGTGTTTTTCTATGTGTTCTATAGGACCACTAAGCAAAACAACAGCGACCTGAATGCTTACAACAGTAATTACCAGGGGCTGGAATTAATTCAAACATTCCACCCTTCACCCTTTTCATCTTCTCCGTGAGCCCCTCTAAGTGCAAAGAAGATGATCAAATGTGGGCTGTGCAGCTCACAGGGCAGTTCTTAATTTCTAAAAATGCAAGTGCCAGGGCCTCATCAGGAGCCCAGTGCAGCTTGCACCTTCCCCTGCCCCACCCCCCTGTCAGCGCAGCCAACGACAGGACCAACACAACTACTAACCATCACACTCTTACAAAAGGGGCAATTCAGAATATTCAAGGCCACCCAAAGCTATGAGAGTGGCTTGGGCGGCAAGTATTAGTCATTTTTAATGTATTTTAAATTAAGAAACAACTATTATTGTACTCTTCTCTGTATGAGACAACAGTGCCACCTTGTGGCAGAATGTCATATGTCCCTGTGTTGACAATTAAGTGCTGGCACCGAGCACCGGAAACCATTAGCTCAAATTAAGCACTGCTTGGCCATAGGATGCATCTGTACCTCCTTGAGACAGTTTAACAATACTGAGACCAGTCTTGGTCTGCTTGTATTTCTGTTGAGAGGGTATATTATAGAACATGGCTGGACTCTTCCTATCTGAGAAGGAATCAAGAATGCTTTGGATAAGATTGGCTCCTGACAGTAGAAACACAGTGAATAAAAAACACTAATGGAACAGAATTCTTCCCAAGTGTTGACCAAGGTCTAGAATAATTCAACCACTTCTCTAATTACTTTCTGTTTTTCTCGGCAGAGCAAAAGCTGAGCAAAAACCTCAACAAATGTTTAGGATATAATTACATAGAAAAAACAATCATTGCTTCCCTAATGAATTAAAATCTCTCAAACTGGACGTGTGCAGGGTATAAATACAATGATGTAGATATTATGATATAAATAAACAAATAGAATATTTTAGCATAGCTGGCCCCAATAAATGTAAAATAGCTAAGACAAGAAAAACTACTTTTCTGATTGCATCTCTCACGCTTTAAACCTGTTTGAAGAATTATTCCATATTGCATCATAACTACAATTTCCTTCAGCTGCCATACAACACTCCAAGCATCTGTATGATACTCATACTCAAATCTTCTTCAACAAGATTAAACTAATATGTGACAACATCTAGGCAGAAAAACCTACACCTGATGATCTTCCTATTGCAACTCGCAAGATCCAAACTCTACTTTATACTCTTTTACAAATTTGTTTTTCTTTTACATCAATTAAGGGGGCTGATCTTGATGCCCCTGTTACAAGCTGTCGTCCAACTGTCTCATGCCCAGCTAAATTCTTGAAACTTCTGATGCCTTTTCTCAAAACTCAGCTGTTGGTGGAGGCTGATGGTAGGGCCTGGTTCTTTGAACAACCGGAAGCGGCAGCGGACTGGTTGGAAAGCCACTGAACGACAAGCAGCACCTGGCCAGGGGTAACGTGCCATGTTGGGGTGGTCGTGGGCCAATGGACTTAATTGACAAGAATGTTAATTGTTGTATCTTTTGGACACTGGTGGAGACTTCGGGCCTGCATAGGGGCACCACAAATTGTATAATGCTTTGTTGATCTGGATAGAATGGTGCCTCCCATGTTGGTGACATCCATCGTAATGCTACCAGAGATAGGGAGGGGAAGGGAGACACCTGACACCCCACTTTACTACTTTTAGTTACCATGTGTGGGTGACAAGTACTCTGCAAGTTGTAACTCGGGCAGTTTGAAGGGGTGCAGGGAGGGGGGTAGTTGGGTGGGGATGTCAAGGTTTGAGACCTATTCATGGGGTAATTGTTTCATCAACAGTGTTTTCATGGTTTGGAATGTATTCAGAGTTGGTTATACCGACAACACTAACATGGGCCACCGAGCAGGAGCAGCTTCTAAACCACAACATAGATGGGTACACAGTGGGATATAGGGGTTAGAGTCATCAGCTGGAATGTAAATGGTCTGGGTAACAAGATCAAGCGTGGCATGGTCAACCAATACATCAGGTGCCAGGCCCCTGACGACCTGGGTAATATACTCTTGTTGTTTCCTGTTGGCCTCCTGGTGATATGAGGGGATTTCAATGAAGTACTATCTGGAACGCTTGACCATTATCCACCGCAAGCTATCAGACCCGCACAGCAGTGGTTACCGGGCCTTCTCGAGACCATGGGGCTGGTAGATGGCTGGAGGACACATAATCCAGACAAGACCCAATACACGATCTTGTCGGGAGCTCACCACAGTCTATCTCGTATTGACTATATCCTAGTCCCAGCGGCACAGGCATTCAATATAGCCACCTGGGTAGAGGCACCTCGGACCACTCCCAGTCTGGATGAAGGTAGTCCTGGGTCAAATGAGTGCTGGAAAGATAGCCCCCATTAATTCATGGTATCTAAGAGACCCGGAAACCCAAAAGAAAATAGCTCAAGCTACAGACAACTACTTACAAGAGAATGAAGGGACTGTTGACTCAGCTCAGACGTTATAGGAAGCCTACAAAACAGTTATTCGCGGGGAAACTCTATCCCTTATTGCAGGGGAAAAAAGGATAAGCTGAAAGATTTAGTACGGGCAGAGGACGAAATGCTGTGAGTGGAGAAAGAATCAGATCAGGCAGTTACACCAGAAAAACTGCATCTCCTTAATTTGAAACAAGATGACTTCAAAAGCATTGCTGAGGACAGAGCTAGGGCTTAGGGCAGAGACACGCAGAGCAGAATTTATGAACATGGTGATAAGGCGGGGAAGCTGATTGCCTGGTTGGATAGAAGAGAATGGGCGGCCCGCCTGGTGCCTGAGCTACGTGGTGAGGACACCGTCCCCATTACTGACCAGCAGGAAATAGCTGACTATTTTGCTGGCTACTATCAAACGGTTTATCGCATGGCTGGTTACCACACAGACGAAGAGAATAGTGAATTGCTTAGAGATATCAGACACCCCACCCTTTCTGATGAGAACAATGAATATCTTGAGTCCGTTCTCACGAACGATGAGGTGGCGCAGGCGATACGGGGGCTGCACTTGGTAAAAGGCATCAGGTCCCAATGGCATTCCAATCGAATTATACAAACTGAGACCGGACAAGATAACCCCATACCTCCGCTCGATGTTCCTAGCGAGTAGAGACATAGGGATGCTCCCCTTTGACCAATGATTTGCAAACATCGTAGTCATCCACAAGGAGGGCAAACCCAAAACCAGCTGTGCATCCTATAGACCAATATCGCTGCTCAATGCAGATCCTAAGATCCTTGCAAAACTATTAGCTACGCCCCTGATTAAAGTAATTGATACACTAGTGCACCCCGACCAGTTCGGCTTTATGCCACATCGAAATACCACCCTCAACCTCCGCCGCTTACATGGTGTTTTGGGCAGAGTCCCCACAATCCTGGAACCCGCTATATTGGTATCCCTAGATGCTACCATGGCGTTTGATATGGTCGAATGGCCATATCACTTTGCTGTGCTTGACAAATTGGGATTTGGTTCCATCTTTAAGAGTTAGGTCCGCCTACTGTATTCCTCCCCCATGGCCCAGGTGGTTGTCAACAATCACAAATCTTCAGCTTTCCAATTGAGCCATGGCACGCGCCAGGGGTGTCCCCTTTCTCCACTCCTCTTTGCATTAGCCTTGGAGCCCCTGGTGGCATGGATCGGTAGAGATCAAGTGATCCACGGAATGCAGTGGTCTCTCGGCTGGGAGGATAAAATATTATTATACGCAGACAACATTCTTCTCTATCGGACCTCCCCAAGAGCCTCCTTGATCGGTCTCCTGGACATTCTTGCGGTGTTCGGGATGTACTCCGGATTCATCATAAGTTGGTCAAAGTCCATGGTTCACGTCCTGCAGGGAGAGCCGCCCAACCTCCCAAAGAGCTGCCCGATACAGATAGCGCCGGACGGCTTCCGCTATCTAGGCATCTTTATCACGCTGAGCTCGGCGCTCCGCTTTGCCCGCAACCTGGTGTCACCTATACAGAGGCTGAAATGTAACATCAAGCTCTGGAAGTCTCTTGCTGCTAGGTAAAGCGGAGAAGCGTGGCTCAATGGCTAGAGCGGCAGACCCTGATGCAGAGGTCTAGCCCGGGACCAGGGTTCAATCCCCACCTCGGCGGCTCTTGGACTCAATCTCCCTGGACCTGATAATTCTCGCCTCGGTGCCTATTCTAATCATGGGTCCCACTCTGTGACTCTGGGCAATAGCTTGCTTAATCTCCACAATGGCCCCAGCACCGCTTGGATGCCTGGCTTCACCTTGGGGGTGCCCAGAAGTGGACATTTCACAGGAAAGCCAGCAAGGGTTCCACAGCGGTATGAATACAGGGCTACAAGATCTCAGGGTAGAAGTGCGATATATAAATACAAACACATTTACATTTTAAAATGATGGCTCTACCACGCTTCCTATACACTCTCCAGAACAAAATGGATCCAGTTCCCACATCTTACTTCAAAGAAATGGAGAACCTTCAAAGAGATCTTTTATGGGACAGTAAACCCCAAATTGCTCTAACCAAATTAACCCTTAATTGGTATGACGGGGGCATCAGCCTCCCAGATGTTAGGAAATATTATTGGGTGTCCCATTTGGCAGCCATCAATCAAGGGATCTATGGTCGACCAGATGACCTTGGGTACGCCATGGACAGATGGCTACTCCCAGGGGAGGGACTATGGCAGAGCGCTCTATGCCAGGCCCCACAGGTACCCTCTCACAGGACCAACTGCACATTCGGTCCATGTTTAGCATGTGGCAAACAAACAGCTGGGTTGGGACCGCAGACTTACACTGGAAACTCCACTGTGGAACTCTGAGAGGCTGGGAAGCCTGTGGAAATCCAAGGGCTTCGACAAATGGGACTTGATCAGAATCTCACAAATCAAAGATATTTGGGGTAAGGAGACTATTCTTTCTTTTGCCTCCCTCCAACAGCAATAAAGCCTGACGGATGCTGGATATTATCGGCATCTTCAAATACGACATGCCTTGCTCACACAAGTCACCAGCAAATCCACACTTCCGGAGGCCTCCCCCTTAGAGGACACACTACTCGATGGACATCTCCCTGAGAAAACCGTCTCCCTGATTTACAAAAAACTGATTAATAATATGGAAGATCCATTGCAATCACCTAGGGAGAAATGGGTTAGTGACGGTCTAGAACTGGACAAGGAAGACTGGCAGGTTGCGGTCTCCTCCTCGAGAGAAGTAGCAGTTCAGGCAAGGCTACATTTAGTGCAACTCAAAATTCTGCTCAGGATTTACATTACTGGGCCGGGCCTGGTACGCATGGGTGGAGCAGACAATGGGGAGGGCAGATGTGGGTGTGGAGAGACCAGTACGTTTATACACATCATATGGGAGTGTATACACATACGGTCTTTTTGGCAGGCCATACATCGCAGTCTTCAGGAGGTACTCAGTATTGATTTGCAGCCTGAGTCCCGCAGATGTCTCCTTAACGTTTGGGAACCTACAGATCTCATCTCTAATACCACACAATGGGAGACTCTGGCATTAATGATCGCAAAAAGGAATTTTGCACAGTCACCTACGCTGGGAAAATGGGAGGAAGACCTAGACTGGTATACGTACAGGGAGAAGTCGGTTTATATTGCAAGAGGATGCTCTCGGAAATGGAACAGAGTGTGGGGGTCATGGAACCATCACAGAGGTGATATCTGTACTCCACGACTCCCTTGCATGGATCTGAGACTCTCGAGACCCCTTGAATTGTCCTACATTGTGCAATGTGATTTGACTTACTGTGTTCCAGATAGGAAATTCGGAACTTGTATATTTCCTGCTCAAGAATGTAAATTTTGTCGATGATATTTAATAAAAAAGAGTTAAAAAAAACAAAAACTCAAGTGTTGAACTTGTTTAACTGTTCTTTAGGACAAGGTCTTTGCCACATTGAGTGGAAAATGCAACTGTGAATTTAGTTTTAAGGAAAACCTAGCCTTAAACCACAAGATCTCAACAACTTTCAGCCAACTTCCCTTGTAGAGTTCTTTAGCAAACGTTAGGAAAAACTGTGCTTTTGAGCAGCCCCAGCAATTTGGCGAAGACAATAATCTTCTTTCCAAGTTGAATTCTGGACAGGACACAGACACAGTACTCTATTTATTTTGTATGATCTTCAAAACCTGGGTGGCAATGGGGGTGTTGGACCACTGGTACTTTTAGTCATAGCACCAGCCTTCACTACCATAAATCATTCTACCCCGAAAAACACCCAGATGAAGTGGGCTGGGCTGCCAAGTCATTCAATAGATGACATCATTTCTATCTGACTGCCAGCACATCATTTAGTTACCACCTTTTCACTCCAGACTTAATCAATTGACTACTAGTGCCCGCTGAGGTCAATCCTGTCCTCAGGACAATCGTGTAGTGCCCAAAGGGGTCAATCCACTGCATTTGTAATCCACTCTACCACAGCACCAAGAGGTCATTTTCGGTGTGTACATGAATGACATTCAAATTGTATTCAGCCTATGCAATCAGAGAGCAAATATAAACCTTGCTCAAGATCAAAATACTTTGACCTACTGCCTTACTTTGACCTGCTACTGGATGTCTTCTAAGTTCCTGAAGATAATTACTTTCAAAACTGCTGCACTGCTAACACCCACAGCCTTCCCTTCTTGGTTCGCGATCTGTTGGTCAGAATGTATGCAGCCTCCTCCTTCCCACATTGGGGATGAAGTTCCTCATGAGAGCTTGGGAAAGGTGGGAATTAACATTTGTGGTCCCTTTTAATGTCTGGGTTCGGACATCAGATATGCCGTGCAATCATTGATCATTTCTTGAAATTGCTGAAGTGGCATTTTTGAGGGCGGTCCACGCTTTAAACTTGGTGAGTTTTGTGAATACGATTTTTGGAGAGTGGGTTGCCCAGGAATGTTGATAACTGACAATGGATCTCAGTTTGTGGGGGATATTTCTGATTACTTCTTAAGTCAGGAAGGGCTATCAGCATCAGGGGAATGATTTAATAGAGATTTTTACTTGTTCCCTATGTGACTGTGTCCAATTATTCATGTGTTGAAAGGTAGGGTGCCATGCAAAATGGTCACATCTGCATGGATGGAAAGAATAGATCGAAAGATTTTTAATAGAAGTAGGATCATATACAAGGTTAGCTGTTATTGATAATGGAATATGAGCAGGTGCTTTGATAGGTTGGTCAGGGTGACATGTCAATTTACAAAAGAGGATACTGTGAAGGTGTGCTTGGGAGTGTGTGGAAGAAAGGGTCTCTCCTAATGGTCTAATTTCAAAGAAGTGATTGGAGCGAGAGGTGATTGTGTTGTGTTGAAGGATGGAAAAAGATGGAATGAGAGGATAGTCACGAGGTGTAGTGACCTTGAATGTCAGTTTTGTATCAAAAGTCTGAATCCAGATGGGAGTACAGAAGGAGGCGAGGGAACCAGTATATGGGTTAGGGGAAGGCCAAAGAAACTTGATGACTTTATGTGCGACTAACTGGTTGTTACCGGTATGGCCGACACTCTCTGAGTCAATGTGTTCCATCATTCTTTTATTCTCCTGTGTTTTCACCCTTCTACTTTTGTGTTTTACTTCCAGCACTAGTGAGTTACCTGAGCCTTGCAGGATTCTCTTGGCAGGTTTTCACTAAATGATTTACTTTTTTAATCAACTCATCCCAAATGATTATGCTTTTATTTCATTTTTTTGTGCAAGGGAGACATGTTTTGTTCTGGCGATACTTCCTAGTCTTTAAAGATAAGTCATGAGAAACCTGAACATTATGGAGGGAAAATGAGGCTGTGCCTTCCAGGGGTTAGATGCTGTATTCTTAGATCAAATAAACATATTAATTCCCCTTACATGTATGCCTCACCTTAAAGGCGGCTTCTCCTGGGCCTCACAGCTCTTGATCATGGCAGTGAGACCCAAGAGTGAGGGGCTCGTGGAGGATCAATGGTGCCATGGGCCCTCACAAAAGAAAGGTAATTGGGCCACTCTCGCTCCCCTGTCCGCTGGCTGGATGTAAAATATATCCATAATTTGGTTAATCTGGGCTCATAAAACCACTGAGTTCTGGTACCAATACATCTGCTGCACTATTAATAGCTACACCTAAGAGGGATCTCACTCCTTAGGCCTGTAGCCATGGTGCTGTGTTGCTAGGGGATCGAAGGGCCCCCCCTCCAGTGCCTCAAAGCTGATGGCATGGCTGATGGACCCATGGGATGCAATGGGTCCTGGCACCAGTAAGGTAAAATTGCCCCCTCCATCTACTGACTTCGCAGGAAAATACAGCCATAGTTGGGGTATATTGGGCCCATAACCCCACAGGGCCATGGTGCCACTGCACTTGCACACTATTGATAGCTGCGCCACTTTTAGAAGACTCTTTCGATCAGCCTTGCAGCCATAGTCTACGTCTGTGCCGCCCAGAGGAGGAAATTCCCTTCCTTGGACCTCCCAGCGCTGTACCATGGTTGCAAGACCCAAGGGAGGTGCACTTTTTTTGTGCCTTGAATCTCTGAATCACGGTTGTGGTGAGATTTTGAGAAGGAGCTAGCGGCACAGTAATAATGCCATGGAACCTTATGCAAGCAAATGTTGCTGGACAGTAAAACATAGCCATCATTTGCGTGCCTCGGGTCCCCAAAATCCCCGAAACCGGGTGCCAATATTGGTAGCAACATCCCAGAGAGAGCCCCCATCCCATGGGCCTCACAGCCATGGACCTACACTATAAAGTCTACGGGTGGACGACCCCTTCCCAGAGTTAACAACTATGGCTGCAAGATCCAGGGATGGGAGGGCCTCTCTTGGGCCTTACGGTACTAGAACATGGTTGTGTGTCCCATGGAACCGAGGTGAGTAGCATAGCAATGATGCCATGGCCCCAGGAGAGCGGTAAAATACAGCCATAATTTGGGTACATTGGGCACCTCATACTTCCGAGTACCACTGCACCTGCTACACAACTGATGGCAATGCCCCTGACAAGGACTCTTGCACATAATGGTGGTAAAGCGCTGTGAGGCAATAGCAATTAGGCCCGTGAAGGGGCCCCCGTTCTCGTGGACGTTGCAGTCATAGTGTTGCACTGCGAGGAATAGGGGAGGGTGCCTACCTACTTTGGGCCCTGCAGTGCTGGATCATGACTGCTAGAGAGAGACCCTTATCCTAGGACTCGCAGTACTAAATCCATAGCTACGAGGCCTCCCTCCCCTATGACTGCAACTACGGTCCAGTAATGAGAGGCCCAGGGAAGAAAATCTTAGGGTAGGGAGTCCCTCTTCCCTGGGCCTTGCAACAATAGTCTAGTGCCGAAAACCTCGGGGAGGGGAGGGCTCACCGCCATGATCTAGAACTGTAATTCCCCAAAGTAGGGAGGTGCTTCCCCTTGCGCCTCACATCTAAGGTTTAGGGCTCCGATGCCTTAGGGATAGTTGAGTTTCGTTCATAAAAAATGATATGTTTTAACTAACATTTTCACCTGACTATAACGTCCCATTAACCTTTTTTTTGTCAGTGAATTTCTCAGTTTTTTAATGTAAAGTAAGATATTATTACAATTTCTAACTATAACATCACATGAACTTTAGTTTTTCAGTGGATTTCGAAGGTTTTGTTGAAGTAAAGTAAGATAATATTACAATTCCTAATTATCACATAACTCTAACCCTTGTTTTATATATACTTATACTGGCAGACACCAGTAGGTAGTTATAGTTAGGACCATGTTTTCATAGGAAAAGCATTATTTGACTTGCCTATATCTTTGGCTCCGTTTGACAAATCTTCATGAACTTTTCCCAAAAAAGTGCCCAGTTGAATCTTGTACTGCATGGAAAGTTTCAGAGTGATCTGTCAAGTGGGGGTGAGAAAAACAGGGGAGGGGTAAGAGGGTTAAAAAACATGCATTTCCCATGTTATTTCCCATTGGTCCTTTAGACAGACCTTCAGCCCGAACCACTGGATGGAATTGCACCGAATTTGGCTGGAAGGTCAATTATAGTTTGCAGATTGAGCTTTTTGTTATTTGGTGTAAATCAGTTTAGTAACTGTTGAGAAATTTAAGGGGATAAAATAAAGATGTCTGGGTTCGCAATTACTTTGCGAATGATAATGAGCTTGTGGAGGTAAATGAAGAGCTATGATTGGCTGCCACCACTTCAGCCAGGAAGTGTTAGCAGCCATTTTGGGACACAGCTTCAGCCAAGTGTAAAAAAAGCACAAAAATAGGAAATGGGGGCAGGGTACGACTACCCTAATCCTCTAGCCTTGCTCTTAGAGAGAGGGACCTCAACCTTGCAAAAACATTTTTTTTTTTAATTGCTATGAATTTGTGGCAAAAAAACAAGATTGGGCTCTGCGCTTGTTATGAATAAATTACCTGGGTGGGCCAGGTCTTGGGAGCATTTTGTTTTAAAAAGGAGTGGGTGCATGATCCCCCCTCCAAAATGTCATTGAGCCCTGGGGACCACTAGCTCACTCTCCATGGCTACATAAGCCCCGGGGCCACCACCTTTCCAGGGCTAATGAAAGATAGATGGGAGGCACGTGGAGCTCCCCCCTGAGCCCCAGGTAAGTAAGTCCCCCACAGCAGGATAGCTCAGACCTCATCAGAGGCCCAGCCCCTTTCTTAACCACTCAACAAATGCGCCTCCTGGTGCACTACTGTTTGGCGGGTGAAGTCCTCTTGGCTGCTGAGGGGCGTTGGGGACCAAGAACCCCTATTGATGCCACAAATAAGTGTCCCACAGCGGGATTGCTGAGACTTTGTTCAAGGCCCCGCCCCCTTTCTCAACCACTCTGCAAAGGGGCCTCCTGGCACGCTACTGGTTGGGGAATGAAGTCCACTTGGCTGCTGAGGGTCATTGGGGGCCAAAACCCCCTATTCTGTTGTAACCAGTAAGTCCCCTACAGTGTTATTGCTCAGACCTCATCATGGGGATTGTTGAGTCCTCCTGGGAGATACCGCCCCCTTTCTCAATCACTCTGCAAACGCTCCTGCTGGTGCACTACTGGTTGGGGGATAAAGTCCCCTTGGCTGATGTGTGTTGGGAGCAGAGAAACCCCATTGTTGCCACAAGTAAGTACCCCACAGCAGGACTGCTAAGACCTCATTGAAGAACCACCCCCTTGCTCAACTACTCTGCAAAGGGGTCTCCTGGTGCACTACTGGTTGGGGGATGAAGTCCACATGGCTGCTGTAGATTGTTGGGGGCCAAGAACCCTTATTGTTGCCACAAGTAACTTCCCCAGAGAGGGATTGTTCAGACCTCACCAGAGGCCCTGTCGAATTTCTCAACAACCCTGCAAAGGGGACTCCTAGCACTCAGCTTGTTGGGAGATGAAGTCTAGGGGTGAGCGTGCCAGTAAACTCTGCTCCCGCAGTGATTGGCAGAGTTTTTCCTGAACTCTGTTTTCCAAGTAGAGCGCAGACTGGCAAAACTACACAATCTCTGCTGGTGCAGCGGAGTTTACCGTCCCTCCATCAGAGACAATCACACCTACTCACAGACCCACTCAGACACTCATATACCCGTTTCCAGCCCCACTCATACTCTCTCACACCCACTTACTCACCTACTCAGACACTCATAAACCACTGAAACACTCATGAGCTCACTCACACACTTAGTGTCAAAGTTTAGAGGTTACAGTTGGGAAATAAAATGTAAAAAAAACCTTACAAATTCACTTAAAAATATTCGGAAATATCATTTTTAAAAATTTAGAAATTCGCTACCATAATACTTTTCTACCTAATTTAGTTTAGCCTGGATCCAGCTAATGGGTGGAAGTGTTTACAAAACGCATGCGCTCCTAATGCATCATAGCTGTGCTCCTCACAACTTTTTGGTTCTGCAAAAAATGCAGCCCAGAGAATCATGTCTGTATGATAATTTATACTTAACATACAAGAGTGTGTGCACCAGGTACTAACCTATGTACGTATGATTGTGTTGCTTCACAAGATGGGCTATATAAAGTTTTCGCCACAGTATGAAGGGTGCAGATAGTATGAACCCTAGCACCTTGAGATCTTGGTAATTTCTTTGCAAATAGTGGCTTTTTTTACAATGGTTGCATGGAATGTCACTGTTCGGAGTAGATTCTTTTCAACACTCTGGTGTGTATTTCTCACAAGGGTTTCGCTATTTGCAAACCTTGTGCTAACAATTAACTCTCACAGCAGAATAAAAACTGTTTACAGTACTCAGTTCTCTTCTTACATAAGCTTAATTTCTTTATGTAGCTTTGGTGTGTGTCAGCAGTTTTAATGTTCTCAGTTTGTATCATTGCTGTTCCTATTGTGAAGCGCTCTGACGCCTTCGGGTAAAGTCCGCGCTATATAAAATTGCATAAATAAATAAAAATAAAAATAAAAATACAGATAAAAGTATTTGTCATGAACTTGGCATTCACTCTTTTGGCTTTCTCTGAACAGTTGTATGCAGACTCAACAATGTACACAATGAGGGCTTCCCTTATATCTGCGTTTGATTGTTAATGTGAACTGTGCTAGCTGTAAAATGTATGGTATAGGACCAACGTTGCACAAAATGCATGCTTTCTACTGCTAAGCGAATTGTATCTGTGATGCCAGTAATGATGTCTGATATTCTCCTTAGCTATTTTATACTTACTGTCAGGCCTCTAATACCATATTCATTTATAGACCAATGTGTAGGAAAGCGAAATTTGTATTATGTTATCAGTGATGTCATCAATAATGTCAATTTAGATGTCATGAGTGATGTTATGAATGATGTCATACATCATGTCATGAGTGATGTCATATGTGAGATTTTAGCAGTGAGCGGGGGCGCAAGTTATAGTTAGCACTGCTAACTATAACTGGTGAATTTCTGTGTTTTTTTAAGGCTAAAACATTAATGTTGTCACTGAGAATTTCACCTAACTATAACATTACTTTAACCTTTGGGATTTTTCAGTGACCTTTTACACCTTTCATAAGACACGACGACACTACGGCACGTTTCGACCTTTGTCTTCCTGCAGGTGGTAGTCTTTTTTCATATGTTCTTCCTGACATGCCTTTTATGTCAATCAATTGTGTGTCTTTTGCTTTCTGGCCCTAAGTGTGCCAGGAATGCCCAGACATGGGTCCTGGGATCACTGTGCCACTGGAATCAAGCTTTCCTGGCTGAAGAGGGGTGAACCGCGAAACCCGGTTCTAGGATGCTTGTTTCCGGTCCAGGAAGGACCTGGCTGGGCAGTTCGGGCTCGACTGTTCCCATGAGGCACAGGGTCAAAACTGATTTGCATATGGCCAGGTCTAAACCGGGATGGCATGGTGATCAAAAGAATCTTTTGACTGGGGGTGAATGTTTTGATTTGTTCTGCATTCCGTCCATCAATTGTGAGTCTTTTGCTTTGAAATCGTGAAAGGCATTATGGGAAATGTGGTGCCTTTGTAAGTATACTTCATGCCTCTTTTGGATTAATTGAGAATAGTTCTAATCTTGCACTTTCATAATGAAGGAGCGTCTCAGTTAGCAAAAACTTCCAATAAATTCCCCATTCAATCCAGCAGTTTGTTTAAAAAATGCAGTCACTGGAAAAGTGTTGCTTACCTCCGGAACCTTTCTCCAACGGAGTAAAGGGTTGCATCGGTGTACGAGTGTAAGAGGACATGTGTGCACCATTTTTCCCTTGATGAGCCTGTTCTCACACAACAAGTCTGGCTAGGCGCTCTTGAAGGTCTGACCTCCGATCTACCTTCTTCAAATGCTTAGTGCACCACGCAGGAGATGAGTATCTCCTTGCCGATTTGCCATTTCAAAAGTAAGTACTCTTCCTCACCAGGCGATGCCGCTGTAATTTTAATGTCCAAACAAAGTGGTCTAGGAGCGGTGCTGCCGGTGCTAGCTTGAGGGGGGAGCGAGGGGTTACAGGCCCAGGAGTATGCTTACACACAATGGAGATTACTCTGCACACCTTGAAGCTTCTTTAAAAGTATTTGATTGTTCACCACTATCTGACCCGTGACCAAGGCAAGTTGTCGCCGAAACGTGCTGGGTAGCGAGTCGGTGCTGAAATATAACACGCTCTTCACCGTTAAAGTTTATATATATATATATATGTATGTATATATATATATATATATATATATATATATATATATATATATATATATATATATATATATATATATATATATATATATATATATATATATATATATGAAAACTCAGCACCTCCTCGGCTTTCATAGCGTTTCAAGCCACAGCAGCGCACGCTTGCAGACGAGGGAGACGGACCACAAAAGTCAGCAAAGATGAAATTTTATTTGCAACCTCTACAGAGACCAGCAGCTACGCGTTTCAGGCGAGTTGCCCTTGATCACGCTGCAACATATATAATTTAATTTCCTTTTTTCAGTGTAATTATGACATCAATACTCACCTGTAAATAGAAAATCAAGTATTTACATAATACCAGTAATAATCTATTACAGTACCGTAGCGGGGATTCTGCGCATATACAGAACTATGCTCAGAAAACCAGGAACTAGGTAGATAGTGGTGTACCAACCTATCACCTCAGTGCCCAAAATCCCCAAAACTGACTAGCTATAGTGTCTCATTCGTTCTCCGACAAACAGCGAAGCTACCAATTAGACAACCCAAAACACAACACTACTGACTCTCTCAGGAATCGCGGGAGCAAGACAACTCTTTCGCTCACTCACACACACTTGTCCACAGTAAAAGTAATCAGAGTCAATGTATAGTTTAAAATGTTTATTTTAGCTAAAGTGCTTCATGGTACAGTAAACGTGCCGTTACTAGCAGCATAGAAACAATATTGCCAGCATTGTCACAATTGCATAGAATACAAACTGGGATATCATTTTATAAAGACAGTGGAAAAGGGCTTCAGTGCCTAACCACCCTTCCCGTGATAAGATACAGTTTATTATAAAAAAGAAGACCTCTGGGCTTTGTCAGCAGACCCCATACCTCAAGTCCTAGATGAAAGTTTTACATCTCAGGATCAGCACAGCTCTTCTCTCTGGAAAGGTCTCTCTCCAAGTGTGTGAACAACATGCTTTGCTGCAATATTAAAGCATACGACTTTCAGTAGTGCAGCTGTGTGCCATGTCAAGTCTAAGTGTGACGACTGACCAGAACAGAATACCAAGGGGCATTGTTTATCAACCTTGTTCATTGTGTGCAGACTAAACCCCAGAGAACAGCAGAGAATGTATAAACCAGACAGATCTCAGGTGAAAGGCACAAACAAAGTCTTGCAAAACAAAGGCATGTAGTATTGTGCGCAAAAGCCGCATCATGGCAGCCAAGCTCATGCTAACTTAGCGATGTCGACTATGAACCTACCCTCAATATTACAGTACCATAGAGACATTACAATGCTTGCTGACAGAAGCCAGCAGAACGTGTTAATGCCAAGGGATGGAGCAGGATTTCTAATGCTGTTGTAAGGAAGAACAATTTTCAGCTCCTCTGAATTTGTATCCTTTAAAATGTACAATCGTTAGTAGAAAGGAGACATTTCATGTTTTCCACAGCTAGAATGTATTACTCGAAAGTAGGACTCTCTGTTTGTTATCAAACATTCGGAATTACAGCCATTTTAGAAAGAAACTTAGATAAAACTGATTTTGTAACATATTAAACTCATATTAAACTGAATATGCAATAAATTACTACATCCATTTTCGGATATTGTATTTTGTCCTGCAAATTCGGCATTTATACTAAATATTTCTAACCATGCTGTATTATATGGATCCTGAAATCTCTATTTCAAAGCCTGCCTTTAATTTCCTTGTTAACGTCATGTTGGTATTTCTCTACTCACCTGTAATAACAACATAATGTAGTTGCTTAACAGTAAGGAGATATTATGCTTGAATTCTAATGTGACAATCTCTGCCGCTAGAGCCAGGGAGAAAAGCAGATCATGAAGGATCATTACAGCTGCTGTTTAAACAAAGAAAACAGGAATTGGATTTTCCTTCTTTGGCATCTTTTTTTAAAATAAAGTGATCAGCAACTATGATATATTTATAGTAAAAAAATGTTTTCACAACTAAAGGTCACTGCAGTAAGAATAGAATCTCTACATGTTTTGCATAGTGTTTTTAACCTGATATTCATTAAAATGATTCCCAAAAATGTTGTCAAAATTATGAACTCATTTTCGGTGAGTGTAATTTTGCTACAAAGGTTCTCCTTTTATTATTTTTGTGTGCAATTGAAATGAAAGCGCAAGACACCAAGGATCTAAGCGGTTTGTAGGAAGGGTGATGAAATGACCATGTATTATACGGAATAAAATACACTCTATTGTACATTAAAATAATTTTGTAAGTCACCTTTGAGCTCTATGACCTCACATAGGAACTCGAACTGTTATGTTATGTTATGTTATGTTACAACCGCTCTTTTAGAGTGCACGGCTACCCCAGGGGGTGTCCCGGCGCTTTGACAAAGAGGCCTGAAAACCCAGAAACACAAAGGCTATGAAACGCTACAGTCACAGGGATTACATGGAAAAGAGCGTGGTCTTCAGCTCCTTCCTAAAAGCTAGGAGGCTATTGGCTTTGCGGAGGGAGAGAGGGAGCTCATTCCAAAGGCGAGCCGCCACATATTGGAAAGACCGTCCTCCCATCCGAACGCGTTTGACAGCAGGCACCTCCATTTTAGCCAAATCGGCTGATCGCAGCATCCTCCGCGGCACATAGAAAGCGGTACGCTTTCTGATGTAGTTAGGACCAACAGAGTGAAGGGCTTTGAACGCCAGCATGAGAATTTTAAGCATGATTCTTCTGGAAATAGGTAGCCAATGCAACCTATTTAGAAGCAATGAGGCACTGGCTCTCCTTGGCAGGTCAAATATGGCTCTGGCCGCCGAGTTTTGAACAATTTGCAGTCTAGCCAGAAGGTACTTGGGCAGACCTGCAAATAGCGCATTTGCGTAGTCTAACCGAGACCCTACTAGCGCCTGGACAACAGTCTTTCGATATTGCAGGGAAAGCAGTGGAAGAAATTTTCTAAGCATCTTGAGGATGCCGAAACATTTCTCTGATAGCCCCATAATATGGGGTCGAAAAGAGAGGTCGTCATCAAACACAACTCCAAGATTTTTCACTTGGGAGGACGACTTCTCCGGAGGGAACATGTCCTGGGGCCACCACGACTTCCAGCCCGGATCAGGGGCAAAGCCAAAGAAAAGCAACTCAGACTTATCCGAGTTGCATTTCAGGCTGTGCCGCTGAAACCACGCAAAGACAGCACTGAGACAGTCTTTGATCCTGTCGCCGTCAAAACTCTGACCTCATTCCTCCATATGGTCATGGAATTCCTCAATGACTTACAATATCCTTATAATGTGAGCCGGGAGTACTTCTTTGTGGAAGGGCAATGGTGTGAACATGTGTTAAAAGGAATAAGATACCCTCTCCTATATGTTAACAATGATATTGCAAGCAACCTCAAAATTCTTTTGCTTTGG
The DNA here is from genome assembly GCF_964263255.1 of Lissotriton vulgaris. Lineage (NCBI taxonomy): Eukaryota > Metazoa > Chordata > Amphibia > Caudata > Salamandridae > Lissotriton > Lissotriton vulgaris. Next base: position 1,843,206,111 of record NC_141694.1, read on the forward strand.
CTTCTTTTTAATGTGACAATCAAAAATAATATGTAGATGGCGGCACTCGTGGTAGGAAAAAGTTCAATGAAGTGAATAGTGTAAACTGAGTAGTTGGTCTTTTAGGGTGCCAGGAAATAGTCCCTTCCGGCCGGTGAGGACTGATACTTGAACTGAAAAAAAGAGGGAGTGCAAGAACTGCTTGCACTGTTTCCAAAAGGCACTCCTGATCGGAGATTAGACTCCTGAATTATAGATTCATCACGAAATTTCATATAATTCAAACAAGCGTAGTCGAAGGTAGTCTTTTTAGAGGATTCATTTAATTAATAGGTCACATATTGTATCATCATAGTAACTCTTTTGTGAAGCAGTGCGTTCCGCACGGCGTTCCGCGTGTTGCTGCTTCGAACCATCGATCCTTTGCTATCCCCTGACGAAGGGCCCCGCCCGAAATGCATAGGGTTAATGCATTGATCAATGGATGTCTTTAAAAAAATATACATTTGACGCACTGCTTCACAAAAGAGTTACTATGATGATACAATATGTGACCTATTAATTAAATGAATCCTCTAAAAAGACTACCTTCGACTACGCTTGTTTGAATTATATGAAATTTCGTGATGAATCTATAATTCAGGAGTCTAATCTCCGATCAGGAGTGCCTTTTGGAAACAGTGCAAGCAGTTCTTGCACTCCCTCTTTTTTTCTTTTTAATGTGGACATGGAACAGCTTTGTGACTTGCAATATCCTTATAATGTACAATAGAGAGTACATATACCATGACTCAGGAAAATCAGGTACATGAAGTGCCCACCTCTTCGTAAGCTCAGCCAGTGCTGGGAAATGAATGACAGTAATAGTTGGAAGACAATTTGTGATGGCTTTTAGTTTTATTGAAGAAATGGATCTTTTTGGCCATTTGAAGCCCATCTAGTGATGGTAAATACTGCATAAAAATCCCCCAGGAGCCTGAACTCCTGCCCAGAATGGGGCTTCTTGTGCAGCCCATGTTCAGGACTGTGCTGTTTGCTTCCTGTCTGTGGTCTTGAGCCAGATTCACAAACTGCATTAAGTTACACTTTACCGTAAGGGAAGGCAGGGTGAGCATAAAATGGAAACAGCGGCTCTTATTTATGACAAAACAATGAGCATTGATTAAACTCATCTTCTCTGGAGGCCAGCCAGGAGTCTTGATCTGAAAAGAATGGACTTGCCATAGATATTAACCTGAAGGGTGTGCACTGTCTGGGGGCAGCTGCCCTGCCCACCCTCCATCATAGGTGGATGAGTTCTGGGCTCCAAGCTTTATGACGCTATCATGCGCGTTCTAGTGCAAGGATATTATGTCCCTCAGGCAAAATAGCTGCTCTCTGTTTGGGTGCTCCTACTCTTCCTGCCATTTTTGATGTAGTCTTTTGTGATCTGGCGCCCTCTAGCAGCTGCTTCTGGTAGTATTGTAAGGCAGCCACCTACAGTGTTCTAATACAGATGTGTCCCTGAATGTTGGGTTGGAGACCGGATTACCACAGGCCATAAGGGTTTCCGGTATCTCCCTAGATATATACATATATATGCTTGCCTGCTTGCAGAAGACTGTCCTTTGAGAAAGGACAGAGCAGGGGAGAGGGCACTTTGAAGAAGACACCAACCCCAACAGATATATCAAAAGACCCAACACTAACTTAAATCTTTGTCTGGATATAGACTACAAAGGTGGGAGCCCGAGTCCCACAAGTTATTCAACAGAACTGTTCGGCCGGATGGAAGATCACCACGACTTCTGCTGCTAGAACCAGGAACAGGGACCAAGGTCTGCTAGTATCCCTGCTGGGTGAGAGAACGGCGAACGACCCTTACAATGCGGTCGTTACACCGCAATACATTTACATCGCGGTCATTGCAACACAAGTCGTTACAACGACTTGCGCTGGATGGCGCTCTACACTAAGGAATAGTATGATTTACTATTCCAACACCTTCCCTACTCTCACACACACTGGAGCTGGAATAGTAAATCATTCAGTTCCAAAGTCAAGGCCTCTAGCGCAAGTCGTTGTAACGACTTGTGCTGTAATAACTGCGATGTAAAGTACTGCGATCTAAATGATCGCGTTGTAACGTCACATATTCGAGAGGACATCACCCAGGAACTCAAGGCCATTTACCCAGAACCTGGAACACCAGCTTTCTTCCTACGAGGCAAGACCAATGGACCTTATGAGGACAAGGGCAGCACCTACAGGAGCGAGGCCTGTAGGAATCCTGCCAAGTGCAACCCAGCGAGCAAAGTGTGAGACGCCTGGTCTGGTTGTGACTGCTGCGAAAGTACCAGGAGGGTGCCACTGTGAATCTAGGGCAATGGTTCTTGTGAAAGGGAAAGCAGTGATCCCTGTGAGCCAGGAGGAGGCCACCGTGGAGGCAGGACTATTGCCCTGGATCATCATACCAAGACAGCTGTGAAGAACACTTACCGATGGGAAACAACACTTACAACGCAACTTTTACAACGCACTTCCTTTACAACAAAACTTTTAAAACGCAACATCCATTACAACGCATACCATTACAACTCAACCATTACAACGAATGTCACTACAACGCATACCACTACAACGCATGTCATTACAACGCAGTCATTACAACGCATACCATTACAACGCATACCTACAGTATCCAACACTTACCATACTGTTGCACCCCCTGGAGTTAGAATAGTAATTTTTACCCCTACACTATCCAATACTTACCATACATGCAATGTAATGGTATGCGTTGTAAATGTAGTATGCATTGTAGTGGAATGCGTTGTAAAGGTAGTTTAAAAGAATTTGTTGTAATGGCATGCGTTGTAATGTAATGCGTTGTAATGGATGTTGCGGTGTAAAAAATGCGTTGTAAAGGTATGCGTTGTAAAAGTATGCGTTGTAACGACATACATCCCTTACCGATTGTCGAAGGAGCCGCAGAGAGAACATCTGACGCAGGGCTTCTGAAGAATAAAGGTGGCCTGACGCATCATTGGGAAAAGACCACGAGAGGTTGTCGATCCTCAGCATCGCTGGACTGGAGACTGCCAAAACGCGCTCCAGTCCTGCCGCACATGCCGGCTGACATCAGGTCGGGTAAATTTGTTCGAGGTTCTCAAGCCTGCTAGAGACTTACATGAACTTAGGGCATAGCGCTGCTAAAGTCTTCTCTTGAAGCCAAACTTAGACTTTGTAGAGTGAGGACAAGCTTGAGCCACATCTGAAATTCACCTCCATTATCGTATGGGGAATAACCAGCCCCATTAGAAGGGACAGAGGGACTTAGGGATACCGCCCATGATGACGCTGGTGTGCCAACTTTAAAAGACTGTGGATATTATTTAGTGCGTTGCTTCTATGCTTGGTGTACTCTGTTAAAATAGTACTTCTTTCATCCAAGGAAGTATTTGGTGATCATTATATTGCAGTTACTGTGTATGCCTCACACCTATCTCCTCCTCGAAGAGCCTTGGACTGATCGAGACATGCTACAACACTGAGAGTCAAGTGCTGAAAGGGGGAGTACTGGAGTACTGGTTACTGAGGACCCATAGTAGGTCGTGCCCCGGGACAGGAGGCGTAAAAGACCACAGGCCCCACAGTTGGTCCCTGTAACCACTGTTTGCCCCGTGGTCCTCTGAAGGGGATTTAAAAATGCTCTCCAGTATAAAATGTGAATTTGGCTGACCCATTGAAAATATCCAGCTCTACAGGCACAATTCCTGATTTTGCTATTTGGGTTCGATTTTTTCAGTTATTCCAGTTTCCATGTTGTGAGCTTGTTTGTCTAACAACTTTTAACTTTTAACAGCACATGAAGTTTACCTTTTGCAACTTGCTAAAATGAGAGCTCAACTGAATTTGCGACCTTGCCTCTATTTACACAAAACACTTCTTCTCCCCATAACTTTATCTTAAATGCTGCACTAGTTTGCATTTATGTTGCTTCGAGATATAGAGGGTCGAGTAATATCTTTTATTGTTGTCATTATGTAGGTCACATAATAATGTGACATAAATTGTCTTTATGATTCAGAAGGTCAAAAAGAACCTTTTTAGATTTGAGTTTTGATACCTTATCCGGTGATTAGCCGCTCATTATAAATCCTGATCGATTCATTGATAGTTCAGCTGTCAAACAGACCTATAACGACAACAATATAGATAAAGTGAGCTGTGGGTCCGCCCCCTTCAGCCATTGGCTTTCTTCAACCAGCCTTTTCTAGCATTGGCTTGAGACTTTGTGAATCACGTCTTGGCTGAGCCTAGTGGAGTATTCACTTCTCAGCAAATGCTACTGGCTGTCTGGTGTATCCTAAAAGCTCACTGGAGTGCTTGCATTGAACTGCACAAGGATTTCTTTACAACTATAGATTTCTCTGTCCCCTTCTGTTCACTCCCTCCCATATTTCATGCTCTACTATACTGATGCTATATGCATTAGCACATTAGACCCAGGTGTATTGACTTTGCTAAAGCGTGCTAACTACATGAAGCTGTGCAGACAAAATCTGATTGTGGTATGAACTTTTTCTTAAATATATGAACAGGGCACACTATATACTATCTTGTAAATAAGAGTAAGCGTCATGTCTAAAATGGGTGTTATATATTCTGGTCCTCAAGTCTTTTTTACTAGTCCTGATGACGCCACCTTCAAACCGAGCGAAGGCCGAAATGTGTTGACAAGAATGGAGGAACAATATTGAATAAGCAAACCAAGCACTGGCATTCAGTCAGTGTACAATCAAAGATAACGTAACCTCTTTGGTCCTCTTCGGTAGGCGTGTGCTTGCGGGGAATGAGATTTTGATACCCTTTTTGATCACTTAGATACTAATCTCATTCATCAATTTGGATCGGTTGTTTTCTGTCATTGAGTAAAAGACAAACCCCGCATAGGTTAGATAAACCCCATGAACTGACGCAACTCTGAAGAACCACTTACGACTAATGAAGTTTTAAAAGTTTTTATATAAAATCAGGATTAAGTGCATATACAATCCTCTCAGGATAAGTTTCAATAAGTATACAAAAGAGTACAATTAAAGTCAATTCCAAATCTGTTCCAATTCTGTTTCAAATCTTCAGATTAAAGCATAGATACAATGTGGTCCTGTTGCGTCATCTACAAAAGAATAGACAAGTTAATTCTGTCCCTACTCTGTACTATGTGACATCCCTACTTCGCAAGTTCCTTACCTAAAAAGGTGTCAGCAGTTTGACTTCCAAAGAAGTTCAAACTCTCTTAACCCCTAATGGTAACTTATGTCGAGAAGCAGTACCCTCTCTGCCTACCCATCCGCTCTCTAAGGGTCCTCGGCCTACTGCTCTCTTGCGCTCTGATCTCTCTCAGCGCTCGCTCCTAACTTCGCTGTTCTCGCTCTTCTCGCCCTCTTCTCCCCGGGGTGCTGTCCCTAAAATACACAATCACAGTATGGGTGGAACGCCCCTTCGACGCCCACCACGTACTTTCCCCATGATCTCATTCTTTGCTCTTTCCATGGCTTCATCTCTTCTCGTCGTCCGTTAAGTTGACCCTTCTCCTTAGACGCCATCTTCGTCTTCTTGCTGGTGACTTCATTTGACATTTCATTTGACACTTTCGGAGCAAAGTCTATCACCTCAGCAGAACTCTACTCTTTACGACTGTATTCGTAACCTTAGTCGGTCCTGTGAACGGTCGTTTCTAAACAAGACTCAAATTCCAAGCGTCTCTTATCACGTTTAGACCATAAACTTCGACCAGCATTGTCACCTTAAATCTAGCAAGACCTTTGACTCTTGTCTCGCATATTCAGATCAAAGCTATTCACGACTCCTGTGAGCCCACTAAATTACATACAGCGGACTACACTCCTGCGAACTCTCGGTCAGTTAGGTTAAAATCACATATGACCTAAACCTTTTCTAACATTCCTACAAAAAGCTTTCTACACAGTATAACCTTTAACACACATTTATATATACTCGAGTTTAGCAAATCGTTTGCTTATAAGTGAATACATTCTACATATAACGTATCATTTATTCTCGTGCTTACATCGTGCTATACATTCTCTGCACATTTCGTCACTTTACGTTTCGCCGTTTTCTCTGTTTCATGTTACACACGTCTATTCAGTTTTACACGTTCTACTATTCTTAAGCATTTCTATACATTTCTATATTAGCCCACTAGGTATACGGGCCTTTCTAATTCTAATACACTTTATAGAATATATACATTTCCTATTACTTATGTTACATCGGCTAACTTATACACTACAAGTGTTAGCTTCACGTTACAGTTTCTACGTTTATGCGATAGGCTTGTGAATATGGTTCGGATATACGTTTTATTCAAATTGCGCTCTCTCATGCTCATGACGGCCGGGAGCCATCTGAACATTGCCCATCTTCCCAGGCCCTGTTAATTCCCCGCCTGTGCGGGAGAATTAATCAGTGGGCGGGGTTGTGACGGCTCCCGGCCCCCATGAGCACACGGCCACCGTGATTTATGACGTCCGGGAGCCGTCATGAGTACCGCAGCGCCACGCCCACACCCTAGCCACCTTGCACCGCGGCGGAATTCGCACCGCGGCAAAGGGGTTCAATTTTCATTAGTGAGCAACTTTATGCATGCAGATCTTTGTATCTTGCTGTTATCTGTGTTTTTCTACCATCCCTGCCCAGACCAGCAGCTGTGATGTCATATGTAGTGCTCCTGTATCACTATTGTAAGGACTGACTGGTTAGTGAAGAGAAGGTCAACGTTCTCATTCTCCTACATGGGGGTCCTTTTACTGCTACGTAACTGTAAATAATAAATATGTAGATACTCGTGTACGCCTCCAGGGCCCTGTCTGTTGTTGGTACCTTGTTGATTAGATCTTTGCAAAGGTTTTGTCCACATCTGAGCACTCTGTGACAAGGAGCAGTCTGGGGTTGGTGAATGGCTGGCATTCTGATTCCTGAAGCATATTTTTGTGGGTGCTTTGGCGCTGGTGGTGCCCAGTGAGGCAATGTTTGTTGGCGCCCGCCAATGACCTCCTCCACACCAGATTCCCTCACTACCACCCTTTCACAGTGCCCCATAACCACACTCTGTCACATGCATTTCTTTTGTTTTATAGCGCCACTCATTCCACTGTAGGGTGTCAGAGCACTTTGCATCAGACACACATTACACAGAGACAATCATTCATATATGTGTAAATCAGTGTGTTGGAATGGGTACATAAGCCAGAGGATTACAAGGTGTAGGAGTGACATGTCATCCATACTGATAGGCAGTATAGTTGAAGAGTGCTTGGTCTGGAGAAGTACAAGCTCATGAATTGAAATCGGGTCACCATAGTAAGGGGTTCTCTTTAATAATAAGAATCGATTTCTACCCAAATGAAACCTTTATGTAACATTAATCTATACTCTAATCTTTACTACTCTGCAGTGTGCATGCAGGTCTTTGATGCCAGTAAATAATTCACTGTTCTATGTTAGGATTTTAACTTATAAATTGCAAATAACAAAAGGATGTATCTTACAAAAGCTGTAACCCACTGACCTACTTACATGATATGCACTGTGTGATCTGTATGGTACACTCTCTTTGCAGCAGACATATTAACCCTCTGCCTATTTTATATTGAATCAAAACCTCAGCTAGACAAAACTGCAATCTCTCTCAAGGAGGAACATTGATCACCAGAGTTATGGTGACATTTTTATTGTTGCATGGGAAATTGCTGGAAGCAAGGTGCAGGTGTTTTTAAAACCATAATAAACTTGCAAACAAAGTGCCCCCTGAAGTCAGCATCCAGTGCGGTGACACAGGTCGCACCGCCCTAGAGCCTGCCCTGTGTGCTGACCTTGGCACCATCATTGGTTTGCGGTGACACAGGTCGCACCGCCCTAGAGCCGGCCCTGTGTGCTGACCTTGGCACCATCATTGTGTTTGCGATGACACAGGCCACACCGCCCTAGAGCCGGCCCTGTGTGCTGACCATGGCACTATCATTGGTTTGCGGTGGCACAGGTCACACCGCCCTAGAGCCGGCCCTGTGTGCTGAACTTGGCACCATCATTGTGTTTGCCGTGACTGCTCATTGCAATCTTTAGCCTGGCCCACTTTCCAGCGGCAGTTGGGGAGTCCCAAGAAGGATGCTGAGGAAGACATTCTGCGTAGCTCGTACATTCAGAATCACATGTTGAAGCTGTCTGCCCGGATATGGAGCACATTGTATAATGTTTTTCTTTCTACAGCTACCATCTCCGATTGGTTGCTATCTCAGAAAGTCTACTCCTGAAACCCACCATGACCAAATTCTCCTTGAAATACTTTCTTTCTTCAGAGTAACCCTCATCTTACCTTCCATTCTCTGCTCATCAGGGGTAGTAAGTGCTATATGAATGCAAATACAATAACAATTTTGTCTTGCAAAAGGTGCTAAGAAGTCTCCACCTTTCAGCATTTCGACAAGATCTGTCTTATGGAGGTGCCAGGGTGCTAGAAGATGCGATAGTTACCCCTGCTCTCTCATGGAGGCAACTAAGCATGAGCGAATTTTGCGGATCTCGCGTTCGCAAATTTTGCGGATTTGCGGATTCGCAATCCGCAAAATCCGCGAATTCCCGCGAATTTGCGGATTTTTTTTTTTTGTGTTCGCCCGTGTTTCTGCCAGTTCGCGAGGGTTTTGTACACTTTCGCAAATTGCGAACTTACCTGTCGGGTCGCAAGTTTCGCGAACTTGTTGTTTCTACGTGTCCACCCTGTTTGGGACACTCTTCTTCATCACTGCCACTCTCTGTCACCACTGCCACTCTCTGACTACTCATGCCACCCTCTGGCCCACCCATGCCACCCTCTGTTTCATCACCACACCCTCTGGTTGTCCAGTGTACATTATTTTCGGCAAAGCAAAGCACACCTTCCCTGCCTCAAGTGACCTGAATTAATTTGGGGCTGATTAATGTGTCACAGAATATTTTTTTAGCTGGCACCTGCTTCGTTAGTGCGCCCTGATTAGTGATCTTTTGCACTTGCTAAGTGCTTTCATTGTTGCAAAATTAGTTACAACACCTGCCCTGCCCCAACTGACAATAATGAATTAGGGGCTGATTAATGGATTTTAACTTCCAGCCTGGCTCCTGCTTGTCTCCCTTAGCTGTAATTCAGGACCTTTGTGGCATATGTGTAACTATTCTGAGGTTCAGAGCAGGGTCACATAATAGTTTCAACTGGCAAGTGAACTCTGGAGGGGCCCCTCAGGAAGCACTACAGGAAATGGCTACTAATGATGAGCCTGAACTTTTGAACCTGGTAAGTAGTTACTTTCAGTTTTGCTAAGATCGTATTTCTGCAATTTTGCACTTATTCGCGGGGCGCGAACTCACGTGAACTCACGCGAACAGTGCGAGCAGTGCGAGCAAAATCCGCTGCTCGCGGATTTGCGGATTTTGCGGGAGATTCGCGAATCTCGCGGATTGCGGATTTCCCGAAAATCCGCAAAATCCGCGAGCGGAACGGATTTTCTGCCCATGCCTAGAGGCAACCAGGCATTATAAGAGGCAATGTTTGTCCCAGCTGTCTCATGGAGGCACCCAGGCGTTAGAAGAGGCGATGTTTGCCCTAGCTGTCTCATGGAGGCGCCCAGGCGTTAGAAGAGGCGATGTTTGCCCCAGCTGTCTCATGGAGGCAACCAGGCATTATAAGAGGCAATGTTTGTCCCAGCTGTCTCATGGAGGCACCCAGGCGTTAGAAGAGGCAATGTTTGCCCCAGCTGTCTCATGGAGGCGCCCAGGCGTTAAAAGAGGCAATCTTTGCCCCAGCTGTCTCATGGAGGCAACCAGGCATTATAAGAGGCTGCTATGTTTGTCCCAGCGGTCTCATGGAGGCGACCAGGCGGTAGAAGAGGCGATGTTTGCCCCAGCTGTCTCATTAAAACACCCAGGCGTTAGAAGAGGCGATGTTTGCCCCAGCTGTCTCATGGAGGCGCCCAGGCATTAGAAGAGGCGATGTTTGCCCCAGCTGTCTCATGGAGGCAACCAGGCATTATAAGAGGCTGCTATATTTGTCCCAGCTGTCTCATGGAGGCGACCAGGCAGTAGAAGAGGCAATGTTTGCCCCAGCTGTCTCATGGAGGTGCCCAGGCATTAGAAGAGGCGATGTTTGCGACAGCTGTCTCATGGAGGCGCCCAGGCGTTAGAAGAGGCGATGTTTGCCCCAGCTGTCTCATGGAGGCGCCCAGGCGTTAGAAGAGGCGATGTTTGCCCCAGCTGTCTCATGGAGGCAACCAGGCATTATAAGAGGCTGCTATGTTTGTCCCAGCGGTCTCATGGAGGCGACCAGGCGGTAGAAGAGGCGATGTTTGCCCCAGCTGTCTCATGGAGGCGCCCAGGCATTAGAAGAGGCAATGTTTGCCCCAGCTGTCTCATGGAGGCGCCCAGGCGTTAGAAGAGGGTATGTTTGCCCCAGCTGTCTCATGAAGGCACCCAGGCGTTAGAAGAGGCGACGTTTGCCCCAGGGGTCTCATGGAGGCATCCAGGCGTTAGAAGAGGCGATGTTTGCCCCAGCTGTCTCATGAAGGCACCCAGGCGTTAGAAGAGGCAACGTTTGCCCCAGGGGTCTCATGGAGGCATCCAGGCGTTAGAAGAGGCGATGTTTGCCCTAGCTGTCTCATGGAGGCGCCCAGGCATTAGAAGAGGCGATGTTTGCCCCAGCTGTCTCATGGAGGCGCCTAGGCATTAGAAGAGGTGATGTTTGCCCCAGCTGTCTCATGGAGGCACCCAGGCGTTAGAAGAGGCGATGTTTGCCCCAGCTGTCTCATGGAGGCACCCAGGCATTAGAAGAGGCGACGTTTGCCTCAGGGGTCTCATGGAGGCATCCAGGCGTTAGAAGAGGCGATGTTTGCCCTAGCTGTCTCATGGAGGCGCCCAGGCATTAGAAGAGGCGATGTTTGCCCCAGCTGTCTCATGGAGGCACCCAGGCGTTAGAAGAGGCGATGTTTGCCCCAGCTGTCTCATGGAGCCACCCAGGCGTTAGAAGAGGCGATGTTTTCCCCAGCTGTCTCATGGAGGCAACCAGGCATTGAAGAGGCAATGTTTGCTCCACCTGTCTCATGGAAGTGCCCAGGCATTAGAAGAGGGACTGTTTGTTCCAGCTGTCTCATGGAAGCGCCAAAGCATTTGAAGAGGGACTCTTTTCTCCAGCTGTCTCATGGAGGAGCCCAGGCATTAGAAGAGGGAATGTTTGCCCCAGCTGTCTCATGGAGGTGCCCAGGCATTAGAAGGGGGAATGTTTGCCCCAGCTGTCTCATGGAGGTGCCCAGGCGTCAGAAGAGGGTATTTTTGCCACAGCTGTCTCATGGAGTCACCCTGGCATTAGAGGAGGAAATGTTTGCCCCAGATCTCTCATGGAGGTGCCCAGGCGTTAGAAGAGGGTATGTTTGCTCCAGCTGTCTCATGGAGGTGCCTAGGCGTTAGAAGAGGTGATGTTTGACCCAGCTGTCTCATGGAGGTGCCCAGGCACTACAAGAGGTGATGTTTGACCCAGCTGTCTCATGGAGGTGCCCAGGCGTTAGAAGTGGGTATGTTTGCTCCAGCTGTCTCATGGAGGCACCCAGGCACTACAAGAGGTGATGTTTGACCCAGCTGTCTCACGGAGGTGCCCAGGCGTTGGAAGTGGTAGGCCAATAATTAGTCAACAGTTTAGGGTGAGGGTTGGCCTTTTTCAAAAGGGGCTTGTCTGTGTCAAAGTAAGTTTTCTGACTGATTCATCGCTCTCTAGTATACGGTTTGCAATTTCTTTCCTTTGTGGGTACCTTCACTTCCATCTGTTTGCCCAGTGTTGATTGTGCCTTCTCCTGCGAGCCTTATTTCTCCCTTTCTCCTGGACCCTGGACAAGGTAGCGAGCGCTGTGCTGCAGAGGCGCGCTGCGTGTTTTTACCGCGTTTTAACTCTTTCTTCTAGCTGCAAATTGGTTGGTGTGCGCGCAGGCTGTGGGGTAGTTTAAAACTTGCCCTCTCACACGCACCGTAAATTGTGCCCCCCACCGCCGCTTGGCGGGCTTGGTTCCCGGGGTGGGCGCCATATTTGAGTGGGGCTGAGGAGCTTCATTTCGCTAGCGCTTACTGCGCATGTGTGGGTGAGTGGACGCCTACTAAATGCTCCTCCCTTCCGTAGCGGGATCGCGGAGCGGGCGCGTCCTCGCGTGGCCGGAGTCGTGCCAGAGTCCTGCCCGTCTGCGCCCGTCCGCGACTGGACGCGCTGGACGTGGCTGGACTCTGGCCCCCCTCCTGGTCGTACTATCTTTCATCATGCGGTGCTACACCAGAGATAGTCTGGTTGCCATTGAGAGGTCGCGGACGACCTGCACTACACCTAGGGTGGACCCCCTATGCGGCCCGTTTTCGTGTGGTTGCGGATGCTTTTCGCTGTCCGCCCCCGTAAGCAGGAGCTGCAGGGACGTCCTGCGTGCGCCCCTAAGCCCGTCGCCTGGTATTTGTATTTGGAATCTTAATGCTAGGTCGCTTGTCAAGCACCACCTCGACATTAACGATCTGCTAGGCAGGGAGTTGCCTGACCTATTCTGTGTAACAGAGACCTGGCTGCAGGATGCTGACACGGCCATTGTCAATCTGGCCTTCCCGCCGGAATACTCGGTATTCACCTTGAATAGGACCTCAAGAGGCGGGGGTATAGCCCTTGCTGTCAAATCCTGTTATTCCTGTACATGGCATGGGCAAAAAATCCCGGGGTGCGAAAGCGCCCTGTTTAAGGTCGCTATTACATCTAACTTCACCCTGTCGGGACTAGTGATCTATCGGCCCCCGGGGAGTGAAGTGGCCTTTAGAGCAGCGTTACCTGACGCTATTAGCAATCTGGCTACGGGGTGCTCCAATTTTACCATCATTGGAGATTTAAATCTGCACTTTGACAACTCCTGTAGTCCCTCAGTATCCAGTTTCCTGGCGGACCTTGAGGCGTTACAGTTGAATCAGTTGGTGACGCAGCCTACACACTCAGGGGGTCACACCCTTGATCCGTTTTTTACCAATCTTACGGAAGCCTGCGTCACCAGCTACACTCCTCTGGCATGGACTGATCACTATTTGATACAGTTCCACTGCCCTATTGTGGCTAGTCCATCTAAGCCAGTGGTGTGTTCTGTTCCAAGACGACGCTGGAACAAACTCAAGCTGGATGAGTTCTTCCATCTCTTATCGGCTGACCCGCTTGACGTCTCGGGCCCGCCTGATCAGGTGTACGACAGGTTTAGCGACTGGGTCTCTAGGGCCTTGGACACCCTTATCCCCTTGGTGACCTGTAAAACTAGAACTGGCAAGGCCAGCCCCTGGTACGACGACTCACTGCGGGCTCTGAAGGTCTCTTGTAAGCGCGCAGAGCGGGCATGGCGCAAAGCCTATTCCAGCTCTAAGAAAGCTCTATATCGGTCAACAGTGAAGGTGTACCATCGGGCGGTATGTAGAACCCGTGCCGCTTTTTATGCGACACAATTCAGGAATAGTTCGAACCCGGCAAAGGCTATCTTCAAGGTACTGAAAGACCTCACTGCCAAAAAAGTCACAACTTCACATCAGAGCTCTGTGGAGCACTGTGAAAAGTTGGCAGAGTTTTTCTTGGAAAAGGTGAATGCCATCTATCGAGCCTTTCCTGTGGTCGTTCCCTCGGCGAATCCATCCTCTAAGCAACCACCATCTGAGGGACTATATTCTCTACCTTTGTTAACCTCTGATAGCCTAGGCACTGTGGCCCGCAGAGTGAAGTCTGGGTCCCCAGAGGATCCACTTTGCCCTGAAGTGTTCAAGGACCTGGCGGTACATGACATCTCACCGCTTTGTTCCTTGGTCAATTTGTCACTTACATCTGGCGAAGTTCCACTGAAGTGGAAGCGAGCCATGGTTCGTCCTATTCTGAAGAAACCTAGCCTGGATGGGAGCAAGCCGGAGAGCTATCGGCCTATTTCACTCTTGCCGTGGCCGGCTAAGGTGATGGAGGCACACGTAAATGCTGTTCTCTCGGAACATCTCCGTCGAGCTGATATACTCGACGTCACGCAGAATGGGTTTAGGGCAGGTCATAGCACGGAGACGGCTCTGCTTTATATGGTGGAGCACCTTCGCTCCGTGCTTGACGCGGGACAAACGGCAGCGCTGGTGCTATTAGATCTAAGCGCTGCCTTTGACACCGTCTCGCACCCTATCCTTCTGCTGCGTTTAGAGGAGGCTGGTGTTACCGGCACTGCTCTCGAGTGGTTCCGGTCGTTCTTAACCAACCGGGCCTTTAGCGTGACCGTCCCGCCCTATCAGTCCAAATTCCATCCGTTGAACCTGGGCGTCCCCCAAGGCTCCTCGCTGAGTCCTACGCTGTTTAATCTTTACGTAAGGCCGCTAGCTGAGGTTGTCAAACAATGGGGTATGACCATGGTGTCATATGCCGACGACACCCAGCTAGCGGCCACGATCAGCGGGGATGCTGAAGTCGACGCTCCCAGGTATCAACAAGGACTGAGGGCGGTCGCCAGCTGGATGACGTCCAATTGTCTTCAGCTAAACGCTAGTAAGACCGAGGTCATGGTATTTGGTAGACAGCCGGAACTGTGGGGAGAGAGATGGTGGCCGGAGGAGTTGGGTTCTGCTCCCACCCCAGTCGCCGAGCTTAAGAACCTCGGGGTCTGGCTGGACCCTTCCCTTACGTTTGCATGCCACACTAAACGCACGGCTGCATGCTGCTTCGGCATCTTACGTGGGCTCCGTCCTGTGCTAAAGTTCTTCGATGCCCCCACTAGGCAACTCATGATCCAAGCTACCGTCATCTCCAGGCTGGATTATGCGAGTTCCTTGCTGGCCGGGTTGAATGTAGCAGAGATCGGGCGCCTGCAAAGGATCCAGAACGCCGCGGCGAGAGCGGTGGTAGGCCTCCCAAGATTCTGTCCTACCTCCAGCACCATACGGGCGCTGCATTGGCTTCCGGTGGCCCAGCGGATTCAGTTTAAGGTCCTCTGCGTCGCCTATAAGATCTTGAAGGGGTCCCCGGCAACGATCCTTACGACCCTCATGGCCAATTACATCCCAGCACGACCCTTAAGATCGGCAGACCTCGAATTGGCCGTGGTGCCGCGCTTTAAGCGAAGCAGGGCCGGTGGATGCTCATTTCGAGTGCGGGCCGCTGCTTTGTGGAACTCCTTACCCCCGGCAATTCGCGTTATGAGCGATTTGCTTTCCTTTCGCCGCGCTGTGAAAACGTTTTTATTCCCTTAGTTATATGCTTGTGTTGTTTTATTTAGTTGTGTTGTGTAGCTGCCTTGTCGGGCGCCAGGACGCTCCTTAGCTGGAGCATCTGTGCGCCAAATAAAAACCACATAACATAACATAACATAACATAACATAACCCTTCCATTTTAGGCTTTGCCCTCCAGTTCTGAGATTCCTTCCTGTAGCCACTCGCCTTTAACACATTTAGGGCTATATGTACGAAGAACAGTAACAGTGATTTCCTATAATTTTGGGGGAAATCGCTATTTGATAATCTCTCTCGTTAATGTACAAAGGGGATATTGAGCCCCTATTCCTAAAATTGCGATACGTAGTGGGTCATAAATAAACCTAACTCATGAAACTTAATGAGGTAGGTCATAAATTGTGATCCACTACGATTTGCTGCTATCACAGGGATGTGTCCTGCTTTTAAATGAAGCTATTTCCCGTTTAAACACAGCCCATTTACCTTAAAGGCCGAACCTAACGGCAGCATGCATACAATGCTCGCTGTGCGAGGCATGCTATATTAGGGTATGCACTGGAAGCCCTGCCCACTCTCTGCCCATATTTGTCGTTGGCTTGTGTCATTGTCCATCGTAAATGCTGGCTTCTGATTCGTTAAATGGCTTGTTAGTCTCGCTATTGCATTGTACAATAAGCATTTCTACTTAATGTTACGTTATATCACGCCCTGCCTGAGGGATTCCTCGTTATTAGAGCTGCTTCCTGTGAGGAGTGCTCTTTCTCACCGTGCACAGCCGCTGTGTACTTCCTTTCAAAACTCAGGTGTTTGTCAGTAAACGCAGTCTGCTCCTTCGCCAATAATCCTTGCTCTCGTTCATGCCAGACACACTAATATGGGCATATGCAAAACTTTATAAGTTGGTGAGCACTCTCGGGCATATTGTCAAGAACAGGCGATAAAATTATCGCCGATAATATGCCCTTGTAAATTCCCATAGCAGCCCAGGTTAACACCAGAACCTGGGCTGCTGTGGGAATTAACAAGGACATATTATCAAGCCCATTATCGCTGCTTTGTAAATTGATACTTGTATAGCGCACTACTCACCCGCAAGGGTCTCAAGGCGCTTGTACGAATACCGCTGTGGAACACATCCTGGCTTTCCCTGTGAGGCGTCCACTCCCGGGCACCCCCAAGGTGGAGGCCGTTGTGGAGGTTAAGCAAGCTATTGCCCAGAGTTGCAGAGTGGGACTCCATGATTGGAATAGGCACTGAGGCGAGAATTATCAGGTCCATGGAATTTAGAGCCCAAGACCCGCCGAGGCGGGGAATTGAACCCTGGTCCCGGGCTAGACCTCTGCATCAGGGTCTGCCGCTCTAATCATTGAGCCACACTTCCCCACTTCAGAGGCAGTTTCCTGCCGATAAAGCGGCGATAATTGTATCACCTGTTCTTGATAATATGCCCATCTGTTCTTTAATGCTTTTCCCCTAATCCACCCATGAAATCGCTTCTTTAATGCTCTTCCTGTATTCCACCCGTGACAACCCAGCATTCGCCCACTTTTATATTATTAAAGTATTTATTTACTTTACAGAGCGGTTCACTTCAACTATAGCGGACACATTTATTTATTCATTTTACGCGCGGTCCGCTTTGAAGCGGCCACTCGCCTTTGAGTGACCCCCCCAGTTTATTCATCCAACTTAAAGCCCTGGTTATGTATGTACATGCATGCGGGTACATTTACCATTTCGAGCGCGTTAGCTGCAGAAATACATTTAAAGGTACATACTTTCAGTTAATCAGCTGACATCTTTCTTCCAGCATCCTAACACGCCATAGCAGTACCGAGTACATGGTACACGTTTTGCATATGCCCATATTAGTGTGTCTGGCATGAACGAGAGCAAGGATTATTAGCGAAGGAGCAGACTGCGTTTACTGACAAACATCTGAGTTTTGAAAGGAAGTACACAGCGGCTGTGCACGGTGAGAAAGAGCACACCTCACAGGAAGCAGATCTAATAACGAGGAATCCCTCAGGCAGGGCGTGATATAACGTAACATTAAGTAGAAATGCTTATTGTATAATGCAATAGGTCTCGCATTTACGTGAGTTTCAGAAATTGGCATTGTAATTTAGGTTTTTAAAACAAATAAAAGACATTGTCATTTACAATGCCAATAGCTTAAAGTCGCATAAATGTGAGACCTATTGTATTGCAAATGCTTGTTTAAGAGTAAGCAGTGGTCCACTGCCTGATCTTAGAAAATATTTGGATGAGGAGGAAGAGACCCTTCATTAGATTGGTAGAAAAGTTTTAGCAACATGATTTGAGTAGGCGCGAGGGTACAAACCAGACAACCAGAATTAGTTGATTGGGCAAAGGTCAAGGGCGGGGTGCAACTGGGACAAGGTCAACAGGTCAGGTGCAGGGGTCTCAGTGGTCAGTCAGTCGCTCAAAGCAGTTAACGTCAACGTCCTACACTCAAGACCCCATGTGTGGGGCATGAATCACCGCTAGGTCGGCAGAACTTGGCAAGCGACCAAAGAAATTGGCATAATCCCAGCTTCCAACAGAAACAACCCTTATATTTACCCTAAGGTCTGCTCATACCTATGCAACATACAGGACATTGACATGTGTTGAGGGCCTGGGACCTCTGTCATGACCTTCAAAGTTCTAAGCCCGTGTTCCTGGCTGACGATGATGGAACACACAGGATTCAGGGGTTCATAAAAGCAGTGACCCGTGCTTGCACCGTCTACTGAAGCTTTGTGCTTCAGCGCCAACCAACCAACTCTGGTACAGCCAAGCGGATTCGATGGGAGACGCCATCTTGGAAGAAGTCACGAGCAGAGGGCAAGCCGTGATGGAAATAAGTACAAGATTTGGTTGCAACTCTCCTCTTTTCAAATCAGATGGGTTTGAATTTTCAATCTTCAAGTACAAGAAGCAAAGCCGTTCAACTGTTACAAACCACGCAAGCGTCAAAACAGATACAATCTGAGAGCTCAGACCACAAATAGCAGAAGCTGCATTTTGCAAAAGATATGGTTTAATAACGTAGAATCTATGTCATTTACATCAAATTTTTTAGGACTTCCATATCACTCGTGAGGAAGGTGAAAGGCATTGCAATTTTGTTTTTCAGTTCTATATATCTCATCTTCTCTGACAGTTTTTATTTTGAAAACAGGTTGAACAAAATTGGAAAGTAAAAAACATGTTTTTCTATATTAAAAAGAGGCACCCACTTTGTTTCTACATGGCAGCTGGCTCTCAGGCACACATTGGAAGGAAGACTCCCCCAGATCAGCTCCTCCCCAAGGCTGGATAGTGTAAACATTAGCTCATTGGGCGGAAGCCTAAGGTCATTCACTTCACAGGGAAGCATAAAGAGGATTTAGGAAGAGGCCAATATTGATAAGGGCGGGCCTCTGGAAGTATGGGGCGGGGGAGAACCAAATTATGTGGAAAAGTTGACTAAATTATGCAGCAAGAAAAGTCAAATTATGTGTGTAATGCGGCACAATTTGTGATAGTATTTTTTTGAATATTTTATCAATTTACACTTGTTAACACTGCGTAGGAAAATATTTTACCTCATTAGTACCAGTTTAGCACCCAAATACAGATATAAGCAAAAAGAGAGGTGACCAGTCAACCTTTATTTGGGGCCTTCCCCTGCACGACAACAAGGATCGCTGTATTTTTAGTAACTTTTGATCTGTTTGAGCTGGAAACAATTTTTGGGTTAAAACATCTGAAGGCTATGCATCAGACGATGGATTGTGTAGCAAATAAGGAAAATCCATAACTATGTAGAAATCGTCACGTTATGGTGGCCCTGAAATTGATACAGTGGACCCAGCTCGGTCAAGTTCACACTAACTATGGCAAATAGGACATTAGGCCACCCTGATAAATTTAAACCAGCAACATTGAGTCACTTGCTTATTAGACATTATTGGGACTACACTCTGGGGCTATGATCGGCCCACTGGACTCAGGTCATGGGAAGCTGCCCATACACAAGCAGAAACAGATGCCTGTAGTCATGGTACGGATCTATGGGCATGAGGGTCAGATAGTTGACATGTAACCCGTGTGCACTTAGACCAGTAGCAGGTCACCGGCTCATTAGTAGGCTTGGGCAGTAAATTCCGTTCCGCTTACGGAATTTGGGTAATTTTGCGTTCCGCGGAGAACACAGTATTGCCAATAATTCCGCGATCTGCAACTTTGCAGAATTTTTTGCTTGTTCGCTCTTTCAAAATGCGTGTTCGCAAGATATTTCCCCCCGAGCACGCAAACAGCGTTTGCGAACAGGAAAAAAGCATTGCGAACGGGCGTGACAAGCAATTCCGCGTGTTCGCTATACTTTTGCGTGTTCACAAAGATTTTTTACTGTTTCACGGAGCTTTGGGTAGTGCGAATACACAAATTTCGCCCACCCCTAACTGCTTCAGGCAACCCACACTTGCACACCTGTGTGGGTGGTTGTTCATTGAACGTTCCAAAGTTGCGGAATTTACACATTTCTAGAACATTATCTCATATCAATATTATTACTCAAGTAATCTTCTTCACATGACTAGCATTTTCTGTATATAAAGCAGCCCTTCAAACGCTCAAAGGGTGATGGGAGGATGCTTGCAATAAGTCTAACCAATGGCAATCGCTCAGGATAGTATTTTAGCCCATCGCTCGTTTGCCCACCATGCCACCTGTGTGTGGACACAGTCATATGCTAGTGAGTCTTGAACCTGCCCCAGTAGGAACAGTCAGTCTAGCTTGAACGGACAAGATAGGCCATTCCTGAGCCAGAACGCTAGCAACCCAAGATCAGTTTTGCCCTGATTGGGGCATGTTACTCAGGTGTAGCTTGGTTCCAGTGGCACAGTGAGCACGGGATCCACATATGGACGAACCCTTGCCACTTAGCGCGGTATAGCGTTGAGGAGACAATATAATTCCTAAATAAAAGACTAGGCTCATTATTATCCGAAAATCTCACTCCCCCTTGTCAGGTTCGACAGTAAGGGGTTGATTATGAATGCGGTGATTCCGCTTCCTCCGGGCCGGTGGAAGCCACCGCCGGCCCGGAGAATGCGGAATCACCGCTGTGGACCTTCAAAACACCCCCCGCCAGATTATGATGGCGGTGGGATCAGGGGCAGACGGCAGGTCCATCCGCCGCTGATCCGCGGGGTGTTGGCCGCAATTTGGTGGCGGTGTCTGCAAGACACCGCCAGCCAAATTACAATGGGATTGAAAACATGCTTTTCCACGGCAGATTTACCGCAGTGGAAAAGCATGTGGGCAATAGCTTCTGGGGGGCAGGGTGTCGAGGGGTGGGGGGTGCACATGGGAAGTACCTATGGTACCCCCCAGCATTTGCATGTGCAAAGTGGCAGGCACCGCGCGGTGCCTGCCGTTTTGTGCATGCAAATGGAAAGCATGCTGTAGTAAAGAGAAACGCCCGAGTGATTTACTGGGTTCTTTATTGTATAAGTAAAACACCAATAAATGCCGTCAGCTTGTCAACCTGGAAGCCGGGTCACAATGTCAACATTCTACTGTGAGCGCCGGCTGTCCAGGAGACTGTACCATCATGTGATAAGGCGGAGGGGGGAACGGGAGCAACCATGCAAGAGGTTAACATATTAACTGAAGTGACCACTCATGGTTTAGGCATAATAACTGAAGTTACAACACATCATCCCCCTTAAGGAAAAAACAGGATGAGAAGGGATATCTCGCAGCAGGCGCTACAGGACTTCTGTGGCTGGTGTCTGTGTCATCTCATTATGTACTGTTTGTGCCACTGCGGTGAGGTCCTAGGTCTGTTACCCCTTTTGTCTACTCTGATGGTCTCACTGATATCTCTACCTCCCGCTCTTCCCATCACTACCCGGTGTTCTCCTCCTTCTGCTGGAATCACACGATCATGACTCCATAATCTTCCATCATCTACCACTACCGAGTTCCTGTTCAGCCGCCGGATAGTCTTGGGGGCATAGAACTTGCTACCACCTCTCCATTGTCTCTCTGGTTTCTTCACGTAGACTTCTTGTCCTTCCTGAAGTTCCCTTTCCTTCACTCCCCACTTCTTATCATACCATTCCTTGTATTTCTGTTGACTGTCTTCGATTCTCCTCTTGATCTCCTTATGATCGGTCTCCTCTACTTGTCTTCTCCCCATCCAACCGGGTGTGAGTTTCGTGCCAGCTTTTCTTCCCCTCAGCAACTCGAAGGGCGTGCATCCTGTGGTGTTCTTCGGCGTGGTGTGGTATGCCCACAACCTGTCCCTTATGGCTTCCTCTATGTTCTCCCCCGCTTGGTTGGCCAACTGTATGCACTCCTTCAACATTCGGTTGACTCTTTCCACCTTCCCGTTGGCTTTAGGACAATACAGCGGTGTGCGAACATGGGTCACTGAACAGTCTTTGAGGAAATCCTTCATCTCCTCTGAGATCAGTTGTACGCCGTTGTCAGTGACCAGTGTTGAGGGTATGCCTTCTAGTGTGAACACCTCTTTAAGGAAATCCACTATAACTTTGGTGCCCACATTGTGAACGGTCTTGCACGTTACCCAGCTCGAGAAGTAGTCTACTAGGACCAATAAGTACCAATCTTGAGGCCCTTTGCCATGGATAGGACCCGCTATGTCGAAGCCTAGCTTGCTCCACGGCACCTTCGGAACTTCAACAGGAGACAAAGGTGCTCTCCTCGTGATCTTGGATTTGTCACTCAGTGAACACGCGTAGCAATCACGTACCTTGTCCTCCATTTCTCTGTCCATGGTAGGAAACCAGTAGTCTGCTCGAAGTCTGGCTTTGCACAAGCTTCTGCCTAAATGTCCCTCGTGAGCCAGTTCCACTACTTTACTTCTTAAGGCCTCTGGTGGGACCAATTTCCCTGACTTCAGTATGAAGTCACCTTCCACTGACAGGTCCTCCCTCACGTTCCAATATGGCTGGATCTCTGTCTCGATGTCCTTGCATTTCTTAGGCCATCCAGTAAGTATATGCCTCTTCACCTTCTTCAATACTTCATCACTTGCCATCTGGGTTTCCCATGATACTCTTTCCACTGCCGCTAGGCGAACCTCCAGAATAGAACTACTCTCCCTTTCTTCCACCTCTTCTCCATCTGCGGGTGCTCTTGAAAGGAAATCAGCGACTCTATTTTGTTGTCCCGGAATGTAAGACACTCTGAAGTTGTAGTCTTGCAAACCCACTGCCCATTTTGCTATCCGGGGTGTCATGCTTTCCATGTCCTTCTTGGTGAAAAGTGAGACAAGAGGTTTATGGTCAGTCTGAACCTCAAATGGTATTCCCCAGACGAAGAACTTGTAGTGACGAATTTCCCAATATACCGCTAGAGCCTCTTTCTCTATGGTAGAGTAATTTTTTTCCGACACTGTGAGGGTTCTTGATGCGAAGGCTATCACGTTGATCCTGTTACCTTCTCTCTGCGCCAGTGTTGCCCCAACACCTCTTTTGCTGGCATCCGTGGAGATGATTGTTGCAGCATTTGGGTCGAACTTCCCTATGTATGGGGCTTCAATAATCGCTTTCTTTATGGACTTCATGGACCTTTCTTGTTCCTTTCCCCATTCAAAGACACTGTCCTTCTTTATCAAGTCTCTTAGGGGCTGTGACACCATCGCAAAATCCTTAATAAACTTGGCCATATATTCCGCAAGTCCTAGGAATGAGAGTATGTCTTCTTTACTCTTAGGTGCGGGCGCTTCTTCCACCGCCTTCACAAGGTCATGCTTTGGCTTGATGCCGTCCTCGGATAGCGTATGCCCAAGGTAGTCCACTGAACTTACTCCTAATTTACATTTTGATGGTTTGGTGGTAAAACCTACATCCTTCAACTTTTCCAATACTTTTTTAGCCATTTCATTGTGTTCTTCTTCGCTTCCTCCAAAGATCAATATATCATCTTGGAAACAGATCGTGTTCTTGCAGTCTTTTAACACATGCTGCATGACTCTTTGAAAAGCCGCAGCCGCCGATGCCAAGCCAAATGGCATTCTCTGGAACTTGAAATTACCAAACGGGGTGGTGAATGCCGTTAGTATTTGGGAATCTGGGTGGAGTTTAATTTGATAATAAGCAGAGGACAGGTCTAGCACACTGAAATACTTGGCCCCCCTGATTGTGCTTAGCATTTCCCCTATTCTGGGAAGAGGAAATCTGTCCACCAGTATGTTCGCATTCAAATCTCTCAGGTCCACACAGAGTCTTATGCTGTTACCTTTATCTTTGGCCATGATAACTATCGGGGCCAACCAGGCTGAGCTCTCAATTTCTTTGATGACTCCTTCCTTGACTAACCTCTGAAGTTCCTGTTGGAGGGGCTCTCTCATGCGCAAAGGTATGGACCTTGTCTTGTGTACCACTGGTACCGCCCCCTCCTTTAGCACAATCTTGTGCATGCAGTTTTTAAATACACCCAATCTGTCACTGAACACATTCTTGAACTCTTTGGTGAGGTCCTCTGAGATTCCTTCCGGGTCAATTAACAACACTTGTTCTTTGTTATTTGGGTCCAGAGTGATCCCCAACTGCTTTTGATGTTTCCAGATCAATAGGGTCGACCCTCTCGTGGACACATACACCTTTCCTACTGTGTGCCTATCTTTAAAAGAAATTCTCATGGTCACCATGCCCTCCAGAGGGATTTTCCCATCGTTGTAACCCTTAGGACTGATATCAGGTGGCAACAATTTTACAGGATGGTTGGCAAATTTATCATCAAACACTTTCTTGTCTACTAAAGTATATGGGGAGCACGAGTCTGCATACATGCTAAACATTACTCCATCCAGTAAAGCATCACATTTGGGGTAAACCTCATCGCTGTTATCCTCCTCATCCCCCACTTGGAAAACATAAGACTTTTCTCTTTCCTCTTCATGGGGCGACTCCTCAATAACATGCACTGCCTTTACAGGTGCCTTACACACTTTAGAATAATGCCCCCACCTGTTGCACTTTCTACACTGTACATTCCTTGCCGGACATTTCCAGTTATTGGCCAAATGATTGGGACTACCACACTTATAGCATACTGAGGAACTTGGCTTGCTGCGATTGACCTCTTTACTCTTGTCCCCTACTTTACAGACCGTTTCACTCTCTGCACCAGATTTGCTTTCCGAACTCTCTCGGTTGTTCCCCTCTGGTACTTTCATTTCCCTCATGCAACGTGCCGTGTGCTCAAGTCCCTTAGCTATGTTTATTGCTTCCTCAAGATTAGGGTTCTTAGTCAGTAATTCCTCTTGTGTCTTGGTGTCATTGGTGCACCTCACAAGTTGGTCTCTTATTAAAGAGTCTGTGAGTTGACCAAACTCGCATGTGGCTGACATTCCTCTCAAAACTGCTATACAATTGCTCACTTTCTCCTCCCTCTTCTGCACTCTCTTGAAAAACTTATGCCTTTCCATCACCACATTTATTTTCTCCTTAAAGTGTGCCGCTAATTCCCTCAGCGTGCTTTCATAAACATTGGCACCTTCCTCCACCACCTCTCCCTCATCCTGTATTAATCTCCCAGTGACATCTTCATATATTTTCCTCCCATGTGTACCCAAATTGTGTAGCAATATATGTTGTTTACGTATGTTAGTGTAGTTGCTACCTCCAATGGCTATTAAATAAGACTTGAAGATGCCTTCCCACCTTCTCCAGGGAATAACTGGTTCACCTAACTCATTGAGGAAAGGTGGGGGTTGGCTCATTCCTGCACCTGCCATGGCCATAAAACACTAGAAACCCTATTGTAGTTCAAACTTTAGTTCAAGGGAAAGCAAAATAAATTAAGGGATAGTTGACTTGCTGCCCCTATCTGCTGTGGTTCTAATCTGAGATTTTCACAAGTGTTCCCCTATGTGCTTCACTATTTCTCCTTTTCCACACAATATCAGTACCACATAAGGAGATATCATAAGCATGGGGGTTTATGCAGTCCCCATTCTGCTTCCACAGTTTTTTTCCTTGGTATCCAATGGACGCTTGCCTCCCCCTGAGCAGGCGGGAACTTCCTGTGGAGAAGCTTCCCCTCAGCAACTGTTCCTGTCAGGACGGGGCCGTTTATTCAACAGAGCTGCCGATTCAGGGCGTTCCCCACGCAGGACAACAACTCTCTCCCACACGTTTCCACCCCAACACGCTGCAGCGGGAACCAGACAAACTCCGAAGGAACTGCCGGTGAGCGCGCTGCCTCGCGCCAAAGTTATTCAGTGCACCGTTGTTTTGTGCGCACCTAGAGTTTTAGCGTTGTGAGGGTCAGTCTCAACTTTCTTTAAGAGCGTGGTAGAATGCGCAGAGTCTAATGCTGTGAGGAGATCAGGAGCGCCGCGCAGCAGTTAGGCGAGAGATAGTTACGCTCTCCACCCTTCTTTCACTGCTGAAACAGGTCTAAGGTCACCGCTTCAATAGCAAGGACGCGGTTATACAGCACCCTTCTCTCCCTCCGTACACCACTAGCGCCAAGCCTGGCACTCGCTCGTGATTAGTTGCGCATCGACGCCATCAATTCATTCTCCTCTCCTCTCACAGATATTCGTCATTCCTAGTAATACAGTCAACTCGATGCCCGACCTGGCACCCGAGTGAGTACCAACACACAGCAGCTGTGTTCTCTTTTCAAAGTCTTACTACTCGGTATGCCTTCAATTGCCGTTTTTCCTTACTTGTGTTCTTTGACTTTTATCATGACGTTCTCTCGCTCCTGCTTCGCTCTGCTTCACTGGCTCCTTAGTTTCTTTCCTTTTCTTTATTTTCCTCTCGTTGACAAGCACTCAAATCAACCCAGGGAAACGGCATTGACTGTCCCTGGCTCAGTTTCCGCCTCCTCGTCGCCACAAAATGTAGTAAAGAGAAACGCCCGAGTGATTTACTGGGTTCTTTATTGTATAAGTAAAACACCAATAAATGCCGTCAGCTTGTCAACCTGGAAGCCGGGTCACAATGTCAACATTCTACTGTGAGCGCCGGCTGTCCAGGAGACTGTACCATCATGTGATAAGGCGGAGGGGGGAACGGGAGCAACCATGCAAGAGGTTAACATATTAACTGAAGTGACCACTCATGGTTTAGGCATAATAACTGAAGTTACAACACATGCATATTTAACCTTGCGGCGGGTGCTGCTTAAAGCAGCACCCGCCGCATTGTAAAATATACAGGATGTGACCGCCAGGGTGGCGGTCACATCCTAATTCACATAGAGGGACTGCCGCTGCCCCTGCGGACGGTCCCTCCACCTCGGGGGTGGCGGACGGACCCTGGTCCGTCCGCCATCCTAATAGGCCCCTAAGTCTGCACTTCTAGGAAATGTGCAAATGTACAACCTTGAATAACAAGGATTCGCCTTCTTGAACCGTGAAACTTAGCACGCATATTCAAAGATTCTGGAAGTTCCAAACCACGGTAAAATGACATCCATATTTGATAATAAAATATTGGTATATTCTGGATAATGTGCATAAACCCTAATAGTCTAATGCAGCTGCACAATTCATACAGGATTTGGGTCTTCATAATTATCACAATATGACTCTGCTTTCAGAATATTTCTCTTTATTCCCTATGTCCTTCTAAATACACTCACAGAACTGGATCATTCTTAACAAACTTGTCACACTGATGGAAGATGGCGAGTCACACCTTACATTGAAAATGATTCTTTAAACAAATGTTTTGTGGCCTGTGGTTATAGCACACTGGCCACAGTTGTGGCACCCAGGTCTCACAACCAATAGGTAGGTTGAAACATATTCTGTTAATGGTGGTAAAGTATGGTGACCTTGAGTTGTCTAGAGAAACACTTTGTTTGTTATCAGCTTGCTCCAGTAGTAGGGGTACAGAGGTGCTTTTTTAATTGGGCGGCTGCCTGTAGGTTGGTTCCACAACATACCGCACAGAAGTGCTGACGCTTTAGTGGCTGACTGCCTCTTCCCTCTACATGTCTGTCTGTGTGAGCTGACACTTGGATGGGACAGACAGACGACTTGGTGACCCAGGTGTGTGGGATGGATAATAGGTTTAGTCTAAATAGACTCCAGTGTGCAGCAGCTTTTTTGGGGTAACTCCCAATCAACAGCCACCCTCTTTTCCTCTTCATCATGACCATGCCACCTGCCCCTCCCTCCCACACTGGAGTCCAGCTGGTCAGTCCCTATTCTTTTCTTACAACCCCCCACTTCCACCACCACGAGGCATCTATGAAGAATTCAAGAGTCAATTTGCAAAAATGAAAATGTGTGTTGCACAGTCCAGTAAAAAAAGAATTCATATATGCAAACGTAAAAATACAAAATGTATTTATCAATCAATTATTACGGCCATGGTAAGCGCAAAGCGTGATCAACCCATACTCACTATTGCACTTTTGCTGTCTTTGGTTTCATGGGACTGAGTGTGTGAGGGGCGCTTGTACTATGCACTGTTCATTAGACATCTACAGAAGGTCTGTTGTTCTTAGTAGCAGTTGTGAAGTGTTGTGAAGTGCTATCATTTCATTTAGACCGGCTTTGCTTTTACAAAGTTAACAGAGCATTTCCAGCAGTGGAACTAGAAGTCCAATTTTCACACCCGTTGAGGGCTACACTTCCATCTATGTCTAAATGCATGCATATTTGTATATATATAATAACTATTTCATGTTTGCAAAAAGTGTATGGAGACAAGTCCGGGGTGTGGCGATGGGATCGTGCTTCTCCCCCAGCTATGCGTGTTTACACGTAGGCTGGTGGGAGGAGCGCGGTCTCATTAACACACCGGGATTTCAACATGTTCAATACTGGAAACGGTTTATTGATGACGTGTTCTGTATATGGGAGGGGGATGAGGAAAGCGCCCATTCCTTTGTTGATGCACTTAATAAGAATAATGAAAATCTTTTCTTTACGGCTAATATCAGTAAAGTGCATGCAGACTTTTTAGACGTCCATGTAACCATTGAGAATAATGCCGTCACCACATCTTTATTTTGCAAACCTACGGCTGGAAACAGCATACTTCATGCCAGTAGCAAACACCCACAACATGTGATTGCGAACATTCCATACAGTGAGTTGCTGCGTGTTAAAAGGATTAGCAGCACTCCTGAATTATTTGAGCAGGAAGCTCAGAATACTATCAGCAGACTTAGAGCGAGAGGTTATAAGGACAAAATTTTAAACAATGCTCTGAGACTTAGCCGTGACAAACCTAGGGATCGCTACTGAGATCAGAAACATCGGAGCCAGAATCCGACAATAATGCCCCTCGCCTAATTCTGACCTACAGCAAACAAGAGACAAATCAGGTCTATTGTTAAGAAACATTGGTCCATCCTTATGACGGACGGTTTCTTTAGTGATATACTTCCCAGCACCCCTACAATAACCTACAAGAGGGCCCCCAGTATGCACAATTGTCTGGTGAAAAGTAGTCCAGAGCTGGGTAGTGGCAGTGCCTGGCTGAAACAGAAGGGT
This sequence comes from Lissotriton vulgaris, assembly GCF_964263255.1. Classification (NCBI taxonomy): domain Eukaryota; kingdom Metazoa; phylum Chordata; class Amphibia; order Caudata; family Salamandridae; genus Lissotriton; species Lissotriton vulgaris. The sequence goes on from NC_141694.1 coordinate 1,843,234,856, forward strand.
TTATTTAAATGTTCCTCGTGTAGGGCGTGCAAATTTGGTGTTAATACCACTCATTATAATACATCTTTCAGTTCCATCAGAAAAACCATCCGGGGTAACTACAACTGTCACAGTGAGTATGCGATATATGTCCTGACATGCACCTGTGGCCTTCGTTATGTGGGCAGTACCAAACTGCAGGTGCATGTCAGGATTTTGCAGCACTTGCGTGCGATAGTGAACAATGATAACACATAGCCGGTAGCACGCCACTTCAGGTCTACCCACAACAATGACTTGTCGAAGTTAACATACTTTGTCATAGATGTGGTAGCTCCCCTCAATCGAGGAGGAGACAGAGAAAGATTATTGAGGAAGAAGGAAACAGAGTACATAATCGAGCTGGACAGCAAATATCCCAACGGTTTAAACACAACGGAAGATTTACATCATTTGTTGTGATTTTGCGCATGATCGTTATTATCTGTTTGTTTATCTGACAATATTTCTCTAATAAGATATAGAGTGAATATTTACGTGGTCTTTTATGTTTATTCCTTTTAAGGTCTCGCAGAACTAAAGAAAATGTACATATACAGAAAATTCTAACTGCGCTGAGTTGCACCCTGGTTGAAACATGTTAAGATATTTCATCTTATAAGATCTGGATATTAAAATTTTTCTCTGTAATTATTAGTCTCTCATGCAAACTTCATGTATATATTGTTGATGTGTCAGTTATCGTTATCAACAAAAGGTTTTTTTGCTTTCACTATTTCAAATTGCCACTTACATGTAGCAATCACTTAGGGTTTGTTTTATGAGTAGAGGCACTGGGAGCACACATTTATATACTCCAGTCACGAGTATAATTCCCATATATGAATTTTAGGATAATTTGAGGTACTAAGTATTGTGGTACTGGGCCATTGAGTCATGATTTTTGAAAGTTGTAAATAGTAATGTAAATAGATAGATTATATGCAAATTATTGTACATAGGAAATTAGTATATATATATATATTTTTTTTTTCTATGTGTTTATACTTTCTTTAGCATTTTGGTTGGAGTATTGCCCCAACAAATTTAATTTTGTCATGACTTTATACATCTGGAGTATAAGATGTAAGAGTTAGTGTGTATGCATTCATGCAGCTATATTGTTTCAGTGCCTTACAATGTTTATTTAAGGTTGGTGTGCACGTATTGAAAACAACGATAGTAAGTTTTTTATGTACCATGTGACTCACAGAGAAGGTGGAGCATCACGTAGCAAAAAAAAGAACTGTATAAAAATGTTTGCTGACCAGGTGTGCGGTGTGTGAACAAGAGCACTAGTTGCTCGAAACGCGTCACCTGAGAGGTTGAAATAAATCTCCCTTACTGCAGCCTTCTGGGTCCGTGTCTTCATTTTTGGCAGGAGTGTGCTGATTGAAGATTTTGTTTATATATATATATATATATATATATATATGTTCACAAAACCAAACTTGCCTTTCAAGTAGGGAACACTGACACCTTGCTGCTGGTTCAAAAGGTGCTTTTATTTTAATGTTGAAAGCTGTACAGGTCCAAATAAACCCAACGCGTTTCTCCTCCAAAAGCTCTGCTTCCTCCTTGCCTCGTGGTTTTACACTGCAGCTTGGTTTTCTTGCAGAGTGCAATTACAGGCAGGTGTGTCCTTTATTTTCTCTGCAGCATGTGAAAACTTTATTGTTCACTTTACCAACATGCTGCCAAATGTCTCACAATAGGGACTGTCTGTGACTGCAAATTCGTTTTGAAACTGTCTTTTTAAATGCTTTCATATGCAGCACCCTCATTACCACAGCCAGCAAGTGAAAAAACGACATCTTGCTCCCTTATATAGGGCGCCAGTATAGGTCGCCAGTAGGTATATATAGTTAGGATTTTTTTGAATAGGGATTTCTGAAAATTCTATGTTGAATAACTTTGGCGTTGATGGACGGAATTGGTTGAAATTTTCAGGAAAATGGCACATTTTGTTTCTGAGCGTCCCCTGAAAGTTTTGGGGGGTTTCTTGAAGTGGGGGCTGAGAAAAAAAGGGGGTCCCAAAACGTGTTTTTAACATTGAGTTTTTCATAGGGCGGTTGGACTCACTTTTAGCTCGAACGGCAAAATGGATTTCTATGAAACTTGGCAAAATTGTAGGGACTGGTAGTCCGATGTGCCTTTGCTAGGTCTCAAGATATGTGCTCTAGTGGATTTTGAGTAATTTAGGTTCAAAAAAATATATATATCTATAGGCGCTCTCCGGTGCGTGCACCGGAGTGCGCTCCAGGCGCGCCACGCGACTTGCGCGCAGAAAGCTGATTGGCTCTCAGTTGTCTGTAAACATTCTAAACAGTCCGGAGCGGCCGCCATCTTGTGTCTCGGTAGGATCGAGACACGAGAGGTGGGCAAAACAAAGAGGGAAATGACCATAAGGGGGCAGGGTAGACCCCCCCTTGACCCCCTAGGTTTGATGAGGGGGCTATGAAAAGGGCCCCGCGGGGCATTTAAAATATTTTTTTTTTTTCGTTTTGCGCGGGGGAAGCGCCCTGGTACGCGCACCAGGTAGCGCACCGGGGAGCGTAAAATGAGAAAAAAAGATGACAGAGTTTTTAAAAAATGAAGTTTTTATTTAGAAATTGGAGGTAGTTCTAAAAAGAACTTTTTTTTTTCTTCTTTTTGTTGTTTTATATTTTTTTTGTGTTTTTTGAACTTTTTGAACTTTTTTGGCTTTTCAAAACAGTTTTATATTTTTTTTGTATTTTTTTAGGGGGAGAAACAAAAAAAGGGAATTGAATCTGGCTCAACTGGAGCAAAAAAATAAAAAACCCCAAAAATTACTTCTTTTTGGGGCACTTGTGATTATCACCTGCAAGGACGATGAGCTTAACGCTTTTTTCACCATAGGCGATAAGCTTGCCACATGCAGAACAAGTGATTTTAAAATCAGCAAATCTTGGCTGAATGCAAGGCATCATCTCGGATGTTTCTGGTCCCGATGAAGTGGGTTGGTTTGTTTGGGAGGTGGTCCTTGACGACTGGGGGAGGTTACTGGCCAGTTCCCTGAACTCAGCACGAGAGTAGTTGTTTGGGTGCTTTCTGGTCATATGACGAATCATGGTATAGTTACCAAATGAATATTTTTTGTTTGGGTTGCCCCGTGAAAGTTCCTCATTGCAGATTAGGCAAGTTACCTTGGGCGCATTCACTTTTTTCTTGCCCTCTGGGATTGAAAAAAACTCCCATACAATGTGTGGCTTGGGTTTGTATGGGGTATTTTCTTCAGGCAGCCATCTTCTCCTCCCCTCCTCCTCTTCCTCTTCCTCCTCCTCCTGTTCTTGACCACCAATATAATCTTGAGGTGGTCCTCTTGGTGGTTGTGGTGGTGGTGGTGGGGCAGATGCACCAGCTGCTGCTGCTACTGAAGCCATTATTAATATCAAAAAGGTACAGAGATGTACAAACAGGTCTTCCTCAGTCAAAGGACAAAGTCAGAATAAGGAAAAAAGGTGGGGTCTTTCATCATTTAGAAAAAAAACTGTCCTGAACCAATGAGAAGTGTTATTTTCAGGTCACAAGACCAGGGGCTTCATCATTATGAAACTAAAACTGTTATGAACCAATGAAAAGTGTTATTTTCAGGTCACATGACCCAACGCGCTTACGCTACGCTTCGGGTCGCGTAGCGTAAGCACGTCGGATGTTTACGTTGCGCGATCGTATTCGCTCGAGTACTTCCGGGTGCGCTTACGCCATGCGTATCACGCGGACGCGGCTACGCGATACGTCATGATCATGTTTTCGTTCGCGATATTGGCGCTTACGGGACGCTCCTCGGAGCACGCCCGGGGGCGCTTTATAAAAGTACGCTTTTCGGGGCGCTCCCCGGGAAGCGCACCAGGAGCGCTCCAAAGCAAAAAATAAAAAAATAAAAAATGGGAAAAATTGTAGGGACTGGTAGCCCTATTCTTAAGTGGTTTTTACGAAAATTAACTTAGATAAAATATATATTGTGCTACATTGGGCTATGTATATATGCCAAAATGCCAGAATGTAACCCAAATGTAGTCCAATGTAGCCCAATGTAGCCCAAAGATGGCCACCAGAGAACAAAAAATGTAAATGTAGCCCAAATTTCAACTAGATGTAGCCCAACTGTAGCCCAATGACAGAATGTACCAGAGTGTTCTAAAGAACAACTAGAGTGCTAACAGTCTTATTTATAAAGTGAGACTTATAGTTAGGAATTAGCATTAAAAAAACCTATGAAATTCACTGAAAAAACCATAGGTTTCACACCAGTTATAGTTAGGAATTAGCATTTAAAAAACCTATGAAATTCACTGAAAAAACCATAGGTTTCAGACCGGTTATAGTTAGCTGGAAATTTTACTGATATAAAACCATTGAAATTCCCACGTTATAGTTAGTCGGACTCACTATAACGTGCGCGTGCAATGCACTGCTGATGACATCACATATTACATCACTCATGACATGGTCAGTGACATCACTCATGACATCACTGATGACACCATCCTTGTGACACAGTGACAGACCTCCTCTCACTGTAAAGTAACCTTTGAAACACATATTGAAAAATAGAAACTAACATTTTCAAAAAATTGCATATACCCATACCAGTTACAACAACCAATTCAGTAATTTCACCATCTATATACAAATTCACACATTCACCAACAGTTTTATGTATTCACTCATACATATACTCATTCATCATATGTAGTGATACCCCTATTCATTCTGTTACACACCGACAGTCATCAAAAACTTACTCATACATATACTCACACATGCAAATAAACTAATAAACATCCATTTATTTGCATATACAACTATACACACATTAGCACATTACTTCTAAGGAAACTTACACATACTTACTCTCTTAAACAATGACTTACAGAAACACATACTTATTTAAACAGGAACTCTTTCAATCTCTCACTCTCACATATACTTATTTATATACATCAATGCTCATATATACAAAATTAAAACATATGTAGTTACTCATAAAGACACTAGTGAGAGAGGCATTCACTCACTAACACACACATATACACACTCATCCACCCATACAGTCCTGCACATATGCTGTCTTCAAAACACATATAAATAATGAGTTTTGCATTCATGCATCTATGTGGTAAGTAACACCCCACCAAATCATACAGACACTCATACTGATACTAAAAAAACATCTAATAACCCATATACACACACATGTAGCTACTCACCAACCCATGCAGCCACTTGTACACAAAGTAAAACACTGATACATATATTTAAATATTTAAACATTACTCGCTAATATATGTATTCACTAAGATACACTTAATAAGCCAGTTAACCAATCAATTTTTTTAAAAAAAACATCCATTTAGACACTTATTTAAACATTTATTCTTCCATCGACCTTAACATATACATATAAAATATATTTATTTTTCAGAAAGATACACATTCACTGGACGATGTCATCAGTGATGTCATTTAAGATGTCATCAGTGATGTCATGAGTGATGTCACTGACCATGTCATGAGTGATGTAATATGTGATGTCATCAGCAGTGCATTGCACGCGCAAGTTATAGTGAGTCCGACTAACTATAACGTGGGAATTTCAATGGTTTTATATCAGTAAAATTTCCAGCTAACTATAACCGGTCTGAAACCTATGGTTTTTTCAGTGAATATATATATATATATATATATCAATCCACACGTTTTCAGGTTCCTCTTGGAAAACATCCCATGTCGGTTGGTGCATACAAACGGCTAGAACCACTTGCCGATTTAATATTGTTCAGTTTCTTTTCCTCAAAAAATGCACACTCAGAGGTTAGGTAAAGTCTGCCAAAACTTTAATACCGCAACACTGCTACGCGTTTCGACACCGTGGTGTCTTGATCACGCCATGTTCTGCAGTACAAACCACCGTGTTATAAATAGAATTGACACAAACATAGACATAGACAAGGGGTTGTGTTCCCCTTCACTTTTTGGTCGCCCTTTTGGAGTGGTTAAGTATTCATATGTATACCATGATAACTTTGTTTAAAAAGCATTTGTAGGACCCATTTATAAGGAACATTTCAGATCGACATTTTTAAATGCCTTTATTAACATGATTCCGTATTTTGCACATCTTTGCACACATATAAACGGTTTGTTTCCGAATCTCTACAAAACCACCATTTGAAAGTGAATACGTATACACATTTCTATCATGCTAACAGTGTTCAAACTAAGCATTTTTTGAGCAAAGCATTTCTTTGAACAAAGCATTTTTTTACCATTATTACGAGGAACATTTATAAACAACATTATTTTTGTTATTGGTTTTTCAATGTCACCCTTAACGCAATTTCGTGTATTGTTCATCCTTAAACCCATCTAGATAGAAAGTATCTTATACTCTATGACTGCGTATGGGTATCATGCTTTCATATTGATTAGGCGTCATACTATGTTCCTCCCCTTTGATAACATTGATAGACCCACAAGCATGGGGTTCGATCATGGTCAAACATTACTGCATAGTGTATATCCATGAACCGGGGGCCATGCGGTCTTAACTACGGGCCGAGAACATGGGACAGCAGCGTATGGATTCTGCACGCATTACACACAGCGAGGCCCATCTGTGGGCTTGAAAAGTTACCAACTGAACATTAGCGAGACGTGAGGCACTACAAGTCCCATAAGTCCCATCTAGGGCGTGCATCTAAGCAAGAAGGGGTGTGGTGCCTCAAGCGCTCCTTCATAACTGCCAAAGCCTCTGAAGAGAAGTGGGGACACTTTGAAACGCGTCAGGCATCCAGGGCAGTTTGAATAGTCAAAGGATATTGTTGTGCTCGAGGCGTGCTTACCATTCAAGGCTCCTTGTGTGCAGCTGAGGTCCGGGTGCTCCTTTGTACGTTGGGTACCTCGGAGCTGGAATATTTACGCGACGGCCCATGCCGCGGAAGGAGCACCACCCTGAAAGAACCGGGGGCCATGCGGTCTTGACTACGGCCGAGAACATGGGACAGCAGCGTATGGATTCTGCACGCATTCCACAAAGCGAGGCCCATCTGTGGGCTTGAAAAGTTACCAACTGAACATTAGCGCGACGTGAGGCACTACAGGTCCCATAAGTCCCATCTAGGGCGTGCATCTAAGCAAGAAGGGGTGTGGTGCCTCAAGCGCTCCTTCATAACTGCCAAAGCCTCTGAAGAGAAGTGGGGACACTTTGAAACGCGTCAGGCATCCAGGGCAGTTTGAATAGTCAAAGGATATTGTTGTGCTCGAGGCGTGCTTACCATTCAAGGCTCCTTGTGTGCAGCTGAGGTCCGGGTGCTCCTTTGTACGTTGGGTACCTTGGAGCTGGAATATATATATATATATATATATAGTCATATATATAAAGGTTAAAATAACATAGGAGAAATGTTTTAAACTAAAATAGGTCTCTGGGGTCATACTCACACCCCTTCTCCATACATATTGTTTTTTTTTTTTTAAGATTTGCAGCAATTTTGGCCTGAAGGGCGGGGTGGGGCATGGGGTCACTCTGATATCCCTACGATGCCCCCTTATATTATTTTCTTTTTTTTCAACTTCAGAACAGGGGACAATGTCGCTGAGTTCTGTAATGGCTGCCAGGAACATTTTTCTCATGTTGCTGACAACCAAACAGAGCACTCGCTCCTGCTGAAGTCGGACTCCCACCGGAGCGAATTGGCCTAAGGGAAAACAAGCTCCCTGGGCCAATCAGAATCCTCAATATTTTAATATTGGGTTCGAGGGACACTCCCCCAAGAGTCCCTTGAACCCAACCTTCCAAATATACAAATATTTTTAAACATTAATATCTCAAAAACTACTAAACGGATTTACACCAAATCACAAAAGCACAATCCGTGAACCAAGATCTAGCTTCCTGACAAACTTGGTGTAATTCCGTCCAGCAGTTTTGGAGTTGCGCTGCCTAAAGAAGCCTATGGAATTAGCATGGGGATTTTGTATTTTGGGAACCCCTCTTTATATTCAGGCTCCGGCTTTATGGATTAGCTGAAACTTTCCATGTGCAATCTAGGCCAAAAAAAGCTCTTTTTTGGAAAGTTTTGTGAAGATTCTTCAAACAATGCCAAAGCTATAAGCAAAACAAAAGAGGCATTTCCTATGGAAACGCTGACCTAACTATAACTACCTAGTGACCAACACCAGCTCAAGTGTGTGTGTGTGTGTGTGTGCATGCGCAAGTGAGTGCACATGCATGCATGTGTGTGCGTGTGTTAGACCCGCTGACTGGACTTCCAGTGTGTGTGTGCTCTGCCTCTTAAATATGGAGGAAGATTGGCTAAATCCTAGTTGATGTATTTAAGTTTTCGCTAAGTCCTGGAGGACAGGTATACTGGTGGCTTAAAAGTTAAATATCACATGTGGTCTACAATGCAGATTTGTATCACCCATGTAGTTGACTTTAAAAGACTAGCTGTAAGCCTGTCCTATGCTGTGTATGCCATGCACAAGGATTGCTCCGCATGAGAACTTGGAAGTTAGGCATGTTTGATTATCACAACAAACTCAATGTGTTTATTCTGAGTAAAAGAACATTGTAATTTACGTCCTGAAGAAGGTGGTCATCAGTTATTTATGCCACTGGAACATCCGCAGACAGTCATTTCAGTTCCCTGGTCAAAACACAGCAATGGCCGACTAATGAATGGTCTCCATGTTGGATTGGTAAAGACGTGTCCGGGGGTGGAGCGATGGATGTTTTCAGAGTATGTGATTTTGTGTGTCTGGTATCGAGGTGAGAATAGTGTGGGGGTTGTTACGATGAAATATTGTTGCTTTATTGTATAAATGAAAAAAATATGTTACATGTATAGATTATTGGTATTTTTTTATTTTGAAAAACCATCAAGAAAAATTGTTGCAAATGAAAACAAATTTATTGAAGTTATTGGTAAGCCAGTGGTTATTGAAGATTAATTCCTTGTAAGAATTATACAGGCTAGCAAGAAATTATTGTCATATTACATGCCTATCAGTCTCCATGCCTACTATGTTATGCTATTGAAGAGTGCCGCCACGATAGACCGCGTGCCTATCAGACTTCATGCTTACCATGTCATGCTAATGGAGAGTACAGCCACGATAGACCGCGTGCCTGTCAGACTCCATGCTTACCATGTCATTCTAATGGAGAGTACATCCATGATAGACCGCGTGTCTGTCAGACTCCATGCTTACCATGTCATTCTAATGGAGAGTACAGCCATGATAGACCGCGTGCCTGTGGGACTTAATACCTATCATGCCATGCCAGCAGAGAGTACAGCCATGATAGACCACGTGCCTATCAGACTTCGTGCCTGCCATGTCATGCTAGTGGAGAGCACAGCCATGATAGACCACGTACCTGTCAGACTCCATGCCTACCATGTTATGCTAGTGGAGATTGCAGTCGTGATAGGCCACATGCCTAATAGACTGCATGCCTCTTACATAATTCTAGCGGAAAATATAGCCATGATAGAACATGTGCCTGTCAGACTACTTGCCTACCATGTCTTTCTCTTATCTCTCTCCTCCTCTGGTCACCTTTCCTCACTCCCTTTCTATATCATCTGTCTCTGGCATCTCTCTGTCTCTCCCTCTCTGAGCTGTCCCTTTCTCCACAGTCAATCAATTAATCAATCAGTTTTCTTATAAAGCGCGACTACTCACCCGTAAAAGTCTCAAGGCACTGGGGGGAGAGGTGGAGAGTGGGTCCGCGGTTCAGTCGAGCAGTCTCTATCTATCACCTTTCTCTATGCGTCACCTCTCTCCCTATCTCTCAGCTATTGTATTTCTCACTTGTCAGTGCTTTTTAATCTCCTCTGTCACCACTATCTTTCTTTCCTATTCGTAGCTCTTTACCACCTCTCTTCTCCTCCCTCCCCTCTCTGTAAACTGTCTCATTTTCATTCATTTGCCTAATTCCTTATAACCCCCTCTCTCTCTCAGGTCTCACCTTCTCTGTCAGGTGTCATTCTCACCTGTCTCTTTGCCGCCTCTCGCTCACCTTTCGCTTGCCCCATCTGTCTATATCTGTCACCTTCTTTCACCCAACACCTCTCCCTCCGTTGTCTCTTGGCAGCCTGTCTCTGTCTTCTTATCACCGTCTGTCTCTCACCCGCCCCCCTGTCTCTCACTTCTTTGCGGGTACATCGCTGTAGTATCTTGGTATTCTCGATGCTATCCCTCTCTACCTCTATTGGAATGTTCATGTGATGCATCTATCAGAATGTTGGTGATCTGCCTGACAGATTACAGTTGGCTGGGCTGAGCACCATGTTGGATGCTCCTGGTGGGGTCTCTCTATACAACTTGGAATAAAGCATCACTAAATACTACTCAACGTGTGGACTTCTCATCATTACATTCATGGCGACGATCTTATGAAAGAACCTACGTTTGTCTAGTCAAGAAGTACTTCAAACTACAAGATATTAAGAAAGAAATCTACAAAGTATGAAAGGACCTCCTGCAACAAGAAAAAGTCACCCCAACTGCCAGCATGACCCCACCAGTGACCTACAACCGGTCGCCCACAGCAGTCTGGCAGTTGTCCTTTGTACCTGTGAGTCTACAAATTTTAAATTGGAGTGGAAATGCCTCATGAGCCCAACGTCAGGGTCCCTCCTGCTATTTAGCACGATTTCAGCGAGGAAATTCCTCCCGACCGACCCCTCCGTGGCTCCGGTGCCACAGAGGGGTCGGTCGGTCGAGGCATTTCTACCCCTACAAAACAGTCGACCATCAAGCGACGTTTTGTTAGGTACATTATTACCTGCACTTCAAATTCTCACTTTTATTAGAATACCTGATACAAGATAGAGAAACGTGAGTAAGGTGGGGATTTGTGTACCCCGCCCTGAAGAAGGTGTTTTTCACTGAAACATGTCGACGCACACAGAGAGGAGGTAGTACACATTGTTTGCGTTTTTAACCTCCCACACTCTATTTTAATAGCACCAGCCTGGGGGCCCATTAAAAGTTTTTTGCCACCCCACGGGCCAAGTTCTTTTTAAACATCATTCACTTAGATCTAAACCTCACCATACACTCACATTTAAATACCCCATCCACACCACACATAGTCATCTTAAGTGCTTCCGCGTATCCGTAGGTCGCAGCACGCCGTACCCCGTAGAGGGGTACGATGACCCAGATGATGAAGCATGACACCAAGGGGCCTGTTGGTGTGTGAGGGGACCAAAAACAACAAGGGTGTTCCCCACATTTGGAGGATACGCTCTACACTCAAGGAATGTTTTAAATGTTAACCTACTCTACTTTGAGGCTTCCTAATTGGAGTCTTTTGTGGGAGAGTCTGGTAATGACCATGCTGCACACTTCAGAATTAGAACAAACATTGGAAAATGTAATACGTCTGGTTTAATGTGCAGATGTACGAAGGGGCAGATTTACAAGCCCCTTGCGACACTTTTACGCCGCTGTTGCGTCACTTTTGTGATGCAGCGGCTGCGTAAACAATGCGCCACGTTGCGACTTATTTACAACGTAACGCATCTCGGCAGATGTGTCACGTTGTAAAGCCCTGCGCCACATGAAATCTGCATCAGGTTTCAAGTGGGCGTTCTGTCGCAGGGTGGGCGTTCCCTCGCAGGAAAGCCCGTAAAACTGAGGCAGTGAAATCTACAAGATTTCACTGAGTCAGTTTTACGACGCTGCTGCGTCAAATCCTTACGCCTGATTGAAGCAGGGGTAAGGAGTGACACACCACGTTGAGTATGGGTGGCCCCTGCGCATTGCAGGAGTTGCGTCGTGCTTGCGACGCGACTCCAGCAATGCGCCTCCCATATGCCACAAGATTCGTCACGCATCTTCCCTTCCTTGCACCATGGTGCGCCGCATTGTAAATGCAGCGCATCATTGGTGGCGGAAGGAGGGGATTGCATGACGCATCTGTTCTGGAGCATCCCTGCTGATTTGCAGTGATGCACCAGAACATGTAAATATGCCCCATAGTGTTAGCATATTAGAGTAAGGGAGGGGACGAGGAGGAGTAGACAGAAAAGCTATAGTTGTAAAGTAGACCCTCGTACAGTGCAATGCAAGCAAATGAATGAAGGTGGAAGGCTACACTCAAACAGCCAACAGTGTTAGGTAAGAGATGAATGCTCTGCTGGGCTGAACCGGATATGACTAATAAAGTCTCAAGCCAATGGCTGGAAGAGACTTTTGAAAGTAAGCCAATGGTTGATAAGGGCAGACCCAATGCCCACTCCAGTATGTTCCTTTGACAGATGAGCTGTCAAAACACAGACATAACCACTGTGTTAGAATCTTGAGCAGTGATGCTGGTCCTAGGGCATCTGTTCTAGTTTACATATCATTTTGTTTTCGGGCCCGGGTGGCGCTCCCTCACAGCACTCCACGCAAAGTTTGTTTAAATGTGTCAAAAATGTCAGTACATTGTATGAATTATTGTGTAATTGAGTGCATTACAACCATATTTTCTGAGAATCTTGACTTCACCATTTCAGCAAATTGCGAGATTCTAGCAACATTGCTTCATTACCTCCTCATCCCTTCCTCGTCCCATTCATTACCTAAATGAGTCCCATTTATTCCTCTAATTACTGTTTCCCCAAGCTGTGCTCTATTTCTATTTGAAATAGATGAAGCACCCACTGTAAGCGCCCTCTCTCCAAGTGCCTCTTCCTGCTTTATTTGTGTGTCCTCAGTTCCCTCGGGCTGTCAGAAATACTAGTAGCATTGAAGTCTTGTGAGAGCTAAGAAATGTATAATCCATATTAACTCTATCTATCTATCGCCCTCACTCTATCCAGCTATCGCCCGCGCTATATAAAACTTTATGAATAAATAAATAAGGCTGCTAGGACACATTTCAAATCTGTTCTGGAGATGCTGGGGCTCTCTACGTCATGTCTGACTTGGAGCTCTGTATCGAAGACACAGGTGAGTTTTATTTGCATTGTTTTGCAGAGGACCCCTCAAACACTGGCAATCCCATCCTATTGTTGTTTTGCCCACCATGCCACATCAGTTTTGTCCCAGTCATATGCAAATCAGTCTTTACCCTGCTTTAATAGGAAGAGACCAGTCTGTACTGCCAGGACAGGTCCTCCCTGAACCAGAACATAAGCAACCCAGGAGCTGTTTCACCCTGATCGGGGCTCCGCAGTTGGGTGCAGCTTGTTTCCAGTGGCACAGTGAGCACGGGATCCACGCCTGGGCATTCCATTGCCACTTATGGCGGTACATCAGACACACTAAAGGTGATGGGAGGAATGCTTGCAATTTGTCTAAACACTTGCAATCGCTCGGTGTAGCATTCCAGCCCATCGTTCTTTTGCCCACCATGCCACTGCAGTTTGGACCCAGCAATATGCAAATCGCACTGCTGGCGGCCCGTGCTGGGATGGGATTTGTGTCTATCATGCTCGTCGGCCTGCATCTCCCTCTCCTGCCAGTGCTGGTGGGGTTTTCCTGTGTTGCCCTGCCTGTTGACCTGTGTTTGCGTGGGGATCCTTGCTTGCTATACTTAGGCTTAGTTTTTTTTGTGACTTACCGTAAGGAGCTGTCTTCTTCCCTGTTGGCAACATCTTCTCCCTCTGGATCAGGTTGCAGAGCAGAGGTAGGGGAAGCCATACCCGCTCTACAGCTTATCTTTGTTGCTTTGTTATGCTATGTGATGTTATTTTATGTTATGCTATGTAGATTTGTAGAGCACACTATCACCCAGGAGTGTATCCTGGTGCTGAGCAGGTGTGAGTCTTGCCACACCTAGGGCCTAGTGGGACTGCTCGAAAAGCCAGGTCTTCAGCTTCTTGCAGAATTCAAGAAGTGGGGAAGAGGCTATAATATGTAGCACCAGGTCGTACCACTCTTTAGGAGCAATGAAGGAGAAGGCTCAACCACCAGATTTGGTTTTCTCTATGCATGGGATGCGTGCAAGTAGGAATCCTGACCAGCGGACGTGTCAAGAAGGTTTTTGAAAGCTTTTGAGAAATGCTGGGCCAGTGTAATGCAGTGCCTTCAAAGTGTGGATGAAGAGTTTAAAAGGTGCTCGTTTGTGTATGAGGAGCCAGTGGAGCTCCGTGTTGCATTGTGTGATGTGAGTGCTGCATGGGTGGTTGAGAGTGAATCTGGACACCGTCTTCTGAATGATCTTGAGCCTTCTGTTGAGTTTATGTTTATCCCAGTACAGAGAGAGTGCACTCAGGCGGTGAGATTAGGAGCCATTTCCAAATCTTCTTCAGCATCGTCTGGGTATGAAAGCGTGAGGCTGTGACACCGGTGTCTAAGGTGGTCATGTCCTGTTTGCTGTCGATGAGAATTCTGCAGTTCTTGTTGTGTGTTGTGGGGGCAGGTTTTGGTCCTAGCTTTATCTATTCTGATAAGCGTGGCTCAAATCCACCCGAGTGACTTACAGCACTCACCTATAATTACCTTATAGGAAGTCAGCCGGACAGTGGAGAAGTATAAACAAAAATCTTTATTAGGCCAAACAACACTCATATGAGAGGGCCCTGTCCGACCTCACTCCTAGGAGTGCGAACGAGAGGACTGACTCTCTGCATCACAGCAATACATTATAACGCAATACAGTAAATGGGGTACGCCCCTTGTGGAAAATTACCGAGCCTCGGAACAGTGGACAATGCTCTCATACAGCAGGCATCTGCACCTGCAAGGGATACATTATTATCTCTGCTCAAGGCCATGGAGCTAGGCTTCGGCGCCTCTGGGCATGAGAACATTGCAGATAGCGGAACTTGTTAGTTTCGGCCACAGTAAGCCGAGAAACGAAAACTGCTGTCTTAGTATATTTCTGTATTCCTGCGGGAGGGGCATGAGCGAGCAGAACCCGCAGGCACAGAGAGTTACACAAAATGGTGGCACACAGGCTAAGCTAAGAAACTAATATGGTCACGCATACATTTGAATATAAGTATATACGAAATGCATTAGTTAGTCATATGATGCTAACTCACACGTCATCATAGGGTAATTAGAGGCATCGAAAAGTGAATTCTATCAGACCCTCCTTTTAGCATCATTGGCTAACTATAGCCTCATTTATTTGCCAAAGGTAGTGCCGACATCCAATCTAGGGGCAGGACTGTACCACCTCAGTCTAGAACGTCTTCTGCAATAAACATTAAGAAACTTGCATCAGCAGGAATTTCAGTAATCATAGAAGTGGCATATTGACCATGTAACTTCTTTTTCGGACGTATATTCGCAGCACACATTGAACAACATGGAGGAAGGCAATATATGCAAAGGCAGCATGACAGAATTACACTCACCACTCCAACCAAACCCATCAGTATTTTCCAACCCCAGGAAGAAAAGGCACCCCAGAGCCACCCTTGGAGAGACCATGTCCCATTATCTTGGTGCAATTCAGTCGCTAATCTATGCAATTTTTGCACTGCCAAGTTAACAGTCGGGGCGGAGTCAGGGATATAAACACAGCAAGAAGTCCCGATGACGCGACAGGCCCCGCCCCTATCAGCTAGTATGACGTCAAGGACCATCCTATTCTGGATCGTAAATAATCTCATGGCCTGAACCTCAACAGAGATGTTAGTCGTAATGTCAGCCTCAACCAGAACCACCTTTTCCATTACCCTAGAGAGTCGTCTAATGGCTCTACTGTTGAATATAGGACCCCAGAAAGGAAGCAGACCCTTAGAAAAATCAGTCCATTGCTGATACGAGGTATCTGTCTGATCAACGTCCTCTACTTGGAGTTCCCTCCTTTTACGCTGCTCTTGCGGCTGCTCCTGAGGACTGGGGAATCGTCGATGAGTTCTATGGTAATCAGAGGGAGCCACATACACGGGAGGAATCATATAAGCCAGGTAGCACACCCCACCCCAACCCTCAGGCAACCATAAGTATCCATTTTCACCGCAAACAAAATAGACACTGGGTGGGGCAATCAAGGAGGGGCTAACGGGCAGGCGTATTGAAGCAGTCACATTACAAGAGCTATTTCCAACCTTGATGGGACCCCTTCCCTCTATACAGAAAAATGGAGGAGGACCCACCACAGCCAGGGGTATCAAAGACTTGGAACTGTCGTTACTCTTAGGGGGATGCCTATAAGACAAAGTGGCGTTCAATTTCATGAAACTATCCCTTAGTCGATCAGTATCATTAGGTGTCAAGAAACGACCCAACTTTTTCTCACATGTCTGTATAAAAGTCTGGTCAAAACGTCCGTCAGTATATATTCGTCCAAGGGAAGCTGAAGGCAAAGGCCGCACACGCATTGTCATTGTCCACCCCCTATTCTGCAGGCGTGGGGTCAAAGAATCTGGCTGCTGGAAATATTTAACAAGACCTATAAGAGTATACCACCCCACACAACTATTCACTGGCGTTAAAGGGAGAGCGAGGAACCTATCTTTTTTATAGGCAGCAGAGGGTAAAAGCCCACAAACCCAGCAATCTGTCATGTTGGTAGTGGCATGTGCATGATGCAAAGTTTTAATAAAAACATTGTCTTTGTAATTTTTACGTATCATTCTCTCACCATAATCAACAGTTAACATTTTGTGTTCCGGAACAGCAGTAGGTGTGGGTGCAAATGTATGAACGGGATAATGTTTATCTAGGAAAAACAGTATTCCAAGAGTCACCAGAAAGGCAATTAAAACTATTATTATCACTACTATTTTCCCCTTTCGGGGGAGGGCCAACCAGGGGGAATCAGGCTCACGTCTCGGAGGAGCTGCAAAAGGCTGCTCCTCATCAGGGATGGGCCGCCCAAAGGGGTACATTTCGAAAATCGTTCAAAATTACCAAAAATCAAAAAAATAAAAATCACACTGTAACTAAACAAATAGTCCCAGACAATCCTCAACCGGCCGGAGGGGTTCTTCAACCCTTAAAAAAGGGATCTTCTCCCTGTGTCCTTCAAAGCCTCACAGGCAGGCTTTTACCGTTCATACCTACTCCAACGTCGCTGGTCAGCACTTTGAAACAAAGGAAGCACTTAATTCGGGCCCCGCGCCACTCTATAGTCTCAAAGAGCACAATCTTCGGCTAAACACCAGGGCTCTTACAAGTCCATCCCTACCACTAAATCTTCTTTTTCAGAATGTCCACTAAGCCCTTCTTCCAGTATTTAGTCCATCATATTCCAGCACTGTACTTATTTTCTTCGGGGCCGCAAATTATAGCGAGTGCTCCCTGGCACTTCGGGGTCAGAAAACAAAGCAGGTGTATCAGTGGCAGATGCTGAACTTTCCGGTATCTCTTTGCTAGCAACAAAAGGAGTGGTAGAGCTCACAGTATTCTCCATTCCGCTTCGCTCTTCTCCAATCAGTGAAGCATCCGAGAAAGGAACATACCTCGGGATATGTTCGAACTCCTGGTCAGCGATGCCGTCTTGTACCCATTGATCATAGGGCAACGGGAGCGGGACCCTCTTCACATGAGAGGCATGGGTCCACGCTTTTCTGCCTTCAACCCGCAATGCTGTGCGCGTGGTGAGGAGCACCTGACGAGGCTCTGACCATCTCGGCTCCAAACAGGACTTCCGCTGGTATCGTCGCACCACGACCCAATCCCCTGGGTGGATGGTGTGTCCAGGCCCCTCCGGCAACGGCTTCAGAGTGTCTGCTACCTGCTGATGAATAGAACGAAGATCTTTAGTCAAAGCATACAGATAATCTGTCAACAGAGGATAAGGAACTTCGGAAAAACATTTTGGTCGGGGCACTCCCCAGATATTGGCCGGGCGGCCAAATACCACCTCATGCGGGGAGACGCCCATTTTTGCATTTACAGTGACTCTGGTGGAGAGCAAAGCTAAGGGAAGTGCGTCTGGCCAACGGAGACCTGTACTCTCACATATTTTTGCCATTTTTAACTTGAGTGTGCCGTTAAACCGTTCCACCAGTCCTGCCGCCTGAGGATGCAAGGCTGAGTGGAACTTCTGGGTGATGTGTAGACCTTTGCATATATTTTTCACTAATTCAGCATTAAAGGACGTGCCATTATCACTCCAGATCACCCTAGGTAATCCGAAACGGGAGAAATACTCCTTAATAAGCATTTTCGCAGTAGACATGGCCGTGCAGTCTTTCGTTGGGAACGCCTCCACCCACCTACTAAAAGCACAGACGACTACAAGAACGTACTTCAAGTTATTCACTCTTTCCATTTCGATGTAATCCATCTGAATCACCTCAAAAGGGAAAGAGGGTGGTGTAAAATTTCCAGTTGGGACGGGGGTACCCTTTCCAGGATTGTGTCTCAAACACACCATACACTGACGAACCAAATTGGTGGCCATCTTAGAGATATTTTTATTGCTCCACACCGGGTCTAGCAATTTGCAAATACCCTTGGCACTCACATGGGCAGGCCCGTGTGCCATCGTCACTACTGGAAGGACATACGCATTTGGTAACATCCATCTTCTCTTGTCCGTCACATCTGTCCAACATTCATCCGCATCCAGTCGTCCCTGCCCATCCTTCCATGCTCTCAATTCCTCATCCGTCGCTTTACTTTGTATGTTCTTGACACTCTGTACCGTGTCTGTGAACATATGAATATCTGGGACCCATCGTGCTGGCCCTGCCACAAACATTCGTGGTAATTTTTCTCTAGCAGTCTCTTTTGCTGTCTCGTCGGCAAAAGCGTTGCCTCGCCCGACATCGTCCACTATTGTCTTGTGTGCGCTACATTTTATCACAGCCAATCTTTTGGGTAATGTCAATGCCGTTAGCAGTCGTAATATCAGTGGACCATGTTGGATGCGTTGTCCATGGGAGGTCAAGAATCCCCGTTCTGCCCAAAGTCGCCCATAATTATGAACCACGCCAAAGGCGTATTGGCTATCGGTGTAAATGTTCACATCCAACCCCTCACTCAACTCACATGCTCTCAATAAGGCAATAATCTCAGCAGCCTGAGCAGAATTGTAAGGTATTCTAGAAGTCTCTACCACCGTCTGTAATGTTGTTATTGCATATGCTGCTGTCGATGTCCCGTCTGGTAATTTAAAACAGGATCCATCGACATACAGTTCCCCGTCTGGTTCTTCCATGGGCCTGTCTGTCAGATCCACCCTCCCCTTTGTCTCCTCCTCAGTCCTATACAGACAGTCATGTATGTCATCGTCATTTGTGTCCGTATCTGTGGGGATAGGTAACAAGGTGGCGGGGTTCAATGTGGCGCACCTTTTAATTGTTACATGGGGCGCAAAAAGAGTCATCTCGTAACCCGTCAGACGAGCGCTTGTTAAATGCTGCGTCTGTGTCCTGTTCAGTAAAATATCCACAGCATGCGGTACCATTACTGTGAGATCTGATCCCAGCACGAGCCCTGCCGATTGTCTTATAGAGACCGCAGCAGCCGCCGTGGCTCTCAGACAGCTCGGCAGCGCTCTTGCCACATTATCGAGCACTGCAGAGAAGTATGCACACGGTCTCTGCTTCCCCCCAAAACACTGAGTTAAGACAGACAACGCGCAACCTTCCGCCTCGTGTACGTAAAGAACAAAAGGCTTCTGGTAATCAGGTGTTCCAAGAACTGGCGCAGAACACAAAGAAGTTTTTAGTGACTCAAACGCTTCCTGACATGCGGGGGTCCAGGGTAGGGGTTCGCGCACTTCTTTGGTAGTCAGATGCAATAGGGGTTTTGTTAATAACGCATAGTTAGGTATCCACTGACGACAATACGATGTTATGCCTAGGAACGCGCGCACCTCTCGCTGCGTGTTAGGTATTTGCATGTTAGTGATCGCTTTTATGCGCTCCGGCGTCAATCTCCTCCCCACTTTCGAAAGGAGGTGACCGAGGTAGGTGACCTCCGTTCGACAGTATTGAAACTTCGGAAGGGACACTTTATGCCCCCTCTTTGCCAAATGGTGTAACAATTTTACAGTAGCATCCCGACAACCCTGCTCATCATCCGATGCTATTAGGATGTCATCCACGTACTGCAACATTACGTTGCCAGGTGGAAGTACCAGGTCATCCAATTGTGCCTTTAGAGCCTGACTGTATATACTCGGACTCTCCGTGTACCCCTGGGGAATTCTCTTGAAGCGGAAACTTCGGCCAGCCAATGAGAATCCGAAGAGGTAACGGCTGTCCTCATGTACCGGAATACTGAAGAAAGCATTTTTCAAATCCAGGACAGAGAAATATTTGGCCGAAGGTGGAATCATTGTCAATATCGTAGTGATGTCCGAGACCACCGGGTACTGTGGCTCCACTACTCT
The DNA here is from genome assembly GCF_964263255.1 of Lissotriton vulgaris. NCBI lineage: Eukaryota > Metazoa > Chordata > Amphibia > Caudata > Salamandridae > Lissotriton > Lissotriton vulgaris. The sequence continues at coordinate 1,843,255,149 of NC_141694.1, forward strand.
ATTTACCTGCCGCAAATCAATCACAAATCTATAGACATCAGGAGTATTATCAGTTGCATCAGGTGACCGTCTTTTAAGTACAGGCAAAATAGGACTGTTACATATATTCGAATCAGTCTCTTCTACAACTCCAGACTGTATCAACTCTTGAATTATTTGTAACAAGGCCTTCTCACCCTCTCTAGGTATTCTGTATTGTGGAATTCTGGGCAATTTGGCTCCCACCTTCACTCTTATTGACACCGGGGCAATATCCATTCTCCCTACATCATTATCACTGGCAGCCCACAAGCTGTCGGGTATGCCTCGAAACTCAGGTGGCAACGGGTCGTCTTTTGAAAAGCACTGTAGTGGGCGGGCAACATTGGGGCCTAGAGTAAGGTACACGCCATCCGGAGAACAATAAATGGTGGCATGCAATCTCTTCAATAAATCTAACCCCAGTAAATTTTCTCCACAATTCGATGTCAATAAAAACGGTGAGTCAACAGTAAAAGGGCCAATCGTTAACGTGAGAGGTTTAGAAATGGGGCTAATCACCGGAGTTCCTGCAAAACCCACGGATATGTTATTCTTGCCAGACAGAGCCGCCCCTGGGACCCGAGAACGAGCCACTGAACTTTTCATTGCACCCGTATCCACTAGAAATTTCTGTTGAGACCCTAGTAAGTCGGCTTCGACATAAGGTCCCCTCTGATCAACTTCCATAAGTACTGGTCCCATGCTCTGTCCTACGCTGTCCTAGTTGTGGGAGAACCCTGTCAGATCGTCCACTGAGTAATCATCGTTGTAATACTGGCCCCCGCTCCTCTGTGACTGTTGTCTATCTGTCCCGTTGTCAAAGTAATTGCCTCCTGGTCTCCCGCCTCCTTCTGATCGCGCAGCCTGTCTCCCAAAATCACCACTACCTCGTCCTCGTCCTCTTCCTGGACCGGTACCTGACTGGAGCAGCGGACAGTCTCGCCACCAATGCCCTTCCTGCTTACACTTGGCGCACTGGTTCGGTCCCAACCTTTCCCTACTCTCACCTCTCCCAAAACCACCTCCCCGACTCAGCGCCGCACCTCTCCCTCTGCCTCTTGCCACTTGCTGCAACAAAACCCTCGTCTTCAAATCTTTAGCCTTCTTTTCCTGCTTGTCCTTATTTTCATTTTCCCTGTGCTCGTAATATTGCGCCATACTTAGTATTCCCGAAGGAGAGGACGTCGTCCACGTGCTCTCGGACGCTTGCAGTCTAGCTGATATTTCAGGCAATAAATTTGTGACAAACCTGTTAACAAAGAGTCGTAACCCTCCATCCTGTGACACATCCTGTCCACTAAAATCCATGAACGTTTCCTCAAACCTCGTAAAGAAATCTGAGACCGCCTCATCCTTTTTCTGTTTGCAAGCCGTCAATTTGTCCCAATCTACCTTTTTCGGGGGAATGAGAGAATGCATATACTTTATAATGCGTCCTGGCAGAGCTAATATCTCAGCCCTCGGCTTCTCCCCTGGCTTACGCTCCTTGTCCCAATCCTGTAACTCCTGCCATGTACCTCCCAGCTCCTCCGTATGATCCGTACCTTTCACCTGTCGCCACACATCAACCGGGACCAAAAGCCCGAAAAATAATTCCACATCAGCCAACGTCATCACAGTAGAAGACGCTGCTTCCGTGAGCTCTTTATAATAGGCGGTCGGATTCTTTCTAGAATCCGGTAGCTGAGCCTTCAATGACAACACCTCACTTCTCTTCCATGGCGTATACACCCATTGCTCCTGAAAATGCGCATCAATTCTGTTCCGTGTGACAGCCCTCGTGACTGGGTCTAACAACTCGGGGACCTCAGGATGAAAAATAGGGTGCACCTCTCGCATTGGGTGGAGACCTGGGAAGTGGGTTGTACCGACAGAGGGCAATTCATTCCTGTATTGCAATAGCGCACGCAAACTACTCATCACTTCCTTCACCCCCGTGTTCATTCTGTACGCTCCAGCCTGTATATCCCGTAAAACCGCCGGAGCCACACCTCCATATCCCTGCTCCCATAGCTGTATCAATACACCAGCCATGTGCCACAGAGCGTGCTGCTGCATCAAAGGCTCAAAATCTTTCATGGTGGACCAAATATCTTCGAACGAATAAATATTATTCCTGGCCCATTGACATGCCTGATTAGCCACCATGCTTTTTTCATCTAAACCAACTGTAGAACGTGTAAGCAACTTCCGTACCTGTGAAAACAATCCGCTACCTGCGCCGCGACTCGGTGTTAGCATCTCCTGACTGGGGGTGGTACTAGCTGAAACAGTAGGGAGTGCTAAAGAAAATGGTGAGGGGGCGGGTGAAGTGGTCTGGAGTAGAGAAACGAGGGGTGTCGAGGGTAGGGGTGGTTGGGGGGCACTCGCTGAAGGACCTGGAATGGCACTACTAGGGGCCGAAAGTGGCAAGGAGGGGTACAAGGGCTGCGGGGCATAAGGGGGAGGGGGCCGGGCATTCAAAATGTCCTCCATCTCATCTGGGTCGTCCTCTCTCACTACGTAACTTTTATTTTCCCTCAACCTACAAAGTCTATCTGCGCGCTCCATGCGTAGTGCATTCTCATTTCCCATCTGTTCCTTCGCTTTCTGCGCCATAGTCTGGGTGGACTTTTTATACTCCTCTTTCTCTTCTCGCATCTTGCGTTTCCTGACCTCTTTCTGCCACACTCGCAGAGAGTCGAACATACTCTGACGGCTACGCCTAGCAAACAGTTTGTCTTGCAAATAATCCAACTTAGCTTCATCAAAAGAACCCGTCAAAGGCCATTGTAAATCCACATTATCAGCAGTGTACCGATGCCACAAAGTACCAAACATAATCGGGACCAGTCCATGTTTAACATACATATCAAAACTCGGTGTCCCTTCAGGGGGTGCAGGTTGGCTCTCGGCCAGTCTAGTATCTGAGGGTCGACAACAGCATCCAAAACATCGCAACTTGCTAAAACACGGCATCTTTACTTTATCTTGAATCACAACTCAAGTTCATTCACACACAAACATATAGACGTACATCAGAGAACCACGTACACATATACAATATCTCCAAAACACGTGTTACCAAATGGGACAAGGCCCGTCGACCAAGTCCTGGGGAACCTGGACTCTACCGCAGACCGAACAGTACGCTAACTGTTCTGAGGAAGGGGAACAAATCCGCCACCCGTGCGGCACTGTGGATCACTGCGCACTTTACCGCGGGAAACCCAGATCACACCTCCACTGAATCACCACACTAGGAGTTCAGGGTAAGCGCGCCAGAGTCTACCCACAATGAGCCACGCCTTCACCACAGTACCATTCGGTCGGATCACTACAAACAATTACCTCGAAATACGTCCCCAACCCCGTCAAGTCTGTCAGAGCACCAACTCGTACTCTGAGTTCCCCGGAGCACACTAGCCCCAGGAGCACACTGGCTCCTCAAACCATCGGAGACACTCTAGTCTCCCGGAACACTCCCGTTCCTGCAGCAATCACAGGTGGACCACTCACCTTCCGTAGGCGGCACCGACCTCTACCGTTCTCCACCTCCGGCTGCCAGGACCAACACGGTCAGCTTCAAGTTCCGCCTTCTGGACCCCGGCGTAAGATCCGAACCGGGACCTCTCCCGATCAGCAGGGTGGGGCAGCGCTGCGAGAACCAAGCTCGGCATCAAATGGGATCCCGGGCCCACCGTGCCGACCAGCGGGTCCCCGGTCTTCTGCTACCCACTTACGGGTGAGAAAAGATCCTTATCGCGGGGTCCCTATTCGGGCGCCATCTGATAAGCGTGGCTCAAATCCACCCGAGTGACTTACAGCACTCACCTATAATTACTTTATAGGAAGTCAGCTGGACAGTGGAGAAGTATAAACAAAAATCTTTATTAGGCCAAACAACACTCATATGAGAGGGCCCTGTCCGACCTCACTCCTAGGAGTGCGAACGAGAGGACTGACTCTCTGCATCACAGCAATACATTATAACGCAATACAGTAAATGGGGTACGCCCCTTGTGGAAAATTACCGAGCCTCGGAACAGTGGACAATGCTCTCATACAGCAGGCATCTGCACCTGCAAGGGATACATTATTATCTCCGCTCAAGGCCATGGAGCTAGGCTTCGGCGCCTCTGGGCATGAGAACATTGCAGATAGCGGAACTTGTTAGTTTCGGCCACAGTAAGCCGAGAAACGAAAACTGCTGTCTTAGTATATTTCTGTATTCCTGCGGGAGGGGCATGAGCGAGCAGAACCCGCAGGCACAGAGAGTTACACAAAATGGTGGCACACAGGCTAAGCTAAGAAACTAATATGGTCACGCATACATTTGAATATAAGTATATACGAAATGCATTAGTTAGTCATATGATGCTAACTCACACGTCATCATAGGGTAATTAGAGGCATCGAAAAGTGAATTCTATCAATTCTTTGACAGTCTGAAAGTCTTGTTATGTTTCCCTGGGCTCCTCTCCATCCGAGGCAGGCGGATCTACATTTTCTCAGTCATTTGGTACCAGTCCACCAGAACTATGAGGATGTCATTCCAGTGACTCAGTCAATTTGAGAGCACTGATCTTGGTGGATGGTGCCATCAACTCTGGACCAGAGAACTATATTTTTTTATCTAAACACATTGGTTTTGAATACCAATGGCAGTCGTGTCAGACATGGGCTATGTTAGGGCCCCAGACAGCTTAAGGCCTCTGGAACAGGATGCAGAGACCTTGCCTTCCAAGTGTAAGGAACCAATAGCAGTGAGAGAGTTACTGTTTGGTGCAGACAATATGGTAGTCAAGAGTTACCATCCATAAAATCTTTATTTCGGTAAAAGTACAATAAAAGCACAAGTTAAAACATATAAGAATTGGATGATTGTCACATTTTATTCATAGCAATTAATTATCACATATTACATTGAGTTTAAGACAATAAATAATGATACAATTAAAAAGAAAGCAAGTTTGTTAATTTGTTTAAAACAGAACAGGATTAAGCATTTGACTCATGTGCCCAACTTAACCCTGAGTAATTACAACTCTACGGATACGCCATATAGCTGCCAGAAAATGAGAAACAGCAAAAACAATTGGTCCGGCAGTATCAGTTTTCAGTACTCTAAGCACGTGTGCACACTGCCGGAATCCAAGGTTTTTGCACAATGGGATAAGCCAGTGCTTTCTCGGTTTGTGGTAAGCAAGGCAAAAAAAGAGGACATGTGGCTCCGATTCGCTATCACATTCACACAGAGGGCAAGTTTTCGGGGCAGACAATGTCCAATTACATGTGAATGTTCATTACGGTAGTACTCGATTCCTCCATTGCACATACAATTTTCTGGCTTCAACAGGGTAAATTATATCTAGAAAACGTTCATAGCGATATGAATCTTTAACCAAAAGAAAGGTAGCAGTTCTAGAGCCAATTTTGGGATTGCACAAGGCCATGTTCGTGTTCTCAGCACAATATACCTTCGTGAGCATTGTGGCCGAGATCTCTTTACAACCCTGCTCCGGATCCGACCATAGGCCAGGGAGTCCCAGCCTGGTGAATTCCTTCTTGATATGAATGAGCCAGGGGATTTTGCATGCGTTCTTACAGTTAAGTACTTCTCTGCGCTCCTGCCTATAATTAATCAGCTCTGGCGTAACCCAAAGCCGGTGCCAATACCTTAATGGTTTTAAGGCTACCTCCTCATCAACTGGCATGATCCTCATATCAAGTCTTAATGGGAGGAGCAGAGTACTGGGAGGAAGAGCTAGCAAGTTCCTTAAAAAGTTATTCTCAACCCTGGTGATTTGGGTTTTGTTACAATGACCCCATAGCTCACCGCCATACATGCTTGCACCCCTGGCTTGTGATTTATATACCTCCAGGGGTGGGCCAAGAGGTTTAATCGTTGACACATTGGATAGTTTAAGAATCCCACCCGATAGTTGAGCAAGTTTTAATTGGGATTTGGTTTTCTGGGGGTCCCACGACAAGCTCTCATTTATCGTGACCCCAAGGTAAACAAAAGTGCTTACCCTTTCCAATCTTGTTTTGTCTAGGATAGGGTTAGGTCTTGTGGTTCTGGATGGGTTGAAGATCATAAATTTTGTTTTAACTGAATTGATCTCCAATCGCCTAGCAGTACAAAATTCTACAAAACCATCCAATGTTCGCTGAATGCCCATTGGCGATCTAAAAAGCAAGAGGGTATCATTGGCAAACATTATCGCCGGTACCCTATTCCCTGCTATCTTGGGTGCGTCATTGTTCTGCACTCCATTTAGATGCGCGATTACCCCGTTGACATAGAGGCAAATCAGGGTCGGTGCGAGCACACAGCCCTGCCTTACCCCCGGTCAACGGGGAATCTAGATGTCAGTTTGTCACTCTTCCCGCATCTAACTTGGGCAAAATTGGCCTCATGTAGTCTCATCAGGACTGTAAGGAGATGGATGGGAATACCCAACTCAAGAAGGACACTCCAGAGTTTACCCCTGGGTACAAGATTAAAGGCAGAGCGAAGGTCAACAAACCCCATATAGAGGCTGCCATCCTCTATATGCATCGTTTTCCAGTGTAGGAGCACCAGCTGAAAGATTTGGTCCACGGTGGAGGTGTTCTTCCTACACTCTGCCTGGTAGGGACTGAGTATTGCAAACTCCTCCATCCAGTCTTGTAGCCGTTCCAAGATAAGTCTCACGAAGATCTTCTAAGGGACGTCAATGAGACTTATAGGTCTATAGTTGGATGGGAGGAGAGGTGATCCCTTTTTAAAAATAGGAACTATCTCTGCTCCCAGAGTCCCAGCCAAGTACTGGGGAGAGCCATGCCTCTTAAGATTGCATTAAATACAGTCCGGAGATAGGGACCCCGGGCTTTCAGCTGGTGCTTAAAGAGATCACCCGGAAGTTTATCCAGACAGGGCGCTTTAGTTGAGGCAAGTTTGTTAATGGCAGTACACACCTCGGCCACCGTTACTTCGCACTCCTCTGACTGAGAGTTGTATGGGTCAAGGGAAAAAGAATTAACAGATTCATCTGGGAGGGTCTCACTAGAATACAAAGCCCGGAAATGGCCTTCCCAGACTTCTGGTGCTAGGTTGGGTTCTACAGCTGGTTTCGAATGACCTGTGCAGGTGTTAATAATGCACCAAAATGTTTTGTAATCTTTGGCATTTAGAGCAGAGGATAAACTAGTCCACTTTTCCTGGTGCCACTCTTCCTTCGCGCACTTGGTTAGCCTTTTGTAATGCGCCCTCCTTTCTTTTAATAGTGTTCTATTGTTGTCTTTAAGGGCCATCACTAGATCTGACTTAGCCCTCCTGCACGCCTTATTGTACCATGAAGAGCAAGGGACCCTATTAACCTTCTTGGGCACCCTGGGATTCAGTACCTCTGCTAGACTAGTTACCAGAACCCCATGGAGAATCTCTAGCTGTAATAGAGATTCCACGGAGGATGGTCGATCAGCTAGGACTGCAACCTCAGAGAGAAAGGGAATTGCCAGGTTGTACAATTTTGCTATCTGTTCTGGTTTTTCCTTAAAACTAGACCATCTGACTCTGCGCCTGTTACTGGTCAGGGTGAGAATATTATTAGAATTATTATTATCACCATCACCCGTCAAGGGAGCTCCGCTCCTAGCAAATTTGGGCAGGCCCATTTCTAAAATTAAGGCGTTGTGGTCGCTGCCCACTCTAGTCATGACAGTAAGATCAATTGCCATCGGCCATAGCCTAGTTTCCAGCAGGATATAATCAAGATGTGACGTTTGTCCCAGTTTGTTATATGTACATTTGGCTGGGATGTCCGAGGGAGTACGGCCATTACATGCTCGTAGGGAGTGAGTGATGGTTAGTGACGTAATTTGTACAGCTAGTGGAGACCATGCCCTGGCAGGCAGGGCCTGAGTCATGGGAATTGACCAGTGGTCATCCTCTGCCATTAGAGCACCTTCGTTGAGACCCTCTAGGGGCTCAAAATGGCAGTTCGAATCGCCCCCTACCAATATATGACAATCGTTTGGAATAGATGAGATAAAAGTGGAGAGATCATTGATAGTGCAGGACTCTCTGCCTATGCTAACAGAACATGAGTAGACATTAATCAATGCTAGCTTATAGGCATTTGGCCAGGCAAGAACTACACATTGGATATCTCTGGAGTGAGTAGTGAGTGCTGTAGCTTTGCACCCCAGGTGAGATCCTACCCAGATTTTGAGACCTCCAGAGGGACGGCCTCTCCCTCCACACAATGCCGGGACATAAAAAGAGGCGAAGCCCACCCTAAATTCCTCTGTGCGCGCCCAGGTCTCCTGGATCAGACACACATCATTTTCATCCAAAAAGGATCCCCATTCTTTTTTTAATTTTTTGAAAACCTTTATTATCGAGTTAGTGCACACAGCTATTTAGCCTTTAATTCCCGGAGGCTAGGCAGCATATCATCGGTCAGACGGCTGGTGTACAAGAAGCATGTTACCAAATCGTACCAAGGTTTTATTTATAGTTTTAAGAAATTAACTAAGATGAAAAAGAGAAAGCACCAAACTAGTGCTAAAAAGCAAGGCAATTTAAACATTTGTGTAACAGAGCCCGAGCATAGGAAAGGCTAGGCCAAATAACCTAAAAAACAATCTGAACAGCACCCGTTTGCAAGACCATAGAGGGGGGGAGGATATAAGATAGATACGCTAATAGAACATGTGTTGGAGCCATAGGCTACGGGGACAGCCGTTCTTCCAGGGGGGCGGTGTCAGGCGGTAGGCAGATATCACCCCTATATTCGTTCCAGGCCCCCCATATCTTTTGCCACTTTTTGGGTTTACCCCTGGCCACGTAAACCGTCTTCTCTCGGAACATACACCAATCCATGTTGGCCTTCCACTGTACCACCTTTGGGGCTGTAGCAGCACCCCACATCTGAGCAATATCTCGTTTCGCGACCATGTTACCCAGGGTGACCCATTGTGTTTGTGCACTATTACAATCAGTAGGACCCCACACATTCAGGAAGCAGCGTCGGGCCTCTGCCAGAACATCCACCCCAGTCACCTCGCTCATGATCATATGTACCCGCCTCCAGTAGGAGGCGACTACACTGCACTCCCAAATAATATGCATAAAAGTGGCTAAAGCACCACAGCCGCGCCTGCAGAGGCCGTCCACTGAATGACCCATGTGTATCAACCTGGGACCCGTCACGTACACCCTATGAAGAATTTTTAATTGAACCAGCCGCAGCCTGGGCGGGATCGCCACCTCCTTAGGGGAGGACACTGCATATTGCCAGTCTTCATCATCTAGCTCTATCCCATCACGCACCCACTGGTCTCTCACCCCAAGGAGGAGGTCAGCACGGACATTAATACGTTTTTTTATAGATTAAGGAAATGGCACTGTCCGGCATATAGCCGTCCAGCACCCTATCCTCCAACGGGGAATACTCGGGGATCTTATCGCCCTCCGGCATCGCTGCTAGCAGGGCATGACGCAGCTGGGCGTACCGGAAATATTCTGTTCCACCCAGCTGGAACTCTGTCTGTAAAAGAGTAAAGGACTTTATCTCCCCTTTCACAATCATATCTTCCACCTTAGATATGCCTATCATGTCCCACTTGTCGAATCCCTTCGTGTGCCATAATTTGCCCAGTATTTCAGAATCAAAAAGAGGAGTTGCCATCGTAAGCCTATCCTTCCACCCCTGTGACTTTGTAATCATCCGCCATATGTGTACAGCTGTCTTTGTTGGCCCCGACATTCGACCATCCAGAGATCTCGAGTATAGCGCCCTATGATACTTCCCGTCGTCCAGGAGCCACCAATCCATGGCATAACCTGGGCTTACTGCTGGACCGTAGAGGCCGTGATTAAGGGCTGCTAACTGGGAAGCCCAATAGTATCTCCGGATGTCAGGCAATGCTATACCTCCGTCGTACCATGGGAGCGTAAGCTTCGTAATGGCGATGCGTGGTCTGCCATCCCAGAGAAGGGCCTGCTGCAAACCCTCGACCTCCCTAAAGTAGCTGGATGGGACCGGATTCTGGGTATTTTGAAGAACATACAGGAACCTAGGCAGGGACATCATTTTAAACAGTGCCGCACGCCCAGGCAGGGAAAGCGGGAGTTTTCGCCAGCCCTCTACGTCACGCCGGAGACGGACGAGAGGGGGGAGCAAGTTATTCGTGTAGCGGACCTTGGGATCCGTTGAAATATAGATCCCCAAGTATTTGAATCCCTGCCGCGAGACCGGTATGTTGCAGTCCCTTGGAAGCACAGGCGTCCCCCCTCTCAGCACATACAGGTGTGACTTCGACCAGTTAATAACCAGGCCAGAGTGCCGACCAAAGAGACGTAGCACGTCACACACCACAATGAGTGACTTGCAAGGAGAGGTGAGATATAGTAAGATGTTGTCTGCATATAGCGACACCTGGTCCTCGAATCCAGGGGACCAGCGTATTCCGTTTATATCCGGGTGGAGTCGTAGCCATGCAGCCAGCGGTTCAAGCGCCAATGCAAACAACAGGGGCGACAGGGGACAACCCTGCCTAGTGCCTCTGCGGAGAGCAAAGGACGCAGATACACGACCATTAACCGTTACATTGGCAAGCGGGCTAGCATACAGAAGCTTGACCCACCCTATAAATTCCGGACCAAATCCGAACTTCGCCAACACTGCCCACAGATAGTTCCACTCGAGGGAGTCAAACGCCATCGTAGCATCCAAAGACGCCAGGACGGCTGGCTCCTTGAGCGTGTGGGCCCTTGCGAGGGCCCCATGTAGTCTCCGGAGGTTAAGGGCAGTGTTGCGGTGTGGAATAAAGCCCGACTGGTCCGGGTGAACCAAGTCGTTTATCGCTCCAACCAAACGGTTTGCCAGCAATTTAGCCAGAATTTTGGGTTCAGAATTCAACAGAGAGATGGGACGATACGATCGACACAGGTCTCTGGGTTTCCCTTCCTTATGAATGACCACAATGGTGGCCAGTCTCTGGTCCAGGGGAAGCATGCCCATCTCCCGTGCCTCCAGGAACATGTTCCGCAGGGGCGGGGAGATGACATCAGGCTTGATCTTATAAAGCTCCACAGGTATACCATTGGGACCAGGCGCCTTGCCGGATCTAAGGGAGCGTATGGCGAGGGCAATCTCATTGGCGGTAATATCTCTATCCAAGTCGTCCCGATCCGCTTCTGACAGACACGGGAGTTCCGCTTCTGCCAAAAGCTCCACAGAGTCAGTCTCGGACATGTCAGAGACCGAGGTGTAAACGGCCTCGAAATAATCTGCAAACGTCAGGACAATGGCACTCGGGTCGGTGACAGTCACACCGTCCTCCCCCAGCACCTCCGGGACCACACGGCTGGCTCTCTCTTTTTTATCCAGCCAAGCGATGAGTTTGCCCGCCTTATCCCCGACATCGTAGATCCTACCCTGTTGCTCTTTACCTATGACCTTGGCAGCATCAGTAACAGTAGCCCGATACTCTGACTGTTTAAGTGAGAGAACATGAAGTAGGTCCGGTGTCGGGTCGACTTCCATTTGGGAGTCCAGATCTTCAATTTCAGATTCGATACGCACCACATCCGCGTCTCTGCGTCTCCGAACATCAGCAATAAGGGAGAACGCCTCACCCCTCAAGACCGTCTTAAATGCCTCCCATAGGGTAACAGCCGATGTGACTGACCCCGAGTTTTCAGAGAAATAAAGCTCAATAGCCTTGGCCATGAGTCCACGAGTCTTGGGGTTGCGGAAGTACCACGGATTAACCGATACCACCCTCTCGGTCGCCACGATGTCGAAGTCAAAGGACACCCAGACCGGGGAGTGGTCTGAGATGCCCCTAGCCAGTAATCGGGCTTCAGAGACTGCCGATGCGTGGGCCGCTAGAGCCAGAACATAATCGATTCTGGAGAGGCTTCCATGTGCCCCTGAGTGGAATGAGTATTGACCCTGGGTAGGATGCATGAGCCGCCAGCAGTCAATAAGTCCCATGGTGTCCAGGAAGTCGGGGAGCCACGATTGCGAACCTCGGAGATCTCTGGGTGGATGTCTGTCTAGGGTCGCCGAACAAACAGAATTGAAGTCGCCTCCTATAATAAGCAGACCCTCAGGGAGACCTAAAAGGGCGCCCCCAATGTCCTGAAACGTGTTGTTTTGCAACCCAGGGGAACGTAAACCGAAACCAGAACCAAAGACCGTCCCTCCCATCTCCCCGAGACGGCAACGTACCGCCCCCTCTCATCGGCAACACTAGAGTCAATCTCAAAAGGGAGAGATGCGCGCACCTTGATCCCCGCCCCCCGGGACCCCGAAGAGAACCCCGAGTGTGCCACCATCTTGAAACCCTTCCTGTTAAGCGCTTGGCATGTGTTTCCCACCAAGTGTGTCTCTTGTAGCAAAATAACGTCAGGCATACATCTTTTAAACAGTTGCAGAACCACACCTCTCTTTATGCGTTCCCCCAGCCTGTTGACCTTCCAACACAATACTTTTAGTTTCCTACCCCCCATCGTCGAATTGTGGGCCTTCGCCAGTCCCGGCAGGCATCATAGTTACATATTCAGAAGAATTACAGTCTTTACATTGCCTTGGAGAAGAGAAAGAGAAAAAAAGGAAAAACATACAACCAACAAACGAACCACCCCCCACCCTGCACCCCTGCATCAGACTAAGTAGCCCCCCCAACCAGCAGTGTGCTTGTCGCCCCAGAAAACTACGCTACAGAAAGACCCTAGAGGAGAATGGAGATCACACAAGCCCCCCCGCCACCCTCCATAACAAAGTGAAGGATATTCATTATAAAGTGCAGTAGTGTGACACCGGTTGTCACCAACAGTCCCACCGTCCAATAAAGTTGCGAGAATAGACTCTACTCCTGTTGCTCAGGACCTCCCGAGGCGCCCTCCGAATGTTCCTCGCGTTCATCATGTCTCTGCGGCAAAGTGTCCAACCACTCGCTCACCACTTTGGGCAAATCAAAGAATATAGCACGGCCATCATGTTCAATGCGCAGTTTCACAGGGAACATCATCGAGTACTTCATCCCCAGGTCTCTGAGTCGCCTCTTCACCCCCGCGAAACTTTGTCGCTGCCGCTGTACCGACCGAGTAAAATCCGGATAAAAGTTTATGTCCGCATTTTGGAACTTAAGCGGCCCGTTCCTTCTTGAGGCCTGCAGGATAGCGTCCCGATCCCTGAAGTTAAACAGCCGTGCTATAATGGGTCTCGGCGGGGCACCCAGCTTCGGGCGTCCCCCCGGCAGTCTATGAGCTCGCTCCACTGAGAAGAAACGGCTGAGGCCCGCAGGGGCCAGATGAGTTTGTATCAGGTTGGAGTTCTGGACTTTTTGGTTCCGTCCAGAGGTGTCAGGGTACAACACCCAAAGACCCCGGAGTTCCACCTGCCTTGGTGCACAAATGAACAGAAACACGGGCTTCTCGATGGTGGCGTCAAAGACCAAAGGTTTATTACTGCAGGGACACAGAAGTCACAGAATCTACGCACGGGCAGAAACTAGGAGCCTGTTCGATTTGTACAAAGTGGGTTGCTCCTTATATACTAAAAATTGTGCTCTAGGCAAATATTTCACATGTCGGTACATTCCCAAACCTTTGTGTCTCTAAACAATAAATATTTGACGTTACACAGGAACCGTCGATAAAATCTGATACCAAACATCTACGAAGAGGGGTTCCCACTAGTTCATCACAATCCCCTGTCAATATTGCTTTCAGGACCCGGACCGCCTCATCGTAAAGTTCGTTACCTCCCCCTAATAAAGATTCAGAAAGAAAGAAACAGAGCCAGGTGTGGAAGATAGAAAAGTGGGATAAGGGATGTTTGTGGGTCGTAAATGGGCAAGGCTACCGGCTTCGGCCGCCTAATCATGATCAGGTACAATGGACACGAAGACCAGTTTGGCAAGACTGGCCTCGGGCAGAGGAGGCAGCCTTTGTCGAGTCATGCAGCTACAGCGTGATCTGGTTTAAGGTGCACGTGTCATGTAAGAGGTGAATCTCCGGCTAAGGCTACGTGTCCTTAATCAAAGTGGAGTGAATGAAATGATCAGAGGCTATTGCATATGTGAGGGCAAGGAAACACAAAATGGCGGCCATGATCTAAGATGGATGCCGTGGGTATATCAGAAATATGTCAATGGAAGGAGTGCTCTTGCTCGTAGCGTAGCGAAAACACTAGGATATACTAAATGGATCATTTGCGGTTCACTGATACCAATATTATGTATTTCCGACAAACTTGAAAACACGGGTTCAAGTCGTCACGGAACCGTCACGGAACCTCAGACCCTCCTTTTGCCCTTACATAGGCAATTACTCAGTCTATGTCAGAATCTAGTTCTATGCTCATCAGGTCAGTGACATGTTGTTGTATCATCATCCTTTCTCGTGTCTTTTCTCCAAACGCAGGTGGTTTTCTGAGACAAGTCGTAGCACAAAGACTACACAGAGCAGGACCACACTGGATAATCAGACAACATGAGAATAGGAATACTAGGATGACACCAATGACCATTAGAACTTTCCATCCCCACGCTGAGATCAGAGTCCAAAACCACTCCATGAAGGACCAGTTTCCCTTGTCTACATGAATGGAGTCCGAAATCTTGTGCAACTTAGAGATCGCCTCGTAGACTGTTGGAGCATTATTAGGAATAAAGACACAGCAGCTCGATTGGATCATTCTGCATACCCCACCTCGATCTGCAAGTATAACGTCTAGAACCATACGGTTCTGCAACGTCATGAGCCTATCCGCCTGAAGCTCAGCTGTCAGATTGCTAAGGGCACCAGCAGTTTCAGTAATAGTAGATTCAACTACCCGTGTTAGCTGACGTATGTTTCTACTATTGGCCATAGGTCCCCAGAACGGAAGGAAGCCTTTGAAGAAGTCTCCAGCTTCCTGACCAGCGGTATCTTCCTTGCTGAAGACACCTCTCGCTACTCTTATTCTGTGGTAATCAGGTGAAGCAGTGTATGTCGGAGGCAATAATCGAGCAATATAACATGATCCTGAGAAGTCGGCAGGCAACCATGTATAAGCTCTGTCTCGACAAATGAAATAGGTACCCCTAGCAGTAAGAAAGGCAGGGGAAGAGTTAGCTGGAAACACATAAGTCTCTACGCACTCACTCCTCCCTAGCTGAGCTCTCGGATTTCTCCCATTACCTTGCAAACAGACCTGACCTCGGTGAGGTACGACCCAGATTGGAGTTGAGCTTTTACGCTTGCTTTCTCCTAAACTAAGGCGATACTCTGAAGTATTCCAACTTAAATATACTCGCAATTCGTCTCTAGGGTATGATGGAGTATTATTGACGTCCTTGACCATGTCAATAATTCCCTGGACTAAAGCTTTGTTAGCAGAGTTATATTTAGTGGAACGTGGTGGACGTGGAGGATAAGTTTCTAGGGCATAAGCAAAGATGGTTTGGAAGGCCTGAAATGATCCATTATAGCTGTAAGGCAAAACCAAATATGGAATACCTTTATCCATAGTGTGAGGTATCAAGCCACATACCCAGCAGTCTGTAGTGTTAACTACCAGTTGGTGTTGGTGCAAGAGCTGTACAAAAGTGTTGTTGATGAATTCTGAGCGTCTGGCTTGCTCATGTTCCGGAAACGAGTGAAAAGAGTGTATAGAGGAAACAGTAGAAATAGCAGGATCAAGGGGAGGTACTGTAGAAACTGGCACAAAAATCAAATTTATGCTAAAGACGATTCCACCCACCAATGTTGCTAAAACAATCAAAAATGTAACGGCACATTGCATCAAGAAACATTTGCTGTGAAGAATTCTATTAAGT
The DNA here is from genome assembly GCF_964263255.1 of Lissotriton vulgaris. Taxonomy (NCBI): domain Eukaryota; kingdom Metazoa; phylum Chordata; class Amphibia; order Caudata; family Salamandridae; genus Lissotriton; species Lissotriton vulgaris. The sequence continues at coordinate 1,843,270,974 of NC_141694.1, forward strand.
CTGTTTCTGCGAACGTAAATCACATTCTTTCGTTGCAGCGCAGGAAGCTCCATCTTCTACAATCCGCTCGCGACCACTGATGATGTGTACGTAGATGAAAATGCCTCTATCAGCCCTGGGAGTTCCCAGAACCAACAGAAAGATCGACCTTGTGTCAGACCCCTGCAAATTCAAACTAGGCACACAGCCACGACCCTACGGCTACCCAGACGGCAAGGCAATTTTAAAAACAATAAACAATAGCAAACTTCCTGGCTGAAGGCAAAAGTTCAATATATATATAAATATATCAAAATCACAGTATGCAGTTGCCTGCTTTATTTGTCCTTTTTATGGCTTCTAAGGTTGTATTTCTGCTTCGCTGGTACTGTCTGATCGGAAAATAGTGTATTATTAGCAGCTGTTGCAGAGTTTAAGTTCGCAGATAGCAAAGTTTCTTGTGATGCTGGAGACAAATGTTCAGTGTTCAAAGGAGTCTTTTCAGGAGGAGAGTCAAGTTTCAAAGTGTCAGTAATCAAATCGGCATCGCTGAAAGGGACAAATTTCGGAGTTGTTTCAGCTTCGGAGGCACCAATTCCCTTCTTCACCCAGTCGTCGTAAGGCAGCGGCAAAGGAACACGCTTTACATGAGAGGCGTGAATCCAATGTTTACGGCCAGCGACACGTACAGCTGTCCTCGTTGCCAGTAGGACCTGGAAGGGGCCGATGTAGCGAGGCTGAAGATTCTTTGTCCTCGCAAAATTTCTGACCACCACGTGGTCACCGGGTTTCAGCTGATGCCCTGGACTCTCCGGAGGTTTTGGCAAAGCATCGAAGACCTGTTGATGAATAAGACTCAATTTAGCAGTCAAGTCGTAAAGGTAGTCTATCAACATAGGATATTCAATGGAGCACAATTGTTTAGGCCTTGGCACACCCCAGATATTTGCCGGGCGGCCAAACACAATCTCATAGGGAGAAAGCCCTATTCTAGAATGCACTGTTGCTCTCGTTGATAACAAGGCCAAAGGAAGTGCGTCTGGCCAGGCTAAACCTGTGGATGCTTGTATCTTGGCTATCTTAAGCTTCAGAGTGCCATTGTAACCCTCGACTAAACCAGCAGATTGGGGATGATTTGCACTATGGAATTTTTGTTTCACTCCTAGACCAGCACACACACTCTGCATAACTTTCCCTATAAACTCACTTCCGTTATCTGACCATACAATCCGTGGCATTCCAAACCTAGGAAAAAATTCCTTGAGAAGAATTTTGGCAGTTGATAGGGCAGTGTTGTCCTTTAATGGGTATGCTTCTATCCACCTGGAAAAAGCACAAACTACCACCAGGACGTATTTTAAATTGTTGCAGCGTTCCATGTGAATGAAGTCTAACTGAATCACTTCAAAGGGGCAGGAAGGAGGAGCGAAATGACCAGCTGGAGTTGGAGTTCCCTTGCCAGGATTATGCATCAAGCACACCATACAATTTTTCACCACTCTCTCTGCACACTTACTGATTCCCTCATTCTTCCAAACCGGAGCTAACATCTTACATATCCCTTTAGAACTTATATGCGCCACTCCATGCGCCATCGTCACTACTGCAAGCACATATGCATCAGGCAACATCCAACGCTGCTGTTCTGTCAAATCAATCCAACATCCATTCGAGTCCAACTTGCCCGTACTTTCTCTCCATACACGTTTCTCTTCCTCAGTTGCTTCTTTCTGAATCTCTTTCACACTTTCCATAGTGTCCTCACACATTCCAGACTCAGCAATCCATCTTGCAGACGTAGCAACGTACATTCTACTCATCGTGTCTCTAGCTGTCTGTTTAGCAGTTTCATCAGCAAAGGAATTCCCACGACCAACATCATCCGTGATTGCTTTATGAGCACTGCACTTCACAATCGCAACTTCAGTCGGCAAGGTTAGAGATTCCAACAAGTCGTTAACTAGCTGACCATGTTGGATCTTAGTCCCATGGGACGTAATGAAACCTCTTTCTCTCCACAACCGGCCAAAACTATGGGCCACGCCAAATGCATACTGACTATCTGTAAACACATTCACTCTCTTTCCCTTAGCTAAAACACACGCTCTCGTTAGAGCTATTAATTCTGCAGCTTGGGCAGAATTCTGACTCACTCTTGCAGTCTCCACAATCGTCTTCAAAGTCGTTACCGCGTAGGCAGCAGTCACATCACCATTCTCCAATTTAAAACATGACCCGTCCACGTACAGCGTACCATCTGGGTCGGACAGGGGAGTATCTTTTAAATCGATACGTCCTTTTGTCTCTTCCTCCGTTTTGAAATAACAGTCATGTGGCTCAGAATCACTCGACTCTTGATCAGTCGGCAACAATGTTGCTGGATTCAATACATTGCATCTTTTGATCTGAATATGACTCGCTAATAATGTCAGCTCGTAACCAGATAATCTCGCACTAGTAAGGTGTTGAGTCTTCGTTCGGTTCATGAGTGTATCCACTGCATGAGGAACCATGACCACTAGCATATTGTTCATCACCAAACCAGCAGATTGTCGAATGGAAGCTGCAGCTGCCGCTGTAGCCCTCAAACAACTAGGTAACGCTCTGGCTACCGGATCTAATGTTGATGAAAAATACGCACAAGGGCGTTGTTTATCACCAAATTTCTGTGTCAGAACACTCAACGCGCAACCTTCCCTTTCGTGAACGTAGAGCGTGAATGGCTTGCTGTAATCAGGTGTACCTAATACAGGAGCTGAACACAATGCTTTTCGTAATTCAGTAAAACTCTCTTGGCATTCATCAGACCATGGCACCGGACTTGGAACATTTTTCCCAGTCAAAGCTACCAACGGTTTTGCTAAAAGAGAAAAATTTGGGATCCACTGCCTACAGTAAGAGGTAATACCTAGGAAGGCACGTACTTCTCTCTGTGTGCGTGGAACACTCATCTGCGTAATTGCTTTTATTCTTTCTGGGGTCAACTTCCTTCCCTCCTTTGATAAGAGGTGACCTAGGTAGGTTACTTCTTGGCAGCAGTATTGCATCTTGGAAGGAGACACCTTATGATTCAAATTGGACAAATGATGCAATAACGAAATCGTAGCTGCTTTGCAAGTTTCCTTGTCATCGGCAGCCACTAAAAGATCGTCTACGTATTGTACTAGGGCAGAACCTGGAGGAAGGACAAAAGAATCTAGCTGACTTTTTAAAGCTTGACTATAAATGGATGGACTTTCACAATAGCCTTGTGGAGCGCGTTTAAATCTGAAACTGCGACCTCCTAGACAGAAGCCGAAAATATCCCTACTCTCTTCGGCTATCGGAATGCTAAAGAAAGCATTCTTTAGGTCTATAACTGAGAACCATGTAGCTGTAGCAGGTATCAATGTTAACAAGGCAGTAATGTCAGGCACTACAGGAAACTGCGGAATTACAATCTTATTAACTTCTCTAAGGTCTATGACAAACCTATAAACTGGAGGTTTTGTAGGGTCAGTTCGCTTCAGAATCGGTAATACAGGACTGTTACAGACATTTCCTCTAGTTTCTTCAACTACACCCTTCTTGATCAAGTCTTGCACAATCAATAAAAGTGCACGCTCACCTTCACTCGATATTTTATACTGGGGAATTCTTGGAAATTTCACATTTGCTTTCAAAGTCACTACATACGGTGGAATTTCTAGGAGACCTACATCATTAGGACCAGTCGCCCAAAGAGAATCAGGGAGTGAACGGAGCTCCGGCGGGAGTGCGTCCATTGACAAGTACATCGGAGAGGTGATGTTTTTACCCAGTGTAAGCTGTACTCCTTCTGGAGAGCAGTACAATGTCGCATATAGTCGTTTTAACAAATCTAAACCAAGCAGATTTTCATTACAACCTGTCGTCAAAATCAGGGGTGCTTTCAATTGGCACGGTCCAACAGAAATAGACAAAGGACCAGATATCGGATTGTACACAGGGGCGCCTGAAAAACCTACGGAAACATTTGTTGAGCCAGACAAAGGTGCGCCAGGGAGTTTCGCATGCATGATAGAACTTTTTGCGGCACCAGTATCCAACAGAAACGGTTCGACTACACCTGATGTTGCTACTGCGACATAAGGCCCACTCTGATCCACTGGAACTGATACTACTCCCTCTCTCTGTCCATGGCTGTCCTAGTACCCATTTTGTTGAAAACCCTCTTCTACTTCACAATAATCTTCAACAAGATATTGCTGAGATCTATTTTGCTGAACAGATTGTCCATTTCGTTGATCAAAGTGATTGGATGGACGATCATTAGTTTGTGGAGGCATAGCACCTCGTCCTCGTCCTCTAGAATTCTGCACAAAACCACCACGACTTCTCTGAGCTGCTGCTGCATTATTTTGCGCTAGGATCGGACATTCATTTTTATAGTGACCCTCTTTCTTGCAGTATGCGCATTGATTCCATTGATATTGAGGTCTTGATGTACTATAATCTGTCCTTTGGTATGAGTTCTGCTGCGTATTAGTCTGGTTCGTGCGAGGCGGATACGCCTGCTGCAAAAGAACTTTAGTTTTTAAATCTTTCGTTTTCTTTTCTGATTTTTCCTTTTCCTCTTTATCTCTATTTTCGTAGTACTGTGCAGTCGCAAGTATTTGCGCTGTCGTAGATACAGCCCACGCACTTTCTGAGTCTTTTAATTTATTGCATAATTCAGGTAACAAATTATGCACAAATTTATCGACAAACAATCTTTGACCTCCTTCTGTACTCATGTCCTGGCCACTATGATCCACAAAAGTCTCTTCGAACCTCGTGAAGAAGTCCGAGACACTTTCGTCTTTCTTTTGCCTACATGCTGACAACTTGTCCCAATTAACACGCAATGCTGGCATCAGAGTCTTCATTAGATCAATTATTCTACCTGGTAGATTAGCGATCAAAGGTTCGGGTTTCGCACCACCTATTTGTTGACCATCTGCTGCAGTGATAGCTGCCCAATCACCACCTAAAGCAGCCTGATGATCCTCTCTACGAATTTTAGCCCACACTGGTTGCGGAACTACGTTACCAAATAACATATCAATGTCGGCTAAGTTCATTATACAAGCCTCAACTGTCTGTGTTAATTCCTTGTAATATCCGGCTGGATTCTTACGCGGATCTGGCAAGGCCTGCTTCACTGCTAACACTTCTGCTCGTTTCCATGGAATGTGTATCCACACTCGTTGGAACTGCGCTGGAGCACCTGCAATACCAGCATTATCATCACGTGGCACTGCTTCGCGCCAGATTGGAGGAACTTCCCTCATAGGATATTGGCGACTTAGCTTCATTTTACCTTTCTCTAAATCTCTCGGAGAACGAAGAGATGGATCATTCCTAAAACTTAAAATGAGTTCCATCGCTTGCTTTATTTTCTCACCCACTATCATTCCAGCAGCAAACTCCTTTTGAACCCTAATTAAATCTTCCAAATCTGATTCGACATCGTCTTCTTCTATCTCTTCACGTAACAACGAGCACATCTCATCAAAGACGTATCGTTGCGTTGGTTCTCCCCACTGCATAAATGTGTCTAACACATCTCTCGTACTATATCTTCTACCCTTCGAAATCCATCTGAGAGCCGTGGAGTCTAAAACTCCCCGTTCCTCAGTACTAGGAAGCTGACTCCGTCTCTGTACAGAGTCAGGAGTAGGAGTCTTAATCAGAGTTTTATATATAGGAGACAGCATATTAGTAACTGAATCAGTGATTCTTCGACGAACAGAAAGTGGAGTTAGTACACTCGCAGACATAGAGAATGCAGTGGAGGTAGGAATAGATGAGGAAGCAGTAGGAGTATCGAGGAAAATAGCTTCTGGAGCAGTAGGTACAGAGGTAGGTATAAGAGTTGGCAGTGTAGGAAGAGGAGGAGCTGTAGGAACATTTACATTCACCACAGGAAGTACAGGAACTTGGTTCTGAGGGACAGGAGCAGGAGCACCAGGTTGTCCAGCAACCGGCAATTGAACATTCGGGACGAGCGGAGCCGTAGCACCTTGTGCATACGGTGGAGGTGACCGTAACAGATAAGACAGCAGAGGATCGTTTTCGGAGTCCTCCAATATCTTAGCCATTTTCGATGGCAAGGCAGGATAGCACTTGTCAATCGCTAGGTTATGCTCTCTAATGGCTACATCTATGACCTTTTCACACTCGTTAGCTTGCAACTGTTTAGTCGCTTGCTCTAGAGTTAACCCTTCTTGTTCTTTCTGTTCTTTCTTCAACCTTTTCATTTCTCTCTGTTTGGATTCTTTCCGCCAATAACGGAAGGAATCAAACATTGCCGGCCGGGCTTTCTTCTTGAACAATTTCGCTTCTAAATTGTCGAGAATCTCTTGCTCAAAACTACCATGCAGTGGCCAACTAAGGACACCATCCTTCTTACAATAGCGGACCCATATCTCATTATAAGTTATAGGACCCACGCCATACTTACAATATAAATCATATAGGGGAGTCCCAATCGGAGGAACCAGACAAGAGTCCTCCAATCGCGAGTCACTGTTGCAACTAAAACAAGACAACATTTTCCGACTTACCATTTTCAGTCCGGAACACAAAACAAACAAAACACGGAACAAATATGTGCACTCGAACCAAGAACTTAGGCCTACCAAAACGAACTGATGTATCGATACCCAAAACTAAACCAAATAGATTATCGTAACTAAAACAACCAATGATAATCTAACAAAACCAAACCAAACCAAGAACCGATCAAGGATTTTTAACAATCCTCACAAAGTAACCAGCTAGCTATCACTAAATACTTAACTGAGGCACTGAAGACGTCACCAAGGAGAAACCCGTCACGTTTCGCCGTACTAAGGACTGCACCACTTCGGGTCCAAGACAGGGCGACGGTCAAGGCAACGGCCCACTGCAGCCGTCCTGAACGGGAAACCCTCGTGGAAGAGAACTTTGGGCCACTTTTGCGATATGCCGGGATCGATGAAGTGGGGCGCCTCCCTCAGGAATCTTCACACGAAGCCTCTCGAACTCTTCAGGCTTTTGGACCGGTACCGAATGACGTCGCCCCACGTTGGGCGCCAATTGGAGTTCTGGACTTTTTGGTTCCGTCCAGAGGTGTCAGGGTACAACACCCAAAGACCCCGGAGTTCCACCTGCCTTGGTGCACAAATGAACAGAAACACGGGCTTCTCGATGGTGGCGTCAAAGACCAAAGGTTTATTACTGCAGGGACACAGAAGTCACAGAATCTACGCACGGGCAGAAACTAGGAGCCTGTTCGATTTGTACAAAGTGGGTTGCTCCTTATATACTAAAAATTGTGCTCTAGGCAAATATTTCACATGTCGGTACATTCCCAAACCTTTGTGTCTCTAAACAATAAATATTTGACGTTACACAGGAACCGTCGATAAAATCTGATACCAAACATCTACGAAGAGGGGTTCCCACTAGTTCATCACAATCCCCTGTCAATATTGCTTTCAGGACCCGGACCGCCTCATCGTAAAGTTCGTTACCTCCCCCTAATAAAGATTCAGAAAGAAAGAAACAGAGCCAGGTGTGGAAGATAGAAAAGTGGGATAAGGGATGTTTGTGGGTCGTAAATGGGCAAGGCTACCGGCTTCGGCCGCCTAATCATGATCAGGTACAATGGACACGAAGACCAGTTTGGCAAGACTGGCCTCGGGCAGAGGAGGCAGCCTTTGTCGAGTCATGCAGCTACAGCGTGATCTGGTTTAAGGTGCACGTGTCATGTAAGAGGTGAATCTCCGGCTAAGGCTACGTGTCCTTAATCAAAGTGGAGTGAATGAAATGATCAGAGGCTATTGCATATGTGAGGGCAAGGAAACACAAAATGGCGGCCATGATCTAAGATGGATGCCGTGGGTATATCAGAAATATGTCAATGGAAGGAGTGCTCTTGCTCGTAGCGTAGCGAAAACACTAGGATATACTAAATGGATCATTTGCGGTTCACTGATACCAATATTATGTATTTCCGACAAACTTGAAAACACGGGTTCAAGTCGTCACGGAACCGTCACGGAACCTCAAGGTCTTCCACAAAAAGATCAGTGGCCGATTCCTCTGCCCCTTCTGGTACGCCAATGATTCGAACGTTCTGTCGCCTGGCACGTCCTTCAAAATCATCCAGTCGCCTCGAGAAAAGATCGTTGGCCGACCTCAAGTCTCGGACCTCTGTTTGTAGGTCCGTTACATCAGTTGTGAGGCTCACGGTTTTAATGTCCAACGATTTGACCCTATCGTTGATCTTACCCAGATCGGCTCTAATCAAGTTGATCTCAATCGCCAGGGTATCGAATTTATGTGTCAGGACCTCTTGTTGTTTGTGCATATCAGTTTTGATGCCCGCAATGGCGCCCATAACATCACGGAGTGTCGGGTCCGACGAGTCTGGCGACTCGTCTCGATGAGAGTCCTTAGGCCGGGCAGCTGCGCCTGGTGAGTTCTTCTGCTGGGCGTAGCGATCCATTTTGTTCGATTGGGAATAAGTAGTTTTCCTACTCACTCGGATCGTCGCCTTATCTGGCTCGCCTTTGCCCGCCATGATGGTTTCAGGGACCAGAACAATGGATCGCACACCAAGGCCACACCGGCTCTTCAATGCGACCTTCAGGTGCCGCAGACACCAGTTGCTGATCAGCGCCGTACCACTCCGCAACTCCGCGTGCTTCGTTGGGCCAACGGAGTAGTCACTCTCACAGCACACCGCTTATGTGTGACAACGTCGCAGTCGTCAGTCACCACACAGGCAATGGAACATCACCGGCACGAATCTTCAACACGGTGTAACTCCGCCTAGGAGTGTCGGATTTTGAATCGGACAGCGGGTCCCGTCTCAACAACCGTTCACCCACAATATTCCACTGCCGTGGATCAGGATTCTCATCAGGATTTATGCGGAGGGTCGGAGGGTCTCCGGAGCTCCGAGCTTACGCGGCCATCTTGCTTGCCCGCGAAGCTCCTCCTCCAAGGATCCCCATTCTTGACAGGAAAGTTTATTAGATAGTCCTGCCAAATTTCAGTACAATATTTTTATTGCCTTTACACTTGAGCCCCTATCTCTTCTCTTATTTTGCTCCACGTTTACCTCCTCAAGCAGGCCTACTTCACCCATAGGACTAGACATATGCTGGCCCTCCCCAATAGGGTCATCTACAAGCTCCCTAAGGGGTGGGCAGTTACTTACAGCAACTAGAGTCGATATAGCCGCCTCACGGTTTACGCCCTTCCTGACTCCTGTTTCTTCCTGCGTCCATTTAACACAATCATCCCCCTCTCCCAACTCTGGCTCATAATCTTCCTCATTTGTACTATTGTCCGATTGACTCGGGCTCAGTCAATCCACCATGTCTAGGCAACTAAATCTGTTGTGTAAACAAACGGCCTTGGTTGGCTGGGATTCTCTAAACCTTCCCTGGCTAGTACCTATCCCTGCTGAGGGGCCTACTAAGTTCCTTGCTGGATCTCTGCAAGAATTGGGGCGCGCTAGGGCCGGCGGTAAAAATATGAGATGGGGAGAGACTGAATAGGTGACGCGGGTATAGGCTGTGTCCATTGACATATATGGGACTGTCACCTTTCGGTTACAAGAAGGGAAGGAGCCAAGACTAGAGGGCGACTGTTTATCTATTTTTATTGCGCTTTACAGACCGGTGAACACAAAAATAAAGTCTTAGGTCAGACACGTTATTAAATGTCCGTTGGCAGGATTGCGATCCTCGGGGCACTTCCTGGGTCAGGTCCGGGATACTCCAGCACATGGAAGGAAAAGAAAAGAACGTGGCTTTTAGGGCATTGTACGATTTCTATAGTCTCTTGGAATAGGGAGGGAGTGAGGGAATTAGCAAGAACCACCACCACATTCAGTGAGTCGAACACGGTTAAACGAGGTGCCCCGGTGCTACTACGGCCTCCTAACCGGTCCCTCCCTTCTTAAAGTGCAATAAAGAACCCAAACGAGCACGCACCTGGGAAAGCCACGCGTCCTCCTTCGCGTGGCTGGGCGAAACGCGGTGTCGTTGGCCTCCTGGCTTTACATCTGCCTCCGTCCGCTCCTCCTCCGTTACCGGTCCGGCACCTTCTCTGCTCCTGGTGTAGTCTCTTTCCAAGGACTCCGTCTCCACAGTGCTTTCCGCCTTCCTGGTCGCGTGGTTCTCCTGGTGTCTCACTTCTTCCTCCCACGACGGAGACACGGCGTCTTCCAGGTCTCTCCTCATATGGTGAGAGGCCTCTCCTGATAGGTCCGAAAAGTCAGGTGGTCCAGATGCGAGGCCTTCGTCACGAACACAAAGGCTATCCTTAAAGGGCCCGTAGTAATCCGCCTGTTGAGGAGACGGACAATCGGTTAGCCCTGCCGGGGCCGAGCATGGGACCCCCTGACAAATCCCTCCCCTAGACTTTTCCCGTTCGGGGGAAAGTGGATAGCGGGACAAGTAGTCAGCATTCGTTTGAGCAGTACCCTGACGGTGACACACCTCAAAATCATAGGGCTGTAAGGACAGAAACCAACGGAGGATGCGCTCATTCCGTTGGAGCCACTGCAAAGGGGCATGGTCAGAGTACAGCGTAAAACGTCGACCATCCAGATAATAATGAAGCTTCTCAATGCTCCACTTCACGGCAAGGCACTCCTTTTCTATCGTGGGATAAGCCGTCTCCCTGGGAAAGAGTTTCCTGCTCAAGTACAGAATAGGTCGTTCCCTCCCATCCTGATCTAACTGAGACAGAACAGCCCCCAGTCCCACCCCGGAAGCATCCGTCTGTAAATAGAAAGGTTTGTCAAAGTCAGGTGTGACCAGGACTGGGGACGAGGAGAAAACATCCTTTAGTGCCTGAAAAGCAGTTTGAGCTTGGGAAGAGGGTTGCTTGAACGGAACAAAAGAGGCAGTTTTCTTTAACATATCCGTCAAAGAGGCTGAAAGCATGGCAAAGTGTGGTATAAACCGTCGGTAGTAACCAACCAAACCAAGAAAGGCTCGGACATCTCGCCTATTTTTAGGAAACTCCTGTCGTTGAATAGCCTTCACTTTTTCTTGTTGGGGAAACAACTGGTCGTTACCCAACATGTACCCGAGGTACTTCACTTGGGAAAAAGCAAAGCGTGACTTCTTTGCATTGATGTGTAGTCATGCCTTTTCCAAAGCCTCAAGGATTTGACTCAAGTGTTGTAAATGGGTCTGCCAATCTGGACTATGGATGACAATATCGTCTATGTAAGCTGCCGAAAAGTGTCTATATGGGGCTAACACTGCATCCATAAGACGTTGGAAGGTAGCAGGAGCCCCATGAAGTCCAAAGGGCAAGACAGTGAAATGAAAGAGACCATCAGGTGTGGTGAATGCTGTCTTTTCCTGATCTTTTGGAGAAAGAGGCACCTGCCAATAGCCTTTGGTGAGGTCAATGGTTGTTATGTATTGAGCCTCACCAAGGCGTTCTATCAGCTCATCGACCCTTGGTAAAGGATATCCGTCTTGTTTTGACACCTTATTCACTGCTCTGAAGTCAATGCAAAATCTCTTGCTTCCGTCAGGCTTTGGCACTAATACCACTGGAGAAGACCAATTGCTTTTAGAGGGTACTATGATCCCTGCTTCTAACATTTTCTGTACCTCCTCTTTTATCACTGTCCTTCGTGCTTCTGGGACCCGATAGGGTTTTTGTTTTACAATCACCCCCGGAGCTGTCGGAATATGGTGTTCACCTATGTGGGTAAAAAACCTAGGACATCAGTATAATTAAATGACCAAATTAACTTAAACCAGTCGGTGTGAAGAATGAACAAAAACTTAAAATTGTATACAATATATGAATTTAATAAGTATTAATTAAAAATCATATAGACAGGTAAACTATATGATAGGACTAAAAATATAATTCGTTAAAAGCAAACACAAATGTCATACTACAATACAGTTCCTAAAAATCATGCACATGGTGAAAAAACAATACATTCATATAATTAAATGACATAAGAAATACAGTTATAAAGCAACTCGATGCGCGTTTCGGCAGAAAACCGCCTTCTTCAGTAGTCTCTGCTGATAGTCTAGGGAAGCAATTATAAAGAAAAAAATATATGTCACATAAGGCTTGGTATTTTTCATATATCTAACAAACATACTTATTTAACAGAATCTCAAAATACTCGCATCACTGTAATCTTGTAAAACATGAATACATATTGTGCATAACGACTTTGTCCGACCTCACACCAACTGGATTTAAATATTACAAAATTTTGGTCATCTCATGTCATTTGATTGACAGATATTCACATCAATAAGTATGTTTGTTAGATATATGAAAAATACCAAGCCTTATGTGACATATATTTTTTTCTTTATAATTGCTTCCCTAGACTATCAGCAGAGACTCCTGAAGAAGGCGGTTTTCTGCCGAAACGCGCGTCGAGTTGCTTTATAACTGTATTTCTTATGTCATTTAATTATATGAATGTATTGTTTTTTCACCATGTGCATGATTTTTAGGAACTGTATTGTAGTATGACATTTGTGTTTGCTTTTAACAAATTATATTTTTAGTCCTATCATATAGTTTACCTGTCTATATGATTTTTAATTAATACTTATTAAATTCATATATTGTATACAATTTTAAGTTTTTGTTCATTCTTCACACCGACTGGTTTAAGTTAATTTGGTCATTTAATTATACTGATGTCCTAGGTTTTTTACCCACATAGGTGTTTACCCTGCCCTAGGAATCTATATCGGTACCCAGGGGGTCCTTGTTTTTCTCACATATATGGAATATGGTGTTCAGCCAAGGTGGTTCGACCTGGCTGATCCGAAAAAATGGCCTGATGTGTCAGCATCAGCTTCTTCAATTCATTTTTCTTAAGGTCTGTAAGGTCGGAGTTCACAACAGCATGCTCGATGGTATGAGCAGGCGGTGTCGCTAACGACACTGAAACATGAGTTTTAGGAGGGGAACCCAACCACTTCTTCAATATGTTAATGTGGTAAATCTGGGTTCGGGAAGGAGACAGTTTCAACGCATATGTGGTCCTACCTATTTTCCTTACGACCTGGAAAGGTCCTTGCCACTCCTTCCGAAGTTTGTGCGAGAGGTAGGAAGAAGGACCAAAACCCAATCACCTATGTCTAACTCTCTCCACTTCTTGCCTTTATCATAAAAGGTCTTTTGTTTGTTTTGTGCTTTCTCTAGGGTTTCATAGGACAGTGTCCGTAGCTTGTGTAACCGGGATTTCAGCTGCTGGGAGTAGTCTAACAATTCTTCAGCATCTTTTGAGCCTGTCTTTTCCCAACTATCCCTGGTTATTTCTAACAACGTACGGGGTTTCCTTCCAAACAGTAACTCGAAGGGCGAAGTTCCTAAACTGCTTTGGAACTGGCTTCTTAACACATAAAGAGCCAACGGTAGCAGTTGGTCCCACTGTTTACCGTCTCCTGTCAATAGTTTCTTTAGAGTGGTTTTTATTAACCCGTTGTAACGTTCAACCAGACCATCGGTTTGTGGATGATACACCAAGGTACGTAGATGTTTCACATTGAGGAGAGTACACACTTGTTTCATGAGACGAGACACGAACGGTGTCCCTTGGTCGGTTATAAGATCTTTGGGGAATCCCATCCGTGCAAACAATTCGACCAGTTTTTGGGAAATGGCGCTAGTGGTAGCTGCTCGTAATGGGAACGCCTCGGGATAACGAGTCGCATAGTCAACTATTACCATGACGTATTGGTATCCTCTGTGTGACTTCGGTAAAGGGCCTATGATGTCTATCCCTATCCTTTCAAAAGGCTTCCCTATGATTGGAAGAGGGACAAGAGGGACCTTAGGTGGTATGTACGGGTTCCTCTTCTGACAAATCTGGCATTCCTGACAGTATTTCTTCACTTGCGCATACACCCCGGGCCAATAGAAATGCTCAATGATGGAATTAGTGGTCTTCTCGGCACCAGAATGACCTGCTAAAAGATGTGCATGAGCATAAAACATTACTTGCTCACGGAACAGGGTGGGTACTATTAGCTGGGGAGTGGCCTGACTCTGTCCTACTCTATACAGAAGTCCGTTTTGCTCAATAAAACAAGGATAAGTAGGTGTGTTCTGGTCTTTATTGTCCTGTGCGTTTTGCCAAGCAGATGCCAATGAAGCATTGTTTAACTGAGCAGCCCTAAAGTTGGTATCGGTGGACCACGGTTCTTCAGCTAACAGGCCCTCCCTGACCCCATTCCTGCCTTGTTTCTCTACAACTTCTGTCATCAAGGTAGAAAACCACTTATTGTCTGTACCTATAATAAGTGACTTGGGTAGATTAGGAAGGACTCCTACTTCACACTGTACTTGGGTTCCCTTTTCTGTTGTTATCATGACCCTGGCTAGGGAATACTTACGTACGCACGTCCCCGTGTACACATTTTATCCTTACATTACGGTTCAAGAGCAAGGAGGAACTGTTCAGGGCGTTTTTCTGTATCACAGAATGGCGACACCCAGAGTCCAACAGGGCACGGGTATTCTTACCGTCTACCAGGACACTTACATAAAAGGCTGGACCTGTCTCTTGTGCATACAAGAGGGCACGTGGAGCATACCCCACCTCCATGGGCTCTTCCTCTTTCTCTTTCTTTTTACGGCAGTACTTTGCAATATGTCCCCACTCGCCGCATTCATAACATTGAGGACTTGTAAAGACTGGCGGTTCTGGCTTCAAAGGTCTAGGTTTCATAGGAGGAGGTTCGTTTTGAGGTTTGTATGGTTTTTTATCAGGTTTCATGGGGTTTTTGTTAACAACAGGTTTTTCGGTATCTCGAAAGACAGGCCTGGTTTGGGCTCTTGCATAGGAATTAGCCATTTCAATGGCGTGCTCTAGGGTCAACTCTGCGTGCTGTCGAAGCCACCGTTGGGTGCCATAGGGCAATGCTTCAAGAAATTGTTCCAAGTAAACCTTGTTCATTACATTATCGATATTCCCCTCTTGTGGTTTCAACCACCTGTCTGCTGCATCTTTCAGTTTATAGAAAAGAGTCTTGGGAGCATCAGTTGGGGTTCCTCTCTCTTGTCGAAATTGTAAACGATGAGTCTCATCATCGACTCCCAGTCTATCTAGAATTATTTGTTTCACATGTCCATAGGCTGCAGTACCATCCTTATTGGCCAACTGATAAGCTGCTTGTGCTTCTCCTGTAAGGAGAGGAGCTAGATAAAAGGGCCATCTCTCTCCCGGCCAGGCACTAGCGCGGGCTGCCCTTTCAAAATTTAGGAAGAAGGAAACAGGGTCGTCTCCGGGAACATATTTTTGGAGCGGCACGACTGCCCCAGGTGGGTGCGCGGCTCGACTTTGTCCCAGAACAGCCAACAGCTGAGTTTGTCCCTCTGAGAGTTTAGTAAGGTGATCAGCCTGTGTCTGTATGGACGCAGTGAACGTAGCTCTATCACTGTCCGCTTGTTCATTAGACCGGTTAATTGCCCACTCTAGCTTGGACTGACCTTCGCTCAATTGATTTAATAAGGTCTCCATCTCGTTTAATTCAGATGGATTGTCTCCTGCCTGGCTCGCCACTTGTCACCTTTCGGTTACAAGAAGGGAAGGAGCCAAGACTAGAGGGCGACTGTTTATCTATTTTTATTGCGCTTTACAGACCGGTGAACACAAAAATAAAGTCTTAGGTCAGACACGTTATTAAATGTCCGTTGGCAGGATTGTGATCCTCGGGGCACTTCCTGGGTCAGGTCCGGGATACTCCAGCACATGGAAGGAAAAGAAAAGAACGTGGCTTTTAGGGCATTGTACGATTTCTATAGTCTCTTGGAATAGGGAGGGAGTGAGGGAATAAGCAAGAACCACCACCACATTCAGTGAGTCGAACACGGTTAAACGAGGTGCCCTGGTGCTACTACGGCCTCCTAACCGGTCCCTCCCTTCTTAAAGTGCAATAAAGAACCTAAACGAGCACGCACCTGGGAAAGCCACGCGTCCTCCTTCGCGTGGCTGGGCGAAACGCGGTGTCGTTGGCCTCCTGGCTTTACAGCTGCCTCCGTCCGCTCCTCCTCGGTTACCGGTCCGGCACCTTCTCTGCTCCTGGTGTCGTCTCTTTCCAAGGACTCCGTCTCCACGGTGCTTTCCACCTTCCTGGTCGCGTGGTTCTCCTGGCGTCTCACTTCTTCCTCCCACGACGGAGACACGGCGTCTTTCGGGTCTCTCCTCATATGGTGAGAGGCCTCTCCTGATAGGTCCGAAAAGTCAGGTGGTCCAGATGCGAGGCCTTCGTCACGAACACAAAGGCTAGCCTTAAAGGGCCCGTAGTAATCCGCCTGTTGAGGAGACGGACAATCGGTTAGCCCTGCCGGGGCCGAGCATGGGACCCCCTGACAGGGACATATGTCCGTGTGTCCCTAAAGTTAATTGGGACACAGTCGCCCGTGTAGTCCTTGGTTCTATGGCCCACCCATGTTACCCTTCGAACATGCAGGATTTCACTGGTTACGTTCGGCGGTAATGGTCTATTTTTATTAAGCCAATCAGTGACTTTATTCTTTAGTGAGGTGTGTGTCTCTTCAATACCATCCGTCAACGGTGGTACCCCTGCTAGAACTACAACAAGAGGGCTGCATTCTGGGGGTAGATCAATTCGCATACTTGGTGATTGGGTGGTACGCTTGGGGTTTGGGACAACATTCTGATTATTTCTAGGCTTATCCTTCATTTGGGAGTGCCTGTTTGTGACTTTCATAACTGGCCCAGATTTAGCCAATTGTAGACTCCCAGCCCTCCGATCCCACTTGGCCGGCCTATTCGTAACAGGCCCGGGTTTAGCTGGTTGCAGGGTCCCAGCCGCCTGGACACTTTGAGCGTCTGGCAATGCCCTTACTCCGCTTATGGGGTTGGCACCAGGGGGGGTTGGAGATGAATGCTCAATATTGGCATTACTAAGGCTTGTTGGGGCACTAGCAATCTGGTCTAGGGCATTAGTGAGTGTTATTAAATTTGCTTCAATGGCTGACATTCTGTTCATTAAGGGCATTAAGCAATCAGTAATGATAGTCCAGACTTTCTCCCAAAAAGCACTGTTCAGGGTAACCACAGGGATCACAGGAGTGTCAGGGGTAATCGGAGTCAATAAAGATGTCACAGTCTCAGACTCTGCATTTTACTCCACGGTATTCTGACCCTCTGGTGCTAGCCGTATTGTCCTTGCTCCGGTGGGACAGTTTTCCTTTTGTTGTCCCCCTGCCCTCTTTTTGTTTTTAGGGCCTTGCTTATCCTTTGGTGGTTCCTTCCTGCACTTGTGGGGGGCAGTCTTAGATCTAGTTATAGCTCAGGCTGATTGGTCAGGTGATTTATTTTCAAGCACAGAGTCCCCCACCGTAGTCGACATGGCATTACCCAGCAGCAGTGGATCATCAGTAATGGTGATGGTGACCTGGGAAGGTAGAGAATCTTCCACATGTCCGTCCTCCATTGGGCAATTCACTGGCACCGGCCCAAGTGATAGCCGTCGTTCTGTTACCGCAATCTCTTGGGCAATCACATTAGAGGCTCTTGTGATAAAGTAATCCAATTTTCCCATGGGGCTCCCCCTTAGGCACTTTCTTTTCCTTTACTACTCCACTTGCCATGGCTGAAAATGCAACCCTCTACACAGATTGACAGGTTTCAGAAATCTTTGTTCCAAACTTTTGGTCTTACCGTTAGATGTAAGGCGGCCCAGTGTCCCGGTGAAAAAGTTAGAGGGTAGGCCCAGCCCAGCCTGCTCCGGTTTCGAACGGGCTCAAACGGGCCCACCCTTGGCCCAGGCTTTGCCCGGCGCGCACCAACACGCGTCCCACGTAGCGGTAGGCGTAGAGAAAGATATAGGCTGATCGTGATAGGGGGAGGAGCGCGGTGATGTTTGGCTGCGGGGGCTCCTGGAAGGTGAAGTCCCGCTCTCCCGCTGATCCGAGGCACCAGTCAACAGCCGCTGCGAGCGGCTCCCGCGGAGCGGGGCCGCGAGCGGTTAAGAGGCTGCGGGGGGAGGAGCGCAGTGATGTTTCGCTGTGGGGGCTCCTGGAAGGTGAAGTCCTGCTCTCCCGCTAATCTCAGGCACCAGTCGAGGGCCGCGAGCGGTTAAGAGACTGCGGGGGGAGGAGCGCAGTGATGTTTCGCTGTGGGGGCTCCTGGAAGGTGAAGTCCCGCTCTCCCGCTGATCCCAGGCACCAGTCAACAGCCGCTGCGAGCTACCTAAATATCTAGTTTGACACCAGATCCTAGGTCTCCAATCTTTTAAGTCATCAGATATGTGTTTGAGGTAAGCAAAATCTCCTTTCTCGGAGAGCATTCCATGTCAGGAGAATTTCAAACTCTCAGGTAGATCATCTAAGCTGGGTGTTCCCCTACTCCCAGAGTTTGTTGTCAGTCCCCTGATTTTTCAGTTGACTTGTCATGAGTGGGACGTCAGAGTTCCTAACTCCTGAGATTCTTCTCAAGGTTTATGGGACAGTCAGCAATAGGGGTGGATGCATTAACCAGCCCATGGCCGATAGACCTTCTGTACACTACACCTTCCCTCGCATTCTTTAATACTGAGGGTTTTGACAAGACTTCAGAGGGAAGCAGCAGACATGATCATAGTTTTGTTCTTGTGAACAGGGCGAACTTTGGACAACCTTGGTTCCCTCTTCTTTGATCAGGCGTGGATCCTTCCCCTGTCTCCATCTCCTCTGGGTCATCCTCCTGTGTCTCTGTCCATCCTCAGCTGGTTAAGACTATCAGTTTAGGGGGAATGCTTCCTAATTAGGGGGATTCCCACAGCTGGTTCTATCTCTGCAGACCTCCAGGAGAAGTCCCACCAATAAGAAATATAGTCATCACTGGTCTTCTTTTGACAGTCGGTGAAGGTCGAAAGATCTCTTTCCAGTGCAGACCCTCTATAGGACATTCTGCAATTTCTTCAGGATGGCTTCAACAAGAAATTATCAGTTTCTACAGTTAACTTACAATGAAGAACCTTTGAGTGACCTTTCTTCGGTTGAACCGCTGGTTTCGAAACTTTTTATGGGTTTTGAGCTGTTGCGGCCATTCCTTGGGATGCACTGTTGGATTTAGCTTTTCTACAAAAGTCTCCTTTCGAACATCTGGAAAAGGTTTTGTTTTCTGGAGGCGGCAACTACGGCACGAAGACTGTAGCAGATGGAAGCTCTTTTGTGTCATTATACCTACATGAATATTTTTCAGCATAGCCTTGTAGCAGCACCTAGTTGCCGTTTTAACCATCTGATGCCTATCTGGATATATTTGAGGACAGCCTTGTACTTCCCTTGGATCCAAACGTGTTGCCTAAGGTTGAATCTCCATTCCATAGGGATCAGGAAATTATTCTTTCGTCCTTGAAGTTAGGTTCATTCTCTGGTTCAGATCTCTTGATTCACCTTTTGGATGTTGTGAGAGCTGTAAAAATGTACCTCAAGAGGACACCTGGTTTTAAGGATCAGAAAGTCTGTTTATACATTTTAACCCTCAGATAAGAGGTGAGAAGTCTTCTAAGTCACTTCGAGTAGATGGATGAGGTCTGTTGTTTTTTTGGCTCCTGGTGGGGACCTCCCAGGAGTGATTAAAGCCCACCCGACCAAGGGATGGAGGATTCAGTGGCAGAATGTGGGGTATCCAATGTGTATATTTGCAGAGTTGCCACCCGGGCTTCCCCAACTACTTTCATTGCACACTACAGGCTGAATGTAGCTCAGGATTCTGAGTTAGCGTTTGTGTCTGAGATACTTCTTAAATCTATGACTGTTTCAATGACATTTCTTTTTAGGACTCACATGCACTGTTGCCGCGGGGGTGTATTGTTTACACTACTTCATTGTCACTCTTCTTTGCTGACTTCTATTTAGTCAGGGTGTGCCAAGCGTCACTTCCTGTTTCTTCCATGGAGCATGGACCATGCACAGATTGCTGCCTCTTGATTTGTGTCTTCTGCTGTCATCGATTCCTTCTTTCCCTCCCACCCCTCCTTGCCCGTGGTGCTTCCTCCCCCTCACTCCTTCTCTTTGTTTTCTCATTCAGTTTACAGAATCAGCTTTCACTCTTAATATGCCCTCGCACACTTGTGTGTCTTGTTTATTCACATACTTGCTGCTATGCTCGTGCTCTGCCTTGTCCTGACACTGTCACGGATCTGCATTAATCAGCAGACGTTGCTGTTTCCTTAACATCTGTAGTGTGCAACTCGTGCGTAAAGCATGTTGCATTTCATTGCTATAATTTGTGCACAAACATCCTACGTCTTTGATGGCGTCTGCTATTTAACATTCACACAAAAATGCAAGCTCCTTGTATTTTAATTTCTAACGCTACACACATATTTTGATCCTATTTCATCAGAACTGCACATAATATTACAAATTAAAAAATAGGCATTACAAACAATTCAACAGATCAGCCTGCCTGCATTGCAAGTTGCAACAGGCCTAATACAATCACCTGAGCAACTCTGGTGAAATGTCTCAGCAATAGTGCAATTTGGATGGGGAGATAGAGGGCGACAGAGGTTTGTGTGCATGCCACACAATTCCACCCCACTCCACACAATTCCCCTCTGTTCTATGCTACACAATTAGACTCCATGTTACACAATTCCACTCCACGCCACACAATGCCACTCCACACAGTGCCACACAATTCCACTCCACCCAGCTCAACACATGGGCACTCCACTCCATGAGTGCCACACAATTCCACTTTAGCGCCGGGAAACTCTATGAAGTAGCTGTGCGCTTTATAAGTACCAATTTACATTACATTACACTCCACGCCACACAATGCCACTCCACATGATGACACTCCATGCCACACAATGCCAATGTACTCCACACAATTCCACTCCAAGACACATAATGCCACTCCACTCTACGCCACACAACTTCATTTCACTCCCCACAATGCCACTCCATTCAATGCCACTCCACACCACTAAATGACACTCCAATTAATGACACGCCACTCAGTACCACTCCACTTTATAAGGCCACTCCACTACACCCCACATAATGCCCACCCACGTAATGCCACTTCCCTCAATATCACTCCACCCCACTCAATGCCACCCCACACAACGTCACTCCACTCCACACGATGCCACTCCATTCAATGCCACTCTACCCCACTAAATGCCACTCCAATTAATGACACTCCACTCAGTACCACTCCACTTCACAATGCCACTCCACTAAACCCCACATAATGCCCACCCACACAGTGCCACTCCACTCAATGTCACTCCAGCCCACTCAATGCCACTCCACTCAATGCCACTCCACTCAATGACACTCCAGCCCACTCAATGCCACTCCACTCAATGCCACTCCACTCAATGCCACTCCACTCAATGCCACTCCACTCAATGTCACTCCAGCCCACTCAATGCCCCTCCACTCAATGCCACTCCACTCAATGCCACTCCACTCAATGCCACTCCACTCAATGTCACTCCAGCCCACTCAATGCCCCTCCACTCAATGCCACTCCACTCAATGTCACTCCAGCCCACTCAATGCCACTCCACTCAATGCCACTCCACTCAATGCCACTCCACTCAATGCCACTCCACTCAATGTCACTCCAGCCCACTCAATGCCACTCCACTCAATGCCACTCCACTCAATGCCACTCCACTCAATGTCACTCCAGCCCACTCAATGCCACTCCACTCAATGCCACTCCACTCAATGCCACTCCACTCAATGCCACTCCACTCAATGTCACTCCAGCCCACTCAATGCCACTCCACTCAATGCCACTCCACTCAATGCCACTCCACTCAATGCCACTCCACTCAATGTCACTCCAGCCCACTCAATGCCACTCCACTCAATGCCACTCCACTCAATGCCACTCCACTCAATGCCACTCCACTCAATGTCACTCCAGCCCACTCAATGCCACTCCACTCAATGCCACTCCACTCAATGCCACTCCACTCAATGCCACTCCACTCAATGTCACTCCAGCCCACTCAATGCCCCTCCACTCAATGCCACTCCACTCAATGTCACTCCAGCCCACTCAATGCCCCTCCACACAGTGCCACTCCACTCAATGCCACTCCACTCAATGCCACTCCACTCAATGCCACTCCACTCAATGTCACTCCAGCCCACTCAATGCCACTCCACTCAATGCCACTCCACTCAATGCCACTCCACTCAATGCCCCTCCACACAGTGCCACTCCACTCAATGCCACTCCACTCAATGCCACTCCACTCAATGCCACTCCACTCAATGTCACTCCAGCCCACTCAATGCCACTCCACTCAATGCCACTCCACTCAATGTCACTCCACTCTACGTCACACAATGCCACTCCACTACACCACACACTATCTCTCCACGCCAATCAACGCCACTCCACTCATTCACTACACTCAATGCCCCTCCACTCCACACAGTGCCACTGCACTCCACGCCACACAATGCCACTCCACTCCACGCCACACAATGCCACTCCACTCCACACCACACAATGCCTCTCCATTGCATTCAATGTCTCTCCACTCCATACAATGTCACACCACTCAATGCCTCACAATATCACCCTACTCGACTCCACACACTGCCACTCTACACCGTACCATCCCTCCACATTACACAATGTCACTCAACTCCCCGTCACACAATATCATTATACTTCACTTCACTTAATGCCACTCCACACCACACAATGTCAATCCACTCCACGCCTCACAGCGCCACTCCCATGCCACTCCACTCAATGCCACTCCACTCAATGTCACTCCAGCCCACTCAATGCCACTCCACTCAATGCCACTCCACTCAATGCCACTCCACTCAATGCCACTCCACTCAATGTCACTCCAGCCCACTCAATGCCACTCCACTCAATGCCACTCCACTCAATGCCACTCCACTCAATGTCACTCCAGCCCACTCAATGCCCCTCCACTCAATGCCACTCCACTCAATGCCACTCCACTCAATGCCACTCCACTCAATGTCACTCCAGCCCACTCAATGCCCCTCCACTCAATGCCACTCCACTCAATGTCACTCCAGCCCACTCAATGCCACTCCACTCAATGCCACTCCACTCAATGCCACTCCACTCAATGCCACTCCACTCAATGTCACTCCAGCCCACTCAATGCCACTCCACTCAATGCCACTCCACTCAATGTCACTCCAGCCCACTCAATGCCACTCCACTCAATGCCACTCCACTCAATGCCACTCCACTCAATGCCACTCCACTCAATGTCACTCCAGCCCACTCAATGCCACTCCACTCAATGCCACTCCACTCAATGCCACTCCACTCAATGCCACTCCACTCAATGTCACTCCAGCCCACTCAATGCCCCTCCACTCAATGCCACTCCACTCAATGTCACTCCAGCCCACTCAATGCCCCTCCACACAGTGCCACTCCACTCAATGCCACTCCACTCAATGCCACTCCACTCAATGCCACTCCACTCAATGTCACTCCAGCCCACTCAATGCCACTCCACTCAATGCCACTCCACTCAATGCCACTCCACTCAATGCCCCTCCACACAGTGCCACTCCACTCAATGCCACTCCACTCAATGCCACTCCACTCAATGCCACTCCACTCAATGTCACTCCAGCCCACTCAATGCCACTCCACTCAATGCCACTCCACTCAATGCCACTCCACTCAATGTCACTCCACTCTACGTCACACAATGCCACTCCACTACACCACACACTATCTCTCCACGCCAATCAACGCCACTCCACTCATTCACTACACTCAATGCCCCTCCACTCCACACAGTGCCACTGCACTCCACGCCACACAATGCCACTCCACGCCACACAATGCCACTCCACTCCACACCACACAATGCCTCTCCATTGCATTCAATGTCTCTCCACTCCATACAATGTCACACCACTCAATGCCTCACAATATCACCCTACTCGACTCCACACACTGCCACTCTACACCGTACCATCCCTCCACATTACACAATGTCACTCAACTCCCCGTCACACAATATCATTATACTTCACTTCACTTAATGCCACTCCACACCACACAATGTCAATCCACTCCACGCCTCACAGCGCCACTCCCATGCCACTCCACTCAATGCCACTCCACTCAATGTCACTCCAGCCCACTCAATGCCACTCCACTCAATGCCACTCCACTCAATGCCACTCCACTCAATGCCACTCCACTCAATGTCACTCCAGCCCACTCAATGCCACTCCACTCAATGCCACTCCACTCAATGCCACTCCACTCAATGCCACTCCACTCAATGTCACTCCAGCCCACTCAATGCCACTCCACTCAATGCCACTCCACTCAATGTCACTCCACTCAATGCCACTTCACTCAATGCCACTCCACTCAATGTCACTCCAGCCCACTCAATGCCACTCCACTCAATGCCACTCCACTCAATGCCACTCCACTCAATGCCACTCCACTCAATGTCACTCCAGCCCACTCAATGCCACTCCACTCAATGCCACTCCACTCAATGCCACTCCACTCAATGCCACTCCACTCAATGTCACTCCAGCCCACTCAATGCCCCTCCACTCAATGCCACTCCACTCAATGTCACTCCAGCCCACTCAATGCCCCTCCACACAGTGCCACTCCACTCAATGCCACTCCACTCAATGCCACTCCACTCAATGCCACTCCACTCAATGTCACTCCAGCCCACTCAATGCCACTCCACTCAATGCCACTCCACTCAATGCCACTCCACTCAATGTCACTCCACTCTACGTCACACAATGCCACTCCACTACACCACACACTATCTCTCCACGCCAATCAACGCCACTCCACTCATTCACTACACTCAATGCCCCTCCACTCCACACAGTGCCACTGCACTCCACGCCACACAATGCCACTCCACTCCACGCCACACAATGCCACTCCACTCCACACCACACAATGCCTCTCCATTGCATTCAATGTCTCTCCACTCCATACAATGTCACACCACTCAATGCCTCACAATATCACCCTACTCGACTCCACACACTGCCACTCTACACCGTACCATCCCTCCACATTACACAATGTCACTCAACTCCCCGTCACACAATATCATTATACTTCACTTCACTTAATGCCACTCCACACCACACAATGTCAATCCACTCCACGCCTCACAGCGCCACTCCCATGCCACTCCACTCAATGCCACTCCACTCAATGTCACTCCAGCCCACTCAATGCCACTCCACTCAATGCCACTCCACTCAATGCCACTCCACTCAATGCCACTCCACTCAATGTCACTCCAGCCCACTCAATGCCACTCCACTCAATGCCACTCCACTCAATGCCACTCCACTCAATGTCACTCCAGCCCACTCAATGCCACTCCACTCAATGCCACTCCACTCAATGCCACTCCACTCCACGCCACACAATGCCACTCCACTCCACACCACACAATGCCTCTCCATTGCATTCAATGTCTCTCCACTCCATACAATGTCACACCACTCAATGCCTCACAATATCACCCTACTCGACTCCACACACTGCCACTCTACACCGTACCATCCCTCCACATTACACAATGTCACTCAACTCCCGTCACACAATATCATTATACTTCACTTCACTTAATGCACTCCGCACCGCACAATGTCAATCCACTCCACGCCTCACAGCGCCACTCCCATGCCACACAATGCACTCCACTCCACACCACACAATGCCACTCCACTCCATTCGACTCCCCTTGATGCCACATAATTCCACTCCTCTCCATGCGAGACGATGCCACTCGACTCCACACAATGCCACTCCTCTATGCCAAAGCCAATAGGTCTCACATAGGCCTATTGGCCTTGACAATACTTGTCTCTTTCTGTGCTTTTTTATTAACTTTGTGCATTTTTTCAAAATGACCTGTCACACTGCTTGGTTGTAGAAATAAAGAATGCTTTTTGGCGTTCAGCCCTCTGAGTGTGATGCATTTTTCCTTTTGATTCTTCTAAAGAGTCCCTGATGAAGGGATGCCACTTAGATGTTACTCATTTAAGTATGGAATGGGATGAGGAAGGGGTCAGGAGGTAATGCTTGATTAGAGGAGGCAATGGAACTCGTTTAAGTTAGTACTGGAAGGAGGAAGGAAGCAGTGGAGAAATGAAGATTACAGGTAAGTAATCCAAGCATTTGTTCCTGTTTTTGTCTACTAGTTACATTGTCTGCTCAAAATGTGAAGAACCCCGGGGCAAATCAGGCTGAAGGGTGTGGAATTCAGGGACATTCATGGGTTATGTGTTTCAGGCACTTTAACAGAGGATCCCATGATGTTTCTTCCCAGGGTGGTCTGGAGGTACCCACGGTCCCTGGGGGTACCCACGGTTTCTGGGGGTACCCACGGTTCCTGGGGGTACGTGTAGGGAATGGGATTTGGACATTGGTTGGCTGCATTCCTGCTCAAAAGCTCCAGCTGGGAAGGGGACTTCGAATTGTTTCTCGCATTTTTTTTTCTCTTCTTTGTTTTTCCCTTTTATTGGATTGCTTCATGTTTTTATTAGGTCTTTCAACTATTGATTTCTGTTTTTGTGATAGATTCCCCAGTGGGCGTCCATGAAGAGTCAAATACCTATTATGGCCAGGCTGTCCCTTTAATAGGGCAGGCTCCTTCCCAGCAGGCCCTCAGCTGCAGCAGATCACACAGAGAGTCCAGCCCACAGCCCTTGTAAGTGACACAGAAAGGCCGGGAAGAGGCGTCCCACAGCTAGTGCCTTGGGGGTTCATGAAAAGCACATTTTCTAAAAAATGCACCCTAATAACCGAAATGTAACAGGTACTAGTAAGCTCCATCAACTAGAAAGCAATAAAGGGCGGCGGGTCTATGAAAGCAAATGCGGTTTTGTGGACTACACTTTAAATAAGGCATTAAGAGCACATAAAAATGCTACCATCAATTAAGCCACAGCCTTTTAAAATCTTCCCATTAAAATAAGAGCGCACGAGATGGAAATGTCAGTTGTACAATTGTAATAGCTTTCTACTGGACCCGGGTGCAGGGCTATGGATTTTCAACATATTGGGAGACAAAAAAAGGTTGAATTTGCAGCTAATGGCCGGTAATGCGGTATTCAAGAACCATTGCAAGACCTCTTGCTTCCATGTTTTGTAAAGCAACATAATGCGACCCGAAATGGAGTTCGAACAGTACCTCTCCCATTGCATTCTGGATCCTGTAGTTTTCGCGTAAAGCGAGAGGCGTCCGTTGGACGCGCCTGTTCTTTCTTGTCAAATTATAGGCTTCTGTTTCTAGATTCATATTTTCCTGGGCTGCCGGCGTGTATGCTTTCCGTCCAGTAATGGATTAAAGATCTCTCGCCGGCTGCATCAGAAGCCCATTTGGCGCCCGCGGCGGCTGTCAGAGTGAAGCGCCGCCGGCTGACGGGCCTCATAAATCATGGTGCAGGGGGGGTGGGGAGGCATGGGGGGCGGCCGGCGCCTGGACAGGCAGGTAGCTGTCTGAGCTGAACCACTCCTGAAAAATGGATTTGAAAAGGTTCATTTCACTATCAGGAGCCGTTACGGCTGGGGAACTCGAGGCGCGAAAATACCGCTGCCTGCTGGGCCAAGCATTGGCAAAGCCAATAAGTCTGGCTTGCATTTTGAGGCATGACTAAAACATTTTTTAAAAAGCCTGATAAAGCAGTGGTTCCCAACCATTTCACTTCTGGACTGGAGGTCCCCACTAAAACATTACTAGAGCCTGGGGACCCCCACTGAATCGTTGAAGGAATCCAGGGACCTCCTTCCCACCCCACCAGTGCTTGAAATGAAAAAATAGAAGTTCAGGTACGCCGTGTCAGAGTACCTGTTTGTTTCTGTGAAGTACCGGTACTCTCCAATTTAAAGTATATGTCTCTCCTGAGAAGAGCAGGTACTCTCCTCCTCAAAATAAACAAGCATTTACAATGCAATGGTCTCGGCATTATTAAAGGTAGCGCTATTGGCATTGCTTATGACTTTTTTTTTTAAATCATAAATAAATTGCATTGTCATTTACAATGCCAATAGCTTAATCGCTCGCATATGCATCACCTATTGCATTTACACCCACACAGAGCCACACATATAGAGCCACCCACACAGAGCCCCCCCACACACAGAGCCCCCCCCCCCCACACACCCAGAGCCCCCACACACACCCAGAGCCACACACACACACAGGAGAGCAAGCACAGCCAGGGGGCAGGGGAGCAAGCACAGCCAGGGGGCAGGGGGAGCAAGCACAGCCAGGGGAGCAAGCACAGCCAGGGGGCAGGGGGAGCAAGCACAGCCAGGGGGCAGGGGAGCAAGCACAGCCAGGGGGCAGGGGGAGCAAGCACAGCCAGGGGAGCAAGCACAGCCAGGGGGCAGGGGGAGCAAGCACAGCCAGGGGGCAAGGGGCAGGGGAGCAAGCACAGCCAGGGGAGCGAGCACAGCCAGGGGAGCAAGCACAGGACACGGGCACTGCTGTTGGTAACAGGGTCTTGTACTTCGGGTTGGAAAGGCAAATGAACTTATTGTATTGTATTTATTTTTGTAAAGCGCATAAATCACCATTCAGTCTCATAGCGCTGACAGAGGGCAAAAGAGAGAACAGAACAGATGGGAGCTAAGTCACCGATTAAAATAACCATGTCTTGAGGTTTTTACGGAATGTTTTATGGTTGGGGTCTGATCTTAGAGCCAGTGGTAAGGAATTCCATGTGACAGGGCCTGTCTTAGAGAAACTTCTGTCCCCGTTTCTCACTGTCCGAACCTTTGGGATTTTTAGAAGATGTTTATTAGATGAACGTAAGGTTCTATCTGGACAGTATCACTGAAGTTTATTCTTCAGGTATTTGGGTCCTTGTCCATTATTTGACCTATGCACTAGGCAGCATATCTTAAACTTAATGCGCTTCCTAATAGGGAGCCAATGTAGTTGTTTCAAACATGGAGCAGAGGAGGTGCGCGGTGGAAGGTCCAGAGTCAACCTTGCTGCTGAATTTTGGAGCGTTTGCAGCTTGGTTAATGCGCTTTCGTTTATGTCTGCCAATAATGCATTGCCGTAATCTAAACGGTTTGTGATAAGGCCTTGAATCAGCGGCTTCCAATATATCAGAGGTAGCCATTTGAAGATCTTTCTTAGGCTTCTCATAATGCCAATACTCGTATGGACCACTTTGTTTATATGAGGGGCCATGGTCAGTTTGTCATCTAAAGTGACGCCGAGATTCCGGACAGTGCTTTTCGGGGCTGGGCAAGAGCCCAGTTCCTGTGGCCACCATTCCTCAGACCAGATTTTATTGGCTGAGCCGAAAAGCATTATTTCAGTTTAGCCGGCGTTCAACATTAGGTAATTGTTGGTCATCCATTCCTTTATCGCGGACATGCATTTACGGAATCTAACTTTGGCATCTGAGGGGTTTGAGTCTAGGGTGATCAGGATCTGTGTGTCATCGGCATAAGATACCGTGTCAAAGCCGAGGTCCCTAATTATCTTGGCCAGAGGTGACAGATAAATGTTAAATAAGGTAGGGCTCAAAATTGAGCCCTGGGGGGACACCTTTATCATTTTCAACAACCACTGAAGAAAATGGTCCTGTTTTAACCCTGGAACGTCTCCCTGCTAAATAGCTCTGAATCCATCTGAGGGCATGACCTCCGACACCAATCCCGGCCAGTCGTTCTAACAGGACGCCGTGGGATATGGTGTCGAAGGCCGCCGAAAGATCTAAAAGAATCAGAATAGCAGATTGTTTTGCGTCCAGAGCCAACCGGATGTTTTCAACCACCTCTAACAGGGCGGTCTCGGTGCTGTGCCGCTAGCACCTTAATGTAGCCTATCTCTGTAGATAGCCATGAGGATTCAGTCAGTGCTGATGAGAAAGCTATCTGATTTGAGTCTGTTTAGTTGCGATTTTCCACTAGGAACTGTTGAAGACCTTTGAGGAGGGCAGGGTGACGCTGAGGTCTCCGTGCCAGATGTGGAGAACTTTTTTTTATGAATTCTTTTAGGATCTTCTGCCCTCTCTGCCCCTGCATCCTCAAACGCGGGTACCCAGCTTTGCTCCCCACGCCGGTTCACGTGCACTCCTCCCTGCCAGCATCCTCCCACTTCCTGGCATGCTGTGCTCCTTTCCTGCCAGCAGCGCCTTGGCACGCCCTCGGTGCCCAGCCTCCTGCTGCATCCTGGCATCCCTCCTCGCGCAGGCTGCTCTTGCATCCTAGCCCACGGGCAGCCCTGCTCAGCCTCCTGCAGCCTGCTTGACGCACAGGTGCCCTCCCTCACCAGCCTCCGTCTGTATCTTGGCACGCTGCCACCCTTCACCTGTGGAGCTTCTGCATGACTTTCACCAAGGTAAGGACGCTGAGGGGGAATAGGCGCTGTATCCCTTGGCAGGGCTGCAGAGGCGCCACGGACACCACTCCAGGGAAGTTATATGCCATGCAGGACTTCCCCGAGAAATGCCAAGTCCCGCAGGGTCATGGGAGCGGGTAATGGGAGCGGGTCAGGGTGAGACCTAATGCATCGCTGCCAAGTTGTATATCGCGGTCCCGCTGTGCCTTAAAGGGAAACAACGGGTCTGGCTGTGTTCTTGGCAGGAAGCTGTAATACATGGTATGCTGCGCTGGGCTCCTCAGTACCAGCCCAAGTGCGATGTGTCTGCACAGCTCGGGCAGGAGAGGTGTGTTGTCTCATGTTAAGCCGCTCTAGTTACGCAGCCTCAGGACCACATGCAGAGTTTCCGAGTTTGCAAGAATGCAGCCCGTTGTCACCAGGTGGGAATTCCATCTCAGCCCCCTGTGCAAGGGCATCATTTTCTGCTGAGAGAGGGGGCAAGGACGGCGTGGCTGGCGTTTTATGCAGCGGATTAGTTTGCTCTGCCCGGGAGCTGATCTTCCGTCAGCGGCATGCCTCTGCGGCTGGTATAGCGCCTTCAGCATGCTGCGTCACGCTGACCCTGCGGTCTCTGGCCTCTCATCCACCAGACTCGCACTGGCCGTCCCCTGTGTGTGGGCAAGATGCTATTAATAGTCCATGGGACCTCTCCTCCAGCCAAGTTGTCTGTCCACCTCCCCAGACAGATGCCCAGCCCTGCACGCTGCAGTTTTAACTCCTCTGTGCTGGTCCCTTCCCTGGCCCGACGAACATAAGTGCTGGAGCGCTTTGGGACCGAAGGGGAGAAGTTCACCCCTTTCACCCATGGTGACTGGTTTGGAAGCTGGGAGTGGGTGGCATGAGTGGGGGCTACTTGCTACCAGCTCACTTCCATGTTAAAGTTTGGAGGTAGCTGGGGCCACAGACTGGCACGCACCTGACTCTCTCCTGTTCAATAAGGTCCATTTCCATACAGGCCGGTGCGCCCCTGGCTGGCGCATGATACTGCTGCGTGGCGCTCATCTAAAAGAGCGCAATGCCAACTCCAGGCAGGGGGAGGGGCGATGTGCATGTGTGAGGAAGACTGAGGCGGTGTCTTGGGTGTGTCCTGGGCTCCTAACTGCTGCGGGGCGGCTGCACACAGTGCCTATTGCGGCCCCTGCAGGCGCCTCTACGCTCACTTATCTATTTTGTGCCAAGCACAACAATGTAAGGACAATTAAAAACAAGAAAAACGGCACAATCAGGGGCAGAAGAAAACTTACCTGGAGTGGCAGTGAGGCTGTTCGGGCAACAACAACAACAACAAAAAATGGTGTCCGCAAACGTCCGAAATTTTCGGAATCGGGGGCGTGTTTTTGCGTTCACAGGGCGAAATAACGCAAAAAACACACCCCCGAATCCGAAAAAGATGGGGATTCAACCGAGTGACGCCCCTCTACTCCAATGGCTGGCCTCTGTTTAGGAAGCCAGCCAATGGAGAAGAGGGGCGGGTTCAAGCCCCCTTAACTAAAAAACATAAAATCTTCGGACTCCGCCCACTGCTACGCAGTGCGACGGTCCTCGACCTAAAAAGTGCTGGTACTCAGTACCACACAGTACCGGCCCATCTAAAGCACTGCCCCCTACGGGTCATTACTAGAAACTGGGGACCCCAGCCTAAGTATTGTCGAAGATTTGAACCTCAAAACAATACTCAAAAATACAGAAAAAAGCTTTCATCAAAACAATACACAAAAGATGCCACGTTTTATTTGATTTGCAAACACATATAAATAAACAAAATTCAAAATGTAAGTTTAATAGAAAGGTTGGAGCTTTTCTACATTCAATTGCGGCCACTTATCATTTATACTATGATCTGTTTGATGCACTTGCACAGCTCCCACAAATCAGTCTGAGGATACTAATGACATTTTTAGCCTCCAGTTTAAAATTCCCTCATATTTACAGTACGTTTAAAGTTTTTCAAATGTACATTTATCTTCTTTATTTATGTACACCTTATTAATCTGTTAATATTATTTAATTATCTAAGTAGTCACTGACACCCTGAGACGGCTTTGCGGAAACCCGGAGGACCCCGGACCGCAGGTTGTGAACTATTGTGCTAAAAAAGTATGCAAATGGAACCAAAAATTACTGGAAACGCAGCAGGATTTTCAGAAGAAAATGCAGGAGCGCAGTGTTTGGCAACGCCACGCTCCAACATTTTTAAAACGCAAGGATACGCTGTATTTACTAAAATACATGCACCTCTTTGTTTCCCCTAGCACTGACACTAAAAAAGCTGCCTAGCGCCTGGGCAGGCTCCCTTGTGCCATGCTGTACGGGTGTCTGTGATGCAGGGGGGATTATTTATGTGCAGGAAGGGACACCATCCTCCGCATAATCGTGAATTGCGATTTGATGCAGCACACATAGAAAGAGCAAAAATGGAGGAGAAATTAATAATTTCTCCTAATATCGCCATTCTAAGCCCAGGTATTACCTGGCCTTTATTTTTGGCGCTGCCCCAGCCTTGTAAATCTGAGGCAGCGTCAAAAAGCAATGGGTGGAACGCATGCTGCAACACATAGTGCCCGCCCCTTTGCCACAGCAGACTGCTGCGGAAACTGGCATATTTACAAGGTGGCGTTAAGCCACGTTAAGTGGCTAAGCGTCACCTTCTAAATCAAGGGAATAGCTCAACGCTACCGGAAGATCAAAAAAAGTAATATTCTGGTGGCGTTGGGGGCTTGTAAATATGCCCCAAACTATCTATAAGAAGATGTAGAATTTAATGTGTGACAATTCAGGGTACTTTTGAATTTTTATGTGTGCTAAGATCTCCGTGACTAGAGTGGATTTCTCCATGTCTGTAATTCCATTAGAGAGGAGGAAAAATGGGTGTTCCACAGTATGGTTGGCCCTGGAAGTTTATGAACACCCGCAAACATTTGTGGGCATTCTCAAAATCTTATCTGCCCCTTCCCACTCAGGAACTCAGGGTTGGCATAAACCTCCACATTTGGTGGGGGTGCAGGGAAGGGGGTTCTCCACAGGGAAATAGACACAAGTTTCTGTACAGGGGATCCTATTCTCTCATCGGAAGTTCTCCACTATGGAGAATTCCCACTGTGATGAGATCCCACTTGGAATGCTACCTGACCTTCCCAGAAGCGTGCCTGGAGACTTGCACCTACCGCGGGTGTGCATGCAGATTTCTGGGAATGTTGGTGAATCCCAGAGAGTAGCAAATCTACACTCAATTATAAGTGTAAATCTGTGAGTGCAAATTTACTACTTCCATTCTGAATCAGGCTCCATCGTATCAACAAAAGGAGATACCCGTTCAAGAGCTAATTGTCAGCTCCAGTCTTAACTCTATTGCCACTGTACCCTTCGGGCGCAATGCCACCCTCCAGGTTAGTGCTTCAACTGCGTCAAAGTTTTCTCAAGGAAACCAAACCCCAGCACCATAGGTCAGGGTTGGCTGAATCTTGAAAAAATCTGCCTTTCTTAAGGCAATGCTTATGATCTCCAAATAAGCCGATAGGAAGTTCGGATGTCGCTGTTGGCCAATTGGCTTTATTCCCAGGGTTACTATGCTATTATGTTACGGTGTAGTCATCAAAGCTGTGTGCTGGTACCTCAACTTCAGGGGAACTGTGACCATTCCTCTACCTGTGCCACGTCACTTGTACTAATGTTAATATGTTGTTACAAGAAGGGGTACGATACATAGCCCTATTGCATGCTGGCACAGAAAGCAGGCTGTGACGTAAGGGCCAGATATGCCGACTTTGGAACTGGGAAACCAGATTTGAGTCTCAGCATCAGCTCAACATCTTGTGATTCTGGGTAAATCCCTTTCCTACCAAAGAAAAAAATGAACGTACCCATGTGTAACGAAACTAGTACTCATGTAAAGTGCTCCAGTACCTTCGGATCGAGTTCAGGCTACATAAAACTAAAACTAAAAAAAGGCATTAGTTCAGAACAAAATCTCTGGCCCAGCAGTGAATTTCAAAATTGGCCCAGTGGTGCCATACATGTCACTGGAGATATCTACTGGAAGAAGTGCAGTTCAGCAGAAGCCAAAAGAGTCACCAGAAATATAGCCATGACTGAACCCACACCATCTGCTTCATTAAGGGTCAAAGGACTGCAACCAATGGTGAACCATGGGGCACGTGAACTAACCCTCCTGGTTACACTCTACCTTACTATGAGGGAGCCATTCTTCTCTGTGTTTCCAGCCTGAAAATGATACACATGTTTCCCCCTTGCTTTCCTGGCCTCAGAGATGTGTCATGTTGGCTGAGGCCAATCCTCTAGAATCCAGAACCAATTGAACCCTCCCCTCTACACACAGCACTCGTAGAGCTATCAAAATCTATATGAGTGGTTGGACCGATCAGGGCCCTAAATCCTTGTTCTCCTGTTGCTATGAGACACTAGTGGGGTCAGCGGATTCCCTATGACCCGAGGGTTCCCCATCCAGCCAACAGTAATGGCTGCAACATGTTGTTTACGAGGTAACAGTGTAGAATACTAGCTAGAATGGTTAGCGTTCTAGTTCTCCGCTCAAGCTTGCTTGCACTGCATGATTCTAATACACAGCCCCGAATGCTGGCTGTGTAAGTGGCAATTACAGGCTGGTCCTTTTTATGTTGATGTGGCCAATAAACCAGAATTTACTGCACCAAAGTCCACACCTTTTCTGTTGGAGCAAGGACTTCACAAGCAGCCCTAACAATTATCCTCTCCTGAGATCGACTGTTAATCCTAAGTCAATTCAGTACATCCGACCTCAAAACCTGGGGTCAGCGGTACTAAGCCATTTAGCAAGTGCAAACCCTACGATTCAGTAAATCACAGCGTTAGCAATACTGCGCGGCTTTTTACTATGTCCTAAACCCACTTTAAGATTTGGTAAGTGGCTACCTAATTGCAAACTGGGTTTAGAAAAGCAAAACAAATCGCAATTTGAAGGGTCATATTTAGGGCATCTATTCCAAATTACTGTTCGCAATGCTATGTACGAATGGTTCGCAAATGCAATTTCATTTGCAAACCAATGAAAAGCAGTTGACTACTCAGAGGTCCACTTGAAATCCCTTCCCTTTTGTAAATGTTAAAAACGTGTTGGGAGGTATGCAATGGTCCAAGGAACTAATGCCAAATCTCATAAAACTTCTAAAAAAAAGCTAACATTTTCTTTAAACATAGCTCCGTTTCCTTTAGGGAAAATGGGCTGCATTAAAAACAAGCATTTGCAATGCAATAGGTCTCGCAGCATTCAAGTTTGAGTTATTGGCATTGTATATGACAATGTGTTGCATTAATTTTTTTACAAACTGCGTACCTGAACCTCTTGTTAGGTGTTACTATTAACTGTCTCTGGTTCAGGGGTATTGGACAGCCTCTGTCATTGTTAATGACTTGTGTGTGTTCAGACACACTTTCCTTTGAAAAGGCATTCTTTGATTTGCCTATAAGTTTTGACTTCTGGCTATATTGCCCAAAAATTGGCAGTCATTGGGCATAATCAGCTTTGCAACGACATGCCAATTTTGTGATGATGCGTACGGGGGGGGAAATTTGAGGGGCGGGGAGGTGCATTATTCCATTTTAGTCCATATTTGCTTGGCTTACAGCAAAAGACATGCTGAATGGATTTACGTGGTATGAAAGTAATTCTTTACTCAAAGTGTGCTTTCATTGTGTAGATCCGTTTTTTCTGCTAGTTTTATATTTGATTTTATAAAATGCAATTTTTATTTTCATGCAGTGGTGAGCGGGCGGGGGAGGGGGGGGTATTCCCAGCCATGGAGGGAGGGAGAGGTACCATGAGAGGTGGCTGTGTGCATGAGGGGCACACAGAGGCATGGAAAAGAAAAAGCTAAAAAAAACAGGTTTGCTGCAATAAAATCGTGATTTCGTGGTGTGCCCTTTGTTTTCTGGGCTGTAAAATAGGAACCATTTTGTGCTGAAAATAAATTTCAAAATAAAAAAGATTAGGGGGTGGGGACCTGTGAACAGCCAAAGGGCAACCAGTGGTGGGTTGGTCGCAGGCATATTGGACACTGGGCCTGGCTTACTCAAGGCTGCTGGGGTGGCCAACCAATGCTGTGCACTGACTTCTGCTGTGTTCAACACATGTTGGCAAATGGTGGCAGGTTGGTTGCTAGGTCCTTTGGCTAATGCATGCTGAATATGCCTTTTGGCAGTGCACAGGAGAGTTAGGCCGCTTATCGCAGGTGGCGTGATGGAATTGCCCTGCATTAAACAGAGCTGTTAATGGCCGAAGAAGAAAGTGCACAGCAGAGCTTGGCAGCTTGTGTCTGGTTGGTTCTGCAGCCATTTACTGCCGCACACTAGCAAATGTTGTGTGTGGCAGAGGATGACAATAAAGTAAACTATTTAAAAAAAAAAAAAAAATCTCTGGAAATCATCTGCAAGCAGTCCGTCATGGAATTATGGTCCTTGCTCAAACACGCAAATCCACTGAAATTCGACAGTAATGGCTGGAAAGGCATGATATTATGCACTCTGCCTGCCATGATAAATATGTAACTTTGCCAACAGCACAGGAACACAAGACGGATTCCAATGGCAAAACATGCATGTAAACAAAAGGTTAGCAAAATCGAAACTTTCCGTGGGGCGGGACGGCCGCTTATCGCAGGTGGCGTGATGGAATTGCCCTGCATTAAACAGAGCTTTAATGGCCGAAGAAGAAAGTGCACAGCAGAGCTTGGCAGCTTGTGTCTGGTTGGTTGTGCAGCCATTTACTGCTGCACACTAGCAAATGTTGGGTGTGGCAGAGGATGACCCTGGTCCTCTGCAACAGTCATGGCTACGCTCACCATCGGGCCCCTCAGAGCCTGGACAGTTGTTGTGCTACGATTGGGGCTGCTACCGGCCATGTCCCTCTTGCAGTGACTTAGCACTTCTTTGCAATGGGGTGCATAGCCACAAGGCACAGAGAAAGATGGCACGCAGATTTCTCAAAAGAAGAAGTAAGTATTGAGACAGTGTGGAGTATACCAAGCCTCCCATGGCCGAGCATGTGTGTCAATTAAATTCCTTGGCGGAGCGCGATCAGGCAACTGCCTGCAGTCAGTAAATGCAAGTTGTACAGTGTGCGTCAGATTAAAACAGTTACTCTAAGGTGACATTTTTTCTTTGCTCAAATGGGTGTAATGTGTTAATATTTATGATTCCTTCGCCTTCATTGTTTGATTTTGCTCACGAGAAAGTGTCAGTCATAATTACACTGAAATTATGGAAATGTCACACATAGCAATCTGAAAACTTGGTAGCTATTTTGCAAGTGTGTGCCTCTATTTGCTATATATAGCATGGAGTCGTGTGTCCTGCTTAGCAGGACACAAATAATGCAATTAAAACCTGCATGCAGCTTAATAATGTAAATGTAAAGGATATTTTTATAGCGCTTACTATCCCGGACGAGGCACTGAAGCCCTTAAAATACAACAACGCTACCTAAACCGGATTCCACAAATCCATGCTTATCTACCTATATAACCACGAACACCAGATTGTTCAACTTTAAACAATATTTGGGAGTATAAAGAACCAAATGTAAGGGATGTGCCACATTTCACATCAATGGTGTCATGGCAGTGAAAGTATAAATAATTATTGGAGCCGAGGGCAAAATCTGGTTTTCCTAATAAAATGTGAAATTCCGCACGGTGCTAATGAGGACTCAACCTAACCTACAAAAGAGGGAGCTTCACTTGTAGTGTTAGGCTACATTAAGAATACTGATGACTCCATGTCACCAGGGACGCTTGTACTCTGATCCAGGGTTTTCGTTTAACAGCTGTCGCAAACTAGAGTCCTCGTCCTATGTGACGTCAGTGTATTCAATTGAAAGCAACGACTACTAAAAGAAAAGTTTAGGACTTAAGTAGTATGTACTTGGATACAGATTAAAAGATCAATCTAACAAAAAAATACTTTTGCCGCTCAGCCACTCAAATCAATCAGTTTTTTCTAATCATTTCTTATGTGGCTTCCTTTTATAGCACCATCAACAAATAACTACGAAATCTCTAACACGTCCAAATCGGGCAAGCTTATATCTTACCTCCCGCCGTGGGACTTAAAATTCCCACTTCCGATTCCCAACCGGTAACAATTCATGTTTAGACAGTAACAGAATTCAGTGAGTGAAAGGCAGCAAGCAGAGTCAATCAAAAGCCAGTATAAAGAGATTGACAGACGCAATAGCGATACTGGGCGGACCTTAAGGGTTCTGAAGCAAACGATTGGTTACAAAAATTAAGTAGCAACGGAAACGCCGGCTCACTCAAACAGCGACAACCCTCCACCGTCCAAATACCCGGAAGTAATTAACAGTCGCCAGTACCCAATATTGTAGTCTTCATTTCTGTCTACAATCGCGTGGCAAGACTTTTCCTCGGGAGTAAGGTGCGTGCGGCAGAGCGCCGCCGCCGCCACACAGTGGAGAAAACCCAAACTACCTTACTTCTAAACACTAACGCCGCCAGGGAAGCTGTCACGCCTCAGAATAGGAAGGCGGGCGGCCTTTTGCCCCGTTTTTGGATAAAAAAAGTAACAACTACATACATGCCAATAGATCCGATTGAGGAGGAAGAGAGAAGCACTGCTGGTGACGCGGGGAGAGCCCCGCGGTGGCGGCTGAAGTCCGGAGTGGCGGTAAGTGGGCGCGCGCTCGGTGCACGTGTGTGTGTGTGTGTGTATGCGACGGCGGGGGTGTGTTCTCTGTATGTGTGGGTGCGAGCGTGCATGAGCGCTCGTGTGTGTGTGTGTCTCTGTTTCTGCGCATGCGTGTGTGGTGTTGCTGCTTCCCAGGAGACAGCAGCTGAGCGCGGCCGCGAGCGAGTGGCCCGCGGAAATCTCCTCCTTGAAGAGGCAATGCGCGTGGCCAGGTGCTGCCTCCTGGGAAGCAGAGTCAGTAACAAAAGATCTCTAGCGAGACATAGCGCTTACGCGCTGTTTTCGCTACGAGACCTAAAAGTACTTTATTTTAATACAATCACAGACTTGGAGATCTTTAGAACCCAGCAGGCAACAACAATGTGATCTCATCCAGTCAGAGAATTTCACATCCTATGACCTCCCTTTATAATATTCATGAGCTAGGTCGGATTTCGACCAATCTGAATTGTGACTACACGCACTGACCAAATAGTAGATAGGTCTCAATGGATTTGTAAGAAGTCGGTGCACAAGTTGCAGCCAACTTTTTGCAAACCCATTGTTAGTATATCCGGCCCTTTCACCGACAACCAGGTTCCTGCTGAACACTCTTAGCAAATCCTTAAAACTTGTCTTAAGCAAGAACATTTGTAATTAAATTGTGGGCATATAGCAATGAACTAGAAACCTAATCCATCAATACATTAGTCATATAAACAATACAAAAAATGTCAAACACTCAGTTACTTTATAGCCAAAGTAGCAACATATGTATTTAATATACATTAAGAATGATGTTAAAAAAGTAAGACTTATCAATCAGCCTTTCACATTGCTAATTGATAGAAAGTTTGACATGTATTCCTTTCTGTAATATAAAGCAATGCATCATGACATTGATACAGTTTAGTATTGCAACTCTTAGCCGGACACAGGAACCTTGACAGCTTGTTGTTTTCCACCAAAGTCAGCATGTTTGTTGGTGGGGAGGTTCAGGTCATATTCGGTTTGTGGGTCTGTGGGTGTAGGAGAATACTTGCAGATACTCAACCTCCCAAGTCGTTTATCTTTGAGTGTTGCAAGGCTTTCCTCAGAAAAAAATGCATCTGGTATGAGCACAAAAACAAGCTGACCAACAATATATTTGAGAAATAATCAACCTTAAAGGATAAAACCAGGTTAGGTAAGTAGCAAAAATGTTACAAGAAAAAAAATAGCCAATAATAAAGTCAATTGGATGTGAAGATTAAAAGTTGTACAGATAAGAACAACTTTCCATAGTATATCATTGGAAAAAGGTGTTTGATGTTGCCCTATTTGAAACGCAACATAATATTTAAAAGAATATAGCAGTTCCTTCATGAAGTTAAAAGGATGTTGTCCCCATAAGTGGCCAACCTGTGGTTCAATTGGTTATTACCTTTAGACTAAAGAGCTTATCTGACATTCAACAATCCTCAGTAGGGCAAATCCAAAGGCTGTAGACATAATGACTCCTCAAGATGGTGTGTGTTGAGATGGCAGGTTGATTTCAGTCTCATACTTCCAACCAGAAAGGTCAAAGTGTGAGAAATGGCAACCTTGAAGGCAGTGAGGTCTTGTTTCTTACGATCAGGCTTGGCGGCTTGTCCTTCTGTTCAAGGACTTTTTCAACACAGATGAACATTTTTCTACAAATTTCCACCACACTACTATCTTTAAAAAAAATCCTCAGATCTTGGGAACTTGCTTCTGGAACTTCAGACCACTATTTTTCCACTTTTGGGGGGTATCAACACAGATTCAAGTTAACATGAATCGTCCATTTCCAAGTGGGCAACAGCTTCTTCTGTCTCAAGAAGGAAGTCCTGCAGTGGTGAGCAGGCTTCTCTGAAAAGACCTTGATCCCCTTCAACCCTGTGGGTGACCGCACGACTGGGATGACCAGTCCTCAGCAAAATGCTATGGGATTTGTAGAACGCATGGCAACCTGAAGGCATCCCAGCGCTATACTAGAAGTACACATTGAGGCAGGGTAGGAACACCTCCCGCCAATAGTCTTTCGAGGCAGGTACCAATTATTTAACGCAGTAAACAGGTAAGTTATTTCTCTTTAGATTTAGGCACTTTCTCTTCTTTAAGTGGGTCAGTCAGGGCATTTTAAATGGTAAACTAGCAGTCAATGTTTGTGAGGTCTAGCCAATCCCAATACATTTCGTAGGCCTCCCATTCCCAGTTCTGAGGCAGAGATGTGTCTCATTCACTGAATATATTTTGTAGCTTCTGAACTATTTCAGAGTTGCATGCACTACAAAAGGAACTACCTGCAGCTAATTGCATCTACACAAAGGTGCTTCCTCGTTCCTCATTGTCAATGTGGTTCGTGAGAAGGATTTTGTATCCTAGTGGATATCAGTACTGAGTCCCACTGAGTTATGCCGGAGCCTACAGAGCCATGATTCAATGATGAATAGAAGGTCTGGGTCAATGCCAAGAACTCAGTATTGAATGTAGTATGTTATGTTATGTTATATGAGACTTATAACACGCTCCATTACTCATGAGTATCCTGGCGCGATATGGACTGCAGACGTGCGGAAGGAGAAAGATTAGAAAGCCTGATTAAAAAGATGAGTTTTGATAAGTCTCTTAAATGAACAGAAGTCCTGGGTGTGGCGCAACGAGACAGGAAGACTATTCCAGAGAGTGGCTACCTTGACCGAAAGTGACTGACCCCCCATCCTAGAGCGACAGAAGCAGGGGTGGCCATCAGACGGTGTGAGCCAGATCGTAAAGATCGATGAGGAGTGTAAAAGGCCACACGTTTCCTCATATAGGAGGGTCCTGAGTCATGCAGAGCTCTTTGAGCTAAAGTGAGAGCCTTAAACTGCACCCGCTGGACCACAGGCAGTCAGTGAAGGTCACGCAGGTGTGACCTTATACTAGATCTCTTAGAGATGTTGAATAAGAGTCTGGCCACCGTGTTCTGGATCAATTGGAGTTTATTCACCAAATATCCCAGAATGCCTATAAAAAGCGCATTGGCGTAGTCCAAACGGGACAAGATGAGTGCCTGAGCCACCATTTTCTTCGCCGGCTGAG
Source organism: Lissotriton vulgaris (assembly GCF_964263255.1). NCBI lineage: Eukaryota > Metazoa > Chordata > Amphibia > Caudata > Salamandridae > Lissotriton > Lissotriton vulgaris. Next base: position 1,843,313,138 of record NC_141694.1, read on the forward strand.
GGAGAAAAGGGAAAAATCGACGTGAGTGTACCAAAACAGACACCCGTTAGTCTCTTGATGTGTTCAGAGATCCTGAGATCCTCCCCGAACAAGACTACCAAGTTCTTAGCCGGGCCTATCTCAGAAAGTGGACGGGGGAAATCAGAGGCCACAGGGCATCAACGACGTGTGGAGGAAATTGGCCATACAGCAGAATTTCAGATTTGCCCTCGTTGCACTTGAGCTTAGCCTGTGCCAGCCATGTAAACACGGCGGCAAGGCAGCTCTATGCGGCCCCAGTGCACAGGTTGGGGCCATTCCAAGTGAATAGAAGCTGGGTGTAATGTTGGAGCTTTCTCACAAGATGCAGGAATAATGGCTAATATTACCCATAATCATGAAAATTGATTTAATAGGGGAATGTATTGATAATTGGTTAAATATAAACAACTAGAGCCAAGACTACTTGATTTATAGTTAAGATGAGGACTCTCCCGGGGATAGTTTGAAACCATTCAATATAAACAGAAAGACTTAGATAATATTAAGGAGATAAATAATAAACTCTATACCACTGGGAATTAAATAAATACTAATAAGAACACCAATGTTCCTTTCAGCCAACCTAAACAAAGTGTGAAGTGGAGTCCTTTGGACAAGTTAAAGTGGACACTATAACAGAAGACCCCCTTAGAACCCCTATGCGGGTTGGAATTATCACCGCATACTAAGTAAGTTAACAACCAGAAACGAGTGTAAAATCAAATTTACTGTATTACTAACTAATATCAAATAATACTTGAATTATATAAATAAAAATATGATTTTTACTCCTACAGTTAAAAGAGAACGGATCTGGAAATAGGTATTTATGGATGAAACAACAATCACATATAACCACATATTGTTTATACTGAAAACAATTATGTGCACGAGATACATCACCATACCTCCGAAAAATGCCTGACACATGGTGTTGGTTCGGGGTGTTTCATACTACACAATAAGATGCATGTTGGTCACAACAATCTTGACAAAACCCACGCCTTAATAAGTTTATTCAAGTACCTGATCTCTCCATCCTATACAGGATCATAGACCTCTATAAGGATACAGAGGTACATTATGTGTTAAACAATAATAGAAATGTATTAAAGTAAACTATGATTCTAAACCGAAAAGATGTGGGAACCTATCTTATAATATGATAACTTCTCAGGATGTGGATTGCATTGTCTCACTGAGGAGAAATGTTGGATAATGTGGCTTGTAAATTATCAATTGGACACTTGAGTGGAATCTTGCATGAAAGGGGCCACAAGGACTGTGTAATGTTGGGCTAATATTATAATTTATGGCCAAGAAGTTTACATGAAAATGGCAACATATCTTTTGTTTTGTTTATTTTGAACTTCTACAGCCTTGAAAAAGTCGTTGGGTTACACTCCCAGTCACGACGAAACACGTGTCGGCTGTGTGAAGAACTTCCAGCATTCAAGAATAAATATAATACGTGTATTAACCAAGAACTACGTACTGTGATTGTGTCAAAAGGGTGGCAACACCTATACATAACTGTATTCTGATATACGTGTGCTAAGGAGTTTTTTCTGCCAGAAGCATATGCTCATGTTTGGAAGGATTAAGTGGTTCCTTCTACCTTATAGCACCGTAAGAAATAACCTCTGTACCAAAATAAATTGTGAGACTGTCTAAGTGGCACCGGATAACCTATACCAAACCACTGCTTGTGTTTGAAGAAGCTGGGTGTCGTCCGCATAAGCTATGATTTTGGCACCCAGCTCTTCAGCCAGGGAGATCAATGGAGTCAAATAGATGTTAAAAAGTAATGGGCTCAGATTCGAGCCCTGGGAAACTCCAGTCGAGACCTCCCTGGCCGGATGAAAAAGGAGGTATCCAGACCTGCTGAGTGCGGGCATCCAAAAAGGATTCCAGCCAGGCCCACACTGCCCCAGAGATGCCAATGGCAGATAGGCGGGAAAGAAGAAGCTGATGAGGTACCGTATCGAAATCGGCAGAAAGGTCCAATAGAATCAGAGCCGCTCTGCCGCCTCCATCCAGGCACTCCCTGATTGCCTCCGCCATCTCCACCATCGCTGTCGCTGTGCTGTAAGATGTTCTGAAGCCTGACTGGGCCGGATGCAGAGCATGAGAGGATTCCACAAAGGCTTCCAGTTGGCGGAAAGCCACCTTTTTGCAAACTTTGGCCAATGCTAGTAGTAAAGATATCGGGCGATAGTTGGCTGGTACAGAGGGGTCCACCATCGGCTTCTTGAGGAGAGGAAGAAGCTTAGCTTGCTTCCATTGTCCCGGTACAGTCACCGACTGAAGTGACCAGTTGACAATGGTCGTAACTTCAGTGCACACAATATCAGCCACCCCTGCTAGGACTCTGGCCGGGTACGGGTGTTGTCCATGCAGGAGCTTAGCCGAATGAGAGTGCTTCTTGGCATAGTTTTATGGTAGACGGTCCCGAAAAGCTCGTCCCAAACGTGAGCCTGCCTGGTAGCTTAGGTCTTGCCGGCAGGTACCGCGTATAGTGAGGCGTCAATCATGAGTGAACAGAAATGGATGAGAAGTGGGAGGAACAGCATGTAAATGGGTAAAGGGGAAAGGATGAAGAATAGTAAGGTAAAAACTGGTGCTGCACTTGGTTTTACTACCCCTTTTAAGGAGTGAAGTGTATGGGAGGAGGGAGAGTTAAAGTTGCATCCATAGGCGAGAGAACTTGAGAATCTGAGAAACGCGACAGATCGCTGTTGTAGTCTTGACAGCAAAGAGTGAAAGAACGTAAATAACAGAACACCACCTGAGGAAGAGTGGCTGTAGTAGGGGTGTCAGTGTATAAGAGAGCATCCTGAGTAGGCATGAGCGAATTTTGCGGATCTCGCGTTCGCGAATTTTGCGGATTTGCGGATTCGCAATCCGCAAAATCCGCGAATTCCCGCGAATTTGCGGATTTTTTTTTTTTTGTGTTCGCCCGTGTTTCTGCCAGTTCGCGAGGGTTTTGTACACTTTCGCAAATTGCGAACTTACCTGTCGGGTCGCAAGTTTCGCGAACTTGTTGTTTCTACGTGTCCAGCCTGTTTGGGACACTCTTCTTCATCACTGCCACTCTCTGTCACCACTGCCACTCTCTGACTACTCATGCCACCCTCTGGCCCACCCATGCCACCCTCTGTTTCATCACCACACCCTCTGGTTGTCCAGTGTACATTATTTTCGGCAAAGCAAAGCACACCTTCCCTGCCTCAAGTGACCTGAATTAATTTGGGGCTGATTAATGTGTCACAGAATATTTTTTTAGCTGGCACCTGCTTCCTTAGTGCGCCCTGATTAGTGATCTTTTGCACTTGCTAAGTGCTTTCATTGTTGCAAAATTAGTTACAACACCTGCCCTGCCCCAACTGACAATAATGAATTAGGGGCTGATTAATGGATTTTAACTTCCAGCCTGGCTCCTGCTTGTCTCCCTTAGCTGTAATTCAGGACCTTTGTGGCATATGTGTAACTATTCTGAGGTTCAGAGCAGGGTCACATAATAGTTTCAACTGGCAACTGAACTCTGGAGGGGCCCCTCAGGAAGCACTACAGGAAATGGCTACTAATGATGAGCCTGAACTTTTGAACCTGGTAAGTAGTTACTTTCAGTTTTGCTAGGATCGTATTTCTGCAATTTTGCACTTATTCGCGGGGCGCGAACTCACGCGAACTCACGCAAACAGTGCGAGCAGTGCGAGCAAAATCCGCTGCTCGCGGATTTGCGGATTTTGCGGGAGATTCGCAAATCTCGCGGATTGCGGATTTCCCGAAAATCCGCAAAATCCGCGAGCGGAACGGATTTTCCGCCCACCCCTGATCCTGAGGCCTTGGGAGAGAGTGGAGAGATAGAAGCAGGTGCCTAGTCAAGAGTTGGAGAGGTGGAGGCCAGGAGAAGTGTAGAGGAAGAATGTCAGAGTTAGGAGGTGCAATCTGCAGTGACTGCTGTCTCAGTTAGGGATGTGGTTGAGACCAGAAGCTCCCTAGAAACAGGGGTGCAAGCAGGCAAGCGTGGCCCTTGCCCTTTTAGGGAGCCCTTCTCGTCTCCTTCGCATGACCTTCCGTTGACAAAAGCTAGAGATGCCCAAATCAGGGGAATGGGTGTAAAGATTTAAAGGAAGTTAAGAGAAGTAGTTCTAGGAAGCATTTAAAAAACATTTAGAGGAGTGGAAATCTCAATGTGCCATTTCAGAGGATCAGAGTTCCACAGAGCAGAATTCAGGGGAAGAGGCTTCTTTGAGGGGATTCAGAGGCAGGGCTCACAGGGGTCCAGGGAAAAGGATTATTAATCTGGGGAACATAATTCAGGGGAGCAGAGTGCAGACTATCAACAGGTAAAAGCAGAATACTTAGAGCAGGATATCCTACAGCAGAAGAGGGATCTTCCTTGCAGTAATTTCATAGGAGCACAGCTGAGCACATTGAACATGAAAACATGGACATCTGATGCACAAACAGAGCAGCACAGATCAGAAGAGGACAGTTCACAGCAGCTCAAAGCAGAAGAGGACCGGTCACAGCAGCACAGATCAAAAGAGGACAGTTCACAGCAGCTCAAAGCAGAAGAGGACCGGTCACAGCAGCACAGATCAGAAGAGGACAGTTCACAGCAAATCAAAGCAGAAGAGAACCGGTCACAGCAGCACAGATCAGACGAGGACAGTTCACAGCAGCACAAAGCAGAAGAGGACCGGTCACAGCAGCACAGATCAGACGAGGACAGTTCACAGCAGCACAGATCAGAAGAGGGCAGTCCACAGCAGCTCAAAGCAGAAGCGGACCGGTCACAGCAGCACAGATCAGACGAGGACAGTTCACAGCAGCACAAAGCAGAAGAGGACCGGTCACAGCAGCACAGATCAGAAGAGGACAGTTCACGGCAGCTCAAAGCAGAAGAGGACCGGTCACAGCAGCACAGATCAGACGAGGACAGTTCACAGCAGCACAAAGCAGAAGAGGACCGGTCACAGCAGCACAGATCAGACGAGGACAGTTCACAGCAGCACAGATCAGAAGAGGGCAGTTCACAGCAGATAAAAGCAGAAGCGGACCGGTCACAGAAGCACAGATCAGACGAGGACAGTTCACAGCAGCACAAAGCAGAAGAGGACAGTTCACAGCAGCACAGATCAGAAGATGACAGTTCACAGCAGCTCAAAGCAGAAGAGGACCGGTCACAGCAGCACAGATCAGAAGATGACAGTTCACAGCAGCTCAAAGCAGAAGAGGACCGGTCACAGCAGCACAGATCAGGCGAGGACAGTTCACAGCAGCAGAATAGCAGAAGAGGACAGTTCACAGCAGCACAGATCAGAAGAGGACAGTTCACAGCAGCACAAAGCAGAAGAGGACCGGTCACAGCAGCACAGATCAGGCGAGGACAGTTCACAGCAGCAGAATAGCAGAAGAGGACAGTTCACAGCAGCACAGATCAGACGAGGACAGTTCACAGCAGCACAAAGCAGAAGAGGACAGTTCACAGCAGCACAGATCAGAAGAGGACAGTTCACAGCAGCTCAAAGCAGAAGAGGACCGGTCACAGCAGCACAGATCAGACGAGGACAGTTCACAGCAGCAGAATAGCAGAAGAGGACAGTTCACAGCAGCACAGATCAGAAGAGGACAGTTCACAGCAGCACAGATCAGACGAGGACAGTTCACAGCAGCTCAAAGCAGAAGAAGACCGGTCACAGCAGCACAGATTAGACGAGGACAGTTCACAGCAGCAGAAAGCAGAAGAGGACCGGTCACAGCAGCACAGATCAGACGAGGACAGTTCACAGCAGCACAAAGCAGAAGAGGACAGTTCACAGCAGCACAGATCAGAAGAGGACAGTTCATAGCAGCTCAAAGCAGAAGCGGACTGGTCACAGCAGCACAGATCGGAAGAGGACAGTTCACAGCAGCTCCAAGCAAAAGAGGACAGTTCACAGCAGCACAAAGCAGAAGAGGACAGTTTACATCAGCTCAAAGCAGAAGAGGACAGTTCACATCAGCACAAAGCAGAAGAGGCCAGCTCACAGCAGCACAAAGCAGGAGAGGCCAGTTCACATCAGCTAAAAGCAAAAGAGGACAGTTTACAGCAGCACAGATCAGAAGAGGACAATTCACAGCAGCTCAAAGCAGAAGAGGACCGGTCACAGCAGCACAGATCAGACGAGGACAGTTCACAGCAGCACCAAGCAGAAGCGGACCAGTCACAGCTGATCAGATCAGAAGAGGACAGTTCACAGCAGCTCCAAGCAGAAGAGAACAGTTCACAGCAGCTCCAAGCAAAAGAGGACAGTTCACAGCAGTACAGATCAGAAGAGCACAGTTCATAGCAGCTCCAAGCAGAAGAGGACAGTTCACAGCAGCACAGATTAGACGAGGACAGTTCACAGCAGCTCAAAGCAGAAGAGGATCGGTCACAGCAGCACAGATCAGACGAGGACAGTTCACAGCAGCACAAAGCAGAAGAGGACCGTTCACAGCAGCTCCAAGCAGAAGAGGACAGTTAACAGCAGCTCCATGCAAAAGAGGACAGTTCACAGCAGCACAGATCAGACGAGGACAGTTCACAGCAGCTCAAAGCAGAAGAGGAACGGTCACAGCAGCACAGATTTGACGAGGAAATTTCACAGCAGCACAAAGCAGAAGAGGACAGTTCACAGCAGCACAGATCAGAAGAGGACAGTTCACAGCAGCTCAAAGCAGAAGCGGACCGGTCACAGCTGCACAGATCAGAAGAGGACAGTTCGCAGCAGCTCCAAGCAGAAGAGAACCGTTCACAGCAGCTCCAAGCAAAAGAGGACAGTTCACAGCAGTACAGATCAGAAGAGCACAGTTCACAGCCGCTCCAAGCAGAAGAGGACAGTTCACAGCAGCACAGATTAGACGAGGACAGTTCACAGCCGCTCAAAGCAGAAGAGGACCGGTCACAGCAGCACAGATCAGAAGAGGACAGTTCACAGCAGCTCCAAGCAGAAGAGGACAGTTCACAGCAGCACAGATCAGAAGAGGACAGTTCACAGCAGCACAAAGCAGAAGAGGACCGTTCACAGCAGCTCCAAGCAGAAGAGGACAGTTAACTGCAGCTCCAAGCAAAAGAGGACAGTTCACAGCAGCACAAAGCAGAAGAGGACAGTTCACAGCAGCTCAAAGCAGAAGAGGACCGGTCACAGCAGCACAGATCAGATGAGGACAGTTCACAGCAGCTCAAAGCAGAAGAGGACAGTTCACAGCAGCACAGATCAGAAGAGCACAGTTCACAGCAGCTCCAAGCAGAAGAGGACAGTTCACAGCAGCACAGATTAGACGAGGACAGTTCACAGCCGCTCAAAGCAGAAGAGGACCGGTCACAGCAGCACAGATCAGACGAGGACAGTTCACTGCAGCACAAAGCAGAAGAGGACAGTTCACAGCAGCACAGATCAGAAGAGGACAGTTCACAGCAGCTCCAAGCAGAAGAGGACAGTTCACAGCAACACAGATCAGAAGAGGACAGTTCACAGCAGCACAAAGCAGAAGAGGACCGTTCACAGCAGCTCCAAGCAGAAGAGGACAGTTAACTGCAGCTCAAAGCAGAAGAGGACAGTTCACAGCAGCACAGATCAGAAGAGGACAGTTCACAGCAGATCAAAGCAGAAGCGGACCGGTCACAGCAGCACAGATCAGAAGAGGACAGTTCACAGCAGCTCCAAGCAGAAGAGGACAGTTCACAGCAGCTCCAAGCAAAATAGGACAGTTCACAGCAGCACAAAGCAGGAGAGTCCAATTCACAGCAGCACAAAGCAGAAGAGGCCAGTTCACATCAGCTAACAGCAGAAGAGGACAGTTTGCAGCAGCACAGATCAGAAGAGGACAATTCACAGCAGCTCAAAGCAGAAGAGGACCGGTCACAGCAGCACAGATCAGAAGAGGACAGTTCACAGCAGCTCCAAGCAGAAGAAGACAGTTCACAGCAGCACAGATCAGAAGAGGACAGTTCACAGCAGCTCAAAGCAGAAGAGGACAGGAAACAAGCATCTTAGGACCTGGTTTGGGCTTTCAGCCCTCATCAGCCAGGATAGCTTGACTCCAGTGGCATGGAGAGCACAGGACTCACGTCTGAGCATACCCGTCCCACTCGGGGTGACAAATGCAAAAAGAAGAAAGGGCCGGAAACCCAAACCCGGTCCTAGGATGCTTGGTTACGGTCCAGAGAGGACCTGGCTTGGCAGTTCAGGCTGGACCGTTCCCATGAGGCACAGGGTCAAGGCTGATTTGCATAGGGCCAGGTCTAAATTGGGGTGGCATGGTGACCAAAAGAATGATGGATTAAACCCAGATCTCTTGACTGTAGGTGAATGTTTTGATTTGCTCAGCATTCCGTCTATCAATTGCGTATCTTTTGCTTTCTTGCCCTAAGTTCGCCGGGTATGCCCAGACGTGGGTCCCGGGCTCACTGTGCCACTGGAATTAAGCTATATTGGCTGATGAGGGCTGAAAGCCCGAAACCGGTCCTAGGATGCTTGGTTCCGGTCCAGGGAGGACCTGGCTTGGCTGTTCGGGCTGGACTGTTCCCATGAGGCACAGGGTCAAGGCTGATTTGTATATGGCCAGGTCTAAACTGCGGTGGCATGGTGAGCAAAAGAATGATGGATTTAACCCAGATCTCTTGACTGTAGGTGAATGTTTTGATTTGTTCCGCATTCCGTCCATCAATTGTGTGTCTTTTGCTTAAATTCTTCTTATGACTGCACGTACATTAGCATGTGAATTCATTGTGCCTTTGAAACTCCAAACTACCACATTTTTCATCAATAATGATATAGTTCAGCTGGGTTGCGCTTTCCTCTGCGCTTGTTAAGTAACGTCAATGATACTTTGATCTGAGTTCATATGAACCAATGAGGCTGAGTTGCTCACAAAGATCGATGTCCTTAAATAATTAATCCTTGCACTTTCCTGGAGCTTTTGAACAAGCAAGCCTTATTTTTCTCAAAAGAGTTAATTGTTTTTGCAAAGGCTATTCAACATTTGAAACTGGAAGCAATTAACAGGGTTCACTGGTGAGCATGACAAATCCACATTATTGGAGCTTCTTGGTAAACATGGTGAAAGATAGTTAAACAAAAGTCACTGCCATGAGAGACAAATGAATTCACGGTAGGGGAGGAGTGTGGCGCAGCGGCCTGAGCGTCTGACTCAGGAGCACAGGGCTCACAGTATGATCCCTGCCGGCAGTTCAGCATCATGTGACTCTGGGCAGTAGCTCACTTAATCTCCCTGACGGCCCCCAGCGCCTTGAGACCTTAAGGGTTGATATGTTTGTGCTTTACAAATATGGATTCATTTTTTTAAACAGAAAACTGAAACAGATATTTCTAAGATAAAACTTTGATCTTCCCAAAACAAACGGGCTTCCACAGCGCTGCTTACCGCGCCTTACAAAGGCGAAACAGAGGCCAACAACTATAATATCTTCAGAAAGAAACTCAAAACACACCTCTTTCCCAGATAATAATTCCCTTCACCTGACCATCCCACCGACTACTGTCATTCTCAGCGCCGTGACATCCCTCGGGATAAATGTTGCGCTCTATAAACAAATAAATAAATACACTCGACAGACTTAGAGCGACTTGGCTCCACAAGGATTCTGAATGTTTGAGAGATAACAAACCCTTCATCCAAGGTTCCATGAATACAATTTAAAATCATAGAGAGAGCACTCCCCTTCTCCGTCCGTCAAAGGATTTTCCGAATGGTAAGGTTTGGTCACTGGGTGAGGCTACCTTATATAAAGGAGACGCCCAGCCAGGTCGGGGCAAAGGATCATTGTGTGTTTTCTCCTTGTCAATCAATCAATCAGGACATTTTTAAAGCGCACCCGTGTAGGTCTCAAGGTGCTGTGGGGGGGATGCCACCCCCCAGCACCTTGTTTATTACCCTTGTCCATGGGGATACACATGAAATGGTCATCTCATTCCAGATCATGACATAAACATTAACTTTCAGTTTGATGTTGCATGCTTGTTCTGCAGCATCCCAAAAGACTTGGTGCCAGATGCAGGTGGGCAAATGCCGGTCGGTAAAGCCGAAAGTCGGTAAATTTCTGTTTTACCAACCGGTATTTAGCCCTGTGCGATGTACGTATTACCGATTGCCTTCCAAGGGAAACAGTTACAGATTCCTTATTTACCGATCTGTGAACACCGAATCAAAGAATACCGAATCAGTAAATAACAAATCGGTAAAAATTCCGAAATGCGATGTAGCAAAATTCGGTAATAACGAATCTGACCAAAATCGGTATTAACGAATCAGTATTTACCACTGATACGGAGCAGGTGGTAATCAGGTGCAGTGCATAAAAACAGCCCCAAAATGCAACAGTGTAAACACAATGGCGGGCCTCTACCTCGTAGCAAGGCGGCTACGTTTGAGAGCAGGAGGAGTGAGGTTTTGGAGACGGGAAGAGCGTGTGTACAGACTGCGTGTCACACTGTTCTAATTGACTGAGCCTTAAATCCATGACAGGTACAGGCTACACCCACACACCATCCTTGACCTGATACGGGACTTGAAACCATATCTTGAGCATCAGACACCAAGGGCGCACGCAATACCCACCCATGTACAGGTGCTCTGTTGCCTACACCTCCTGGCATCAGGAAGTTATCAGGGTGTGATAGCCACAGTAGGTGGTGTGTCACAGAGCTGCCTATCCCGTTTTTTCAACACCTTCCTGGACGCCATGATGGACAGAATGCATCATTACATAACCTTCCCCAGCACACAGGCAGAGCTGCAGAAGACCAAGCTGGATTTCTACCAAAAGGCACAGTTCCCACACGTAATAGGCTGCATCGATGGGACCCACATACCAATCTGCCCACCAGCAGCAACAGAATACATTTACTGCAACCGCAAATCCACTCATTCCATAAGCGTGCAGGTGATATGTGATGCAAACTTCATCATAACTGACATTGTTGCCAAATTCCCAGGGAGTACCCACCACTCCTACATATTCAGGAACAGTGGCATCTACCACGTCTGGCTGCTGATGAATTCGGAGAAGGATACCTACTAGGTAAATCAATGTCACATACCCTGATGTATACCTTGGATTAACCTATTGGTGACACAAATTAATGGCACTTTCTTTCACATTTAGGTGACAGCGCATATGCCCTCCGGTCTTTCCTACTCACCCCATATCTCGACCCATCCACTCCAAGGGAGAGGAGATACAATGTGGCACATAAGGGTACACGCAACGTGGTGGAGCGCACCTTTGGACTTCTAAAAAGCAGGTTCCAATCGCCTCCACAAAAGTGGATTTGCACGTCAGTACAGCCCCAACAAATGTTGCAAAATAATAGCAACATGTGCAATGCTACATAACCTTGCCACAACAAAAGGAACAGCAGTGGAACTAACTGACTCTGAGGACGAGGGTGAGGACAATCCCCAGACAGACCCTGCACAGCTGATGTGGCAGCAGAACAGGATGGGAGACACAGACGGGCTGAGATAACACGCAATTATTTCTGAGTGAGTAAGGCGACAGAGCCAGTTACTGTATTTGTGTGATGGTGTTTAATAAGCACACCACCAGGATCAAAACCAGTGTCCATACAGACATGGGTTACATCACCCATCAAATGAGTCCCAAATCCTAGTTGGATCTATTTCCTGCGTCCACGCGCTGCATTTCTACGTTCCTTGGCCCCACTGTCTGTAATGCCTGTATGTTCCTGGGCAGCGCTGTGGCGTTCGCTGCGCCTCCTGCTCTAGGTGGGAGGGGGTGTAATGCTACTACGGCCAGTAGCTTCCTTACTGTCCCCCCCCCTGCTTCCATAGTGGCCACATTCTCATTCTGCAGCAGTTCCAGTGCAGAGGTCATTGACACCATCCCCCTAGCCACATCCCTACTACAATGTGCCATCTCCTCCTGCATGGCTATTGACCGTCTGCACATTAGGGCGGTAGCAGTGGACAGCCTGTTCACGGCCTTGGTATAAGCCTCAAGTCTCTGCCTCTCCCAGCGCCTAGAAAGACGGTCCTGCTCCAACTGGCTGCAGAGCTGGCTCACAGACGTCGCAACGTCTCTCATGCCCTCAGACATGTTGTTGTTCATTGCACTTATACCCTTTTCAATTCTGTGCATGTGCTTGTTCATGTGAGACATCTCTCTATGCATTGACCGCATCACTCTCCATTGCAGGGGCTGGACCTTAAGCATGTTCCCTTCGAGTCCAGCTAACACACTTTCACCCTGCTCTGAGGCTTGAGGACTGGCTGGCCTTGCCCTGCAGCGTCTTGAGGATGTGTGGGCGCGCTCTGATGGTGTCTCAGCCCTCTCCATGTTGCCGTCCTGATCGACTGGAGACTGTTGGCCCCCTGTGCCCTCCTCCTCTGACTCCTCCATCTGCTGGAGGGTGGCCACGGCATGCCTCCTGCCTGACTGTAGTGGTGGTGGTGATTTTGGCAGTGGGGATTGAGTTGGGGGAGATGGCGGCATTGTCTGGTGCTGTGGTGATGGTGGGGAAGGAGAAGTTATTGTTGGTGGTGCGGTGGTTGTGTGCCCTGCAGGCGACCTCGCATCCTCCTGTTGTCTCCCCTCTAGCCTGGGTGCCTTCACTCTGCTCCCCTCTGCTGCACTGCGAGATGTCTCGCCTGTAATGACAGAATGTAGATATACTCACTTCTCTGACTGCATATGCATTGCATTAAATGTCATGCCTGCCAATCACACTGACTGTCCTCTGCTTGCTAATTGCTTAAACATGCAATTGGGTTTGCTAGACTGACTGTTCTGAACATGTGTTTCCTAAGACTACATCTCCCACAATGCATTGTTGGTAATGATAAAAACAGGGCTGGAGTGGGAGTCCCTATGCCTCTATGGGGTGGGGTTGGGGAGGGGGAAGCACAGCATGCTGGGCATGCATCTTACCTTGTTTCCTGGCAGCTCTGGCAGAGCTGTCTGCGTCTCCCACGCCACTCACACTCTCCGGCTGGAGGGTGGACTCTACCATGAGTTCCAGTGCTGTTGGTGCAGGTGCTATGCTCTTCCTTCCACCAGTTTTGCCAGCCTGCCTCTGCCTCTCCGCCATCCTGGCCTTCGCTGTCTTCCTCAGGTCGTACCACCTTTTCTTGATGTCCTCAATGGAGTGCTGGGTGACCCCAATTGAATTGATTTTGCTCTGTATCCCAAGCCAGATCTGTCTCTTCTGAGACTCAGGCACATGGAGGGACTGCTTTCCAAAAAGCTTCTCATGGTTCTTGTTCACGTCTTGGATTAGGACCTCCAGCTCCTTCTCGCTAAACTTCATCTTCCTTTTTCTTTCTGCTTCCTCCTTCTCTCTCTCCTGGCTTGCCATTTCCAAGGTTCGTTGTTTTTTATTTGAAGATGAGAGGCTGTGTTGCTCCTGGCTCCTCTGCTCAGCTATCTGCCTCACAGTCAGTTCCAGGTTTAGTGCAGCTGCCTGGGTGTGTCCACTTCTGTTTCGAAGGTAATTGGGATGCACAAGATTGGCTGATTCATCAAAAATCAAATTTTTGAATTACAGATTCGGTATTTACCGATTCGGTGATGGATTCGGTAATAACGATTCGGTATTGGTGTTTCGTTTTTTTTTTTACAGATTGCTTCCGATTCGGTATTTTTTACCGAATTTTACTGAATCAGTAAATTTGACTGAATATTTACGTACATCGGAGATACTGATTCCTTAATACTGAATCTGTAAAATTCGGTATTAAGGAATCGGTATTTCACGTTTACCTCCATCTGGCCCTGAGCTTGATTCAGCACCCACTAGAGATGTGACAGGGACAAAGACCACAAGCTCACGGCTCCTTTTCCTGCCTGGAAGTGGAGCCAACACCAAGTGGGTGTGTTTAAGATACTGTTTATTCCTGTGGTGCGGGTTGTGGTCCTGGCCCGATGGGGACCAGGACCACAACCCCAAAGCTCCTTTTCCCGTCTGGAGGCCAAGACAATGGTGAGTAGGTGCATTTCAGGTAGCAATGATTCCCGCAGCACAGGACATGCCTGGGCAAAGACCAGGCCAAGCGCAGTCCCATCTGCACTCGTTGGAGCCCGGAGGAAGCTGGGTTGAGCCCATTCTCTTTCCTTTTTGACCCTGGTTGAGGAATGGCTGGCCCGTAGAGGTAACTTTTCTACTTTTATTTTTAGCAGCCTTCCTCAAGGTCATGCTATGGTTGGGTCACATTCACGGCCCTCATCATGCCTGACCTGTCTACCAGATGCAGGCTCTTTGTAGGGCCTCCATAACCTTGTGAAAAGTAATTGCCGCCACACTATGTGCATTCGTTGCCCATCACTGGCCACGTGCCATTGTCATGCACCTTGGATCCACAGTTGCCGACCGATGTCCATGCACTTGATGACAAGATCGCTGAGACATGCACAGAAAGTGTTGACAGACTCCTCCATGCCCTCCTGGGCCTGTCTCATAATGAATAGTGATTTGAGGCTCCTGCTGCCTTCTCTTAGCCTTTGCCTTCACTTTTTTACAGAAAATTCTGAAGTAATTTTGAAATCCCCTCCTCAACATAATGAGGGAGCAGAGAGTACTTCACCCCCATTTGTCTCATGAAAAGCCTTCTGAAAATCATTGCATCCACCCAGCATGACCCTTCACCTCAAGACCTCAACCAATGGCGCCTCCACCGCGCTGAACAATGGGAAAAGCGAGGAGCACAGGGCCGTCAGTGGCATCGCGCTGGGTAAGACTTCAATTCCTTTGGGTTCCTGCCCCATACTCTCCTTCTCTGGCCTTAAGCACCTCACAACTCAAACGTACCGCGAGCAGCATGCAGTCCATTGGCCGGCAGGGAGTGTGGTGCAGCTAATTCGAGGCTAACCTATCAAGAGGCGGGCGGCTTCACTCGTGGGCTTCAGCGGGAGAGTCCATGGTACAACCCACAATTGGTTGTAGCAGCCAGATCTGTCCCCGTCTGTCGTCTTAGGGTAATTAGCTAGAGTGGGGGCTGTGGAGCAGGGGGAGACACGCTCAGCGTATTTGCTCAGCTGGTAGCCAGGTTCCACCTGGTAACCGCAGTGATGCAGGATTTCTGCTCTAAATACGTTATTCTAACACAGGATGTATGCCCAGCGGCAACCCGTCCATCGAGGGAGAGGAACATCGCTCCGCTGCTGCCAAAGCAGCAAAAGATGATAAAATAAAATGGTAATAAAATGAATTTATTATCATTTTATTTTTCTCTTTCCCAGCTTCAGCCATGTTTGGGGGCGGGACCACTGCTGCTGACTGGCAGCAGGGGAATGGTGCTCACTCCACCACTTTACACTGCGAATGTCACTTTGGACAGTTGTCTTGGGACAGCCAGGCTGACGTGCGCAGTGTAAAGCTCTCCACCCAGATGCCTAAGGCAGCTAGGCGGAGAGCAGGCGCAGTCCCCCAGTGCCTGCAGGAACGTCAAGGAAGCCCGCTCCAGCCAATCCTGCTGCTGCTCTCATGCTGCTACCATTATCAGCAGCATGAGAGCAGTATTGGGATTAGTGAGAACTGCTGCAGCCTGCACTGAGGGACTGAAGCAGAATGACCGGAGGTGAGCCAGCTCATGCAATGGATGACTACATATTTATTTTATTATTCTTAATCCAATGATACCAGTGGCGGCTCCTCCATAATGGCGGAGGAGCGTCTCCCCGCTGGCTGGCGCAGTGCCAGCAAAATAAAAATAAAACCATGCAGCATCATTGTTTTATTTTTCGTTTGCCGGCTCTGAACCAGCTTGTGCATGGGGGGGCGGGGCATGGGAGGGAGCAGACCGGGCTGGAGAAACCCCACAGACTCCATGACCTGAGCAGAGCATCTGTCCTGCCCTCTCAAGCCAATCCCAGCGCTGCTCTGCAGCATGGGGATTGGATGGCAGTCTGTCCCAGGGGCTGCTGGGACCTGGAAAAGGCCAGCGGGAGGTAGGCGAGGGCATCAGGCAAGTTTTTTTAACTTTTCTTATTCTTATTAACAGGTCCCCCCTGCACTAGCTCTCCCCCTGTGTGCCTCCACACGCCCCCCCACCCTTTGTTAGTGGTGGCCACTGACTGATACATTGCAAGACTCGCACTGCCTTCTGCCTCAACACCAGAGTTCTCAGTCGTGGTTCATTATAAATAGGCTGTGGGGTTTTAGGTTTAAACCTATAATAACTGATAAAACCCCACTGAAAGAAAAATAGCCCCCACCGGTGAAAACATATAAACACTGAAAAAACACCTGCACAACCACAAACTAAATGCCATTCAAAGAAAGGAAAAAGAAAGTGAAAGAGTCATTTTGTTCTTACTGAAGGGGTCAATAAAATTTAACTTTGTTATACAAGCTAGTAGTAAGAAAGACTGGCTAACATTATTCTGCTTGAGTTTTGTTCTTTAGGGATGCCACTAAAATATTGTTTCTTCTTCCTTTTACTTTTTTCAGTTTTATGGCCTTTGGTCTAAAGATGCAGGGTTTAGTTTCATGTTTTAGGTTTAGTTTAATTATTTTATAAACTGTAGAGAATCAGGACATAGGAAACTCACATTTGATGTTTTGGCTGCATTTGATTCTCTCACTGATAGGTAAAACGGCTAGTTTCATAAAAATCTTTCCTAATGTGTCATCACATTTACCCACAGAGAATGGGTAAACACCCTTAATACATCAGACCATAGTTTCTAGTGGGAGTGTATTGATAGTAGGTGAATTGCCAACACCTCAGGCTTTAAACATTAAATGCAAGGTATAGTGACAAGTATATATATCACCAAGCATCTGGGATAGTTGTGAAAACGTGATACCAGACTTTTGGAAAACATGGAATGCAGTGTCACTTGTTATGCTCTGCAAAAAAGGTTCTTTCCAAGTTCAACAAAGATTGGAGTGATATTGTTTGTATTTGTAGTGATTCAGCTACGTATATAAAAAATGTGTGTGATTACCTGTCAAAATTGATACCCGAGCTGAAGTGATTCCCTGTAGGAGATCCTTGCCACTTGTTAGACGATATGCTGAAAGCATCTTCACAATCTTCAGTTAATGAGGGATACTATTGACTTTTTAGTCCATTCTGGTGCACTGTTTTCTTATGCCCAGGAACTAAAACGCAAATATTTATCAATTCGTGCTTTATGTGGCATCAAAGAAAGAATCATCCCAACTGTGTCCCTTAGCTGACGGTTCTCAGCCCAAGGGGCTATGAATGCTGAGAGGGCCTTTTCACAGAAGTTTACATTGGAAGGAAAGCACGAGCACACATGACCAAAGACTCACTGAAGAAGTATCGTATGGTGTACTACAATAAGTTTAATTTGCAAAAAATCTCTTTGGACCTCATATACGCTATACGTACACTGTCTATATACCATGTTTTTTCAGTGCAGAAAGCAAGCAATGATAAAAGCAAAACGTTCCATAAACCCCGGAAAAACACTTTTTCTGTTGTTTTTAGTGGCGTGGAAATGTGTAACCACTGATAACAACTGTTTTTTAAGATATTGAAAATACTGAAAAGACCCCACCAGAATTTACCAAAAATAGAAACTGAAAACAGGACAGCCTAATTATAAATTGTTTATAACGAACAATGACAGTTTTGGCGATGACCAGTCACTGCCGGTCTGTGATTGCCTCTCCAAATATTTAGAGTGCCAGCCGCCACTGTGTGTAACGCAGGGAAGGGATGAAAGGCAGCCCGAAGTCTACTTAGGCCTGGCCCGGTAGGTAAACCCTAGGCAGAACCAGGGGGCTCAGGAAGCTAAGGCTTACAGAAATAAAAGAGAAATATTGTTAATACGAAATTCTGGTAAAGGAACGTAGTGTTCTCAGACATTTGATTTACAACACTGTGCTGCAAGAAGCAAGGGCGGCATGTGGGGCGTGGCTAGCCAGCCAATATGGCGGACGTGTTCAAGTGAGGCTCCGATGTATAGCCCCTAATTATCCTGCAAACTTACCCTGCGGTGACGTTTCTACAGCCCGTGTTGTAGGGGGCTGGTGCTGGGACGCTGCGGGGAGACGGTGGATCCTCCCTTGGAGCTGCGGCGGTGGCTGAGGCCGTGGAGACTGCCGGCGGGCAGCGGCACCGAGGCCCGCAGCGGAGTGGCGCGCAAAAGGCCGGGCGGCCGTTGGTGACGTTGAGCGCTGCAGCGGGGCGTCGGGCGTTGCTCTGAGTTCTGACGCCCTGCGAATACCGCTCCGGTGCTGCCGGGGGGCCCCGAGAGGCACGGGGGCTGGCAGAGACTACTGTGAGGGGCCTCGCATGAATAAGAGGCGTGGCGGCTTCTGCGGCCGAAGGAGGCGGAGGCCCGGTGTTAACCCCTGAGGCGCCTAGAATTGGCGGAATCCTGCGAGCGACAGTGTCGGTGAGGAGGGGGACCAAAGGCGGATCCGGGGAGCCCCGTGGCAGTGTCCCACCAACCTGAGGGGCTGAAGCGGAGACAGTGGAGGCGGGCGGACTCTGGTGGTGACCTGGGTGCTTGGGGACTGAGGAGGGCTGCGGTGCTCTCCCCTGACCTAGACAACGTGCTGCATGAAACAGTGGGCTGTGGGGCTGGGATTCTCCGTGGCATATTGTGACTGGCAACACTTGGCACCTCTACGCTGCAGTATTCTGGGCGGGGCTGCATTGGACCTGGGCGGCATTTTGTCGCCAGCGCCATCTTGTCTGCTGTGGGCCCTGGGGTGGCCATTCTGGGAGCGTGCTTGGCGCTGCGCCCGGGGAGGATGCTGGGTGCCTACGATTACACGAGGCATACTGGACTTGATCACTGTAGTATCGTGCCCTCTGTTGCTGGGAGCCGTCCAAGAGTCGAAATTGTCGTTTGCTGTTGAGAGGGCACTGGTGTGAAGGCAGTTGGAGGGATGGAGGTGACGCACCCCTGCTGACTGGTGCGGTGCAGGACAGTTGATCGCCGGAGGCGCCTTAGGGGCAGACGAGGGTGGCTGGACGCCGAGGTTCGGTCTGTGCTGGCGCTTGATCCGGACTGGCGGTCCCCCTTTGGTCACAACTGGTGGCATCGGACTGGTGAGGCGTCCTTTCACCTGTGATCTTGGCAGGGGCCTGGCGCTGGGTGACTGTTGACTGGCGTGGATGCCTTCTGCGCAGCAATTGGCGATGGGCAGGCTTTGGGATAAGTCCCTGCAGAAGCAGCAGGCAACTGATGAACTGGGCCCCCCGCGTGGATCGCAGTGTGACGGCCTGGGCCCTGCGGCGGCTCTGGTGGCCAAGATGGATACCGTGTTGGCAGCAGTGGAGCGCATCGGCAACACACTGGAACAAACAAAGGTTTCTCTGGTGGCCCGGATCGGCAAGGTCACGTCAGACTTAACTCTGCTCCATGCCGATCACCGCAAACTGGTGGAGTCCGTTGCTGAGCAACGCCAGTCGTTTCAGGAATTGCAACCCGTGGTGCAGAACCATGGTTCGGCACTTCAAGACATCATAGACCGGGTCCATGTGCTGGAAGATCGCATGGAGGACGCGGAAGGGCGCTCCCGGCGCAACAACGTCAGGGTGGTTAGACTGCCAGAAGGTGAAGAAGGGAAGGACCCGGAGCGGTACACCGAGAATTGGCTGAAGGACCTCCTGACCCCTGAGGTATTGTCGCCGCACTTTGTGGTAGAAAGAGTGCACAGGGTGCCGACGCAGAAGCCCCGGGTGATGTTTTTCCCTGATTATACAGCGACAGTGCAGAGAAGGAAGAGCACCTACATCGCGGTGAAAAGGCAACTGAGAGACTTGGGACTGCTGTACTCCCTGCTGTTTCCCTCTTGCCTCCGAGTGATCACCAAGGAGGGAGCCCGCTTCTTTGACGCGCCGTCAGACGACTGGGAATCGCTGGAGGAGACAGGGCAGTGGAAAGGCGCACGACCCGCAGGCGCAGAGGAGGGGGAGTGGTAGGTGCAGAGAACAGGGAGACGCAGGAGACGGGGCGCTCGCCATGGCCGGTGCCCCGGCCCACTGCACCCAGCCTGGAGAAAATGCGGCTGGAACGGCAGGAAGCGCTTGAAGCGGTGGTGAATCTGGGAGCAGAGCAGGATGCGGCCCATAGGGCCTCTCAGAAACGCAGCGAACCAGACACGAGCGTCCCGTCGTCCCCATCTACAGTACTCTCTGAAGACGCGGCCATGCCGGTGGTGACGCCGCAAACAGCCAACCTCCTCATGTGATGGACCTTGTGGTGGGCATGCAAAGGCCTTCATTTTTGCTTATCCAATTGACTGGGATGTATTTCCCATGTTCTTATTATTTGCGCTGAGGTGCTAAGTTTGCTTTTTTCCACACGCACTTGCGTCGCTGCGGCAAGCTGCGAGGTGGGTTGAATGTGGATATTGTTATAGTGCCGGGGCTAGCGGGTGCTAGGTGCTTGCTCCGCTGGCGGGCTCCCCTGCAGGCGTCCCGCACTGGCCGGATATGGCTACAAGCCCTAGATACTCGAAGCATCTTCTGCACTTCTAAGTGCTATGAATTAGGGGTATATGGTATTACGGTTGTTGGCAGCGCACACACCCAAACAGCAGCCGCTCTGAGTTAGGCCTCCATTGTGAGGTGGATCTTGTTGAGGTTTGGACGTAAGCCCTGTTGGGGAATGGCCCTTCTTGTTATGCTGTTCACGATTGTTTCTACGTTTCAGTTGCAGCACACTGACTCCCCTTCCCTGTTGGCGCTCATTGGCCCTGCAGCAAGAAATCCACCGCGCTCTGACACACCATTATAGGCAGCTGTACCGGTCCCTCGGCACTGGCCCTCGGCATGCACTAGGCGAGTTCCTGGACGCTGTCACCTTGCCGGTGGCGTCGGAAGAACACAGGGGTGAGCTGGAGGCCCCCCTCACCCTGGAGGAAGTGGGAGATGCGATCCGGGTTATGGCGGCCGGGAAAACTCCCCGGCCGGATGGCCTACCTGCTGAATACTACAAGGCGAATAGGGATGTTTTGGCGCCCCTGCTTCTCCAGCTGTACAATACCGCTATTGGTGACGGCTCGTTCCCTCGGTCGCTGCAGGATGCGTTCCTGATCTCCTTACCCAAGCCTGACAGGGACTCTACTGCTTTGGGTTTGTACAGGCAGCTGGTAATTCTTAATGTGGACTATAAGGTCTTCGCCAAAATTCTTGCAGAGAGGCTTGCTGCAGTGGTCCCCCATCTAGTGCACTCGGATCAAAACGGGTTTGTGACGGCAAGATCCACATCCCTGAATCTCAGGAGGTTCTTTAGGGTGGCGTCTGAAGCGACCAAGGAATGGCCTCGAGCGGGCTGCCTGCTAATAGACCTGGAAAAGGCCTTTGACTGCCTGGAGTGGGGGTACCTAGCGGAGGTGCTCTCGCGCTATGACCTTTGTGTGGGTTTCCTACAGATGGTTCAGCTCCTCTACACTAACCCTGTGGTTCGAGTGCGGCTAGGGCCATATATTTCTGAGGCAGTGGCGGTGGGTCGGGGCACCCGGTAGGGATGCCCTCTGTCCCCACTATTGTTCGCGCTGGCTGTGGAACCACTGGATGCGGCACTGCGGTAGGATCTGGGAGCAGGAATCCCCTTGGGAGATGCGATCCACCAGGTTTCGCTCTATGCATACGACCTGCTGGTGTTTGTTAAAGATGTGACGCACATACTAGAGGGACTGGCCCCTTTGCTGGAACAGTTTGCGGTTGTCTCAGGCCTCCGGGTCAATGCGGGCAAGTCATCCCTTTATGCGTTTAATGCTGCGATAGAGGATCCGGGGTACTGCCTTGGCGACACGAGGGTCCAATGGAAGGCCGATACCTTCAAATATCTCGGGATCCAGGTCTATAGGCAGCCGGCTGATCTTTTTGACAGCAATTTAGGAAGAGCGGTGGAAGCGTTCCAATCCCAGATCCGCTTCTGGTCCTCCCTTCCGCTAACCACAACGGGCAGGGAGGCTCTCGCCAAAATGGTCATGCTTCCCCGACTCCTGTACTATTTTGTCAATCTGCCCCTCTATGTCCCGGCCTCCTTCTTTTCGTCGCTCAATGCGACGCTGCAGGATTTCATTTGGGGCACGTCCCGGCACCGATTGGCACTGGCGAAGCTGTTCCTGCCGACAGATGGGGGTGGGCTAGCCGCTCCCTGCATTGAGCATTAATACCTGGCTGCGCAGCTCCAATGGATTGCCCGCTGGCTGGCGGATAGAGGTAGAGACGATACTGCCACAGTTGAGCTGCGGTATTCCCTGGAACGTGTCGTTAGGCTTTTTCACCCTCTGGCAGCCCCTGCGAGGCCCACTCCGCTGCTGCTGGCGGTGGCGTATAAGTGTTTCCGCAGAGCCCTCTTTCTTACCTGACGGGTGAATCCGTACGCGTCGGCGGTACCTTTGGAGGATTTTCTGGGAGGCGAGGGGGTCCTCACGCGCCCTATGTTGGAACACTGGAGAGAAGCGGACATCCAGACGTTGGGTGACCTCTTTCGAGACGGTGCGTTGGTGGCGTATGAGATGCTCGTCTCCGAAGATGGGCTTCCTCCCCGGGGGTTCCTGTTACATCGCTCTATAGTGGCGAAAATGGTTGCCTGGTGGGGAGACGTGACCTCGGAGCCTGAACAGCACTTAACCCTGCAGTGCCTACATGTCAGGGGGAGGGGCAAGCACCTGGTCCATTGGTTTGCCGATTCGTTAAGGACACACACAGGGGTTAGCTTGGCTCAGCTCAGGGGTAAATGGGAGCGAGATTTGGGCCGGCAACAATCCGTTAAGGAATGGGAGAGAGAATCCTTAAAAGACCAGTGTGCATCCCTAGAAATCTGCGCTTCCGCCAGATACAACTTTATGTTGTTCATAGGGCCTACCTCACTCCTGCACTCAGTAATAAATACTTCCACCACGCAGATGCGTCCTTCCCCAGATGCATAGAGCTAGACGCAGAGATTCTTCACCTTCTATGGCATTGCCCTAGGTTGGGCACCTACCGGAGTGTAATAGGCGAGTTGCTTCGCAAGTGCACTGGACGCATTATACCCTTTGACTGGCCGGAATACATCGTGCATCAATTTAAGAGGCCGCCCAAAGACAGGGCCCCTTCCCGTTTTTTTAGACATGGGGACGCGCCTCCTCACAAGGCGTTGGAAGGCGAGTGACCGACCCCCCAAGTGTACAGGCGTGGACCTCCTCCTTGCAGGCATGGGCCCGGGCGGAATGGACGGCCATACGGAGGGAGGAAACGGTGGGGCTCCGAAAAGAACCAATTGCGGAGCGTTGGGAGCGCATGCTAAGCATCTTGCAGTCGCCTGGAGAGGCTGGGGACATGGGTGCTGTGGAGAGCTAGGTGGCACCCTCTAGGACTGAGGTGCACTGTGGGCTTTTCTCCTGGTTCAGTAGGCGGTTGCTGCTGTCTTCATCTTCTGGGGTCATGTTGGTTTCAAGTGCAGGCCCAAGTGTGATTGGAATGTGTGTGTGTGGCGGGGGAGGGTCGGCGGTCGTGGGGGTGGGGGAGGGGGGAGGGGACTGCCATGTAACAGTGCTGTTGATTATGCCGCCATTGTTTTCTTCCTTTTTCCTTTTCTTGCTTATTTACAGGTGTTGTAGTAAAGTCATGTTTGTGCATAAGTCAGGTGTTGGGATGATCCACCCCCAATTCAGCTAATGCCAACAAGCTTAGCGCGTGGACACTCATGGACCTAATTTGGGGCGGCTGCCCCGGCAACTTGCGCCTGTGCCAGTACTGGGCGGTTATCCTGTCTACCCATCACGCCCGTGACATAGTATTCCTCATTTGTATGTTATGATGTTGCTGGCTGTGCATTCATCATGCCCAATTACTGAGCTGACTCTGTTGAAATGTCTAATGTGCTGTGAACCTTTGTTTGAAATGCCAATAAACAGATTTGACACAAAAAAAAGAAGCAAGGGCGGCACGTATCAGATGAACTTGACTTTTTTTTAGTGGACTCTTCTATCCATAGGTAAAACAGAACAGTACTGGCTGCAAGCAAAGGCCTCTGTTTTGCACGAGTTGGCTATTCACATGATTAATTTATAGGTGATGCAAACTATCTAAGGCTACGAACCTTTTATCCTCAGGCACCAAATTAAAGCAAAAAAGAACTCTTTAACATGAGCAGGAATTACATTTTATGTGAGGCACTCTGCTTAATGTGAGCTTGACCTCAGGCAGCAAAGAGCAGCGCCATTAACGCAAAGCCTATCCGTTTAAAGTGACTTTAACTTTCCCGGGCATTCGTTTCAGGGTGATGCAATCCTCTTAACTGTAACCTTCCGCCCCCGGCAGAGCAGCAATGAAAGAGGGCGGCCGCTGCCTGCAGAGTTAAAGGAAAGTACCTGGAGCGTGATAACCTAGAGCGCGCCAGAGTTCTTTACGTCGGTTCTGAAGCGAGGAGACTCAGGATTGAAGCAGTACAGTCTTCCTGCAAGCTTCCTGATTGATAGTCCTACAGATGGAACATGATCATAAGGAAAAGCTAAGGGACCCGGATGCAGTCAGCTACCCAGGGTTACATCAAAGCCCTCCGCCTTCCGGGCTAGGCCAGCAGCTCCTAATCTAGTGCTTTGAAGCTTCCCTCATCTTTGTGAGGCGATGGAGTCGCTCACCTTTATTCACAAGACTGTGTCTAGTCTGAAGACGCTTGCCAAGACGCGATCTGCAAGGTTTGTTAAAAGGGGCATGTAAAAATATTCAGACTTTTAAGAAATTGGGTTAGTTTGGTTGAGGGGGTTGGAGCGCCACTTACGCAACAGCCACAATCCTTGTCAATTCAATTGTCTTTATTCGATCTTCCGAAGGCAGATCATAAAAGATACACACAATAAAACTAAACAACCTACATGGTGTACAAACATGTTAAAAAGCAACAACCCCATATTTAAAAATGATATAATTAATTGTGCAAATTTACGGTAAGTACCAGTCCATAAATTAAAGTTCCAGGTGTGTCAAGTCGAGTATAATAATAGATTACAAACGACCACATTTTTGCAAGAAAAATCGATATGTTGGTTTGCATTGAATAAAGTGA
The DNA here is from genome assembly GCF_964263255.1 of Lissotriton vulgaris. Taxonomy (NCBI): domain Eukaryota; kingdom Metazoa; phylum Chordata; class Amphibia; order Caudata; family Salamandridae; genus Lissotriton; species Lissotriton vulgaris. The sequence goes on from NC_141694.1 coordinate 1,843,338,165, forward strand.
CAGTGCAAAAGTTCTGAGTCTAGGGGCATCATAACTGGAGTAACAAAGTGCCTAGTGAATACAATTTGAGAGCAGCAATATTCATTTAAAAATGCAAGGTCAATGATTAAATTTAAAAGAGAATATAGAGGCTTTTTTAATCAAAAGAGCTAATTTTTCTATAGCACCGCAGTGGTTTCGTCAAGTAAACGCTGCACTGAGTCGGTTCCTCTGGGCCGGGGGAGTGGCGAGAGTAGCTCTCCGCACTTGCTTCCTATCTACGTACTGCGGGGGCCTGGCCACCTCTGACATTTTATCATACTATCAGGCGGCGCACCTATTGGTGCTTAACGACTGGTGGTATGGGGATCGGAGTGACCCGACCTACGCCCTGGAACGGTACTTGATGGACCCAGACACAGTACACACCATTCTTTACTCGGCGGCTATCAGGAAAAGGCTCCCCATGGTCACTCAGGTGGTCTTCCGTGTGTGGCGCGCAGCTCTGCGCCGCATGGGGTGGTGGAACAAATTGACGAGGGAGACCCCGCTGTGGCAAAACGGACGACTACCGGCGCTGGCGTCCCTACAGGGATTCAAGGGCTGGGACGCTATTGGCATCTCTACGCTCGGCCACGTCATGAGGGGCACCACCCTTAAGTCTTTCCAGATCTTGAGGGAGGAATATGCCATGCTCAAGACCCAATTCTTTAAATATCTGCAGTTGCGCCATGCACTATCTCCCTCGCTGGTGGGACTAGAGTACCTGCCCGAGTTTAGCCCCCTGGAGGCCAAGGTGTTTATGGGGGAATTGGAGGAAAAGAAAATTTCCAATATATACCAGACCCTAGTCACACACTGCTCCTCCTCCCTGGATGGACTACGTGCTGCGTGGGAGAGAGATGTTGGAGCTCTCGAAGAGGAGGACTGGAGGGAGGCCCCTAGGGGGGCTGCCATTGCGATGCGTCTCCGCTTTATTCAGTTTAAATACTTACATAGGGCCTATTTTACCAGAGAACGGTTGTGGAAAGCAGGTTTGATTGCCTACCCTGAGTGCTTGAGGTGCGGACGGGAGGTTGGGACGTTTGTCCACACTGTGTGGTCGTGTGCAAATCTGGCGAGATACTAGATGGGTGTCTGGGACTGCTTGGCTGAGGTCTTGGGCTGGGACCTTCCCCGATCACCGCAACTCGGCTTGCTGCATGTTATGGATCAGGTGGGGGGCAACATATACAAACGCCACCTACTGGTCTTGGGCCTGACTGTGGCTAAGCGAGATATAGCCAGGGCCTGGAAGGACCCCAGGGCCCCTTTACTGGAAGTTTGGAGACGGGGGTTGGACTTTTGCATGGGGCTGGAGCGTCCTGTCTTTGAGGCCAGGGGATGCCCTCGGAAACATTTTAAGATATGGAAAAGATGGGCGGACTACAGAGGACTGTGGCTGGAACCACCGATGGCCCAGGACACTGGAGAAGATCTTTAACTGTTGTACCCTGGGCGGCAGGGAGCGCACACGTTTTGTATCATCTAGCTTTATGCCTTGAGACTAGCAGACACTGTGTAGGGAACGGGGTGGGACTGGGGGGGGGGGGTGGTAGGGTGTTGGGGGTTGGAGGGGCGGATAATTAATCCAGTATTGTTTGTACTGACTGCATATCCTTTCCATGCCTGAGCTCATTAGTCCTGCGTTGTAATGCGGGACGGTGTCCCCCCCTTGTGTTTTGTCGGTACTTCAATAAAATTTTGTTCTGAAAAAAAAGAGCACATTTTTTTGTTTTACCTAAGATACACTTCAACAAACTAGCAACTGCATAGCAAACATTACAATCGTTGAGTTGCAATAAATAGAAGAGGGCGGCTTTGCACTTGAAGAATTTATGTCTGCGCAGTAACAGTAGTCCGAGTGTATGGCAGATAAAATTGACAAAAGAAAACAAAATGTAAAATGCTTTTGCTAGACTGCTCATCGCATGGACACATAGCAATAGTATCTGAGGAGTACTGGCATAAGGGAAAACATATCAACCAGCGAAAGGAACCTAGCCGAAATCTTGCCAACAGTGTTCTTTCATAAACGTTGCTTGCGTATAATAAATACCTGGCAATTGTTGGAACCGCTTGAATAATACAGTAATCTCTGACTGAAGGTTTAGCCACTTCTGTTAGCTCCCTGGAGGCTTCGGTGTGCTTACAAAATCTGTCCCACACCCATTTTCTGTCCTATTTTTGGATAGAATCGGGAAGCTCAAGCTAAGTGGCACAGCCAAGTGCCAAGAAGCAATTTTTTATTTATTGTAACTATGGAATGGCCGAACCATGAGCACAGGTTATGCAGTCTCTAGTGACTGCCCGATTCAATTTGGCTTCTTTGTTGGACGAACCTTGTCAGGATGAACCACAAAAATCGCTAAATTCTGTGCTTAACTCTCTGGTAGCTTGGCAGAAAGCAGTCAAGCTTAACTTAGTGTAAAGTACGTAGGCAGAAAACAAACATTAATAAAGTAAAAACATGCAAAAACAATTTAGAAAAATAGAGTACATTATAATAAATAAAATGACACCAAAAGGAATTAAATCCAATAAGTTAGGACCGGAAATATTACATTTAAAAAAAAGTTGTGAGCATAGCGCCTAAAGGAACAAAGCACTACTCATGGTCATCTAGTTGCGCTAGATGGGGGAGGGGGATCGTGATAGTATGTGGGCCGGATACAAGGACCAAGTTAGTCCTATTGAAGAGTAATCTTCTGAGCCGGTGCGAAGAGTTGCATTCGCGGTAGAGTAGACTGCGAGGAGCAGCGAGAGCATCCCGGATGGTCCTTGCTGTAACCTGAAGAGCAGGCTGGGCGTCGCCGGCTGTCTTGCTGTACCATGAAGAGCCGGTCAAGCGTCACAGACATTTGTTGATGGTGCTTCATGTTGGCAGTTCCCGTGGGCTGTTGTTACTGTAGCACGGAGTGCAGATCTTGCATTGCCGGTCATCGCTGGCGGTTGCTGTAGCACAAAGAGCAGGTATCACTGGAGCTTCCCATTTGCAGTCATTGTGGGCGGCAGTATTGGTGCGAGGTGGCCCATTTGCGGTCACAAAGAGCACAAACTTCAGGATTTCACCTTTTCTTTCTTGGAGCTGCTTAAACTGATGCCCGATAAGGGCCCAGGACCTGCGGGGCACCTCTTGGGGATCCGAAACTCACTCCAGCAGAGGCTATCAGGGCTTAGGCAGGTCTTGCTGCAGGTCCAGAGTAGCTGGGCAGTTGCAGGGAGGCCTCTGGAGCTTGCTATGTCTCTATAGCCCACACAGGAGGTCAGCCACGTAACCCTCGGAGTCATTCCGATGAGTCTGGGATGAAGGTAAGCAGGTCCAGTCTTTCTGCTCAGACAACAAGGCAATCCTCATGCAGAAGCGCATTCCTCTGCAGCAGGGCTGTTGATCTTCTGTAATTTCCTTGTTCTGAAGAGTGGCTATCAAGGTCCAAAGTGTTTACCTGTTGCCAGCCTTTGTGTGAGGGGATTCCCTGTCCTACCCCCCGCCCCCCACATCTGGTTTGGTAAAGTTCTTCCCTAGTCAAGGCTCCAAACTGTCTCAGGTGAAAAGACAGGGCAGGCCTGGTGTCAGATTCCTTTGTCTGTGTAGGAGGCATAACACTTTGAAGTGTAAATGAGGCTGGGTACAGCTCCTCCCAGACATTCTGCCACTGTGCCCTATCCTGTCCACACCCAGGCACCCTCTGTGTTACTGTCTGGAAGCAATACACAAATTCCAACAGCAGAGCCATTCACAGTCATGTGACCCAGGACACCGAAAGAAGGCACACATGGTGAGGTTAAGCGAATACTTTCTCAAAGTGGCATTTTGAAAATTGTTGTTACTTAAAAACTTTACCTTTAAGGAGGATTTTAAATTACAATTCATTTGGGTGTAAACAGAACATATCTATCTGCTCCAAAGCCAAGGTTATCACATATTAAATGTAATACCCAGTGTTAGTCAATGGGATGGATAGACCTTATAGCAGTGAAGAACGCCTTTAGGAGTTTTTCATTGTTAGGACATGTAAAATGTAAGCACACATGAGCCCTTAGGGCCTACCTTAGGGGAGACTTACAAGTATTAAAAATGAAGGTTGGGAATGATAAAAGGTTTATTGTGCCAGTTCAAAATGTACACTACCGGCTGCAGTGGCAGGCCTGAGACATGTTTTACAATTAAAGGTTACTTTAGGGGGTGGCACAAGGAGTGCTGCTGCCCACTAGTAGCATTTAAATGACATGTCCTGGGTACACGCAGTATCATTTTCTAGGGACTTACAAGTAAATTCAATGTAACAATCAGGTATATGCCAACTGGACCATGCTTTCAGGAGAGTGCACATGCCCTTTGCACCACTTAGCCATGGTAAAGAGCACAGGGCCCTAAGGCCAACAACAATTAATTCAGCAAACAGGAAGGGTGAAGGCAAAAGGTTTGGGGGACTACCAGACCAAAGATGCCACATCTCACACAGTACAAAGAGAATAAAAGCAGCGACCCAACAAATACACTTTACAATGCAGTGGGTAATTCTTATGATTCTTATGATTAGATAAAAAAATGTGATTGGACTCAAAAGTAACCCTGGGCGTAGCACTTCGCTACGCCCACGGAGTGGACGTAGTGTTGCCTACTTCGCTCGCCAGAAATGCACATGCACGTGCGGCCGCGCATGCGCATTACTATCAAAGACGGCGGCGTGAATAGCGCAATGACGAGAGGGAGCGCCGGGGACGCGGCGGACAAGGTAAGTGGTTTTTAATCATTTTCTAAAATGCAATTTAAGTATTTCAGGAGGGAGGCAGGTGACGCGTAGTGGGGCCACGCGAAGTGCGTAGGTGGACGTAGTGTCTCACCCACTTTGCGTAGCTTCGCGAAGCCCCACTACGCCCATTACGCCCACCCTTACTCAAAAGCCTCGTAACCCAGAGAGTAAACCTTCTGTAAATGTGCCTGTGCATCCCTGAAAGTAGAAATATGTGGGTCCATAAACAGGCACCCCTGGAGTTTGTAATGTGCTCATGGTAGCCATCCTTCGCACTGGAAGGTCCGTCTATATTAGCCCATCCATATTTTAACTACATTTGTACATTGACTGAGGGACACCTTCAAGGCGCTGCACTGGTGTTAACCCCCCACCGCATCCTCTCACAACACAATATTTCTACCATCTCATCTACCTTTCTTTGGTAGTGCATTGCAGCTTTTGACCGCAACACCGTCGACCAATCATGCATGTCCCACCCAACAACAAATCCAACAAGGAAATATGAGGAAACATGATTGGGGGCCAAGGGTTGGAGAGATGTGGATGGAAGAGTGATGGGGCAAGAGTGATGGGGCAGGTGATGCAGCAGGATACAGGAGAAGGCTAAGAGAGTAACAGGTGAGGGTTAGAAGGTGACACCATTTACACAACACATATTAGAACATTGGAATGTTGGGAGCGCCATTGAAAACAATGGAGTGCTTCGGGCTTACAATGGCTGGTATAAGCCCGGAGCTCCAACATTTTAATGTTTCTTTGTTCACAGCTCTGGCTATGAACAAAGGCTTCAGGGAGCCTGAGGGGATTCCAATCCCTTCGCACTCCCATAAGGCTTTGTTCTTTCTTGTTAGAACATTCTGCCCTCTAGTGGCAGAATGTTCTAATAGCTTTATAGCCCTTCGTAGCTGGGCTATACCGGCTATTAAAGTCCTGCTCCCTTGTTGAAGGCCCTCACCTTCGGCTCGGGCCTTTAACGCCGTAGAGGGCCTTTAATAGCCGATATAGCCCTCTACGGCGGGCTATAATACAAATACAAGGAGAACAAAACGCAGAGTTAGGGACTTGCAATGCAGTTTCACGAGAAAATGGATTAAACAGACGCCACAAATCAGAGATGATCATGTAACACAGCATTTATTAGATCAGGTTCATCTGATCCGAGTCAGGAGGGTTATTTACCAGTCTGACATTCCTCAGCATAGGATGGAGCTCTCAGCCTCTTCTCTCTGGTGGTTCCCTCCTTCGGCTGATCATTTAGGTAAAGATGGAGCTGCGTCTCTTGATATAGGTCTGTCGGTCCTGCTATTCATGGCTGGTGGAAGCTGATCGATTTTCGCCATGTCATTTAACCGCTGAAACCTGGAACGCGTGCGCCAAAGACCAGTCTTGTCATCCAGAATTAGGCAATGTTCCATGACATGGAAGTGTACAGCCTCTGCTTCACTGGGCATCATGTTTGCACAGCCCGACAGGTAACCAGCCTCATCCCCTGCCTCCTTCCAACGCCCTGCAGCCGGTCCTTTCATAACCTTCACTGTGATGGGTGCAGCTGGGATGCTGCTGAGGGGACCAAGAGGAAGAACATGAGCGAAAAATCAGAATCAGCAAATGTCAGTGAAACAATTATTCAATAAAAACATGCACACTTTGACAACAATTCTCTATTGTCCAAATCACAAGAAACACCGGATAATTTGTTTAGTGCACAACTCTTGGCATGATGGCATTTAGACAGGAGAAGTAGTTATTATTGGCTGAAAGTATGAAGAATGGAAAAGATGAATCACGAAAAAAGAAAGGTTTTCCTGGGTTTCCTGAAATGAAGCGGTGAAGGTTGGTTTCTCAACTGGTTAGGTAGCGTTGATAGAGTGCGCAGGACCACTAACTCAATTTTATCATACTCACCTGGGCCCATAACATTCACACTTTGGATTAGTAGTCTAGTCTGTTTACTACTAACAGTCTATCAGTACTTGAGTCCTTTAGGACTTATACCTGTAAACCATGACTTACCAATCCTTGTCACCTTAGCTATAAGTCCTGTGGATCGAATTGGGTGTTAACATAAAATAAGTAGCATTTGAATAATGTATCCTTCCTGAAATAACCACACACTCAGGGAAAGTTTTAAAGCTTATTATATGCAAAATTTAAGTGAGTCCTTGTAGGAAGGTACATCCTGACTATGGTTGCCCCCAACTTTTTGCCCTGTGTTTTAGCTGGTTTTGGACATAGTCGACCTGGGACCCTGCCAATCAGGACCCCAGGCCTACTGCTCTCTCTGTAAAATGGATTCCATGTACCCTAGGTACATTTCCAATTGGTACTGGGCCACCCTATCAGACCCTGTAACTCAGGGCATGGGTGTACCCAGGGCTGCCAGGGGCTGCAGCATGTATTATGCCACCCCTGGCTGGCCTCCTAAATTTGACACAACTGGCTGCATGACAGCTGGGGCAAAGTCGTGTAATCACCCTTTGCTGTAGGTATAGTATACCTATACCTAACCCTAAAATGGACACACAGATTCCTATCAGTCACTCCTATGGCAGGCCTTGACAATCCTGAAGGCAGAGTGCTTGGAATCGTGTGAGATGGTGCTCTGGCATGAGCTGAGCCTGTCTGCAGCTTGCGGAACCAAGTCCTAATAGCTGTTCCATGATAACGCATACCATATACTCTTAAGTGCATTATAATCCTCGCGGTTAAATGCTAACTTTGGTATTGCTTTATCAAAACATGCCGAGTAAGGTGTCATACGAATTGGAATACTAACCCCTCGCCAATTCTGGCGACGGGGTTAGCATTCCACCCTTCTAGAGGGACACGACATGTCCGTAACTGTGAACCCCGGGTAAAGTTAACTGAAGCCTCAGCTCCACAAAATGGATGCTGCCACCACAGACACGAGTCTGACCCCCTGCAGCTGGGAGTCCTTCCAGCGAGGGGAGCCTGGACAAAGGGTTTCCTGTCAGGGGCGGTGCTAGCACCGTCCCAGACATGGTTTTGTGTATCCTGGGTAGGCAGGGCTTTACAGGAAGGTGACTGCTGAGTGGCACCCCGGTGCTCACTACGCATAGGCCGGTCTGAACCAGTTCCAGGGGCACACCAGCCCCTGGCCTGGGGAAGCCCGGCATGGCAGAGGGGTGTAACCACCCCCCTCCTAGTCCCACCCATAGGCAGGACCTAGTCACCGGGTCAGCCCCCTTTTTTAGTATAAAGATGGGAGCGGGCCCCCTGTTCAGATTAGATCATCTTTGGAATCAAGACACGACTTTCTTCGAAAGGACTTCACGATTTCTTCATCAAGATTCTCCCTTGTGGCTAAGGAGTAGTCACCCTGCATCCGCAGGCACCATCCTAAAGAACACTGCGGTCTGCTGCAAGTCCTTCATCACGAATCCGACGACCCAGCTCGACGAGACCCGGCTTCCCTGGCACCTCTGACCTCTACTCACCTCTACAGCCAAGCTGAGAACCGTGAGTGCGACGAGACCTCGAGGGACCGACGATCGCCAAGACTGCACGACCTCTTTACAGCAAGCCCACCGAGTCTTCCACTGGTGAGTGCTTTGGGGTCCGAGAAGCCCCAACCCTGCGCAGCTCCAGCACCCAAGATCAGCCCCCCTGCATCTCCACGATCGGCGTGGGCCCCTTCTGCTGTTTGCTGTGCACCGCGTGGTTTGGCTACTAGCCGGCTGGCTTGTGGCCTTCTGAACGACGCCCGACGACATCACTGCTGCTGGTCTGGTTGCTCCAGACTGGCCCTTGCTTCCTTCTTGAAGAGAGGCACCCCAGGCCCTCCTGGTCCACTCCAGACGCCATTTTAGGTCCACCGCGTGGGCTTGAATTTGCCGAGGCTTTGTTGCCCAATCCTGGGTCCAGCGACGCCGACAGCTTCTATCTTCGTGGGACAGCTCGATCCTCCTTCCTGGTCACCGACAACGCCTCCTGGTCCGTGAGATCTCCGAGCCCAGCGTCACCCACACGCCTTGTCGAGGTGGCTACCATCCGGTGCCCTCCTGGTGCCCACTGACTACTGGCTAGTAGTCTCGAACTTGGTCCCCTCTGCTTTCAGGTGTCATCTTCCATCGATCCAGGCTTGGATCCACCGAACTTTCTTCACTGGTCGCCTGCCAGCAACTCCTTTCTTCCAGGCTCCTGGTCCGTCAACGAGGATTCCCGACGTCTTTTGAGTCCTATGCAGCTGCAGCCCCTGGGCTAGGTAACTTCGGCATTTCGGTGCCCCAGCATAGCCTCACTATCCAAGGGTCAGAATCTACTTTCGTTTTCTCCCTACCAGGTCGGGTTCGCCCGAGAACACTAACTTTGCAAATTCTAGCTACCATAGACTTTTGTCCCGCATCTCGCGTGAGAGTGCACACACTGCACCCGAGTCCCCTGGGTCTCCTAGAAGTAATCTAACGATTCTATAGTCAAGTCCTAGCGATTCCAAAGGCTATTAGTACTGTACTTACCTGCTAGTAATTTCGCATTCCACTTTTCAAGTATATGGTTTTTCGTGCCCCTCGGGCATTTGCTGTTGCAGCTCCTCAAGGCCTAGCACACCTTGGCTGCAACTCTTAGCAAGGGATCAGTAGGTAAACACATAGTGTAGGTAGGTGCATCACTTACACCACACTAGAATCAGCATGTCAGACAAAGGAGGAAACTCTGAGTATCCCCTTGTGTCAGTGGACCCTCCACAGGTCCCCTCTAAATATGCTGCTCTTAGCTTCCATGAGATGAGACAAGTGTGTACTCTCAGGAAACTAAAACAGGGGTCTAACCCCACCACTTCCTTTCTGATTAGTCTCTTAGAGGCTTATGATGCCAGTAGGGCTGGTAACCCAGACCCTTCTAATCCAGAAGGAAGTTTGCCCTCCTTACAGGGACCCTTTGATAGCCAGGAACATCCCCTCCAGGAAGCAGATGATGCTGAAGATGAGGATGAGGACCAGTTGTCAGGGGATGAGGCAGATAAGGGACAGGTAGAAGTCATTAGACTAACCAGGTCCAACTTAAGCAGACATGAGCTTGGTACTGGGGGACTCCTGGGCCCACTCTCAGGTCAGCTTAACATTGGGAATGGACGAGTTAGGTCTCTATCAAGAGGCTCTAACAGATCCTTTCGAACCAATGGCTCTCTCAACTCTTCTCACAGAGGGATGTCTTCCCCTAAGAGGAGAGTGTATGAAGTAGAGGAAAGGGCAGTCAAACTGAGGATTGAAAGGGAAGAACTTGCCCTGGCCAAAGAGAGACTTGCCCTTGCTAGAGAGCAAGAATTATGTGGGCTACAGCCCACTGGTGGCAGCAATAAACCTAGCAATAGGGAAAGGAGTTTTGATACAAAGCACCTGAATAAGATAGTGCCCCCCTTTAAAGAAGGGGATGACATCCACAAATGGATTACTGCTTTGGAGAGAGCCTGCACTGTGCAGGGTGTTCCCCAAAGTCAGTGGGCAGCTATCTTGTGGCTCTCCTTTGATGGTAAAGGTAGAGATAAGCTCCTCACCACAAGGGTGGAGGATGCTAACAATTACCAAATCTTGAAGAATACACTGGTTGATGCGTTTGGTTTAACCACTGAACAATACAGGATGCTGTTCAGAGACACCCAGAAAACTCAGTCTCAAGATTGGACTGACTTTGTTGATTGTGCCACTAAGGCTTTTGAAGGCTGGCTACTGGGTAGTGAGGTTACTGATTTTAAAGGATTGTATAATCTAATTATGAGGGAGCAAATCTTAAATAATTGTCAGAACCAGTTATTACATCAGCACCTGGTAGACTCTGATCTGACCTCTCCACAGGAATTGGGTAAGAGGGCAGACAAATGGGTCAGAACCAGGGTTAGGCCTAAAAACCAGGGTGGTGACCAGAAAAAGGAATCAACCAAGCCTCAAGAGAAGGGTGGGGATAAATCCACAGAGAAGACTTCCCCAGGGCCCCAAAACTCCAACAAGGGTGGTGGGTCCCAGAACACTCCTTCAGAACAGAAGAAACCTTATTGCCATTCCTGTAAACAGGTGGGCCATTACAAAAGTGATGCCAGTTGCCCTAAAAATGGCAATAAGGAAAACATACCCCCAAGTAACACTCCCAGACCTCCTGTTACCACTAGTGGTAATCCCCCAGGTGGTGGGAGTGCCCCCAAGAATGTGGTGGGCATTACTTTGGGCAATCAGGAGGACTATGGCCTAGCCAGGTTCCCTGACCACACTCTTGTCTGTGAGACTGGCATGGGGTTTGCCAACTTCACTACTGGACCCCACATTTTGGGAAAGTATAGACAAGAAGTTTTAGTGAATGGTCAGAAAGTTGAGGCATTCAGAGACACAGGGGCCAGCCTCACCATGGTGAGTGACCATCTGGTCCCCTCTGCTCAACTGACCCCTGGTTTTACTTATCAGGTGACAGACATTCATGGAGTGAAGAGAAGGCATCCCATGGCAGTAGTCAAGCTCAGTTGGGGTAATGTCACAGGGCCCATGAGAGTGGCAGTGACAGATAACCTACCTGTAGATTGCTTACTGGGGAATGACCTGGAACTCTCAGCATGGGCTGAGGTGGAGCAAGAAACTCACTCCAGGATGATAGGCCTATCCAGACAGGTTAGTGGGGCAGTAATAGCTACAGCCCCAGTCCAAGCACCATTCCTCCCTGAAAAGGTTGGAAGGGCAGTGGTAGCCACTGCCCAGGCTCAGACAGACTTTCCAGAACAGGATAGGAGGGCTGTGACAGTCACAGCCCAAACACAGACTGAGTGCCCTCCTGAAAAGGTTGGCAAGGTTGAAATGGTCTCAGCCTCTACTCAGACAGATAGTGAGGTTGTGAAGCCTGAAACAATGGATCACTCCACTCAAACAGAGAGCATTGAGGAGGAAGAAGAGTCTTCCCCCTCCCAGACACTAGGTGAGAGCCAGCCTCCTCAGGGAACTGACTCTACCCCTGTTGAAGGAACTGCCCCAGAGGTAGTCAGGCCTAGCCTGGCAGAGCCTCTGATGGCAGTGGACCCTTCCCAGGTGGGACCCAGTCTGGAGCAGGTAACCTGCACCTCTCTACCCTGCCTCAGTCAGCCCAGGGCTGAAGAGATCAGGGAGGCCAGTGGTGGACCCCAAAGGGCCCCCTGTCCAAAAGAACCCCTTAATCAGCAGATTAGTATCACTGAAGCTGGTAAACCTAGCCAAGTGAAAATAGAACAGACTCCTGAGGGATCCCCCTTAAAAATAGTTAGGGAACTCCCACAGCTGGACACTGTTGGGCACAGCCAAACATGGGGCCTAAAAACCCCAAACCTGACCTGTCCCTCCAGTAAGCCAAACAGAGGGACTCAGCCTCCAGCTTTAGGTAGCCAGAGGCTGACCCTGAGAGCTCAGTGCATCTCAGCTAAAGAAAGAAAGGCACACATGATGGATGGTGATTGGAGGAAGTTGAGCCCAAAGGTAGAGGTGCCTCACTTCAGTACTCCACCCCAGCATCAGCCTTCTACTTTCCAAAGACACACCGGAGACAGAGATTCCCTATGGTGGAGACCCTCAGATACCCTTAGGGTGAGGGGTTGCCTAGTGGACCATGACACAGGGGGAAACCAAGCCAGAGCTGGTCCTTCCTTATATGGCCACTTAGGTAATAGAGGCTTACCTGGACAAGGATAGCCTTATCTCCTTTCGTTTGGGGGGGGTTGTGTAGGAAGGTACATCCTGACTATGGTTGCCCCCAACTTTATGCCCTGTGTTTTAGCTGGTTTTGGACATAGTCGACCTGGGACCCTGCCAATCAGGACCCCAGGCCTACTGCTCTCTCTGTAAAATGGATTCCATGTACCCTAGGTACATTTCCAATTGGTACTGGGCCACCCTATCAGACCCTGTAACTCAGGGCATGGGTGTACCCAGGGCTGCCAGGGGCTGCAGCATGTATTATGCCACCCCTGGCTGGCCTCCTAAATTTGACACAACTGGCTGCATGACAGCTGGGGCAAAGTCGTGTAATCACCCTTTGCTGTAGGTATAGTATACCTATACCTAACCCTAAAATGGACACACAGATTCCTATCAGTCACTCCTATGGCAGGCCTTGACAATCCTGAAGGCAGAGTGCTTGGAATCGTGTGAGATGGTGCTCTGGCATGAGCTGAGCCTGTCTGCAGCTTGCGGAACCAAGTCCTAATAGCTGTTCCATGATAACGCATACCATATACTCTTAAGTGCATTATAATCCTCGCGGTTAAATGCTAACTTTGGTATTGCTTTATCAAAACATGTCGAGTAAGGTGTCATACGAATTGGAATACTAACCCCTCGCCAATTCTGGCGACGGGGTTAGCATTCCACCCTTCTAGAGGGACACGACATGTCCGTAACTGTGAACCCCGGTTAAAGTTAACTGAAGCCTCAGCTCCACAAAATGGATGCTGCCACCACAGACACGAGTCTGACACCCTGCAGCTGGGAGTCCTTCCAGCGAGGGGAGCCTGGACAAAGGGTTTCCTGTCAGGGGCGGTGCTAGCACCGTCCCAGACATGGTTTTGTGTATCCTGGGTAGGCAGGGCTTTACAGGAAGGTGACTGCTGAGTGGCACCCCGGTGCTCACTACGCATAGGCCGGTCTGAACCAGTTCCAGGGGCACACCAGCCCCTGGCCTGGGGAAGTCCGGCATGGCAGAGGGGTGTAACCACCCCCCTCCTAGTCCCACCCATAGGCAGGACCTAGTCACCGGGTCAGCCCCCTTTTTTAGTATAAAGATGGGAGCGGGCCCCCTGTTCAGATTAGATCATCTTTGGAATCAAGACACGACTTTCTTCGAAAGGACTTCACGATTTCTTCATCAAGATTCTCCCTTGTGGCTAAGGAGTAGTCACCCTGCATCCGCAGGCACCATCCTAAAGAACACTGCGGTCTGCTGCAAGTCCTTCATCACGAATCCGACGACCCAGCTCGACGAGACCCGGCTTCCCTGGCACCTCTGACCTCTACTCACCTCTACAGCCAAGCTGAGAACCGTGAGTGCGACGAGACCTCGAGGGACCGACGATCGCCAAGACTGCACGACCTCTTTACAGCAAGCCCACCGAGTCTTCCACTGGTGAGTGCTTTGGGGTCCGAGAAGCCCCAACCCTGCGCAGCTCCAGCACCCAAGATCAGCCCCCCTGCATCTCCACGATCGGCGTGGGGCCCTTCTGCTGTTTGCTGTGCACCGCGTGGTTTGGCTACTAGCCGGCTGGCTTGTGGCCTTCTGAACGACGCCCGACGACATCACTGTTGCTGGTCTGGTTGCTCCAGACTGGCCCTTGCTTCCTTCTTGAAGAGAGGCACCCCGGACCCTCCTGGTCCACTCCAGACGCCATTTTAGGTCCACCGCGTGGGCTTGAATTTGCCGAGGCTTTGTTGCCCAATCCTGGGTCCAGCGACGCCGACAGCTTCTATCTTCGTGGGACAGCTCGATCCTCCTTCCTGGTCGCCGACAATGCCTCCTGGTCCGTGAGATCTCCGAGCCCAGCGTCACCCACACGCCTTGTCGAGGTGGCTACCATCCGGTGCCCTCCTGGTGCCCACTGACTACTGGCTAGTAGTCTCGAACTTGGTCCCCTCTGCTTTCAGGTGTCATCTTCCATCGATCCAGGCTTGGATCCACCGAACTTTCTTCACTGGTCGCCTGCCAGCAACTCCTTTCTTCCAGGCTCCTGGTCCGTCAACGAGGATTCCCGACGTCTTTTGAGTCCTATGCAGCTGCAGCCCCTGGGCTAGGTAACTTCGGCATTTCGGTGCCCCAGCATAGCCTCACTATCCAAGGGTCAGAATCTACTTTCGTTTTCTCCCTACCAGGTCGGGTTCGCCCGAGAACACTAACTTTGCAAATTCTAGCTACCATAGACTTTTGTCCCGCATCTCGCGTGAGAGTGCACACACTGCACCCGAGTCCCCTGGGTCTCCTAGAAGTAATCTAACGATTCTATAGTCAAGTCCTAGCGATTCCAAAGGCTATTAGTACTGTACTTACCTGCTAGTAATTTCGCATTCCACTTTTCAAGTATATGGTTTTTCGTGCCCCTCGGGCATTTGTATATACTGTGCTAACTTAAGTATTTTTGTAAGAGTTTTGGTTTGTGCTTAGTACCCTGTCCTCATAAAGAGTACAGGGCTGTTGTGATCTTTAATAAATAACTGTTTATTTTCATAACACTTGTGTGGTGTCCTTTCACTTGGTGTTCAAGGGGTATATGTGGTATAACAGCTGGCTTAACACGCCCTCTCGAGTCTTTAGCCTTAGACTGCTCGTATCCACGCTACTAGGATAGCTGGTCTATAAGGTTGACTTACAACCAATCATCAATAAGGGTTGCTGGACTGATACATAGTGTTCACTAGAATAGTGACCACTGCATATCAGGCCACCTTCTCACAGTCCTCAACCAAATTACAGACATCATGAATTTCAGAAGCAAGAATATGATTATTATAATGTAAAGGTTGCAAGAAATCACAGTAACACCTTTAGACATTGGTACCTGGGAAGGTTGAGAAAGGGAAATAGCCCAAGGACATACCACATGGATTATATTTACCTAGAATGGGGAAATGACCAATCCTGGCCACGGGCTGGGACAAAAATCAGGACCAGGCACCCGACTAATCAGATGCCCACGGGACAAGACAGGTGCAGTTCAGGACAGGTGACCTCTGCTAAAGTGCAACGCCAGCGTCACACCCCCCTCTCTGTATAAGCCAATTGGATATCGATAATTTCCCCCACACCTCGATTCGTCTCACAGAGTGCTCCGCCAGCAGCTCTGCTCTCGATCTCTTATAGCAGTCATTGGGTCAGTGACAGGTCAGCTACTCGGACAAGTTGGACAATTTTCTCAATCTAAACCTACCTTAGTTACACCATTTCGAGGGCAATGTAACACCCCTAAATGTTGCAAATCTATGTGTTACCCTTCAGTGATTGGTTGGAAAGACGAGGAGAGGTCATCACACCGTACTAAGATGAGGTCATTTCAATATTGGTTTCAATTGATTCCGGTTACTGCCCATAATTTATTTTCCCTTGCACTTTTATTCCACCCAGCGATATTGATTACCATTTGAATACAATGTATTTGTTGCTTCCTCTCAAGAGGTCAGTTGAGCAGGTTCCCAGGAACATCGTGGGTAAGAAGAGTGCTGGCTGGGGTTCAATTACAATGCGTCAGCAATTTCGAAGTTTGAGTGCGCACGCGCAGCTATTCAAAGATGGGGATTGTCGCAGTATTCAGGCCCAAGTACGAGCTAGCAGTGAAATCAAAAAAGAATTATATTAGAATACAAAAATAAATGAATGCACTGTATACCACTTATCTCTATTCTAACCCCATTACTTTATTTTACCGTTTGCATTAATAATTAAGCAGAACGAATGAGCTTTATTACAAGCTGCAGCATAAGCATTAGCATGTGAGGTTTAAAGCGGCCATTTTGGCACTAGTGCGCAGAAGCAGAAAATTCCCCCCAAGCAAAGGACGTGAAACCACATGAGTGTGGCAGACGCATGCGCAATACAGTTCCAGCGTTTTCGGCTGCCATTTTAATACACTCTGATTCATGTTAGTAATGTTAGTAAAAGCACATAGACTTTCCTTCGTCTCTCTGCCGTATCTCCCTCCTACCTCTTTACCCTTACCCCTTCTTCTCCACACTTCACTTATCTCGTCTTCTATGTTCTTGTAATGTTTGTCTAGCAACTGATAAAAATTGTAACTGATGTAATTTTTTAATTTTGTGGAACCTCATGTAAAGCGCTCTGATACCTCCAGGTCTAGCCAGCGCTATATAAAACTCTTCAAAATAAATAAATAAATAAATTAAATAAATAAATAAAAACACATAGGCGAGCTTCCTCTAGATACTAGAAATGTTGTGTAATGCAAATATTAGTTAACAAAACATGTTGGTTAATATATTACAGGTTATTTAGAGAGGGATGAATACAAGCAAGTTTCGATAAATGTGAAACCTTGCTCCATCAGCGTGTTCCATCGTTTTTCAGAGGCGAATGAAAATAATTAGTCATCAAAAATTACAGCTCCGACTCTAGGTATTTGAAGCAAAAATGTATTCTCCTATGGGAGACTTATAAGGAGAATTTCTAGCCAGGAACAATGTTTTTTTATTTTTTTTGCAAAAACAAATATTTGTGCACTATCGTCAGGTTCTTAATGATAGTGCATTTGTGACTGGTGGCCAAAGTAAATCTTTGAAAGTAAGTGAAATGCTGTTGTATTTCATAAGGTTACAGAGTACATGAGCTACCACATTCTGCACAAGCTGCAGTTGAGCAATTGTACCCTTTGGGGCATTTAGGACTATTGCGCTACCAAAGTTTCGGCTCCATCGAATTAGAGTGAGGATCACTGGTGTCCTTAACCCGTTGCATGCTTGTGACGGAACCGTTCCGTCACAAGCCTCGGGTGAGCTGTGCTCGTGACGGAACGGTTCCGTCACGGCCCGCTCGCCGCGCCAGCGTGGCGTGAATTCCGCGCCTGCGCTGCCAAATTAATGGGCGGGCGGGTTCGTGACGGAACCATTCCGTCACAAGCACAGCTCGCCCGCGAGCCGTGACTGAGCGGTTCCGTCACAAGCACGGAACTGCCGCGCGGCCACTCCACCCCCTTAGCGCTGCAACGGAATAGCCGCCGCAGCGAAGGGGTTAAAAGGATCTTTTCAGAGATTTCAGATTATACAAACAGGTCTTAGTGAATTTGTGACATGGGTTTGAAGTCCAAGGTTGGCCTCAATTTGAATTCCTAAGTTTGCACTTCGGTGGCAGCTACCGTAGGGGTTACTAAAGTGCTGGGTCAGTTCAGGCCCTTTTTCTGAATTTTGGAAGAAGGCAATATCTCTGTTTTGCAGGCACCGAGTTTAGGAAAGTTGATGGCCATCCGGTACTATCTCTGTTTTGCAGGCACTTAGTTTAGGAAGGTTGGTGGCCATCTGGTAATATCTCTGTTTTGCAGGCACTTAGATTAGGAAGGTTGGTAGCCATCTAATATTATCTCTGTTTTGCAGACACTTCGTTTAGCAAGGTTGGTGGTGACCATCCAGTGATATCTCTGTTTTGCAGGTTCTTAGTTTAGAAAGGTTGGTGGCCATCTGGTAATATCTCTGTATTGCAGGCACTTAGATTAGGAAGGTTGGTAGCCATCTAATATTATCTCTGTTTTGCAGACACTTCGTTTAGCAAGGTTGGTGGTGACCATCCAGTGATATCTCTGTTTTGCAGGCACTTAGTTTAGGAAGGTTGGTGGCCAACCAATAATATCTCTGTTTTTCAGGCACGTAGTTTAGGAAGGTTGGTGGCCATCCAATAATAGCTCTGTTTTGCAGGCACTTAGTTTAGCAAGGTTGGTGTTGACCAACCAGTAATATCTCTGTTTTGCATGCACTTAGTTTAGCAAGGTTGGTGGCCATCCAATAATAGCTCTGTTTTGCAGGCACTTAGTTTAGGAAGGTTGGTGGCCATCCAATAATATCTCTGTTTTGCAGGCACTTAGTTTAGCAAGGTTGGTGACCATCCAATAATAGCTCTGTTTTGCAGGCACTTAGATTAGGAAGGTTAGTGGCATCTACCAACGAATTACCAGCACAGTCAGGGAGGAAAGAGCGTGAACAGGACTGAGGCAAAAGACTATGATCAGCTGGGAGTTATCAGAATACATGTACAGTTGGACACGCAACGGATGTACCAGAGATGCCAGAGCTCTCAAATACAGATTCAAAAGCAGGGGACACAGCATGCTCCCATGAGGAAGGCCACCATCAATTGGTCTCCATTGAGATGTGAGTGGGTAATCAAAATTATTTGCTATCGATTGCTCAGAAAGTCTTTCAACCAGGCTAAAGTCCCCCCGTGGATACCAAAATCTGCTAGTCTGAAAAATAAAATGTTGTGGTTCATGGCATCAAAGGGTACGGACCGCCCCACATCCATCATTCGATGAAGATCAACCAGACGGAGACCGTCACCAGTTCTGTACTCATCCCATGCCCAAAGCCAACTTGGAAAGTAGCCAAGTTTCTACAAACTCTGTTAACTTTAGGAAGATTCATTTTACCAACAATTTATAAAACGTGACAGGAGGGAAATGTGGCTGAAATAATTAGTTTCACAGTGATCGAGCGAGGGTTCCTTCCTAAGGGGCTTGACTACAGCCCTCTCCCATGCTTCAGGGACAGGGACTGTGCCAGTAGTTAGTGAATAACTGAAGACTAAAATAAGGCCTTTGGTAAATCTAAGTACAGGTTTGCACATATATATATATACGCGTCATGCCCATGGTTTAAAAATAAATTGGTTGACACCACGAACCTCGAGTGCCGCCTAGTCTTCTTCTTTTGGAGCAGACTTCTTGGGAAAACATAACGTGTCTGTGGCAAGCGCGTGAGGAGAGCACCCCCCGCAAGTGTCAAAGGGGGTCGCTACATGGAAGACTCTCTGACCGCCCCGCATGAAGTCTGGATCGGATGTTGCTGCGGATGCGCAGTCCATACTTGAATGGGACAACACTTTTACTTTAATTGTGTTCTCTGCTCCGCGACGGACTGATGCGCGAGGCAGGGGGAGAGGACCGTGACTGCCAACAGCGAGTTCCCAGAACAATTACCGCAATCCCCGCCTGACTACATGGCACATCGGTCATTCACCTGATAAATTGCACCGATACGGGGACCGCCACCAGCGTGTGATGGACGCTGCATGCTGGGAAATGTTGTCCACTTGTGGTAATAGAGGCCGTGTCTTCCAGGCTGCCCACACTACTTGAGGAAGTGGGAAGGACACTATTTGAAATGAGGGGAACTGTGAGTAACAGTGGCGAACTGAACCAGGGGGGCATTTGAAAAAGGAAGTAAACCCCGAAACGCGTCATGCCCATGGTTTAAAAATAAATTGGTTGACACCACGAACCTCGAGCACCGCCTAGTCTTCTTCTTTTGGAGCAGACTTCTTGGGAAAATATATATATACATATATATATGTATATATATATATATATATGTCCCACAGGACACCCAGAGGGTTGCCAGCTTGATGTTAAATTGATGAGCTGAATTTAATTTAGGAAAGAAAATTGTTCTAATGATGCTTCGACTTTCTGCAGAAGTCCAAAGCCCACAGTGCCATCAGGCTTTGCAATGACTTGAGTCCCGGTCTGTTCTCCAACTGCAGTTATTTTGTCCAAAAATAAATTGGATCCATAGTCACATGGCTCGGGGAGACAGTAATGCAATTTCAAGTGGAAATGGGATTTTGAACATAAGCTTCATTTTGTCTGACTTGAAGGCGGCCATTTTTCAGTGTTGGGTGGGTATAAAGATCTTAGGGAAATGGCAGCTACATACATGTAGAGGGATCGGCTTCTTTTATTTATTTTTATTTATTCATAAAGTTTTATATAGCGCGAACTTGACCCAAGAGGGTATCAGAGAGCTTTACATTTAGAATTGTTGCGTTACAATTTACATCAGGTAAAAGAGCATAGTAAGGTACAGTAGACATAAACACTGTTTCAATAATTCGTATGAGGGAGGGGAGGAAGGAGTAATAGCGGGGAGACGAGGAAGAACAATGCCCAATGTCTGGCTGGGTAGGTGACGTCAAGGGAGAAACCAGGGCCCATCTCCTCATTAGCTGTCAAGCAGCTCCACCGGTCATCAGCCGTGTTGCTCAGGTCTCAGCGTTCAGGAAAAAACAGTTTTAGTTTATTTGATTTGCGAAGGTTATATAGCACTATCTAGACCCGGAGGAATCAGATCGCATAACCAGGGGAACGTTGCATTAGAAGGTACATCAAAAGGATTATAAAGCGATGGCTTTACCCGTAGGTATCAGAGCGCTAGAACAGAGGAAACATTGCGTTATGAATTGCAACAGTTAAAATAGCGTAGTAAGGTAAAGTAAACAAACAACAAGGTTGAGAGAATTTATAGGAAAGGAGGGGCGGAAGGAGCCATAGCAGGGAGACGAGGAAGAACAGTGTCCAGTGTCCGGCTGGGTAGGTGACGGTCGATGGGGAAACCAGGGCCAATCTCCTAATTAGTTGTCTAGCAACTCTACCGGGCATCAGCCATGTTGCTCAGGTCTCAACGTTCGGGGAAAAGAATAATCATTATGCGTCCTTTCTCCTGTGCCCCCCCTTCTCTGATCAGGACTTCCATTGTTTCTGCTCGATTGTGCCTATGACACTGCCATGACGCGCCTGATGTCTACATAAAGTGGATGGCTGTTGTCCCTGCAGTCCCTTGATGGTTGGTGTAGCCGCTGATTGCTGTTATGAATAGTTAAAAACACAAGTGGGAGAAGTAGTCTCTTTCCAATTTCTTGTTTTCTTCATAAACATTATTGAGTTTTACTCAGCAGGCAGCGATGAATCAATACATACATATTTCTTCAATACGGGTGCATCTATCCAGCTCCCTCATCCACTGGTCCGATGGAGGGGCGAGCGCAGACTTGCGCTCGGTGGGATTTCAACTGTACTGGAATAATCGGAGTAATTTTGGTAATTCTGCATTACTCTTGGACGAGGAAATATCAATATTAACGTGATTACGACTGCTTGTGTAACTAAGATTAATTTGAGGGGAAAAAATCCTGTTGCTAGAGCACATTTAGCAAGCATGAATGGCTGCTCACGCTGCAGATAATGTTCTATTGCATTAAGCGTTACTTTCATGGTGCTAAATGAATCCTGGCGTCCATTTTGGATGCACGGGTGCATTTTGAGCTAAGAAACTAGAGTTAAATGCTGAGAATGTGTTGGGGGTCACTACTACCCCAAATGCACATTCAGCGAGCATGAGTGAATGCCCGTGCACGCTCTTCATGTTCGGTTGCATTTAGTGCTGTTTATTAGTACAAAACGCATCCTCGTGTCCATTTTCGGCGCAGGCGTATTTTGCGCTAAGAAAAAGCAGGAACCAGGAGAATGGTTGAGGAGGAGGGGACAAGACAGAAGGAGTTTGGAGAAGTAAGGCAGAAAGTGAGGGGGTGGTCCACTTTATGCCACGTTACAAGACCCAATAAGGAAATAATCAAACACACAAGCATCAACAAACTCAATGGGTCTGGACCTTAATTTGTAAATAAACTTTTGCATATATGAATATTTATAAATTATATTTCTATATGAAGACTTGCATATGGTGTGAAGGATACTGGCATTGTTGAAATAGAGGCAAAGCAAGTATTGTTAAATGTTTTTATCGTTATTTGTAGTTTAACATGTAGCAAAAGAAACGAAATGAAGAAATGAAGTAAATTCAGTAAAAATGCAGGCATTGCAGTGTTATACATTCACTGTTGCTTGTGTGTTATTTGTAGTAATTTATAAATCCACAAAAATAAGACTATGTTGAGAAAGGTACTGAAAAGATGCTCATGAAGTTCACTGAGGCTCAGAAGTAGAAGAAGCCCAGCCTACATCCCACTCAGAAGAATCTTGCGTTGCTGCTGCACGTGCCACACCGTGAGCGCGAGGAAGCACTGGCTGCTGCACGTGCCACACCTTTAGGGCGAGTAAGCACTGGCTGCTGCACGTGCCACGCCGTGAGCGCGAGAAAGCACTGGTGTGGTGTCCTCGTGTCCTACGCTCTTGTATGGAACTCGGAACACTCGGAGTGAAGAGTATTCCGCGAGCTCCAGTTGTAGCGGTTGGCCCAGGCTCACTAAGATGTGACTTCTACTTCTTCTTCCAATAAATTACAATACATACAATCCCTTGGATTACTTACTCGTTATTGTGGGATTTCTTCACTGGCGACGATCGGGTGACGAACCGGCAGAAACCCAGAGCCTGGAGCCCTGCGTCTCGCATATCACGAGTACCGCCTTTGTGTTTTCTTCATCTGCTGTGCTGTCGGACGACGGCGAGAACATATTGCTGCATCTTCACGAAAATTCCGCACTTGTAGCGTGAGCGGTGAGACTTTTATCCATTTTCGTCTTGTTTGACGTTTCTGAAGTTTTCAACGCTCTCCTTCAACGCGAGCTCACGCATGCGCATTCTCGCGCACATCGCATTTCAGCGCGTGCGCAACAAACCCTTTGTGACGCTTTCTCTAACGCATGCGCACAACCTCAATTTCATCGGATCTCTGTTGAAGTGCATTTCTGTCTCCTAGCTGTCCTCGTGTGTCCTCGTGTCCTACGCTCTTGTATGGAACTCGGAACACTCGGAGTGAAGAGTGTTCCGAGAGCTCCAGTTGTAGCAGTTGGCCCAGGCTCACTAAGATGTGACTTCTACTTCTTCTTCCAATAAATTACAATACATACAATCCCTTGGATTACTTACTCGTTATTGTGGGATTTCTTCAACTGGCTGCTGCACGTGCCACGCCGTTTCCGCGAGGGAGCACTGGCTGCTGCACGTGCCACGCGTGAGCGCGAGGAAGCACTGGCTGCTGCACGTGCCATTCCTTGAGCGGGAGGAAGCCCTGCCTGCTGATGCTTGCCTGGAACTTTTCTTTGTGTCGGATAAAGCTTGCTTTGCAGCCGGCCATGCTGTACCTGAGTTGTAGTTAGTGAAGCTTGGCAAACCCCTTCTTACTGCACAAAAGCTCAATTGATCGGTGGTCTGGTGAAGGAGTGCAAATACGCGAAAAGAGGTTAGGGTACACCAGCGGCACAGTATATTTGGGGAAAAGCAAATAGCAAGGGAGAACAAATGCTTCAAGGTGTGCAAACGTCATTAAAACACCAACCAAGTACAGCATAGGCAGCAAAGGTGCATTCCACCCCTCCCACAGAACAGAACTAACCCAGACAGCAGAATGGACACAGACACCTGCGCACCAGGTACTACTCGGTGGCCAGCAGTGTAGATTTCAATCATATGCTTTAGAGGTGTCAGTATGTGTTGTGTGTGTATGCATGAGTGTCCTTGTTGTCCGACTGCATGGATGCTTGAATACATGTTGCCCTGAGTCCACATGGATGCCAGTATCTGTCTTGCATGTCTGCTCACGTATATTTGTTGGTGCATGTGCTCATTGGTGCACATGCATTTTACGAAAGCCACGTCCATTGGTTTTGATGATGCTTTTTAAAACATGTTGGTAGAGAAGGACAGGCCCTTAGGTTTAACAGGTAATCTAGTGACACCAATTTCAATGGTGAACAGCGCACGAGTCGTGACTTATCCTGCCGCAGCCAGACATCCCGTAAAAGCCACCACCATTAGCGACAACATCCTGCCTCCGCATTCCAGAAATCCCTCCATGCTGATGGACCCTCTCCTGCTGAACATTGTCAAGGCCTCCTGTACTTAAGGAACCTTCCCAGGTGAGCTCAAAGCATGACAGATCCTCCTCTACTGTAAAGTCCACTCTGAGCCTTGAAGATCTAGTCTGGCAACACCCACAGCCCGCTTTCCATCTGTTCAACTAATCCTAGCGAAAGAAGCGTTCATTCAGCTTCAAAGCCAGATGAGCAAGAATTTCCTTCTCAAGAACTACTAATCCGGCTTCAGTTCTCAGCACTGAATAGAGACCGACCAGCACCCTTCACGTAAATGACACTTACAACCTGATCACCAACAAGTACATCCCATGTGCCCTTTTCCTGCTCGACCTCCATTGCCTCTGATGCTGTTGAGTACCATGAACTGCTTCACACACTGAGAACAGGCATGGGCCTCCCTCACGTGGTCCTGGAGAGGGTCACCTCCTGCCTTTCAGACTGGCACCAATTCATCCAGATGAGGACATAAATAAATTCATCCGGTATTTGTAAAGCGCAAACTAATCACCCCTAAGGGTCTCAAGGCGCTGCGGGCCATCAGGGAGATTAAGTGAGCTATTGCCCAGAGGCACATGATGAGGATCTGAGCTGCCACCGGGGCCATGGATCCAACCGTGAGCCCCGTGCTCCGGAGTCAGCCACTCTGGCCGCTTAGATAATCTCCACCGCCTCAGGAGTCTTAGGGTTCCCTCCGACCCCAATCATCTTCAGCCTCTACACAGAACCTCTTGGAGCCCTGCTGCTTGGCAGCACCAACAACAGCCATCGGTGCTCCAATGCAGCTCTACCTGGAACTCTGCACCACACAGGACATTCAACAACTTCCTCAACGTCATTTAACTGGATGTCCAGTGCCTACCTAAAACTCAGCCTAACCAATGCAGAGCTCAAGCGCAACACCACAAGCCTAAAGGAACTACACTGGCTCCTTCACCAGGCCCACACCACCTTCAAGAGCAGCTGCAATATAGCACAGCTAAAAGAAATGATACTCCTGCAAACCTGGTGGAGAATATTGCCAATTCGGGGAATAGAGCCCCATCAGAAGTCAATATGTCGCCAGACTAAAAACTACACTTAAAGAAAACAAGAAATCAGTCCTTTCCCATCTGCTCTCCTAGACCAGGAACAAACCCCTCATCTACACCCGAATCCCCCCAACCCTCCTCCATTTGAGAAAGGATCCGAAGACACGTCCTCAGAAAGTGCTACATCTGTGGGCAGTAGGATTCTCGCCTCCCCCACCCTGAAGAATCTACCGCCAGCATCACTCAACTCTCTTTAGGCTTGCCCCAAAGTGTTGCATCTCTATTTTTTTTCTCTTATTAAAAGATAAATTAAACTTGTTGGCGTGCACTGGGTCTCAAGAGTAATTTTTATGTTCCTTGATGCAGCCACCTCAAAATAGCAACCCCTTTTCAGCAACGTACAATTTTCCTTCACAGTCTCCTGTTTTGAAAATTAATTTTGATGACAAAGAAACCTACCTTATTTAAGGCTTGCCCTGCATCAGCGTGAGGATGTACATCACTAGGAAATAAATTGACTGCTGCAGGCCGCCTATGGAAAAATGTATCAGTGATTTCACCCTCTCCATCACTCTAGAGTGAATCTTCAATCTCTATGCTATGCCGAACATGTCTAACAAATGTTCCCTACCAGTAAAACAGATGAAATAAATGTAACCATCCTCAAATCTATGACATTGATGGACAACCTGTTTAAGCAATGGCAACCCATGAAACACACATAAATGCCAATGGTTGAATGGGGCTGACCCAAAGCCCAGTCTCTGTACGTCCTATTACTGTACCTTAATGAAGGCTTGATAACATGAGGTCATCCTTTGCACAAAAGCGTTAGCCAGACCCAACAAAGCAGAAGTGAAGTAGCTTAATGGTGCATTTTAACAATAGAGAATTTCAAAAAGTAAAAAACATTTCCGGGATGGAATGTTATTGGGGTTGACTGCTAGGGTCTGTTCAGTTATGTATGGTTTCTATTTGCTTCCATTTTTTGATAAGCGCATCCCTCTAATTCAGGCCTATTGGCTTTCTGATCACAACTTGGATGCCTTGTTCCTTACGGAAACTTGGCTAGCTTCTTGCTCTGATCCAGATATTGTTAAAGCCCTTCCTTCGGGATACTTTATTTATCATCTGGATAGGCCGGACGGGAGAGGGGGAGGAGTGACAATAATGTACAGAGATGAATACGTATGCAAAGCGGGAGATTGCAGCATTAATAACTCGGAAAACTGTCAATTTTCCCTACGCATATCTTCTACTATCTCTATATCTGGCCTTCTTGTGTACCGGCCTCCCGCAATGCTAGGTAATTTCGTAGACTCTTTTATTGAGGCAGTGATACCATTGGCTGCCGCGTCCTCCAACTTTGTAGTCCTCGGGGACCTCAACCTACATTTTGATGATCCCTCTGATGTAGTGGCGAGAGACCTACAAAGTATGCTGGCTGCACTTGATCTCCATCTTGTGAATGTCGGTAGTACCCACAATAGGGGTCATCAGCTGGATGTAGCCTTTGCCAACTCTGAGAACCTGCAAGCCCTCCAGCCGTTGGCGCTCCCCTGGACGGACCATTATCTAGTCCCTCTTAGATGGCAGCTGGGGAAGTGGAGAGACCCTGCTCCTAGACAGCATACAGTGGAACGACTCTGGTCGAGGCTGCCAGTGGATAGTTGGGCGGCAGAGTTAGCAAGAACCTGTCCTCCCCCTGCCACTGACCCCATTATTGCTGACCAGCATATGGGAAACTGGCTGACCGATACCTTGGACTCACTGATTCCAAAAAAGAGAAGGCTCATTAGGGAAAGAAGAGTTGGTTCCCGGTCCCTGGTACACTCCCGAACTCAGGGGTCTCTGAACACTATGCAAGAGACTAGAACGTGCATGGAGGAGAAAGCGGATGGAAGAATGTCGATTAGACTATAAGAGAGCGATGAGGAAATATAAAAACGCGCTGAAGGATGCCAAAAGGAGCTTCTTTAGCAATAGGATCGAGAGTAACTCACCAGGGGAATCCTTTAAAATTTTTAAGGAACTCCTGAAAGCCCCAGTCCCCCCAGTTGTGCATGATAACCCTCAGGAAAAATGCGAAGAACTCGCGGACTTCTTTCATTCGAAAATAGAGAAGATCCTACTCTCACTGCTGGCGACATCTCAGCTCCCGGAGTTGGACCTTAGCCCAGTAATATGCCCCGCTGAGTTTTCCTCTTTCGGCCCCTTTTCTGAGGAAGAGGTCACTAAAGTTTTGAAGGGGATGAAGAGTGGGTCTCCTAGTGACCCAGTGCCCATGAAATATCTTAAACTAGTGGCAAACACTTTGTCCTCTCCGCTTACTGACCTCATCAATCTTTCACTCTCCCAGGGCACAGTGCCTCAGAGATGGAAAAAGGCTGTGGTAAAAGCACTATTGAAGAAACCAGAATTAGATTCTTCTAATTTGGCCAACTTTAGGCCTATTTCACTTCTGCCCGGCTTTTCTAAAGTCGCAGAAAAGTTGGTCAATCGTCAGCTTTCTTACCATCTTGAGTCCCATCATCTGCTGGGAGACTCCCAGACGGGCTTCCGCCCTGGTCAGGGAACGGACACAGCTTTACTGGCAGTAGTGGAGGAAGCGAGGAGTATTCTAGATTCAGGAGGGTCAGTGGCAGTGATCCTCCTGGACTTGAGTGCTGCCTTTGACACCGTAAGCCATCAGGTGCTCCTCCAACGCCTGTCAGAGGTGGGTGTGACAGGGCTGGCCTTGAAATGGCTCGAATCCTTCCTCTCCAACCATTTTTACCAAGTCTGGGAAGGGGTAGAGCAGTCGGCCTTGTTCCCTCTTCAATGTGGAGTCCCGCAGGGCTCATCTCTGAGCCCTACCTTATTTAATA
Source organism: Lissotriton vulgaris (assembly GCF_964263255.1). Taxonomy (NCBI): domain Eukaryota; kingdom Metazoa; phylum Chordata; class Amphibia; order Caudata; family Salamandridae; genus Lissotriton; species Lissotriton vulgaris. Next base: position 1,843,366,116 of record NC_141694.1, read on the forward strand.
TTTATATGACTCCGCTTGAAAGAGTGGTCGCCCCTTCAGGAGTGAAGATCATCAGCTATGCTGATGACACTCAGCTGGTGGTAGGCCTCACCCAGTTGGTGGAACAACCTGAAGTCTTTCATGACTGCCTGGCTAATGTCCATCGTTGGATGTCCCACTCTGCCCTCAAGCTAAATGGGGAGAAAACTGAGCTGATGCTCCTGGGTAAATCCACTCCCTCTATCATTGCTAGCTGCTGGCCTCGGTCTCTGGGTGATCAACCGTCTCCCAAGAAGGAGATCAAGACCTTGGGAGTATGGTTGGAGGAAGATTTGTCCTTTAGGACCCACGCCAGGAAGACCGCAGGGGTGTGCTTCGGTTTGCTTCGGTCAGCTCGCAAGGTTTTACCACTGCTCCCTGATTCAGCGAGAAAGCTTCTGATTCGTGGTCTAATCTTGTCGAGGCTTGACTACGGGAACGCGGTGTTTCTCGGTGCTCCCGAAGCGACTTTGAAAACCCTCCAACAGGTACAAAATGCAGCCGCTAGAGTGTTGATGGATGTTCCCAGAAGACATTCAGCTGCCCCGGCCCTGAAAATTCTTCACTGGCTCCCGGTTAGGGAACGGGTGAAATTTAAAGCGCTGTGCACAGCCCATAAAATTTTGCATGGTAAGGGCCCACCGATCCTTGCCCCCATGGCACGCCCCTATAAGCCCACACGCCTACTGCGTTCGGACCAAAGACATCTCCTGCAGTCAACGAGAGTAAAGAGAGCTCGCTCTGGGGGCAGGCGTTTCTCAGTGCAAGTGGCGGCACTGTGGAACTCCCTTCCCTTTAAGATCCGTTCAGAGCCTAAGATCCTACTCTTTATGAAACTTCTGAAGACCCATCTGTTTCCAGTGTAGTGATTGAGCGGTGCTTCTTTCTTGTTCTGTACTGCGCCGGGATGCCCCTGGGTAACTGAGCGCGTTATAAATTTTATATAATAATAATTATATAATAATTTCTGAAATCAGTCGCTGGGCAATACAGGCGCCTCACAAGGACCAACAGGCAAGGTGAAAGGTTGTTGCTATCCCATGGGCTGTTAACATAAGTTACTGGTGTAGCCCAGGCCCACGAGCTGTTATCACCTGGTACCTGTGCTGAGACCCGGAAGTTTTACATTCTCAAGATGGCTGCCCGGATGACCTGCAACTTACCCCAACCCCTGTTTGTTTTGCTAAACTTGCAACCACGGATCTACCACTTATAATATGAGTTCTGACGTATTCTTTCTTTGTCGCCCAATATATCTTGATACTGCATATTCCAATGCAGCTGTAAGGGTCGGGCGAGTGCCAACCACTGCAGGGGCCTTGCGAGTGCCAACCACTGCAGGGGTCACGCGAGTGCCAACCACTGCAGGGGTCGGGCAAGTGTCAATATTGTTAAACAGTAAGCTGCTAATTAAACCTCCAGGTTCTAAGAATGGGTTACTATGTAGTAAAAACTACCCGCTCCAATTTTGGTTATGTCTGCTAAGGCTTTTGAGAACCGGAATAAACCACCCTTTTCTGAAAAACGGTATAGCTACCCAAGTGCAAATGATCATGAAGATTAATTGTTTGTGTTTCTTTTATCCTCATCCTCAATATGTTAGGCTTTATCATGTCACAATGAGTTATGCTGTGTTATGTTATGCAAAGCAATCATGCATGTAGCAATGCCTTTAAAGAAACAACTTCCAAAGTGCACAGTGCTCCCCAACTTCCCTGCAGCTGAACGGACATGTACCTCCCAGGGTCCCAGAAGCAAAGTGAAACGTGTTGCTGTAGCATGCCCGGGCCCAGCCATGTGTAAAACGCTTCTAGAGGCACCGTTGTAAAACTAACCCATGGGGTGACGTCCTGTGCCATCTCACTGCCGGGGGCTTGATTTAGAGCCTGTCTGCAACTGTCCAGCGGTGGGGGCTAACAATAACACCAGGCAGAGGATGCGTCGCCTCCCGCAGCTGTGAAGTCCCAGGAAAAACAATGAGGCAAGATGAACCGAAACCTGCAGCATAGCCTGCTGGGGCTCTGGCTGCTATTTAATGGATCTAAGATATAAATTAGGCGACGTATAATCTAAATGGATGCCTAATGCTCTTTAATCCTGGATAATTCTCATGCTGCTGCATAAAGACAGAGGGTTACCCCAGGCTTGCTGTCGGGAGAAGGTTTGATCAGGCCTTCAGCGCAGCTGCCTCTACCGCATCCTCTCGCTGTAAAAGCTGCAGTGCACGGACGCTTCTGGGGAGTTCTATTGTTTGTGGTACAGAAAAGGAATGATGGAAAAATGATAAAAAATTAAGACTGTGAAACAAAAGGCTGACTTTCACTAGAAAGGACAAGGAAAGAGAGAGGACCGCAGAAGCCGAAACCTTAGCAGCCCCTTCAGCAAGCCCCCCTGAAAGGCTCCTCACCCCTCCCTGACACTTCTAGCACATGAAAATAAGTGACACGTTTTTTAAAGCTTAATCCAAGTAAAAAACAAGTGCGCCGGTGGGAGCGTGTGAAGCAGAGAGGAGACACCATGTGCGTGCACATCGCATGTCTGTGCGCGCACATGGTTTGTCTCCCTTCGCTACCAAAAGCCACAACAATAGAGGCTTGCCAAGGCGAAGCACCGCATGTGCTGCGTTCGCTAGGCGAGACCTAAAAGACATACATGGCTGGCCCTGTTTGTCAGCCTGGGGTGATCTCGGGTAGTGCTATTACAAGAGGAGGCGAGTCCAGGTGCATTCATTAAGCTTCGTTTACAGTTTTACACACAGCAATTAAATGCAGCACTTTGATACGAGGCACACTGAGGGCCTGTCCACAGGGACTCATTAGCAATTAAAGATGGCTGCTGGTTTTCAGCACTGTCTGCGTGTTGTTTCTTGTGTCTGGGACATAAATTAAGAGCTATTAACAGAGTCCAAGCAGAATGTATGGAGGGGACTACGAGTGACCCACTTTGAACCTCCTGCCCCATGAAATATTAGTGTCACTGGAATGAGAAAAGCCTCTTTGGGCGAGCAGGGTCAGTGCTGCCGCGAATGGGGTACAGCTGTACATGGCCTCCTCACCTGTGCTCCAGGAACAGCAGTGCAAGGCTTTGACAATTAACTCATTTGTTTTTCTGTATGTATCAGCGTTTTCTTTAAAGTCTCACTGTTCATTAATAATGCAGAATTTCCTACATAAGTGAAGGAAAGTCATTATTTTGTTAAACAGGCAGTGTCAAGTATTACCCTTCACTTTTAAAGAGACAGTGACAAGTATTATCCTTCACCTTTTTGTTTTATTATATTCATATTGCAGAGTGAGAAAATATTTAAAGAAAAAATGATAAAACAGGAAAACCCCTATAACCGCCATGAAGCCCAGGCTCAGAACTAAAGCCCAGTGAACTGGTGGCTGATATGAAAGAGTTGTACATAGCATAAATATTCTAATGAGTCGTAGCCTGTCATTAGCGATGCTAGGGTCTTGTGAAGGTCTGCGGAGAAACTGGTCGCCTTTGGGACCTTATAGCTGTTTAGCCATGCAACAGTTGAGGTTGTTGCACCAAGGATATTGTGCTGCATAACCAAATACTTATAAGGTCCCAAAGGCGAGACCTATTTGCTAAGCAATTTTAGAATGGTTGTATGGTGCAATTTGTTCATGTGATTACGTTTTCTTTAGTCCCTTATGTCAGCTTCTGGTCAGTTCAGGGCACCTTAGAATGTGGCTGCACACACAACAAAGACTAGCACTGTTGAGGTAGGTATATTAAGGGAGAATGTTTGGTGAATGTAGCAGCAAGGCTATCACAAGGGCGCAGTGGTCAGAAGGGGGCATTGTGCCCAAGGATTTTCTCTTTGCAAAGCCCCGCTTACTTCAGCACATACATTCAAAGATTGCTCTACCTAAACTTTCTGGCTACAATAATATTGAGTCATTTACATGGGTGACCACTTGATGGCGACATGTTTTTTAATACCTAGAAACCAGTGCTTATAGCACCTGACAAAAATGAGAGAAGCATTCTGAGGGCCACGCATCATGTTTTGGCCCCAGACCTCGTAAAAACGTAAGACACACCTAACTAGTAGGTTTAAGGAGTGGAGGGAGGAGGAGTGTGTTTATCAGTCTTGGCATTGTTTATAGTGGTTATTTACTCTATGCCACTCAAAAACTTCCTGTAAAATATTCTGATTTCGTCTTCATTGTGAAGATGAGTGAGTGCGGATGGACTCTCGAGCCAGCCACATAGCTCTGGTCCTGGTAATGTAATGTAATGTAAAAGCGTACTTGTATAGCACAGCTATCACTCCAAGGAGCATCTTGGCGCTGATACGGAAAACCAGAGATGGAAACAGAGCTGGTTTGCTGCTACTAACAGAAAAAAGTGGGCTTTCAAATCAGAGTTTTACAAAGTATGTCTGGTGCACTATAAATCCAGGTTTTAAGTACCTTCCTAAACACAGACTCAGATGCAATCTGGCGATGCTGAGGTGGAAGTTTATAGGATCAGAAATTATGTATAGGGAGCTACCCTTTCTGACAGGAAAAGGATTGGGTCAACAATCTTATAAAAAACAGAGTTCCTTCTCCTGAGTTCAATAAGTCAGAGGTGGTGTTAGAATCCCACAAGGGGACGTTTACATCACTGGAAGGGATTAAGATGTTACACCGGTTACCAAATTTACAACTTAGTGCTAGTAGGGCCCAAAGGTACCATGAAAAACATGAAACAATTTTTATAAAACATTTTTCATTCATTTATTTGAAAACAATTTTTAACAAGCATTTACAATGCAATGGTTTCGCCTTTGGAAAAGTTTGAGCTATTGGCATTGTAAATGACAAAATTTGTATTTATGTGTTGGTTTTGAAAACAGATAAATAAATGCCATTGTCATTTACATTGCCATTAGCTTAATCTCTCGCAAATGTGAGACCTATTGTACCCTACGGACGAGCTCAGCAGACAGCAATTACTACCACACACACACACACAGAGCCACACAAACACACCCAGAGCCAGCCACACATACAAACCCAGAGCCAGCCACACACACACACCCAGAGCCAGCCACACACACACACACACACACCCAGAGCCACGCCACACACATACAGAGCCACACACACACACACACAGAGCCACACACACACACACACACACACACACACACAGAGCCATTGGTGTATTTTCTGCACCACCTACCATGACCTTATGGGAAAGTTAAATACACCAATGGGGTGAAAGCAATTTTGACCGTACCATTTTAGAACCAGAGAATGCGCACAGTGGCTCTGAACAACAGTGTCACAAAATGGACACAGTGATTAGATCAGCACCCATAGGAGCACGATAAAGGTGAAAAATCTGGAGTGACCGCACAGAAAAGGCAGACTCAACAGCAGATTTCCTACCATTGCCTGGCGGCCTGTTTACACTTATTGTACCCGAGTAGAAAAAGCATCAAAGCAATTGATTCACAGTGTTTCAGAGGAGTTTCCCCACACTGACGAACCCCTGCACATCCAGGGATATCAGAATATGTTGTGAAATCCTGCACAGGCCAGTCACACCCCCCACTGCCTTCCAACCACATGGAAGTATATCCCATGAGGGAACGAACCGGAAATAAAAAACACAAAGGTAAATAAGCTTCCAGGCAGAGGGATTGGTGGTGGAGTCTCTCACACACAGTGTGGCACTACTCCTGAGAACTGTTTCATCACATCAGGAGCACTGAGCAGGTTTAACATTGAAGAAGAGTGGGGACTCCTCTTAAAAAATAAAAGCCAAATCATGCTTAAATAAGCAAATAAAATCTGCACTATGTTTAAATAAACAAATAAAAGCCAAACCATGCCTAAATAAGCAAATAAAAGCCAAACCATGCTTAAATAAGCATAAATCTATTGTTTGCGTCTTTTACTCAATTATTAGATGCTCAACACAGACAGGTTTGCTCCTGGGCGACCTGCCAACTATAAGGCGCCCATCAGTGACACACTGGGCCAGAGACTAGAGTCCTCCCTGCCTTGGCTGTTGCGACTCACCTGCATGGGCTTGTTCCGATGTGGATGGCGAGAATTCGGGTCAATGATGACTTTCAATGCCCGCACAAGCTTCCTGCAGTGTATTCTCACTTTCAGTTACAGAGGACGACATCTTGCTAGCTGATCATGGAGACACCAGCAGTCCAGGAGGCAAAGACAGCACCATTTTACAGGCCCATAAGGGAGCCGTGGACGGAAGTGAGTCGTGGAGCGCAGAAAGGGGCAGGCCGCCGCTCAGTGCAGTTGCCTGCGAAGGATACACCTTTCTGCACAAGTGCTTTGAACGTTTGTCAAAAAAACTTTTTGTGAATAGCTACCGCCCTGTATATTAATTTGCTGATCCCATCGCAATCTGTTCCACGCATCTGGGTTAAGCCTGTGATTTACCTCCCTGTGCACATGGGTGCTGTTTACTTAGCATCCCGTGAGTGTCCCACATCCCGCGAGTGGTGTGCGATGTGTGCGTGGGCTCTTCACATTCCTACACACTCCTTGAACCTGTTTTTTTATAGCTAGGGAATGGGTTGGCATGGGAGATTTGGGCTGTTATCTGCACAAAAGTGCCCCATCCTGCCTTGTAGTGAGTGCAGCTTGGCTTCCTTGGTTTGTATTGCCAGCAAAGGTTTTTTTTAATTCTGCCCAAAAACACGCAGATATCAGCGTAGTAGCCTTGACAGGGAAATAAATCATAATCATTTCTTGCCAGTGTATTATGCACCTTTCTGCAGACCCTTCCAAACCTAACAATGGTTTTCTGACAAATTACACTATTTCCCCTTTACAGACACTGCACTCAGGCACTTCTCTGCACATGCTTTTAACTGCTGAACCATTTACATAATCTTGAAGCAATTTCTTGTAGACCTGCATTAAACACAGCTTAATAGTGGTATGTTGCAGTTTAATGTTTTGCGCCTGGGCGTCATATATGCCTGCCATCTGAATTCTTTTCAGAGCAGCGTCAAATCGGGGCCGACGCCCTATGACAGAAAAACGAATGAAGTGACTTTAACCAGAACAAATCAAGTCCTTGTCCACAGTTCAATCACATGGGTTCATGTGTGCAAATCCGTTTACGGGGCCATGGACAATATCCTAGTAGGAAAAAACAATAAACGCGGCTGCTAAAAAACATGTGATTAATTTGACTTCGCCTGTTACACCATGGTGGTCTTGTCTATTCATGAATATTGCAAGGAAGGCCTTCGAAAGTTTCACACAGACCTAACAAGTTCAGAAGAGCACTGTGCCACCCAGCCATGACACATTGCTGAACCGTGAGTCAGATCTTAAAAACCAATTAGTGGCTACATGGCGTGTGTTCCCCGGTTCAAGTTTCTAGGCTTCCCTCACCATCACGTCACTGGCACTGCTTGTGTTTATTGCTGGCAACCGGATTTGACATATCTTTGAAAAGAACGTTGCGCAAAGAGATATCTTTTTTTTAGTTTTTCTTCCAAACTTGGGTCAGTCAGCGTTACTTTAATGATTTCCCATTTATTCAGCGTCCGGAATTCGAAGTTTATGGTACTGTAGGTGTTAAACGTTTTTCTCTGCTTTTCACAGATACAAGCTAAACAAGCACAACCGGCGGGGTGGGGGGGCAGGTCAGAAGCACAGTGAGGGGGGGCGATGGAGAGGGAGCAAAGGTGGAGCAGGCACGGGAGAGAGAGGCAAGCACAAAATCGCTGTTGCAGGGTGGGGAGAAAGCAGGAAGTCAGGCATCCTTGCCCGTGACATGGGCGGGCCTGTGACGCAGCCCAAAGAGGCCGGTGTTGCTCGCTGATGCGGGCTCCAGTGAAGAAAGGAGAGCTCCGTGGTATCGGTGGAAATCCAGAGAAGTCCCGGGTCCCAGGAGGGGGCCCGGGTGAAGTGGAGAGCGGGGTGTTTTGGCGTCGCATTGCCCAGCAGCCTGGTGAGTGGGGCGCGCCAGTGCACGGACACGTCTTGGGCATGGAAAGTGAAAGTGCCTTGCCTCTCAAGAGGGACAGGAGATGCCCACGGCGCACGTGTCCACATTCACAGTCCGGCCTGGAGCCTGCGCGTGCCCCAGTACGGCCTAAAGCGTGCGCGTGCCCATCTCCTGTCCCCATTTTGGCTCCTTGTAAGCAGAGCCGACAGCAATAGGTCTCGCAGCTACAGGGCTTTCGCCCTGTATCGCAGGTGCGAGACCTAAAAAGGAACACAAAATGATTTTTAATGTGGAATATAGAAATATGAAAAGAAAATGAAATATGAATTTAAAGAATAGAGAGAGAATGAGCGATGAAAGGAAAGGATACACAGACAGAAAGATGGAAAGAAAAATAAATGGAGGATGTAAAGGAGAAAGTAGAGAACAAAGGTGGATAAAAAGAAGGACATAAGGAAAGAAAGAAAATGAAAAGACGGAAAGAATAAAAGACAAACGTCAATATAGGTAAATGCAGTTTTTGACTAAGTTTGTTTCCTGCTGTAAAAAGCATAATTTTCAAATTTTCATCAGGGGAACAATTTTCACAGACTTCAACGGGAAAGACCAGTTTAGCTGACTTTGCTCCTTTATTTAGTGCTATATAAAGCAGGGGGTATTTTATTTTTCTGGCTACTCCCTTACAATTGACCCTTGTGTAGTTGCAGCATGTGGCGTGACGTCCTCTGTATAGGCCTAGGGCAAAGCATGCTGCTTTTGTGGATGAGCCGTGCTGGAGAACTAAGCTACATTTTGAAATATCCGACAGGATGAAAGGCAAAGACGTCTGAGTGCTTTGCGTGCCTGCAATTTTCAGGCCATAACAAAAATGTTTATTTAACTCTGGTGATTAATGAATCTCTTGAAGAGATCTGAGTTTTCACTACTCCCGGTTTTGACTCATCATAAAGAAGCATAGAGACATAATGCGCCTATTGAAAAGCACAAAGTGTAACATGCAGAGCAAAGTATTCATTTGTATAATAATTTTGAAGACAACCCCAACCACTATGTTATGTGTTATATCCTCAGTTTGTATTTCGGGGTCACTGGAATTATATGATTGTGCAGCTTCAACAATTTTCGCATGATTATGAATTTGCTGCATATGCCACATAATCCATCATTAGCTGAATATGTCTGAAGGTTCTAATTTAAAAACAGTTTCAACCTCAAATGGTTAAAAAATAACTAAAAAGGCAGTGATGTGTTGGAAAGGCCCTTTGTAAAGGTTGACTGGTCACCTTCCTTTGCATATTACTATATTTGGGTGTTATACGGGTACTAGTAAGGTGCAACCTATGACCAGAAAGTGTTAAAAAGTGCCTAAATTAGAAAATAATATGGGAATACTATGACAAAATTTGTAGCATCACGCTGCATGAATTCCCTTTTCTTGCCAAATAATTTAGTCAACTCTGCAGCATAATTTGACCCTCCCTGCTGCATAATTCCAGTGGCCCTGCATATAGTACCTAACACTATGGATGCCATGTGACTCCTACACCTTATAGCTCTCCTTGCCTTAAGTGACATTTCCTATACATTGATTTACATACTTATGAGTCATTGTCTCCGAACAATAAGTGTGTGAGCTAAAGCGCTCAACACCCTACATTGGGCTAAGCAGCACTGTAAAATAAATGACATACACATGACCGAGGGTCTATATTGAAATGAGGGGTACCATGGGAGGTTGATAGTGAGGGAATCGGTGCAGAGGGAGGTCTTTGGTGAAGGGGTGCCATGAAGGTTGAAGGCCTCTGCATCCCCTGCAGTGCGGGTGGGACAACACTTCAAAGGAACCCCAAACTGTAAACAAAATATCATATGAAATACCACAAACAGACCGGCACAGTTGCTCAAAGCTGTGCACATACCAAAACGGTGAGGTGCACAATTGTCTCAACTTGATATAACCTTATTTTGACATGTACTTATGTTGGTTGTCTATTTACTTACTTATACACTATTGTACGACCTCCTCTGATGTGTCTGAAAACGTACCTTTTCTCCCAGATTTCTATCCTGAATTGTTGCCTTCTGTCCTGAATTTTGACCCTTTGTCCTGATTTTTACACTCACTGTCCTGAATGTGCACCTGTGGCAGTTGGTCACCCTAAACATAGCAGGTCTCTGTCTTCGACCACCACTCCCCCCCCCCTCTTTGATTCATTGATTTCTATTCCTCCTGACTGATATATTGGTCTCTACCCATTCTGACATTTCGCCTCTGCCTTCCCTCTCAGCGCGGACTCCAGAGTCTGCCATCCTGGCTTCTTCTCGGGTCCCTCACTCTCTTCTCGGGTCCCTCGCTCTCCTCTCGGGTCCCTCGCTCTCCTCTCGGGTACCTCCCTCCTCGGCTCCTCTTGATGTGTGCCTGCCCCCTCTCTATCTCTGCCCTCCGGCGCTCCGTGTTACCTGAATCGTGCCGGCTGCTTGCTCCGTGTCTCCGAGGGCCGCCGGGCGCCGTGTCGCCGACCCTCCTCGGTCTGTCAGTCGGTCGCCGGTGGCCTCAGGTCCCCTAGAGCACCCCCGCGTGATAGTGCTGTGGACCTCTGGAGGCATGGAACGTGCCCGTCACTCGTGAGTGCCGGACTTCGGGGGTGTCCTCTCTGCGCGTGCTGCGGGTCCCCGGCGCCCACCTGTCGGAGTGCTGTGGGTCACCTCTGCTGCTGTGGCTCCTGTGCACCTGCAGGAGGATCGCTGCTCCTCGCTGGCGTCAGAGGCGTGGCAGGAAGTTTGGGAGGATCGGATGTCAGCGCGTGCTGCACTCGGGCCTTGTTCCTCCTCAGATTAGTGCTGCGCGGCAGGTCGCTTCACCTGAGAGCAGGAAGTTGGGGCGTTGCAGGTTTCGTGACCCAAGGCAAGGACACGAGCTGGAAAACCCTCATCCCAAAAAGGGACCAGTTTGGGAGAGGATGGATAGAGTCCGTACGGTAGCTTAATATTTTCCCGGACAGTGGGGGTAGAAAGTTCAGTGGGGCTTGGTTGGGAGGGCGGTTATTAAATCGGGGTGTGTACGAGTGGGTTTAGGGACAGGACGACTGTAGCGGGACAAGAAAACCGGGTATTTATTTATGCATTTTTATATAGCGTGGACATTACTCAAAGGAGCGCTATACCATAAAAAATATGTCATTACAAGAGAAACAAAATTACAAACAGTTGCTACTTATCATCTTTATAAAAGGCACAAAGTAGAGAGTGAGTCGAAACATAGGGATTATTTGCTCGTTTCGGTCGTTAAATACGGATTATAACAAGTCAGGTCCCGGGCCGCGCTGTGATTGGCTGACGTCACGGGGGTGTCCCGGGCCGGCAGCCAATCACAGCGCGGCCCGGGAATGACGTCACGGGGGTGTCCAGGGCCGGCAGCCAATCGCAGCACGGCCCGGGACAAAGGGGCGGGGCTTAAAAAAAGCACCAGAAACGCCCCCGAATCGCGTTTTCAAGAGAAAGCGCGATTGACAGCCTCTGTCTCCCAATGGCTAGCCTCCATTTATGGAGCTAGCCAATGAGAGGCAGAGGCGGTGCCGACATCCCTACTGAAAACAAAAGTTTTCGAACTGGGAGGGGCTGTGCCCCTCGCCAGGTCGAAACCTAAAAATGTGATCATAACATATTAATGCAATTAAAATCATATACACAAACGTTTTTCGTGAGGTTCAGACATTAAAAAAACATACAATATTCTTTAAAAATTGCTAATCTAGCAATATTTCATATAGACATTACAACATCAAGTTTACTAGTCAAAGGATTTCTATAGGAACGAAATTGTCGACGCTGCGTTTCGGTGCCTCTTTATTATCTTGCACCTTCTTCAAGGACTCGTTCACAGCTTTATTTTATCTACAAAAACATATCATAATACATATCATTAGGCCCATGCTTTTTTTCAACACTTACACTTAGATTGCTATAACATTTTAGATTCTGTCCTGATATTTGGTAACCCCGAACACTTTACAATCCCTGATCTGTTTCTACCTTGTAGTATATTACTACATTCTCACATCTTGAAGATATTGATGGTGAGGTTATAACAGCCTTAGTTCATCGCTGATATACAGTGTCTTGGTTCTATTTGCTAGACACAATTGGGCTTTTTACAAAAGTTCACAAACAATCCACAAAAAGGGGGGGGGAAAGATTTTAAAGTCATTCTTTACTATTGTGTCCCTCCCCTTGATTTTTTTAAAAACTCACCCAGGTTGGATCTTCCCTGGTATTGTTTAACAAAAGGGGAACAACATGTTTTAAAGTCATTCTTTACTCTTGTCTCCCACCCCTTGGTTTTAAAAAAAAACTTACCCAGGTTGGTTCTTCCCTGGTTTTGTTTTACAGGTCTCTCTGAGCACGTATACATCCGCTCATATTTCTTTTATCCTTTTATTTTAAGAGAAGGGAATACATCTTGTTTTAGGTTACTCTATTTGTTATGTATTCACTCTATTTGTGGTGAGCAATCTTAGATTTTTATTTATTTTTACCTTGTGTGTAGATTTTATCCAGACTTCACTCAGGTTAGGGAAGAAAATGGACCAACTTCAATCCTATTAAGAGGATTTATATTTGTTGTAAGAGTGGTTTACATGTTTGTTATTCACTTTGTTTTCTATTTTTATTCTTTATTTTTCCTACACCCCTAATGGGTATAGGTGGACAACTTTCCAATGTTGACTCTAGTCACATATTGATAGCAACATTGTATTTTGAAAATTCACTTATCAAGTTATTACTAAACTTTTTCTCAGTGTTTGTCACTACTCTGCATCCATAGTTCCATTCACCACTTTATCTGAGGAAAAATTAAATTGTTCCTCAGATAAAGTGGTGAATGGAACAGCGCAAGGTAGCTCCCAGAGGTGTCCCCCCAACCATTTAAGACAACAAGAATATAGGACTGGTAAGCCTTTTAAAATCTCTTTTTTAACTATGGATGCAGCAATTGTTATAGCAATCTAAGTGCAAGTGTTGAAAAAAAGCATGGGCCTAATGATATGTATTATGATATGTTTTTGTAGATAAAATAAAGCTGTGAACGAGTCCTTGAAGAAGGTGCAAGATAATAAAGAGGCACCGAAACGCTGCGTCGACAATTTTGGTCCTATAGAAATCCTTTGACTAGTAAACTTCATGTTGTAATGTCTATATGAAATATTGCTAGATTAGCAATTTTTAAAGAATATTATATGTTTTTTTAAATGTCTGAACCTCACGAAAAACGTTTGTGTATATGATTTTAATTGAATTAATATGTTATGATCAAATTTTTAATTTTTTTTTCAAATAAATGAATGAAAAATGTTTTTATAAAAATTGTTTCATGTTTTTCATGGTACCTTTGGGCCCTACTAGCACTAAGTTGTAAATTTGGTAACCGGTGTAACATCTTAATCCCTTCCAGTGATGTAAACGTCCCCTTGTGGGATTCTAACACCACCTATGACTTATTGAACTCAGGAGAAGGAACTCTGTTTTTTATAAGAGGTGGACGTTTATTCCATGCTTTTGAACCTATGACCGCAAGTGATTTTCCTCCCTTTGACACCAATCTGAAAGTTGGAATGATCAGCAGATTTGCGTTGGATGATCTTAAGCTACGGGTGGGAACGTAGCGCTTAAAGCCAGTTTGAAGGTATTGGGGGCCTTGTGAGTGAAAGGCCCTGCAAGTAATGTTAAGGACCTTAAACAAAACATGTGTGTGAATTGGCAGTCAGTGCAAGATGTCCAATGCCGCAGAGGCAGATGATCTCCTGGGCCACTCCAGTACCAGCCGTGCAGCCGCATGCTGGACCATCTGGAGCTTGTGCATCACTGCTCTGTTGGTTCCTGCATAGAGGCTGTTACAATAGTCCAGCCTAGATGTAATAAGGGCAACAGCAACGGTTTGCCTGGCTGAGTAGGGGAGCAAGTTGAACAATTTCTTTAGTCTTTTTATGATATGGAAACATGTGCCCGCAACTGCCAGGAATTGTTGCCTAAAGGATAGGGTGGTGTCAAATTTTATTCCTAAATTCCTAGCTGCAATTATTGTATTAGGGGAGGGGTGGCATTTTCTGGCCACCAAAGTTTAGGAACGAAGGGGTTTTGTTGGCCAAATGGCAGGATCTCTGTTTTCTCCGAGTTGCACCTCAGATGGTTGCCATTCATCCATTTAAGGTTGCTATGAGGCGTTTTCTGAGATTTTCGTCTGCCTCAGTCGTGTCATTGTCCAGGACCAAGATAAGCTGCGTATTGTCCGCATATGAGATGGTGTTAATATTGAAGGACGATATTAGCTTGATCAAAGGGGACATATATGCATTAAAAAGGGTCGGGCTCAGGCTCGATCCCTGAGGTACCGCTGATATGAGTGCTTTTTCTTCTGAGTTGTATTGTCCTAGCGTGATCAGTTGGCGTCGATCTTCCATAAAGTTCTTAATCCACTCTAGGACATTACCAGATATGCCAGATGATGCGAGACGGTCTAAAAGAATGGCATGTGAGACCGTGTCGAAGGCCGCGGACAGGTCTAATAGCACCAAGACTGCTTTCTTTCCCTGATCCAGGGCTGCTCTTAGGGATTCCATTGTATACAGTAGGTGGATTCTGTCGAGTGTTGGGCTCTAAAACCTGATTGATTAGAGTGCCATACATTTGTTTCCTCTAGAAAAGTAGTGAGTTGGCTATTAACACATGTTTCAGTTAGCTTACACAGGGTAGGTAAGAGCGAGATGGGTCGTAGGTTAGAGAGGGTCATAAGATCTGCCAGTTGTTTTTTTTTGGAGCGGTTTTACTGCCGCTAGTTTCCATTCTGTTGGAATCTTGGCGGTGAGAAGCGAGGAGTTTATTATATTATTAATAATGGGGTTTACAATATCAATGAGGGAGTGTAGTAGAGTAGGGGGCAGGGGTCGAAAGCAGAGCCTGATTTGATGGGCAAGATCATCAGACGTGATTCCTCCAACGTGATGGGCTGGAAAGTTTTCATACAAGCTGTGTCTGTGCCTGCAGAGGTTCCCTTATTTATGGTGAAGGGAGTAGGAGAGAGAAAATCTTTTAAGAGTGTCAAAACTTTTTCTTCAAAGTAGTCTGCTATGTTATTACAGAGGCTCTGCGAGGGAGGGATCTCTTGGAGTGAGCTATTGTAAACAAGTTAACTATTTTAAAGATCTCTTTCTGTTTGTTATTGATGTTTTTAATAGCCTCAGTGTAATATTTTTTGATGTTTTGATCAAGGCATGATATTTTCTGCGTCCAATTTTGTAGATGTTTAAGGTAATTACTATCGTAGTTCCGGCACCATCTGCATTCTAACGGCCTAACGTGACCTTGCAGTTCTTTTAAGGATTGTGAAAACCATGGCGCCGAGGGTTTCTTTTTTGGTGGCCCGTAAGGTGAAATTGTAGGTGCCAACCGGTCTCTTAGTTCGAGCATCCATTGCCCAAGGAGCTTGTTGAGGGCTTTTGGGTGGGGGTATCTGGAAGCCCTATTAGTGCCTTCCAACTGGCTTTACCCTGTTATAGGATTTTTATTTTCTCTTTAACTGGGGGCCTAACCTTTATCAGGATTTCAAAGGGGTTTAGTTTATGGTCGGTCCATGTTTGAGCAACAGGGGACTTCACTTTGAGAGTACCCAAGTTAGAACAGATGCAGTCCAGAATATGGCCTGCGCTGTGTGTAGCAGATAGCGAGAGTTGTTGTAGGCCAAATACATTGATTATCTCCTTGAAGCAAATTGCTCCCGGGTCCTTATGGGAGTCAAGATGCAAATTAATGTCGCCTAGCAGAGTAAAATTAGAGAACCTAAGAGCTAGGGTGCTAAACACCTCTCCAGTGCTTTCTAAAAAGTCATTGTGCTGTCCCGGAGGGCAGTAAACTAATGCCCCTGCAAAGGTGAAGGAGTCATGAAGCTGAATGCAAAAACTGATGCTTTCTGCTCCTTTAAGGTCAGGTAGCTGATCTATTGTGCACCTAAGAGTGTCGCGATAGATAATTGCGAGACCACCCCCACGTTGCTCAGGTCTGTCTGCCTTTTTAATAAGATAACCGGGGGGGGGGGGTGTTCACGATGTCTGGATTGCCGAAGGCCTTTAACCATGTGTCAGTCACAAAGAGGCAGTCCAGGCCATTGTCAACTAATAGGTCATATATATGAAGTGCATGTTTGCACATTGATCTTGCATTTATAAAGCCCCCACGTAAACTGCTTCGTAAGCCCTTCTCTAGAGGTAAAGGTGCTTGTGTGAGATTAAAAATCTTTTTACAGTTTTTACAACTGATCGGTCCCTCCCATTTAGCAGCGTTAAGAGACTGATGGCATTTAGGAGGAACATTATTTAAAGATAATATGAGATCCCCTGAGAGGGGCTGTTTTTGACATGGAGAGGCAGCATTTCTGGCCCTGGGCCTGGTCCAGGCGCGAACGGGCCCAGACGGGCTTGCCGTTGGCTCGCCCACTGTGTGTCGGCGCCATCGGCGCTTAAATTAGGTGAGAGATATCGATCCTAGTCAGAAGACTAGACCGTCACATTTTCCAAAATGGCTCCCTTTAGTGTGCCACAGGAAGTGAGGATTTATCAAAGTGGGTCGCGTTTTGGAACCTCCCTCCACACAATCAGCACAAGCTGTGGTGGACCAGGGAGAAAAACTGTGCCCAGCAAGGTAGGAGATCAAGATAAAATTATTTGTGTAACACAAAAGAAACGTGCTTTAAAAAACAGATAGCTGTGCAGAATTGTAATCATTCATGCAAACCAGTTACTACAGTGCGATGGGAAGGATATCTCTGGATAGGTATAACAGGTGCCCCTGTAGCGTGAGCTCTGCAGAATACCAAGGTTCCTATAAAGCAGTCAGTCCTCATGTTTTGGAACATTTCTTGACAAATGGGTTACAAAGTGGTTGACTGTAGGAAGCTGTTTCCCAATTGATGTTGATGTTTATACTAACCCCTGTTCTTTCCCTCTGCCTACTGTAAAGCGCTCTGATATTCTTCGGGATCTTGTTCGCGCTACATAAAACTTTATAAATAAATAAATAAATTAATAAATAATAAGAGACCGCCTTGTGAAGGGAACCATGACCATTTGCAGAAAGCTCTACATATGGACTGAATTCCCGATGACGCAGAGAGCCAGCTGAGTGCTTTACGAACAGTTTTGATGTCATTCACTTTAGGGTAAGATGCTGGTGGGTGTTCAGGCAGCACAGGGTGATTGTGTAGTCGGATGTAGAAGATTAGGATAGAGGTGCTTTGGCGGCACCATAAAGGGTTACAGTAGGATTCTAGTCAGGCAGTGCAGGGTGGTAGTAGAGTTAGATGCTGCAGGATGGTAGACGGAGTCCCTGGCAGGTCATTGTTTATAGCAGAAAGCCAAGTTAATGCTGAAGGTGAGTCATACAGTGATAGATGATGAGGGTGAGAGATACAGTGACAGATGTTGAGGGTGAGTGATACAGTGACGGATGTTGAGGGTGAGTGACACAGTGCAGATGTTGAGGGTGAGTGACACACTGATAGATGCTGACGGTAAGTGACACTGTTAGATGCTGAAGGTAAGTCATACAGTAACAGATGTTGAGGGTGAGAGATACAGTGACAGATTTTGAGTATGAGTGATACAGTGACAGATGTTGAGGGTGAGTGACACAGTGCAGATGTTGAGGGTGAGTGACACACTGATAGATGCTGACGGTAAGTGACACTGTTAGATGCTGAAGGTAAGTCATACAGTAACAGATGTTGAGGGTGAGAGATACAGTGACAGATGTTGAGGGTGAGTGATACAGTGACGGATGTTGAGGGTGAGTGACACAGTGCAGATGTTGAGGGTGAGTGACACACTGATAGATGCTGACGGTAAGTGACACTGTTAGATGCTGAAGGTAAGTCATACAGTAACAGATGTTGAGGGTGAGAGATACAGTGACAGATTTTGAGTATGAGTGATACAGTGACAGATGTTGAGGGTGAGTGATACAGTGACAGATGTTGAGGATGATTGACACACTGATCGATGCTGACGGTAAGTGACACTGTTGGATGCTGAAGGTGAGTCATACAATGATAAATGTTGAGGGTGAGAGATACAGTGACAGATGTTGAGGGTGAGTGAAACAGTGATGGATGTTGAGGGTGAGTGATACAGTGCAGATGTTGAGGGTGAGTGACACACTGATAGATGCTGACGGTAAGTGACACTGTTAGATGCTGAAGGTGAGTCATACAGTGACAGATGTTGAGGGTGAGAGATACAGTGACAGATGTTGAGTATGAGTGATACAGTGACAGATGTTGAGGGTGAGTGACACACTGATAGATTCTGAAGGTAAGTGACACTGTTAGATGCTGAAGGTGACTCATACAGTGACAGATGTTGAGGGTGAGAGATACAGTGACAGATGTTGAGGGTGAGTGGTACAGTGACAGATGTTGAGGGTGAGTGATACAGTGACAGATGTTGAGGGTGAGTGACACACTGATAGATGCTGACGGTAAGTGACACTGTTAGATGCTGAAGGTGAGTCATACAGTTACAGATGTTGAGGGTGAGAGATACAGTGACAGGTGTTGAGGGTGAGTGATACAGTGACAGATGTTGAGGGTGAGTGACACACTGATAGATGCTGATGGTAAGTGACACTGTTAGATGCTGAAGGTGAGTCATACAGTGACAGATGTTGAGGGTGAAAGATACAGTGACAGATGTTGAGTATGAGTGATACAGTGACGGATGTTGAGGGTGAGTGACACAATGATAGATGCTGAAGTTAAGGGACAGTGTTAGATGCTGAAGGTGAGTCATACAGTGACAGATTTTGAGGGTGAGAGATACAGTGACAGATGATTAGGGTGAGTGAATTTGAATTTGAATTTAAGGGATTTATTAAGCGCTCGTACACCTGGCGGTTTCTTGGCGCTAAACTGGCAACTGCTACTCGGCGAGTAGGAGAGGGGGAAAGGCAAGCATTCAAGATGGGAAGGCTTGGGTGAATAGGAAGGTCTTAAGGTCTCTACGAAAGAGGGGGTACTGAGTGCAGGATCTGAGAGAAATTGGGAGAGAGTTCCAAAAGGCTGGGCCCGCTGTAGCAAACTTGGAACCACCCCACTTCTTCCGTTTGAAGCGGGGAACCACAAGGAGGTGGTGGGAGGAGGATCGGAGGTCTCGAGAGGGAGTGTAGGTTTGAATGGCCGAGTTGATGAAGGAGGGGGCAGAACCTGTCCGGGCTTTAAAGATGGTGCAGCCGAGCTTGAATAAGACGCGCTGCCGGGCAGGGAGCCAGTGCAGGGAGAAGAGAAGGGGAGTTACATGATGTGATTTAGAGAGGTTAAAAACCAGCCGAGCTGCCTGGTTTTTAACCAATTGGAGGCGCCTCATAAGGTAGTCGGGCATGCCATGGTAGAGGACGTTGCCATAGTCTAGGCGAGATGTTACCATGGCCAGGAGAATTAGCTTGAGCGCATCTGGGGCAAAGAATCGTGAGACTCTGCGGATTGTCCTGAGAGAGAGGAAGGCTGAGGAAACCACAGCAGAGACTTGGGAATGTAGGGAGAGCCGGTTATTGATTTTGAATCCAAGGGTTTTAACTGAAGAGACAGGAGTGGGAGGGGGACCTAATGAGGGGGGCCAGAAAGAGGAGGACCAGGGACTGGAGCAACCACCTGTCAACACCAACTCCGTTTTATCGGGGTTGAGTTTCAGGTGGTTGAAATTCATCCAGTCCTGGATGAAAGTCATGATGGACTGAACATTGGACATGGACTCAGGGGAAGAGGAAAGGGAGAAAATGAGCTGGAGATCATCTGCGTAGTTGTACACAGAGACCTCCAGTTGCTGTAAGGCAAAAATAAGGGGGGCGATGTAATGGTTGAATAAGAGGGGGGATAAAGAGGAACCCTGGGGGACACCGCACTGGATGGGTTGAAATTCCGCAGAGAACTCTCTCAGGCGAACCGCCTGAGTCCGACCACTCAAGAAAGAGGATAACCATAGTAGGGCTGTTCCTCCGATTCCCGCCGCCTCGACACGTGACAGTAAGATGGTGTGGTCCACCGTGTCGAATGCGGCGGAGAGATCTAAGAGGATCAGGGCCTGATGTTGATTGGTGTCCATTCCTTGTCGGAGGTTATCCAGAACCGATGTTATAACGGACTCAGTTGAGTGGGATGGGCGGAAGCCGGCCTGTCTTGAGGCCAAAACCCCATGACTCTCCACGAACTCGCTCAGAGTTTTTACCACGTGTCGTTCCAGTACCTTTGCCAGGAAAGGCAAAAGGGATATGGGGCAGTAGTTGACTGGGTCGGAGGGATCCGCTCCAGGTTTTTTTAGGATCGGAACGATCACTGCCGATTTGAGAGCATGGGTAACAATGCCCTGAGCCAGCGAGCTGTTAAGGAGCATTAAAGGTGGTGAGGGGTTGTTGGTGTAGATTTGCTTTAGAATGTAGGCAGGGCGGGGTCCAGCGGGGAGCCGGACTTGACCAACGGAAGGATGGAGAGAAATGCGTCGGTCGAGAGGGGGGAAAAGAAACCAAATGTGCAGTAGCTGGAGGACGGCGGGGGTCAGTGAAGGCCGGGGATGGAGGTGGAATTTTAGTTTTAATTTTGCTGATTTTGTCTATAAAGAAATGATTAAGGGAGTCGCATAGTGGTTGAGAAGGTGATGGTTTGAGTGAGTCAGAAAAGGCAAGGTCTTGGATAATAGAGAAAATTTCTCTTGGCTGGTGATACAGTGACATGTTGAGGGTGAGTGATACAGTGCAGTTTAATAGCAGGATGCCGGAGATCACAGTGGGCGCAGTGAGATTCTATATTTCGGTGGAGATTCTTGGCAGTAGGCTGCTGATGTTGGGTGTAGAGAGGCTTTGGTATCTCAATGTTTTTGTAGTTAAATCACAGGGCTACGCCGGTGCTGCAGTTGTAGATTGTATGGTTATATAGAGAGTCTTTTTTATGCACTAGGCTACGGGTGCTCTTTGTCAGCACGGTATTACCAGTTGGATTCTGGAAGTCTGGGTAGAGGTGCTTCGACGGTGCCTCCAGCTCTGGTCACTCCGGTCCCACCTCCCCCCGGTCCATGCTCTCGGACCTCCGGTTCTGACAGCGGTGGTGCTCATTGGAGGAGCAGCGCAGAGCTTCGCTTGTCTGCGCTGGGGAGCAGCGGGGGCGTGAATACTGCGATAAAGAATAAGAACCGTTCCCAGGGTTGAAAATTGCAGAATATGGAAGTGAGCAGCTCGTCTGCAGCCCCGGGAAAGAGAGAATAGAATATCAGCATCGCGTTTCAGCGCTGCAGGACCCTGGCGGCCCTGGAGCAAAACCATCCGTCGAGCGCTGCTAGTTAACAATAACAACATTAAAGGCTTGTATAGGAAGCACACAACAACCAACCTGCTTCCTTGGTCACCGATAAAACAAGCTCTGAAAGACAAGCGCAGCCCGCGGCCGTGAAAGTTAAAGCGACTGGCACTCTGGACTTCGGGCACGTTTACGTGCTTCTGTGGGCATGTACAGTAGTTACCTTGCGGGAGCGATAATTGCAAACAGATGGTGCAGATGCTCGCTCCCACAAGGTAAACGCCATAAATGCAGGAGTACTAATAGGAAACAGTGCAAAACATGCACGAGTTTCAACAATAGCCTGGAGCGATTCCAAGAGGTCACTCCAACAGTAGCGCTTGCGCGCTGCTTAGGCAGAGTCTAAAAACAAGCTAACAGTAAAAGGTAGAAAAGGGCTATACATTCAGCGGAATATTCATGAGCCCATTGTGCAACCCTTGCATCTCTTTTTGTCACTCAATGGCGGCGCAAACCACCAAATCATATTTATGAGGCCTTGCAAAGTCACTTTTTGAGACTTTGAATGCACTCATACACATGGAGTAAGGCAAGACAGCGCAAATTGCTGCATTGCCTCACTCTGTGCTCGGAGGCGTTCCATGGGCATTGCGGTGGGTGTTCCCCCGCAACTCAGATTGTTTTTTGATGCATTCCCAGATTTGCAAGGACCTATAAATCTGGGAATGCATCAACAGCTTACGTCTCCCTAGTTGAGGCATAAAGGGGAGAAATGTTTATTTCTCCTTGTTTGTTCCTCTTTGTATGTGGGCTACATTCTGCAGCACACATAGAAAGAGGGAAACACCTCTGGATTGTCTTTGTGCAGGAAGGCTCCCCTTTGTTTATGTTTAGTAAACAAAATGGCGTGTATAATCGTGGCCAAGGTAACGGAAGGCTACCGAAACGTGTTGATTTTCTTCGTACTTTGAATACATTTGTCACCAGTAAAACTTTAATTGGAGTTCCCCTTTCGTGTTCAGATACGGAGAGGAACTGAGTCATAATATAGCATGTGGACTTTCAATGTCTAACGGAACCCACTGGGGGAATATTGAGCCATTCATCATGACTACAAGCACCAGCATGCTTTGCACTGAGCCCACCTGGGAGCAATTTACGAGCGTGTGCGCTATAAGTGCTTGGGGCAGCATTTCCTGTTTCATTGTGACTTTCCTCTGAAGAAGAAGCCGCAAGGCTTTGAAACGTGTGAGGAATGATGTAAAATGACTATGGACTGGGCACGCTGATTTAATAAATTTGTGGTGAAAGCCACCCTGCAGCAGGCTCCTTCTCGCCTCAGAGCAACTTTTTGATGGACATATATATATATATATATAAATATATATATATATATATATATATATATATATATATATATATACTAGCAGCCCGTCCCGACGTTGTCCGGGCATGAATTGCTGCCAGCCAGTAGTATATTGTTTTGTAGGATTTCGTTTTGATAGCATTTCTTATCTATGACAGGACTGTGAAACGCTCCGATTCACAATGCACTGCTGATGCACTTAAGAGTGCGCATTCATTAGTGTGTGAACTCGAGTTTCCCTACTTTATTTTTCCTTGCAATATTATATAGCGCGAACTCGACAACATGGCATGAGCACAATTTACATTACAGAAGAACACATTCATTTGTGGTAGGCACGGGGAGACAAAGCGATTTGCCTGGAATCACAGAATGTTGAGCTGATGCAGAGATTCGAACGTAGCTCCCCAGCTCTAAAGTTCGCAATTCTAGAACTTGTGGCGGGAGGTGTGTCTAAAAGTGTATGTCGGGGCTGGCCATCAATGAGAGAGACCTGTGCATTTTTCAAATGGGTGGTGAAAAAATATGAGTATGTTGCTGGAGATGTGGGCCGCCGTGCCACCAATGTACTTACCGGGGGAGGGTAAACACCCATTATTCCGCAACTTTCTTTCCGCATACCATCACTCTGCATACTTTCATTACGAAAGTACCATGACTCAGCAATGCCATTATGACGCATGGAATTACATTTTATATGCTTTTACCAGGCATACATTTACAACGAAATTCGTTGTAAATGCATGAATGGTAAAAGCATGCTTTTTTAATGTTTGGATAAGGTAAGATTGGGTATAGGGGTATACGTTTTGGGGTACTGAGGTATATGTTTTGGGGTGTTTGGGTATTTTAAGGGTTCAGATATAGTTTTGGGTTATGGTACAGGGGTAGTTTTAGGGTTTAGGGATAGGTATGGGTTTTGGGGTACAGGGGTATTTTTAGGGTTCAGGGCTGGGTTTGGGTTTTGGGGTATAGGGGTATTTTTAGGGTTTAGGGCTAGGTTTGGGTTTTGGGGTACAGGGGTATTTTAAGGGTTCAGGGCTAGGTTTGGGTTTTGGGGTACAGAGGTATTTTTATGGTTCAGGGCTAGGTTAGGGTTTTGGGGTACAGGGGTATTTTAGGGTTCAGGGGTAAGTTTGGGTTTTGGGATACAGGGTTATTTTTATGGTTCAGGGCTAGGTTTGGGTTTTGGGGTACAGGGGTATTTTTAGGGTTCAGGGGTAGGTTTGGGTTTTGGGGTATAGGGGTATTTTAAGGGTTCAGGGCTAGGTTTGGGTTTTGGGGTATTTTAGGGTTCAGGGGTAGGTTTGGGTTTTGGGGTACAGGGGTATGTTTAGGGTTCAGGGCTAGGTTTGGGTTTTGGGGTACAGGGGTATTTTTAGGGTTTAGGGAAAGGTTTGGGGTTTGGGGTACAGGGTATATTTATAGGGTTAAGATGGGTTAGTGTTTAAGGGTGTTGTGGTTTTTTAAGGAGTAAGGATGGGTTATGATTATGGGGTGCAGGGGTATTTAAAGGAAGCAGGGTGGACACCCAGAGCTGGAATGTACAGATCCTGGGAAGAAAAAACAATGAAATATTGGGCACAACTCTCGCTTTTTTTCTCTCCGTAATCCCGCTCCCCGCACAAGGCCAACACCCCCAGCACACACCCACAGCACACAATATGAGACATGGCATGAAGGGCGAAATGTACCGCACGCCCCCAGAGTTTGTCAGGCCCCCTGCACACGCCCACAGCACAACGCAGACACGCCCACAAGGGACTACTTTGCTGGGACGGTTCTTTTACCTTTTAAATGTATATGGTGGGCGTCTGCATAGCCTATGTCCTTCTGCTGCAACTGCCCTTTCCAACGCTGTATTGGGTGTTGTTATTGGTGCTGTGGTTCCTGAGATTACCCGCCTCAAAGGTTTGGGCTCTCTCTTTATTATATTAGTATAGATATATTGATTACCAAAGTGCCTGAAGCTTTTCGGGAGGCACACGACAGTCCTCCACCCTCCGGGCTTCTCGTGCAGCACACCTCAACCGCCGTAATCAGAACCTCCTTACAGCGGTTTGAGGCAGCACTTCCAAACGCTTTGGAAGCTGAGCCCAGAACTCCTGTGTCTAAAACCAGCGCGCCAAACTACAAATGCAGCCTACAACAGGCAGTACAAGAAGCACAAATTTTCAGAAAACGCTCGACTTTACTCTAAAGTGTACCTTGCAATCTGCACCAAAACGGACTGTGCTGCACGAGAAGCCCGGAGGGTGGAGGACTGTCGTGTGTCTCCCGAAAAGCTTCATGCACTTTGGTAATCAATATATATATATATATATATATATATACTAGCAGCCCGTCCCGACCTTGTCCGGGAGCAATCAGGCTTCCCCGAACCCCGCCAGCCCCAACATTGTCCAGCATTTCGGGCCCCCGCCGCCCCGTCCCCCGCCTGCCCCAACATTGTCCCCTGGAGCCTTAAAAAGGCGACATATGATAGTCAAAGCAGTGCATTATAATGTAAAACCGTCTCACTGTATTGCAGCTATTACTCCAGCCTTCGCCTGGAAATTACCATTTCCATGTGTTTAGAGTGGGGATAAACCGAACCAGATTTCCTGGCTTTCCTTCGGGCTGCTTGCTTTCCCCGTCCCGCCCACCCCGTCCCCCGCCTGCCCCGACACCCGCCTGCCCCGACACCCGCCTGCACCGACATTGTCCCCCGGAGCCTTAAAAAGGCGACATATGATAGTCACAGCAGTGCGCTTCGGGCTGTTTGCTTTCCCCGTCCACATGAAAAGTACCACGAAAAGAGGGCACATTTAAACACGGCTCCGAGGTTGACGGATCACTTTCGCCTGTGGGGTCTCTTTGAGCGGGGTTTACCCTTGACGGAGCTCGGCGTGCCGAGATTCCAGCATGGTAACATAATGCCCCCATGTCAACCTAAACCCTTACAGCTGAAACGCTGAAACACTGGCGCTCTGCAGTTCAACTTCCTGAGCTGTGTTTGAGGTAAAACTAATGAGCGTGATCGTGGTAGTTTGAAGCCTTACATCACCCCGTCCCCCTGCCTGCCCCGACCCCCGCTGCCTTACCTCAGTTGCCGTTCCTCAGTCCACCGCTCCTCGCCGCTCATCTCCGCTCCTCCCCCGTGCCATGTTTGCCGCTCCTGGACGCCGCTCCTCCCTGTGCTCCTGACGTCAGCACGCAGGTCGCGGCCGGCGCTACTTCGGGGGGACTACTTTTTTTATAATATAAATTTCTTTAATATAATGTATTTTTTAACTTTATATAGCCTATGTCCATCTGCACACCCTGAGGATTCCAATGATGTATCGGGTGTGTGGATTGGCGCTGTGGTTCCCGAGTTTACCCACCTCAAAGCCTCAAAGTTCTTCCTTTATAATAGTAGTAAATATATATATATATATATATATATATATATATATATATATATATATATATATATATATATATACTATAACTCAAGTCCTCATCATGTACGTCTAATGACCACACATATTACATATTTATTTTTTTGCATTTATATATTGCTTACTACCCC
Source organism: Lissotriton vulgaris (assembly GCF_964263255.1). Taxonomy (NCBI): domain Eukaryota; kingdom Metazoa; phylum Chordata; class Amphibia; order Caudata; family Salamandridae; genus Lissotriton; species Lissotriton vulgaris. The sequence goes on from NC_141694.1 coordinate 1,843,392,321, forward strand.
TGACGAGGCATTGAACACTTTTCTGGCGAGTAGCATGCTACGCCGGAATATATATATAAAATGCAGCAAAACACGAATAGCGGGTGCAAGCGGCTACTTGTGCATGCTAAATGTACTCTCGTGGTAGAATTTGTTTCCCCCAAATAATCCTCTGCAATTCCCCTTCAAAGAGTAAGGCAGAATTATCAAACTTACCCTGATGACTCTGGCGTAATTAAAATTCTGCCCAGACCTAGAAAAAAAGATTTAAAAAAAAACATATCAAATTCACTAGTTATAGTTAACTAAAGTAACTATAACTCAAGCCCTCACCATGTACATCTTATGACCACACATATTACATATTTTATTTTTTTCATTTATATATCTCTTACTACCCATGACGAGGCGTCAAAGCACTTTTCCGGCGAGTAGCACGCTACTTCGGAATATATATATATCTTCTGGAGTAGCGTGCTACTCGCCAGATAAGTGCTTTGACGCCTCGTCAGGGGTAGTAAGCGATTCGTGTTTTGCTGCACTTTGCATTATTACTTAGAACAAAATGCACTCTTGCATGCATTTTGGACGGGCGGGTGCATTTTGCACAATGAAAATAGTACTAAATGCCAGGAGTACGTTGGGGGAACATCCTACCCCAAGAGCACATTTAGTGAGCGCAAGCAGCTGTTCACAATCGCTATTGTGTTCTGTTGCATTTAGTGTTGTTTCTCAGTACAAAATGCATTCTCGTGCCGATTTTGTGCTAAGAAATAGCGCTGAATGCAGAATTACTCTTCTTGCGTGATTGTGCATAATGTTGCAACATTCCACTTGATTATGCAACACTGACTTACCTGCGATGGCCAATGGGAAAAAAGTCCCCAATAGCCATCATATTACTCCATTATTTGAAGTTGCATATCTGCAGGAATCTTGCAAGACTCTCTCGCCCCCAACCGTGTAGATACCTATACATTGTTTATCTTAATTTTTTTTAAACTACTGAACCAATTTAAACCAAATCTCATAAAGCATGCTTTTTTGGGAAAAGTTCTAGCTTTTTGCCAAATTTTGTGTGATTCTGTTCAGCTGTATTGGCTGTGGCGCAGTTAAAAATTCCCTATGCAAAATGCTTTGGGATATTGTGTCCCCCGTACCACCCCCCACCCCTCCTTCCTTGGTCCCTACTTGATGGATCACCCAGAAACTTTCCAGGAAGGAGCTGAGGTGGGTGAACTTTAAAAAAAAAAGTTTTGTGAAGATTTGTCAAATGTCGCCAAAGTTATTAGCAAAAAATTTGCTACCAGTCAATCAAATCGCTTGGTCATGCCTAGATATCTATAAATGTTGATTCTGAACTAGTGAATGGATTTACACCAAATCACAAAAAGCATGCTCTACTGAATATAGATCCATCTTTCTGCCAAATTTGGTGTAATTCTGTTCAGCCGTGAGACTATTGTTTTGTGAATGTTTTGTGAAGATTCGTCAAATGGTGCCAAAGTTATTAGCAAACCCAAAAATCAATTTCCAATGAAAATGTGGTTTTAATTATAACTACCTAGTGGCAGCCACCACTGGGTAATATATATCTATAGAAGTAAATGAGTGACAGATCGACGGAAACCCACTTGGGAAATACAGCGCTGGGAATTGGAACACCTGTGAATAAGCAGCGCATGCGCTTCAAAGTACCGTTGAGCATTTGTCTGCTGCTTTTCCTCTGATGAAGAGGCTCTGAGGCCTTGAAACGCGTTAGGAAGGTGATTAAAATAACTTTGGACCGTGCAAGTTTGGTGGCATTTTATTTATGGTGTTCACCATCCCGCTGACGGCGAGCTCTCACAGCAGGGCAAGCTTTTGATGGATTTATAGTGCGGCAGCCTGGCCGCAGAGAGCTTGCCACTGCACTTGTGTTTTGCGGGGCCTGACAACGAAGGATGTTTCTCACGACGGATTAGCAGGCACAGCGGGATATTCATGCAGACAACCTGCTTTCCCCGTCCAGAGGCCCACTGGGGTGTTTTATTGACTTTTAATGAGTGGCAGATCGACAGAAACCCACTTGGGAAATACAGCGCTGGGAATTGAAACTACAGGTACCAGCACACCTGTGAATAAGCAGCGCGAGAGAGAGAGAGAGAGAGAGAGAGAGAGAGATGTATATACACAAATGCCATAAGTAAATTTACCAAGGGAACTAACCCTTTATGTATTTTTGTCTTACAATAATGGGAAGAGGATGTGGTGTAAATGCTAGACCTGCGACTTTAGAACTGGGGAACCAGGTTTGAGTTACGGTGTCCGCTCAACATCCTGTGATTCTGGACAAATAACTTAATCTCCCAGTGCCTACAAAAAATTGAATGTATCCTTGTGTGATGTAACTTATGCTCATGTAAAACTCTCCAATACCTTCGGGACAAGTTCTCGCTATATGAGACTTCAAATAAAAATTAAAAAAATAGAAAGACTTAATAATTCGTAAGATTTTATATAAAGCAGTAAAGAAAATGTAGGGAAGAAAGGAAGCAAACGTGGTGTCTATAATATAAAACAGCCAGTACTGAATTACAATAAAATCATTTATTCATAACAAAAATAATAAAAACATTCACCTTTATTTAAAATAATTGAACTAACAGATTAGAAAATAAATACTTGAGATATAAGAATTCGTTATTTAATATCAATATACAGTTGTTATTTTGGATAGCCCACAGGACTATTATCAAGGACTGTCTTTCTGAGGCCGTGAGGTCCTAGCCCACCGCCTAGAACAGAATCGTTTTGAAAATAGCAGTGCGCATGCCTTAATTTATGGGTCTAGATTCTATGCCTCTACCAGAAATCACAGAGGTTACCATCAAATCTTGGCATGATGTCCTAAAACATATCAGGTGATATTGAAAACCAACAAGGATGACACCCTACGGCAGGATGGCCGGCTTCATTACACTTCCAACCTTCAAGGTTTAAAAGGATGGGGCAAAGAAAAGCTTTGCAAACTATGAGAATCCTGGGTGGGATGCCACATCAAATTCTTCAAAGATCTCAAAACTGAATTCATCAGGCATTGCACCTAATTCTTTCTCTTCCTTCAACTCAGACATATCCAGAGAGCACCTGATAAGCCTTCCAGAACATAACCTCCTAGAGGCTAAGCTATTGCTGGATCCACTTGGGAGGGGAGGCATATCGAGGCTCGAACGCTCCATGGTGATAACTACACTGGACCCAAATATAACCCGTAGAGCTGGCTTGGAAGGGATGAAGGGCCGATGGAAGAGTGCGAAAGGATGGAGGCCACTTGGCACCATGAGTTCTAGCCATGTCAGCCCAACTCGCTTTGATTCAACTTAAATACTCCTGTAAGATCTACTCTACACCTGGAAGATTGTGGAGGATGAGGATGGGGACACTTGTCATTTATGCCCACTGCAGCAATGTCATTGGCACATTTCTGTGTGTATTATGGGACTCCCCTAGAATCCAGTCACACTGGGTAAAAATACAAAACAATGTATTGGTGGTAATACACTGAAGCAGTCACCTCATACCCAAAATTGCGCTATCGAGGGATACAAAAATGGAGTCTGGGATGGGAATTAATTGTACCACTGAATCTCGAGGATATGAATATTGTTTTTGATGCCTTTTTAATATCACCTCTTTTGTCTGCTGGTGCTTTGTTAAATGCCCTATCATAAAACGTCAATAAGGTATATTGCAGATAAAATAATGTGTTATTAAATTAAAATAAAAAATTAAACGATGTTTAGGCACTTCCTCATCATCAATCGGCTTATTAGTATTATCTGACCGAACATTTTCCTTTAAGGCGAATAACAAGCAACACTTTTATCAGGTTGTCCAGTAAAATATTATGTAAATGTATACGTGCATTAGTGTGTAGGATATCATTAATCTAAGTTCAACGTTTAAGACATTTTGGATATGGACGCAAAAATGTGCTAGTAGACTTATTTATTATTATTATTATTATTTAACGACTTGTAAAGCGCCTGGTGACCCAAGGGCATCCCCGCGCTATAAAGATTTGTTATCCAGATGAGAGGGAGGAAGAGGGGAAGGACATTATTTAGGGAATAGAAGTGTCTTCAGTTTTTTTCTGAAAACCAAATAACTGGGTTCCAGTCTGAGGGTACGTGGGAGGGAGTTCCATCCAGTGGAGGCTTTTACAGAGAAGCGTCGGCCTCCAGTGCGTGTCTTTTTGAATTTGGGGATGTTGGCTAGGTGCTCATTCTCGGACCGTAGGGATCTGGGTGCTTTGTAAGGAGTGACCAGGCTGCTGAGGATCGCAGGGCCAGATCCATTGATCAGTTTGTATGCCGTGCACATGGCTTTGAATTCCACCCTTTGGTGCACAGGGAGCCAGTGCAGGGCCTTGATTAGCAGAGGCCTAACAAGAAACAGAATAGGAAGAATTCCTTTTTCATAAGACAAGTGGTAGTAAATTGTCTATTGAAGAGAGATGGTATTTCACTGTACTTGCAGATCTAGAAGTATTTACATTTTTTTTCCAACTTTGTTTCATAAATCAGCTGACTGTGTCATTCAAATGTTCCCCCCAATCTAATGCAACGTCCAATTTATTTCTTATTTCAAAAATTAAACTATTTAAAAAATAGGTTTTAGACTCTTCGGAGCGACAAAACCTGCATTTTGATATTCTGTTACCTACTTCTCCTTCCACACTGCCGTTCAAGGCTAGCACTATATAATGGCCACTGCAGGGGCTGCTTTACGGCACTTGTAGAAATGACCACAAGAGAGTGACCAATTACCGCCAAAAAAGGAATTGTTGCTTTGGAAAAGAGGGCGCCCGAATGGTAAAGTGTAATTTATCCTCCACCTCCAGAAATCCTTACACTGGAATGCTGTCATATAACACTAACAAATACCTACTTCACACTTTTTTTTCTCTTTTATTTTTTACATTGGATGATAATATTAGTGGCGTGATTATATTACCACATAACTAGTTTTAATATTGTTCCACAAAATTTCAACAAATGCAGTCATATTATTTATTCATAAAACAATAAACATCAGAAAAAAACATGTGCAAACTGAAGCACACTTCACTGATAAATCACCGGGCATGTAGCAGGATATGTGGCTTGAAACAGAAATTAAAATAACTGCACCCCAGGAGCAATAATATCTGGAGAGGAATGAGAATGGAAAAATATGTCAGTAAGAGAACTATGGGCATGGGCACATGGAAAGCATTCTTTTTTGCTCACATTCTACCTTGTCCTCCTCCACCCTTCCCCTCTCTGACATCCTCCAGCTTTGCTTTGTGCTACATATGTATTATAATCAATCAATCAAGCATTTGTAAAGCACACACTGTCACCCCCGGGGGTATCTGGGCACTGTGCCTGTGTCGAAGAGCCAGGTCTTGAGTCTCTTTATGAAGTCTGCCAGCGAGGGGGCTGTACGGAGCTGGTGGGGGGAGGTCGTTCCAGGACTTGGCAGCGATGTACGAGAAGGAGCGGGCACCGCTGCAACAGCAGCGGGTGTGCAAGTTCAAGTGAGGAGAAGCACAGGTGTCTGGGAGGTTGGTGGAAGCTCAGTCAATGGTTGATGTAGGCAGGTCTTAGGTTGTGGATGGCTTTGTAGGCATGCGTGTGAATATTGAACTGGCATTTATATTTATTCTGGATGGGGGGGGCCAGTGGAGGTCTCTCACGCGGGGGCAATTTGTGTTTGTTTGGGGAGCTCCAGGACGAGTCTGGCTGCGGCGTTCTGTAAGTAATGTGGGCCTATGTTATATTGGCGTGTGTTCTTCTAGTCATGCAGCCTTCTGATGTCACTTTGGAAAGTTTTCTATGTACGGGTTTTTTGTCATGAGAAGGTTCTCAGGCGCTTGAGGGAAGAAGGAGGCTGTTGATGTCCGGCTTGCCAGGCACAGGATTTTCCTGGCAATAAACACGAAGAAAGCCAACCCTGCATTGTCTGCGTTGTCAAGTTACAACAATATACAGATTCAGCAAAAAGGACTGTATAATTCGGGCCTAATTAGGATCTGGGAGGACGGGTTACTCTGCCACAATGGTGATGTATAACCCGCCCTCCGAAATATAAATACCATAGGATATAAGGGGAAATTTGATTTCCGTGGACGGGATATCGATTACTGTTGTGATAAAGTTACCCGTCCGTCAAGGTCTAGATCAGGCCCTAAGTTTTCATGGAAAACCCATTTATTGGTTTGCTCATAACTTCGACACCATCTGCAGGATACGTTTCAATAAAATAGTGCACATGAGTACGTGTTGGCGTGTCATGTTTCATACAGATCAGTCCAGGGTGGAAAATACAAAAGAGTTTTCTTTTCAATATTAACTTGCACTTTAATTTCTAGTGCACATGAAACCACTCAATGGAATTACAGCCAAACGCAGCATGAAAGTAGACCTTCTGAGGAGTTCCTTTGCTTGGTTTGGTTTGGTTTAAATTTGTTGAATAGTTTTTAAGGAAATTGTGTTACAAAATGTTGGCTTTTAAGGGCTGATGGTAGTGGGATTTCGGTATATCTTCAACTTTTATTTGGGAATCCTTCAAAATTGCAATATCCTCAAATCTTCAGAAAATAATACATTTGAAAAATAAACAAACCATGTTAGAATAGGGAGTATGTTTCCCTTTTGAACAAAGCAGGATTTGCAAATCCTTGGAGGATTCAAAATTGGAGCAATCTGATTGGCTACCAACATCTGAAAAATGCTTTTGCTGAGTACATTATAGCGGGCCAGCCACTGAAGCCAGTGTCCTAAAACAGTGACAGAGGGAGCATATCATTAAGCAGGGCTGGAGGTATTGTTTACCACTTGGAGCTTGTGGAATGCAGTGGAGAGATACTCCAACCCCACTCACACTAGGTCTTCACTGGAGAAGGACAAGTTGTTGATCTCTGCAGAGAGTCCGCTCTGTCCGTATTGCGTGCACGGATAATGCTCTACGTGACAGCATCTCGACAAAAACGACATTTCCTTGAAGGCCATGAATTCTCACACAGTCTGGAGATGCAGCAATCATCTTGGACATATGGCTTTACCTTCCTTTGTGGTCCATGTTGACTATGCTAGGAAATTGTGATCTAGTGTAGCTGCAGCGGGACTTTGCTGCATGGATGTAGAATGCCTTTAAGTAAAGCAAAGTTGCTTACTTGGATTGTATTGATGGAACCTGAGAATACAGAGAAGTCTTTCTAGAAGTTGTTTTGCTAATGGAAACAAACTTTGAACCATTTTGAATTTTACTATGAACTTTTTATGAGACTGTGGTTTGTTGCATTTCACTTGATGATTACCTGTAATGAAACAAGAGGCACTATTAACTCAGGACTGTGTACTTATTTTATGCATAACTGGCAAATCTAAAGATATTAGAGTTTTCGTATTTGTACATAAATTGCTATTGAAGGAATAGCAGACTAGTTAACATTTGTAACTAACTTGCAATGATACACGAGTCAAGCAGAAACTATACCTCATTTGCCACTGACATGTACAGTGGCAAAGCTTGAAATAGGTATTCTATTCACAGGGAGATGGTTAGTGAACATATATTTAAGTTACTAGTTATGTGCATGTTTAGTTTGAGGAATTATACACTCCACACCAAAATACAGAGAGTTGGTTACACAGAGAGAGTGCCAAAGTATATGACATCACTATTTCAGATAAGTGCGGAACTTTCATAGCAAGTTACAAAAGATCTCTCTTTGCCTTCAGATACCAGCTACGTCCTGCAGTGCTCAGCAAAAGTGATGAGTCTTAGTAGTGGTGATATAAAGCCCTTAAAGTCTGACTCCATCTTATGTAGGCCCAACTCTATCTTGGATAATGGAGGCCGCCATCTTCTGAGACTTAGACAGTGGGAGTCGCCATGGTCCCTGATTTATGCAGTATCATTGTTAATCCTGCCATTAGATACAGATGTCTAGCAAAAAAATGGTCAGGGGTTCTGCCCACTTAACCCTCCCGTACCTGAGCAGGAGACATCCAAGGATGAGAAAGTAGCAACAAGGGGTACCGAAGGGATCAATCCAATTTTAATTCTCAAACAAGAAACAGTTAATTATCTTGTGAATCAAAAATCAAACATGAAGAAAATGTATATATGTAAATTCATCAACACACATATGAGCGGACATCAAGGGAAGCACAACAACCGACAGTCTATATACAAAACATCACATATACATCATATACAAATATACATCACATTTACAATATCAACAAACATTTCTATGTACCCTAAACACAAGATATATATAAAAAAAGTATATATATATACCAATTCGGATCATTGCCTCCACTTAATTTACAATAGAGTGCACAACACAATGGTAGTCCCAAAAACCAAAGCACCTGGGGGTTAACACGTCAACCCAGTCTATATTTGTATTGGTGCAAATCACAAAACTTTTTTGAATTGTAATAGGGGACTCCAGTCGAAGCAAAAAGGTAGATACAGATGTGGCTTGGCCATATCTTACTATAAAAGCATCTAGCCATTTGATCAATGACATAGATGTAACCCTTGATAAGACATCCGTCTGGGTCCCATGTCTACTTTTCATCAGGTTTAGGTTGAATAAGAACACACACAGACATTATTTTGAAATAGTGTAGTCTGAATTGAAGTCCCTTTACCTTATGTGTTCATAAGGAAACATCTGGATAACATACCTCAATGCACATAATCAATGTCAGACATTCCTACATTTCTGATAAGATTTAGCATATAAGGACTATGACTTGACCACTTGTCAGGGGAGGTCCTCTGCACACATTATCACTGAGATTCGGCCAGAGATGGTCTCACCTACTGCCAGCACCCTTCGCAGATGCTACATCTCACCTGAAGCTGATAAAACGAGTCCCGGAGAAAGATTGCAGCGTATGTTTGCCCTTCGCGGGCAACACACTGTCTTCACTCCTCCACTGATGAAGACAGCCTTTGTTGTGAACAAGGTATGCAGTGTGTCTCTTCTCCCTAAGAAACTCTGGACTGCAAATTGCTCTGACTCCCATGCGCTCTTATTACAGTGCATAGAAGTAGAGGTTAGGGTGTTTTAGATGACGTTTTACATTTTAAATGGCATTTTAACAATGTTAGAAATGTTCATTTTATTCTTGCTATTTATAACGTGCCTTCCTGCTGTTTTTTTAGAATTCTGTGTGGTTGTTTGAGATGTAATGAGAAACAGATTGCTCCTGTAGTAATACATCTGTTTTACTTAGCACTCGCAGAGTTTCACTCCACAGAATTCCGAGAAGTTACATAAAAACTCCACGAAAGTCCGCAGAGTTCCCCGAGCGGGCGGAACTCGGCATATTGAGCTGCTCACGCTGATTTTGGGACCCGGGAGCTTTTTCCGCACTGCAAAATCAGTGCGGATGGCATCAAGCGGCATGCCAGAGAGTGCTGCTTCTTTCTGGTCAAGCAGCAGCTTTCTTAATGTGAACAGTAGTGACCTGCCACGACCACCGGCATTGGGAAATCTGGATGACATTGGTAAGTCATCATGTGAGAAAAAACTTCTCCACTATTCCAGGCAGAACACAGAGTGGGCAAAACTCTGCAAACTCCGCCTGCGGAGCAGAATTTTAGCCCACTCCTACTTAAAAGTGTGTGTGATACTGTGAATATCAAAATAAGGTTTGTTACTGTTACCATGGTGCCCCTGATCTCTTTTTGGTATTGTTAGTTACCCAAAAGCAATACTTCTATTTAAATTCGTAACTCATACAATAAAGGAGTCAGGTGTTTCCCTTTTCTCTCTCTTCCTGTTCCTCTTTGCCACTTCTTCCACTTGCCTTCATGCTCATGTGTATTTGGGGATTGGTGGAGGCAACGAGAGATGGGAGACTGCATCACTGTTCCGAGCACAAGCTTAGTAGAGCCTGACACGGTATAAGTGCATTATTAAGACTTTTGGTGGCCCCCAGGCCAGGTATAGTTTGAGGTTCCCTGTTTGGAACAACTTTGAACTTCTGACTTAGTTTCAGGTAATTCAAGCCCTTAAGGAGCCACCCCACACTTAATTATACAGGAACAAGGGCAAGCAAAAACGCCTGAAAACTCCAGCTGGCCCAAACACTAGGCAAATGGATTGACTGATGAAGCCAATTCTGCTTGAGCTTGGTCCAGCTTTTTGTCTTTCAATAATATTTTATGTTGAGTTCATTGCATAACCCCTTCCATGCGGTGGGCGGGTTTATGACGGCCCCCAGCCGTCATCAGCACACGAGCACCGTAGTGCATGACAGCTGGGGGCCGTCATCAGCATGCAAGGGGTTAACCTTTTTCTCCCATTATAGGAAAGGCAGGGTAACGTGCATTGGTCTATGCTTAATGGACTAATATTAGAATAAAACAACTGCACATATTGCTTGAAATTGCAGCTTTCATGGCTGGATATTCAGACTCACAAACAACCCCCATTGGCTATTGGTAATCATTACAGCAGATCAAATCAAAGCGATGATCTGAGGATTTTCAACAGTGCATGAAATGAAATCTGATAATTAGGCAGCCTTGTCTTTCCTTCCCTCTTTCTATGTGTAAAGACCCTGGCTCAAGAGTGCCTTTCATAAGTAGGAGAAATGGAAAAAGGTCGGAGACAGGAGAAGGGCAGAGAGGAAATGAGAATCTTATAGCGAGTGAGGTGATGGCAAGAAAGAAGGAAGGTAGAGAGAGCGGTGAGGAAGGAAGAGATATAAGCAAAAAGGGGACGGTGAAGTAGCCAGAGAAGTAATGTAAGGTAGAGAAAATGGTGAGGTAACGGGTCAAGATGAGAAGCGAGGTGCTAAAGGGCCAGATAAAGAGAGTAGGTTTACAAAGAACAAGGGCAACCCTAGAACAAGAACCTGGGGCAGTATCTACTGTATTCCAAACAGTGGTTCATGAGCTAAAATAACAAACTATAAAACAATTAGTGTGAAAAAGAGAAAGAAATTGTGCAAGAAAGAGAGAAGAAGCTGTGTTAGCTTAATTTTACAAAAACATGTAGATAAATAATCTTAGAAAATAAATTTTTTTTTTTTTTTTTTTTGAAAACCTTTATTTATCAGAAACATAGTACACAGCGTCTGCCTACAACCACTGCGGGCCGGCCGCTATGACAATAATTAGCCTTCCAAGGTACCTTGCACTGCAAATGAAGGACAAAAAATCACAAATATCAACACTACGGTAGACTGGCAAGGAGCCACAGGAGGAGGATAGGGAGGGTTTCATTTTGTAATTTAGACGAATCGTCCTAAAGTCAGATCGGGTGGCCGAAAGGGCGGACCAAATAAAGGGATATACACAAGTTAAACATCATTATCGAGAAACTGGCGTAAATCAGCACAATAAGGATAAACAAGCACCGAAATACATATCACCCCAGTTAGCGCCCGCCCAGTCAATTTGTCACATAAGGAGTTGCATTCAAGCTGGTATACGATATAGTAGGATATAAGAGGGATCATTATATGACAACGATGAAAGGATCCTACGACATGCAGAAAGGCACTTATTACAAGGGAAAATTAGCAGCAGAAAATGCGCCCTCAAACAGTAGTATAAGAGGGAAGGAAGAGCAGGATGTGTAATCATTCAGTAACTATGCATTAAAGTCGATATCATGGTCGTGAATCAATAAACCTTGCGACAGTAACACAGACGCAAAGCACGAAAATCCGTCCCAGAAAGAACTAAACCCAACCCCCATCTGACCCGAGATACGAAAGAAGAGGAAGGAAACAAGAGAAAGAACAAGAAGAAAGGCCATAGAAACAAAAAGAAAACGAAAGTCAAGCCCCAACCCCCCCACCCTGCACGTCGAAGAGGCTACGGCCCCCCCCCCCTACTAACGTGCCTGTCGCCCCAAGAGTACCCACATAAGGGAAAAGACGGGGGAAAGTCAACACAAGCAGACTCCCGCCCCACCCCATTCGCACAAAACAGCTCAGGCGCGATCACATAACAGACCAGCAGGTCGACAAACAATGGCGGCGTCGTAGTACAGTTCAGCAAAGCGTCCACATCATAATGAGTGACCGGGGATCAGTCCTGCGATGCAAAAAGGAAGAGTTCACCCCTGTCCCAACTTTACCCTTCCGTCAATACGTAGCCACTGAAAGTTTGCAATGGGGCACCGCCCCGAATGAACAAGACGGCCAGGCGGGTAGAACAAAAGCAATTCAGCGAGAGATCTCAGAGGCAGGGGACTGACAAGTAATCTCCTGAGGACATGTAGGCACAGGAACAAAGCTCCGAGCAAATCCCTCAGGTTGCGACCCGGTAGTGGCAACACAAGACAGCCGGGTGGTGAAACAGGCCCATGAGGGGAATCCGCACTTTTTGTAGCACTAGACCTCGATGGTACATTCAAGCGGCTAGGCAGGTGGGATCTGTGACCAACATCGTCCAGGGCCCTCCATGGCACCATCGGTAGGCACGTAGCAGGCACATCTAATGGCGGCAAAGATCCGCCCACAACACTACTTCTAACGGGATCGCCGGAGCCTTCTTCCCACGGCTGGGTGATAATAGCGTCCAGGCGCCGTGCAAGGTCCCCGGCCCCATCCAAACAGGTAAAGCGCAGGGAGCTCAGAGCAGCAATCAGGTCGCGAGCCGTAGGTTCCATGGTGCTTAGCTGGCATAAAATCACTCGCTCTCAGGGTATATTATACCTCGGCCAATGTCAGTGTCCCCCACCGAACCGCCCAGCCGAAAAGGTAGTGTAAAAGTCACCAGAGCAGGGGCCGGCGCCACCTCCAGCTGTTACGATCGATCCGCCATTTCACCTTGCCAATAAACAGTACACTCAGTTACAGGATGCCCCATAAGAAGCGCGGGCAGCATCGACGTTATATGGCACAGAGTCTCAATAGCAGGGGCAGACCCACCAACTGTGCGCAGGAGCGCCGACTTCCATACCTTCGAGGTCCGAAAAGATGCACCGGTCTGCCCCAGGTCAGCCAGCGCCAGCAACGTTGCTCCCGTTTCAAAATGGCGGTCTCAGCTCGTCCAGTAGATCTACAAACAGCGCAGATAACAAAGGAACGGTCGTATCAGGCAAAGGATCAGATCTCCGGCGTGTGCGCCCGTGTCTGTGGTGGCGCCAAGTCCCCACGTCCGTCCGGGTTGGCGCAGTGTCTCTCCCGCAGCTAGGAGATATGGGCTTCGTGGCCCGCAAAGCCGCGACCTCCAGTGGCATCCGCGGCCGGCACCAACATCCGGTCTCTCGGCCAGCAGTCGGACGCCGCCACGGCGTCTAGCGAGAAAGAGTGGATGGATGGGTCACCAGTCACCTCCGAGCGCCGGAGTTGCCGCCCGCCGATCCACACATCTTCCGACGTCCCGTGAGCACTGCCCGAGCCTGTGCGACCCGGGCAAGAGCAGGATATTAACAGGATAAGTGCCGTGGCGAGCGGAGCTCGCGGACTAGGCGGCCATCTCGCTCCGCGCTCGGCCACGCCCCCCCTAGAAAATAATTTTTAATATAAATTCAATAAAACACAAAAGAAAAACAAAATATTAAGGGTGCTCATACAGTTACACAAACAATGATAAAGTTGTGAACATTGACAAGTGTAGACTGAACAAAAAGTGGCAGAGAGAAAACCTGAAACAACACCAAATACAATAATACACAATATAACAATTGTGTCCTCTCTTAATTAGGCCATGTTTTTAGGGGTCAACAGCGTTTCAACCCACAGATACTTTGAGGGTCATCTTCAGGACAAAGACTTCAAATATGAGAGCGTCCACTTTCTTTTCTACAGAAATGAAATGTATACATGGGTTTGCAATAGTTGTTTTTATACTCAGCACCGAGAATGTGACAAGAAAATCGGGAAAGGGTGATTATAAAGACAAAAGCAAATAGAATAACGCCTAGTACCCCAAGATTCCAAACCTTGTGAAAAGAATCAGAAAACTATGAAAAAGATGAAAAAAGAGAGTATAGAAAAGGAGCTAAACAGTCACAGTTCAGGGCCGCGCTTTTCTTTTGTCACTTATTTTTTTAATCTATCATTAAAGCAAATTTAAAACAACAAAAATATACTCCAACTATATAGGCAAAATGTATGCACATTCCCCACTGTGGACCCTAGCCCTGTGTCAGGGCCAGACGTTTTACCCAATGCCCACGAAGCATGTGGCTAAAGGCAGTGCACGGCTGATTTAGTAGCACCGGTGCTTGTACAGGGCCTGAGCACAATGCCTGTTATGTACTGCCAAATGTATGCACATCCATGATGGTAAGCAGCAGGGATTGGTGCATGGAATGTTGGGTGAGCAGGCATCACATGGAGTTAGGCTGGTTGTGCAAGAGGTAGGGCACAAAGGACAGACCCGGCGGGCAGTCCCTTGGCTGAAGCTGGGTGCGTGCGAGGTTGGTGGTGCAGGAGGCAGGGTGCAAAGGCCAGGTCTTGCAGGCAGACCCTTGGCTGAAGTTAGGTGCATGCAAGGCTGGTGGTGCAGGAGGCTGGGCACAATGGCTGGGCCCTGCAGGCAGACCATTTGTTGAAGCTGGATGTGTGCGAGGTTGGTGGTGCAGGAGGAAGGGCACAAAGGACAGGCCCTGCGGGCAGTCCTCTGGCTGAAGTTGGTTGCGTGCGAGGCTGGTGGTGCTGGAGGCAGGGCACAAAGGCTGGCCCTGCAGGCAGAGCCATTGCTGAAGTTGGGTGCATGCAAGGCTGGTGGTGCAGGAGGCTGGGCACAATGGCTGGACCCTGCGGGCAGTCCCTTGGCTGAAGCTGGGTGCGTGCGAGGCTGGTGGTGCTGGAGGCAGGGCACAAAGGCTGGCCCTGCAGGCAGACCCATTGCTGAAGTTGGGTGCATGCAAGGCTGGTGGTGCAGGAGGCAGGGCACAAAGGCTGGGCCCTGCGGGCAGTCCCTTGGCTGAAGCTGGGTGCGTGCGAGGCTGGTGGTGCTGGAGGCAGGGCACAAAGGCTGGCCCTGCAGGCAGACCCATTGCTGAAGCTGGGTGCTTGCGAGGCTGGTGGTGCAGGAGGCTGGGCACAATGGCTGGGCCCTGCAGGCAGACCATTTGTTGAAGCTGGATGTGTGCGAGGTTGGTGGTGCAGGAGGAAGGGCACAAAGGACAGGCCCTGCGGGCAGTCCTCTGGCTGAAGTTGGTTGCGTGCGAGGCTGGTGGTGCTGGAGGCAGGGCACAAAGGCTGGCCCTGCAGGCAGACCCATTGCTGAAGTTGGGTGCATGCAAGTCTGGTGGTGCAGGAGGCTGGGCACAATGGCTGGACCCTGCGGGCAGTCCCTTGGCTGAAGCTGGGTGCGTGCGAGGCTGGTGGTGCTGGAGGCAGGGCACAAAGGCTGGCCCTGCAGGCAGACCCATTGCTGAAGTTGGGTGCATGCAAGGCTGGTGGTGCAGGAGGCAGGGCACAAAGGCTGGGCCCTGCGGGCAGTCCCTTGGCT
The DNA here is from genome assembly GCF_964263255.1 of Lissotriton vulgaris. Taxonomy (NCBI): domain Eukaryota; kingdom Metazoa; phylum Chordata; class Amphibia; order Caudata; family Salamandridae; genus Lissotriton; species Lissotriton vulgaris. The sequence continues at coordinate 1,843,407,777 of NC_141694.1, forward strand.
GAAGCTGGGTGCGTGCGAGGCTGGTGGTGCTGGAGGCAGGGCACAAAGGCTGGCCCTGCAGGCAGACCCATTGCTGAAGTTGGGTGCGTGCGAGGCTGGTGGTGCAGGAGGCTGGGTGCAAAGGCCAGACCCTGCGGGAAGCCCCCTGACTGAAGCTGGGAGCCTGCGAGGCTGGTGGTGCAGGAGGCAGGGTGCAAAGGCCAGGCCCTGCGGGCAGCCCCCTGGCTGAAACTGGGGGCCTGCGAGGCTGGTGGTGCAGGAGGCAGGGTGCAAAGGCTGGGCCCTGTGGGCAGCCCTTGGCTGAAGCTGGATGCGTGCAAGGCTGGTGGCGCAGGAGGCAGGGCGCAAAGGCTGGGCCCTGCGGGCAGCCCCTTGGCTGAAGCTGGGTGCGTGCGAGGCTGGTGGTGCTGGAGGCAGGGCACAAAGGCTGGCCCTGCAGGCAGACCCATTGCTGAAGTTGGGTGCATGCAAGGCTGGTGGCGCAGGAGGCAGGGCGCAAAGGCTGGGCCCTGCGGGCAGCCCCTTGGCTGAAGCTGGGTGCGTGCGAGGCTGGTGGTGCTGGAGGCAGGGCACAAAGGCTGGCCCTGCAGGCAGACCCATTGCTGAAGTTGGGTGCGTGCGAGGCTGGTGGTGCAGGAGGCTGGGTGCAAAGGCCAGACCCTGCGGGAAGCCCCCTGACTGAAGCTGGGAGCCTGCGAGGCTGGTGGTGCAGGAGGCAGGGTGCAAAGGCCAGGCCCTGCGGGCAGCCCCCTGGCTGAAACTGGGGGCCTGCGAGGCTGGTGGTGCAGGAGGCAGGGTGCAAAGGCTGGGCCCTGTGGGCAGCCCTTGGCTGAAGCTGGATGCGTGCAAGGCTGGTGGCGCAGGAGGCAGGGCGCAAAGGCTGGGCCCTGCGGGCAGCCCCTTGGCTGAAGCTGGGTGCGTGCGAGGTTGGTGGTGCAGGAGGCAGGGTGCAAAGGCTGGGTCCTGTAGGCAGCTCCTTGGCTGACGTTGGGTGTGTGGATGTTAGCAAATTGAGCATGGCAGCAGTTTTTCCAGTGATTTTTTAACATTTGTTGTTTCCAACTCTGCTGAACGCAATCAAATATTGAGGGCCTTAATATGACTTTGGCGGTGTGGCAGCAGGCTGCCATGCAAGCGCCCCACTGCCACAACGCCATAGCCATATTGAGACCGCCTGCCGGATACCAACAGGATACTCATACAGGAGCCTTAGCAAGGCACCCCAATGGGAACTCCATTGCATGTTCTTGTAGGGCATGGACTGTCAAGCCGTGCCCCTCAGGAACTGGGGGTGCACACATACAGGGAGGTACACAATGTGCTTCCCTGCATGCACCCCTTGGCCCTGAGGCACTAGTGGGCACTGTGCGGACACCTTAGTTTCCTCACTGTCACACTTTTTATGGATGGGCTCACCACCATGAAAACTGTGGCCGTTAGGAAACTTCTAATATGCTTGTCGGTGCCGCAGCGGCACCACCAGCATATGGGGGGCCTCAGACTTCTGCAAGATCACCAGAGCTCGCGGATCCCTGGCGACAGCAGTGGTCCCATGGAGGTTCGACCGCCCTACTTGTAACTGGGTGGTCGGACTACCAGTGCGGTAGTAGCTGCACCACCACTGTGGGTTTGGCGGTCCATCGGGCAGCTAAACTAATAATAAGGCCCTGAGTGTTGTTGGTAGTTGGACACAACAAAGGGGAATCAATTATATCATGAAAAAACCCTAAAGAGCAATGAACATGTTTTGTTGTTAATCATAAGTTATTCTTTCTTTTGGTTTGGTCATTAGACATTAACACACATTAAAAAAATCTTTATGATTTCCCTTATAACCCACAAAAGAAAGTGCAGTTATGATTGCTAAACAAATCAGGAAAACCCTGAAATTGGCCAGTTATGGATAACTGAGCAAAAAGGTTCGTGACCTCATATTATTTAAAATTATATTTATTTATACCCATTAATACTGAACTTAACAACACATCATTAAATAATAATGCCTTTCCAACCAAAGAAATGGCACTGAATCCGTCGTGATGTCAAATGCAGAGTCGGTATGTAAGGTCACCAGTATGGTACCCAAGTCATCATCCACACCGAGTTAGGCCTCGTTTGGGGGGTGAGTTATATACCTGTGACCACTCACAGCAACCCCTACAGATGTTGTGCTGTGCCCTCACATTTGAAGTGCTAGCTATTGTTTATCTTTCTCTTCCAACAATTTACATTTTTATCTTGCTCTTCCAACAATTTAAATTGAAAGTTCCAATGTAATTTTAAAGCTTTTTTATCAACTTATTTTTTAATATTTGTAGACAGTGAGTACAGTCTTGACCCCTTCACACCCCAAACTAATTAACTCTTGAAATACTTCTGCCAGGTTGGGTGGACATCACAGTCTTCACAGAAATTATTTTTTCAAGACCAATGTGGCATCCAGTCTGATCTATACTAATATAATAAAGAGAGAGCCCAAATTTTGAGGCGGGTAATCTCGGGAACCACAGCACCAATCACAACACCCAAAACAGCATTGGAAATGGCAGTTGCAGCAGAAGGACATAGGCTATGCAGATGCCCACCATATACATTTAAAAGGTAAAAGAATCATGCCAGCAAAGTAGCCTCTTGTGGGCATGTCTGAGTTGTGCTGTGGGCGTGTGCTGGGGGCATGACAAACTCTGGGTGCGTGTGGTACGTTCTGCCCTTTACGCCATGTCTCATATCGTGTGCTGTGGGCGTGTGCTGGGGGCGTGGGCGTGTGCGGGGCGCGGGATTACGGAAAAAAAAGCAAGAGTTGTGCCCAATATTTCATTGTTTTTTCTTCCCAGGTTCTGTACATTCCAGCTCCGGGTGTGCCTGCCCCACGCTCCCAGTGACGTGCACCTGCTTTACTGTATGGAGGTCAGGCATGGCGCTATTCCCAAAGGCCGGAAGGAGCGCAAACATGGGTCATTGTGCAGGAAATGTAATCTCGCCTTAACTTCCGGTGACGCCTGAAGCGCACACTGGAGATTTTCCAGTTCTGTTGCGCACAGGCCTCGCGCCACGCACATCCGGACACAAGGCCCGCCTCCACAGAAATAGCAAGAAAGGGACTATCCCTCCCCCGGGAATATGTGATGATATTCCGCAAACCAACATCCCGCACACCATCACTCCGCAATTTTTATAACGCAGGACTATTACTCCGCAAAGACATAATTTCTAAAACTTTTACAATGCATATGACTTTATCACGCATGCTATTATAACGCAAATGCATGTGTCGTAAAGTCATATACATAGTAAAAGTACATTATTAAAACATCAAATATATATGTGTATTTATATATGTGAACCCAAATTGCTAGTCGTTATTGGACTATATCAAAAAAACAGAAATATATATCCTTTTTCATTTGTTTATTTCACTTTCAGATGTTGGGCACACTTTTCACTCAATTTGGAGATTAACTACCAGACGTAGGAAATGGGTTTGACAAAGGAGGGGTTGCCATCATGTTCAGATGTCCCCTCAATATCAGCACCGAGTAGGGGTTGCCATCAATATTAGATGTCTCCACAAGATTGTAAATAGGGCTTAGGGTTTTTTTGTGTATATATGTATAGTATTTATTAGCAATTTTTGTACATAACATATCATTTTTATTGTATAGGTATATGCTGCATTTTAGAACGTGTGTTCATGATGATACCTTTTAGTGATATACTATGTGTGTCCAGCGACATTATCTTGTTTGTATATGCTCTTTTCCGTATTAAGTTTTATGGAAGTCAGTATGTATCCATCATGCAAGCTGCTGATATATATAATTGCCTACAGTATATACATGTTTGTATTTTACCACCTTTCCCACTTTTCAAGCATTTATGCAGAAGCAATCTTGGTTTTATACATAATGAATTTATTCAGATATTAATTGGTGTTTGGGAGACTTCAAGCATGTATATTAATTGTCTTCCTTCCTGCCTCAAACCCATGCCAGTGATACGTAGTAATAGTATTTTTTCCATCTCTATTGTTATCACATGGTGTGAACTAGCACTTTAAAAGTTCAGGCATGAGGGGTTAAGATTTTACTGTGATCAAGGGCATCCGCCCGAAACGCGTCAGTTTTTGCTTCTGTCCAGCTTTGCTCAATAAAGTCACCTGCCTCAGATCGGATTCGTTGAGTCATCTGTTCGGCCCTGGGGATCCGGGGCTGCAGTCTGGCTTTCTTTGTTCTGAAGATATAGGTGCGCCGTGCAGAGACCAGCAACCTTGTGGACATTTGTAGCAAAACTGCAAAACACGGTGCCCCCCCAGCTGTTGAATTTCCAGTATGGTTTGAGGAGCAGCAAGGGGAGAGAGGAGGCGATAACGATCGCCTGATTAAGAGGTTTGGCAAGAAGCTTTGTTTCATCCTGTTGGGCACCTGAGCTGGAGTGTGGCCCTTTACCAGACAATTGGGACATCACTTGATGTGAGTAGTGTTGCTGTCACTGCACAGGCACGCTTGAGGACTACGCCTACCAGCATGCATCTGCTCGACAGGAAGAGTGTGAGGGGCGAGTACATCCCACATTGGAGGAGGAGCTCGATAATGCCATCATGAGTGCGGTCTATTTACCACCTGTAAGCCATCTGACCCCCAGAGCGAGTGTGGAGTTCGTGGAACCGGCACTGATGAGAGCCATTGGAAGCTTGAAACGCGTATGCCTGAGCGTTTCAGGAACTACTTAGCACCACGCGCAGAACAAAATCAATAAAGCTACTTGCCTTTATCCCCGGAGTTGTGTCGCGCTTTTTCCTTTTCTGGGAGCAGGCATTGGGCGCATATCTAAGTCAGCAAGCAGGTCGCTGACTTTGCGGCACACCCTCTCGGTCAGGTGCACAGTGTAGAGACCAGCAACTTTGTGGACATTTTAGCAAAACTGCAAAACACGGTGCCCCCCCAGCTGTTGAATTTCCAATATGGTTTGAGGAGCGGCAAGGGGAGAGAGGAGGCGATAACGATCGCCTGATTAGGAGGTTTGGCAAGAGGCTTTGTTTCATCCTGTTGGGCACCTGAGCTGAAGTGTGGCCCTTAACCAGACAATTAGGACATCACTTGATGTGAGTAGTGTTGCTGTCACTGCACAGGCACGCTTGAGGACTACGCCTACCAGCATGTATCTGCTCGACAGGAAGAGTGTGAGGGGCGAGTACATCCCACATTGGAGGAGGATCTCGATAACGCCATCATGGGTGCTGTCTATTTGCCACCTGTAAGCCATCTGACCCCCAGAGCGAGCGTGGAGTTCGTGGAACCGGCACTGATGAGAGCCATTGGAGGCTTGAAACGCGTATGCCTGAGCGTTTCAGGAACTACTTAGCACCACGCGCGGAACAAAATCAATAAAGCCACTTGCCTTTATCCTCGGAGTTGTGTCGCGCTTTTTCCTTTTCTGGGAGCAGGCATTGGACGCATATCTAAGTCAGCAAGCAGGTCGCTAACTTTGCGGCACACCCTCTCGGTCAGGTGCACCATGTAGAGACCAGCAACCTTGTGGACATTTGTAGCAAAACTGCAAAACATGGTGCCTCCCCAGCTGTTAAATTTCCAGTATGGTTTGAGGAGCGGCAAGGGGAGAGAGGAGGCGATAACGATCGCCTGATTAAGAGGTTTGGCAAGAGGCTTTGTTTCATCCTGTTGGGCACCTGAGCTGGAGTGTGGCCCTTAACCAGACAATTGGGACATCACTTGATGTGAGTAGTGTTGCTGTCACTGCACAGGCACGCTTGAGGACTACGCCTACCAGCATACATCTGCTCGACAGGAAGAGTGTGAGGGGCGAGTACATCCCACATTGGAGGAGGAGCTCGATAACGCCATCATGGGTGCGGTCTATTTACCACCTGTAAGCCATCTGACCCCCAGAGCGAGCGTGGAGTTCGTGGAACCGGCACTGATGAGAGCCATTGGAAGCTTGAAACGCGTATGCCTGAGCGTTTCAGGAACTACTTACCACCACGCGCAGAACAAAATCAATAAATCCACTTGCCTTTATCCTCGGAGTTGTGTCGCGCTTTTTCCTTTTCTGGGAGCAGGCATTGGATATATATATATATATATATATATATATATATATATATATATATATATATATATATATATTTATATCTATACTACTATTATAAAGAGAGAACTGGGAACCTTTGAGGCGGGTAAACTCGGGACCCACAGCACCAATCCAAACACCCGATACATCATTGTAATTGTCAGGGTCTGCAGATGGACATAGGCTATATAAAATAAAAAAAGATACGTTCTTTAAAAAATTTACAATAAAAAAAAGTAGTCCCTTGGAAGTAGCACCGGCCGCGACGTGCGTGCTGACATCAGGAGCGCGGGGAGGAGCGGCGTACAGGAGCGCGAGGAGGAGCGGCGGACATGAGCGCGGGGAGGAGCGGCGGACAGGCAGGGAGGAGCGGTGAGGAGCGGCGGCGAGGAGCGGTGAGGAGCGGCGAGGAGCGGTGGACAGGTGGGGAGGAGCGGTGAACTCAGGAGCGCGGGGAGGAGCGGCGGCTGAGGTAGGTGAAGCAGCCGCGGGTGCGCTCCGGGGGACCCATGGACAACGTCGGGGCGGGCGGGGGCCCTGAAGCCTGATTGCTCCCACGGACAACGCCGGGGCGGGCGGGGGCCCTAAAGCCTGATTGCTCCCACGTACAACGTCGGGGCGGGCGGGGGCCCTGAAGCCTGATTGCTCCCAGACAACGTCGGGACGGGCTGCTAGTATATATATATATATATATCAACAGCAACTCCTCCGCCCACGAAGAAGCAGAAGCCACAACGGGGAAACTGTTGGAAGCTCTTTATTGATGTAAGGCATGATGCATTTCGGCCAGGGATTGGCCTTCTTCAGATGCCATCAGGTGTTTCAGGAGACCAATTCACCCGTTTTTGAATAGACCTGCCACTGTCCCATTGGATAAGGACTGCCACACCCCCTCCTTAGATGTCTGCTCACTATTTGCTGCTCGTGGGAACTGCAAATCCCAGAATTCAATGTCCAGGTAAGTGCTGCATGGGGTGAAACCATGTGGATCGGCAAAGTGCAGGAAAAAACGGCGATATATATATATATACACACACACATTTTTTTTATTTAATTAAAACATCTATTCTTTTAAATTGCATTATTTATGGTATTTGTATTTATTATTTTATTTTATTACCCTTTACACCCTAAAAACTAATCCCACCCTGCTCCCTTTAAATACCCCTGCACCCCATAATCATAACCCACCCTTACTCCGTAAAATATCCCAATACCCTTAAACACTAACCGATCTTAACCCTATAAATATACCCTGTACCCCAAAACCCAAACCTAGCCCTGAACCCTATAAATACCCCTGTACCTCAAAACCCAAACCTACCCCTGAACCCTAAAAATACCCCTGTACCTCAAAACACAAACCTAGCCCTGAATCCTAAAAATACCCCTGTACCCCAAAACCCAAACCTAGCCCTGAACCCTAAAATACCCCTGTACCCCAAAACCCAAACCTAGCCCTGTACCCTTAAAATACCCCTGTGCCCCAAACCTAGCCCTGAACCCTAAAAATAACCTTGTACCCCAAAACCCAAACCTACCCCTGAACCCTAAAATACCCCTGTACCCCCAAACCCAAACCTAGCCCTGAACACTTAAAATGTAATGTAAATGTAGGTGTACTTGTAACGCGCACTGTGACTCCAAGGAGTATCCTGGCGCTGAAGACCGCTGGGGAACCCGTCCTGGTTTTCCCTGTGAGATGGTCCCTTTCTGGGTATCTCCAAAATACCACTGTACCCCAAAACCCAAACCTAGCCCTGAACCCTAAAAATAACCCTGTATCCCAAAACCCATACTAATTCCTAAACCCTAAAACTACCCCTGTACCCCATAACCCAAAACTATATCTGAACACTTAAAATACCCAAACACCCCAAAACATATACCTCAGTACCCCAAAACTTATACCCCTATACCCATACTTACCTTATCCAAACATTTTTTTTAAAAATGCTTTTACTATTCATGCATTTACAACGAATTTCGTTGTAAATGTATGCGTGGTAAAAGCATATAAAATGTAATGCCATGGATTATAATGGCATTGCGTAGTCATGGTACGCAGAAAGAAAGTTGCGGAATAATGGATGTTTACCCTCCCCCGGTAAGTACATTGGTGGTGGCACGGCGGCCCACATCTCCAGCAACATACTCATATTTTTTCACCACCCACTTGAAAAATGCACAGGTCTCTCTCATTGATGGCCAGCACCAACATACACTTTTAGACACACCTCCCGCCACAAGTTCTAGAATTGCGAACTTTAGAGCTGGGGAGCTACGTTCGAATCTCGGCATCAGCTCAACATCCTGTGATTCCAGGCAAATCGCTTTGTTTTCCCGTGCCTACCACAAATGAATGTGTTCTTCTGTAATGTAAATTGTGCTCATGCCATGTTGTCGTGTTTGCTCTATATAATATTGCAAGGAAAAATAAAGTAGGGAAACTCGAGTTCACACACTACTGAACGCGCACTCTTAAGTGCATCAGCAGTGCACTGTGAATCGGAGCGTTTCACACCTGTCGCAGATAAGAAATGCTATCAAAACGAAATCCTACAAAATAATATACTACTGGCTGGCAGCAATTCATACCCCGACAACTTCGGGACGGGCTGCTAGTAACAAATAAAGATAAGCGTGTGGTTTCAGGTTTTGCTAGGAAGTGGGGGTGGCCTGCCTGAGACCTCCCAGAATTCCTCGCTTTGACTCTTTCCCCCTACTGCCTTAACCAGAGCCTGCGACTGATGCTGCCGCCCGTGTCCCACGGTGCCCCGGGGGCACTGTCCTCATAGCAGCTTCCTTCCGTGCAGGGCCGGACTGGCCATAGCGGGCACCAGGCGTTTCTCCGGTAGGCCGCTAGGATGGGGGTCGGTTTGGGCCCCTGGGGGCCATGTTTGTTACCGGAGGTCAGCAATATCGGCCCCCTGTAACAAAATCGGCCGAAACCGACCCTCGCAAACTGCTCGACTGTACTCCCCGTCACCCTAGAGGGGGCTGGCTGAGCAGTTTGCCAGGGCCGATTTCTGTTTCCAGTCCGGCCCTGTTTCCGTTCACGAAATGGTGATGGCACCACCCGAGCCCGCATCATGCAGGGCCAATGGGCAGCTCGTGGCATCCATCACTGCGACTCGCCCTCCTCTCGCCATCACACCCATTACCAGGCAGCCACCGCGTCTTTTCAATTTCCTCTGGCCACAGCGACTTGCACTTCGCTTAGAACATAATAACAAGGGCCACTGGAATTATGCGGCAGGGGAGGCTCAAACCCTGTGTCAGGGTTGAGTAAATTATGCGGCAAATTATGAGACATTAGGCGGCACATTTTGTGTTAGGATATTACTTCAATATTTGGTCATTTTCAAACTTGTTGACACTGGGGATAAGTTGTACCTCATTAGGGCCAGTTCAATACTCAGCTACAGCAATAAGCAGGCGAAACGTGACCAGCCGACCTTTGCAAAGGTCCTTCCACTGCGCACAACACGTGTCTTTGCGTTTTAACTAACTTTTGAACTGTCTGAGCTAGATACAGTTTTTTGTGTGTTAAAATCTGCAGATTATGTAGCAGATGATGGATTATGTGGCAAATGCGGCACATCTACAATTATGCGAAAATCGCAGCGGCCACACAATCGCATAATTACAGTGGCCCTGGTTATGACCTCAAGGGGATAAAGGAAGTGGAAGCATACCAGGGCCAGCTATGCCAGTTGTTCGAACCGAGACCCTAGTTCAGTGGCTTATCTAGAGGGGACCGGAGTTGTTTTTGTCGACTACCCCCAAACCCCCAGCCCTGAGAACAAGTCGGTCGTCGGCCAACCCCCACCCCAGAACAAGTAATCCGTCGGCTGTCACCCCACTCCCCCCTCTGTTATTATCTGTCCCATTTCCACTGGGTTAAGTTGTGGTATCAAAGTGTTGTGGGCCTTAGTACAAGGAAGGAAATGATCCCTCTGGCTGCTGTTTGAACTGTGAAATGCAGCAATAATCCGGGTTCAGTGGGCCCTCGTCCCCCGTGCCACTGCACCTGCTGCACCAATTGTACGTATGCCCCTGTGCGGCTCCTGTCTTTGCACTTGCCCATATGATGCACAGGGATTTTAGGGGTCACAGAAGGTGGTAAGTAAGGGTGGTGTGCTTTTTTTGGGGGTCACGGATGGGTGGGGTTTCGGGGTGGTGAGGGGCTTTAAGTGTCAGGTATGTGTGGGGTTTAGGCGACGAAACGGGTTTTAGGAACCTGGAATGAGTGGGGTTCAGCGGTAGTGCGGGGGGTTCGGGTACTGGTGGAGTGTAGGGTTGTAAAGGGCTTTTAGGAATCAGGGATGGGTGGACTTCAGGTGTAGTGAGGGTTTTTTGGTTTCTGGGAAGGTGGAGTTTAGGGGTGGAAAGGGCGTTTAGGGTTCAGAAATGGGTGTAGTTTAGGTGTGGCGAGCCGTTTTAGGGGCAGGGATGGGTGTTGTTTAGGGCTGATAAGGGGTCGGCTCATTAAAAGCATCCGAAGCAATTTTTTAACAATGTAAACAATGTAAATTTGAAGTGAGGTCCACTTAAGTAAAGCACTGAAATGAAAACCTTCAACAAAACTGTTTCTGAAAGTAAGACCTGCAACCATTGCAGTTACACCTAAAAAAGTAAGAATGCAAAAGACAGTTTTGAACAAAAAGAGATTCTATGAATTGGTTTCTGTGAAATGTTAATTTTGATTCATTCTGAAAATTCACATTAAGCAGTTTAGATGAAATGGTTTCTCAATAATGCTATTCCACAAAGTCATTTTTCTATGAAACCACATGCAACCATTTTCAATTTGTTTATCTGCATAAAGTTGGGTCAAAGTGATACAGTATTTGCATGCTTTTATCAGAGTATCTGAAATTCAATATAATCAGAATTTGAGTGTGTTTACATTGTGTGTTATGTTGGTTAAGATGAGCCAGAAAACTATTGGAAAAGCTGATCTAAAAGAAAGTACTATTTAGACAATAATTACGAGTGAATCCGTCTTTGTTGGCAGGATGCCGAGGGCCAAAAATCTCCAATACTGGCCTGTATCCTGGTACGAAAAACCAATGATTACAAATGTACCCCCGGAATGGGAAATAGTCACACAGACGTGGGGAACCCTGAAATCTGGGGAACAGGTCAAGCCTCAGCTTGTCTAGGGCAGAGTTCTTTGTTATCTCATCCTGCCACTGGAATGGGTGAGGGCTGGGTTGTTTTCTGCCCTGGAGCTTTAAACAAGGTCCACTGTCTCTTGACCTAGAATTGTCAGGTTGGGAGTTTGCAGACGCCAAAACTTCTGTCCCTGAGATACTGGGATTTGAGGGTGGCAGAGTTATTGTTCCGGGTGAAATTCTGCCACTCACAATCAAGGGCCTCTATCTCCTAATGGCGGTCCCTTAAGAAATTGAGCAACATTGGGTCATTCATCAAGGCGCCTGGGATAATGTGATGGAGAGATAATTTGTTCCAAATTGGCAGCTGAGAGATATTAATTTCTTGAAATAAGAAATGGAGACAGTAACTGGGGACCGGAAGGGTGAGATGATTTCACTGAATATTAATTTGTGCAACTGGATATTGAGTCCATTTCAGGAACATTTGATACAGTTAATGGGGGAGGGCACACAGATGCCTATCATGTCATTAGCAGGGTATCATTCCAGCCCATTGTTCTTTTGCTCACTGCGCCACCTCAGTTTGGACCCAGCCATATGCAGATCAGTGTTGACCCTGCTCCTCATGGGGATAGTGCAGGCCGACCTGCTGAGCCAGGTCCTCCCTGAACCAGAATACCAGCAACCCATGACCGATATCACCCGACTTATGGGCTCATTAGTCGGGTACAGCTTGGTTCCAGTGACACATTAAGCACGGGACCCATGCCTGGGCATACCCATGCCACTTAGGGCGGTACATGAAACACACAAAAGATGACAGGAATGCTTGCAAAAAGTCTAACCATTGGCAATTGCTAAGGCAGAATTCAGACCCATTGTTCTATTGCCCACTATGCCACCTCAGTTTGCACCCATCCATATGCAAATCAGTCTTGGCCCTGCTCCAATAGAAACAGTCCACCCTAAACTGCCAGGCCAGGTCTTCCCTCAACCAGAACACAAGCAACCCAAGACTGGTTTTGCCCTGATTGGGCAACTTCAGCTTGGGAAGGTTGGACGCAATCACTTTGGGGAAAACTGCTGGAGCACCTAGAAATTTAGGAATAATAACAAGTTTTTCATGCCATTCTTTGCTCTTTTTATGCTCTGCAAATAATCCGCATTACTGTTACACTGTGTAATGACACTCAATTAAAAGGCATCTACGGATGACGCAAGGAAGAGTTTATCTTGCAATGGTTTGAACTTATGACCTAAAGGTCACAGCAAAAGTAAGTGATGAGGATTTCATTCACTGACTCACCTCATCGACTCAGGTATACAGGCATCCAACATGCAGGACTGCATGTTCTATGTTGGTGTGTTGGAGTGCTGCATATCCCAGCACATGCAAGGTGCACAAGTGGACCCAGCATGCACACCCCATGCGCTTTCCTCCCAGAGCTACGGCTGCTTTGACATTTCCATGCCATAGCAGTGTTCTCACTCCAAGTCTATAGGACTCAGCGTCATGTGTGTACAGCAGGCCCAATGAGGTAAACTGCAGACATAGAAACATATATTCAACTACTGTCAAAAACTCTCTGTACAGAGCGGAGGGGGGTCTTAGTGCTTCTACCATGAAGGGAGTTGGCCAACTTGGTGGCCTGGCTATTCCCTCTGCATCTTCATTGCCACACTGAGTCTCTACTGACATTGGTCAATTTTTACAATAATATTCCAACTTAATTGATTGAAACTGTTGAAAATAACCTTATGTCAAACCTATTTAAAATAGAGGAGCAGATGGACAGAGACATGGCCCTGTTATGGGTAGGGGATTTCAACTGCACCCTATGTCCTCGGGGTGAGGCGGGTATTTGTGGTGTGGGTGATAACAAGGAAGATTCTCCCACCCATTTTCATCATTCTAAATTGGGGGATCTTCTGAATACTCTGACCTTTCATTTTATCCTGTCATACGTCAATGAACTATGTTCTCCAATTAAACCCTTCCGACCCACTTTTAATGGGAGAGGATGTAATTCTATTATCGATTTCACCCTCCTATCGTCAAGATACTCAGGGACATTAATTAATTGGGATACACTTGATATCATTCTTAGTGACCATTATCCTATCTCTGTCACCATAAAATCTAATGACACTGTATTAAATTATACTTTATATAATCCGTCATTAATTTTAGCCAGCACCAATGGGTACTGTATCTAATGGGATATGGTGGAGCCTGTGGACTTCCTCCAAACTTTAGTCAAAAATACTTATGAGGACATTCAAACTTGCCTCTCCAATAAGGGTGAGCCTCACATAGTTATCGATTCCTTCACTAAAATTCTATTGGAAACAAATAGACTCTTAACTAGGGTGCCTCGCCATGCCCCAAAAAACAGTCAAGGCTGGTTTGATGAGAGCTGCACCAAGGCACTTGCTGTCTTAAAGAAAGCCTTACACACTACCCCAAGATCCCAGGAAAAAATCCAGAGAGCCAGTCATTCTTATTGTGCCGCTAACCAGAAGGAAAAAAACAACTAAAAAAGGATGTATGGTTGGCCCTCTATGAAGCATCCGAGAGGAGGGATAACACAGCTTTTTGGAAGGCAGTAAATGCCCCCTTTCTGCAAAGCAAGCAGGTGGCCCAAATAGGTTTAGCAATCCCGGGTGAAACCTGGGTTACACACTTTAAAGACCTATACAACAAAGCAGAGGCTGTGTAATCTGGTTCTCCACAGGGAAATGACCTTGGCGCATTTGTGGGACATAAATTATCTAGTGCTTTCCCTCTGGGTATTATATTTGAATGCGAGGAAGTCATCAGGGCACTGAAAGAAAGTCTGTCAGGGAAGGCACCCGGTCCGGACTGTGTTCCTATAGATGTATAGAAATCAGAGATTGACCTATGGGCACCCCTGCTCACCAAAGTGCTCAACTCCTCAAACATTTCCGGATTTATTTCAACTTGGCCAGTGGCTATTGTTGTACCGATCTTTAAAAAAGGGGACAGGAATGACCCCATTTGCTATCGCCCAATTTCGCTACTCGATGCCCTGATGTAAATAGAATACAGGATTGGACGGAGGAGCACGGTGTTATTTCAAACTTACAATACGGCTTCAGAGCAGGCAAAGGCACCATAGAACAAGACCTTAACCTGGCACTAAGAATAGCTACATACACCCAGGCCAAAAAAGGAAATCTTTTTGTGACCTTTGTGGACTTAAGTTCCGCATTTGATTGTGTGGACCATGGGTTGCTCTCGGCGATACTCTCTGAGATTGGCCTAGACAAACAAATCCTCCTGTTTATAAAAGAACTTTATAGGGGGGCAGGTGCCCGAGTCAGATACGGAAGGAGGGGCGAGTGCTCTGAGAAGTTCCAGATACGCAGAGGGGTAAGACAGGGGTGCATCTTAGCACATCTGCTCTTTACCTTATACAATAATGCCGTTGGCCAACATCTTACTGAAGTATACCATGACTATCCCACAATAAACGGGACCCCAATACCCATACTTCTATATGCGGATGATGCCGCAATAATGTCCCAGACTAGGGTAGGATTGCAAAGGGCAGTAGGGAAATTCACAGATTTTATGAAAAATAGAGCTTTACGTGTAAATGTCTCCAAAACTTATACCATGTCCTGTGGAACTGGGACTAGAAGAACATCATGCCCAATCTTCCTGGATGGGAGAAAAGTTGAGAACACAGATAGGTTCTCTTATCTTGGTATTAATTTTGACAGAAGGGGCACATGGCAGGCGGCTGCAACTGCAAGGCGTCTAGCATTCTCTAGGGCCACGGGTGCATTGACTAACTTTGCCAAAAAACTGGGAGGGAGACCGGTCGGAGCACTTTTACAGATTTATAAAGCTAAATGCTTATCAACCAGCACATATGGAGCTGGCCTCTGGGGGATTGAGCACGTAGAAAATATACAACGCTCTGAGAATTTTTTCCTTCGTTATTTACTAGCAACCCCCAAGGGCACAGCTGCATATGTTGTCCACAATGAATTAGGTCTTCCATACATCTCGGACATCATAAAATCTTCACCTATCTTACTGTGGCACAATGTCTGGGTAAAACCTGAGACTAGCCTGAACAGAGATGTTATAAAAGATTGTCTCAGCTTAGATGGTGCTAATAACATCAAAGCGTTTAAATACGTAAGAGACATGCTTAAAGACATCGGCACCCGGAATACTTTTCTAACCCTGTAAGCATGGAGACCGTGCCCAGAACTACCCTGAAAAATGGTTTTAGAGCACTTAGACAGCAAAAGATGGCTTGTAGAAAAGGGAAAAAGCACAGTCTTAGAGAATCAATTGCTTTTGACCCGCTTCCGTACTGACACTTTTTTCAGATTAATTACTTTTCCGCATTGTAACGATTGGACAGGGGATACAGAAATCTGCCCGTGTGATAACATCTCACACCAGTCCAATATTCACTGCATATTATTCTGCAGGTTTTAACTGCTACTGAGGGAAAGATTTTTGAAACCTTTATTAAAGGCATGGGGCTTACGAACCTGCAGAGTGGCCTACAATAAACTGAAAACCCTAGAATACGCACACGTCATCAAAGTCGTATCTACTTATCTAAAATTTGTTGTTAGGCTCAGGAATTCAATGTAATTCTGGAATAATCTGTAAATAGCCCGTCAAGATAGTGCAATCATTGTTTTTCTTTTTAATATAAATGTATAAAGTTTTATGAGTGGAGTGCCCTTGATAAACTTTTAGCCTCCTATGCATTGTAACATTCTTAGTCACTCTTTTAATGTATCTATTTTATATGTATTGGTATTTTTCATTATGTCGTTTTTAAATGAATGCTTTTATGATTCTGTTTTTACAAATCGAATAAAGATTTATTGATTAGATTTGATTTGAGTCTCTACTGCCCTTATCCTGTTGTGCCTCAGCAGGCGCTACCTGACCCGCTGGCGGTCTTCAGAAGGGGATGGACAGTGGGCATGAAATCACAAGCTGGCCTGGGAGTCATTACCTTCGTCTCTCCATTCTCATAGTTGACAGTGCACCTGGAAAATAAAAAAGAGAAAAACCATGATAGACCTCAGCTCTCTATTAGAGTTTCAGGTGGGTGAGGGTTGGTTACAGGGATGGCGACCTGCTCTGGTCTTGGCTTCTAGCCCTACCTCGGGGTTGCCCACAGTTTTATGTTGTTTCACATGGGCATGGGACATTAAGCACTGCGCTCAGCCCACTCAGGCATTCTTTAGGGAAGCTTATATCCCAAGACTCCTCTGAGGGAGTGTAGTGGGAGTGCAAGATGGCGGCTGTCTTCTCTTGCGCAGGCAGCTTCCTCACAGCAGCCCACCTGCTCCTGCCGGGTCTGGCGGGAAGCCCATGAATCGAGACCTGCTTCTTATGCCCTCATCATCAGCTGGTCTGGCTTTTGATGTGGTAACAGCACACCGAGTTGTTTGAATTTTAACAGATGCAATAATTATCACCTATTACGAATTAGAATGGGGCACAACACGAAGGTATTGGTGCGGTCAACATCTGCGTCAAAATACTGGGCAAGTTTCTCTTTTTAAATTCAGCACATTTCACCCTCATAAATTTAACGGAGAATATCACACCCAGTTTGCACCAAGTGTGGCAAAAAAAGTAAACCTCATAATTCCCATATGTGCGGTAACAGGAGTTATTGCACACATTGCTTGTAAGGAGGGCCCTAAATGGATTCTCCTCATAAATAAAGACTGGGAAAGTAAGAGGAACAGCCGCTGCTGTTGCCTCCCTTGTGCATTTTAGGTGCTGTTTAACAACAACTGCTCCCAGAGGGATATTTACAATGAAATGGCGCAGTGCGGCGCTGCAAGCAATTTAGCTGTGAAGAGCTGCTTCATTTAAAAAAGCAGGGATGTGCCGTATTAGCAAGAATACGACACACCCCTGTGCTTTCCCCTGCGCCAGCGCAAAAAAAAGCTGCCTAGCACAGGCACCCTTGCACCTTGGCAGGGTCGGCTCCTCCATTAGGGCGGAGGAGCGTCGCCCCACTGCTGTCTCGCAGTGTGAGAAGCAGAAATATAAAATGGTATTTTAAATACCATTTTATGTTTCTGCTTCTTGCGCTGCGAGAAAGCAGAAGGCAGGATATGCCTGGTTGGGGCGGGCGGGCAGGAGGGTGTGCCTGGTTGGGGGCAGGCGGTTGGGTGGTTCGGGGAAGAGTGACTTGCCCACTCTGAGTGCCCTGACTGTTTGGTCGGCTCTCTGGGTCATCCCTAGTCATCCGCAGTCTGGATTTACTCTATGTAGGGTGCATGCAGCCTACATAGAGAAGATGGCCTCCCTACAGGCGCCCGGCCGGGCCCTGTCCACACCAATCACAACGCTGCCATTGCAACGTTGGGATTGGCTTAGAGAGGGGAGATAGAATGCATTCTTGATGCCTCCTGTTCCAGGGAACGTGGTAGTCGGAACCCAGCCAGGAGCGGAGGCGGCGCGGGACCCAGTAAGGTAAGTTTAGACCCCCACCCGCAAGTCATGCGAGCCACTGCAAGGTGCCTGCGTTGCATGGATGACACACCTTCCTGCACAAAAACGATCATTAATGGAGTTTTGCTCCATCTCGGTGTGCTGCAGAATTTAGCCCACATATAAGGAGCAAAAACGAGTAAAAATAAAAGCATTTCTCCCCGTTGCACCACATTAATGCCTCCTTTTGAAAGGCGTTTGTGTTTGGCGCTGCCTCAGATTCACAGATCCTTGTAAATCCTGGGCAGTATCAAAAAGCACTGGGCGTTGCCTGGGAACGCCCACAGCAACACCCATTGCACGGCCCCTTGCCACAGAAAACCGCGTTGAAGAGGGCCATATTTACAAGGCAATGTTAAGCCACGCAAAGTGGCTTAGCGCTGCCTTGTAAATATGGAGCAGGGTATTGCGATACCGGAGCGTTGGAAAATGTGACGAGCCAGTGGCACTGTGCCCTTGTAAATATGCCCCAGTACCTTCTTCCTTTCTCAGCCCCACCAGTCTGCGGATGGTGTACCCTGGAGCCGGCACTCTGGTAAAGCCATTAAAGTGTGGGCTGTGGGCGGATTCATGCCTGTTCTGGGCTCTGATGACACACTGGAGGGTTCTCACAGCCAGGCTTCCCACTATCCGTTCACCGGAAGCAGTCCGCAGATTTTCCACTCTATTTCATGTGGAATTAGAAAAAGTTCCCCATGTGGAATAACGCAAGCCACGCGGGCACCGCAGGACGTACCACTCACTGCCTGCATCGGTGCCCAGTGAGCAGAGGGCCCAGGAAAGGTTGGATGCTCCAACATTCCACCACATAAACAAAACGTGGCTGAACCCCAGGGTGAGGGGCCTCAAATTCAAAATGCCCAATATGAAAAAGTTAAGTAGGTAGTAGTTCATTTCTTTTATAGCTCTTGCCACAAACAGTTTTGCCACGTTACAGCACAATTAATGAGTGCTGCTGATATCAAGCAAGATAGCAGTATACTTATTGTTAACATCACAAGAATGAAGAGCAGGGTAGGCCCTGCTGGGTTTCTAGAATGAGTCTGGCAAGTTAGGCGCAGAAGCCAGCAGAGTGCATAAGTAGCTCCGCTATCTTACAGGCTGCACATTACACAGCCACCTGCAGACTTCATTCAACCTGGTTCTATACTGTAAGAAACTGTGTTATTAGTGAAGTGTGAGAGTCCTTTTCAAGAAATACATTAATAAATCAACAATTGTCTTTTTACCAGGAGCCAGGAACCCTCTTGTAGCACTTGACTCTCTCGAGGTAGCAAAGCAGAGAAGTCCAGGCCTACTCAGGGGATGTGGTGTGGACTAGTAACCCCAGCTCACTGGTATGCAACAACTACAATCAATAGAACATTGTCCAGATAGTGCCTTTTCTTTAAAAAAAGAAAAGTCGTTTTATTACACACACACACATCACTAAATAGCATGCATTAAATTATAAATATGCACAACAGGAAAATAGAAATACCTTTGGTGACACCCTCACATCACATTTAAATACAATCTACCTTACTGGCCCCTTTTGTGGCCCTATGGCCTACAGAAGCCAGGTGACTGGTCCTGGGCCCCAGAAGTATTTTCACCAGGCCTCTTGACCTCTAAACAGGGCACTTTCCATGGGGAGCTAGAGTTCCTGCCTCCCCGTGCCAGGCCTGGCTCCTGTGGGTGTAAGAGTCCATGACAAGTCTACAAAAATCCTGGGGGAACCATTGAATGTCCCGCAGCAGGTCCATTCACCAACTATATCTCAGGGGGCGTAGTGGGCATGCCTACTGCCCTGGAGAGAGCCATCCTAGTCCCACGGGTCAGCTGGAGTCAACGTCCTCAACCAATTCTTGCAGGGCATTAGTTGGCCTCTCCCTCCAGCTGAGCATCCTTTCGCCCTTGTCACTCACATGTACGGTGTCTTCTCAACTGTCTCACCCTTGCAGAGGCTTTTAATTAGGGGTGAAAAGGTCTAGAAGTCAACACTCGTGGCCAGTCCCAGCAGGATACCACATTTCATCACCACCCCTGTCCCAACCGTTCCGCACAGCATTTTGGGACAAACCAATAGGGCGACTTCAAGTTGTCTATGGAAAGACCTTCCCTGAGAGCCTCAGCTCCCTCCCTGGATAACACGGCAGTCTGATCCCTTCCCGCCAAGATTTCAAAGACGAGCTCGCTCTGTGTTGGCACCAGAGGTCTGGCCCTCCTCCTTTCATCCAGTGGGCCTGCCTGTCCCAGCCCAGATGCAGTGTGACAAGCTAATTAAAAGGCTTAGATGTTCTCCTCGACCCTGCCTTACCCAAGTACTGGATCCATCACTGTTTATAGCCCTATTGTGTTGGAGGCCTTCGAACCCTCATCTGGGGAGCGGCGCAATTACCGTGGGCCAGTAGGAAGAGACAAAGGCCACCCCCCCCATACTGGGCCATGGTCTAATTGTACGTTTGATTATGATGCTCTAGAACATTGTAAAGAAATGTGGACCAGGAAGTTATTTTATTTTTCTTGTGGGTGACAATGCTCCTCCGCCTTAGCGGAGGGGCCGTCACTGAGTACGGTGCATTCCATCCCTTTCACTTTGACGCAGGGCAGCGCAGCAGGATGACTTGTTATTGTCTCTCCTGAGGGTGCTATAAAGATTGAGTCATAGCAGGCAATGGAAACCATCCCTGTCTGGCTGATGAAAGCCAGCCATTGCTCTGGTCACTGCACTGGTGAAGGGGTCAGGTCCTCATCGCGATCCCATGGGCTCCATCCTAAAGTCGATGTCCGAAAGTGACCAGCAATGACTTCTAACTAGTTAGTTACTTTGGAAGGAAAAGTCTTCATTTCTGGCTTCCAGTAACATCTGAGGTTCCTGGTGCTCCCACTCTGACGCGACACAGCCCAGCAGTTCGGCCTGGACTGAAACTTTGGATGGGGTCAGGACAAATTCACGTATGTAGTTACACAGATGAGCTATAAAACTATGGAATGGAATGTTGCAAGAATAATTACTAGTGTTTCGGATGAATTCAATCCTTTCCATCCATCTCTTTTCGCTGTCCAAGCTTCCAATCCAGCACAAGGCGAGACCCGCGTTCCTTATGGGGGCAGGCGTAATTCAAACTAATGTCTTTCTGAGGGGGTTCACACCGAGGTTTTGGATTCCTCAAGCGGAGGAGACCACAGGAAGAATACACGTCACTTAAGTGGACAATTGGCAGCAGGAAATACAGGGTAGAGCATCATGCAATAGGTTGGCGCCCTGTATTCTGGCTTTATTGATATACAATATGATGCCTTCTTCCGTCTGGTTTTCCAATATTTCCATCCCTTTTCCCGCCTCCAGATCTTGGAGCAGCTCCAGGGTGTTGATGGAGACGCTGCAGAAGCGCAGGATCTTTTCGGTGTGGAAACAGAATGAATATTTACAGCTCTCCAGGCAATGTAGCTCTGAGCCTGCTAGACTGCTTTCCACACTGAAACAAGCTTTGGCCAAGCCAATCGGTCTCTTTAAACCCAATGTGGGCATTTTGGTTTTGCTAATACTTTTTTGCTGATGCTGTTCTACATCGACAAATAGAAAAGCAAGCATTGGCATAGCCAATAGGTCTCACCTGTGGGACCTTATAAGTGTTTAGCCATGCAGCACATTATCACCTACCCGGCAGATTTCTGTAATGGGGCAGTACAAGCAGTTCACAGTGGGGATTTTGTGCGTTACATGGGACAGTACTCAACTTCCCACAGGGCTGCTGTACATTTAAATGGGGCAGTGGCAGCACTTCACAGGAGGGATTCCATACATTCAATGGGGCAGTACCAGCACTTTAAAGCAGAGACGCTGTACATTGTATGGGACAGTACCGGCACTTCCCAGAGGGCTGCTGTACATTTAATGGGGCAGTACCGGCACTTCCCGGAGGACTGCTGTACATTTCATGGGGCAGTACCGGCACTTCCCAGAGGGCTGCTGTACATTTCATGGGGCAGTACCAGCACTTCCCAGAGGGCTGCTGTACATTTCATGGGGCAGTACCAGCACTTCCCAGAGGGCTGCTGTACATTTAATGGGGCAGTACCAGCACTTCACAGCATCGATGCTGTACATTTCATGGGGCAGTACCAGCACTTCACAGCATCGATGATGTACATTTCATGGGGCAGTACCAGCACTTCACAGCATCGATGCTGTACATTTCATGGGGCAGTACTGCAGCCCGAGGGTGTGTAGCTGACATCACGGGTAATGTCTGGAGAATTTGACAATTTGATAATTGAGTCGAACCAATACTACAGCTCCCGGAATGCACTGGGTTTGGAGGAATGCTGAAGACAAACACAAGGTCTCCAATGACGTTGCCTTATCAGGTAACCTCACCTGCGAGTCTTGCTGTATAACCACCGCCAGAAAGAAGGCAATCTCAGTACACGTTAACTCATGGTGCTACCCCAATATATTCGCTCAGAAGTTGGCATGTAAATGGAGAAAACTATGCAGCTAAGTCGAGTCGAAGACTAAAATAGAAAGGGAAAAAAACACAAGTGTTGAAATAAAAATCCCAGACGAGACTGAGGAAACAAGAGAAAACAGAAACAGACAATGCAAGAATGCAAATGAGGGCTGAATCCGGCTTGCTCCTGTGTAGAGGGTGCGGGGCGGGGCTTATGGACAAGCACAGGAAAAGCTTCTGATCGTGGGGGCAGGGGCCAGACAAGAAAAGGAAATGCGCCAGTTTTGGGGGTACGCAGACATGACATTTCTCACAGAAGGAACTGGGAGGGAGTAATCCTCTCATACAGGATGCTGTGGGGATGAGTGGCCAGGAGCCTATGACACACAAGGCAAGCTTTGGGGCAGGGGGTTGATAACACAATGCTGGTCTGCCAAACACTCATTCACCATCCGCTGTGAGTGGCTCCCTCCAGATGTAAAAACAAAAAATCCACTTGATGTTTAATGTAGTGCTGCATAGCGCACAGAAAGTGGGTTCGATGCGCTCCCATTTTGAAAAGATATAGGAACCAAAATCAAAGGAGGCTAAATGCGAAGTTCAGGGTCACAAAGTTTATAAAAGTGAGAATGCGATTAAACAACTACATTCGTTGCTCCCAGGTAGATACATGGTTGTTTAGTTATTACATAGCCAAGCAAATTTGTCCTTATTAGGAAAAGCAGAAATTAACAACAGGGTGATGGGGCACGTGGTGTATGGACAGCGTCTGGCAGCAGCCTGTACAGCGGATGACAAGCCAAATGGACGGGGTGACTACCCGGCTGCAAAGCACACACTAGCTTTGCTGGAAAAAAGGGTGATACCTCGGAGGCAGACAGTCGCTTGTGGAATGAGATGAGGGAGCACGGCAGGATAGAGCACAGCTGCGGGCGAGGAGCGGTGCGCGCAGTTGCAAGGGAAGCGAGTGAAAACACTGCAGGCGAGAGAGGGAGGTGAGGTAGGGTGGGGGTAGCTGTTTTCAAGCACTCGTGCTTGCGGGAGCGAGGAGCGGCGCACACAGCTATAATAATTTAAAACAGATGGTCAGCGCACCGCTGCTCACTCCCGCAAGGTGGATGCCAGCACAAGCACGAGTGCTTGAAAAGAGCTGATCAATTTCAAAAGGTCATCTTCTACACAGCGCATGTGTGCTGCCTAGGTAAGACCTAAAAATGCTTCTTTGCTGATGCTAAAAAGCGTATGCTAAAAAAAAGTATTAGACCTGACATCCTTGGCGTGGTATTCACCAAACGTTTTTGTTTTGTTGCTGAGTTCGTTTTTGTTGCCATTAGGACTCTGTGAACTTTACCACTGCTGACTTGTGCTAAAATGCTTATGCTCTCCCATTCAAACATGATAACATTGGATTACACCTAACTGGCAGATTTAACTTACATGTTTGTCTCTAGTAAGTGGTATTACCTGTACCCAAGGCCTGTAAATTACATTCTACTAGTGGGCCTGCAGCACTTGTGTCACCCACTAAATTTTCATTTTAAAATATGGCTTAGACCTGAGACTGCAGCCTGTTTTGCAGTTTTAAACTGACATTTTTATAGGCCTATACATTCCTTTTTAATACTTAAAAGCCACCCCTAATCTAGACCCTAAAAGCTCATAGGACAGTGTGCATTTTACTTAAAAGACAGAACATGTTTGTTTAGCTTTAACAAGTCTTAGCAGTGAAAAACTCCTAAGGCCGTTTTTCACTTTTGCAAGGCCTTTTACTCCCAGTGACTTTATTATACTTTATTATAGTTAATAAGTAATACATTTGGATATGGAGAAGATAGATATATGCTGTTTACATTCAAGTGAATTGTAATGTAAAATCCTCTTTAATGGTGAAGTTGGATTTTAAGTTACAATTCAGAAAATGCTTTTAGAAAGTTGGCATTTTCTTGTCCTAATCATCTGTGCCTTTAGCCAGTGTCCTGGATCACATGACTGTGAATGGCTCTGCTATTGTGGTTTGTGCATTCCAGATATTGGCAAAAGCGGGCTTAGGTAGGGACAGGATGTGGAGTCCTGGCAGGATGATTGAGGAGGAGCTGGCCCCAGCCCCACTTGAACTTCAAAGGACATTGACTCACACACATAAAGGAATCAACTACCAGGTCTCCCCTTCCTATTGTTACTTCCAGACAGTTTGAAGTCTTGACTGGTGAAGGGAGGAACTTTCCAGAAACAGATGTGGGGGTAGGACAGGGAGTTTTCCTTCATAAAGGCTAGCACCAGGTATAAATATTGGATGTCCAGAGCCACCCATCAGAGCACTCCTAGACTTGTGAAAGGTACTGAAGAAGGACTGCCCTGCGGCCATAGGACTGCCCTGCTGCTGAGGGACTGCCTTGCTGTCTAAAAAGGAGGATTGGACCTGCTTGGCTTCATCCCAGGATACCTAGATTTACTGCAAGGGTCAGGTGGCTGATCTCCTGTGTTTGTGGGCTACAGGGACACAACAAACATAAGAGACCGACCTGCAACTGCCCAGTTGACTTGCTGCAACTGGACCTGTTTGAACCCTGCTGCTGGCCTCTGCTTTAGTTAGTCCTGATCCCCAAGAGGTGCCCCCTGGGTCCTGAACCCTTGGTTGGCACCTGAAAGACTTTCTCAGTGCCTTTCCAAAAGCTTCATCAGAACAGAGGCAGAGTGACATGAAGACCCACAAAGCCTTGCCGCACAGATGAGAGCTTTCTCAGAGGCAACACTCACCAACGCAAATCCTCGCTGCACAGCTGAAATCTTCATCGGACCCAAAGCCGAACGATGCAAACCTCCGCAAAGCCTTAACGGACAAAGCCACATCTGACCGAGATCAAGCAACACAAAGCCTTGCAGAGTTATGCCTCGCAGACCTCGCACCCAGGACATTAGGTGCCATTTCCAGCAGGCCAAACGTTGTCCTGTGTTGGGCCTGTGCTCCTTGTTAGTTCTCCTGAAACGTAGACTTTGTCCCCGTCCAGCGTGACCAGATACTCACAGAGGGCGATTTCTGCTGTTTGGCTCTATTTTTACTGTGAATTTTGAAATTGCATGTCTCTGGTTCTTCTGATTGGATTTTCCCTTTTGTTTTATTCACTGTATTAAAATGTACCCTAATTTTCTAAATTGGTTTGGGATTTGCTTGTGTGGTGTAACCACTTTATTACTGTTTGTGCGCTGAATAAATACTTTACACATTGCTTCCAAGTTAACCGTGACTGCTTTGGTGCCAAGCTACCAGAAGGATACGCACAGATTAATTTAGTGACATGTGTGGTTCACCCTTCAAGGATTGTAGTTGTTGCCTGAGCAGCTCCCACCCACATCAGCCAATAACCCATTGTCTTACAAATTAATGATGATGCCTATTAGTACATGCATAATGAAGCATGCACAAGTGCTTACCTTGATGCTACAGTGACTCAATATGATGTTGGGTACACACGCATATGGCATTATGTGGCTAAAACAATCGGAAGGTTGGGTGACGGTTGGGGAGAGGGAGATAAGAATGAGACAATGACCAAAAAAATGACTGGAGAAACAACACAGAGCGAGAGGGCAAGTTGAGGGGTGAAGAAGCCCAAAAGGGAAAGGGCAAGAAAACACATGCAATGTTATGGAGTGCTGGAAAAAATGAAATATGTAGTTCCCTGAATGCAAGTTTGGCAGGACACAGGCCATCCAATCAGAAAACAGTGAAGTAGAAATGCTGCAGAGGTAGGACAACCAAAGAATAGTAAGGGAAGCCATTGATTAAGAAGCAGGAAATTAAGAGACAAAAGTCATCCAAAGAAGGGCCCCGGCACACTCAAAGTCAACTATTTGGATATATTTTAATAAATGAGAGCCAATCAGTTTTCAGCAATAGGCAACTAAGGCTGTCTGTATGCACCCAAACCCCACTATATGTATACATTTTAATGTATTAGTGTCAATAGGTCTTTGACTTTGTAGACAAGACCTGAAAGTGATTCTTTATCACTCTGCCCACCTCTTCTCTCGGTCTACAAGGCGTCCTCAATGGAAGTGTACACTCATCATGGTTGCTGAAAACCAAAATCAGCCTTGTCAGAAATCTTTAACACCTTGGGTGCTAAGCCTATTCCCCTCCTGTGCTGAAAGTTCTTGAATCCCCTTTTTCATGACGAGCTCAGCTCGTCATGAGCACACGAGAGGTGTACCTCATGACGAGCTGAGCTCGTCATGAGCATCAAAGGGGTTAAACTGGCTACACACTGCAGGTGGTCACGACTAGAATGGGAACTGAACGGCATGGTTGGGCCATGGCTGCCTTTGCCGCTCAGAAAGTAGCCCCATATCTTGCAGCCTACTGGGTAAATGCCAGTGTGGAAGAATGGTCAATCGGGCCTAACCTGAAAACCCACAAAGTCAATATTTTCTGTAGGCTTGATCTCCAAAGCTTGTGATTGTTTATCTGGTCCCTTGTGGTTAGCAGATTAGAGAGTTGCTCTACACTGCGATTACTAGTGCGATATCACATAAAGCGAGCACTGTGAGTCTTAAATTTAGATTCAGTCTCTGCCACCATTTTGGGCTGACTGGTGTCGTGAGTAGTTGAAGAGCCGCGACCTTGCACTATTTTCACATCAAAGACAGTGGTAAATGGTCGCCTGGCATGTCTTTCATCTTTCTTTCAAAAACATTTATTCGATTAGCATTTAGCAAAATCATAAAAAGTACATCATAACATTACAGTACATGTTTAAATCCCAATGTGTGATACAGATAAGAACTGGTTGACTTAAAAACTATGATTAAAAACAATAGTAACAGATTTATGTACATAAAGGCATAAAATCTTGTGGACGGTAGCTCAAACTGTACAGCGGATTTTCAAACATGATTTCAGAAAACAAGCTACACATTTAGCAGCATATTGTGAGTCTAACGACTGCAGGGCCAGGAAAGCTGGCCAACACGTTCGCAGGCCCATTGCACAAAGAAGGGGGATAATCTAGCGCTTACGGGGTTGCTCATAGTAACGGCAGAACAAAGTTACATGTAATGTGGACTGAGGTGAAATTCCGTCACATGGACATTTAATCAATTCATGAGACCAGTTTTGTACAGTGGGGAAAGTAACAAGACGAAAAAAAGAATTAAATCGAAACCTAGTTAGAACAAATTTTTCATGATTAGATAGGAAAAAAGTTAAATAAGGCTGGATACCAGGCGAGGTCTGGACCAATAAGATCTGCACATTAGTTGGCTTAATTACTTCTTGAGAAAGACGCAAATCTCTGAGATGGTTTAAACAGAGATTTTTCAGGGCGCGCCTGGAGATATCTGTTGTTGAGGTGGGCTCAGAGAAGTAAGATGTGCAGTTCAAATCCTTTAAAAAATTGGAGACACAAAGGAGCCAGGGGATTTTGCTCCAACTGGCCAAGGATAAACAGTCAGTTATTAATGAAAGGGTTAAGTGTCATTGCGGTTTGTTCCAAATACGGTGCCATAAGAGAATCGGTTGACATCTGATGTTATCTGTTAAGTAGTCAATGCCGAGCTCAATATGGCAACCGTAAGTTGGGGCGCTTTGTGGGAGTGCCAAGATGTATTTAAAAAACTTGTTTTGGACCTTTTGTAAGTCGTCTACAGGAGCGTAGCCCCAGACACCTGCGCCGTAAGTTGCTACACTATGACATTTAGCGTGATAAGTTTTAAGCAACCCAATTTAGTTGAAAAGGAAACAAGGGCAGAGGTTGCTCTCTGATATAGTACCTTTTTACTAGACACTGCTTGTTTCCAGGATAATTGGTCATCCATTAGCATACCTAAGTAGGGATATTCCCAGGCACGTTCCAATCTAACTTGTTCAATAAAAACAGGTTTGGGGTTCTTCGCCTTGGGCCCGAAATGCATAACAAATGTTTTGCTTTTGTTTACTTTCAACCCTAGGGAAAGCATAAACTAGCAATAATTGTCTAGTTGTCTTTGTAACTGTATTAAGGTTCTTGCTAGGATGACTGAGTCGTCCGCATCTAATAGAGCGGGAATAGGGCGGTGTTTAATAGACGGAAGGTCCTGGCTCCCAACTAACATGGTAACACGATTCCAGCCCATTGGTATACAGATTGAATAAGAAGGGGGCCAGGACACATCCCTTCTCTAACTCCTTTGTTTACTGGAAATGAGGGAGATAATTCACCGCCAATCCCATATCTCACGTAAGTGGTAGCATCAGAATAAAGCTCGCGGAGAAATTTTATAAGTGGGGGGTCTACCCCTAGTTCACTAAGAATAAGCCACAGCCTAGAATGTATCACGCAGTTGAATGCTGCGGTGAGGTCGACATAAACTAGGTACAAGTTACCTCCTTTTGCCCCTACGTACTTGCCTATTAAAAGGGTGAGATTCAGTGCCTGTTCGACTGTGCCGAGTCCCTCCTGGAATCCATACTGGAGATCGGTTAAGATGTTATTCTCCGACGCCCAATCCTGAAGAAGTTCCAGGATCAGACGGCCTGCGACTTTCCCCAAGGAGTCCAGGAGGGAGATAGGCCTGTAACAGGCTGGATTGTTGCGTTCATCCTTTTTAAAAATAGGAAGCAGAATAGAGGAAGACCAGGAGTCTATTAGGCCTATCTTAGACACTGCTGCCATTACCTGGGTGACGAGGGGTGCCCAAAGTTCTAAGTTGTTTACAAAGATATTGAGGGGGACTCCTTCGGGGCCAGGGGCCTAACCTAATTTAGAGGATGAAAGTGCGTTAATGACTTCGTTTAGGTCAATAGGAAAAGTTGGTTCTTGGGCACTGTCCTTGCCCATCTGGACCACAGTTGTAACGTCGACGGAAGAACCACCAAATATCTTTGAGAAATGAGCCACCCACTCGTCAGCCGACACAGCCACATTTAAATGTTGAGAGGCTATGGCATCAACCAAAAGGGTGACTTAACTATGCGCCAAAACAGGGAGCTGTCTTTACGTTGACAGCTCTCGTGTAGGTGGGCCCAAAGATTTTTCTTTATTTCTTTTTTTCGGTTGTGTTGTGCCGATTTGTAAGCCTTTCTGAGATTAGCAATCTCCACTCGATCTCTATTATGACTGTGGAGGGGTCTTTTTAGAACAGTTTGTGCTGTACGGCAGTTGGAGTCCAACCAACCTAAGGATTCCTGATCACGGGGTTTATGATGACAGAATAATTTGGCCCGTATGACTTTTAAGATCTCCAAAAAGCTGGATATAATCAGCTGAGGGATGGAATCCTCTGCCAGGCAGTTGTTCAACCATGGGAGGGCTTTGGAAATGACTTTGCCAGTGATTATTTCGGGGTTGACTTTAGACCATTTTACTGAAAAGCCGTTTACCTTATCCATGGTCAAGGATTGTTGGTTTATTAGACTGATCATGGTGGGTTGAGGTAAAGGGATGTTAATTGATAGGGTGATACTATTTGGGAAATGATCGCTGGAAATATCAGATCCTGTATTAAATTGTAGCAATTTTCCCTTTAATATTTGGGAGCATAGAATATAGTCAATGAGACTTGACAGACCCCTACCGTGAAATGTAGGCTTAAATTCAACAGGCGGGTCCGCTAGGTCATTGGCATATTCTAGCTCCAGGGAAGAAAGACAGTCATTCAGGATAATGCCTAAATGCGAATGTGAGAAATGGGTCAAGGGGCAGCCGTATTCGTCTTGGAGACCACAAATACCTTTCTTGTAATTGTTACACAGAGGAACATTGAAATCCCCCCCCCCAAATCACATAACAAACACGAGAGGGGTACTTATTTCGTTGCTCCTTTATAAAGGAAGTAATTTCGGTTAAAATCTTAACACACTCAGCAGGGTAGCCTGTCATGTCAACTTTTAAGTAATGTGATGCTTGCGGCTGGATATATAGCAGCATGTGTTTACATATCTAAAGTATGCCGCAGAACATACCACAACATATACAAAGCGACATAACAAAAGACAACAAAAGCGTTACAATAGTCAAAACAGAACAATAGACAACTACTGCAATACAACGCAACAAAATCACATTGCAATTGTTGCAGCTCAAAAACACCGCAGCATAAGAATCAACAGGACTCATGACCAACATAACAAATAGCACACAACAAATGTGCCCAAATGTTCTTGTCGCACATTACCACTTCCAGAATCTGCCTTTCATAATATGGTGGTAAAAGGTATTTGGAGCAAGCACTGCCTTAACTTACTATCAAGGACATGAAATTGGACCGGCATAGCTGCCAAGTTTCCAGATTTCCTATATGCAACATTTCGTTATTCTCAGTGTGCTGAGGGGCGACATTTCCAACCCCTACATGTGACACTGTGAGTGACACTTTATCTCAGGTAGCACAAAGCAATTGTGTCCATGTAATGATATACATTGTAGAAATTAAAGTGCACAGTAGTGGTCTAAGAATATGCCTAAATCGAAATCTGTTTCTCAGTGAAAATTACAGTAGACATCATTGGGATTCCAAGTGATAGGACTATCCTGATTTACAGGAAACAATGCAAACCCCAACTTTAGTCAGGACACTGTGAGAATTCACAAACATAAGCAAAATACGGCTGCTTTCAAGGGCAGCCTGCAAGTCCGTAGTTATTAAAAAGAGCAACACTTTTAAAACACAGCCTGTTAATTTTCCTCCAAAAAACTGTTTAGTAAAAACTCAGAATAAGAATCACGCCGCTTCAGCAGGTGATATATGTGACATCCTCCCCAGCTCTGGAACACAAAAATGACCACGCCATACACATAGCTCTGTAACACATCTTCATACTTCGGCATGCAACCATTAACTGAACGCACTACGTCATAAACTTTATTGACCACACCCAGACACACCTGATACCTCCCAACTGATTACATAACTTTGTAAGGAGTCTGGCAAGGACCTCAAATATTCTACTGTACTTGATCACACAACAATACATCTCCCCCTTTGTTGAATAAAAAGTATGGACACTATATATACATTAGAGCTCCTCAATAAGTTGTCGAGGTGCTCGCCCCAATCTTCCGGATTGAGTCGAATGAGGTGAAGGAGTTGCGCTTGCATTGTAGATGCAGACTCATATGCTTCGACTTGGGCACTCAGGTAGACTTGTCTCACTCATGATGTCTGGATTCAACAATCAATGAGGCAGATGCTTGAAATGTGACGAGTCTGGTGGTTTAGTGGAGTAATGCGTCCACTGTCGGGATTTGTGTTTGACATCATGGTCATAGGCTCAAACCCAGGCGGGTTAACTCACCCCTTCATACTCCGGAGACCGATAAAAGGAGTACCATTGAGTTGGGTAACAATAAACATCTATCATTCAGCACCAGGATGCCCATGGGTGAATGTGTGCTTTACAAATACACATGAACACGCATGAAAAAACTCTGAGCACCTTCACTTCCAGATCCACATCGACCCCAAGACCACACTCAGAGGCACCCTCCTTTACAGGCCACCAGGACCCCGCGCCCAATTTAGCGAAGACATCACAGACTTCATCACTCCACACGCGCTCCCCTCCGAGGATTACATCCTTTTGGGAGACCTCAACTTTCACCTTGAAAAGAACAACGACCGCAACACCACCACCCTTTTTGACAACCTCGCCAACCTCGGACTTAAACAACTTGTCACTACCCCCACCCACATCGCAGGTCACACACTCGACCCTATCTTCACCTCCAGCAAACATGTCTCCTTCAGCCACACCACAGCTCTCCTTTGGACTGACCACAGCTGCGTTCACTTTACCTACAACAAGCCCACATCCAACAACCATCCTCAACCCACTCTGCAAAGAAACTGGAACAAAATCACCATCGACCAGATCTCCTCATCGCTTCTTCAAAGCCCCCAGCCCACTCCTCAAACCCAGACCAAGCAGCCACCAACCTCACCCAATGGCTATCCAACAGCGCCGACATACTAGCACCACTGAAAAAACGACAAATCAAACTAGGCAGCAAGAAGGCCTCCTGGTTCAAAGATGATCTTAAGAAATCCAAGAAACTCTGTCGCTCCCTTGAGAAGGCCTGGTAAAAAGACCCAACCACCAGCACCAAGGACGCCTTCAAACACGCCACCCGCATACACCACCAACTGATCCGGAATGCCAAGAAAGCCGCTTTCAAGGACCGACTAGATAACAACGCCCACAACAGCAAGGAATTATTCAACATCGTCAAGGAATTTACCAACCCCTCAGCCAACTCAAACGACATCACCCCCTCTCAAGCCCTCTGCGACTCCCTAGCATCATTCTTCCACAACAAAATTGCAGACATCCACAACAGCTTCGACAACCGACCCGAAGACCAACCCACCCAACCCCCTGCAGGACCCTCACCCCCCCTGAACATCCTCAATGACTGGAAGCCAATCTCCACTGAGGACACCATCCGTCTGATGAACTCTATCCACTCAGGATCCCCCACAGACCCATGCCCTCACCACATCTTTAACAAAGCAGACTCCATTATTGCACCGCACCTCCGAGACGTCATCAACTGCTCCCTCAAATCCGCAGCCTTCCCGGAAAGCTGGAAACATGCCGAACTCAGCGCCCTCCTGAAGAAACCCACAGCTGACCCCACCGAACTCAAAAACTACCGCCCTATCTCACTCCTTCCATTCCCGGCCAAAGTCATCGAGAAATCGGTCAACAACCAGCTCGCCCCATTCCTCGAAACCAACAATTCCCTCGACTCCTCACAATCCGGCTTCCGAGCCAAGCACAGCACTGAAACCGCCCTCATCGCAGCAACAGACGACATTCGAACTCTACTGGACAATGGAGACACAGTCGCCCTCATCCTCCTCGACCTCTCCGCAGCCTTCGACACGGTCTGTCATAGCACCCTTTTACAACGCCTCAGAAACGTCGGAATCCAAGGAAAAGCACTGGAATGGATCACCTCGTTCCTCACCGGAAGAACCCAGAGAGTCCGCCTTCCACCATTCAAGTCAGAGGCCACTGAAGTCATCTGCGGCGTACCACAAGGATCTTCACTCAGCCCCACCCTCTTCAACGTATACATGAGCCCCCTCGTGGTCTTCGCACGCCAACACAACCTCAACATCATCTCCTACGCCGACGACACTCAACTGATCCTATCACTCACCAGAGACCCTAACACTGCCAAAACCAACCTGCATGAAGGAATGAAAGAAGTAGCCGAATGGATGAAGCACAGCCGTCTGAAACTGAACTCAGACAAAACAGAAGTCCTCATCCTAGGCACCTCCCCCTCCGCCTGGGATGACTCTTGGTGGCCAGAGGCCCTTGGAAAAGCACCCATCCCGACCGACCACGCACGGAACCTGGGCGTCATCCTGGATTCCTCACTCTCGATGAACAGACAAGTCAACGCCGTTTCTTCATCTTGCTTCAACATTCTTCGCATGCTCAAAAAAACATTTCGCTGGATCCCCACCGAAACTAGAAAAACAGTCACCCACGCTCTGGTCACGAGCCGACTGGACTACGGAAACACCCTCTACTCCGGTACCACTGCAAAACTCCAGAAAAAACTCCAACGCATCCAGAACGCCTCAGCCAGGCTCATATTAGACATCCCGCGTAAAGAACACATCTCTGGTCACCTGAAAAAACCTCCACTGGCTCCCCGTCAATAAGAGGATTACTTTCCGGCTCCTAACTCACGCACACAAAGCACTCTACGAAATCGGACCCGAATGCCTCAACACACGACTATCCTTCTACACCCCCTCCCGCCAGCTACGATCCTCCAACCAAGCCCTTGCCACTGTACCTCGCATCAACAAAACCACCATGTGAGGTAGATCCTTCTCCTACCTGGCAGCTAAAACCTGGAACTCACTTCCCACTCACCTTCGCCTTACTCAGAACCACCTAGCATTCAGAAAGCAACTCAAAACGTGGATATTTGACAAGTAATTCCCCACCCTTCTTCAAGCGCCTTGGGACCCTCTGGGTATGTAGCGCGCTATATAAATTCTATTCTATTCTATTCCATAGTTTTGGTAGAGCGCAAACAGCTGCCTCAGCAATGAGGCGTCCCGGCGCTAAGAACCAAGACCTAGGCCTGGGCGGAAGGGAAGGGAAGGGAGTTATGGGAATAGGTACGTTTTTATTGCCTTCCGGAACGCTGGTAGGCTTTCTATGGAGCGAATATGTTGCGGCAGATCATTCCAAAGTTTGGCTCCAAGAAACCTAAAGGAGCGGCCGCCCATGCGGCAAAGTTTTATGCGTGGGAAGCATAGTAGGTTTTGGTTGGAAGATCGCAGGTTACGTAACGGCGCATAGGGGGTAAGAAGAGGTCGAAGCAGTGGAGGGGTATCGAGTTTCATGATTTTGAAGGTCATGATGAGGGTCTTAAATTTGATTCTGGAGTCGACGGGTAGCCAGTGTAGTTTTTGGATGGTCGCTCTAGCTGAACATCTGCGGGGGAGGCCGACTAGAGTTCTAGCCGCGGAATTTTGCACACGTTGGAGTCGTGACACCTCACTTTTGTTAGCGCCAAGAAGGAGTACATTGGCGTAGTCAAGACGCGAGAGAATGGTGGCTTGAATAATAAGTTGGCGAGTTTTGGCATTGAAGAAGCCTAGTATGTGGCTAAGACTCCTCAGCAGGCCGAAGCAAGTGCCAGCCACTTTTTTAGTGTGGGCCTGAAAGTTAAGTGAGGCATCCATCCAAACTCCTAGATTTTTCACTAGGGATTTGGGAGATGGGGTGGTCTATTGACTTGACTTGACTTGACATGTTATGGTATGTAATGATATGGTATTTCTGGGATGTAGAGTGGCCTTTTACTTGTCACGACTCTCAATGGATCAGTATCAAACGGAGGATCATTCTTTCGTTTCCGTTTTTGTTTGACTATGTCCTGAGCCCATCTGCTCTTATCTGCATAAGGCCCTCATCTTGCTTTTGTGAGAAGTCTCCGAAACACGAATCTCATCATTTACCATTACTCGGCTTGTGGTCCATTTTTGTAGCTTTGTCCCAATGGCTCTCTCAAGCAGCAAGGTGGTAGGGATTTCACCATTTTTAGAGTGGGGCGTTGACCAATAAGCGCAAAGAGCTGGACATAAGGCTGACCTGAGATCAATTCCTTCGAGCACAGCACGCTGAACCACTTTCTTCAGAGTGCCCATTAATCGTTCAACAATGCCATTTGCCTGTGGGTGGCCAGAGGGATGTGTTTTCCTGATGCTTGATATTCAAGCGACTAAGAAAGTCCTTAAACTTTCTTCTATTGAAGGGTGGACCGCTGTCAGATTTGAGAATGGAGGGAAAACCCCATGCTGCAAAAATATCATCCAAGCTCTCGATGACTTTGTTATGGGTGGTCAATGACAAATCTTCCACTAAGGAAAACCGTGAGTACCCATCAATAGCTACAACGAGATGATGGCCATTGTTTAAGGGTCAAAAGAAATTAACTGCAATTTTCTCCCACACTTGTTTAGGAAGGTCAGGCATATTTAGCAGACGCTGTGTTGTTTTGGGAGATAAGCAGTTACACAGGTGACATGCTTTCAGTTCCTTCTCTACTCGTTCATCAAGATGAGGAAACCACACTCGGTCTCTGAGGCCACAATGCCACAATGTTCTTTGTGTGCCAGTTCGATGGTTTGTTGTCTCAAGCTCTCAGGAATGACAATTCTTGAACCTCTTAGTATAAGACCTTCTTAAATGACAGAAAGTTCTTCCTGCACATTTTTAAATTTTTTATA
Organism: Lissotriton vulgaris; assembly: GCF_964263255.1. Classification (NCBI taxonomy): domain Eukaryota; kingdom Metazoa; phylum Chordata; class Amphibia; order Caudata; family Salamandridae; genus Lissotriton; species Lissotriton vulgaris. Next base: position 1,843,443,677 of record NC_141694.1, read on the forward strand.
TTCAACGTCATCGGTGACAGGTCATGTGCTTTCTCCGTGATTGCACTGCAATGAGCCTTGAGTGTGAGCATTTCTCTGTCTGTATTATTAGCAGCAACGATCTTCTCAATGGATAGAGCTGCAGGGGTGCTGGATGTTATTATGAAATTGATATACTCTTTAGAGCTGCTACAGACGTTGCACAGTGATGCTTTAACCTGTGGGGTTTTGTTCCTTTCCCGCCTTATGCACAATAGTGTAATCATACTCTTGCAACTGCAAAACTCACCTCTCAATGCAAGGGGGCATCTTAGTTTTCGGATTTCCAAACATTGCGATGTGTCCAGTTTGGTTTTGTGAAAGGGTGTGATAGCGTTTTGTGTGATTGTTGGTTGTGTGCTTTGTGGTGTTTTGACTGGTTTTGGAGATGTTCTTAACATGCTCTTAGGGCTCTAAGTCTGTTTAAATTATGTAACAGATTGACGTTGTCAATACATTTATGTATTTATATATATAATTTCAAAATAATAAAAAAAATATATTTTTGATAAATAAAAAATGAACTATTGATATTGTAGCAGGACAATGTATTTTTGAGGTTGGATGATCACCTGAACAGCCTGTCGATCAACACGTTCCTCAGCTCTCGCAGCCATGGGTACCTTTTCTAGACTTAGCGTCTCTCTCTCAGCATGCGTCATCTTAATGAATCGGAGAGGCAACCATCGATGACTCTGAGACGAATCATCATTGAATTCATTAAACTTGCAGTGCTTCATGAGGGTATCAAGCCTTTTGAAAAACTCATCCATCATTTCACCAGCTTGCTGTCTTGCCTGGTTGAAAATCTACCTTTCATAGTCGACATCAGGCATTGAATTGAACTTGGCTTCCAACGTTTCTTTGATTTTACAGTACGAGACCTCATCAGCTTGTGATATTTGTTTTCTCACTTCTTTCACCTGCAGGCTTCTTTAAGTATTTGATGATCTTTATATCATCTACTTCTTCTAGAGCAGCTATGAAGTCCTCGAATGTTTCGATCCATGCCGTCCTTCCGGCACCAATATTCTGCTTTTTGGCGGTGTTGATTGGCGGCGGTGGTTTCAAAAACACAGCGGCATCATAATTTCTATTGGGACGTTGAAAGTATATGCTGTCTCGATGGTGGTCACTGCTCACTACACCTTCTGTAAGCATCAGCCATGAGCTTACATCTGGGCCGTTGCTCCCCGGCTGCTGTCGTACAGTACCATCTTCTTTCTTGAGTAACAGTTTTGTCTCTTGCAAGTTTGTCACTGCTCTCAACTTTGTGCATTGTACCTCATTGTTGTTGTTAAATTTCTTTGTGCCTGGTCGTCTCTGCCTTCAGCGCTTTCTTGCACTTGCATATCGCTGCCTTTAGTGCTACTTCGTGTCTGGTTGTTGCTGACATAAATGTTTCTGCTTTGTGTGGACGGTGGCTCTGTGTTACGCTGTGGTGCTGTATCTCTTCTTTCAGCCTTACCAGTAGGCTTCTGGAGGGGTTTATGACTGTGCTTCTCTGCAGGGCATTCAACCTCGGTGAGATCCTTGTACGAACTAGAGTGGCACTTTGACTCCAACTGTAGACTGCTTCTTGGGGCGCATGTGGCACACACGAGCAGTTTGCTAGACTGCAGCAAACTCTCAGGGAGAGCAGTCTTTTTTCTTCGAGGCACGTATCACCTACTCATTGCCAGTTGTTGTGCCCTCCCCAGCTCTAGAGTATTCATAGGAGGGGATTGGCCCAGCAAGGTTTGGGGAAGGAAGGCAGGGCCGATTATTGCTAAACAAAGAAGGTGAGCCTTCACAACCACTTAGTTTGAACAATTATTTTGAATGGAACAAACGCAAATTAATCCGTTATTCCTAGCCTTTGACTTAGGCTACTTTAGTATTTAATTATTCAACATTTTTGTAAAGAAAAGGACATGTAATCAACTCAACAGAGAATACATTTTGATGATGACCTGCTAGAAAACACAAAGCAACTAAACAGATAACAAATCAATTATAACATTTAAAGAAAAGATACGCAAAAATCACAATTTTTATCCACAACAATCACAATAGCGTATAGTGATCTAATCAACGACCTGACTAAAACAGTTGAAACATAATGAAACCTTTTCTTGCATGTTTACACAATTTATAACACAAAAAATGCAACTGTTATGAGTACAATTACAAATTGATGCAAAAGATTTCTTGTCATTCAGGATTCAAGCTGTACTTAATATAGTGGCCGACGCGTTTCAAGTCTCGGTTTTTAGAATTACCGGACTCTCATCAGGGCTGGATGAGTCTTTAGGAAGTGAGTCAACTGTTTACAGGAAAAAAACAAAAAAGCTAATTGAAACTAATCTTCCCAGACAGTCTATAACACAAAGCAGTTATTTAGACGTAAAAGAATACTTCATACCTGGTCAGTGACCAGCGAGAGTTATGCGTCTCAAGTTCAGCGTTTATGCAGTGCTCACCTGTAATTAACAAGGTGACAGAGGCTAAGTCAGTTTAAAGACAAACTGGGTGCCCAATGAAGATTTAATAATAGACGGGGTTTACCTCGTGTAGGCTCACGCGTGGTGACCCTTCACCAATTCTCAGTGCTCAAAGGGACTACGTGGCAAGTTTCTCATGGACTCTGGTGAAGAATAAGGCCTAACGTTAACACAATTGCATGTGACTGCTGACGGGCGCATAAAGCGCTCAACAAGCCAGTACTTACATGAATGGGTAGTGTACTTTTATCACAGGTTACGCGGGTGCGGGACAGCATCGATTTTAAAGTTCTGAAAAAGGGAAACGAATGCGGGTTGTAAAAAACATCCACTCGAAAAGCGGAATAGTCAGCATGTGCGTTGTTAAATAAAAAGCGGCGAAAGGCGCTTACCTTTACACTGCGATTGAATCTCAGAACTGAATGTCTCCTAATCCGTGAAGGTGAGGACCGACCTTCCTGCTACCTTCTTCGTTACCATTTGGAGACTACTGGTTGGGGTCACGTGGCGGGGGCGGAGCTACGCTACTTAGTCATGGAAGTGCATTATGGGAGTTGTGGTCCATAGATGTTAACAGACTGATAGCTTTATTGTTTAATATATCGCTAGTCGCCGAACGGTCGCACCCATACTCAAAATGATCGGAAAAAGGGTTCCAAAAAGTTGATTATACCCTATTCAGTTCGCTCGTTTTGCCTATGTACACCCTGTCACACGGGCAAAGGTGGTCACACAGACGAGTTTATCAAGGTCTGGCTTAATCTTTTTCTCTAACAGAGACTCTCTCGGTGTACATCTTGCTCTTTTTGACGAGTGTTTAAGCAGTTTTTTGGGGTATCTGTAAAGAAATGGAAGGGAGGGGATACCCCAAAAAACTCGTCTGTGTGACCACCTTTGGCCCCCACACTAACAAATTTCGACAAATTGTCCTTAAAAATTGGCATTTATTAGAGAACCTTCATTGCCCCATGCCCAAGCCCATTTTCGCTATGAAGAAAAACCTTAGCATTGGGCAGCAACTGATACGTGCCGACAGCTACATCCCTAAACCCAGAAGTAATTTGACATCACAATGGAACCTACCACCCATTGTGGGCCATCATCGTTGTGGGAATTGTGTTGCTTGCCCTACAACCCTGGAGGGGGAGGTCTTTGACCATAAAGGAATTTCTTGGAAACATACCAATTTTACTAATTGCAAAACTAAAAATGTTGTTTATGCAGTGCTTTGCCCGTGTGACAGGGTGTACATAGGCAAAACGAGTCAGCAAATCAACACAAGAATAACCCAACATCGGTCGCGAATCAGGAAAAAGGTCCAATCGGCACCGATGGTGGAACACTTTGTGAACCAAAATCATAATGAAAATCAGTTTAAGTGGACTGTGTTGGCCACAATTGACTCAAAACATGGATCAGTGTGCGTGGACAGTGCCTTACTACGCAAAGAGGCGTACTTAATCATGAAGTTCGACAGTATAAACACAGGGTTAAATACGATGAGCGAACTGAATAGGGTATAATCCACTTTTTGGAACCCTTTTTCCGATCATTTTGAGTATGGGTGCGACCGTTCGGCGACTAGCGATATATTAAACAATAAAGCTATCAGTCTGTTAACATCTATGGACCACAACTCCCATAATGCACTTCCATGACTAAGTAGCGTAGCTCCGCCCCCGCCACGTGACCCCAACCAGTAGTCTCCAAATGGTAACGAAGAAGGTAGCAGGAAGGTCGGTCCTCACCTTCACGGATTAGGAGACATTCAGTTCTGAGATTCAATCGCAGTGTAAAGGTAAGCGCCTTTCGCCGCTTTTTATTTAACAACGCACATGCTGACTATTCCGCTTTTCGAGTGGATGTTTTTTACAACCCGCATTCGTTTCCCTTTTTCAGAACTTTAAAATCGATGCTGTCCCGCACCCGCGTAACCTGTGATAAAAGTACACTACCCATTCATGTAAGTACTGGCTTGTTGAGCGCTTTATGCGCCCGTCAGCAGTCACATGCAATTGTGTTAACGTTAGGCCTTATTCTTCACCAGAGTCCATGAGAAACTTGCCACGTAGTCCCTTTGAGCACTGAGAATTGGTGAAGGGTCACCACGCGTGAGCCTACACGAGGTAAACCCCGTCTATTATTAAATCTTCATTGGGCACCCAGTTTGTCTTTAAACTGACTTAGCCTCTGTCACCTTGTTAATTACAGGTGAGCACTGCATAAACGCTGAACTTGAGACGCATAACTCTCGCTGGTCACTGACCAGGTATGAAGTATTCTTTTACGTCTAAATAACTGCTTTGTGTTATAGACTGTCTGGGAAGATTAGTTTCAATTAGCTTTTTTGTTTTTTTCCTGTAAACAGTTGACTCACTTCCTAAAGACTCATCCAGCCCTGATGAGAGTCCGGTAATTCTAAAAACCGAGACTTGAAACGCGTCGGCCACTATATTAAGTACAGCTTGAATCCTGAATGACAAGAAATCTTTTGCATCAATTTGTAATTGTACTCATAACAGTTGCATTTTTTGTGTTATAAATTGTGTAAACATGCAAGAAAAGGTTTCATTATGTTTCAACTGTTTTAGTCAGGTCGTTGATTAGATCACTATACGCTATTGTGATTGTTGTGGATAAAAATTGTGATTTTTGCGTATCTTTTCTTTAAATGTTATAATTGATTTGTTATCTGTTTAGTTGCTTTGTGTTTTCTAGCAGGTCATCATCAAAATGTATTCTCTGTTGAGTTGATTACATGTCCTTTTCTTTACAAAAATGTTGAATAATTAAATACTAAAGTAGCCTAAGTCAAAGGCTAGGAATAACGGATTAATTTGCGTTTGTTCCATTCAAAATAATTGTTCAAACTAAGTGGTTGTGAAGGCTCACCTCCCCAGCTCTAGGGCACGCAAATCACCACGCCACACACAGAGCTCTGTAACACACGTCTTTATTCTTCGGCATGCAACTGTTAACTGAACGCACTCGTCCTAAGCTTTATTGACCACACCCAGACACAGCCAGCTACTCCCAACTGATTACGTAACATTATAAGGCAAGGACCACAAGGATCCTACTGCACATGATCACACGACAATACAACATTGTTTTCAGTCATAATTGTAGACAGAAAGAGGGATAACGTCATAAAATATGGGCCACATACAATTGAGTCCAAAAATGGGTTCTAATATAATAAATGAATTCATGAATGTCATCTGTGTAGGGGCTGGAATGTGAACACTGTATTTTCTTGAATTGTGGAGTTTTGTGCTCTTGCATCCCCCGCTCCTCTGCCTCTCCGCTTGTCTGTTGTTTCAGAGTTTTAGTAAGGATGACTGTCTGAGCTCTGTTCAGTACCAGTTGCAAGGCGCTTCTTCTGAGATCCCTCTTACCAGCTCCACAGGGGTCCCCCGCTTCCCTCAGTTGCAGGGAGGTGAAGGTCTATGTGTGAGGTGGACGTCTGTGAAGTGTGAAAGGGAGCCCCTAGAGGCTGTGAGAGGCCCGGAGACAGGGGTGCTGGGCTCACGTAAGAGACACATGCACTCCAGCTGACAGACCAGGGGGCAGAAAGACAAGGGTAGGCTGACACTGGGACTTAGACACACAGATTCAGTAACAGGTGTGGATATATACGGACATTGACATTTAGAGACACAGACACAGGGGTAAAGGAATGGGCAGAATGCCACTAGAACTCAATGCAGGCACTGGGCCGAAAGACACTGGCACTGACACCAAAACGTAGGGACACAGAAATGGGGCATAAAGACATGGGCAAATAGGCACTGACAATTACAAACGTGGGGCAGAAATCCACAAAGACCCTAAAACCTGGAGAGACAGAAAATTGGGTGAAAGACATGCTTAAACAAGCATTGGCTTAGCCAATAGGTCTTGCCTTTGGGACCTTATAAGTGTTTAGCCAGGCAACAGTTAATGTTATTGCAGTAAAGATATTGTGCTGCATAAATAAATACTTATAAGGTTCCAAAGGTGAGACGTATTGGCTGTGCCAATGCTTGTTTTTCTGGGTGTGGCCTGGGGACTCCATATGTGCATAAGGGGTATCTGGGATGTCTGGCTTGCAGGGTGCCCAGCATGGTGGTAAGTGAGTGCATAGCCAGGGGCTAGTGGGTGGTGTAAGCGTCCTTCCTACACTGCGTTTGGTCGATGTGAAAAGTCTGTGTAACATGTCCTCTTGTTGCTGCGTGTGGGTGCATGACGTCACATGAGACACAGTGTAGGACGTGAAGTGTGTGAAGAAACATGATGTGACTGTGGAGGAGGGAGGGGGAGAGGCAGCAAACAGTGGAAGAGGCGGAGTAATTCAAGGGAGCGAGGGATGGGGAAAATAAACAACAAGGGGTAAAGGAAATAAAAAGGTGGCATGGGGTGGCAAGAGAGTGGAGGGGCAGAGCGGGGGACAGGGGTGAGCGAAAAGAGAGACCGATCGAAAGATCGGTCTGAGAGGAGTGAAGGGAAGTAGTACCCAAGAGAGGGAAGAGAAGGAAGAACATGAAATGAAGCACTGGTGGAACCTTTAAACCAACTTTGTTTTCCAGCCCCTCCAACACAAATGCAAGCTCAAGGTCTATGTGTGTATTTTTGTAATATAAATATGTTTGTTCGAGATGGTAATCAGTTCAAGTATATAGGAGGTGTCTGCTTCGGTGCGTCACGGGGTGCGCGCACAGCACCGTATACCTTCACAGATGCCGGCAAAGGCTGGCTGTCTCTGATCTGATATTCATTCACACAGATCATTTACAGCCGGCCTGCATGTTATTGTGTTTACACACGTTATCCAGCTTACATGAACTCCTTGACACGTTTCTTCAGCAGGGCAGTCACAATGAAGGCGCATGTTCCGCATAAATCTCTGCAACAGAAACGAAAGAACACTGCTGATCTAAAGCGAACCAAGGTATGTATCTTAGTTTGGGATGGTAAAATGTGGTTTAAGGTATTTCCGCCTTCCTCCAGCTCCCTCTTTTATCAGTAGAGTTACACAGACTGTAAGAAAAGTGTTTCTAGATGTTTGCGAGCGTTGGTTATTAGGAGGCCCTACGAGTAGAGCCCAGGGTGTGACGGGACAGGGCGCAAGGGGAACACTGGCCTTCTGTACATTAATTGCAGGTCCAGTGGAGAGGAGGTGCGCATTATTAAAGTCGTAAGGACATGAAAAGTGCGTCTGTGCCGAGGGCCAAGTTATTGCATTTGTTTCAATCAACAGGTTTGTTCGTTTCAAAACTTTAGCGTTTGAATGATGTTTAACCATAACCAAAATAAAATCAGAGCTATCATTGGTGTGATAAGAAAAGTTTCAATAATGTCCGCCAAAAACTGAAACACAATACTTACTTTCACCAGTTAAGTATTTACTTTATATTTGCACACATTCATTTATCACAAAAAATCATTTAATGAACGCAACAAAAAGACCTAATTGATGCTCGCCGTTATGACTTCTAAAATACTGAGTGGATTGGAAGTATCAATTTATTATTGTATTATCGCTTTTACAAGTGGGAGTATCATCATGAGCACTGCAGTGTCCTACTGAGGTTGATACAGCACTAGACAGCATACCATAAGTTAAAGTATTCATTGTGCCCTGTGAGCTGCTAATAAAAGTACACTCGTGAGTACTCAGCTGCTTAATCTACTTATATGTGGGGTAAAAGTGGGATTTGTGAGCTGCTGTGGGGTAAAAGTGGGTTTTGTGAGCTGCTGACATTGACACAAAGTACTACACACATTGAATGTGTTCAAGAACGTTTGGCACAACAGAAGAAGCTGAGAACAAAAAAGAACAAGCGCGCGCGCCTCGCGCTGCAAGCTAGAAAAAACAAGCATTTACAATGCAATGGTTTTGCCTTTGTTAAAGTTAGAGCAATTAGCATTGCTCTTGACATTATTTTTATTTATGTTTTTTTTAACATAAATAAATGGCATTGTCATTTACAATGCCACTAGCTTTATCTCTCGCAAATGACACACACAAACACACACAGAGCCACCCCACACACACCCCCACACAGAGCCCCCCACACACAGCCACACAGAGCCCCCCACACACACAGCCACACAGAGCCCCCCACACACACAGCCACACAGAGCCCCCCACACACACAGCCACGCAAAGCTTCCTACACACACAGCCACACAGAGCCCTCCACACACACCCACACAGCACAAGCAGGCAACAGGGGCACACGGAGGCACAAGCAGGCAACAGGGGAACACAGAGGCACAAGCAGACAACAGGGGCACACAGAGGCACAAGCAGGCAACAGGGGCACACAGAGGCACAAGCAGGCAACAGGGGCACACGCAACAGGGGCACGAAAACGGAGGCACAAGCAGGCAACAGGGGCACGAAAACGGAGGCACAAGCAGGCAACAGGGGCACACGGAGGCACAAGCAGGCAACAGGGGCACACGGAAGCACAAGCAGGCAACAGGGGCACGAAAACAGGCACAAGCAGGCAACAGGGGCACGAAAAAGAAAACAGGCACAAGCAGGCAACAGGGGCACGAAAACAGGCACAAGCAGGCAACAGGGGCACGAAAACTGAGGCACAAGCAGGCAACAGGGGCACAAGGAGGCACCAGCAGGCAACAGGGGCACACGGAGGCACAAGCAGGCAACAGGGGCACACGGAGGCACAAGCAGGCAACAGGGGCACACGGAGGCACAAGCAGGCAACAGGGGCACACAGAGGCACAAGCAGGCAACATGGGCACACGGAGGCACAAGCAGGCAACAGGGTCATGAAAACAAGCACAAGCAGGCAAAAGGGTCACAAGCATGAATTGTAATTTAGACAGGGCTGAAGTGGAGAACGGTCAGTAGGGAAGTAGTGCGGTTGGTGCAGTGGTACCAGGCCGAAAGGTGAGAGGGGCTGTCTGCACCCCAGTTTGGACAGTTTCCACTACCTAACAGGGATTGGTGGGAGGGGGGGCGTACATCTTGCTTGGTTTAGGGCTGTTACTTCGGGGACGCAGTGCACGCTCCTGCCTGCTGCCGCCGGGACACGACAACAGGCAGGGAGAGGACAGGCTGGGAGAGGGCAGGGAGGAGACAGGCTGGGAGAGGGCAGGCTGGGAGAGGGAGGGGACAAGCTGGGAGAGGGCAGGCTGGGAGAGGGCAGGGAGGGGACAGGCTGGGAGAGGGCAGGTTGGGAGAGGGCAGGCTGGAAGTGGACAGGCTGGGAGAGGACAGGCTGGGAAAGGGCAGGCTGGAAGTGGACAGGCTGGGAAAGGACAGGCTTGGAAAGGGCAGGGAGAGAACAGGCTGGGAGTGGGCAGGCCGGGAGAGGACAGGCTGCGAGAGGATAGGCTGCGAGAGGACAGACTGCGAGAGGACAGGCTGCGAGAGGACAGGCTGCGAGAGGACAGGCTGCGAGAGGGCAGGTTGGGAGAGGGCAGGCTGGAAGTGGACAGGCTGGGAGAGGACAGGCTGGGAAAGGGCAGGCTGGAAGTGGACAGGCTGGGAAAGGACAGGCTGGGAAAGGGCAGGGAGGGGACAGGCTAGGAGAGAACAGGCTGGGAGTGGGCAGGCCGCGAGAGGACAGGCTGCGAGAGGACAGGCTGCGAGAGGGCAGGCTGCGAGAGGGCAGGCTGCGAGAGGGCAGGCTGCGAGAGGGCAGGCTGGGAGAGGGCAGGCTGGGAGAGGGCAGGCTGGGAGAGGGCAGGCTGGGAGAGGGCAGGCTGGGAGAGGGCAGCAAACAGCTGGCCTGGGAAAACAGCACAGGGATCCTTGAAACCAACGCCAGTACTTCATAACTGTAACCAGTCCCTATAAGACCAGGGAAGCAGTGCTTGGATCCCTGAAACCAGAGGCAATTCTCTGTGTCTGAAGCCTGTCCGGTAGCTCTAAAAAATATATCCTTCCATTTTTTCCATTATTGGATCCCACATTTACTCCTGCATGGATTGTTTGGAACTGTAGTCGCATACCGCCTATAACCCACGTACTGTAGATCACCTGCTTGTAATCCTTCCTAGGTTGTATCTGTAATGTGCTCATACAACTGTTTGGGGACTGTTTTCTTGTAAAGTGCTCTGATACCTCCAGGCCATGTCCACACTATATAAAATCAATGCCAACATTCGCAATGGCCGTATGAAAGTTCTCAATCTACTGTGGTTGTTGCCTGCCTCAAAAAGTAACTTATAAAAAGGTAAGTTACATCTTTCATTTTTCCAAATTTAAAACTACAAAAAGCGTGTATATAAACTGTCTTTTAAAAATGAAATGTTTATTTCATGCTCACTCCCCCCGCCCCTTTAAAAACGCTCACCTCACGACTGTGTTTACATTAAACAAATAAATACTCCCACTTCAACCCCTCATTAGGAGCCACGGGGTGCATGGTGTCTGAGTGGCCGGTCAGTGGTGAGGCAGGGAATTTCTGCTGTACAAACGGTCACCGCAGCCACTTACACCGCAGGTATCTTGTTGAGCAGGTGAATCGTAGTGGTAACAATTGCACTTTTGCCTGCCTCCGCTAACGTTTGTAAATTGAGCGAGTGACATCAATAGACCCTCCGAAAGACATCGCGCTACACGAGTGTTGCCAGCTGCCGGCGTACCTTCCCCAATGACCCTGTGCAGATGAAAGCCCCATCACCTAACTCACATCTACACTTACCTTCGCTCAGCTGCAGAGCAAACAGTCCGCTTCAAAAAGTAACGCTCGGGTGACCTGTGCTGCTGGCAAGTACTTCCGGCGGGTTAGACGGGACAGTCCTGTGCATAAAAGATTCCAACACCTCCCTGGGTTAGTGCACGTACTCTCTTGTGACGTTACTTAGAGTCTCCCTGCCGGGATCGCGATCCTACACACACAAAACACCCTATTTAGTGACGTAACGTCTCTCCTGCCTCCTCGCGCTCACCCTGCCGCTTCCCAAACGGCAGAGCAGCAAGTTGCCAGTTAACATTCTCAGGAGGGGGGGGGGGATCCATCGGCTGCACCCGTGAGTACGAAATAGATTGTACATTTGTATACTTATGAACACAGGCCATCCCTGGGCTACCCAGTCTCCTCTCACCCGTCATAGCCGAATGAAGGACTTCTTTGCTATACATTGCCCAAACTATCTAGCTACCTACAATGACAATTGCCTAAGCCAGGAAACTCAAAATCAACTGCTTTTGAATAGTACATGGAGCGATATTGGCAGGCTCTGGGACACCTCAGGCCTCTCTCCGCAAAGGACCTTATTCGCCCCTCTCTACCCGGACGCAGTCCAGAGCAGCAGCGAGGGAAATCCAAAAAGTGTTTGACAGGAGGAGAAGGAAGTTTGCCGGCGTGGCCCCCCGCTCACCTTAGAGAAGCCTCCCAGGGTAGTGACCCGGGTCTAGAGAGCATGCAGGTCCAGCTCCCTGCCCGCCACAGCCGGCAGCTTTCAAAACCGGGACCTGTGCACAAAGAGATTGTTAGAGAGATCCGACAGATGAGGCCGGTGATACCGGACCCCTGGCAAAGCGACCCCTCCACCACCCCCGTGTCTTATAGGTTTATGGCTAAATGGGTCTTCTCACCCTCTGCTGTGGTGGAACTGCCTCAGCTCGTCCAGGAAAGCTTGCCCTTTCCTCCGCTGGTACTCTTGAGGTTTCCCAGTCGAGTTTGCCATCCTTTTTGGTTTGGGGGATTTTAAAAACAATATCTATTTTTCCCCCTTTATATTAATGTTTTTAATCCTCTCTCGCCGTGATAGGGAACCCGAGTCCCCATCGTCGTCTTCGGGACAGAAGGGTCCGGAGAGTGGTCTCTTTTCAAAGAAAAGATGGGATTTAAAGAGGGGGGTGATAGCAGGGCCGTCGGCGGGCTGAACTGGGGGGGGGGGGGGTCTGGGATCTTCAGCAGGGCCAACGGAAACACGGACCCGGCTGCCCCGCGCCCCACTCCATGCCTCTGACCAGCTGCCCGCCACAGCCGGCAGCTTTCAAAACCGGGACCTGTGCACAAAGAGATTGTTAGAGAGATCCGACAGATGAGGCCGGCGATACCGGACCCCTGGCAAAGCGACCCCTCCACCACCCCCGTGTCTTATAGGTTTATGGCTAAATGGGTCTTCTCACCCTCTGCTGTGGTGGAACTGCCTCAGCTCGTCCAGGAAAGCTTGCCCTTTCCTCCGCTGGTACTCTTGAGGTTTCCCAGTCGAGTTTGCCATCCTTTTTGGTTTGGGGGATTTTAAAAACAATATCTATTTTTCCCCCTTTATATTAATGTTTTTAATCCTCTCTCGCCGTGTTAGGGAACCCGAGTCCCCATCGTCGTCTTCGGGACAGAAGGGTCCGGAGAGTGGTCTCTTTTCAAAGAAAAGATGGGATTTAAAGAGGGGGGTGATAGCAGGGCCGTCGGCGGGCTGAACTGGGGGGGGGGGGGTCTGGGATCTTCAGCAGGGCCAACGGAAACACGGACCCGGCTGCCCCGCGCCCCACTCCATGCCTCTGACCAGCTTCGGCAACGTCGGCGGGCTGAACTGGGGGGGGTCTGGGATCGTCAGCAGGGCCAACGGAAACACGGACCCGGCTGCCCCGCGCCCCACTCCATGCTTCTCACCAGCTTCGGCAACGTCGGCGGGCTGAACTGGGGGGGTCTGGGATCTTCAGCAGGGCCAACGGAAACACGGACCCGGCTGCCCCGCGCCCCACTTCCGGGCCTGCGGTGGGGACAGAGAGCGGGCGGCCGGTGCTCTGCGTGGCTGGGCGGGGGAAGGGGCGGGAACGGGGACGGGAGCAAGCAGCGACAGGCTGGGCAGCCCAGACAGAGCGGCAGGTTGGAGAGGCACTTCTCCGGTCTCCCCGCGGGCGCCGCCATAGTGCTTGCCGTCTTCCTCTCCTTCTTCCCCGGGCTGCGGGGGGCGGGCACTTCCGGCCGGCCGCGCTAGGATTGGCCGGCCGGCCAGTCACGGGGCAATGCAATCGGGGAGGAGGAGACTGGAGGCCGGCGACGGAGGAGAAGAGACGCAGTAGTGCCGGCAATGCCGGACCAGACACGGGGGCGTTCCCGGCGTCCCGTGACGTCGGCAAAAGCCAAAGAATGTCGGGAACGCCCCCGTGTCTGGTCCGGCATTGACGGACAGGCCCCTCGTCCAATGGCAAGGCTCCGTTTACGGAGCCAGCCAATCAAGGACGAGGGCCGAACAAAAGCCACACTACAGTTCTCAACAGGATTTCGCCTGCGCGGAAAAGCTGCGCAGAGCGCAGCTTCCGCTAGGCAAAACCTAAAAAGGAGGCACGTCTGGCGAGTGGTGTGCAATGTACACGCACCATGACGAGAGAGGAGAGCCAGATGGCGCCTCTGCTCGTCATTGTGCGTGTAACTGCACGCTTTATGCCACCCAAAAAGCTGGGGTCGGCTTTTTAAAGCCTGCTCACTAAATGTCTTGCCAGACAGCGTATGCGCTGGCTCAGGTGAGACCTAAGAAGGAATGTGTTTATGTGTAATGTAACCGGTACTAATACCTTTAGGCAGCGCTTTATTTGTAAAAAAAAAAGAGAGTGCCGGTGCCGAAAGCTCTGCTCAGAAGCCCGCAGCCGGCACTATTAAATGTCAGCATCCCGAATACCAAGGGTGGTATCCATGAACCTACCCCAGGTGTCTGTAATCCACTGCCAAGCACTCCTTGTCCCTTTATCTCACTCCTTTGGGCTCCTGCTTTCTCCCTTGGTGACGGTTTTTAATTTTTTCTCTTCTTCCATCTTCTGCCTTTGTGTGTTTTTCCCTCTCTTGCTCTCGGGAAATGTCTGAAGAGGATCAATACCTGCCGGTGGCCACCACTGGCAACCGCCAGCTCAATTTAAACACTGCCTTTGTGATGAATTAGCGCTACATAAAATTGCAAAAAAAATCTCGACATTCTATGGCGTCAGTGCCTTAGTGGCTGTCTAAACAGCATGCAGTGATTCTTTCTTGCCACCACTCTGACAATCGCGCAGTATTTGTACTGTAACTCCATGGCCCAAGATGAGAGACAACCCAGCCAGTCATGCGGGTGCTCGCCGACCTGAAAAAAACAACTGAATGCACCAGATCCACAGGAAGCTGGGTCCAGGGCAACTTTTGTATGTTTATTGAAGATGCCACTAGTCGCCGGATCCACGTGGTAGGGTGAGGCAGGGCTTGATCTCAGCTCATAATGTTTTCGTTTCAAAGAAACATGACATCCCCTTGGTGGCTGTGCAGGGGAAAACACTAAATAAAGTATCAACTAATTGACTGTCGCCATAGTAACACAAGTGAGCCCCAGGCATGGGCGAGTGCATAAAAAGATTGGCCAGCAGCACCAGTAGCAACCGAACCTGCTGGATTCATTTTATTCACATAAATGCAGAGCCTCATGATTGAACAAAATCAGTGAAGCTTTAATTATGCGTGACCAATGCATTTTAGTGTGGTGATGTGCATACCTGCATTAAAAAGTGTTAGTCTAACCCCTGATGCGTGGTACTTGGCAGGCTTGGACTCATCAAAATTGTTTTGTGACCCGGCGCCTGTCTGAATGAATCTGTATTTGTAAAGCGCGAACTACTCACCCTTACGGGTCCAAAGGCGCTGGGGGCCGTTGTGGAAATTAAGTGAGCTAGTGCCCAGAATCACATGGTGCTGAGCTGAGCTGCCGCCGCCAGAGCCGGGGACCAAACTGTGAACCCTGTGGTCCGAAATCAGCTTCTCTGGCCGCTGCACCACACCTCTCCACCTCTTGTGTGCAAGCAGTGTGTAGTAGCTTGGGTTTGTTTAAGAATGTTATCTGGAACGTGCATATGTGATTGGTGGCAAGGTTTAGGGAAACGGCCTTTATGATGCGGGCTTAAGCACGGGTGCCGTTTCCCAGCATGCCTTAACCATGCAGATGCCTTAACCACGCATATGCGTAGTTAATGCGGTCGGTGTTCCAGCTGTCTGAGCGGATGGGTGGGGAGAGGAACCAGAAGGGTCGCCGCAGGAAGAAGAACCAGGACGCGGCTTGGTAAATTGGGCTGGGTCAGGGGAAGGTGTGGGTAGGTTTTAGGGGTGGGGGCTGAATTTTATGGCTCAGGGTGGGGGAGGGGCAGTTTTTACGGCAGGGGAGTAGTTTTCAGGGCAGAGGGGCCAGAAATTCTGTGTAAAGGCATGCGTGTTAAAGACATGCATGGTAAAGACGCTGTCATTGGAAATACCGCATGGTTAAGGCGTGCGTGGTTGTGGCACACAACCCAATGTTAATATTCCCTCAGTAAGCAAATGCAATATAACCGGTGACCATTAGTTTCCCTCTAACATAGCAAACTGTGATAGAAAGGTGATTTAAAGGCATGTCTACATTTTCTCTTGTTCGAAATGGTCCCTTTAATTAGTAAAATCAATGGAAAGCGTTGGGGCTGGAACAAGATTGTGTATATGCTTCTGCCTATAGAAATTGTCTGGACAATATATATATATTTTTTAAGAAAGGTCAATCCATGTACTGCAGGCTGTTTCCGGGGCATTGTGCAGACTGCTTCCGGTTTACGCCTCCCAGGCCCCTGGTTGTCATTGAAGTCTGCCTTTAGGAACATCTACTGCCCAGTGTGGACAGAGTTAGCCTTTACCCTCGAAAACACGGGGTCATGACCTTTTTCACTCTGGCACCCAGGAAATCATTTTAAGGACATAAATAATAACGTATTTGCTCATCTTTATTTTTATAAACCAATGTTAATATTTACAGTTATGAAATGGCCATTATTAAGCACTACTAACTGAAGTTTATTGTACCCAGCTGAATGTTACTCGTTTTAGAGGCCGATGGTCCCGCGTTTGTTTAAACTCTTCGGGTTAGACACAGACCTGGTGCCCTAACCTAGAGTTATCAGTTCAGCTAATAGCTATGCTGCTGCAAAAAATTACAGCATTAGCAATAAGGTTGATTATATTATATTATATTATATTATATTATATCATGTTATATTACAGTAAAGTATATTATATTATATTATAGTATGTTATAGTATATTGTATTACAGCTAAAGAACCACCTTGTTTATATTAGGAAATTGCATTTTATCTAGGCGTCCCGTGAGCATTTGCAATATCCTTTGTAATGTACTGAAAGAGGTACTTTATCCCATATAATATGTAGACCGGCTGCCCCCATCTTCTCAAACCGCATTACATAGCTGCGAAGTGGGACAGTGTTATGTGTAATAGCTGCTGCCGGTCCTACCTTTTTAACCTGCGGAACTTTGCATGTTGGAATGTACAATGTTGAAATAAAACTCCAAGTTCCAGAATGCAATCTGTTGCAGGCTAAAAAGAAAGGAGTTGCTGCTGAAGGTGTCACATAAGCAGTGTGCTTAAAGCAGCCTCCTGGAATCAGCAAGTCTTGTCCATCCAATCCCCCCAAAATCATCCCTTTCCTGTATGAAGTGTTGGTTCGACTGCCCTTCCCCTCTGAAGGAAATGATTATATTTCTTGGAGAGACTTGTCCTCTTCGGCTCATGCCTGTCTAGGACACAGCTGGTAATCCTGCCCAGTGTTAATGATGGAAGTTGGGACAGCCAGGCAGTGTCTCTGTGAAGTGACAGTTGGGAAGTGACAGTTTATTTTAAAAGATGCTACTGGCTGAGAGAGGAACCACAGAGGCAGTTTGGGCTCATGTGCACCAACCAGGCCTCTTGACCACTCTGACGTCACACGTCGCCTGTAGTAACTTATTTCATGCAGCTGAGAGTGGCGGATTCTTTCTGGTGTCAAAACATGTCTGTAATATGAAAATAAATGTAAAAACATTGCAGCTGAGAGTGGCGGTTTCTTTCTGGTGTATGAAAATAAATGTAAAAACATTGTAGCGGGATGGTAGTCTCCCACTGTTGGAGAGTGGATTATTGGTTGGGGCAAATGTAGGTCTGCCACTGGCGACAAGGCCACTAACACAGTATAGTGCTCAGAATAGGTCTTAGAAACGTATTCCTATGCTCGACCCTTGGTAACGTGGCTGCGAGCAGGCAAGCTTAACTTCAAAGACAGGTATGTAATGCATTTAAAAACACCACTTCAGTAAAGAATTAAGACACAACACAAAATCAAAATCCAATACCATTTTATAAAAATAGGTAATATTTTGTATCTGTTAAATGACAACAAAACTAAAAAAATCCACTGTAGGGAACCAGAAATATGAATATTTAAAGATTAGTCACTTTCTAGTGCTTATAAGCCAACAGTGCCCCTTTCAGTCATTTTGTTTTCTCTGACAGGGACACACCTTTAGAAATTGATCTAGAGAATTTCTCACCACTCCGGGGCAGCCTTCTCCAGCAGGCGGGGTTCAGTTCGAACACCTTCCTGGAGTTCTGCTTGCGGGTCCCAAAGTATCCAACACACAATCCAAGGTTCTGGAATCTCAAAGAGGGTACTTGAAAGTGTGAAACTTAAATTCTGCAATCCACTTGAACAAAATCCTTACAAATCCATGGTACTCCAGGCTGGGTATTCTTTGTGGGGATGTCCAGATGAGCTCTGTTAACCTGTAGCTTGCAGGGAGTCCACTCTTTAGTTATTTTACAGCAAGGTAGTCCACATGGCTGTAGTTTTCAGATGGTGCAGTCTTTAGAGGGCGGGCCTTTGAAAATTCACTCCCAAATTCTCAGCATGGCAACGTCTTGCTTTCTTAAGTTTCAAGCAGCAGATCTGGAGGACTCTGCCCCTCTCAGATACTTATTCCAAGTTCTCTGGGTCAAGCAAGAGGTCACTTTTGACCAATGGGTGCAGGGTAACTCCTCCAAGATATGACCACATCCTGTAGAGTGTGGTATTATTTTGCCCCAGAACATCAAATCTTCCAAATCCATAATGGCTGATTTTCCAGCAGAGAGTCACAAGCTGGCTAAACACTCCCCCCAGGATGGCTTATTTCCATAGACTCCCCCGTTACCATCTGCACATACCTTCCCTAATCCTAGGTCTGGTGGGGTCACGAGTGTAGAGTGGAAACTGACACTGTGGCCATCCCTCTGCCTTTGAAGACCATGGTTTACTACTACTCCCCATGTTCTGGCATTCCTGTGTAGCAGCACACTGCCCTCCCAGCAGAGCTGGTTAACCCCAGGGGCTCTTTATCACCTCTTCAAGGCAGCTTGGCTAATACACTTAACCCTGACCAATCAGGGCAGACCACTGGAAGGCTGAATTTGGACTTACAATAAAGAAATTCTTATAACTTCTTGTCTGTACACTTTAGGAGAAATTCTACAATATGATATTGTTGGATTTATTAATACTATTCAGGGAAGTCTTTGAATGGTACTTCTGTCCCTCTCCTATCAAGAGTTATTAATCAATAACTTCCTACCATGTTAAGCTACGTAACAGGGGATTTGCAATGGGGAAAGTTACTTGGGCCATTTTTCTAGCGTCAGGACTTACAATTTTTTTTTTATAAGTACTTGCCTTATATCTATAGGAACCCCACCCCATGTGTAACTAGGGGTGACTTTAGGGGTTCTGAATCAGTAGAAATATTGCAGATTCTCCCTCCACAGTGCTCCTAGCATCAAAGTCGAATTTGAGCAGCACTTTACCACAATGTGGGGAGTGAAATGTACAATTTCTCTTTACCCAGGCATATAAAAACTCATTTTATAAGAGTGTACCTTATAAATATCTGACCCCCCACCCCTGGGATACCTAGGGGAGACCCTGGGGTACCTAATATGCCAAAAACATTGTAGGTTATCCATTTTTAAGTGCCCCAAACAACAAAGTCGAGTTTGGGCACACTTTACTTTTTAAAAGCAGTCCTGGCACCCAGGGCTGTTTTTAAACTGACCTCAGGCTTCAGCAGTGCACACATACAAGTGCACACAAGCTGCTGGCCTCTAAGCTGCCAAGCCCCAGGGTACTGGGCACTTCTAGGTAGTTTCAATCCCTCTGCCCTATTATATACTAGGGGAGCTTATGCCAATCACAGGGGTACCCCACCGTAGCATTGTGTACCCTAGTGTATGTAGGTGTTTTAACTGTATTCTAATGTGTCTCTTTCAGCATAGCTCTGGGCCTGGGCCTGGTTAGGCAGAGCCCAGGTTCAGTGAAAATCAGTTACCACCAGTATCAGTCAGTAAAAAGTTGGGGGGTGCCCAGGGCACAGTATGACTTTGCAACACACACATATTATGTTACTCAGCATTTGCTTTTCTGGAGCTATCCAATGATTTAATATTTCCTCTACTACACAACTTTACAACAAACATTGGCAAAGCACATAGACGTGGCTTGAAGGTACTAACACATGCAAACACAGGCATGGACAGGGCTTTAAGTGAGGCGGGTCCTGCCGGTGCTCAGCACAGGCAGTTCCAACAATCAGGGGCTGAGACGTGTCCCTATGGGGCTCTCCGTTTTTGCCCTCACCCTCAGGCTGGAAAAAATAAATCTTAACTCTGCAGCAGTTCCACCCTTCACTGCTTTTGATGTAACTTCAAAGAGACTTGTTATAGTTCTTTCAGTCTCATCATTTCAGAATGGAAATATTTTCAAAATTCTATACAACGAAGCCATGGTTGTTGCTTATTTACCTTAGGCAACTATTAACCATTAGCAACGCCAATAACCCTGTCTTGTTGTGTGTGTAATGTTACTTGTATTATATATCTGGATGCAATGACAGAAGCAGCAAAATACTAGTCAGACGACACACTATGCTAAGCACAGATTTTCATTGTATGTGTTTTTAAGCCATGCCCTTATTTACACCGATAACACCCCTTTGTGAGACCCCCTCAACCCCCAGTTTTTTCATCCCACTTAAAGCCCTGGGCACGGGTGGATATATGATTGTGCTACCGTGTGTTTTCTTGCATTGGCACATTAAAGCCAGAACTTGCTGTCTTTGCCAATGCTTGTTGAGAAATGTGGTTCTCATCAAATGTTTGGCTATTGATGCTTTGACCGCATAGTGTTCAAAAAAGCAACTGAGTTCAGACTGACACACTGTGTTCTCTTGTCATTTACCCCCACCCTGTGCATCTGTTAACTTCACTGTAATTGCAATAACACAAGCTGGGATTCCAGACACTATGCAATGTAGTCATTCACTTTTCCAGACAGAGCCGCCGCGCTGTGCCCCACAGGGATTGCTGGAGTGAATATATTTACCTCACCTGCCCCAGCCTTAGAAACGTGAATCCCATTGCTCGGGGGCACCCCGGCTCCCGTACATCCACCGACCTATTGATTTTCCTGTCGAATCCGGTTCTGCTCAGATTTCCATCAGCCCAGCTGCAAAAGGCCGGAGATGGGAGCGCGAGCAACCGGAAACCCGCTTCATAGATTGGATTGGATTGAATTGAATTCAATTTACTAAAGCGAGGGCACAAGTCCTAAACAAGCATTAGCATAGCCAATAGGTCTTGCTTTAGGGACCTTATTAGTATTTAGTGATGCAGTACAATATCCTTGGTGCAACAACATCAACTGTTGCATGGCTAAACACTTATAAGTCCCAAAGTCGAGGCATTAGGCCCAAACCTTCCTAAGCATAACCACATTACGCTATAGACCTCACCAGCATAGACACATTATGCAATACCCTCCTAAGCATAAACACATTACGCAATAATCAAGGTAGGTCAGGCGTAAGCATAATCATAGGCAGGTACCATACTAGGAATAAACATATTTGGCCTAACCACCCAACTGACCCCAGGCCATCGGGCCTTTCACTGGGGCACCAATGCCCAATGTCCAGAAATGTTAGGGCTTCTCCAGGGCTATCCCATTAGCCCTCTGGCTGCCAATGCAGCAATCAACAGTGCGCAATTGCACAAACGTAAACGTAGCAGCTGCCCACTACTTGCAGCATTGGCAGCCAGAGAGCTAATGGGATAGCCCTGGAGAAGCGTGTCCAGTAAAGCAAGGAATGCCAATGCAAACATTTCATTTATAATCCCCTCACCAAACTCACAACTATATAAATTAACTCAAGGTAGCCCTAGCCCCAAATCTGCTATCAAAATACATTCCATTGAAATCGGAGTGACGCCAACCCATAGGTTACATGCACTATGGGACAGTAAAAAAAAAGAAAACGCAAGTTAATAGCCAAAGGATGGGGTGATTTTTCAACCCAAATTATTTGACCCAAGAAAAATTTGACGCTCTATGTATTATTTATAAATTTATCACATTAATTAAAACTAACAATTAAAAAAGCAAAAACGAAATCAACCACTTCATTGTTAAAAACCAAAATAAAATCCAATCTGTCCATACGTTTTTAACTCTTCAATCCCAGTATCTACAAGCCTGTTGGTGGGAGAGATGGTCGGTTTAAGAGCAATTCTTAGCCATGATTTAGAAGGCTCTGTAAATTAAAGAGCTTGGAGCTTCAGGACAGGATACAGTAGTGATATTAGGTAGTCAAGTGCGCCCTCTTGGATGAAAGTGCTTGAGGAATTAGATAACTACAGTACAAGGATAAATTGATAAGTGTGCAAACATCAGACAGTAAGTAACATGTTTGGTGCTTTAACAGATTGTAAAATTCATGGGTAAAAGAGCTATGTGCATTCAGTGTGTTAGTGGTCCCAAAACCCCACCCACATCTGCAACAGTAATTTGACGCTGCTGGCGCGGACCATCTCCGCCTCTCACACAAGTCGTGGGTAAGCAAATATCTTGCATATACTGGGAAGCACAAAAAAGTTAAGTAAAGCAGTCAGAGAAAGAATCTGGGAAGGAAGCGGCATAGTCCGACATCATTTAAACCTCAGGGCAGACAAGCCCTTCGTTATATTGCGGCAGCGAGGAACAGCTTTTGGGAAAGAATCTGGGAAGGAAGAGGCATAGTCCGACATAATTTAAACCTCGGGGCAGACAAGCCCTCTGTTATATTGCGGGAGCGAGGAGCAGCTTTTGGAAAAGAATCTGGGACGTAAGCTTCATAGTCCGTCATAATTTAAACCTCGGGGCAGACAAGCCCTCTGTTATATTGCGGGAGTGAGGAGTGGCTTTTCAAAGGTGAAAAAAGCACTGAAACACAAGTGCGGCCCTGTGATGGGGGGTGGGGAGGAGCATTGAAGCATGTGCTTGGGAGAGCAAGCGACAGAAAAGCCAGATGGCATCTGATTGAGCGATGTGAGGAAAGCGCGTTACTGTGCTCGTAACCGCACGCTCTAGGCCACATAAAAAGCTGTGGTCTGCTTTTTAAAGCCCACTGACTAAATGTCTCACCAGTCACCAGAGACAGCGCATGCGCTGGCTCAGGCGAGACCTAATAAAGAAGTGGGGGGATTAACCTAGTTAATCAGAATACAGGTGGCATCACGGCGCGTGACATCACCGTGTGTGACATCGCGGTGCGTGACATCACAGGAAGTAGCATCATAAGAAGTGAAATCAGAACTTAAGACCTCACATGTATGTTTAGCAGGTCTATCGTTAGTACATTGGAGCGCATTTCGAGTACACAGGGAAACCCTCCTGATTTAGACACTTTCGAAGGCTACACATAAAAAATATTTACTTTTGTCAGCGTAAACTTCCTCTACCCATAGTGCTTTACAAGAAAAATACATTATTTTAATGCCTCCTCAGGGGTAGTAAGCACTATATAAATTACATTTATTTTGTGTAAATACAGGGAAAGACCAACGTATCTGACATTCTTACAGTGCATGCATATCTCCTAAACAGGGTCTTAATAAAGTGAAAAGCTGCCTCTCTTAAGGATGTGTGAAGTGCTAACAAGGTGTGAGCCTTTGTTTCCCCTCCGCTTCATTGGCAACCGGTGTGAGGCTCCTGACTGCTGCCAGCCAGGAGACTCGAACAAAAGCAGGCCTGATGACCCCTCAGATTGGGCCCAGCAGGAGTCTGAACTAAGAAAGCCCCTCCCCGCCTGCTCTTTGTTGCGATCGAAAGCAGACAACGTGTGCTGAATGTGTCCCGGTGTTTGCAAATTACACCGGGACAAATTCAGCCTATTTTTCAGTGGGACCCAACTTCTAGGCAGGGTGGACAGCGTCCACCCTGTGAAAAAAAGTGGGTGGACGCCTTCCACCCGTGTGTACCCCGGACTCGTACCCTGCCTAAAGCGCTGGAATACCTGAGGGTGTCTTGGCGCTAGGATCCTGAGACAAACTAACTGAGGAACTTTAGGAGTTACAATATGAGGAAAACAGCCAAGATGTCAGATGTTTGCCGAAGCTCGAAAGATTCAGCTGACTTAAGATGTAACAGCAGTTTATGCCATCAATGGCAGGTGGTATGGACAAACCTGCGGCCACCCCAAGAAGCGTTCTATATCCTGGGGACAAAGACTAAATATAAGGCAGCAGCTCTCAGTCTCGAGTTGTTCTGTTCCACCACCTCACTCACTCATTGCAAAGGTATGACATACCTATACATCTCAAATTCAGTTATAGGGTACTAAGGGGTGGAAAAGAGCGTGTATTTGAAACACTCTTTTGTGATATTTGAATGGAATCTTTTGGTTATTGGTTCAGTAACGTATATGGATGACATTTGGAGATATATATTTCAAATGCAAGCTCTTTTCCACCCCTTTGTACTCTATCACTGAATTTGAGATGTATGGGGATGTTTCAAATGCAAGGTCTTTCTCACTTCTTTGAATACTCTCTAACTGAATTTGAGATGTAATTCATTTTAGCCACACGTCTGTGGCTAAAAAGAATTAAAGAACACAGAGGAACAAGAATCCCAGCATTTTTGTTTCTTATGAAATAATTGCTTAATATAAGATTTGAATCTATTGTTGTGTGCCTTGAATCTGGTCAAAAAATCCATTTCAGTGTTCATATGTATATTTATGTTTAGTATATGTAAATTTTGCTTCCTTAGGTGGGCCGTCCTACAATGTTATTGTATGTATTCGTCATTATTTTTTGTGCGTCGTTGTTGTATTTTTGGATGTTTTTTAATTGTTGGAGCAGCAGTTATGTTATAATTATATATGCTTTATGTATCGACTTATGTTATGTCTTGTGTGATTGTTTCAGCCCTGAAGAAGTTCCTTCATAGGGACGAAACGCGTTGGCCGAAGGACATTTTAAAATTTTGGAACAAATAAAGAAAACAATTGGACTCATTTGGATGACTCTGACTCCTTTCCTGGTGCACCTTCCTTTCTCAGGAAAATCTGTTTTTCAGGACTCCAGTAGAGCCGTACTGCGGTAGGCTCTGGAAGTGAATGCACAGGACACTCATTTTCTAAAGACAGGGATTGAGGTGCTGAACCTTAGGTCAGCCGCTATTGGGTTTGTGTTACCTCTGTTCATTTGTGTAGTTTCTACTCTTTGGCCCCTCAGAAAGATGTAGGATGCGGCTAAGGGTCAAAGGATGGACAAGGAGTCAACCATGTGATGTCATTAGAGGTCACAGCTTCCATGATGTCACTTTCACTAGCCATGGCACGCTGATGACTCAAAGTATATGCATGGATTGAGGGAGCAGGTGAGTGAGTGATGCAGTGACCACCCTCCGTACCCTCGAGAGATGCCACGTATCGATCTTTTATATGGATCCAAGCTCGCTCTCAGCAGCCTCAGCCGATGACACCTCAAAAGGGACCCCTTGGAAGGGCGAAAGACCCCTCCACCTACCATCATATGCCAGGCTGCTGCCTGCCACGCAATCAGGTTAGCGCCAAGAAACCAGCACACGGTGCTATTGTGTCCTGTTTATTCCATCCAAAAATCCAGCTTTCGCAGTGAGTACTTTTTCAATAAATGTTGTTTTGTCCTGCAGGGCCACACATTCGAAATATCTCTTTCCCTGCAGTTGGTATAAATTCACCACGTCCTCAGCGGTGCCATTTTATACAAAAGTAGGAGAGAACAATTAAACGTCAAGCTGATGCCTCCTTACTTTGGACAGAACAGGTGATTAGCCTGTCAGGCGTGCTGCAGACAGACAGACATCTACCATTAATTCATTAATTCACGCTGCAAACCGACAGACGTCTGTCATCAATTCACGCAGAGAGTACAGAGCACGTGCCACGGATAGACAGGCGTCTTTCAGTAATTCATGCAGAGGGAACACACCGGACGCGCTGAGGACGGACAGACGTCTCATTAATTCACGCAGAGAGAACAGAGCACGCGCTGAGGACGGACAGACGTTTCTCATTAATTCACGCAGAGGGAACAGAGCACGTGCCATGGACGGACAGGCGTCTTTCATTAATACACGCAGAGGGAACGGTGCACGCCATGCCTTCCCTGACGCTCATAAGAGGGAAGATGGACGGCGAGCAAATAGGATCCGACAGGGGGCGCCCGACGCGCAGCCCAGGGAGGAACCGATAACGAGGCTTCGGAGGCAGCAGGGTGAGAAGAACCCTATAATGTTACGGGGTGCCAAGGTGATTTGCAAAGTCCCGAAAACGTACATATCCAGGCACTTTATTCCTTCGAATGTACATATTCCTAAAGATAAAAACAAAAAAAAACATGAATATAAAATATGAATTAGACAACCTCATTGGGTCCAATTCACAAAGGTAAACTGAGACGAAAGTCTAACTTTCCGACTTTCGGTATTCACAAAGGGCATTTACGAGCAGTAAAGTTAGACTATTTTCTCAGTTTAACTTAAGTTTTGGTCTTAAGTTTAACTGGGACTAGACTTTTGGTCTCAGTTAAACTTTAGAACAAAACTTAAGTTAAACTGAGACAAAAGTACTACTCGTAAATGCCCATAGTGAATACCGAAAGTCGGAAAGTTAGACTTTCATCTCAGTTTACCTTTGTCAATCAGGCTCTTTGTACTTATTAGATGCAACCGGGCCACAGAGCAGGCGGAAGAACGCAGGGCCGGCCGCGCTAATGGGGATTTGAGGGGCAGCCGACTGAAAGGGAGGTGTGTCCCTGGGTAATTTTGGGAAATGGAGCAGTCTGAGGACTTCTGTGGGTTTGTGTGACTTTTGTAGCCAAGGGGTTTATAACCGGGTATTTTGAGGTGATAGGCACCATTTTGTCTTGGTGACAGGGTGGCTGGTAACTCCTTAAATAGCATTGTTGGATTTAGGTGTGAGCCTTATTATGGTTAGGTTTACGTTAGTGAGGAGCGTCAATTTTGCTATTTCAGGGTTAATACTTCCATGAGCTTACCGTGATATCGGTGAAATTGTCCAGCGAGGAGAGGGTGACACAGGCCCTGAAAGCACCTTGAAGCCATGGGGTGCCTTTTTTATTTATTTATTTAAAAAGTTTTACATAGCGCTGGCTAGACCTGGAGGTATCAGGGCACTTTACATGAGGTAGGACATTGTTTCAGAGCATTGTTACATAGTTACATCAGTTGCTGATCTTGTAATGAAGGGGGCGCTGTAAGGTATGCAGAAAGCAGCGAATGGGGGTCGCGGTTGTGGTCCCTGCATGTTCCACGCCACGCCAGCCTCCGAGCATGTCTCGAGCCAGGGTGGTAGGAGGCAGCGGCGACTCCTCCGCTATGGAGGAGGAGCAACGCCCCCCGCCAGTACTCTCAGAAACATGAAAACGAAAACGATAATAAAACAGGTTTAAAGCCCGTTTTTTATAGTTTTGTTTTTCTTGTGCCTAGTCTTGTGGGTGGGGCCAGGGTGGTGACGTGCTGGAGGTGGAGTGTTGGGCACGGCCTTCACTGGGCATGGGGGTTTGTCCAGCATTCTCAGGCCAGCCAAACCCACATGCGCAGTGAAGCACTGTCCAAGCCCAGCTTCATTGCTAGGGCTGGAGAGAGCAGGCACAGGCTCCCAGTCTATTGGGGGCACAAATCATCGGCATTCAGGCCAATCCTGAAGCTGCTGACATGCATGAGAGCAGCTTCTGGATTGGCCACAGGGCAGTTTGGCAGCCCGTGCCTGCCTGCAGTGGAGAGGAAAGGAACAGAAGAGCGAGATCCTAGAGGGTGGCAAGTAAGTTCTTTTTTATTGGTCTCTGCCCCCCCATCCACCCTCCTTCCCCCCTCCCCCTCCCTGCCTCTATTCCCTGGCTCGAGCTGATCTGGTAGGATGGGCCGCTCCGTACTCAGAAAGTGACCCTGCCAAGGATGCGCTGCGGAAGGCGTCTGGTGCACCTACGGGCTGCCAGCTGAAGTGGAGAGGGAGCAGCTGGGGAGTGTTGAAGCCCACCCCAGCTGGCATTTTATTTATTTATTTAATTTTCAAAGTTTTATATAGCTCGAACATGACCCAAGAGGGTATCAGAGTGCTTTAAGTAGGGGTTCTGGCAGACATAGGTTAATAGCTGTTGGGGGGGAAACAAAAAGACATAATGGCGGGCGACACAGGCTTTAGCAAATGTCAGGTAATAGCAAATACAGCAAAGTAAGATCGTAGGCAAGAGTAGAAAAACTGCTAGTTCAGCACATTTTTCATTAGTAGAGCCTTAACTTCCCTTTTGAAGGTAAATGTAGAGGTAATCAGTCTAGTTTCCACGGGTAGGGAGTTCCAGATTCTTGGGGCAATGCCAGAGAATGTGCGATTGTAAGTTTTCCGTTTTTTACATTTCTTCGGTTTAAGTAGCAGTGTGCTGGTGCTCCTTGAGGGCCGGTTGCCGCCGAAGAGTTCAAGCTTATTTTTCAGGTAGAGTGGGGTATTTAAGTGTAGGGCTCTGTGGGTCATACAAGCAATTTTTAAGTGGATCCTTGCCTCAAAAGGAAGACAGTTGAGCGATTTCAGGTCTGGAGAGATGCGGTTGGTTTTCTTGGAACCCGTGATGAGTCTGGTCGCAGCATTCAGAGAAGCTCTGAGGGGGGCTAAGCTGAGTTTTGGTTGTCCACAAAGGGTAGCACTACCGTATTCTAGTCTAGAGATGACTAGTGCTTGCACCGCCGATTTGAAGTCATCATGAGGAAGGTGGGGTTTGAGGTTTCTTAGGATGCTCAGTTGGAAGTTCGCTCCTTTGGTAGATGCTTTGATCTGATCTTGCGTGTTAAGGTTCTTATCCAGCACAATTCCCAGTGATTTGGTGGAGTCAATGATGTGTGGTGTGCAGTTGAGAGCGGTGGGGTTACTTAGGTATTTCACAACAGTGGGGGTTTTCTTATTGGGTGAGATGAGGAGGAATTCCGTTTTGAGGGCGTTTAGTTTGAGGTGGTTGGTGGCAGGGCCGGCTCTAGGCTCATGGTGGCACAAGGCAGAGAGTGTAGATAGGGGGCCCCGGAAGAGGGGGTCCGGAGCACGGAGGCCAGTGAAGCGGGGCGGGTCAGGGTGTTTGGAAGTGGAACAGAGCCCGAGGCCACCAAATCCCTGCCAGGGGCCGCCATGCAAATATGTATCCATCCTCAGAGGTTTATTATATTAAGGATATATATTGGCGTGGTGGCCCCTGGGGTTTGGTGGCCCTGTGCAGGTGCAAAGCTTGCACATGCCTAAGGCCGCCCCTGTTGGTGGTTAGCCAATTTAGGGTTTTTATTAGGGTTCCGCCGAGTGAACTGATGTCTTCAGGGGGACATATCTTCATGTACAGTTGGGTGTCGTCCGCATTTATGTTATATTGGATGTTGGATGCTTTGAGTATTACAGTCAGTGGTTCAATGAGGAGGTTAACTAGAGTGGGGAGAGTGAGGATCCTTGGGGTACACCCAAAGTGCAGGGGCTGGAGTTGGATAGAGTTAGATTCGATTTGACTATTTGCGTTCCGTTGTTGAGAAAAGAGGCAAACCATTCAAGGACCGTGCCTGCGAGACCGATCCTGCATTCCAAGAGGTCAAGTACTTTGCCATGTTTGACAGTGTCAAAAGCAGATGAGAGGTCAAGTAGTATCAGTAGGCAGGCTTCATTCTGGTCAAGCAGCGTGAGAGCATTGTCCGCTTTTTGGGTGATGGCCGTTTCAGTGCTGTGGCCCGCGCGGAAGCCCGATTGGAATTGGTCAAGAAGTAGGAATTGCTCAATGTGTTTGTGCAGTTGTTCATGAACACATTTCTCCAGGAGTTTTGCAAGGGTAGGGATGTTTGTGATAGGTTGGTAGTTGTTCAGGTCATCAGGGTCTGCCGTGGGTTTTTTTGAGAATAGGGAGCACAAGGGCAGACTTCAGGCAGTCAGGGAACTCACCTCGAAGAAGAGAGGCGTTGATGATCTTTGACCAGAGCGGGACTAGCAATCCTATCATTTCTTTAAGGAGGTTTTGGGGCAGGAGGTCATTGAAGTCATTAGAAGGTTTCAGGGTCGAGAGTATGCTGATGATGGCAGTGTCATTGAGAGGTGTGAATCGACTCCAAGAGGCATTGTTTTTGGGAGATAGACAGGGCAGTGTGGGGGCTGTAGTGGGTAAGGAGTAGTCAGGAGATGGTGAGAGTGCGATTAGAGCAGACTTAAGATCATATTTGATCTTGCTCGCCTTTCTAAGAAGGAAGTCAGCAACAGCATCACAGTTTGACAAATGGCAGGCGATGTGCGAAGTTAGAGTAGAGGGGTTGTTGGATTGTGACTTAATTATCTAAAAAAGCCATTTTGGGCGATTTTTGGCTTTGTCCAGTTGGGATTTGAAGAAGTTTTCTTCTACGGTTCTGATGAGTTTGTTGTATCTACTTCTTTTTAGTCTTAGCGATTTTAGAAGAGCAGTAGATGGAGAGGATCTCCAGGCGCGTTCTGCTAATCTCAAGCTGCGTCTGTTAGAATTTAGGTTGTCATTGAACCATGGTTTGGAGTCTTTAACAGGTATTCTTTTTAGTTGGAGGGCGGCAGTTGCATTCATGGCAAACAACATGACGTTATTGTAATGCACAGTAAGGTCGATGACGTCGTCCATGTTTGCGGGGGCAGTATGGAGATATTGCTGCGAGAAATGAGCTAGTTAACGTTGGTATTATGGAGCGATCTTTTCCACTGTTTTTGTTTTAGTGGTTGTGATCTTTTGGAGTTCCAGCTTTCAAGGATACGGAAGTTGATAAAGTGATGATCCGACCAGTCATAGGGGAGAATACATTTGAGATGAATGGAGTTGGGATTGGAGATGATTAGGTTGAGGGTCGAGCCTAAATTGCGTGTGGGGCTATCGCAAAATTGAGGCAAGGAGAGGTCAGTTAGGAAGTTTTTGAGAGTGTTAACCACCTGATCGTGTGGATCATTCCAATGCAGATTGAAGTCACCAAGGAAGATCTGGGTGCAGTGTTGGCCAAGGTTGGAGGAGGTGGTCTCCATAGTTTGCTCAATGAGAGGGAGGTTATCTCCTGGTGGATGATAAAAGATGTGCAGGGTGCATAGGGGTCTGTGGGTGGTAGTGAAGTCTATGCATACATAGAGAGATTAGCTGAGGGGGACTGTTTTACAGAGAGAGAATTATGGTAGATACAGGCTACGCCCCCACCCGTTTTCTTTGCCTGATCAAGTCTGATAATGTTGTGACTGGGAGGGCTTAGAATGTCAAGGATGGGGCCCAAGCAGTCGGAGAGTCAAGTTTCGGTGAGGATAAGGAGATCAAGATCATGAGCAGGGATGAGATCATCAGCTAGGTCCGTGGCGTGTTTCACCGCTGATCTACAGTTGAGTGACATGCATTTCAGGTGTAATTTGTTGTCAGCAATTGAGGGTTGCGTAGTGTGAATCTGCAAGAGGTGATTAATGTTTAACCCCTTCCACACTCATGACGAGCTGGGCTCGTCATGGTGTAGCCTCCTCGCACACTGATGACGAGCCCAGCTCGTCATGAAACTATGTAAATCTGAAAAGTTCAGCACTGGGGGGGAATGGGTGCAGCGGCGATGGTGTTAAGGCATGAACGTTGAGTCTGGGCGCTCTATGAGGGTTGCATGTGATGCTTTAGATACCCTCCGAGTTACCATGCGCGGGAAATGCCAAGACAGGGGCATTTAAAGGGGCGGTTAGTGATGTTCTACGAGGGACTGGGATAGGCGTAAAAAGAGCATTGTAGGCTTGGAGGAGGGAGAGAGTATCTGGTTCTGATAGTTGATTTTTTGCGCCAGTGGGACTAGAAGGGACATTAGGGTAGGGAGCGGTATTTCAAGTCCGGGATGGTGGTTTTGCCCCGGGTTCCTTCAGTCCCGAACTGGAGGGAGGTGGAAGATTATGATGGTGTTGGATCCTATGCTGGATCACCTGCGAAGACTTGTTGGGAGAGAGATCAAGGGCCAGCTTCTCAGTGGAGTTAATGAAATTTGAATGATAGTTTTAGAAGTTCCTGATTTATTCCTTTGAGCTTAGTAAAGGGATCAAATTGTGGGTTGTGGGTCTTGTGGAGGGGAGGGTTATTCCCTATGGAGGGCGTAGGGGAGTTCGAGGCATGAGGACTAAGGGGAGAGGGGACATCATCTGAGGAATAGGAAGAACTCCAACGCTGATGTATGGGGAGCAAGGTGAGTGGGCGCTGGGAGGGATGTTAGGGGGAACTGAGTTCCTGGTGGAGCGTGGTCGGGTCAGTTGTGTGGAGAGGGAGTGATGTAGGCTGGAGCTAGTGAGCGAGGGAGTGGGGGAGGAGTTAGTGAGGTGATCAGAGTTAGTTCCAGCATAACAGACAAGTGGTCGGTCAGGTCAGGGATGGTGGGTGAGTCTGGGGCGACTAGGTTTCCCGGAGCCAAGGCGGTCGTGTGAGTGATGATCGAGGTGCGCGGGGCAATCATCGGGTGGTTGTGATTCTCTAGGGGGGATCAGGGTGAGCCTGAGTCAGAGTTAAGGAAGGACGTTTCAAGAGTGATTAGAGGTGTCGCTTTGGACCATCGGTTTTTTAATGAAGGTGAATCTGTCATCAAAGGTGCATAGGTTGCAATCTGTGAACAATGCTTGCTATGCGTGAGGACTGTCCGTCATCAGATGAGGCCTAACTGGTGACGGCAAGGGGCGGGGTCTCTTCTGAAAAAAAGGGAGGGGGAAGAGGGGAGCTGTGCGAGTAGGCCATTATGAGCAAAACAGAGCTGCAGGTGAGGAGGGAGGGGCAGAGGGAGCCCAACAAGCACTAAATGTGGAAGCTCCAGCAGAGGCAGGACAGATGGGGAAGAGTTAGTGGATTTTCATAAAGTTTTTTCCACAATCGGGTGAGGAGGTCGGTGAGGCACAGGTACAGGGCGCAGCCTTAGCTTAAGCAGCAGGCATACGTAGGGTACATAGGGGTGGATGGAATCCCATAGATTGGGACAGGGACAATTGGCTGGACAGTGCACCCCTAGGGGTGAGGGCTCAGTGGCCCCTCAGGGAGCAGCTTAATGGGGACCAC
Source organism: Lissotriton vulgaris (assembly GCF_964263255.1). Classification (NCBI taxonomy): domain Eukaryota; kingdom Metazoa; phylum Chordata; class Amphibia; order Caudata; family Salamandridae; genus Lissotriton; species Lissotriton vulgaris. The sequence goes on from NC_141694.1 coordinate 1,843,476,333, forward strand.
TTGGAGCGAGATTACTCTGGGGGACTGCCAGTATCCAGGGTGGATTCGTAGATCCAGGGGTGGGGGAGCAGACCCAAGTCAGGGCATTCCGCCAGCTGTGGTAGCTGCCAGGTTGGTGGGGAGTTAGGATGAGGAGGATGACCGGATGTATGTTGGTACAATGCATACTTTTACAACGCATACCTTTACAACGCATTTTTTACACCGCAACATCCATTACAACGCATTCCATTACATTGCATGCCATTACAACGAATTCTTTGAAACTACCTTTACAACGCATTCCACTACAACGCATACTACATTTACAACGCATACCATTACAACGCATACAATTACATTGCATGTATGGTAAGTATTGGATAGTCTAGGGGTAAAAATTACTATTCTAACTCCAGGGGGTGCAGCAGTAGGGTAAGTGTTGGATAGTGTAGGGGTAAAAAGTACTATTCTAACTCCAGGGGGTGCAACAGTAGGGTAAGTGTTCGATAGTGTAGGTATGCGTTGTAATGGTATGTGTTGTAATGACTGCATTGTAATGACATGCGTTGTAGTGGTATGCATTGTAGTGACATGCGTTGTAATGGTTGCGTTGTAATGGTATGCGTTGTAAAAGTTTCGTTGTAAAGGTAGTGCGTTGTTAAAGTTGCGTTGTAAGTGTTGTTTCCCGGATGACAAGGAGGAGGATGGAGTACACATTTTGGGCCCCGGGCGGGACATCGGGCAGTGGAAGAGGAGGTTAAGTCCCTAATGAAGGTCTGTGGTATATTAGGTCGCGGGGGAACCTGGCAGAGGGTTCCAGCTACGGGGCGCTATCACGCTTGGGTTCTGGTACTCAGACCAGGTCTCAGGTGGTGCCAGCAGAGTCGCGGGGTTTCGGGGAGTGTGCAGGGCTTGGATGAGTTGAGGGATTTACAGTCTTAGGTTGTCCCAGCACACCGGGCCTGTCTTATCTCCCACAGGTAGTCATGACACCAGAAAAAGCAGACTCGGGAGAGCTCAGTACGGCTCATTGGCCCAGAGGAGAAGAGAAGGCGCAATCCCATGTGGCTAGCTGGACTTTGGTGGTGGACGACAAGATCATCACCCCAAAAAGGTCTAGTGTGGCCTCAGTGGTGCAATGTGAAGGAGGGTGTAGTGCAACCCCCCAACGTCAGGTTCACAGAAGGAGTCGATCAGCATCTGTGGAGAGTCAGAAAGGGCAGGATATGCCCCCCCCCCCAGCGTAAGTGGGTTCAGAATGGTGTGGGAAACATCATGTACACATCCTGGATTACGACAATGAGAGCTTGGAGGAAGGTGAATTTTGTGAGGAGGATAAAGGTGCAGCTTGTAGAGTGGGGAGGGTGGAAGCAGTGATCGGGGCGGGGGAGCTACTAATCTAGCTGCCCATAGTATTCTGCAGGATGCAGATTCCCAGCACACTCAAGGCGAAAGTGGTGGAACCATACAGAGAAACAAAGTGATGAGACGGCTGGTCCAAGAGCAGGCACCAAATTTAATGCCAGGTAAACCAACGTGAAGACGGGCAAACGCCGCTGTTATGGTATCAGTGGGTAAAAAGGCAGAGGAGCCTCTAGTCAGCCGGGAAGGCCCATGAGCAACGGTCTTTATGTTAAAGACAAAGGCGTGGGTACAGACAAACACAATGGCATTACAAGTGGCTCAGGGGGGGCAACAAACAGGGAGTACAAGTCAGTGAAGGGTCCACAGAACCAGGAAAGGAGCAGCCGGGGTCTTCTGGTAAAGGGACAGACTTGTTCACTAGGAGTGTAAAAAGGACACAAAATAGGATAGCAAGGCAGAGGACAGTGGGAAGGCAGACAAACCGGAGGTAAAGAATTAAAAATAAGATAAGCTCAGTGTGAGAAGTTGGCCTGATAGGTAGTGTTTCCAATTCTGGAACCACTGGTTATCAGTCCAAACAAACCCCAAAGATGTCAGGTTGTAAGTCAACCTTGTAGACAAGCTATCCTAGTGGTAGCATGGACTAAGCAGCCTTAAAGGCTTAACTTAAGAGGTCGTGTTAAGCGAGCTGTTTTACCACATACAATCCTGTAATCAAATGAAAGGACACCACACAAGTATATATTATAAAAATATATGTATTTATTTCTAAATTACTCCCCAGTACTCTTTATGAGGAAAGGGGCACAAGCGTTAAATCAAAAGCACTGTTACACATATAAAGTTGCACGTTTATGGATGAGGGCGGGTGGCCACTCAGACCATATATCAAAAAAGTGGTATAAGTAACACTTTACGAACAATGGTTAGGCCTAGGGCCTAGAGATTCGCTGGGAGCAGTCAGGACAAGCAATGAAGAAGTCGGGAGTAGCCCACAGGAGACGGGTGCAGCACGGAAAGTGCGGCGCGCACCAATGCACTGTCAATGGTGCGTAAAAGTCAATTAAAGTGAATAAAAAGATACTTCCGCTGAACCTAGGAACACAAAACTTTAGACACAGACCCTAGAGGTGTGTACCAGTGTAAAGACACCGGCGTTGCAAAGTTACCTCACCCACAGGCCGTGGGTGCACAGGGTCGAAGTGGCGTCGGGTTCTGTCACGCAGGTTCTGGGTGCTTGGAGCTGTTGCAGCTGCAGGCGCTGTGAAGCAGAAGTGTCCGGTGCGATCCAAGGGTGGATCGATGTAGAAAAGTACCTGAAAGCAGAGGGGACAGAGTCTGGGTCACTCAGCAGTGACCAGGGTGGAACCAGGACGGAACCAGGCAATGTCGGGCGCAATCAGGCGGTAGTCGATAGGCTTCTCTCCGCTGTCACGTGGGCTCTGGGGCATCTGCGACGTCCAGGAGCAGGTCACGATCTGTCCCACGTAGGCTCTCGCCGTCAGCACCGTCGGCTTGAAGATTGTAGCAAACAGCACTTGGCAAAAGCAATCCACGCGGAACCGGGAGATTGCTTATCACTCGAACCAGGAGGGTCAGAGTGGGTGCTCCTTTTCACAGGAGCTGGTGCAGATCTGGAGCAACCAGAAAAGCAAGTCGGATTTCAAAGTTCGTCGGCACAGGGGCCACAAGCCAGCTGGCAAGTGACCGGGCCAACGCGTCGAGCGCACACAAGCAGAAGGGCCCCACGCAGCACTCAGCGAGTGTGGAGGGGTGAGCTTTGGTGCAAGTGGAGCTCGGGGCTGGGGCTTCTCAAACCCCGGTGTACAGCTTCGAGGGTCGCTCGTGGGCCGCACGGTCAGCGTCTCGTGGCCTTTTCAAGATGGCGTGCCCCACGCTTCCGGTCGCCTCCACGGGTCCCAGCTCTGCAGGGACTGTGGATCGGGCAGGTAGAAGGCAGGCAAGCTTGATCTCGTCGATCTCTGTCGCTCGAGTTCCGGCGGGAACTGCAACAAAGCAAGGGTCGAGGGCTGGATGGTGCCTGTTTGCACAGGGTGGTCACTCCTTGACCACAAGGGAGATTCTTCAGTCTTCTCACGTCGTGTAGAAAGTCGAAGGGTCCAGATTTTGTTTCTTATGTTTCTTCAGGATGATCTCAGGTCCGTTGGGACTGCTCCCCCTCTTATTCGAATCTAGGGGGTTGGACATCCTGCTAGGTCCCCTCCTATGGGTGGGACCCAGGAAGGGGGTGGTTACACCCCTCTCCTTTGATCCTGGCCGCGCTGGGACAGGGGCTGGGAGGCCCCAGAACCGGTTTGGCCGGATCCTGCAAGGGGCAGCCTTGTGCTCCCCAGGCAGTGTCTGGTTTCATTGAAACCTCCCTACTCCAATCCACTATCTCCTGTCTGGGGTGGTTTGACACCGCCCTGTGACAGGAAACTCTTTGTCCAGGCCTCCTCTGCCGGGTTTCGGTCAGCAGCAGGAGGTCAGACCCGTGTCTGTGGCAGGGGCATCCATTTTGTGGATCTGAGGCTCATTTTAAATCAACCGCGTTTCAGTAAAGTAACATGTCTTCTCCCTCTAGAAGGGTGGAATGCTACCCCCGTCGCCAGAACTGGCGAGGGGGTAGTATTCCAATTCGTATGACACCTTACACGACATGTTTTGATAAAGCCAAACCAAAGTTGCTATATAACCGCGAGGATTATAAGGCGCTTAAGGGTATATGGTATGGCGTTATCCCGGATCAGCTTAGGGAGTTGTTCCCGACAGCTGCAGACAGGCTCAGCTCATGCCAGAGCACCATCTCACATAAAACCACGCACTCTGCCTCCAGGATTGATGAGGCCTTCCATAGGAGTGGCTTACAGGCTATATATGTGTCCAGATATAGGTTTAGATATAGGTATACTATATCTAAGCAAGGGGTGATTACACCCACTTGCCCCAGCTGAGTGATCAGCCAGTTGTGTCAATTTAGATAGCCAGCCAGGGGTGGCAAAAGATATGCTGCAGCCCCTGGTAGGCCTTGGATGCACCTATGCCCTGGGCACCTATAGTGCTCTGTACAGGGGCTGATAAGGTGACCCAAGCCAATCTAGTTATGCACCTAGGGTACATGGAATCCATTTTACAGAGAGAGCAGATAGCCTGGGGCCCTGATTAGCAGGGAACCAGGCCAACTAAGTCGAAAACCAGCTAAACACAGGGCAAAAAATCTGGGGTAACCATAGTCAGGTAGCCACCTTCCTACATAACCCCCCCCCAAACGAAAGGAGATAAGGCTATCCTTGTCCAGGTAAGCCTTTATTGCCTGAGTGGCCATATAAGGAAGTACCTGCACTAGCATGGGTACCCCCTGTCTCATGGTCCACTAAGCAGTCCCTCACCCTAGGGGTATTAGAGGGTCTCCACCATAGGGAATCACTACCTTGGGTGTGTTTATGCAAAGTTAAAGGCTGGTTTGGATATGGAGTATTGAAGTGAGGCTCCACTATTTTTGGGCTCAACTTCCTCCAATTATCTTCCACCATGTGTGCCTTTCTTTCTTCAACTGAGTTGCACTGAGCTCTCAGGGTCAACCTCTGGCTACCTAAAGCTGGAGGCTGGGTCCCTCTGTTTGGCTTGCTGGAGGGACAGTTCAGGTTTGGGCCCTTTGGGTCCCAGGTTTGGCTGTGCCCAACAGAATCCATCTGTGGGAGGTCCCTAACTACTTTTAAGGGGGCTCCCTCAGGAGTTTTTAAAGTTTTCACCTTACTAGGGCTACTAGTTTTGGTGCCCCTAATCTGTTGATGGGGGTGCTTTATTTGACAGGGGGCCCTCTGGGTCTCACTGTCCTTCTTGTCCTCTGCAGCCCTGGGCTGACTGAGGCAAGGTAGAGAGGGGCAGGTTACCTGCTCCAGACTGGATCCCACCTGAGAAGGGTCCACTGCCATCAGAGGCTCTGCCAGGCCAGGCCTAACAACCTCTGGGGCAGTTCCTTCATCAGGGGTAAGATCAGTTCCCTGAGGAGGCTGATCCTGTCCTACTGTCTGGTGAGGGGGAGATTTCTCTTCCTCCTCCATGCTCTCAGTTTGGGTGGAGTGATCCATCATTTCAGGCTTCACAACACACATATCTGTTTGAGTTTGGGCTGTGGCCATCACAGCCCCACCAACCTTTTCAGGAGGAGACTCAGTTTGGGTTTCTGCTGTTATCATAACAGCTTTGCTATTCTGGTTGGGAAGAGCTTCTGGTAAAGATGGGGCAGAGAGTTGCTCAGCCCTACCAACCTTTTCAGGAAGGACATCTTGAATTGGGGCTATAGCCAGTAGAGCCCCACTAACCTTTCCATTGGAATTTACCATCCTAGAATGGATTTCCTGTTCAACCTCAGCCCAGGCTGAGATTTCCAAATCATTACCCAGTAGACAGTCTACAGGCAAGTTTGGTGACACTGCCACTCTCTTTGGGCCAATGACACCTCCCCAGCTGAGACTTACTACTGCCATGGGATGATTGGTTTGGATGCCATCAATGTTTGTTACCTGGTATGTGGCACCTGGTAAAAGTTGCTTAGAGGGGACTATACAGTCAGCCACCATGGTGATGCTAGCCCCTGTGTCTCTAAAAGCTTCAACTTTCAAACCATTGATGATGGGTTCCTGCCTATATTTGCTCAAGGTATTTGGGCAAACAGAGAAGTTGGCAAACCCCATGCCAGTCTCATAGACAAGATCATTTGGGGATGGAGACCTGGATAGGCCAGGGTCCCCTTGGGCTCCAAAAGTAAACCCACCCAGATTCCTGGGTGTGCTCCCACTTCCTGGGGGATTACTGCTGACAGTAACAGGAGGTGTTGGAGCTGGCTTTGGAGGTATGTTTTCTTTATTGCCATTCTTGGGACAACAGCTGTCTGTTTTGTAATGCCCAACCTGTTTACAGGCATGGCAATAAGGCTTTTTCTCTGTTGAAGAAGTGTCTTGGGACCCACCCCCCTTCTTGGAGTTTTGGGGCCCTGGGGAAGTGTTTTCTTTACTTTTATCCCCACCCTTATCTTGAGGCTTGGTAGACTCCTTCTTCTGGTTATTGTCCTGATTCTTAGGCCTAATCCTGGTTCTGACCCACTTATCTGCCCTCTTTCCCAATTCTTGGGGAGAGGTCAAATCTGAGTCCACCAGGTGCTGGTGTAAGAGCTGGTTCTGACAATTACTAAGGATCTGCTCCCTCATAATCAAATTATACAATCCTGTGAAGTCATGTACTTTGCTGCCATTCAGCCATCCCTCCAGAGCCTTAGTTGCACAATCAACAAAATCAGTCCAGTCCTGAGTCTGTGTCTTCTGGGTATCTCTGAACTTTAACCTGTACTGTTCAGTGGTTAAGCCAAACCCATCTATCAGAACACTCTTCAGGACTTTGTAATTGCTGGCATCCTCATGTCTGACAGTGAGGAGCCTATCCCTCCCTTTCTCTGAAAAGGAGTACCATAAGATTGCTGCCCACTGTTCCTCAGGAACCTGCTGTACCATGCAGGCTCTCTCCAGAGCAGTCATCCATTTGTGGATGTCATCCCCTTCCTGATAGGGGGGCACAATCTTTGTCAGGTTTCTACTATCATAGGACCTGGGTTTCTCTTTAGGAATTTTGCTGCCACCAGTGGCATCTAAGCCACACAATTTTCTTTCTCTTGCTAAAGCAAGTTTAGCTTGAGCCAAGGCTACCTCTTCCCTTTCTATTTGGAGTTGGACAGCCCTCATCCTGGCCCTATGCTCTTTTCTCTGGGAGGAAGTCATTCCTCTTTGAGATTCTCTTGAGGCACTAGAAAGGTGAGAGTCCCTTGACAGAGATCTCTCCCTTCTATTACCTGGGAGAATTTGGTTATGAGATCTGGAGTGGTGCTGGCCCCCTCCATTCCCATGTAGGTCCAAGTTGGCCTGGTTAAGCCTGGCAACCTGTACCTGGTTTCCCACCTGATCCTGATCTTCAGGCTCTTCTACATCAGAGCCTTCCTCTTCTTCTTCCTCCTCCACTACATCATCTTGAAGATCCTCATTCTCAGGGGAGTTTATCCCTTCCTCTGTTTCTAAGGGAGTCTGACTCACCTTGTCTAGGTCATCCTTTTCTAGGAGAGCTACTAGGGAAGGAATGGTAGGGCCTCTGCCCTTTTTTAGCCCCCTGGCTGTGCACAAGGCACTCAGGTCTTTGTGGCTAAGGTTGTCATATCTGGATGTTGTCCCTATAGGATCAACTATTACAGGAGCAGAGCCTGAAGCTCTACCTGTATCAGACATGACTGCTAGTGAGGTGTAAGTGGTGCACTTACCTACACTAAGTGGTTTCCTACTGTACCTTGCTAGTAAGTTGTAGTCAGGGTGTGCTAATCCCTTTAATCTACAACTACTAAGTTCAGTAGAACTTAATATGCTAAGCTTTTGATTTATATGTACCTAGAGGTACTTGATGTGATCTTTCAATTTGATAAAAGATTGCAATGGTAAAACAACAGCAAGCTCAAATCCGCACCGCTGCACACCAATGTGAGAAGTTGGCCTGATAGGTAGTGTTTCCAATTCTGGAACCACTGGTTATCAGTCCAAACAAACCCCAAAGATGTCAGGTTGTAAGTCAACCTTGTAGACAAGCTATCCTAGTGGTAGCATGGACTAAGCAGCCTTAAAGGCTTAACTTAAGAGGTCGTGTTAAGCGAGCTGTTTTACCACATACAATCCTGTAATCAAATGAAAGGACACCACACAAGTATATATTATAAAAATATATGTATTTATTTCTAAATTACTCCCCAGTACTCTTTATGAGGAAAGGGGCACAAGCGTTAAATCAAAAGCACTGTTACACATATAAAGTTGCACGTTTATGGATGAGGGCGGGTGGCCACTCAGACCATATATCAAAAAAGTGGTATAAGTAACACTTTACGAACAATGGTTAGGCCTAGGGCCTAGAGATTCGCTTGGAGCAGTCAGGACAAGCAATGAAGAAGTCGGGAGTAGCCCACAGGAGACGGGTGCAGCACGGAAAGTGCGGCGCGCACCAATGCACTGTCAATGGTGCGTAAAAGTCAATTAAAGTGAATAAAAAGATACTTCCGCTGAACCTAGGAACACAAAACTTTAGACACAGACCCTAGAGGTGTGTACCAGTGTAAAGACACCGGCGTTGCAAAGTTACCTCACCCACAGGCCGTGGGTGCACAGGGTCGAAGTGGCGTCGGGTTCTGTCACGCAGGTTCTGGGTGCTTGGAGCTGTTGCAGCTGCAGGCGCTGTGAAGCAGAAGTGTCCGGTGCGATCCAAGGGTGGATCGATGTAGAAAAGTACCTGAAAGCAGAGGGGACAGAGTCTGGGTCACTCAGCAGTGACCAGGGTGGAACCAGGACGGAACCAGGCAATGTCGGGCGCAATCAGGCGGTAGTCGATAGGCTTCTCTCCGCTGTCACGTGGGCTCTGGGGCATCTGCGACGTCCAGGAGCAGGTCACGATCTGTCCCACGTAGGCTCTCGCCGTCAGCACCGTCGGCTTGAAGATTGTAGCAAACAGCACTTGGCAAAAGCAATCCACGCGGAACCGGGAGATTGCTTATCACTCGAACCAGGAGGGTCAGAGTGGGTGCTCCTTTTCACAGGAGCTGGTGCAGATCTGGAGCAACCAGAAAAGCAAGTCGGATTTCAAAGTTCGTCGGCACAGGGGCCACAAGCCAGCTGGCAAGTGACCGGGCCAACGCGTCGAGCGCACACAAGCAGAAGGGCCCCACGCAGCACTCAGCGAGTGTGGAGGGGTGAGCTTTGGTGCAAGTGGAGCTCGGGGCTGGGGCTTCTCAAACCCCGGTGTACAGCTTCGAGGGTCGCTCGTGGGCCGCACGGTCAGCGTCTCGTGGCCTTTTCAAGATGGCGTGCCCCACGCTTCCGGTCGCCTCCACGGGTCCCAGCTCTGCAGGGACTGTGGATCGGGCAGGTAGAAGGCAGGCAAGCTTGATCTCGTCGATCTCTGTCGCTCGAGTTCCGGCGGGAACTGCAACAAAGCAAGGGTCGAGGGCTGGATGGTGCCTGTTTGCACAGGGTGGTCACTCCTTGACCACAAGGGAGATTCTTCAGTCTTCTCACGTCGTGTAGAAAGTCGAAGGGTCCAGATTTCGTTTCTTATGTTTCTTCAGGATGATCTCAGGTCCGTTGGGACTGCTCCCCCTCTTATTCGAATCTAGGGGGTTGGACATCCTGCTAGGTCCCCTCCTATGGGTGGGACCCAGGAAGGGGGTGGTTACACCCCTCTCCTTTGATCCTGGCCGCGCTGGGACAGGGGCTGGGAGGCCCCAGAACCGGTTTGGCCGGATCCTGCAAGGGGCAGCCTTGTGCTCCCCAGGCAGTGTCTGGTTTCATTGAAACCTCCCTACTCCAATCCACTATCTCCTGTCTGGGGTGGTTTGACACCGCCCTGTGACAGGAAACTCTTTGTCCAGGCCTCCTCTGCCGGGTTTCGGTCAGCAGCAGGAGGTCAGACCCGTGTCTGTGGCAGGGGCATCCATTTTGTGGATCTGAGGCTCATTTTAAATCAACCGCGTTTCAGTAAAGTAACATGTCTTCTCCCTCTAGAAGGGTGGAATGCTACCCCCGTCGCCAGAACTGGCGAGGGGGTAGTATTCCAATTCGTATGACACCTTACACGACATGTTTTGATAAAGCCAAACCAAAGTTGCTATATAACCGCGAGGATTATAAGGCGCTTAAGGGTATATGGTATGGCGTTATCCCGGATCAGCTTAGGGAGTTGTTCCCGACAGCTGCAGACAGGCTCAGCTCATGCCAGAGCACCATCTCACATAAAACCACGCACTCTGCCTCCAGGATTGATGAGGCCTTCCATAGGAGTGGCTTACAGGCTATATATGTGTCCAGATATAGGTTTAGATATAGGTATACTATATCTAAGCAAGGGGTGATTACACCCACTTGCCCCAGCTGAGTGATCAGCCAGTTGTGTCAATTTAGATAGCCAGCCAGGGGTGGCAAAAGATATGCTGCAGCCCCTGGTAGGCCTTGGATGCACCTATGCCCTGGGCACCTATAGTGCTCTGTACAGGGGCTGATAAGGTGACCCAAGCCAATCTAGTTATGCACCTAGGGTACATGGAATCCATTTTACAGAGAGAGCAGATAGCCTGGGGCCCTGATTAGCAGGGAACCAGGCCAACTAAGTCGAAAACCAGCTAAACACAGGGCAAAAAATCTGGGGTAACCATAGTCAGGTAGCCACCTTCCTACACTCAGGTCAAAAGAAGGATCAAAAGAAGAAGAATTTGAGCTGTCCAAGCGACTGAAGGTGTCAGTCATCATAGAGAATTGGACAGCATCATTCCTCATATACGCTAGCGTACACTGCAAAAAATATCCGGAGAGGTGGGCCACACTCTTCAAATACATGGTTGTCATTAGAAAAGTCCAAATAAACTATGGTGGTTACGCATGGGCCCAGTACAATGAGGAGTTCAGGGCACGTATGGCATTTGACCCAGAGACACAATGGGGAGAAATGTATATGGTCCTTTGGCAGCCTATGATGGGGCATGCAAAGTTTGGTAAACAATTTTTACAACTAGTGGGCTCCCAATTGCCTATCAGCTCTTTCAGGGGCGCCCAACCCTAGGCAGGGTGGGGGGAGCAGGCAGAGGCCAGGCTAACCACGAGGATTTCAATAAGGGGAGCTGCATGAGGGAATATTTTAAATTCCGAAAAGTGCTCCAAGTGTGCTGGCTGGCCTGCACTGGTTAACTGCTTTGGGGTGGGGAGTCAAATCTGTTCTTTAACAGGGCAGGGTCAACAGCTGGGCTACAGCAGAGCATAGCAGGGACAGGCATGGGTTAACCAATCAGGACTGTGTGGCCAGGGACCTACAGAGAAGAAATTGTATGCCCATTAAATTGGACAGACGAAAATGTGGCTTTCCCATTATGATAGAAAGGAGGATACTAGGATTCTGTTGCAAGGTTTTACCTGGGGTTTCAGACTGGGATACCAGGGCCCGTGGGTGAGACGCTGGGCGGATATTTTGAAATCATACAGTGAAAAAAGGCAGGCAGTGAGGGATAAACTGTACAAGGAAATTCAAGAAGGTAGTAGCCAATGGATGTAACTCTGATCTGGGTGGTGCCTAAGAAATAACCGGGCCTGTTGAGGCTGACTCAACATCTCTCTTGGCCAGAGGGCCAGTCTGTGAATGATTTCATCCCGGAGGAACAGGCTTCGGTCACTTACTTATCTGTTGGTTTGGCTTTATCTTTGACAGAAAAAGCAGGACAAGGGGTGCTTAAGGCAAGAGTGACATTAAGTCCTCCTTCCATTTGTTGTCGGTACACCCTGCCGACTTTCAGCTGGTGGAGATTCAGTTGGGTGCAAATGGTATGTGGACAAAGCGAGCCTCATGGGCTGCTCTATATCATGTGCCCTTTTTGAGTGCTTCAGTACCTTTCTGCTATGTCTGTTCATAAATTACACGGGTCACGAGCACAGCACATTACTTAGATGATTTCTTTTTCATGGGGAACCCCCGTTTCATGGACTGTCAGCGTTTGCTGTCAAGTTTTCAGGAGCTCATGGGGAACCTCAGAATGCTTTTTGTCACTGGAAAAAAGGTGGGTCCCACTTTGATTATCTCATTCATTGGAATCGAAATTGATTCAGGGGTAATGAAGGCCAGATTACCTGAGGATAAGAAAAGAACCAAGCTGCTGCTGGATGTGATGTAGGCAATAGTGAAAGTCACAGTGAAAGAAGTGCAAGTCCTGTTGGGACATTTGAATTTTGTATGCAGGGTGGTGAGAGCAGGTAGGAGTTTCTGTAGGAGGTTCGGTTTGACCCTTTCAGGTTTGCCATTGCCGCACCATCATGTGAGGTTGTCAGCAGGGGTTAAGGAAGACCTGAGGATGTGGCAAGTTTTTTGCCAATCTTTTATTGGGATTCCCCTGGCAACTTTGATAGAGATGGACTGGGAGGCTCAGATTTTTTCAGACGCTTCAGGAGGTTTGGCTTGGGCCTGTACTGGCTGGGTCATTCATGCGTGGAGGAATGGCAGCAATACTGGAAACGGGGCGGCCACAGCATTGCATGTTTGGATTTTTTTCCACTGGTGATAGTGTCAGGGCAGTTAGCACACAAGAAGGTTCTTTTTCGAATAGATAACATGTCAGTGGTGCAGGCAGTCACCAAACCGTCGACGAGGGATGCACAAATATTGAAGTTGTTGAGGGTCTTTCTGTGGAAATGAATGCAACTTGACATATTCAGAGCCAGGCATGTGCAGGTGTGGACAATGACCTTGTGGTTGCTTTGTCGCGTTCACAGTGGGAGAAATTCCATGGACTGGAAAAGAGCTGGGCAGAGTCAGGCCCAGAATGCCTCAAAACTAATGGATAGTAGCAAAAAAGGGACGCTTCAATTGGTAGAGTATTCGCTAGCAGTATCCACAAGGACACGTTGTCCCAGGCTTGGGCAGAGTTCTTAGCCAGGGCTCAGAGGTGGACAGATTCATGGGCCAGGGTGGAGGACGCAGTGCAATTTATCATGACATTGATCGAAAAAGGCCATTCTAGGGTGACAATTTTGGGGAAGTTGGAGGGTATTGCCTTTATGGTTAAGCTGCGGGCAAGCTCGGCAAGAGGATCTTAGGAGAGTGGTCCAGGGAGAGGAGTCAGTTGGGTTCTAAGAGGAGGTCTTTTACTTTGGGCATCTTATGTGAAGGGCTTAAGGTGCGTATTTGTTGCATGGATAGTGAGACAGTGTTGTTTTTCACTCTTATGACGTGGGTGTTTCACATTTTGGGTGTCTGAGCTTTTGGGGGCAAGGAGAGCTATGGGAGGGGGTTAGTGTGGAATTTTAGTTTGCGAGCTAAACATCATCTGCGCCAGCTTGTCACCCACGTACGACGGCAGCCATTTTAGGTATCATGGTCTCCCTGTCCACGATCGATCGCCAGCGCGCCCCTCTGACCCAGCAAGCATCCTCCGCGCACCCTGGCTCCCCCTCCCTCCCCCTCATGAGCATAACCCTTCTGCATGACCCTGTCCTTGGGAGTCACGCCAGCGCCTGACCAGCACCTCCTCTCCTCCCATGAATGCCCCTCTATGATAAACCTTCCCTCCGCGCTCAATTGTCCACACGGCATGAATACCACTCCTTTGATGACCTCTCACCCCATGTCCGACTGTCCACACAGGTCCGAGGCCATTGCCTAAGCCGGGAGATACCATTTACTGCCCCTCATTGTATGGAATCGCCCCTCTTCAAAGGACACACTGTTGATCAGGGCCTCCCCACCCCCTGGGATATGATCAGGCGCACACATCCTAAGACTTGGCGAAACACTCAGCTGCGTGATGACCCCCTCCTCTTATCAGCAGGTTGAGGACCTCTATTGTGAAGGTATACGGGGGTGGGATTGACACGAGGATTATGGGGATGTATTTTTCCTTACTTCACAATGTTATGATTGTAATAAAGAAAGGTCACATGCCATAAACCGGTGTATAAGAGGCCAGGTCTCAGAGAGGCTGTTAGAGCACCTCGAGACGATACCTTGTTGTCTGATCTGATGTGTTCTGCTCCGTCGGAATAAAACTTCTGTTTCCTGCCTTCTGGTCTCCGGCGCCTGCCTCATTGCTTGGTAATTTGAATGGTACAAAGGCGGTTAGCGCCGGGCAAATCTTGAAAAAGGTCACATCCCTACCCTTTTTCCACAATTGGCGTCCCAAAGCGTGGGGCCCATCAGCGACACGTGGATCCAGTGGGAGAGGTCCCGACGACAGAGTGAACGACTGCAACGATCGGGGGAGCTCGTGTCCGATAGACCCTCGTCTGACAGCCGATCATCCGACCTTCACTAGTTCCGAACAGACCTCTCTCGAGTGATCTACGGTCCTGACTGGGAACCATCAGGAGTGCCACGAACATCACGAAGAAGAGAGGACGATCGGGCGCTGGATTCAGAAGACAGGAAACCGTCCATGCGGTCCGGGTAAGGTCGTGTAGACACGACGAACTGAGAAAAGATTGTTTGGTTTTGATAATACTAGTATTACGCTTTGTTGAACCCTCTGGAGATTCACCGTCTGCAAACGGAGAAAAACAACAGGCTCTCTCTTTGTAAGCAGTGAAGGATAGGTAACGCAGACTTTTGTCCCCGTTGTAATCCGTCGTGCCTATCTTCCTCCCCCACTGTTTTCCCGAACTATCGTTCGGGGATTATTGTCTGGAGATTCTTTGTCTGCAAACAGGGAAGAACAAGGTCTCTCTTTGCAGGTAGAGAAAGGGTGGGTAACGCAAACTTTTCGTACCCACTTATTCTCCCCACTGATTGTTTGATTGGCCGAACACTGATTGTTCGGTATTGGTTCTTTTGAGGTATTCACCGCCGGCAAACAACGGAGAATATAAATATTCTGTCTAGTCTTTGCCCGCCGTGATAAGATAGGTAGTGCAGACCTTTGTCCCCGTTGTAACCCGTCATGCCTATCTTCTCCCCACTGATTGGTAGCCTGTACAGCCCGGACCGCTTATTAGAGATGAACCATCCGGCTCCACTGGAAGGCACCCCTAATAAGGACATGTTCACTAAGCATGGACTAGTCGCTATTGCTTATACTAAGTTATGGCATAAATATACAAAGAAGAACCCTGAAAGTCAGTGGCCACTGATAGGTTCTTTTGACGATCATAAAATAAAAGCATTAGAAATAGCGCTTCAGAAAAATAAGACTACGCCCACTATGCTCGACAGTATCGGCATGTGGCGCAAAGAAACGGAACAACGAAAGAAAAGAGAAGAGGCAAAAATAGGGAAAGAATTACGAAAGGCAGCCCACCTAGCCGCAAAGCAACTAGAAGAAGAAATAAAAGAAAGAAAGGAAGCTACACAAAACCAAGAATTAGGGTCGACAGGTCAATGTCCTGTCAGGACCTCCTCTGCGCTCTACCCTGAATTGCCCTCCAAACAGCGGGCGAACGATGAGTTACTACTAGGTCCCCCAATCATCTACATGCCCCCACCGTATGCCCCCTGCCAACAACACCCGCAGGCTCTAAGTGCAAACGAGAGCGATCTTAGCGCAAGTGCACCGGCCCTCGCGGCCTCCGCACCAGCCGCATTAACAACATCGTCAGACGATCCCGAGGCTAGCAAGCAACCACCAGCCAGGCCAGATAGGTTGAGCAAAGATGAGCTGGATGGGATCGACAAAATAGCAAAGACCTTAGTAGAACGAAGGGAGAGCGAAGAATACACAATGAACATATATAATTCACATGCCGACAGCCACAGACGGCATTTCATTTTGCGATTCAGCTACCACACCCTGAACGCATATGAAGATAGGTATCAAAGTAAGGGCCCCGCTAAACTAACAAAGCTGTATAGGAAGATTGATGTCGGAGATGGGACTGAATGTGAGGCGACGGAGCTCTTCATGCAGATGCTTGAGGTCTTCCGCCACCTCATGGAACAAAAACCAGAAACCAAGGTTACAGTCCCTGAAACGACCTCAGTAGAAGTAGCCAATACTATGATGCCCATTAGAGAGGCGGCCCCTTACTGGATCCCGCCACGTGGCCTGGGAACAAGCGATGATATTAATCATGCAGATGCAAAAGGGAGAGTTGTGTATAATTGGGTTTACCAACCATGGGACCGACAAGATATCCTAACCTTTAAACAAACTCTGCCCGATTTGAGAAAGAACCCGACAGCATTCTATACCGAATTAGGCACAGCTTTGGGTTCGACGATAATGACTTTAGCGGACATTGACTTGTTCTTCGGGTTATGCCTGCCAGCTGACGTGTGGAAGCAAATCCGGAAGGCTGACCACACGGATCTGTTTGGACATACCTGGGACCAACTCGGTAAACTAGATAGACAGCGAGAGCCAGGAAGGAAACCAGTGAAGGACATACTGGAGCTCCCAGACAAACTAGTTCAGAAGTTAAAGACACTGATCCCAGAAAGAAAGGTAGACTGGTCGATAGTCACGGCCTGTCGACAGAAACCCCAGGAAGACGTGTCGGAATACTTCTCCCGATTCGAGACAGTGTTCTCCGACTACAGTGGCCAAGATATGACCACTGCAACCGGACAGCACCTGTTTGTACAAAATTATGTAAAGGGCCTAACACAAGAGGTCTCCCAAAAATTGCAGACAAGTGAGAGTAGTTGGGGGGCCTCCAAACCCGCAGCTATCCTTCAGATGGCTCAGTATTACGAGCACCAAAAGAATGAGAATGATAGGGCGTCCGAGAAAAAGAAGAAAGATTTAAAAGAAAGGGTAATGATAGCCCAGATACAAGGTATAGCGGTGGGACGGGAACGCAAAAGGGGGAACTACCAATCAACCCCCCCAGAGATCTATCTCCTAAAGATCACACCCCAACACACCACACTGGACGTAGAGACATTAGCAATGACCAATGCGCCTTCTGCAAAGGGTTCGGCCACTGGAAATCCGAGTGTCCGGTTCTGCTAGAGATGAATAGAAATAGGGACCCCAGGGATGTGGCAGGTGGACAAAGAAACAGAGGACAAGGACGAGGGCACACAAACGACACCAACAATGACAGATCAGGGAGATTGAACACATTTGACCACCCCGACAGAACCAATATCAACTATCTGATGGTGAGAATGCCCCTGATTTTGCATAGGACTGCCAGGGGCAAGGGAGGGATCCAGTCGAGCTCTGTGTTGACCAGCAAGGTCCTTACGTCACCGCTAAGGTCCTGGGTACAGAGTCTCCATTTTTGGTAGACACTGGGGCGACACGTAGTGTGTTATCGAAACGACTGATTCCAAGGGCACCCTTGTCTGGCTCACACATTACATCGATAGGTTTCGATGGGACGCCCTCCACTAACCCCCTGTCCGTACCTATCACCTTTGACCTAGAAAGCAACACCACTGACACGACATTTCTGCTCTCCTCCAACTCCCCAGGCGCCATTATGGGCATTGACTTACTGAAACATTTTCGAGCTACCATTAGATGTTCCCCGGATGGAATCCGAGTCATCCTGTACGACAACCCAGGCATGCCCAGACCCTGCCCCTTACGACACATGTGCTCCATAACTGACGCTGACCTGTCCTTGCTTGACACCCTGCCTCCGTACCTGTGGGCCAAAAATGACTCTGATGTGGGACGAATGATGATTGACCCTATTCATATAACTGTAAGACAGGACGCTATGCTCCCGAAACTCCCGCAATATCGGATATCCCCAGAGGGCGAGAAGGCACTGGTAGCGATCATTCAGTCTCTGGTAGATGCAGGAATGGTTGAAGAAGTGGTTAGCAACGTCTGCAACAGCCCAATCCTACCTATTGTTAAGAAACAAGGTGAAGGAGATGAGAAAGCGTACCGCTTCATCATCGACCTGCGAGAGATTAACAAAGTGGTTGTACCCCAATACCCCGTGGTCTCAGACATCACCACCATTCTGACCCTCATCCTGTCCACTGCCACCACCTTCACTGTCATCGACCTTAAAAATGCGTTTTTCTCTATCCCGATCCATCCAGACAGCCGTTATCTCTTCGGATTCACTTTAAAATCCCGTTCGTACCGATTTTGTAGAGCTCCCCAGGGGTACACTGAAAGCCCGAGCATTTACAGCCAGGCCCTCAAAAGACAGCTGGATGCCTTCCAGCTACCAGATGGAGTGGTGTTGATCCAATATGTTGATGATATCCTTTTGGCGGCCGACACCACCCCACTTGCCACGACAGCCACTGTCCAACTCCTACACTTTCTTGCAGAATATGGCCATAAGGTCTCCAAAAAGAAGTTGCAGTTCTGCCAACCACAAGTGACTTACCTAGGCCATCTCCTGTCCAAAGAAGGAAGGAAGCTTACACCCGACCGAATCCAAACCATCCTAGACACCCCCATCCCAAAAACACAAAAGCAAGTCCGCTCTTTGGTTGGCCTAACCTCTTTTTGCAGACAGTGGTTACCTAACTTCAGCCTCATTGTAAGACCCCTACTTGCCCTATTAACCAAAGATGCCTCCTTCCCGCTCCCTTGGACCCCTGAGTGTCAAGCGTCCTTTTGTGAATTACGAAATGCACTCTGTTCAGCACCCGTCCTAGGAACCCCGGATTACTCCAAACCCTTCTCCCTCTTCACCCACGAAAGGGAGGGGTGTGCATTGTCTGTCCTGACTCAATCAATTGGTCCTAAGCAGCGCCCTTGTGCCTACTTCTCTGCCACTCTTGATCCTGTAGCCAGAGCTTTACCTGCCTGCCTTCGAGCAGTAGCTGCCGCTGCTGTCTCTATCCGTCAGAGTGAGGGGATCGTACTTTCAAACTCCCTCACCGTGTTAGTACCCCATGCAGTCGACACCCTTCTGAACCAAACCAAGACTCAACATTTGACTAGCGCACGACTGACAGGGTATGAACTGACGCTACTTGCACCCCACATCACACTAAAGAGATGCACGACTTTGAATCCTGCCACATTACTGCCCCTGCCTGAAAATGACCCCGACGTTCCTCCCATACACGACTGTGTGACCTTCACGGACGAACAAACCAGGAGTAGGGTTGACCTCCGAGACACCGCTTTCACTGACCCCGATGGAGAGCTATGGGTAGACGGCTCATGCATCAAACTCCCAGATGGCACCACTTCAGCTGCCTACGCAGTAACTACAGCCCGAACAGTAGTTGAAACAGCCTGCATCACACAACGGTCTGCCCAGGCAGCAGAGCTGATAGCCCTCACACGAGCATGCATCATAGCCACAGGGACCACCGCGAACGTATATACAGACAGCCAGTATGCCTTCGGGGTGGTCCACCATTTTGGACTCCTGTGGAGGGAGAGGGGATTCCTGACGTCCCACGGCACCCCCATCCTTCACGGAGATTTGGTTTCTGCCCTGATTGAAGCTGTTCTCCTCCCCAAAAGACTAGCAGTGATCAAATGCCAGGCACACAAGAGGGTGACAGACTTAGTCGGACAAGGGAATGCACTAGCCGACATCACTGCACGAACAACAGCTGAGAATAGGACGGTGACACGCATGTATGTGACCAGGTCACAAGCAGAGAAATGGACTGACGCAAGGGAAATGATCAGAGACATCCAGTCGGCCAGCACCCCGCACGAACTAACTAAATGGGCCGGGGTGGGTTTGAAGGATGATGAGGGCTGCTGGCGAACAAGAGATGCAGACAAATGGTTACTGCCTGACTCATACCTGATCCCCATACTGACTATGGCTCATTCCCCCGCACACATAGGATCTGCACCCATGATCGAACTCATTTCCACAGTCTGGCACAACGACAAAATCCCCGACTCAGCCAGACGCCTAGTCCAGCAGTGCCTTATCTGTCTGCAACACAACCCCGGGAAAGGAACTGTGGTACCCCGGGGAGGGTTTGGGACCCCCAATCACCCCTTTGAGGTCCTTCAGATGGACTACATCCAACTAGAAAGATGCCAAAGCTTGAAGTATGTACTAGTCATCGTATGTGCCTTCAGCAAATGGGTAGAGGCCTATCCAACCCGTGACAACACTGCCATGACTACTGCCAAAGTACTACTGAAAGAATTCTTCCCTCGCTATGGCCTTTGTCGAATTTCATGGAGCGACAATGGCCCCCACTTCATAGCTGAGGTTATCCAACTAATCCTAAAGGGGTTGGGGGTGAAACAGAGATTTCATGCAGTCTTCCACCCCCAATCCGCCGGCCTGGTGGAACGCCATAATGCCACACTGAAGCTGAAATTGTCAAAAATAGTGGCCACCACTGGACTTAAATGGCCGGATGCCCTCCCACTGGCATTGTTATCGATGCGCTCCACTCCCACCAAGCATCATTTGACCCCCTACGAGGTTGTATTCGGGCGACCGATGAACCTCTGGACTGCTCCCAAACCAACCTCCATCCATGACGTCCCGGACGTCCTACTGTCTGATTATTTGTGCAAATTAACTAAGACGTTGTCTGTCATTCATCAACAGGTGCAGCAGGCCATCCCCGATGCTTCCAGGGGCCCCGGCCACGACATCCAACCGGGAGATTTCGTGCTAATACGAAATTTCCAGCGGACCAAGAGTCTGGAACCCCGGTGGACGGGCCCCTGGCAAGTGCTGATCACCACACGAACGGCGCTTCGAGTGGAGGGGAAGAAACACTGGCTGCACGCACATCATTGCCGGAAGGTCTCTGCGAACCTGGCCACGACAGAAAACGTCAACGCCCAAGAAGAGCTCCTGAACAAGGACCGACCGACATTGAACTGTTATCCCGATACTGGGGCACTTGAACTTGCAAAATTCTCTGATCCCACTGTGCCATCCAGAGAAGGGTATTTCCTGCGTCGAAAGGAGGGAGCTTCGGCTAAGTAGACCTCGGACTAAGTTGAATCTCAGAACGGTGACCTAAGCACAACCAAGGGTTGCCGGGAGAGAAGCTAAACGAAGTCTGTGGTTCTGCCCGCTACCGAGCCCCTTGAAGGTGATGGAAGCGCCAGATAAGAAGATGATGGAAGCGCCAGATAAGAAGATGATGGAAGCAACAGGAAATACCCACTATAGAAACCCAAAGACTGACAATTTGCACAAATCAAAGACAATCGCCCTTTTTATTGCCTTCCTCTTCTGCCTCCTCCTCATAACCTCCTTCTGGATTCTGGAGGAAAGCACACCGGCTCATGAGGCATTGCTACCTACTGCACAACCAACACCCCTGAAAGAGCATCACCTAATCCCTCTGTCGCCTCAGCTGCGAGAAAGGCGCAGGGAATTCTGGAACAATTCCTTCGTGCAACTGTTGCACCAACACAACCTTGCTGCAAATGCCACGAACTGCTGGATCTGCGGGTTGCTCCCGCATGCCACTGGACACTCCATCCCCTTCATCCCTTCTCCTTTCTCAGTTCACGGCTCTTGCCTCGCCTGGTTGATCCTCATGCAAGAGAGCCACAAGGACAACGCCACTTCCAGCCAGACAGTGTCGCACTTCTACTCTGGGTTCTGGCTGAACAGAACTGGAAAGACCTCTGCTCCCCTGTGTCCTGCGCTCACAGGCGCCACCTTCCTTAAAGACATTCCAGCCAAAGAACGAGTCGAAGTACAGGTACTCCACAATCCGGCTAGGTCCACGTTCTCTCATCTGCAGAAACAAACTACTGCCACTCTGACCGTGGCTCTTTCAGTCATCAATGTCACAGGTCTTGTGTGTCTCGAAGGCCAGGGATCACAGCCGGTGGGTCGCAGTTCCTCCGAATCATTAGAACATTGGACTCAGCCGACCCCCCTTCCTTTGTTGCTTCTCCAAACATGTACTTTGTGTGTGGCACCAAAGCTTACACCTGGCTCCCGAAAGGTTGGAAGGGTATCTGCTACATTGCCTTCATTCTTCCCCCCACGTATGTAGCCCCTGCTAACCATCACCGGCAGAGGCGTGCAGATGACATGGAACAAGCCGACTCCACTGGAGCTCAGTTCTTGGATGCAGCAAAGGGACTTGTTCCCCTGTGGGGCCCAATGGCAAACAGCCGCGCTATCCGACACCTAACCCAGGCAGTAGAAACGACAATCAACATCACGGCTGGCATCCTCGCTAACAACACGGCGGAGCTTCAGGCGGTCCGTCTTGTGACCCTTCAAAACCGCCTTGTCCTAGACGTGGTCCTAGCCGACCGAGGAGGAGCATGCCGCATCATCGGATCTAGCTGTTGCACCTACGTGCCAGACAACTCGCCATCAGTCTACAAAGCCATTGAACACCTCCACAGACTTTCCTCGGAGGTTCACCAAGAACAAGAAGGATGGTCGCTTGGGAGCTGGTTTTGGGACACTTTGAGGAACTGGGGTTGGAGGTTGTTTTCCTTCATGCTGATACCTGTTGTGATATTATGTGGGTGTTGCTTGGGTATTCAATGTCTACCCTCCTTGCGCAGCTTCATTTCTAACTGTATGTGCCCAAAGACTTTGGACTTCCGAACTGAGCACATGAGTCCCCTCTACGAAGTAGAAATACGTGGCCTTATGGGGATAAATCCGAACTGACAAGTTGGCGAGACATGTTAAAAGGGAGGACTGTGGAATTTTAGTTTGCGAGATAAACATCATCTGCGCCAGCTTGTCACCCACGTACGACGTGCACGGCAGCCATTTTAGGTATCATGGTCTCCCTGTCCACGATCGATCGCCAGCGCGCCCCTCTGACCCAGCAAGCATCCTCCGCGCACCCTGGCTCCCCCTCCCTCCCCCTCATGAGCATAACCCTTCTGCATGACCCTGTCCTTGGGAGTCACGCCAGCGCCTGACCAGCACCTCCTCTCCTCCCATGAATGCCCCTCTATGATAAACCTTCCCTCCGCGCTCAATTGTCCACACGGCATGAATACCACTCCTTTGATGACCTCTCACCCCATGTCCGACTGTCCACACAGGTCCGAGGCCATTGCCTAAGCCGGGAGATACCATTTACTGCCCCTCATTGTATGGAATCGCCCCTCTTCAAAGGACACACTGTTGATCAGGGCCTCCCCACCCCCTGGGATATGATCAGGCGCACACATCCTAAGACTTGGCGAAACACTCAGCTGCGTGATGACCCCCTCCTCTTATCAGCAGGTTGAGGACCTCTATTGTGAAGGTATACGGGGGTGGGATTTAAGCATGGGCGGAAAATCCGTTACGCTCGCGGATTTTGCGGATTTTCGGGAAATCCGCAATCCGCGAGATTTGCGGATTTCCCGCAAAATCCGCAAATTCGCACGCAGCGGATTTTTTTGGCGGCGCGCGGCGTTGGTGATACAATTTTTGCGGCGCGCGGCGTTTATCATCGTTTGCCGAGTTGTTTTTTTCGATAGTTTGCGAGTGCTGCGCCATTTTGGATCTTGCTGTGTGATCCCGCGGGAATTGGCGAGCGCGATTACGTCATCGCGGCTTGCCAGCGATAGTTTGTCAACGCGAGTACGGCGAGATCACGTCTCGCGGTACTTCGCAATTGCGAGATTTGAGATGCGGCGAGCGAAAATATAAATTTGCAATTCTGCACAAGAAATCCACCAGCAAGCAGCATAAACCTTCTAGAAATGATGATTTTTATCTGAATAACTCCTTAGTTTGACATTTGCCTGCACTTTTTTAGCGAGGAGTCCATTTTGGGGAGGGGGGCAGGGGGGTGGGAGGAAGGAAGTGCCCCACAGTCTTCAACTTCCTGTTCCTGTTCAGCAGGCTCCTCCCAGTGCTTTGTCCATCTCCTGGTCACTTTTCATTTGGGTCTGGAGCTGGAAGGATTACTTTTTGTGGATGCTGCTGGATATTTGGATTTGAGGCCTTTTTGACTTTCTTTGGATCACTGTTGGATTAGAAATTTTACAAGTAAGTTTGTTTGGGGCAATACAGTTGCTGCAATTAAAATTTTGGAATTTTCGATTTTTGGGCTGTTTTGGGGCCTTTTGCCCAGGGGTACTCACTGGTGGGTGGACTGAGTCTTTCTGTGGGGTGTCTTGAATTTAAACATCATGGAGGGGCTGGATGGCTTGGGATTGTGCTTATTTTTCAGTGATTTTCGTTTTTTTGGGCTGTACTTGTGGCCTTTTCACCAGGGGTAGTGAGTGTTGCATGGGCCTAGTCTTTCTGTGGGGTGTCTTGAATTTAAACATCATGGAGGGCATGGATGGAATGGGATTGTGCTGATTTTTCTGTGTTTTTCGATTTTTGACCTGTTGTTGGGGCCTTGACCAGGGGTAGTGAGTGGTGCATGGGCCTAGTCTTTCTGTGGGCTGTCTTGAACTTTAACATCATGGAGGGCATGGATGGAATGGGATTGTGCTGATTTTGCAGTGTTTTTCGATTTTTGGGGGTGTTCATGGGGAGGGACATGCCATGTGGCTGGTGGCCATTTTGAGTGCAGCTACAGGCACTGGCCATGTGCTGGCAGGCAAGTGGCCATTTTGAATGCAGGCTTTGTTGTTAGGCCTCCAACCATTTTGCCTACTTTTCAACCTTTATTTATGCCCAGGGGTAGTGAGTCTTGCATGGGCCTAGTCTTTCTGTGGGTTGTCTTGAATTTAAACATCATGGAGGCCATGGATGGAATGGGATTGTGCTGATTTTGCAGTGTTTTTCGATTTTTGGGGGTGTTCATGGGGAGGGACATGCCATGTGGCTGGTGGCCATTTTGAGTGCAGCTACAGGCACTGGCCATGTGCTGGCAGGCAAGTGGCCATTTTGAATGCAGGCTTTGTTGTTAGGCCTCCAACCATTTTGCCTACTTTTCAACCTTTATTTATGCCCAGGGGTAGTGAGTCTTGCATGGGCCTAGTCTTTCTGTGGGTTGTCTTGAATTTAAACATCATGGAGGCCATGGATGGAATGGGATTGTGCTGATTTTGCAGTGTTTTTCGATTTTTGGGGGTGTTCATGGGGAGGGACATGCCATGTGGCTGGTGGCCATTTTGAGTGCAGCTACAGGCACTGTCCATGTGCTGGCAGGCAAGTGGCCATTTTGAATGCAGGCTTTGTTGTTAGGCCTCCAACCATTTTGCCTACTTTTCAACCTTTATTTATGCCCAGGGGTAGTGAGTCTTGCATGGGCCTAGTCTTTCTGTGGGTTGTCTTGAATTTAAACATCATGGAGGCCATGGATGGAATGGGATTGTGCTGATTTTTCTGTGTTTTTCGATTTTTGACCTGTTGTTGGGGCCTTGACCAGGGGTAGTGAGTGGTGCATGGGCCTAGTCTTTCTGTGGGGTGTCTTGAATTTAAACATCATGGAGGGCATGGATGGAATGGGATTGTGCTGATTTTGCAGTGTTTTTCGATTTTTGGGGGTGTTCATGGGGACAGGCCACGTGGGTGGGGGCCATTTTGAGTGCTGGTACAGGCAGGCCCTGGCCATGTGCTAGGAGGCAAGTGGCCATTTTGAATGCAGGCTTTGTTGTTAGGCCTCCAACCATTTTGCCTACTTTTCAACCTTTATTTATGCCCAGGGGTAGTGAGTCTTGCATGGGCCTAGTCTTTCTGTGGGTTGTCTTGAATTTAAACATCATGGAGGGCATGGATGGAATGGGATTGTGCAGATTTTTCAGTGTTTTTCGATTTTTGGGGGTGTTCATGGGGAGGGACATGCCATGTGGCTGGTGGCCATTTTGAGTGCAGCTACAGGCACTGGCCATGTGCTGGCACTGGCAGGCAAGTGGCCATTTTGAATGCAGGCTTTGTTGTTAGGCCTCCAACCATTTTGCCTACTTTTCAACCTTTATTTATGCCCAGGGGTAGTGAGTCTTGCATGGGCCTAGTCTTTCTGTGGGTTGTCTTGAATTTAAACATCATGGAGGCCATGGATGGAATGGGATTGTGCAGATTTTTCAGTGATTTTCGTTTTTTGGGCCTGTACTTGTGGCCTTTTCACCAGGGGTATTTGAGTCTAGCAGGGGCCTAGTCTTTCTGTGGGCTGTCTTTAACTTAAACATCATGGAGGGCATGGATTGAATGGGATTGTGCTGATTTTTCTGTGTTTTTCGATTTTTGACCTGTTGTTGGGGCCTTGACCAGGGGTAGTGAGTGGTGCATGGGCCTAGTCTTTCTGTGGGGTGTCTTGAATTTAAACATCATGGAGGGCATGGATGGAATGGGATTGTGCTGATTTTGCAGTGTTTTTCGATTTTTGGGGGTGTTCATGGGGACAGGCCATGTGGGTGGGGGCCATTTTGAGTGCTGGTACAGGCAGGCCCTGGCCATGTGCTAGGAGGCAAGTGGCCATTTTGAATGCAGGCTTTGTTGTTAGGCCTCCAACCATTTTGCCTACTTTTCAACCTTTATTTATGCCCAGGGGTAGTGAGGCTTGCATGGGCCTAGTCTTTCTGTGGGTTGTCTTGAATTTAAACATTATGGAGGGCATGGATGGATTGGGATTGTGCTGATTTTGCAGTGTTTTTCGATTTTTTTTGTGCTCTATAACTGAACTGATGTTCCTCTGTCTTCCATTTTTTTTAGGTGCACAAGACTCAAGAGAACCACCAGTGCCAGGAAGAAGTCCTGCAGCGGTGTGTGTGTGCAGCATAACGTCACGCGACGTCACGTCTGGCCTCAGACAACTCTACAATTCGTGCAACTGCGGCCTGCTGTCTGACCTGCTCCGAAGAAGATGGCCCCGCCCCCAAAGAAAGTTCTCCGTAGCTCCTCTAGCAAGAAAGTTGCTAGTAAGGAGCAGAAGAAGCAAGTTACCAAGGAGGCTGGTGTGCCACCCGCCACGTTTTTTGGGAGCAAAAAAAAAAGTACGCCTGCAGCAGCAGGTTCTGCTGGGGACCAAGCTGGGAGCAGCACCCCTGCTCCATTGGGTTCAGTGCCTCCACCACCACGCCAACTTAAGCCAAAGCCCTTGAGTGCTTCAGAGGCAGTCAGTGTACTTCTCCAATCACCATCGACCAGTGATGTTGGCTCATCGCAAGAAAGTAGCAGCAATGTCCCTGAATCAACACAGGTTGTTGTAACTCATCTGACAAGTGTTGAACAACCACAGCCGCAACAACAACACCATGTGCAAGTACACGCCCAAGTACATGTGGAAGGAGAGGCAGCAAAAGGAGATGCGCAAGCAAAGGTGCATGGAGGTTCACAAGTGCCCACAATAGTTGTTCCTCCCGAAATAGGGGCACTTCAGGAAATCGACAATGAAGCCGAGGTATCATTGGAAGCCACTCCTCCTGATGATCATTCATTGTCTTCCACATCCCTAGCAAGGAAAAGATCAAGGGGGGTGTCTACATCTTCTTCAAGCCCACCTCGTTCTGATGCAAGTGATCTGTCTTGGGAACCACAACTGCGGTCTGACAGTGAGGCACACCATGATCTGACACCGGTACCTAAGCGTAAAAGGAAGGTCGTCCAAAAACTCAAACCTATGGAGTGTGATGAGGCTCAACAAGAAGTGACAGATACTGCTGGTGATGAAGCCTCTCACGATGACGACGAGCCAGTCATCACAAAGGTCACTGCAGCCCCACCGGGCATGCAGCAAAGAGACATTTTGACCCTATCCCGAGAAGCTGCTGAGCGTGATGATGATGTCGGCGAGGAGGCAATGGAAATGGAATCATTAGATTTGGAGTTAAGTAGTACACCAAAACCTACCACTTCCATATTTCTTCGCAAGAAGGTACCCACCTCGTCCTCGACCTCAATTCGTGGTGGTGAAAGTGCAAAACGTACTGAAGTTCGGCAATCCACATCCTCCACTTCATCTGGCATTAGCAGCAGGACCACCACCACCAGTATCGCCGCCTCCTCCGGCCCCCGAAGACATTTCAAGTCTCCAGTTTGGGACTTCTTTAGTGTTTGCCCAAAAAAGGAAAACGTAGCCATTTGTAGCCTTTGTAAGCTTCGATTTAGTCGTGGTAAGCTTGGTTCTAACTATGGTACCGGAGGCCAGAGAGGTCATCTTGAGAGAAGGCACGCTGTCCAATGGTTTCCGCACCTAGAGGCGGTCAAGAAAGCCGGAATTGCACGTAATGAAAACGTTGATTTTTCATCTGCTGATGACGAGGAGGTAGAAGAAGACGATTCAAACACTTCACTTACACCCAGTTCCCATGTCAGCAGCACACCCCATGGGAGCCACACTAAGAGTGTGGGAGAGAGTGAGACATCAATGCGGAAAAGTTCATCAGCGAGCGTAACTGGGTCGAAGAGATCATCATCATCCCGTAAATCATTGGTCCAGGGCAACATTAAAAAGATGTTATTTACAGAAGCGCAATATGAACGCAACCACCCAATGACCCGTCTGTATAACACTAAGCTGGCTAAAAAGCTAGCTCTGGACCTTCTCCCTTTTCCTTTTGTAGAAGGGGTTGGTTTTCTAGAATTAGTGACAGCGCTCTGCCCTAAATGGAAGGTTCCTAGCCGGTTCTATTTTGCCCGAGTTGCGGTTCCAGCACTACATGAAGATGTTCTGAAGGTGATTGGGGCAGCTTTGCAGAAGAGTGCTGTTCACACTATACATCTGACAACAGACATGTGGACCAGTGGCGCAGGCGCTGATTACATGTGCATCACTGCACAGTGGGTCTCTTTTTCAGGGGCTAAAGCAAAGCTAAACTCAGGTGTTGACACTAACATTGTTTTTAAAGGTGCTCGGAAACATGCAACACTAGCCATGTTTGGTTTGGAGAAACGTCACACAGCAGAAAACATTTTGGATGTCTTTAACACAAAGGTCCTTAACTGTCTGTCCCCACTAAAATGCAAGGTTGGTTATGTTTCCACGGACAATGGCGCCAATATAGTTAAGGCCATGAGGGACGGTTACTATTTCAGAGTGCCGTGTTTGGCGCACTGTATAAACCTGGTTGTCCAAAAATTCTTGGGTAATAAAGGCAGTGCAGCGTACAGTGTATTGGACACCTGCCGAAAATGTGCAAGCATTTCAGCCATTCTTTTAAGGCCCGGAAGCAGCTGAGGAGCCTGCTATATCAACATCAAATGCCAGTGAAAGCACTCATCCAGGAGGTGGTAACACGTTGTAACTCAACCTTCTACATGCTTGAGCGTCTGTATGAGCAGTATACGGAACTCGATCAATATTTCCTTAAAGAGGGTGCAGAGGAGCTGAGGATG
Source organism: Lissotriton vulgaris (assembly GCF_964263255.1). Taxonomy (NCBI): domain Eukaryota; kingdom Metazoa; phylum Chordata; class Amphibia; order Caudata; family Salamandridae; genus Lissotriton; species Lissotriton vulgaris. Next base: position 1,843,505,303 of record NC_141694.1, read on the forward strand.
GGTGGGCCGCAATGGAACATAGTTGAAAGCCTGACACGCATGCTTCGTCCTTTTGAGTTCTTCACGCGTGCAGTCAGCAAGGAGGACTCTAATTTGGGAAAAGCTATCCCATTGTTGTACATGCTGGAGGACCAACTGAAGGAGGTGTGTTCTGTGTTTGGAAAAGATAAAAACCAAGACTCTTTGCTTCTGGCCGAGCAATTATTAGAGCTCCTACAAGGTGATGAACGTCTTAAAAAGATCCACTCAGAACAGCATTACATTTGTGCTACTATTCTGGATCCACGCTACAAAAAGGCGCTGGCAGGCCAAGCATTCTTTCCTTTTGATGATGAACATGTTCTAAAGTACAAACGTTGGCTAGCCTTGTCAGCCAAGAAGTTTGAAACAGAACGGCTGGAAATTGAAGGAAATGGCAGTACATCAGCAGGCCATCCCCAGTCAAAACAATCCACTTCTGCACCTGTGGCTGTGGCACAAGTGACCTCTCAGCCGTTAAAGACACCGGCAACCGGATCATCTGCACGAAAGACAACAGAAACATTGGAGGCTGAAGAGGATTGGCTAGCTCTGCGTGGGTTTGGTTCTCAAAAGGTCAGAGGCACAGCAAGAGCTAAGCAAAGTGGAGGAACCTTGGATGAGGACCTTGAGTCGATGGTGAAGGACTATCTGAATGACTCAACAGAGGTCTATGTTAATTCTGACCCATTGGCGTATTGGCATGGGAAAAAAGAATTGTGGCCACAGCTCACCAACCTGGCTTTAAACTACTTGTCTTGCCCACTCGCAAGCGTGTCTTCTGAATGGGTTTTCAGTGCGGCTGGTGGGATTGTAACTCCCAAACGGAGCCGCCTCTCGCCCAAAAATGTGGAGAGGGTAACAATGATCAAGATGAATCAGCACCTCATACCACCAGATTTCAGAGTACGAGAGAGCGTGCCGGATGAAGAGGAGGTGGCCAGCAACATAGATGAGGGAATTTCTACTCTGTCAGGTGACACTGAGCTCTCCCTGCCTGAATTCGCAGAGTATGATGACGAAGCCTTATTCTTATTCCTGGACCGTGATACCGACTTCGAGCCCTGAAAATGAGACAACGTATCAATAACTTTCTTTTTCATCCTTATTCACTTTTATTCCTGTGTGTCTGTCTTTCTTTGTTGTGCACAGTTAATATAATTCAAACTTTAATCAGATAATCACAAAAACAAGCCCATCAGCAGAACTGTCTTCACTTGTTTGCTAATTTATTTGAAGGTGCCGCAGTCTGCATTCCTCAGGTTCACAAGTTCAGAAGAACATGCTCCTCTATCCTCCTCCTCCAGACTCCTATTTCCATCAAAGCAGAGGGCTGGTTTACGCCCAATGAAGAAAGACTCAGCACTTGTGGGGGTGTTGTTCTACCTCTTTGCAGGTGAGTTGACGGGTCTGGGGCCATTGCTGGGAAGCACTAAAAGTGGTTTGGACCAAATCCGAGGCGGAAATTTTTTTGTGTTTTTGATGACTTGCTTGCCTTTGAGGTGCTCTTAGGGGGGGTTCCGTCTGTTTGTGGGTGAGTTTCGTGGTCTGGGAGCATTGCTGGGACACTCTAATCTTGATTGCATTTGCTTTTCAGGAAATCCGTCGTGCCAACCCCGACTTATGGCCTAGCTACGCAGCGCGTTTGGACCGAAGGCCCAGAAATATTGCAAGTATGAGATTTTGCTTTTGGCCTGTTTGGGGGTGTTATGCTTCTTGGCGGGTGGGTTGCCGGGTCTTGGGGCATTCCTGGGAAGGTCTAATACCGGGTAGAAGTGGTTGGGACAAAATCCAGGCCGATTTTTTTTTGTGGCTATTTCTGACATTTTGCTCTATGTAGCGTTTTCGGGGGTCCTGTTTGGGGGGCTTCCTGGTGTTTGTGGGTGAGTTTCGTGGTCTGGGAGCACTGCTGGGACACTCTAATCTTGATTGCATTTGCTTTTCAGGAAATCCGTCGTGGCAACTCCGACTTATGGCCTAGCTACGCAGTGCGTTTGGACCGAAGGCCCAGAAATATGCAAGTATGAGATTTTGCTTTTGGCCTGTTTGGGGGTGTTATGCTTCTTGGCGGGTGGGTTGACGGGTCTTGGGGCATTCCTGGGAAGGTCTAATACCGGGTAGAAGTGGTTGGGACAAAATCCAGGCCGATATTTTTTTGTGCTATTTCTGACATTTTGCTCTATGTAGCGTTTTCGGGGGCCTGTTTGGGGGGCTTCCTGGTGTTTGTGGGTGAGTTTCGTGGTCTGGGAGCACTGCTGGGACACTCTAATCTTGATTGCATTTGCTTTTCAGGAAATCCGTCGTGCCAACCCCGACTTATGGCCTAGCTACGCAGTGCGTTTGGACCGAAGGCCCAGAAATATTGCAAGTATGAGATTTTGCTTTTGGCCTGTTTGGGGGTGTTATGCTTCTTGGCGGGTGGGTTGACGGGTCTTGGGGCATTCCTGGGAAGGTCTAATACCGGGTAGAAGTGGTTGGGACAAAATCCAGGCCGATATTTTTTTTTGCTATTTCTGACATTTTGCTCTATGTAGCATTTTCGGGGGCCTGTTTGGGGGGCTTCCTGGTGTTTGTGGGTGAGTTTCGTGGTCTGGGAGTACTGCTGGCTATATATACTTTACTTTGCAAGAGGTTTGAAGCAAATCCATGGTGGCAGAGGGGACTTAGGGCCTAGCTGCAGAGCGCGCGCGGAGTGATTTGGGAAATTTGTGAAAAATTGACTAAGTCCCCATTTTTGTACTTTTGCTCTTTGGCTGTTTGGGGGTCTTCTACTCGTTTTCTCCTGGGTTGACGGCTCTGGGGCCATTGCTGGGAAGCTCTAATACCGGATAAAAGTGTTTTGGACCAAATCCCAGGCGGAATTTTTTTTGTGTTTTTGATGACTTGCTTGCCTTTGAGGTGCTCTTAGGGGGGGTTCCGTCTGTTTGTGGGTGAGTTTCGTGGTCTGGGAGCATTGCTGGGACACTCTAATCTTGATTGCATTTGCTTTTCAGGAAATCCGTCGTGCCAACCCCGACTTATGGCCTAGCTACGCAGCGCGTTTGGACCGAAGGCCCAGAAATATTGCAAGTATGAGATTTTGCTTTTGGCCTGTTTGGGGGTGTTATGCTTCTTGGCGGGTGGGTTGACGGGTCTTGGGGCATTCCTGGGAAGGTCTAATACCGGGTAGAAGTGGTTGGGACAAAATCCAGGCCGATTTTTTTTGGGGCTATTTCTGACATTTTGCTCTATGTAGCGTTTTCGGGGGCCTGTTTGGGGGGCTTCCTGGTGTTTGTGGGTGAGTTTCGTGGTCTGGGAGCACTGCTGGCTATATATACTTTACTTTGCAAGAGGTTTGAAGCAAATCCATGGTGGCAGAGGGGACTTAGGGCCTAGCTGCAGAGCGCGCGCGGAGTGATTTGGGAAATTTGTGAAAAATTGACTAAGTCTCCATTTTTGTACTTTTGCTCTTTGGCTGTTTGGGGGTCTTCTACTCGTTTTCTCCTGGATTGACGGCTCTGGGGCCATTGCTGGGAAGCTCTAATACCGGATAAAAGTGTTTTGGACCAAATCCCAGGCGGAATTTTTTTTGTGTTTTTGATGACTTGCTTGCCTTTGAGGTGCTCTTAGGGGGGGTTCCGTCTGTTTGTGGGTGAGTTTCGTGGTCTGGGAGCATTGCTGGGACACTCTAATCTTGATTGCATTTGCTTTTCAGGAAATCCGTCGTGCCAACCCCGACTTATGGCCTAGCTACGCAGCGCGTTTGGACCGAAGGCCCAGAAATATTGCAAGTATGAGATTTTGCTTTTGGCCTGTTTGGGGGTGTTATGCTTCTTGGCGGGTGGGTTGACGGGTCTTGGGGCATTCCTGGGAAGGTCTAATACCGGGTAGAAGGGGTTGGGACAAAATCCAGGCCGATTTTTTTTGTGGCTATTTCTGACATTTTGCTCTATGTAGCGTTTTCGGGGGCCTGTTTGGGGGGCTTCCTGGTGTTTGTGGGTGAGTTTCGTGGTCTGGGAGCACTGCTGGCTATATATACTTTACTTTGCAAGAGGTTTGAAGCAAATCCATGGTGGCAGAGGGGACCTAGGGCCTAGCTGCAGAGCGCGCGCGGAGTGATTTGGGAAATTTGTGAAAAATTGACTAAGTCCCCATTTTTGTACATTTGCTCTTTGGCTGTTTGGGGGTCTTCTACTCGTTTTCTCCTGGGTTGACGGCTCTGGGGCCATTGCTGGGAAGCTCTAATACCGGATAAAAGTGTTTTGGACCAAATCCCAGGCTGAATTTTTTTTGTGTTTTTGATGACTTGCTTGCCTTTGAGGTGCTCTTAGGGGGGGTTCCGTCTGTTTGTGGGTGAGTTTCGTGGTCTGGGAGCATTGCTGGGACACTCTAATCTTGATTGCATTTGCTTTTCAGGAAATCCGTCGTGCCAACCCCGACTTATGGCCTAGCTACGCAGCGCGTTTGGACCGAAGGCCCAGAAATATTGCAAGTATGAGATTTTGCTTTTGGCCTGTTTGGGGGTGTTATGCTTCTTGGCGGGTGGGTTGACGGGTCTTGGGGCATTCCTGGGAAGGTCTAATACCGGGTAGAAGGGGTTGGGACAAAATCCAGGCCGATTTTTTTTTGGCTATTTCTGACATTTTGCTCTATGTAGCGTTTTCGGGGGCCTGTTTGGGGGGCTTTCTGGTGTTTGTGGGTGAGTTTCGTGGTCTGGGAGCACTGCTGGGACACTCTAATCTTGATTGCATTTGCTTTTCAGGAAATCCGTCGTGCCAACCCCGACTTATGGCCTAGCTACGCAGCGCGTTTGGACCGAAGGCCCAGAAATATTGCAAGTATGAGATTTTGCTTTTGGCCTGTTTGGGGGTGTTACGCTTCTTGGCGGGTGGGTTGCCGGGTCGTGGGGCATTCCTGGGAAGGTCTAATACCGGGTAGAAGTGGTTGGGACAAAATCCGCGTGGAAAAGCCTTTAGTTTTGGCACTTTTTGTAACTTAGGGTTCGTTAGGGTTAGCCCTAGCAGCAGGATTGCATGTGTTTCGGGGTGTTCTAGATTTTTCCAACTGAGTTCTGGGGTCTTAGAGCACTCGTGAGAATGTGTAATTTTGGTTGCAAGTCATTTGAAGAAAATCCATGGTGGGAAAGGGGGGATTTGGCATAGTTAAAGAAAGCCTTTGCCACTATTCTTAACTTAGGGTTCGTTAGGGTTAGCAGTATTTCTATTGCATGTGTTTAAGTGGGGGGGATTTCGAGTCTTGGAGCGATGCTGGCTATGGCTACTTTTGCTTGGTTGCTTGCAAGTGGTTTGAATGCAATCCACGGTGGGTAATGGGTAATTAGGAAGGGGGTACTTCGGCCTACTTTTACTTTCAAAGTAAGTTTTGTCACCAGTTTTCTGCTAGGCCTCTTTTTTTGAGATTTGATTGGGGGTCTTCTACATTTTTGCGACTGGCTTTAGTAAGGGTCTGGGTGGGAGCACTGCTAGGAAGATCTAATTTTGTTCTAAAACACAGTTTACAGTACACCTAGCTTGAGGGGCAAGATCCGCTACATTAATTTGCCCATACTTATTTATCCTTCAAAAGGTGACTCAGAGTACGCACTTTCAAAAATATTGTACTGTCTACTAGGAAAATCAAATTGTGACTTTTTGCACTCCACAGCCTACATACCTTATATTTATTTATCAGTGGTGTTGTAATATTATATCACTTCCTGTTTTTCGTTGAATAATTACAGGCCGGGTTTCAGTCTCTGCAATGGGGAAAAAAGGATGGAGTCAGGCTTCACAGTAGCGAGCCACAATTCAGCATCAGGCAGGCAGTGGACAGGGTGTCTTCTGGTGACCAACATCGATGGACGAAGCGTCGGCTGCAATGGAGGAGTGTCGCTAATAGGAGGATTTTTTTTCTGCAGGCAACTTACTTACCACTTCCAACAGGACCACTACAACCACATAGATACAGTATCCCTTGCCTTTTTCTCTGACTGTGACTGCATTTCTTGGCTCTCTCTCGGCTTCTACATTGATCCCTTAACACATCACTTAGTCCACTCCACTATCACATCTGCACCACACATAGTCATTTGTAAGTGCTCCTACGTAATTCGCAAGTCGCAGCACGCCCCAGGCCGTAGAGGACTGGGATGGCCCCAATGATGAAGCATGTCACCAAGGGGCAACCTTGGTGAGTGAGGGGACACCTAGAAAAAAAGCAATTTCTCCTTTTCTATCTACTATACCTTCCAGACCAACCCCACTGAGTGTTGTTGTGAATGGATTTATAGTGACCAGCAAGGCTCTCGGGTATCTGGCTACAGAGACCTTATGTTGAATATCGTTATCAATAATTTACACATAGGCCCTTTACTGTTGCATTCTTTCTTCCACAGTTGTCGAATGTACTACTTACTTTTCACTGACATGCATGCAGTAGTGCATGCACTTTCAAAGATTGATGGATAGGTTTGTACCCAAAGAATTGTTTATGTTCAATTGTTTGTCTATGCTGTGCTTTTTTTTACAGGGTGTCTTCTGGTGACCAACATCGATGGACGAAGCGTCGGCTGCAATGGAGGAGTGCCGCTAATAGGAGGATTTTTTTTCTGCAGGCAACTTACTTACCACTTCCAACAGGACCACTACAACCACATAGATACAGTATCCCTTGCCTTTTTCTCTGACTGTGACTGCATTTCTTGGCTCTCGCTAGGCTTCTAAATTGATCCCTTAACACATCACTTAGTCCACTCCACTATCACATCTGCACCACACATAGTCATTTGTAAGTGCTCCTACGTAATTCGCAAGTCGCAGCACGCCCCAGGCCGTAGAGGACTGGGATGGCCCCAATGATGAAGCATGTCACCAAGGGGCAACCCTGGTGAGTGAGGGGACACCTAGAAAAAAAGCAATTTCTCCTTTTCTATCTACTATACCTTCTGTCAGGTTACGCAGCCCCTAAGCGCCTACCGTACTATGAAACTACATTTCCCATGAGTAGGCGGGAGACTTGCAGGAAGTTTATCTGGGGAACAGACGCGCTTCCTGTTGCGCGTTATTCTGGTTTCTGTTCTGCACCGGCATGAGAGCGGACGCTCTGCATGCTTTTCTATCGTGTCTCCTGTGGACTATCACCTTCCCCCCCCCCCCCTGAGGCTCAGTGGGGAGCGCTTCCGTGTTCTGTCCTTGGCGGTAGACGGACTTCACGCGTCTTCAGGTAAAGCCGCTCTAAACTCTTCGGCCGCCCGTGCGGTCAGCTGATTACTGCCTGAACGGATTGTTAAGGGAGGTTCTGTGACTGTTTTCTAACAGAATTCTACCTTTGATGAATTCCTGTTTGGTTGAATTGTGTGTGGCGGAGCACAGTGGCGGTCTATACCACGTGTTAGCGTTCACATCGGGGATCGTTTTTGTACTATTAAAACGGAGCGCGGTAGTAAGGACAACTACGCGTCTCCGTTGTATAACTGTGTATTTCAAAGGACCTCCATAACTGGGCATGTAGTGAGGTAACTACAGGCTACCCCAGTTCTCTTTGTGTAGTGCACCGTGGGGTGTGTTGTTGGCAGAATTCAGTGGTGGTCGCAACTACGTTTTTCTGTTTGACCTTCACCAAAGATTCTCTACTGGGTCATTACTTAGAGAGCGCAGTGTTGTAGTTCTTGCTTCCTACACACTACCGTTTCCCTCTTCCTTTTTGTTGGACCATACATCTTTGCTTTGACTATTTGGAACCCCCTTTGTACATTGAGTCCTCTACCATGTTTGTGGTATGTTGTGAGTAGTGGGTTTGATGTCTTAGTATAACGAGAGTGTGTTTGGTGCGACAGGAGTGTGTTCGTTAACTATATGTTTATGTGTTTCTTAGGCCTTCCTCACAGATTGTGGCAGAAGGGCTAGAGTATTTCCTATCCAAGGTCATGTTTTCTTGGTGCTCAGGTACTTGTCTACTTCCTTGGTTATTTAGTGAGACTATATGAGAGTACCCTTGTATGTTAGGACAGCACTTCACTGATGCCTGTCTTGTCTTCTGTTACAGGTATCCTTTCCCTGCTGACCCTACCTTTACCCATCCCACATTTTTTATTTTAGTTTGTTATTTTTCTCCCCCGCCTAATGGCTCGAACACCCTGTGTTTACACTTCTGGGTGTTGGTGACATTTGGAGGTGGAACCATATTTGCATCGACTGGATCACGGGGAGTAAACCTGACACCTTCCAGACCAACCCCATTGAGTGTTGTTGTGAATGGATTTATAGTGACCAGCAAGGCTCTCGGGTATCTGGCTACAGAGACCTTATGTTGAATATCGTTATCAATAATTCCACACAGGCCCTGTACTGTCGCATTCTTTCTTTCCACAGTTGTCGAATGTACTACTTACTTTTCACTGACATGCATGCAGTAGTGCATGCACTTTCAAAGATTGATGGATAGGTTTGTACCCAAAGATTTGTTTATGTTCACAATAGTTTGTCTATGCTGTGCTATTTTTTCTTGTCTCCCAAAACCTTTCCCAAAAACCCCCATACCCATCCATTTTTCAAACCCTAACCCTCTTCCCCCGGGCTGTGTGGTTTTGATTGATGTGTGACTAAATTATTATTACAGCAATAAATCCACACACTTGCTGGGGAGGATAAGGTGATAGCAAAAGGCTGGTGAAGAAATCCGAGGATATATTCTTACTCTGCTTGACAAAGAACCATTGTTAATGTGAAAGAACTTCAACCGAATTAGTAGTTATACTTTACCATTTGTTAGGCTACAATGTGGCACTGCTCTACTGTACTTCTGTCACCTGCTATATTCTCAGTTGTACCGTTGAATTGCTCAGGAGGACAAACCAGATTTCATTTTCTTTTTTTTCATAGGCATGCAACTGCCACTGTGTCACACCACTAGTACCACCGCTATGAGGAAATTTTATCCGACCAAGATTGCCAACCTTATTCGGTGTTTCCCGTGGAGCCAGCCCTGGGTCTAGCCCTACTTTCAAACACAAATTACAGGTAAGATAAGCGTTTGGTGGTTTGGGGGTATAATGGAGTATTAGTACGAGAGACGAGAGACTGAAGGTAGTACTACTAAAGTCCTAGGACTCTTGGATTCACTTCACTTAGTCTGTGAGAGGCACTTAGTGTTGAAAACATTTGGGCATTTACACTTAAAGGAAGAAAATGGAACTAAACTTTCAGGAAAACAGTCAACGTTAAACCCCCACCCACCAGGCAAGCAGTAAAAAACAGGTATGCTCAGATAAAGTTTGAAAAAGTATATTTATATCCCTAACAAAATAATCTCCCGCAAGACCCTCCCTAACCCCAACGATTGTCCTTCAAAAGTCCCCAAAAACCCAACTCCCAATTCCCACCCCCCAAAAGTCTCTAAAAAAGGGGCAAGGGACACTATGGGTGGATGCTGTTAACTTTTTGGGCCAGGGCATCATGCTCCTCGCGGAGCAAGGCGAGCTCCTGCTGAAGGCGGGACACCATCAGGGTAGTGCGGCGCAGGCGTGCCTTCACTGCCTTGCAGGTGCAATGCCTGTGAGAGGCAGCTGTTGGCCTTGCTGCTCGGCGGTGGCGTTTGCCTTTGGCAGCCCGGCTAAGTCTGGGTGGACCACTGTGCTGGGTGGCAGCCCGTGGGGCCACGGAGGCCGATGCAGACGACGTTGTTGTTGTTGTCGACTGTACACTTTCCTCGTCCTCCAGGGCCACCAGCCGCCGATATTCCGCAACAGTGGCCTCGATCCTCCGTTGCCGGGCCGCTCTAGCCAGCTCCTTCCTCCTTGTTCGTTTGGAAGGAGAACCTATATGAAGAAAGAAAGACATAGTCTGTAACCAATGCTCTTTAAGATTAACTCAATCATTCAGCAGAAATTTGTGTTGCAGTACAACTAGCAACTTGCAAGCGCATTACATAACTATTGAGGCCAGTATCTATCTAACCTCACACTTCTTCATCCTTGCTCTAACATTAGTGGGAGTTTAAGGAACAAATTCTACGAGCACTGTGGACTTCCATTGGAGTCGACTATGAAAGTACACCAGTCTTATTCTTCTTCTTATCTCTTGTTTTGGAAAATTGGTACGTTATTTTCTGCAAGCCGGCATAATGCCAGCGCAGTAAACTTGCACCCGAGAAAAAGAGACGCACGCCATGAGGAGTGACCTAGACTTGCGTTGCCGTTGCGTTACTGTACCCGTCCAGTACATGCAGGTGGTGAAGCTCTTACTTTTCTATTACGGGTGGCACTGAGAATACTCTGTTACAACTCAAGGGCTACTGCTTAATTAATTTAACTTTCACCCTACAGTGGAAATGAGTACTAGAAATGGAAAATTGAAGAAGATAAATAATCTGATTATCTATCACTTCACATGGGATGTTTTTGCTTATATATGGGATGACTTTAGGTGCTTTGCTTTTTATTGAGTGACCAGTGATACATCCACACATGAATGACTGAGTACTACTAAACTTATTAAGAGAGGTAGGGAGTGGCCACCATAATAACCGGATCTATGCAGTGCTTGCAATACAAACTACTGCTACTATTTATGGTAGTATTTGGACAAAATTAAAAGTTCTTTTCCTTGCCTTTCCTACACTGGAACGGACGTGCGGGTGCAGTGTTACATGCTCTTCAAAGTTACACTTAGTTCATCCACTGACCGTCTACTCTCTCTAGATCATGGGTACTCACAAACTTACTCTCAGGGGCTACATTTACAGTGTAGTTTGGGGCCGAGGGCCGCACTGGTGGGGGCGGAGTCAGAGGGGGCGGGGCTAAAGCAAAACGATAACTTGTGACCATGAGGTTGCACACAGGCCCCTGCAGCAGATGCCCTCATCCACTGAGCCACCAGACCCAGCATTTACATACATCTCTCTCCCTCCTGCTCTCCCTCCTGCCCTCCCTCCATCTCTCTCTCCCTCCTGCCCTCCCTCTCCCTCCCCCTCTGTCATCTCACTGTGTGTGTGTCTATCTGTGTCAGCCTTTAGCCCGGGTTGAGACCGCTTCCTCAACGCGCACACACAGACAACAACACCAAAGTACTTAACAGGTCTTTAAAAGACCATGAACATATTATTGAGGCTTTGTTTGTTGTAGCGCCCCTGCTTCTCCACCCTGACAATCACTGCTTGCCCGGCCCCACAGAGCAGAGGCTTTGTTCTATTTCACCTCTTTGTGGCCTTGCATCTCCACTCTGCTCTGTGGGGGCCGGGGGAGCAGTGATTGTCAGAGTGGAGATGCAGGGGCGCTAACAGGTGAAATACAAAAAAGCCTCTGCTCTGTGGGGGCCGGGGGAGCAGTGATTGTCTGCAAGGTCTGCGCACCGCCAAGGAAGGCTTGCCGGGCCACCACCGGCCCGCGGGCCATACTAGGAGTACCCCTGCTCTAGATACACATATGCTATCTAAGAGTCAGATAGTAGCATGATCCAGGTATATGGACACATACAGTTTCTGTGTCACCCACCCAGGCTGTTGTCCTTCCACCCATCATTGCTTCATCATTCACCCAGCCATGCATCTCATATTCTTGCCTTCCCAGCTAGTCTTCAATCTCAATAAGTAAGGAATATATAAGAGCTTACCTCTGGCCGCCACCACCACCGTCTCAACTCTCACAGCCGCCGCCTCCTCCCCTGAAGAATCGCCCTCCGCCTCCGTGTCGAGCACCACCACCTCCACACTGGCCCCGCCACCAGATGTTCCACCTACAAAGTACATTTAAGAATGTTAGAATAAAGCACTCACTAGTCTTTGGTCTAGGAATGAAGACATGTGAAAACAATGTAATTTGTGACTGTCTACGTTAAAGTTAAAAAAAATGTCCCTTTTTCCAGGGAAGGTTGTCTTGCTGCACTTTTTGGCACAACTGATGAAGGCTGTTTTTTTAACACGCACCATTTTTCTCCACACAGACAGAAGATGGACTTCTAACAACAAGATCAAGTTGAAACCAGGTGAGAGCTCGGCTCGACCACAAGAAATGTCTTCAATTAATCGTCAGCACTAACCACTTTTCCATTATCAGTTAAACGTTTAGTTTTATTATGACTTCATTTTAATAAATGTGTTTACTTTTAATAAAGCTTTTAAACTTAAATACAATCTGTGTTTTTTGGTCCAGACTAGAGTGACTGAGCGAAAGGTTTTGCAATTTTTGCAAGCATGAGTCCAGATAGAACACTTCAAAAGACATTATGGACAATCCCAGAGGACTGCACTAAGTTGATAGAGCTATTGCTGACTAGAATCATGGGAGTTTCGCCAACCGTGCAATCTTAGTTAGCTACACAGACAGACTAATAAGAATAATCTAGTAATACCACAGGGAGTCATAGTAGAGGCAGGATAAGAATTTAGATACAGTCTACAAGAAGAGCAAAGACAATTTTGAAAAAAGTCAAATGAGGGACGCTAGGAAAAATAGGTACTAGTCTAAAATGAAAACTTACTGGGGCCAGCAGAGGAGCCCTCGCCTGCCCGATCCTGGCCCTGTTGAACAGCATCCGCCGCCTGCTGCTCCTGTGTCCTCCTCTCGCCCCTGGGGGGAGCTGACGTACAACATGAAAGAAAGAACAGAAAACATGGATGATTGTTGCTTGTCAATGTCAACCAAATCAAACATTTCAAAAGAACAATAACAAAATATTTCCGCGAAATTATATTGATTATGGTTACTTTTCATTTATTTGCGGACCTGTGACTTCGAAAGTCACGTAACTCACTAAACAAAGTACTGAAACGTTCACCTAGGACTGGCAGGCAGCAGTGCGCAGGCAAGACGCAAAGTGACAGACAAACTCCATTGTGATTTCAGTCAGATCAGTGACAACACTAACAGTTGCCTGCTACATTACCAGTCATTTAAATAGTCAAACTATCAATCCACCGCCACTATTTTTCTTATTGTCAGGGGTACAAAGGAAGGGGCAGATTTAAGCCCTTGCGGCTCTTTTGCGCCGTTCTTGCGTGACTTTTGTGACGCAGCAGCTAAACAAAAAAGGGCGCCATGGTGCGGCGTATAATATTATAACAACGTGACGCATTTGGGAGATGCATCCCGTTATAAAGCCCTGCGCCATCAGGGGGCGTTCCGGCGCAAGGGAGGGCATTCCTGCGCTGGAACACATCCTAATAGTGGCTGAGGGAAATCTACAAAATATCAATCAGTCACCTTTAGGACAATGATGCGTCACACAAACCCTGCACCTGCTTGAAGCAGACGTACGGCTTGACCCAGCATTGGGGAGATAGGGTACCCCAGAGCATTGATGGAGCTGCGCCATCGTTGCGACGCAACTCCAGCAGTAAAGCTTCGGTGACGTTTTGGGCCCATGGTGCGCCGCATTGCAAATACGGCGCACCATGTTTGGTGGTGGTAGCGGGCCGCACAATTAATGGCGCATCCCTGCTACTTTGCAGGGATGCGACGGTAATTGCAATTCTGCCCCTTAGGGGCATACTTACTTACGCGTTCTGGCGCATCTCCAGAGATGCGCCAGATCAAATGCGTCACACAAAACTACCCTTGCGACACGGCAGATGTGCCTCATTTACAATGCGGCGCGCCCTGGCGCAAGGGTAGGCACTTGCGTGACGCATCTTGTCACGTAAGAGCGGCGCATCGCTGGAGTCACGTCGCCAACGCAATGCAACTCCAGTAATGCTCAGGGCCACCCAATACTTAACATGCTGTGTCAGTCCTTTTGCCTGCTTCGAGCAGACATAAGGAATTGAATTGACGTAGCAGCGTCGCAGAAGTGCCTGCGTTAAATCTTGTACATTTCACGCAGGCAATTTTGCGAGGCGCACAGCCGCTGGACCGCCCACCCTGCGTACTAGGAACGCACCCATTGTGGTGCAGGCCCATGGCTTTATAACGTGACGCATCTCCCTAGATGCGTCATGCTGTAAATGACTCGCAGAGATGCGGCACGTTTACGCCGCTGTTGCGTCACGCAAGGCAACGTAAACGTGGCGCAAGGGGCTTGTAAATGTAATCTGCCCCCTAGTGTCTAGCATTACGCAGTTCTGTAAAGTACACTCATACATAATAGTTACTCAGGCCAATGAGACCACGAAATAGAAAACAAATAAGCATAGTAGCAACGCCACTGAGAAGGAGAGCAGTGCACCTGAAATGCACAGAAGATTTTGAAATATAATTTAACTACAATGTAATCGTCATCAGCGGCATTATTGGCTTGCTCCATGTAAAAAACAAATATTTGCAATACAACAACACAGAGCAGGAGAAAACATCATAGTAGTGAGTGATTAAATGGCTACTACTACTCACCAAGCCCGGGGATCTCCAAGCCGAGCTGGTCCAGCAGGTCGCGCTCGCGGTCCAGGAGGTCCGTCCAGCGATGGGTGACCTGGCTGTAGGTGCGCTGGACCCCGTAGAGGTGGGATATGGCCCAGCACACCTTCTCCCACCGCTTCCGGCGCTCCCGCATGTTGTAGCCGCCGGCCGCGATCCTGCCGCCTCCCGCGATGGTCCTGGGCAGGCGGCGCTGGACGAAGTAGACCAGCGCGCCCACTTCCTCCGGGCTGAATATCTCCCGTCGCGTCACCTGCTCCCCCCTCAATCTCCCGCATGCTGTCCTGCCACTGGGTCCAGCACTACTCCCCGCCGCCGCTGCGGCCCTCAAGTGCCTGGGCAGCTTCACGGCGCCTGGCTTGACCATGGTCTGGGCAGGTAAGGTAGGAAGAAGTAGAAAATTAAGAAAGAATAGGATAGGGAAGAAGAAAAGAAAAGAGTTTAAAAAAGTAGTTTAAAAGTAAAGAAAAATAGCAGAAAAGACAAAAATATACAGCTAGGAAAAGAGAGGGATAGATAAGAAGCAAAATCGTAAAAAAAAAACTGAAAACGAGCAAAGGATGGCAAAGATACCAAGAGGATTAAACACCATGCCCAGACACAGGAAATGAATGAAAAACAAGATGGCCGGCGCCCGTTCACGAGCGCGAAAGTAAGTTCGCGCGAGATTTTCCTCGCGATCTCGTGCGAACCTCTAGATTTCCCGCGCGATCTCGTGCGAACCTCTACTCGCAATGCGCTTACTGCGCGAGATTATACATAGCGGGCGGAAACGGAAATACGTCACGCAAACAAAATGGCCGCGCCCGTACTCGACCTTGGGGTAAATTCGCGTGTTGCGCTGCAAGCGGCTCGCGAATACTGCAAAAAAACTCGCGAAACAACAAGCCGCAAAAAAATAAAATGCTCATTCGCACGAATTGGCGGCTTCTGCGGTCGGTTTCGCACGACGCCGCGCCCCGCGAATAGCGCGAAAAAAACCGAAAAACGATTTCAGCAAAAGCAAAAGCAATGAGCAGGTGCAAAAGGTCAACCTCATGATTTGTAACGATTCTTTGTAGTGCTTCCTGAGGGGGCCCTCCAGAATTCGGTTGCCTGCTTGCAACTATTGTGTGACCCTGCTCTGACCTTAACTGTATGCCACAAAGGTCCTGATTTACAGCTAAAGGAGCAGACAAGCAGGTGCCAGGCTGGAACTTTAAATTCTTTCAGTGACACATTAATTAGCCCCTAATTCATTATTGTCAGTTGGGGCAGGGCAGGTGTTGTTAATAAACTAACCCCAAATTAATTCATGTCAGTTCAAGCAGGGCAGGTGGGCTTGCTTTTCCCCCCCATCTTCTACAGTGATGATGAACCAGAGGGTGGCATTGATGTAACAGAGGGTGGCATGGGTCAAAGAGAGGGTGCCAGTGGTAAAACAGAGGGTGCTGGGAGGCTGTGATGATGAACCAGACGTAGAAACAACATAGTCGCGACCGTTGCGAGCCGACAAGTAAGTTCGCAATTGCGAACTAGTACCAAATCCTCGCGAACTGGCAGAAACAATTGCGAACACACAAAAAAAATCCGCAAATTCGCGGATATTCGCGGATTTTGCGGATTGCGAGTTCGCAAATCCGCAAAATTCGCGAACGCGAGATCCGCAAAATTCGCCCATGCTTAGTGGGATTGACACGAGGATTATGGGGATGTCTTTTTCCTTACTTCACAATGTTATGATTGTAATAAAGAAAGGTCACATGCCATAAACCGGTGTATAAGAGGCCAGGCCTCAGAGAGGCTGTTAGAGCACCTCGAGACGATACCTTGTTGTCTGATCTGATGTGTTCTGCTCCGTCGGAATAAAACTTCTGTTTCCTGCCTTCTGGTCTCCGGCGCCTGCCTCATTGCTTGGTAATTTGAATGGTACAAAGGCGGTTAGCGCCGGGCAAATCTTGAAAAAGGTCACAGCCCTACCCTTTTTCCACAGTTAGTGGGTGCAAAGAAGGGCTAAGGGCTTGGCTTTACAAGCCCAAAACTGGCCAAAGGGGTCAGGGAAAAAGTGTTCTGCTACATGTCTACCCTTGTGCCAAGTTTTGTCCAGTACGATGGGTGTTGGCTCTTAGACCTCACTCTGTACCAAAGGGGGGAGAGGGTCTTTCAACACGAGGATAGTAAGCCAGTGTTCATGTTCTAGCTGCTGGCGATATTGCGCAAGGCTCAGGAGCTTAATGGCCTGGATGTAAGGAGTTTCGGTACACATTCTTTTTGAATCGGCATTGCTATAGAAGCGGATAGGCAGAGCTGGAGCCAGGAAATGATAATGGGTCTGGGAAGATGGCCATCCAATTGCAACTGTTTTTAATGTTATGTTGGGGGGGATGTTGCTGAGATACGTTCAGGTTGTCAACTTTTGTTTCTGTTTTGCAGGTTCCATTCCACGGCCCTTGGCTGTCAGTTTGAATATCTGTATTGTGGGCCACTCCTTCGTAAAGTGAGTTGAGTGGCAGGCCAAGTCCAGCACACACGGGTGGAATTCGGGATTTAATGTTAGCATTTACACGATTACTTGGCACAGGAAAGGGGGCATGAGATGGAGAGAGTTAATTCCATGTTTGAACAAGCTGGTAGCTGGGGGAAGGTGCCCGGACATATAGTAACAGCACTGTTACTCTTAGGCTAGAATGACTTGGTGACTCCGAATGGTCTAGCCTTATTGAACAACATGGAAGAGGGCTTGAAGGAGACCAACAGACATTGGGTGGGTTGCCATGTTTGGATGGAGTTTTATTTAGGAGAATTAATTTGATGAGGGGCACATCGTCTGGTGGCTACAGGCAAGGCCGGAAGGATGCTCAGTAAGGATATGCGCTCATTTTGCAGGCAGGTTGGTGTAGGTAGAGTAGAGCACACAGGCCTACATTATGAGGACTTCAAATCTTTCCAAGGGACGGTGTACATTTGTCCTTCATGAGCATGAAGTTGCACTTGCTGCAGCTGAAGCTGGTTTTGGCTAAGGCATTAAACATCCATTAGAGCTCAGTGGTCGGGGGAGATGCAGGCAAAGGCGCAGCGTGCCTTCCTTTTTTCTGGGTGGCAGTAGGCAGAGAAGTTACCATTGTTTACTGGAGTTTCTTGATGTTTGAAGCAGCAATTCAGGCTTAAAAGGAACGGGTAAATAAGTTCACGCCTGGACGGGCCAGGAAGTTAAAGGTTCTGTAGGAAGTTTAGTTGATTAGAGGGTAATGGTTGTAGTAAAGGGGTTGGAAAGTTTAAAGGGCACAGTCGCAGCTCTGGAGCAAGTACACTATTACTGAATTAAGTTGTTGTGCAGGTAGGGAGGTCAGAAGTCAGTTTACAACTACTTTTTCTTCTCTGACTGCAGAGTTCTAAGATTTTGTAAAGTGAACTGTCTGACCTGATGTACGAAGTGTGACATGAATGGCTGTAGGGTATCAGAGTTTTCCTAACACACATTTAAATGGCTAATAGGTCAATTGTACAACATTTCAAAATATATTTTAGTAGTTGTGAAAGCCCATTTTGTCTGCTTCTGTGTGAAGAAAACAAACCAGACTGCTTTACTTGGTGATTTGTGAAAGATAACTATGTTTTCTGAAAGCCAATTTTCACAGGTTATTGTTAATACACTGTATAGTTTTATCAGTAAAGCTGCAAGGTATGGAACGGGTTTTGGCTGTTTCTTGGAAATGTACTGTCTGTAAATGACAGTGCGCTACCACATCATGCTTTAGTAATATATTTATTTGAAGTGAGTGTTTAACAATGAACTGAGAAGAACTAATGTCCCTGCCCTGATGGCAATGCTATTAGTAAACTGAGAAGCAAGTCAGGGATCATGTGTACCCTATATGTGGGCTAGATTCTTATGACACATGAATAAAACGTTTAGTCTATGTAATCAAACAAAAGAGTTTTGTTTTATACAGCAGAAATGCTGAACTCACAAATTTGAAAGTGCGCTGAATAAAAAGCAATTCTGTAAAATAAAATATTTGCCAATGATCACACTAATTGAGACCAGTTTACAGATCAAGTTCAATAAAGCTGGGTTGAGTAGATTATTCAGGTTACCTGGCATGCAGGTCTAGAAACATTTTTATGATTGTTTTGAGGGCTACTGATGGATTCTGGGGTGAAGCTTTTGTTAGTTTCTGATGTATATTATGCTAAATATTTCAATGGCAAAGTATCTTTTAAGGAAACAGATGTGAAACCTTACAGTTATGGAGGCAACCTATTGAGCTAATAGGTTACTTTGAAGCAGATTTTGAATTTTGTAGAAACAGGGCAAGAGGAAAAATCTATGGGGCATATTATCAAGCCTGTGCGCTAAAATTATCGCCGCTTTATCGGCCGAAAACGGCCGATAAAGCGGCGATAATGGGCTTGATAATATGCTCTGTGGAATTCCAATCGAAGCCCATGTTAGATGTCTTCACATCTAACATGTGCTTCGATTGGAATTCCATTGAGCATATTATCAAGCCCATTATCGCCGCTTTATCGTCCGTTTTCGGCCGATAAAGCGGCGATAATTTTAGCGCACAGGCTTGATAATATGCCCCAATGTTCTTATAACCAATACAGGAAGTGTTTGGAAGGAGAGGTCTAGACTGTATTTTGTCCCGTATCTGCAAATGGCTAGTGGCTCTCCAAGATTTTCAAGATTTTCAATTCAAAGTATCTTATTTACCAGGATACAACAACAAAGTGGTGGACTGCTTGTCAAGGTTGATGTTTGACTCAGGGAATAATGATGAGGAAGGTGGTACTTGGTGGAGAGATGACGAGATCAACGTGTCCAGCTTCACATCTGGATGTGTAACTGAGGAGGAGTGGTTGAGAGAGTTGGCCAAGGATGAAGTCTTGAAAGCTATTTGCCAGTTTATTGTGGAAGGATGATTGGAAGAAGAATTGAAAGTTTGTGGGTTATCCCAAGTTTGGTGTTGAATTGTTGGTCCTTAATTATGTTGTATTGAGAGGGAGCAGGCGGAACCCTCCTTCTGGTATCAGGAGTCCCCTTCTGAGTCCTGCATATGAAAGACATCAGGGTATATTCAATATTAAAGAGAGGCTCAGCTGTATTTACTGGTGGCCTGGGATGGACATACTGGTTGAAGCGAGTGGTAAGTACAGGTGGTCTTACAAGGACATGAAGGTGAGCACCACTCCCATGGTTAATAAAGAGGCACCAGAGGAAGTGTGGAATAACATTGGTTTGGACATCCTTGGACCCATCAGCCTAGGGGCATCCTGCAAGTACTTATTGGTGGCCAAGGACTCATTGCCCAGATGGCTGGAGGTTGGTGTTGCTGATGAAATCAATACCCAGGCAGTTATCACATTTCCAACTGAAGTGTTTTCAAGGGAGGGCAACCCCAAGACTATAATCACTGACAATGGAAAACAATTCACATTTAAAGAAAAGAGACATTTCTCAGTGAAAGGGATATTGGTCTCAAGAAATGTTCTCTCTATCATTCCAAGACCAATGGGCTGGTAGAGAGGTTCATCCGCACACTCAAAGAAACTATACACATTGCAAAGGGTGGTGGAGTCAGCTGGATTCAGGCAGTTAAGAAGAAAGTGATAGAATTTAGGTTGATCCCACTCTCCACAACAGGGATGAGTCTCTTCATGATGTTTAAAAAATGAGAGCCTCATACTGTTATGAATCCTCCTTGTTTGGAAGGATACAGAAAAGACAATGTGAGTTCAGATGAGTTAAGGGAACATGCAAAGGAAAAAGAAGAACTTCTGCACATGAGAAGGAAAGAGAACAATTATATGTGTAAAGCAGTGAAGCCTTCGCCAGTGTGCATGGGAGATCTAGTGAAGATCAAATTGCTAAAGAGGGTACATGGAGCTTCAAGTTTAGTAATACATACTAAGTGACAAAGGTATTCTGTTGAGCTGCTAAATATGAATAATTGCGCTAATGGACTTTAAATAGAATTGTTGTTGTGAACCATTTATCAAATTTGTAATTCATTCTGTATTTCGTATATGCTTTCTTAATACCTCTCTCTTGTTTAATTTTAGGAGGTTGGTGTGTGGCAACATGTAGTTATTTCTTGTGTTTTATTCCCTCCCCTGTCTCCTTTGGTATATTCCTCCTTTCCTTCTCCCCTCCCTTTCCCATTGTGAAATTTTCCATGTAGAATGTTTATTTTGGATTGTTGGAACTATGGAAGGGCAGTTACTGGGACCTTTTCTACTAAATATTACATTCTTCTTAAAGCACATACCTGCTACTTTGACTTATCCTTTTGAACCCTCTGAATGCCTTAAGGTTGGACCTCAGAACTATCTTTCCCAAAGCGTCTCCGAACCCTGAAACAGCTAGAGCCTTATAAGATACATAGGTGTTACGCAACAGACCACGGGCGTCATGAAGACTTATGGAGCTCGGCCATGGTCACAGCAAGCACCTAGGGGATGAAGCCTTGGGTTTTATGATAACTCACATGTTCATCTGATCTGGGAACGCTGGGGTGAAGGGAGGGGGGTTTGCGACAGCTTAGGGTGGGAGGGAAGGGTTCTTTGGGGCTGGCTTTTTACGGCTAGATTACCTATTTGAATTGTAAGATGGCTAATATGTTTATAAAAACATACTCATACTTAAAGAGGAGTGCATATGGTAAACACTACACAATATATTGTGAATGTAAAAATATTTTTCCGGTATATTGGCATAGTCTGATTATTTATTTGTTTGTGGGTTTTTTAATTTATTTATGCACTTTTATGAAGCACAGACACTACCCAAAGGTGCTAGAGCACTTTACAATAGAAATAGATCATTACATTAGGTACTCCTTTACATAATCCGAAGATATTGATATATTAAAGTATAAAAGCAAATCATTACATAAGGAGTGAAATTACATTATCCAAAGATCTAGGTACCTTGAAAAAGCCAAGAACATTGGAGTGCGGAGACTAAACCAGAGAGCTCAAAACTGGAAAGGAGCAGTTAGCTAACATGTCTTTGAATGAGGAGGGCTTTCAACGTCCATTGAAAGATAACCTGTTTATGTGTATGTTTGGAGGAAAGTAGTTTGTTATACTGTGTATGAGCCTATAGTCTTTCCTTGCTGTATCTTGTCTGTCATGGAATGTGAGGTCTGTGACCTAGGTGGGTTCCAGTTTGGTTGGGGCTGTTGGTGTCTGGCTGTACAGATGCAGGTTTCCTCTGCTCCAATACACCTGACGATACATCTAACTTGAAGTGAATTGAGTACAACATACATTGGCGACAGGATGGGATCAGCTAGACCCCTGCGCCCATGAAGCAGACCAAGGAAACCTGTGGAGGAATCCAGTATCGAGGATTGAGACTTGCACACAGTGAAGAGTGTGGTAGGGCCATTCAGTGAAGTGCCGTTTGACGTTGAATTCTGGTGTGGCAATCTTTCCGGCGTGTTTTATGGACAATTTCAAGTCATTTGTTAAATAACGAGCAAAGTGCTCACTCATAAATGGTGGTCATGTGCCCCCGCGTACACCGCTGCAACCGCGCTTCCCACACGCTGCCTCCGCTAGAGCTACCTTCATTCTAAGGATTCATTCTAAGCATTCCTCGCCCGAGACCACTGACCTGCATGAGACGACGTCTCCGGTTGTGCCAGCGGATTGAACCTAACAAAAATCCACCCGATACTAGACTGTGAACATACCTATATCAGAAGTGAGAGAGAGAGAGAGACAGAGAGAGAGAGAGAATTGAGGTTGCTCCTCATAAGTGAACATTCCAAAACCCAGTATTCATGAGTATCAACCTCCGATAATTTTAATGCAACAAGGCGAAACGCCCATCGAGTGGGAAGACTGGATATAGGCATTTGAGAATTATATAGTGGCATTAAGAGGTTCAAACCTTTCACCACTGAGAAAAACATATTGGTCAAGATTGTGGGAACTGGCTATGAAATGCAAGTTTGGACCCATGACTGAGGAACATATTAGAGAACAGTTGATTGTTCAGTGTAACAATAAGAAGAGGCAGGAGCACTTGCGGGCAGCGTCTGATCCAACTTTAAAGGATGCCATAAAGATAGTGAAAGTTGTAGAGGAATCTGAGAAGTGCATGAAAGAGATGCAATTAAGCAACGCAGAGGTGTCAGAGGTGGATAGTGAGTCGGAGTTAGTAGCATTGGTGAAGAAAAAAGCAATGATTTCAACCATGCTCCTCAACAAAAATGGAAGTTCCTATGCTCCCATAAACCTGGAGATACAGCCAACTTGAAGTGCCTGTCATCTTTCATGGATTGAGTACAACAAAGTGCCATATTCTGGTGCACTTCCAGAGAAGGATTAAGGCATAGGTCATTTCTTTTTAAAGGTTGGGGGCTTCTGCATTTCGTGATGGTCGAGTGCCCCCTGAGAGCTTAAGTTTCTCAGCCAGGTAACGTGGAGAGGATGTGTGGAGAGTCTTATGAGTGATACAAGCCATCTTGTATGTGGCCCTGGCTTTCATAGGCAGGCAGTGGAGTGTAACCATCCTCGGTAAAACGTGATCATTCCTTTTGGCCCTATAAATGAAACATGCTGCTATATGGAGAATTGATTTAAAAGGAGCGAGATGAGACTTGAAGAGACCAATCAGGAGAGAGTTGCAGTAGTCCATTCTAGAAAGCGCCAGTGTTGAACAAGAGATTTCAGGTCTTGCTATGGAATGTAGCGGCTGTTTTCCCACAGAAGACGCAATTGATATTGTGCATTCCTGGACAGAATGTGGATTCACGATTGTAAGTTGAAACTTTTATTTAGGGTGAGTCTTAGGAACGTGGCACTGTCAATAATGGTGGGTTGGCTGTTACTGACGTTGAGTGTGTCTGCACATCATTTTACCGGAATTGGTTATTTCGATGAGTAAATGAGAAGGAATTCAGTCTTGGAAGGGTTCAGTTTTAAATGATGTGAAGTCAATCAGTCTTAAACCCCTTCACAGCTGGGCAAATTCCCCTGCTGGGCGGGGGAGGGGCGCGCACAGCACCCCGCGCTCATGACGAGCTGAGCTCGTCATGAGCCACGGTGGTCGTGTGCTCATGACGAGCTGAGCTCGTCATGACCACACCCGTTTCTTTAGAATGCTCGCACAGCAGGGGAATTTGCCCAGCGTGCGAGCGTTCTAACGGTCATGATTAGCTGAGCTCGTCATGAGCACACGAGCAACGTGGCTCATGACGAGCTGAGCTCGTCATGAGACTCGAAGGTGTTAATCCGGGTGTAGAGTGATGGTGAGATGCAAGATGTCAGCTGGAGAGGAGACCTTCAGGTACAATTTGGTGTCATCTGAGTATCGATGATAGAAGATCCCAGATTGTTGCAAGGCTCCGAAAGGCTCGATAGCCGGGTTGAATAAGGTCAAAGGGATGATCGATCCCCGAGGGACCCCATGATCAACCACCATCAGTGTTGAGAAGCAATCATCAATTTTTATCCTCTGTGAACTGCTCCTGAGGAATGATTCAAACCATACTTTTGTTCAGCAGAAATTCAAATTGATGAACATTTAGCATAATTTAAAGCTTCTAGATCAGTATCTTGAAGATGCTGCCTATAGACTGCGTACACTTGTCCCTTATATTCTGGTCACAATGAGAACATGTCTGCCCTGCTCTCCCACAGCCTCTCCTTGAGCCCCCACTTGGCTCTTATATAATGTTATGTTATGTTATGTTATGTTATTTATATTTTTATAGCGCGCAGCTGCCCCAGCAAAGGGGCGTCCTGGCGCTTTGACAGACGCTGTAACATAACACACAATAAAAGAAAAGAAATTAACTAGACACTGGAAACAGGAAAGTTTTAATCGCCTGCCTGAAGGCGAGCAAATCCTCAAGAGCTCGGATGTGTACCGGGAGCGAATTCCATAAACCTGCCGCTAGCACCCTAAAGGAACGGCCACCCATTCTGCTCAGCTTAAAGCGTGGACAGACAGCCAGATGAAGCCCCTCCGATCTCAAGGGTCTCGAAGGCACATAGGGCGTGAGTAGATTGGCGAGTGCCGGCGGCGAAGAAGATTTCAAAATTTTAAAGGCCAGACACAGCGCCTTGAACTTAATTCGCTGTCTGACCGGGAGCCAATGCAAGGCCGTGATGGTACCAGACACTGAGCAATGTCTGGGGAGGCCCACAATGGCTCGTGCCGCGGCATTTTGTACTCTTTGGAGCCTAGAGGCCTCCGCTTGATTCACCCCTAACAACAGTGAACTGCCGTAGTCCAGCCGAGATAGTATTGAGGCCTGGACTACAAGCTGTCTGGTAGGGGGATCAAAGTACTTTAGGACCGGCCTAATACCACGCAATATTCCATAGCACGTGGCAGCCACCTTCTTGGTGTGGTCCCTGAAGGTGAGCGCAGAGTCCACCCAGACTCCTAGATTTCTCACTCCAGCAGCTGGAATAGGAGTGACACCAAGCTCTGATGGCCACCACTGGTTACCCCATAGCTCAGCGTGCTTCCCTAGAACCAACACCTCCGTTTTGGTGGCATTCAACTGGAGGCAGTTGGTGCGAAGCCAGCTAGCTACTGCCAAGAGACCCGCACGGAATCTGGGGGCCGCCACCTCAGGGTCTCCACTAAGTGTCACCGCTAGCTGTGTGTCGTCCGCATATGAGGCCATCGTAAGACCCCACTGTTTGACGACACCAGCCAACGGTTTCACATAGAGGTTGAACATTGTAGGGCTCAACGAAGATCCCTGTGGTACCCCCAGCTCCAGGGGATAAGTGGCGGATTGGCCAGGTGGTATAGCCACTTTAAAGGAACGGTCTGCCAGAAAAGACCGAAACCACTGGAGAGCGACATCCGTCACTCCCGCCTCCTGTAAGCGTTGGATAAGTATTTGGTGGGACACAGTATCGAAGGCAGCGCTTAGATCTAATAGTATAAGCGCTGCAGTATGACCTGAGTCAAGTACCTGGCGAAGATGTTCCATGATGTAGAGTAATGCCGTCTCGGTACTGTGTCCTGACCGGAAGCCGTTCTGACTGGGATCCAAAATCTGGTTACGAACCAGATGCTCAGACAGAACAGAGTTGACATGGGCTTCTGTTACTTTAGTGATCCAAGGCAACAGGGAGATAGGTCGGTAGTTTTCTGGCAATCGGGGGTCAGAGTTGGCTTTTTTTAATATAGGAGTGACCACTGCCTGTTTCCAAGCCGCGGGTACCGTTCCACAAGACAGTGACATATTGATGAGATCCAATATGGGGTCACGGCACAGCGGGGAAAGTGTGTTAATGAAGGCTGGCTTTAACGGGTCCGCAGGAGAGCCTGACTTGACCCTGAGGCTGAACCTGTCAAAGGCCTCAATCGACAGTTCAGGTAAGATAGCCAGGGGCTCATGATCCGACGTATCAGAGACAGTAGCTTCTCGATCCTGGTGGAGTGTGTCGAACCCATGATATATTTTTTCCACTTTCTCCACAAAAAAGGAGGCCAATTTATCACAGTGAGAATCTGTGCAAATCACCTCTGATGAGGATCTGTTTTTCATAAGGTCCTTCAGTACCTTGAAAATCAGTTTTGATGGGTTGGGGCTGGTAGCAAATTCATGAGCGTAAAATGCAGCTCTAGCTCTGCAGATAGCTCTATGGTAAAGTTTCAGCTCAGTGAAATACCGAGTTTTCAGAGCAGGGTCATATGATCGTCTCCATTCCCTCTCTGTTTTTCGGCAAGATTTTTTCAATTCTGCGAGAGACTCATTATACCAGGGACTAGGTGTTTTTGTCCGGCCTTTCGCCCATCGTAGAGGTATGAGAGAATCCAGGGCGTCGGTGATCCAAGCGCAGAACTGTTGGTAACCTTGTTCCACATTAGTGAAAGTGCTCAGAGGTTTCCGCTCTAATATACCGTAGAACTCTTCCAGCGTAAGCTTGTGCCAAGGCCTTTTAAGGATAGGCCTGTCCATGGATATAAAAGGCTTATCGTGGACCGGACAGAAAGCTTCTACTAGCAGATGATCAGTCCACCCTATCAACCTCGGATCTGACAACCTTAACCCGTCAAGTGTGGAAAAGAAGGGGTCAAGGATATGGCCTCCAGAGTGGGTTGGAAGGGTGACGAGCTGAGTAAGTTGGAGCGCTTCCAGATCCGCCAACAGGGAGCTCACGGTAGTGGATGACCCATTATCGAAATGGATGTTGAGGTCACCCAGGATGTTAAAATTGGCGCAGCCAAGTTCTATAGGACTGACCATATCGGCCAGTGCAGATCTGAAAACAGAATCATTGCCGGGGGTGCGGTAGACAAGCAGCCCACTGAAGGTGAACTGATGGGAAAAGGCGACTTTGAAGATAGCACTTTCACATGCGGGTAGTCCTGACGGCTTCCATTCAGCCGGAAAGCAGGATTTGACTGCCATAGCGATGCCACCACCTCTTGTGGTCCTATTAGAGGTGAAGATGGTGTAATTCTGGGGGAATGCAAGGTTCAATATGGCAGAGTCAGAGTCCTGAAGCCAGGTTTCTGTCATTAAGAAAACATCGGGATCCTCTTTATCTATCAGGTCATAAATGGACAGGTGATGCTTTACAAGTGATCTAACATTAAGGCACCAGATACGAAGATCTCACGATACAGCACGTGACCGTGTGACAGGAGCGGCATTTTCCAAGGAGCGTATTTTGGTAGGGCTCTTAAGAGACCAGCCTTTGCAGGCGCAGCTATATGGGCCAACTAAAGGGTCTACAGGCTTACACGCACAACCTTTGGACAAATGCCCTATGGCCAACAGCTCTGGCCGTGTGTAAGACAACATACCTGGCAGGAGCAGCAATACAACGCTGAGAAGAGATGAAAAACTGAGCATGCCCCGCCACGCGCTGCCTCGACGCGGACGAGCGCAGACGGGCAGGACTCAGGCACGACTCCGGCTAAGCGACGGCGTCCTCACCTGCGCGTCCCGCTGCGCGGGAGGGGGGAGCATTAAGTAGGCTCACCAATCCTGGCGCGAGCGCGAGGACGCTCCAAGATGGCGCCTAAAGCTAAAGTTACAGCCCAACCCAAAATGGCGCCCACAGTGAACCACCCCCGGGATCCAGGCCCGCCAAAACGGCAGTGCGGGAGCCAATTATGTGCGGAATGAGGAGGGGGCAAGACCCTGCTAAAACCAGGGGATAAGTACTACAAAGTAAAATCAAACAAAAAAGACAAAATCAGGTAAGTTAAAAACGAAGCGCCAGCAGCAGCGCCAGCAACAGCAAATGCGCAATAGAATAGGCGTCTGTCAAGCCAACCCTGTGATGTAGCAGTGGTACTTTGGAATCCAGGGATGCTCAGAGCACATTGACTATTTTTCTTCAAAGAAAATCAGCGCAGGAGGCAAATGGCGCGCATCTTTACAGCGCATCACCTTCACAATCTTTTCAGATGTCAGTGTGACTGTTATCACCTTTTTCGGATTTTCTTTGTTGGATATTTTGTTTCATCTGGAAATAGTTTTCAGTCTCTGACAACATGAAAGAAAGGGCTCCTGCCTGGCTGTCATCTTACTTCCAGGTTGTGGGAGGTAAAGCTGAAAGCAGGGCAGAGCTTCTGACTTCACCAGTCAACTGCAATACATTATTACAGGCGACTGATGGCTTTTTTCGTATTACATGAAAGCTGTGGCATCAGTAATAAAAAAAAAAACAGGACTTGAAAGGGATATTCCATTACCTCATATTTTACAGGTCAAATGGGGATTCAGGTCACTAGGCATGCTGTAAAAATGGCCAGTATCATGTTTATTTTTTTGTGTGCTTTGTAAAGCCCTGATGGTACCTTGTAGCATCTTCAAGGCACTACTAGCCAGAGTCGTGGTGCGGAAACACAAAACAGGTGGGACATTGAATGGAGTGAAGGGTGTGCTGTCGTGATTGAGGGTGGGGTTGCTCTGAGCTAGATTTGGAGGGGGTCCGTGAGAGAGTGAATGCAGTCTCAAGTCTGCCACCTGCAATGCAATAAGTCTCGCATATATGTGAGTTTGAGCTATTAACATTGCAAATGACAATGGCTTTTATTTATGTGTTGTTTTAAAAAACAGAAAAATAAAAGGCCTTGTCATTTACAATGCCAATAGCTTAAACTCTCGCAAATGCGAGACCTATTGCATTGCAAATGGGTGCTATAAAAATGTTTAAAAGTGTTATGAGAGAGTGTGTCTTGCCTACCGCTATTTGAGAAAATAGAGCTAAGACCTTGAAATGAATCATGAAAGCCTACTGAGCAACAATACAAACATAACAGGTGGTGCCGCTATGGGAAGTTACAGGAGACAAGGTGGTACTAAGGAGGGATTGCTAATCTTTTGATCAATGAACAGCCACAGTTTACAATGGACAATGACACAAGCCAACGAAAAATGTGGGTGGAGAGTGGGCGGAGCTTCAAGTCCCTACCTCAATACAGCATGCCTTGCAGAGCAGCGCATTACCTGCCCAGGCACGGCCTAATGAGGGAGCAGGGAATCGAACATAAACAAGTGCTGTTTTCCTACTTGTACCTGGCAGACATATGAAATGCTAGACCTTTCCTCCTCAAACCCCACATCATGTCTGCTCTACTGGGTGAAATGGGAACTGGGTTGTCTTTTTGGCCATGCACAGAAAGGGAAATCTTTAAAATTTGGAGGTACCCGTGTGTTTGGAAAAACAAGTGAAAACATCAAAACGCACCAGGTATAATAGTATGTGCATGCAATTTATGATTAAGAATAATTTTAAGTCGTTTTATTTTATTCAAGCAAGATGAGTACAAGTACAATATAAAAGATATTTGAAGAATTAAAAAATAAAATCGAACTTCTTGATGACTGTAATTCAAAAAATGTCAACTAAAATCAAGAAGTAGGCGTTCCAAGGATGGACCATCTTCATTACCCCTAAGACTGAAGTGTTGTTGCCAATGACCAAATGACATTCCTCAAGAGGTCCACCAGGTCTGGTTTTCACTTTTGTTGGCATCTGTTTCTTTATTCCCCTTCATGGACTGCTGCTGCCAGGTCTGGGTTGTTAGTTCTGTATGGAATGTTAGGGATGCCATCCTGTGTACCTGTGAAAGGGAAGGCCGGCTGGGGGAGGAGGCTGAGTAGGAAGTGACACGCTGAGGGTGTGGCTCTAGAAATCTAGACCAGTACTTAACATCATCTGTATTTTACTACTGATAGAGGAGCTTGATATATGAAAACAGAAGGCCGCCATCTTTGACATCCTTACTCTGGGGACGAGGACAAGAACGTGCTCATTACAAACTCCTCACACACGCTTTCAAGAAACTGCACAATGTAGCCCCTCCTACCTGAACAACTGTATGCCCTTCCACCAACTACCCAGACACCTCTGCTCTGCAGGACACCGACTCACACAGATCTCACACATACACAGAACCAGAGCTCAAGGGCGGGTGCTCTCTCACATTGCTCCAAAAGCATTGAGTGCCCCCTCCCTTCACTCCAGAGCCTCCCCCTTCTCTTTTCTTGAATTCTGAAAGAAAGTGAAGACCTGGCTTTTCAATTAAATATGCCTGAATCAAGTTTGATCTCATATCGTTTGCAGACATGTCTCAGTTTTGTTGTCAATCTAAAGAAGGGAGATATGTTGTGTTCAGAGTCTACATAACTCCGTTTATGTATTCATTGTAAAGGAAGGAGACATGTTGGGTTCTGTTTCTTATGTGCCTTTCCTGGCCTGCTGCTGCCCAGCCTGGAATATTCACTCTATGTGAGTGTTGGGAATGTCCTGATGCACATGTATGTATGTGAAGATCAGTTTGAGGAGGAGACTGAGTAGGAAGTTACTCTGCACCTGGTGGAGAATATAGAATACAGGTACTTATCATCATTTGTGCTTTATTGCCTACATAGGAGCTATGTACATGAATTCATGTGTTCAGCATCTTTGTGCATCTTCACAGCAATTACAGTAATGAAGGTCGCTGCGGTCCGTCCTGGGGGCTCTCAGTATCAATGGCCTGCTATTGGCTCACCCAGTGCCAACCTAGAAGGGGGCACCTGCCAACCCACCATAGCTAGCTGATTTTGAATTATATAATCTGGGGATTTCTCCTCTGCATCCCAGATAATGACTTCATAAGGATCGTAAGAGGGAAGCAGGTGGCTGATCATTAACCGGGGTTCCAAAAGGGATGGATAAACAGCCTGGGTTGGTCAACAAAGTACCCAGAAAATAGGAACCATTCCAGGAGCCCTGCCTTCACCGGCCATGCTCCCAGGCTGATTCCAGCTCTTAGATCTATCTACCTGCCTATTCAGAAGGGATGATAAGATCCAGGTAACTCCGAGGGACCCTTCAAAGAAGACCTCAATGGACCGAAGGATTGAGGGCCCATAATCCTCCGGTGAACTTTGGAAGTGGTGGTGCATAAAAAAGCCAACTGAAGGGTGTGAACAAACAAAGCAAGCCAGATGACACTCTCTTCTCAAAGAAAACCTTGAAAAAAAGATTTTACACTCGGGCTGGGCTTTTCATATACTAGAATGGCTGGGGCCAATTTGCATTTGGCTGGTTCTTGTCTTAGGTGACATGGTGGGTGAAAAACAATGGATTGGAACACGGACCAAGTTATTACCAGTGGCTCAGATTAATTCAAACATTTCAACCATCAAATTATTGTTTTCCTGAAAACTGTAGTTTTCAGTAAAAGATGGATGGAAAGCCATCAGTTTTACAGGCATTTCAAATTATTTTGTAATACAATGTGATATGAATTCCTGTCAGCGAGCAGGATGTATACATTTTCCACACTCCAACATTCTAGTTCATTTCATTTTTCTGTCCTGCCCATTCCCTGAAGGTTCTCAGTTATATATTATCACTGAATGTGACTGAGCGTATACAAGGACAGGCCAGCATTGGGAAATGAGATGCTGAGGAGAACTCCCAGAATTAGACATATTTATCGAAGCTATCCCTCATGTTAGGTTTCAGTGAGGAAGACGAGGGGCTTGGGAGCAGACTGCAGTGGCCTGAAAGTTTTAGACAGCAGACATATCCCTCAGGTGACAACAATCTTTCACACTCAGAAAGAATAGTGATACTGTAGACTCAAACAGTAGCATCGAAATTGAGAAAGTACATGTTTCTACACAAGTCTTTAAATAAAAAAACATAGCAGCAATTGCCATGCGGCACCAAACCAATCTCATCAACAAGAAGTGTACCCAACTGAGCATACCTGATCATTAAAGTATCTACTCTCATTGAAATGCAATCAGAAATGCAATAATTCAGTCCCATATATCAGCTTGCCCTCCACTTAAAACACGCTGAAAACGACATTTAAATACCCGAGAGGAATGGAAGGATATAGGATCTTGATCTTTGAGGAGTTGTGGGGACTTGAAAAGTAAGGGAAATGTACTATAAACAATGCAAATTACACCTAGAAATGTATGCATGTGTATATCTTGCAGCAGAACTTCCTATGCACAAACACTTAGGGGTCCATTAGGATGGCGGGTGGTAGCCACTGCCGGCCTGGCGGGGCGATCCGCCCGCCATCTGTGCCTGAATGATCCCCGCCACCATATTATTATGGCTGGGGGGTCCGCGGCGGACAGAAAGACTGTCCGCAGCTTTTCTGCCCCGGTCTCCTTGCGACCGGGCGGAAAGGGTTCTATGTGGTGGTGGAGTCTATCAGACACCACCAGCCATATTAGTATGGACATTTTTCAATGGCTTGCGGAGTCTACCTGCGGGGGACCGTTGCGGGCCCCCAGGGACTCCAGGGGGGTGAGTGGTGCACATGGGGGTACCTATGGTACCACCCTGCATTTCCTGCCTGTCACATTGTGCTTTGAAATGCACTACATGTGTTCTTAGCATTGCGGCGGGCGGTGCATACAGCACCGCCCGCCGAAATTTTAAAAATACAGGATGCGCCCGCCACTGTGGCGGGCGCATCCTAATTTTCCCCACGGGACCCCGCCCTTATGGTGGTCGGTCCCTTTCTACGATGGGATGGCGGGCGGACAGAGTCCGCCCGTCATCCTAATGGGCCCCTTAACCCGTTCCGTGCTCGTGATGGAACCGCTCCGTCACGAGCCTCGGTGGGCTGTGCTGGTTTTATTTCTCTGTCGCATGATACTGTCTGCACCTACTAGAACATGGAATGAAATGATGCCTGCATCTTACATGTCAGGTTCCAGATTCCACGTTTGACAGTTATTGGGATTTCTTCATACTGTCAGACGTGCTGTGCTGTTTCTAATCTACTTTATAATAAAGAACTTATTTTTACCTGGATGTATGGACTCTTCTTCAACAATGGCGACGAGAGACTGAATATTTTTCCAGCCACGTTTTTTTCAGCACAGGAGCGGAAAAATATCTTCTCGACCTCACAGACTCAAGTTTCTTCATTCATTTTTACATATTCTGGATGCCGCTGTTGTTTTCCATGTGTTGCCAAAAATCCGATATCTGCAGGATACTCCACGTCATTTATATGGATTTTTTTCGTTTTCTTCAGGTTTTTTTTTTGGAGATGCCCGGTAAAGTATTGCGCTTGATTCTTATTGGCCACCGACTGTGACACGTGTCTTCCATGACGTGTCGGTACAGCGGTTGCCATTGGCTCATGTTATTCTACTAAAACGGTCTTTCATTGGCTATGTGGAGCGTGTGTACGTCATCACGCAAGCGGCCATTTTGTATTCTCCGACAATCCTGGTGATTAATCGGCAACGCTGAGCCCCGTTTTTATGTTTGGTGCAATACAATATTTATCGGTGCTTATTACATTATTTATTGGCAACTTGGAACTATCGCGGCAAGGATTAAACGGCAGCCGAACTACAGGATTTCATTTGATTTCGTCTGGTAACCTATTTTTTTCACAGTTACTAATACTTGGTTAAATGACTTTGGAATTTTCTTTTATTATTACTTTACAGTTATATTTAACTAGTATTATCAGGAACCAACTGCTTTATTTTAGATATTTTTTTTCTTATAAAACTTTGGATGATATATACTTTCGATGAATGACATTGCTGCAAGTTACTTCAGGAATTATTCAATATTTATATTCCACAAGCTCTGTAAGAAAGCAACTTTTACTCTTCATATTTTTGTTGGTGATCGACATTTCTGCATTTCACTTTTGAGTGTTTATAGGGATTTTAAGTGTACTCATATTATTTTCATGGACAGCACTCATTTTGTTCTCATTTTACATTTTACATTCAGCTAGCATGTTAATGCACCGAAGGTAGGTTGTTATATTTAGGTAATTTGTTGTGTTTTATTTTTGGATTTGTTCATTTTCTTTTATCACTATTACTATTGCTATTATTAAACAATGCAGTTCGACCCTCCATTCAAGTTTTTGCAAACAAAAGGTGAACCACCCATTCCTTGGACAAGATGGAAGGAGGAGTTTTTTACTTACCTCAAAGCAATGGATGGAGAACGCATGTCTGCTGAGAGGAAAAAGAACATATTTTTACATTGCCTTGGATCAGAAGGACAATTACTTTTCTGAATTTTACCACCTGTGAGATCTGGTGGTGATGCTAATGTGTATGATGAAGCTATTTTGAGGATTGAGCGTAGATTCAAACCTACTACTAGTGTTACGCTTAATAGGTTTAGGTTCTATACTAGAGTTCAGGATGAAAATGAAAGTTTTGATGAATTCTTAACTGCTCTTCGTGCATTGTCTTTGCATTGTAACTTTGGTTTGATGACTGATGAAATGATCAGGGATCAGATCATAGTACATGTTAGAAGCAAGAAAGTTCAAGAACAATTGTGGATCTTGGGTGATCCCAGTTTGGAAACAGCAACTAGTACAGCTAAAGCTCTTGAGCAATCTGATAAATGGATTAAGTCTCTTGACAAAGCTGCTACCTCTACTCCTTCTACTTCTGGTAGTAAGGTTAGTACTGTTAATTCTCAAGAGTCTAAGAATTCTTATGTTTACAAAAATGATGGTAAAAGCAAGCAATACTATTGTTACAGGTGTGGTGATCCTGACCATATTGCTTCCTTTCCGCGATGTCCTGCTATAGGTAAGCAATGCAACAAGTGTGGTCGTTCAGGACATTTTTCTAAAATGTGTAAAAATACTGTCAAATCTTTTCATGATACTAGGAAGCCATCATTTTCTTCCCCAAAAATTACTAATGGGATAGTGTCTTATGTTTCTGACAAAGGGAAGAGTTATTGTTGAAGAAGAGTCCATACATCCAGGTAAAAATAAGTAATTTATTGTAAAGTAGATTAGAAACAGCACAGCACGTCTGGCAGTATGAAGAAATCCCAATAACTGTCAAACGTGGAATCTGGAACCTGACACGTAAGATGCAGGCATCATTACATTCCATGTTCCAGTAGGTACAGACAGCATCATGCAACAGAGAAATAAAAACAATTAAGAGAATGTAACACATCTTACCCCTAAACAAATAAAACAATCAATATAAATATCTGCCAGGTAGTCTTCTAGGTCTAATGTTACTTTTGACTCTGGAGGCTATAGATAGATCAGATTGGAAAACATTGTCACGAGTATTCTCTGACTTATGCACAACATTGTCACGAGTATTGTCTGACTCGTGGAAATAATTAGGAACATTACATTTTGCAACCCTTCGTACATTCCATATCTTTCCATCTTGAGTAACAACACTGTTTTTAAAAACGTTCACAACTTTGATAGGAGGATAACATTTTGAAAGTCATTTTACCAGAAAGCCAGTTTTTTTTAATCCTGACCCACTCCCCCACCACAAAATCAGGAAACTTAACATTCATTTTGGAATCAAAAAACATTTTCATCTTATGCTGTTTGTCTTCAACCTGTTTAGCAATGGTTTCAACATCAACTGTATCTTTAGTTTTATTCAATTGTTTGATTCACCAAGGACAAATGCCAGAAGAAGGTTCCCTACCTTTGAGGAGCATAAAAGGACTCACCCCAGTGACTGAATGAGGAGTAATACGGTATGTCCATAACCTTTTCCTCACAACATCCAACCAAAGTTAACCAGATGAGACAGGATATTGAATACTGTCCTTAAGAACACGGTTGAAACGTTCAACCTGGCCATTTTCTCTAGGTTCATATACAGATGTGGTGACATGTTTAACATTACAACTTTTAAAAATGTGTTCTATTTCACTGGAAATAAGTTGTACACCATTGTCAGTGACAAAAGTTTCTGGAGCTCCCTTCCGGGCAAAAATCTCCTTTAAAAAAACAATAATCACTTGAGATGAAGCATTACCAACAAACTTAACTTCAGGCCACTTGGAATGGTAATCTACCATGACTAGCGCACAGCGAGCATTAAGTGGAAGATGTTTAAAAGGGCCTGAAATATCAAAGGCTACTTTCGGTCAAGGAAAACTTGGCCAGGACACTGGTTTGAGAGGAGCTGAAGACACGTGAAGCATTTTATCACTGTTTATACATTGTGGGCATTCTCTCACCATTCTGTCCACCATTTTACCAATGCCAGGCCACCAAAAATTCACCCTAATGAGGCGCTTCACAGAAGACATCCCTAAATGTCCTTGATGAAACAATGACAAAAAATGTTTTTTGCAAAGACAAATGTGGAATAATCTTACCTCATTTAAATAGTAAACCACCTGACTCTTCAATTTCAGAATGTACATGACAAAAAGGAGACAATTTCGCAGAAGTGCTTCTTTCCTTGAGCCATCCTCCCTTTACATATTCAAAAATCTGCTGGCACAAAACATCATTGCTCAATTCCTCAAACCACTCTTTTTCATCTAAAATCATAAACACCTGAGAAACACAATCATTTATAGTAGCAATGACATCATCATCTTGCTCAACAACTGAAATGTTATCTTCTTTGCAAGGTAGCCTCAAAAGAAAATCTGTTGTGACATTACTTCTTCCAGGCACATAAACAATTTCTAAATCATATTGTTGAAGCCGGGATGTCAACCGGGCTATCCGAGCAGTGGAATTCCATCCACCTCCAGGAGATAAAATCCCAACAAATGGCGTATGATCCGTCCTAAGTGTGAACCTATTTCCCCAAACATATTTGCGAAAATGCTCAACTGCCCAGATACAAGCTAACAGTTCCCTTTTAATTACTGAATACCTTCTTTCTGTGGAGGACAAGGTTCTCGAAGCAAATGCAACGCACCACTCTTCTTTACCAGAACACTGACTGAGAACACCTCCCAGCCCATAAAGGCTGACATCCACCGTAATGATGCATTTTTTGTTAATGCAAAACGATTTCAGAGTGGGAGCATTAACAATCTCATTTTTAATCTGCTTAAAAGCAAGATCCTGTCTGTCAGTCCAAATAAAATCAGCTGAATTTCTAGTCAATTGTGTAAGGGGTTCCATTTTAGTGGCGAAATTGTGTATAAACTTACTATAGTATTCGTATAAACCTGCGAAAGACAGTAGCTTTTCCTTGTCATCAGGAGCAGGAGCATTGATAATAGCATCAACTAGAGCCTTCTTAGGTACAACACCCTCGCCTGAATTAGTATGACTCAAGTACTCCACTGATTTACAAAAAAAACTTGCATTTACTAGCCTTGAGTGTTAAACCAAATTGTTCTAACCTAGAGCAAACCTCTTTAAGGTGAATAAGATGTTCACTTTCATTTTTTGAAAAAACAAGAATGTCATCCTGAAAGCACTTAACATATATTCCCACATCTTTCAAAACGTGATACATAGCCCTTTGAAAAACCGAAGCGGCCGAAGCCAAACCAAAAGGCATCCTTTTGAATTGGAATAAGCCATGAGGAGTAATAAAAGCTGTAAAATGTTTAGAGTCCTCAGTAAGCTCGATCTGATAGTATGCGGACCTAAGACCCGAAACCTCCGCTCAGCCAACCTCGCCCTCGCCACAGTTCCTCGTATCCGGAAAGCCACTGCCGTTGGCAGATCCTTCTCCTACCTTGCCGCCAAGACCTGGAACGCTCTCCCTACCAGCCTACAACAGACTCAGGACCTGCTGGCCTTCAGGAAACTTCTCAAGACCTGGCTCTTCGATCAGTAGCATTCCCCCTCCACCCCCTCAGCGCCTTGAGACCCTAACGGGTATGTAGCGCGCTTTAGAAATGCAGTGATTGATGTGGAAAAGACACACGCACCGTCCAACATGCATACCATTTCGTTAATATTGGGAAGTGGTGAAGAACCGGGTCTTAAACCCAGCGGCGCCAGGGCCACGCCCAAAGTCTTCGGATTCACCTGTCTTGGTATACAGAGACACGGAATACTTCTGGGTGGCGTCAAAGACCAAATTTATTAGCTGCAGCTAGTAACAGTGATTCTAGAAATACATCACGGTGTAAATTCTCAGGAGACTGCTCAATTTTGTAAGGCGAGACATCTCCTTTTATACACAATATTCACATTACTAATGTACGCCCACTGCACAAAATTCTAACCAATAAGATACATTTTCAAACAAAGTATCACATGACAGAAAACTCAGTTTGCAATGTCCCAACCCAAAGTTAATTATTAGTAATGTCCCAAATTCAATCTCCACAAGCCGGACAAACCCATAATTGAAAGCACAATGCATGTAATGAAGGAGCATAGAAAAGGAAACAATGACAGATAACGAGCAAGATAAGGCATGTGTAAAGAAACTAAAAGTTAATGATGTCCTGAACATTGATTGGCAATCTCAGACAACGATCAACCAAGGAAATTAGCTTAGCAGGGTCAGTTTCAGGTGAAGGAGTCAGGCCCTTACAGTTCACCTTAAAGTCAAGAAGAACCTAGTTAATGTATACCAGTATGAAAAGGCCAGGTCGCTTCATTCATTCGACCACATTTATCGGCCTGCGTGATGGCAACACAAAATGGAGGCACGGACAAAATGGAACCCATATTCGAGACAAAGTCTTCGAATACGTAATGAACTCGCTAGTTAACGTGACAAATTCACTCCATATTAGCCGAATTTACTAAATACGGTACGACATCGCCAAAATCGTGACAGAACCATAACCTCACGGGACAAGATAGGATTTACAGAACCTCAGACCCTCCTTTTGCCATTACGTAGACAATAGCCCTAAACTCACGTTAATCTGAATCTAGGTATATATCAATATTCATTAGATCATCAAGGTGTATTTGGAGCATCATCCTGTTACTCTCTACTTCTCTCGAGACAGGTCTCCGCACACACATGGTAGCACAAAGACTACAAATGGCGGGCCCACACTGGATGCAAAGACAAAAGGAGAAGAGGATAGCTAAAACCATACCAAGGAACATCAGAATCTTCCATCCCCATTTGGACAGTAGTCCCCAAAACCATCCAGTCAATGACCAGTCTCCTTCGTCTACATGAATAGACTCAGAGATCTTATGCAATTTAGAGATGGCTTGGTACACTGTAGGGGCATTATCTGGTATGAAAACACAGCAACTAGATTGGATCAATTTACATACCCCTCCTCGATCTGCAAGTATGACGTCTAACACCATACGATTCTGCAACGTCATAAGGCGGTCCGCTTGAAGCTCAGCTGTAACATTACTAAGGGCACCTGCAGTTACATTTATAGTGGCCTCCACCACTCTTGTAAGTTGTCGTATATTCCTGCTATTGGCCACAGGACCCCAGAACGGTAGGAAACCCTTGAAAAAGTATCCTACTTCTTGTGTAGCAGTATCTTCCTGATCGAAGACACCTCTACCATATCTTGTTCTATGATAGTCCGGAGTAGCAGTGTATGTAGGGGGAAGGAAAAACGCCACATAACATGTTCCTGAAAAATCAGGTGGCAACCATGTGTAGGCTCTGTCATGACAAACAAAATATGTGCTTTAGCTGGCATGAAAGGAGGAGAAGTCTGAGATGAATAGACATAGGTTTGAGCACACACACTCTTACCTAGCTGAGCTCTCGGATTTCGACCACTACCTTGCAAACAAAAGTGGCCTCGATGGGGTACAATCCAAATCGGGGGAGACCTTTTTCGTCTCTCCTTCTCTGTCAAACTGGTACTATATCCAGTCATGTTCCAACCAACATAAGCCTGTGCCTCATCATTAGGGATAGCATTATATGCATCAATATCTCGGATCATATCCACTATTCCCTTTATCAAGGCACTATTACTCGGATTGTCTTTCACGGAACGTAAGGGATATACCTCATTCGCATAGATAATCATAGTCTGAAAAGCCCATACAGACCCATTGAAAGAAAAAGGCAAAACCAGATTTGGCATACCTCTATCTGTCGTATGAGGCATAAGACCACAAACCCACACAATTAGTGGTATTTACTACCAACTGATGCTGTTGCGACAGCTGTATAAACAAATTGTTGACAAATTCTGACCTCCTTGTTTGTTCATGTTCAGGCAACGTATAAAATTGGTGCAAAGAAACAGTAGTAGAGGAAAGCATATGTTGGCAGGTGGGTGCAGATATCAGTGGTGTAGCATAAACAATCCAACCCACACAAGCTAATGTGATACTTAAAAACATAAAATAACACAATATAATAAAACATTTGTTACGGATCAATGTACAAAATCTCATTTTAAAATCTGTTCTCTCAACAACTCTCTCAGTTACAAAAGACTCCATCCTCTAACGTGCTGCTCACTGCAATTTTCCTTCTTCACTTAAGTGTGCGTCCAGGCGTCCTAGACGTCCCTAGAACCGCAGACCTTTTGTCAATACGCGGGTCACCCCTTAAGAACTTATACCGTGACCCTGCAGCTGTACCCGGATGGTGGCTCGAAAAAGAAAAAAAGAAAAATAGTCTCTTGTCTGAAAGAGTGTAACTCACAAAAAAAAATCAGATTTATTTGTCCATTCTAGTCCTTAAGTTGTAGCGTTCTTTGCCAGGCACAGTTTGATCCTGAAAAAGTGTCTCAGGGTGCGTAGTATCAAGTCTCAAATGCGGCAGCACAGCTTCTTGCAAAACTTCGTCATCCCCACGTTCCGACTGAGTCCATTTCAAATGTGCGTCACTAAAAGGCACAAATCTCGGAACCCTTTCAGTCTCAGAATCGGCAATACCATCCTTGACCCACTGATCGTATGGTAAGGGTAAGGGTACCCTTTTACAGTGGGTGCCGTGCACCCAGTTTTTCTTGCCGCAAACCTTGACGGCAGTCCGAGTCGACAATAACACTTGATACTGGCCTGTCTACCTCGGCTCCAGATTCTTTGTCCTTTGAAAGTTTCTCACGAGGGTCCACTCGCCAGGTTGAATCGAGTGACCTGCATCCACAGAGGCTGAAGGTAAAGTATCATGCACCTGTTGGTGAAGAACACGCAATTTAGCAGTCAAGTCATGTAAGTAATCAACCAACATAGGGTACTCGATATCACTGTATTTATTTGGCCTCGGCACACCCCAAACATTTGCCGGGCGACCAAAAACAATCTCGTATGGGCTAAGACCCACACGGGAATGTACTGTCGTTCTTGTGGACAAAAGTGCCAGTGGCAGAGCATCTGGCCATGTAAGACCAGAGCTTGCTTGTATCTTGGCCAATTAAAGTTTAAGAGTGCCAATGTAGCACTCGACCAAACCAGCTGACTGGGGGTGATTCGCAGCATGAAATTTCTGTCTGATTTCCAAACCCGCACACACTTTCTTCATAACCTGACCCACAAATTCACTTCCGTTGTCACTCCATACCATCCTTGGCAATCCATACCTAGGGAAAAACTCTTTAAGCAAAACCTTGGCTGTAGATAAAGCAGTATTATCCTTGAGGGGGTAGACCTCTATCCATCTGGAAAAGGCACAGACAACCACAAGGACATACTTTAGGTTATTGCATCTTTCCATTTGAATAAAATCTAACTGTAGCACCTTGAACGGATTCATTGGAGGAGCGAAATGACCCGCTGGAGTTGGCGTTCCCTTGCCAGGATTATGCATCAAGCAAATCATGCAGTTTTTAACCAGATTCCCAGCACATTTAGGAATTCCAGCATTCTGCCATACTGGAGCCAACAACTTACATATCCCTTTTGAACTAATGTGAGCCAATCCATGAGCCATCGTAACCACTGGAAGCACATACGCATCAGGCAACAACCATCGCTGGTGTTCTGACAACTCAACCCAACAGCCAGTCGAATCCAACATTCCCGTAGTCTCTCTCCACACACTCAATTCTTTCTCAGTAGCTTCTGCCTGAATCGATTTCATACTTTCTATTGTGTCTTCACATATTCCTCCTGCCATAACCCTTCTAGCAGGACCTGCAACATACATATGACCACTGTTCCCAGGAAGCCGCGCGGCAGCGCGCGCGCGCACTTGCCTACCCCCGAGCGCGCAGTCCCATGTGTGGAGCGCGCACAGAGGGCACAGAGGGCACATCTCACAAGAGTATTCGCGCCGCCGCCGCTTTTTAAAGGCGCGCGCCGTGAAAAAACGGGCATTTCCTAATTGTGGAGGACGGCGGCGGAAGTGACCACTTTGGAGTCATTTAATACTCGGGAGCAGACGTAAGTGTTGTAATGTGGCCACTTGCTGGCCTTTTGTTTTTGCTGGGTTCGCTTTTGTTTTGCCGCCCTGTAGTGCCCGCACTGTTTGTGTTATATTCTTTTATATGTAAAGCGAGGCTGCGGGCAGATTGAGTGCTTTTGTTAAACAATCCATGTTAATCGCAGCCCCTTCACGAACTGCGATTAACATGGATAGTTTAACAAAAGCACTCAATCTGCCCGCAGCCTCGCTTTACTTACACAATAGATGGAAGAACCATTTACGAAGATAGCACGATTTTTTCCCCATTGTGACTGCTATTTGTTTTTTAAACGCACATTATCTTACGGTGTGCTTCTATTGTAGCATGCATCTGCTTTATATTCTCCCGTTCTGTCAAATGGGCGATTTCCTGATTTTTCGGTGATTAGACTCGGACTGCTGTGTTTTATTGAGCCGGCGACCGGGCTTGAGTCTGCTGGGAGTTCCTGGTGACCCCTTGAATGGGGTATTTGCTGTTGCAGTTAAAACCATTTACAGCAATGGCAGCTTTGGCGATGAAGCGTGAAGGCCCTCAGTTCATCAGTGAAGCTGCAGTGCGAGGTGGTTAATTTGTAAAAAATAGAAGTGCCGGGGCTCTCATCAGAAGGCAGTTTCGGCCGGCCAATTTCTCCTATCAGCACTGCCTAACACATTGCCAACAAACCCTACAAGTGTGATGGGGTAAGTGGCGTAATGGCCAGAGCTGCCGAATTTGGGGCTGGGGAATCAGTTCGAGCCTCGGCCTGGACTCAACATCCTGTGATTCTGGGCGAATCACTTAATTAACCTGTGCTCACCAAAAATGAATGATTAGGTGCTGTTGTTCAGCCAGCTCATATTAAGCACAACCAGGAGGTCGAACATAGCAGAAGGAAACAGACTAAACATTATTCCTAATTGATTTGCGCATTCATTCGAGGCTAAGAGGAAGATTTGATATGTTTGTGCTACGTTATTCTACATACAGAGCATCATCCACATGTGCTTCCTCTTTTTTTCTGTGTTTTTTTGTTTTAGCTCAGCTCCATGTTCGGAATACAATACAAGTTTTGCTCGTTTCACGATTTGGGTTTTAACTTGTAGCGATGGTACTGATTTCACTCAAATGTCACTAGACTGCAGGTTAGCAAGAGATGAAACCAGGAATTCACACGCCTTGTGGGGATCTTGTTGACTTCAAGCCACAGTAAACACTTCAGTGTGTTTCTGGAATTGATCGAAGTTTGGCAGGCATGAAATGTGTGAGGCCTCAAAGTATCAGTGAAATTAGAGTCACTCTTGTGCCTGTCTCGTGCTATCATAAATACGTAACATTAGTCTATGTTCACCCACTTTATAGAATACATAAACTAAAACTGGAGTGAGGTTTAAAACCGAGCTCCTACAGAATACGCCACTTATGCACATATGGTGCCCAGTTACCAAGAATGCTATTCCCTCCCCGCGCCCCACTCCTACCAAAGTTGCTGATAGCAGGGGTGTACGTACCTCGCTGAAATGAGGAATTACAAGGGGGCGAGATTTCAGCACCTGATTTACTACTTTCTTCCATTACTTTCATCTGAACATTTCGCTGCTTTCAGCTGCTGAAGTGTCCTTGTGAACTGCTC
The DNA here is from genome assembly GCF_964263255.1 of Lissotriton vulgaris. Taxonomy (NCBI): domain Eukaryota; kingdom Metazoa; phylum Chordata; class Amphibia; order Caudata; family Salamandridae; genus Lissotriton; species Lissotriton vulgaris. Next base: position 1,843,548,754 of record NC_141694.1, read on the forward strand.
CTGATCTCGTAACGGGGCCCAAAGATGTGTCTTGGACGTGTTAAACTTAAAGCGAAATGTTTATGCCACGAGGTAGAGGGGGGCAGGAGTGGCTGCCTGTGTAGAATAGTGCAGTTTCCTGGCTCATCAACAGCTCACACCCGGAGGTCCTGGTCACACACTACTACCAGCAGCATCATATTAAATCACTACTTACTGGGACAACCTTTTAGTTTTATTTCATCAGAGTCCTGCTGCGCAACACGCTGCTCGCTTCATGACATCTGTTGAAAATCGCTGCAGCTGCGCAGTATGCCTGGGTGGGCTGCAGCGAGCACAGTGATCCCATTGGTCCAACTCAGGACACACACTTGACGATTTGTCAAGTAGGGACGGGGCGGGCTAAATGTATAGTTTGCAACTAAGGGGTCATCATTGGTAGCAAGTGATTAATGATAAGGCAGGGACCCTGGCAGTTTCTAAGCGTGTGCCTTCATAAGGCGGGCTGCTGTGATGCAATATCAGCTCTTCACCAGTGTGCAGCCAATATCGCATGTAGACCCGGCCCTGAAAATTAAGTGCCGGTGCTAAGCACCGGAAAGCACCGGCACAAATTAAGCACTGGTTTCTCCTATCTCTACTTTTGGTGCTAAAATCTGGCCGGCGGTGGAACAAATATTTCAAATCCCGAAGACCACTCTTCACCGGAGGGCTTGTTGGAGGCCTATTCACTTATGTCATTTTCTGGACTTTCTTGTATGGCATGGTGCATGTCTATTAAAGCGATAAATCCTCTGAAATGTTTTTAATGAAATTTGAGGACTATTACTCAATTCATTTAATCGACAGACCAATACTCCTTATTCATTTCTAATGCAGTTCTGTTCCTCTAATTAAATCAAATCTTACACAACAATGCAGTAAGTTTAAAAACACCTCTTGTGGGCTTTTCAGGGAAATATGCCCGGTTTGCAGACTTGCTGCATTATTATGGTAGTAAAGCGAGGCTGCGGGCAGACTGTGTTCATTTATTTAAATATATCAGTTAATCGCAGCCCCTTTCAGAAATTTGAAGTTAACTAATTTGAAAAGAAACGGTAATTATCGTTTATTTGCCAAATACTGCAATTATTAGAGAATTTGTGCTGAAGAAATTTAGAGAAAACCTGCGAAAATGTGTAAATGTTTGGTAGGTGGTGCAGGCTGCCCTGGGTGCTGCAGAGCAGGCTGCCATGGACACAGATGAAATTTACAGGCCTCCAGGGAGCTTTGGCTGGCTGCCTTGGCACAGCGATAAGTTGCCTAGCAGGTTACTACCTTAATTTAAAAATTTGACATAAGAAAAGCAGATTCTGTGGGCTCATATTTTAGTTGGAGCATTGCAAATGAAACACATCAGCCTGCCAGCAACTTCACATTACACACAAGTATCTGAGATTGAGCAGCATCGACAAAAATAAAAAAACTATTCTAGCCAATACTGCCCAGCACCGAGAAAAATAATAATGAAGAGCCTTCCCCAGTGTGCTGTTTGTGCATGCATGTATCATGACTAAGTGGCCATTTTATCTTTTGAGGCAAGTGTGATCATGTATGCTCTCACCAGTCATCACAAGTGCAACATTATACATCACGTTGTGACAGTCATTTTGTCTTTTTTTCTTCTTTAATTATTTAATTTACAATCAAGATGTTGATGCGCACCTTAGAGCGGCACGTTAAAAAAAAAGTGCACAGGAGCACATGGGTGACAGCTGGGGCATTCAGCTATGTAAGAGCCTGTGGTAGAGCGAAAGGCTGTACTGTTTGCAGAGCTCTGTTCTCTATCGCCAGTGGCGCACACACTTTATATATCCTACATGTTAAGCTTGGTATGTGGCTTTCTAGGTTTTTCTCTAATCTTCTATTAAGGGCATCAGAGTGTGCTGCCTTATGGTCCCACAGGCATCATAAAGATTGTGTTGGCACCAGGCTGCAGTAAATAAATGTAAAATTACAATGATGGCCCGCTGCTAATTGCCGGGGAGTGACTGGTGCAGCTAGCAGGTCTGTACTTTGAAGAGCGGGCAGCCAGGGCAGCCCACCGAAGTAAACCCGATTTGCGGTGGCTCTGATCACAGCCTTGTGACCTCACAAGTGAGTGAGACTGACCGTGCTTGCTGCCGAATGGGTTAATATGAATTCGAGAAAAGCAGTTTGGAGATATTTTACCGCTTCCTATTCTCAAAAAGCTTTTACTTCTAATATTTATCTCTTTCCATCATTGCTTATTTTGCTCAGGAAAAAGTGTCACTCCTAGTCCTTGAATGGCACTCATAATTACACTGACATTATGTAAATGGCGCACATAGACAACCTGAAACCGTGGCCGCTATGGGAGAGCGGGTCATGAAGCACAAGGAAAGCTGAGCACAGCTGCCTGCAAAGCTACCAGCCAGCGCGTCCTTCACCTGGGCGCAGTGTTCAAAGCTGCCTTCTCAAAACAATGCATCAAGTTTAAAAACCTGGCTTGTGTGCTTTTTAGGGTAATCTGCCTGGTTTGCAGACTTGCTGTATTGTTGTGGTAGGAAAGCCGGGCTGCGGGCAGATTGTGTTCTTTTATTGAAATATCCATGTTAATCGCAGCCCCTTCACGAGCTGTGATTAACACATTGGGGCACATATGATGAAGGCAGAGAAAGTGGTCTAGTGCCAGCTAACCAATTTCCTTAAGAGTACCATCTTGTTACCACTAGCAGCAGAAACTCGAGCTAACCCAATTGACTTAATGGCTGGATGTTTTCCACTGAACCCATGGCAATGAATCTGGACAAAAGAAGTACAGGTCTATGAACAATTTTAAAATCCTCCCTAACATGTTGAACAAAGGGAAAATATATTGGTTTAAATATGTTCAAGATATGGGGTTGGGCCATGTTATGGATACCAACACTGGCTGGCTGACTCTACAGTCTTACCTGTACATTTGAGATGACTAAAGATCATATATATAACTCACACCTTTTCCAAGTTACTGCATGAACATTAGACAGCATAAATCAGAATGGAGAGAGGCAATCATTGCTTACATTAGGTGCATATAAGTTTAGCCGAATGGGTGCTAATAATGAAGCACAGGGGCACATGATTATTTGCCTAAACTGGAATCCCAGGTAACTATTTGGTCGTTTTTCTTAATGGAGTATCTGGGCCAGTCCCATTCATTTTTTGTAACTCTTAGAGCCTTTGTTAACCATCTTGTCTTCAATTGCAGGTTTGCAGTCTGTAGGGTATTTGGATTTGAATGGTCAGGTGTGAGTACCCACAAAGATAAGGTAATTTTGTGTATGTTCCACATTGGATTTTGGGGGTGCTTGGTAAATAGATTCACAATCTGCACCCCTTTTCTTTTGCAGGTTTGTGAGACCGTGCTACAAATACAGTTGTACAGGCAGACGGGAGTAGAGGCAGAACAAACAGGTAATTGTTTGGTAGAGTTAAACTGTGGTGCATCTTGTGTTCTTGTGTATTGTAGTATAACAACATACCTTACCCATGTTTTCTTCTGTTGCAGTTTTCGCAGACTGTACCCCACACATTTGAACGGGAGTACGTGAGTACAAGCAGAGCAGGTAATTGTTTGGTAGTCTTAAACTGTGGAGCATCTTTTACATTGCAATATAACGTTCCTTACCCATGTTTTCTTCTGTTCTAGGATTCGCAGACATACCCCACACATTTGAACGGGGATACGTCAGTACAAGCAGAGCAGGTACTTGTTTGGTAGAGTTAAACTGTGGTGCATCTTGTGTTCTTGTGTATTGTAGTGTAACAACATACCTTACCCATGTTTTCTTCTGTTCTAGGATTCGCAGACAGTACCCCACACATTTGAACAGGGATACGCGAGTACAAGCAGAGCAGGTACTTGTTTGGTAGAGTTAAACTGTGGTCTTGTGCATTGTAATTTAACAATATACCTTACCCATGTTTTCTTCTATTCTAGGTTTCGCAGACAGTACCCCACACCTTTGAACAGGCATACGTCTGAAGTGTACTTGTCTGTGTAACTACTTCATGTAATGGCGTGTTTATCCAATTTGCAAACTGACCTTAAGACCCTTAACGTGGCGCTGTATGTGTGAAAATGCACCATCTTTTCACTTTTTTAAGTAAATATTTAGAGTGATATTTGGCATGGCACACGCGTGTTGTCTGGTTCCTGGCGCACATAGCCATGGTTGCAGCGCACAGAGACCCTCCACTGCCGCATACAGAGGAAAAAAATTAGAGGGAACATTGCATATGACTCGTCACATCTTTCGCCGTTTCTCTTGCTACTTCATCTGCAAATGCATTCCCTCGACCCACATCATCCATAACCTTCTTATGCGCACTGCATTTCACAATCGCAACTTGTGTCGGCAAAGTAAGTGACTCAAGAAGTTCATTCACTAATTGTCCATGCTGAATTTTCGTACCATGGGAACTAAGAAATCCTCTCTCTCTCCACAAACGCCCAAAGCTATGAGCCACGCCAAATGCATATTGGCTATCAGTATACACATTCACTCTCTGTCCTTTCGACAACACACACGCTCTCGTCACTGCAATCAACTCTGCTGCTTGAGCTGAATTCTGTGGAATACGTGCAGTTTCAACAATCGTGTGCAAAGTCATAACCGCATACGCTGCAGTCGTATCGCCATTCGGAAGCTTAAAGCACAAACCATCTACCCATAAGGTACCATCTGGATTCGGAAGAGGAGTATCTTTCAGATCAACTCTACCCTTCGTTTCCTCCTCTGCCCGGAGAAAACAATTATGCTGTTCTTGAGCATCTGTCTCTACAGAAATCGGCAACAATGTAGCTGGATTAAATGTGTTGCACCGCTTTATGTGCACATGACTAGCCAAAAGCGTCAACTCATAACCTGACAAACGTGCACTAGTAAGATGTTGAGTCTTCGTTCTATTCAATAAGGTATCCACTGCATGTGGGACCATCACAATCAATGTATTATCCAATACAAACCAGCAGACTGTCGGATACAGCCGCTGCCGCTGTAGCTCTCAAACAACTAGGCAACGCCTTAGCTACCGGATCTAAAGTAGCTGAAAAATACGCACATGGGCGCTGCTTGTCTCCAAACTGTTGTGTCAACACTGACAACGCACAACCTTCTCTCTCGTGTACGTAAAGTGTAAAAGGTTTACTGTAGTCGGGAGTACCCAACACTGGAGCAGAACACAATGCATCACGCAATTCAGAAAAACTTCTCTGACATTCGTCAGACCAAGGAAGAGGGTTTGGTGTGTCCTTAAGAGAAGTGCCAACAAAGGTTTCGCCAGCAAAGAAAAATTCAGAATCCACTGTCTACAATACGAGGTAATACCTAAGAAAGCACGCACCTCTCTCTGTGTGCATGGTACAGTCATTTGAGCAATCGCTTGTATACGCTCTGGGGTCAATCGTCTTCCCTACTTCGACAAGAGATGACCTAAGTAGGTCACTTCTTGGCAGCAATACTGCAACTTCGAAGGTAACACTTTATGATGAAGGTCAGACAAGTGCCGTAACAAAGGAAGAGTAACTTCTTTACAAATCTCTTCATCATCAGCAGCGACCAACAAATCATCCTCGCACTGAATAAGAGTCGCACCAGAAGGCAAGACAAAAGTATCAAGCTGAGTTTCCAAAGCCTGACTATAGATGGAGGGACTTTCACAATAACCTTGAGGAGCGCGCTTAAACCGGAAACTTCGGCCTCCCAAAGAGAAGCCAAAAATATCCCTACTTTCTTCGGCAATTGGAATACTAAAGAAAGAGTTCTTCAGATCGATAACAGAAAACCAAGCAGCTGAGGCAGGGATCATAGTCAGTAAAGCAGTAATGTCCGGGACAACAGGAAACTGTGGCACAACAATCTTATTGACCTCTCGAAGTTCGATCACAAACCGATACACAGGTGGCTGGGAAGAGTCAGTACGCTTAAGAACAGGCAAAACAGGACTGTTACACACATTACCTCTCGTTTCTTCAATCACATATTTCTCAACCAAATCATAGATATTCGCTAAAAGAGCTCTTTCGCCATCACTAGAGATCTTATATTGGGGGATGCGAGGTAGCCTTGCATTCGACTTGAGGGTAACAACGTAGGGTGGAATCTGCAAAAGGCCAACATCATTAGGACCTGTAGCCCAGAGAGTATCAGGGAGAGAACGCAATTCCAGTGGAAGTCGATCTTTAGACAAATACTTCGGAGAAATCACTTTCTTACCCAACGTAAGATGTACTCCCGAAGGAAAACAATGTAATGTTGCATGCAATCTTTTCAGCAAATCCAAACCCAACAGATTCTCACCACAACCTGTCGTTAGAATAAGGGGTGCTTCCAATTCACAAGGCCCAATAGAAAGAGGCAAAGGACAAGAAACCGGGTTACGAACTGGGGCGCCAGAAAATCCTACCGAGACATTCATCAAGCCAGACAAAGGTGCGCCAGGTAGTTTAGAGTGCATGATAGAACTCTTTGCTGCACCAGTATCCAAAAGAAAAGGTTCTGCCACACCTGATGTAATTACTTCAACATAAGGTCCACTCTGGTCTACTGGAACTGACACTACTCCCTCCCTTTGTCCATGGCTGTCCTAGCTATCATTAAAATCAGCCTTCTCGCTTTCAACATAATAATCATCAGTGTAATATTGAGCAGACTGAACAGACGGAACATTCTGTTGATCAAAATAATTCATAGAATTCTGAGGGGGAAAGGAACGTTCATTCTGGGGAAACGCATCACGTCCCCTACCGCTAGGTACTTGCTGGATACCACGACCTCTCAAACCAGACACACCATTCGTACGCTGTAGCAGAATCGGGAAACTACTCTTAAAGTGACCTTCCTCTCTACAATAAGTGCACTGATTAGGGCCTAACGGAAGTCGCGGAGGAAAAGACTCAGGCTCCTGCAATAATTTCTGAAACTGTGGGGGTTGCTGAAACTGGGAAGGTTTCTGAAACTGACGCTGATTAGGGCGAGGCGGATACGCCTGTTGTAGAAGAACCTTCGTTTTTAATTCTTTAGTCCTCTTCTCTACTTTATCCTTCTCATCTTTATCTCTGTTCTCATAGTATTGTGCAGTAGCCAATATCTGGGACGAAGAAGAAACAGCCCATGAACTCTCAGAGTCCTTTAACTTCTTAGAAAGCTCAGGAAGCAAATTAAAAACAAACTTATCTACAAATAACCTTTGACCACCTTCTGTACTCATGTCCTGACCACTATGATCAATGAATGTTTCCTCAAACCTAGTGAAGAAATCAGACACACTCTCGTCTTTCTTTTGTTTGCATGCTGCTAACTTGTCCTAATTCACTCGCATAGGAGGCATCAAAGTTTTCATTAAATTAATAATCCTACCGGGTAGATCTGCAACTAAAGGTTCAGGTTTGGCGCCTCCTACCTGCCAACCATCTGCAGCAGCAATATTAACTCACGTATCTCCTAACTCTACCGCATGATCCTCGTGACGGATCTTCGCCCACAAAGGTTGAGGGAATACATTACCCAACACCATATCTACGTCAGCTAAATTCATAACACACGCATCAACTGTCTGGGACAACTCCTTATATTAACCAGCAGAATTTTTACGGGGGTCAGGCAAAGTCTGCTTAAGAGCCAGAACCTCAGCTCTCTTCCAAGGAACATGTACCCACACTCGCTGAAAATGAGCCGATACAGCAGCAATACCCTGAGCGGCATCAGCCAAAACTTCCTCTCTCCATACAGGGGGAACCTCTCTCATCGGGTACTGCTTCACTTTTCTCCTAACACAAGGGTCAGGTTCAAACAACAACTGAGAAGGAAGTCGACACCTAAATGCAAGAAGCGTCTCTACCGCTTCCTCAACATTGCGACCCACTATCGTCCCTTTAGCAAATTCGGACTGAACATTAAGTAGTTCCGATGGAATTGGACCCAATTCATTATCTTCCCATTCTTCACGGAGGAAAGTACACATAACATCAAAAACATACCTTTGTGTTGATGCTTCCCACTGCAGGAAGACATCCATAACCGTTTGTAGATTATACTTGGAGGCATTCGAAACCCATCTACGAGCAAGGATATCTAACACTGTCCGCTCCTCGGAACTAGGGAGCTGACTACGCTTTTGTTTCTGTACAGAAACAGGGGTCATATTCAGTGACCCAAAGAGAGGAGACAAAAGGCTAGTAACAGTCTCAGTCATTTGTTGTCGAGCAGAAGGAGAAGAAGTTGACATGAGGACAGGAGACAAAGTGTTTTGAAATGACAGAGACGTAGGGTCAGTAGCAAAGGAAGTCGAAGGTAAAGGAGCGTAAGACAAAGAAGTTTGAGGCAGAACTGTTAGCAAAGCTGGCGGCCCTAGAGGGGGCTGCGCCGGGGGAGGAAGAACCAACTGTGGAGGAACGGGTGGCTGGACAACAACAGGGGGTTGAACAACTGGGGGTCGCGGAGGTGCCGTAGCACTCTGCATATAAGGGGGTGGTAATCTCAACAAATGCGACATCAAAGGATCCTTTTCAGGGTCATTAGTCACATTTGGAAGAAGAGGTGGCAAAGCCGGATAACATTTGTCAATGGCCATGCAATGTTGTCTATCTGACACCTCGCACGATCTTCTTCATCTTCCTTAAACTGCCTAGCAGCTTGTATTATCGATATATTCTTTTCTTTCCTATCTCTCTTAGCTTGCTTAATTTCTCGCTGTTTGGCTTCCTTACGCCAGAGGCGGAAACTAAGAGTCAAACATCGCCGGCCGGGCTTTCTTCTTAAATAGCGCAACTTCTAATTGTCTAAAACATCTGATTCGAAACTACCATGTTGGGGCCATCGTAAGACACCATCTTTCTTTGTATAGCAGACCCATACTTCATTAAACGTAATGGGACCCACGCCATGCTTTGAATAGAGCTCATAAGTCGGAGTTCCAACCGGAGGTATCGGACACGAGTCCTCCAATCGGGAATCCCTGTTACAACTACAACAAAACCAAAAGGAAAGGGGAAGCCTCGCAGCAAAAACCTTCAGTACACATTCGACATGCAGGGGTCGATGAAGTGGGGGCCATCCTCCAGAATTTCCTCACGAAGCTCCTCACAATCTTCGGGCTTGGACCAGTACCGCTGAAGTCGCCCCACGTTGGGCGCCAGTTTGAAGAACCGGGTCTTAAACCCAGCGGCGCCAGGGGCACGCGCAAAGTCTTCGGATTCACCTGTCTTGGTATACAGAGACACAGAATACTTCTGGGTGGCGTCAAAGACCAAATTTATTAGCTGCAGCTAGTAACAGTGATCCTAGAAATACATCACGGTGTAAATTCTCAGGAGACTGCTCAATTTTGTAAGGCGAGACATCTCCTTTTATACACAATATTCACATTACTAATGTACGCCCACTGCACAAAATTCTAACCAATAAGATACATTTTCAAACAAAGTATCACATGACAGAAAACTCAGTTTGCAATGTCCCAACCCAAAGTTAATTATTAGGAATGTCCCAAATTCAATCTCCACAAGCCGGACAAACCCATAATTGAAAGCACAATGCATGTAATGAAGGAGCATAGAAAAGGAAACAATGACAGATAACGAGCAAGATAAGGCATGTGTAAAGAAACTAAAAGTTAACGATGTCCTGAACATTGATTGGCAATCTCAGACAACGATCAACCAAGGAAATTGGCTTAGCAGGGTCAGTTTCAGGTGAAGGAGTCAGGTCCTTACAGTTCACCTTAAAGTCAAGAAGAACCTAGTTAATGTATTTATTTTATTTATTTATTTTGCGTGTTTATAGAGCGCTTGAATAGACTCCCAGGGGAGTATCTCCGCGCTTTATGACTGCCAAACCTACCAGGGAACAAGTTATATAACTGTAATCCAATTCTGAGACTTGTAAAGCTAGACCTGAAACAGAAACGTCTTCAACTTTTTCCTGAAGGCCAGATGATTTTCAAGCTGCCTAAGCTGGAGGGGGAGGCCATTCCAAATCTTCGGTCCCCTTACCGACAGAGCCTTACCCCCTTGCCTTGCCCGCTTGATCCTAGGAACCACAAGAAGCAATTGATCACTGGACCGTAGAGCACGGGAAGGGACATACGGCACAAACTTGTCTGCAAGATAAGAGGGACCCAAACCATGAAGACCTTTATGTACCGTACAACAGATCTTAAAGGTGACTCTCTGCCGGATGGAGAGCCAATGAAGCCTGGCAAGAAGAGGTTTTGATGGTGTTCTGGGAGGAGCATTTACCACCAGCCTAGCTGCAGTGTTCTGCACAACCTGCAGCCTGTCCAGATCCTCCTCATTAGCTGACAACAAGAGGCCATTACAATAGTCGAGACGACTGATAACCAGCGCCTGGACCAGGGTCTTTCTAATAGTGTCTGGAAGCAGTGGAAAAACTCGGCGTAGTAGCCCTATAGTTCGAAAGCAGGACCCCACAATGTTGGTAACATGCTGCTTCAGGCTGAGTTCTTGTTCCAGACGGACCCCTAAGTTCTTAACTATCTGCTTAGGCTCAGGGACTGGGCCTAGGTCTAGAGGCCACCAGTCAGGAGCCCAGCAGATTTTAGCCTCACCAAAGAGCATAACCTCTGTCTTTGAGACGTTGCACTGCAACTTGTTCAAAGACATCCATTGGGAAACTGCTCTCATCCCCTCAGAGAAAGAGTGTAATACCTCTGGAGTTAGATGGTCAAAGGGAAAGAGCAGCTGAGTATCGTCAGCATATGACACTGGGCAAAAGCCAAAGGCTCTCAGGATGTTCGCCAGGGGGGCCACATAGATGTTGAATAATGTAGGGCTCAAACAAGAGCCCTGTGGCACCCCCTTAGTAATCCTGGTCTCCTTGGATCGAAAGTCTCCCATGGTGACACATTGGGTTCGATCCAGAAGAAAGCTCAGTATGAAAAGGCCAGGTTGCTTCATTCGTTCGACCACATTTATCGGCCTGCGTGATGGCAACACAAAATGGAGGCACAGACAAAATGGAACCCATATTCGAGTCAAAGTCTCCGAATACCTAATGAACTCGCTAGTTAACGAGGTATTACTCCATATTAGCCGAATTTACTAAATACGGTACGACATCGCCAAAATCGTGACAGAACCATAACCTCACGGGACAAGATAGGATTTACAGAACCTCAGTTCTGTCTGTGACTCTGTGAATCTGTGACTAGATTAGTGTTCAGTGCTCTTAAATCCACACATAATCTGATACTTTTATCCTGTTTAAGTGCCAAAACAATGGGAGATACCCATTCCGAAGACTCTATCTCCTCAATTATGTCATCCTCAATCATAGTCTCCAACATGTCTTTAAGTTCATTTCTAATGCTTATAGGAACTCCCCATAATTTCTGACTGACAGGAATGGAATTGGGCTTCACTTTAATTCTGTGGCTAAAACCTTTGAGTTTTCCTAATTCATCAGAAAATACATTTGGAAAACATTGTGGAAGATAAGTGGATGCTGGTAACATATTGAACTCAACTTCAGACGTAGATACCGTAAGAACAGAAACTGGATCTTTCATCCTAGGATTCAAAATAATCCCTAATTTAGCTTGGTCCCGCCAACCCAGCACATTCACACCCTTGTAAGCCACATATAATTTGATGACAGCTGAACTGCATTTGAAAGAAATAAGTACTTCTTTAAAACCAATTAAATAAATGTTTGAACCATCAAAATTGTAAGCAATAATATCTGGTTCAAATAAAGCATTAATATCTACCAAGTCTCCAAACGATTCTGTACAATATTCTTGTGTAATGATATTCCACGAAGAACCAGAGTCAGCCATGAGTTCCAAAACTTTGCCCAAAATACTTACTAAACATTTGGGAGAAGGTATTTTGTCAGTCTTTGGTATATCAAATGAATCTTGGACTGATACAACAATGCCAGACTCAATAGTCTCTGAGGCAGCCTGGACTGTCTAATATATGTTAGTGGTACCCACTAGATCTCAGAGATGTCCACCGTATGCCAGCACAGCCAATGAGATACAAGTAATGGTCACCAGATACCATACTTGGCCACCATTTTGCACCACTGACCGTGAGAAATATATTAAGGATGGCAATATTCCAAGAATGCTTGCAGTACCTCAGAGCTTTAGGGCAACACTATGTCAGGAATGGGCAAAATTGTGTTAAGGGTAATAATCACTATACTGGTGATAGCCTCCATCATACCCACGATCCCACCATTATGCCAAAGATTTGAAAGATTCAAAGGAAGAGGAGAGTCAAGGCTAAAGATTCCGCACCAGTCATTATTCCAAAGATGTTCACAGTGCATCAGTGCTACTATTTTGCTACGTGTAGCCACTGCTATGCCAGGGCTAATAACCGCCATGCTGGTGATAACTATCATAACAGGAATGATACTATAAAGCCAGATATGTCTACCATTATTATTGGTCAGCATTGTGGCTGGGAGTAGCCAGCATTAAGCTTGTAATGGCCACCAGTATGCCAGAGTTGACTCCCATAATGCTAATTACAGTCACAATATGACAGAAGTGACCAACATCCTGTCTAGGAGGGCTCGATTATGTTGGGGACAATGCCATACACCACAGTGACAGTACTGCAATTGGCAGCCACCTTAATGCCAATGTTTCCCACAACAATATTCAAAGGATGACTAATTAATAACAGGGCTCACACCATGCCACGGGTGGCTACCATTATGCCAATGTAACCTTCTCTGTGACTCATATGACCTCACTGGTTCCCCAGATGCAAAGGATGCCCATCACAGACTGACATACATACATCTTTACTCCTATTCTCTCTCTCCGCGACACACAAACACACACGCACACATTCATATGCACACACAAACACCTGCTAATTCATACAGATACATAAACTATCAATTAATCAATCAGAACATTTATTGAGCGCGCTACTCACCCATGAGGGTCCCAAGGCGCTGGGGGGGGGGAGGGGTGTTACTGCTCGAACAGCCAGGTCTTGAGGTGCTTCCTGAAGGAGAGATGGTCCTGGGTTAGTCGTAGGTGGGAGGGGAGGGTGTTCCAAGTCTTGGCCGCTAGGTAGGTGAAGGATCTTCCTCCGGTGGTGGATCTGCGGATCCGTGGGACGGTGGCGAGGGCGAGGCTGGCGGAGCGGAGCTGGCGGGTAGGCGTGTAGAACGTGAGGCGGTTGTTGAGGTATTCGGGGGCCCAGGTCGTGGAGAGCTTTGTGATCGTGGGTGAGGAGTCTGAACGTGATCCTCTTGCTGACGGGGAGCGAGTGCAGGTCCTTCAGGTGGGCGGAGATGTGGCTGTGTCGTGGGATGTCCAGGACGAGACGTGCAGATGCGTTCTGTATGCGCTGGAGTCTTTTCTGTAGTTTGATCGTGGTCCCAGCGTAGAGGGCGTTCCCGTAGTCCAGGCGGCTGGTGACGAGGGCCTGGGTGACCGTGTTCCTGGTTCCGGTGGGGATCCAGTGGAAGATCTTACGGAGCATGCGGAGGGTGTTGAAGCAGGAGGATGTAATGGCGTTGACTTGCCTGGTCATCGTGAGGGAGGAGCCAAGGATGAAGCCCAGGTTGGATCCCAGGGTGGTGGAGGCGGGTTGTCAGGGTGCGGTGGCAGACCGTGTCGAATGTGGCTGATAGGTCGAGGAGGATGAGGGCGGCAGTTTCCCCGTTGTCCAGCAGAATCCTGATGTCATCGGTGGCTGCGATGAGGGAGGTCTCGGTGCTGTGGTTCGCTCGGAATCCGGACTGTGATGGGTCGAGGGAGCCGTTGGTCTCGAGGAAGGTGGTCAGCTGCTTGTTGACGTTTTTTTCGATGACTTTAGCGGGGAAGGGAAGGAGCGAGATGGGGCGGAAGTGCTTGAGGTCCGTGGGGTCAGCGGTGGGTTTCTTCAGGAGGGCGCTGATCTCCGCATGTTTCCAGCTCTCCAGGAAGGTGGCGGATGCGAAGGAGTTGTTGATGATGTCCCGGAGTTGGGGTGCGATGGTGGAGTTGGCTCTGTTGAAGATGTGGTGTGGGCAGGGGTCGGCTGGGGAGCCCGAGTGGATGGTGTTCATCGTGCAAACGGTGTCTACCGTGCTGACCGGTGTCCAGGTGTGTAGGGTGGTGGTGGTGGGTGTCGGTTCGGTGGCCGTGTGTGTGTTCTGAACGCCGAATCTGTTGTGGATGTTGGTGATCTTGCGGTAAAAGAATGTGACGAGGGAGTTGCAGAGGTTTTGTGATGGCGCAATGTCGTTGTTGCTGGCGTTGGAGAGCTCTTTCACGATGTTGAAGAGTTCCTTGCTGTTGTGGGTGTTGTCGTCCAGACGTTCTCTGAAAGATGACCTCTTGGTGGTGCGGATCAGCTGGTGGTGTTTGCGGATGGCGTCCTTGAGGGCTGTCATGTTTTCCGTTGACTTGTTGTTGCGCCAGGCTTTCTTGAGGGCACGGCAGGATTTCTTGGAGTCTTTGAGATCATTGGTGAACCACGTGACTTTCTTGCTGTCGGGGTTGCTTTGAGGGTTCTTCATTGGAGCAAGGGCATCGGCGCAGTCAGTGATCCACTGTGTGAGGTTGCGGGCTGCCTCGTTGGGGTCCGTGGTGTTGGTGGGAGGGTTTTGGCTCAAGGAGGCGGTGAGCTGGTCGGTGGTGATCTTGCTCCAGCATCTTTGGGGGGCTTGTTGTGGGCGGTGGTGGGTCGTTGTTTTCCTGAAGTTAAAGTGGACGCAGCTGTGATCGGTCCAGTGGGGTTCGGTGACGTGGCTGAAGGAGATGTGGTTGCTGGAGGAGAAGACGGGGTCGAGCGTGTGGCTGGCTCGGTGGGTGGGGGTGTTGACCAGTTGCTTGAGTCAGAGGTTGGCGAGGTTGTCTAGCAGGGAGGTGGTGTTGTTGTCCTTGTTGTTCTCCAGGTGGAAGTTGAGGTCCCCTAGGAGGATGTAGTTGGAGGAGGCGAGAGCGAGCGGGCTGATGAAGTCTTCGATGGCTTCGCTGAACTGTGCTCGTGGTCCCGGGGGTCTGTAGATGAGGGTACCTCTAAGGATGGTCTTGGGGTCGGTGTGTATCTGGAAGTGGAGGTGCTCTGCGGCGGAGAGGGTGTCGTTGGTGTTGGTCGTGATGCGGATGGTGTTTCTGTGGGCAATGGCGATGCCACCTCCGGTTTGCCTGGCAGAAACAATTGTCATAAAGAGCTCAACAAGAGAAAAGAGTTAGTTTGATTACCTTATCCACAGGAAAATCATTTATCAGGTTTTCGTATGTTAACAAGTCAGACGTAGCAGTGTGAACAGCTGCCCATCCTTTATCCAGTTATGGAAGTTCTGTAGGTGGAGAGAGTGCAAGGCAGAGTGCAATGACCTGGGGGTATTCTGCCTCAGCCATCAAGAGAACCCCACTGCTACGATTCCTTATTTTGGATTGCATTTAAGGAATCACAAATTTTGCGATTCCTTAAATGCAATGTAAAAAGCACAAAAAAAGTGCAATTTGGCCTTAAGGAATCGCAAATTACCACCAACTTGAAGTTGGTGGTAATTTGCGATTTCTTTGAAAAATGCACTTTTTTGCATTTTTCAAAGTGCCATGTGGCTCACATACATGCCCATAGGGCATGTATGTGTGCCACATGTGCACACATGTACATTTCAGGGGTGGACCAGGTTGTCCTTTTGACACCCTGGCCCCCTTGAAATTGCATTCTCAATTTGCGATTCTCTAGTTGAGAATCGCAAATTGAGAATGTCTTCCCATTCATTCCTATGGGCCTCTAGGCCCATAGGAATGAATGGGAAGGTATTCCTTAATTGCGAATTGCAATTTGCGATTCGCAATTAAGGAATATGTAGAATTTGCAAAATTATTTGCAAATCCTACTACATAGCATTTTGCGATTCTCAAATAGCGATTCTCTCAAAATCACTATTTGAGAATCGCAGAACCTAAGTTTGATACATCTGGCCCATGTTCTTTACCATCCATTTACCCTTTCAGGGACAACACTACTTTTATTTTCCCCCTTCTCTAGCGAGCTGGAAATTGTCTTCGGGAGTTCTTCATTGGGCAGGATTCTGGGGGTTTAGGGCATGCTTCGGTCTGTCCAGGTACAGCATTGATGGAGCATTCTATGCTCCTCCGTGCAGCTGCTGGGGTTGGCAGGGCCAGGCTGTGCTGGTCCCTGCAGCTTGTAATCCCTGCACAGCAAAGTGAGATCCCATCTCCAGCCCTCAATTTATTGAGTCTGGAGTTTCTGGGTGATAAGTCTGGGCACTTGTATTTGCTGGTGGAAGAATTCCACTTGGAGCTATAGATGTGGGTGAAATTTCCCTACTCGTAATCAGGGTCTATATGTCCTCTGCCTGAAGCAAGTCGGGAGGCCAGTTTTTTAAGCAACAGAAATGTCTCATGGAGTGGAAGCCACAAAAAAAAACTTGGAGATGCCTTTTGAGCCTGTAGCATTATGCTCTGGGAAAGTAAAAAAAGAGAGGGAGGTCTCCTTAAGAGTGCAATTCGGGACAAGGAGCATGAAACTCAAGGACTAGGGAGGTCCCAAGGAACTCAATTGTTAAGAAACCCTAAAGTGCATTTCCCCTATAACTCAAAAAACCAAAATGAATCCAAGGATGTACAGTATTAAACGATAAAAACATATATTAAAACAAATCAGAAATCCCAAACAGTGTGTTTGTTGTATTTAAAAAAGGTACATTTTATTACAAATTAATAAAAACAATGTATAATTACACAATTATAATGGCAAGTTTCAAGAACAGTTTTATAAAAATCCTCAATAAAAAATCCACAATTGTTTAAATTTTTTTTATACACAAATCACAGTTGTTGAGGTTGTCGACGCAGCGTTTCGGTGTGTAACGATACCACCTTCATCAGGAAAAACAATTCTATATAAAAAAACGTTACAATTAGATATGTACAATGTTTCATGAAAGTTGAGCATCATTTAAAAACATATGGTTCTGTTGGGGCATCTGTTTATTAAATTTATCACATTGCTTGTAAATCTTAATCAAAAGGGACATTTCTAGTGGGTACATCATCCTAGCTTGTGAGTTATAATGGGCTATACACATGGTTCTTAACTGAGGTGACATTAAGTCACCATCTAGGGTAGCTTCTGAGAGACAATCACGATGCATACATGTGAGTTAATTCTTACAGTTCCTTCCGTAATCAATTAGAAGGAATATTTGGCTTAAATAACAAATCAGCCAAATGCTATTCCGATATTTCCTACGGATCTGAGACGGGTGGAGCCGGTAGAGGAACTGCAAATGGAGCAGAGAAGCCGATTACTTCTAAAAAGGTAAGAATCATGTCAGTATAGACTGTAGACCGCCCCCGTTAAAACTGTCAGTCGTATTACAAAAACGATGGATACGCAAGCAATCTAAGTATAACAAATAAGGGCTTTTGTCGGCTTTTTAACAAACCCGAGACAGACTGGCCCGCTGAATATAGAAACGGGTAAATATAAATAAAGATAAAAACCCGACCGCCGGCTTTGAAAAATAGAAAAAAATAATTTAACACAAAGATTGGCACATTTGACATATCACCAGAGCAAACAAAACAGAAGAACCCAACTTTTCCAACATAAAACGTAATCCGCACTCACATCGCCCTAATTAACATCGCACTAACACCGCCACCAAAACGCGAGTAATTCAAGTATAACAAATGAGGGCTTTGTCGGCTGTTTTACAAATCATAAACAGACTGGTCAGCAGAATATGCAAACGGGCAAACAGAGATAAAAACCCGACCGCCGGCTTTAAGAAGAGTTCAACACAAAGACGGGTATGTTGGACATAACACACGTGCAAATAAAAAAGAAGAATCCCACTTTTAGTAATTAACATAAAACGTAATCCGTACTAACATCGCCATCGCTGGTAGAGACTGTAACAGAGATAAAGCCAGACCATTTGAGAATAGTAAAATTCAAATCAGACCTATATGCTTTTTAGACCATTATGTAAAAAGGCTAGAGCAATATACTAACATCGTGATTGGGCTAAATAATGAAAGGCCCATACAGTATATTTTCAATGTAGGCTCTAGAAATATAGAAATGCAGGCATTAAATAAAACAACGCTTGTAATATTATCTCGCACAGGTCAAATTAATAAAAGACACTGTGGATAAGAATCCTCAAGGCTGATAACAGTATTAAAGGAATCCAGTGACGCTGCACTGAGGACCATATAACCCCGATTTGTGGGTGAGTATATATATTCTTTTCTTTTTTTTAAACATAAAAACTCTAGCAGACCCTATGGCAAATGGATAGTCTTATTATTAGTACCAAAATGTGTGCAAATGAACACAATCTGCAGGTCTACTGTAGCTATATATCATCGATAGCAAACCCCTTTGTCTGGTGTACACAAATATATACCTGCTACCTTAAACCTTCACCTTGACAAAGAAAGTATACTCTGCGCAGTACTATCCCCTGCTTGGACAAAACATCCCTTGCGCATGAGACTGGTGTTTTAATAAAATGATACCTCAAATTTTTTTCAGTGATTTGTTGCAATAATACGGTGGCCCCCCTCCAGCCATACCCTCTCCAACACTGAGTTCCTGATTGATAAAGGTAAAAAATACAGGTCCATCACAAACCAAGGGCCATTTCTGACAAAATTAAATTTCAAGCTTAAAATTGTATAGCTAAGTGATCTTATATTCTTCCCATAAAGGAACAACTCACACGATAAAATCGGACCAGATCGTCTACCGATTGATTGGTATTGATCCCACACTTCCTTCTAATTGATTACGGAAGGAACTGTAAGAATTAACTCACAGGTATGCATCGTGATTGTCTCTCAGAAGCTACCCTAGATGGTGACTTAATGTCACCTCAGTTAAGAACCATGTGTATAGCCCATTATAACTCACAAGCTAGGATGATGTACCCACTAGAAATGTCCCTTTTGATTAAGATTTACAAGCAATGTGATAAATTTAATAAACAGATGCCCCAACAGAACCATATGTTTTTAAATGATGCTCAACTTTCATGAAACATTGTACGTATCTAATTGTAACGTTTTTTTATATAGAATTGTTTGTCCTGATGAAGGTGGTATCGTTACACACAGAAACGCTGCGTCGACAACCTCAACAACTGTGATTTGTGTATAAAATTTTTTTAAACAATTGTGGATTTTTTATTGAGGATTTTTATAAAATTGTACTTGAAACTTGGCATTATAATTGTGTAATTATACATTGTTTTTATTAATTTGTAATAAAATGTACCTTTTTTAAATACAACAAACACACTGTTTGGGATTTCTGATGTGTTTTAATATATGTTTTATCGTTTAATACTGTACATCCTTGGATTCATTTTGGTTTTTTGAGTTATAGGGGAAATACACTTTAGGGTTTCTTAACAATTGAGTTCCTTGGGACCTCCCTAGTCCTTGAGTATTATGCTCTGGGATACACTTGCAGTTTGTGCATCTTTTCAGTGCAGAAGGATGGTGCCAGCATCTATTGCTGTCTCATTATAGCGTCAGAACACGACGAGCTCATGAGGCCAACAGATGGTTTAATCTGGAATTAAAATTTAAAAAACTCGCACTAAGGCAGGCGGAGCGCCTTTGGAGGCGCGACTACTGCCCTGCACTAAAATGACAGTATACTACCTTACTTCAGGAATATAAAAAAGCTATTCTTCACGTAAAATCTGAATATTTCTCCTCCAAGATCCTTCTGGCCGAGAATAAACCTAAGGAAATATTCACCATAGTTCACGAATTAGCTTCCTCTGACAGAGTCACTCTTAAACCGGTCCCCTCACAATCCCTCTGTAACTCCCTCAAGGACTATTTCATTGAGAAAATCGCCACCATTAAGGCTAACATTCCACCTCCCTGCCTTTCCTTTCAAAGCCCCCAATCCCCGCCTAACTCCTCTCATCTAGATCAATTTCCTCCAGTTTCCAAGGAAGCTTTACTTATTTTGCTGACTAAGGTCAAATCTGGTTCGCCGGTGGACACCTGCCTGGCCTATATACTGAAAGAAATCTTTACCGCCTGCCCACAGCCTCCTTTAACCTTTCTTAATAACTCCCTTATGCAGGAAATTGTCCCTGACGTACACAAATCAGCCAAAATCATCCCCATCCTCAAGAAGCCAGGTGCTGATCCCTCTTCTCCCTCTAATTACCGTCCCATTTCCCTTCTTCCTTTCCTGGGCAAAATCCTAGAATGCCATGTCACCAAAGTCCTCAGTAACTTCATTGAGGAAAGTCGCTACTTAGCGCCCCACCAGGCAGGGTTCCGCCCCTCTCATTCCACCGAGTCTGTCGTCCTTTCTGTCCTGGACGAGCTCAGAGGAGGTGCGGATGTCAACTCCCCCCAAGCGCTGGTCCTTCTGGACTTGTCCGCGGCCTTGGACATGGTCGACCATTCCATTCTTCTCGACCGTGTCAGAGGCGCCGGCATTGGGGGGCTCATCCTGGCGTGGATCACCTCCTTTCTAGGAAACCGCACCCAGGCGGTTCAGCTTGCAGACTTTTCGGCCCCTACACGACTGTTCCCTGTGGAGTCCCACAGGGCTCTTCCCTCTCTCCCCTTCTTTTCAACCTTTACATCTGCCCCCTTATATCCGCTCTTCAACAGATGGAGGTCTTGGTATTCAACTATGCCGATGACCTCCAGCTGATCTTTACCCTTTCCTCACTGCCTGCCTGAATACGTAACTTCCAAACTGTCATGACTTTCATCAGTGACTGTATGAACTGCAACCATCTCAAGTTAAACCCCGACAAGACCGAATTGGTTCTTACGGGTGGTAGCTCCAGTCCCTGGACCCCTATTTTCTGGCCTCCCTCTCTTGGGTCTCCTCCTTCCCCCTCCTCTTCAGTAAAAACCCTGGGTATCAAAGTCAACTCTTAACTCACTATGCGCTCGCAGATCAGCTCTGTGGTCTCTGCATGCTTCCTGACACTTCGCACCATTCGTAAGATTTCCCGTTTTTTTTCTTTCACTGCCCTCAAACTTATTCTCATGGCCATGGTCACCTCACGACTTGATTACGGCAATGTGCTGTATTCAGGCACCCCTGCTTATGATCTTCGCCGTCTTCAGCTTATTCAAAATCAGACTGCCCGATTAATTTACAAACCCCCCAAATCTCACCATGTTACCCCTCTGCTAAAAGCACTGAACTGGCTTCCCATTGTTGAACGGTCTCACTTCAAGATGGGCTGTTTGACTTTTGAGGCTCTGGCCGGCACTGCACCAGCTTTCATCAACGCAAAAATCAAATCATACGTCCCCTGTAGAGACTTACGCTCTTCCTCCCAAACTTTACTGTGCGTGCCCTGCTTCAGGAAGAAGAAAACTGGGGGACTAAAGTTCTCCTTCCTGGTGCTGTCCTTCTGGAATGCCCTTCCTATCACTGTCAGGTCCACTCCAGTTTACGCTGACTTCCGCAAAGCCCTCAAGACTTTTCTGTTACCCGAGCTTTCCCAGCTTAACCTACCCTTTCTGCTTTAGCGGTTCATCTGTCCTCAGCGCCAAGAAACCGCACGGTGATCGAGCGCTTTGCAAGTCCTTTAACTTCAACTTCAGCATCTATTGCTATCTCATTATTGGTTAAAATTGTGGGCTGAATAGAGGTGAGTGAGGAAAGAAGAGAGTTAAATTCTTCTAATCAATGTTCCGCAATACAAAGATCTAGTTTTCCGATAGAACCTCACAGAGGTCTTCCTTGTCTCTCCTTTTGCTAGATCTGACTGCACGGCAAGACGTGCTGGGGACACACAACAGTCTAGTACTAAATAACATAAGATCCAAAGTATAAACTTTTTTTATAACATTGAGTAATCACGAATGAAACATCAGGAGATTAATTGGGATAAGTCCCTAGTATATGTAGGGACCTATAAGGGTACCCAAGTATCCAATCTGCAGTGTACCACAGTACATGCATGTCAATTCAAGGGAGAAAGCAGATAGCCCGGGGTCATTATTAGCAGGATCCCAGCCAGACTAGTCAAAAACAGTGTGACACCAAGCAAAAAGTGGGGGTAACCATAAGAAGCACATCCTACTTTCCTACACAAAGCACATGCTTCAATAAATGCAATCAGTACAGCTGCGTCCCTGCCCACACACAGCTTCTCTGGGGCTCAGGAGTAGCACTCACTTACAGCATGCCCATGCTAAGTTTTTAGCATACACTATCTATAAGGTGGCACAGCACAAGCGCCCAGGCTGGGTTTTGGAAGGAGCTGGCCAGCACAGGTATGCAGTGAGCGGCACCTGTCACGCTTTCAATGCCTGGAAAAATGCAGAAGTCCATCCAAGCATACATAAGAACAGTGCAACTTCATTGCAACGCATGGATCTTTATCACCCTTTAACTGCAATCAGTGGTGGCTGGTGACCTTAAAAAGGGGTAGGGCTTAATACTTGGCTAGAATTCCAGTGAGCGACCCTGCTTACGTCTCAGAGGGTTTGGGAGGTTCTCTCACACGCACTTGAACCTAGTCTCGCTCTTTCACTTATTCTCACTCAGTCTCATTCACTCACATTCACTAACTCTCATTTGCACTAGCACTCATCTTTACTCACTCAGACTCACTGATTTACACAGTCTTACTCATTCAGACTTTGAGCTACTGAGTCTTACTCATTTTCACTTAGTGTCACTCATCCTGGTTTACTCAATCGCAGTCTCACTTGTTCTCACTCAGTCCACTCATTCTCGCTTATTCTGACTCACATATTTTCACTTAGTGCCACTTAGTCTCACTCTGACTTACTCCGTCTTACCCAGTCTCACTCAATCATGTTCATTCTGATTCACTCAATCTCACTCTAAATCGCTCACACTCTCATTCTCACTCGGTCTCACTTAGTCTTATGGACTCACTCAGTCCGTCTCACTCAACCCCACTCATTCCTGCTCACTCAGTCTCACTTTGACTAACCTAGTCTTACTCAGTCTCACTCATTCTCACTCAATCTCACTTAGACCCACTCATTCTCACTCTTTCTGAAGCATTCTGACTCTCACTCTGGCTCACTTTGACTCAGTGAGTCTAATGATTCTCTGTCTGGCTCACTCATTCTCTTGCTCACTGATGCGCATCAAGTTCTGACTCATAGTCTCACTCTAACACACTAAGGGGCAGATTTACAAGCCCCCTGCGCCACCAGTACGTCACTTTTTGTGACGTCCTGGAGGCGCATTTCACTGCTCTATATTTACAAGGACAGGAAAAGTCACCCTGCATGGCTTTCCCTCTCCTTGTAAATACGGCCCCTTCACACGCAGAACTGTGCGTGGAAGGGGCGTTCCATGGGTGTTGCTGTGGGTGTTACCACGCAACACCCATGGAACGAGACACATTTCCAGATTCACGAGCAATCGTAAATCTGGAAATGCGTGTCAATGCAATGGCACCATGGGGGAGGCGTAGCGAGGTGAAACGAGGAGAAATTTTTTCATTTCTCCTCGTTTTTTCCTCTTTCAAAGCGTGCCGCATTCTACAGCACACATTGAAAGAGGGAAATGCCTGTAGTGATTGTTTTTGTGCAGGAAGGTGTCCCTTCCGGCACAAAAACAATCTCCCCATGGCGCAGGCATCCTTGCACCATGGTGGGAGGGAGCCACACTGCTTCTTTCTGCTTCCAGCACTGGAGCATGAAATTGAAATCTCAAACCTGCACAGTCGCAGGAAGGGGCGTATCTAGACCGTAGCTACCGTTGGTGCAGCAGGTGTAGTGGCACTGGGTGCCAGAGCCCTAAGGTGCCCGTTGAAGCCTGATGATTGCTGTACTTTATTACCACAACAGCAGTCAAGGGGGGGGGGGGCAGTTGTGTTTGCTTGCACCAGGGCCAATGGCATCTTTGCTAAGTCACTGTCGCAGGGACCCGGTTTCAGTCTCTGCTATTTCACATCATCCACTCTGTAAAGAGTTGGGACCGGGTGGGGTGACAGGGTGATTGGTGTGTAGCCACTAGCCCTGCTAGGCTGCATCCTGCAGCGCCCATTGCTACCTTTAGCTGTGACGCTTTGGCATGCCACAGATGGGGGGCTCAATGGGGCGTGCTAGGGCCCTGAGGCCAGGGCTGGGATTTCACCAGCTCTTCATGCTGGTCCAGTTGTCCTCGCGCACCTGCGACAGCCATCAGACAGTGTCACTAGCTGCCTCAGGTTGGTGTTGGACCCAAAGTAGTTTGGCATTTTTTATTTTACCAATGTTCATAGAGCATGCTGTGCCTATCAAAAACCCAGGGGAGCACCTGCAGTGTGCCTAGGCTGATAGTGGTCGGTGAGGATGCATTTTTAATTCAGAACAAGAGTAACCCAGCAAGAGAGGTGGCATGCTTCATCATGGGGCAGCTCCTCGTTGGGCCAGGGCTGCAATGCCCAACGGGCCCTCACACCCCCAGGGGTGTCATGCTTCATCATGGGGCATCTCCTTGTTGGGCCGGCGCTGCAATGCCCAACGGGCCCTCACACCCCCAGGGGTGTCATGCTTCATCATGGGGCAGCTCCTTGTTGGGCCGGCGCTGCAATGCCCAACGGGCCCTCACACCCCCAGGGGTGTCATGCTTCATCATGGGGCAGCTCCTTGTTGGGCCAGGGCTGCAATGCCCAATGTGCAAATTAAGCACTGGTGTAAATACCAGCTGCTGGGTGCTGTGATCATTGAACTGAGGCGCAGGCCAAAGCATTGCTCAGACTGTGCTTAATTTGTAAAAGCATAAGTGCCGGAGCCCTCGTCAGGAGGCCACAGAAGCTTGGCAGCTTGCATCA
Organism: Lissotriton vulgaris; assembly: GCF_964263255.1. Taxonomy (NCBI): domain Eukaryota; kingdom Metazoa; phylum Chordata; class Amphibia; order Caudata; family Salamandridae; genus Lissotriton; species Lissotriton vulgaris. Next base: position 1,843,573,548 of record NC_141694.1, read on the forward strand.
CCCGTTGCCCTTGATAGTGCTGCTAATGACAAGTGACAGTCAGACTATTCCAGGTCCCAAAGCTATAAGAATGGCTTTGGCGAGAGATTTCGGTCAATTTTGAAGTACATTGAATCAATAAACAACTATTGTTTTGCTTATGTTTAAATTAGACATAGAGCGCCACCATGTGGCATACTGTCATGAGTGCCACTGTTGACAATTAAGTGCCAGGGCCGGGCACTGCAAACCACCTGCTCAAATTAAATACTGAATTTTACACTCCTCTTCTTTCAGTGTAAGGGGGTCTCTGCAATCCTTGGTCTGAAATGGAGAAGGGAAGGGATTCAGGGTGGCTTTAGGGCAGTGCGCCCGGTGCAGCTGCACTGGGTGCTGACCTGTGAAGCAGGGCGCTGACCTCAGGGAGGGTGCTGAATTTAGCAATATCTTAAAATTGGACAGATGAGGGTCCAGTTGTGTTATTAAGGTCAAGAGCAGACTAGGTATGAGGGCAGGTTCCCGGCCACCCGAGAGTTCTCACAAGATGGTGGAGCTGCCGTAGAGTTACAGACAGAGACAACTCTGGCGGCTACAAGCAGGATTCTATTTTCTCATCTCCAATGTTTGGACCTCGAGTTCACTTTCGGGTTATAAAGCCCCAAATTGCGTTTTCTTTGCTCACATCCTCGCAGTGCTGAGATACAGCGGCACGGCGGGGTGATGGAAGCTGCTGACAGATTTTTACAGGTTCCTGCATCTTGTCTCCCCCTAGGGAGCCCGTAGCTTCGCATCTTTTATTTCCATGCCTTGTTATAGTTTGTTTATTCTGGCTCCTGAATTGAAATAATGCAAGGAGGTCTTGGCGCTGGAATCTCTAATCAGCAACATTACCTGGCCCTTAGAGAGAAATCTATGAGGCTGTCTTCCATGCTGCTCGCTGTGCGCATTGTGCCATAGATTGTATGCGTGCCGTGAGAAGGCGCTGTGAGTAAATCATGGGTCTATTCTAAGCATACAGTGCATTAAAAGAACAGCCCTCCTTCCATATTTATCTAAAAGTGCCCATCGCATAAAATGGGGTTTCTCCCTTTTAGGAAGCCCCAATAAGTCTATAAGGTCGCCTTCCACAGAAGGAATGAAAGAAAATTATTATAAAAAAATAAAAACAGCTGTGCATTGGATCCGCAAAGGAGTTTGACTGTTGTATGATTACATGTTTTTGGATGTGTACCTCTACCTATCTATCCATCCATCCATCCATCCATCCATCCATCCACCCACCCACCCACCCACCCATCCATCCATCCATCCATCCATCCATCCATCCATCCATCTATCCATCTACTAATCCATCCATCCATCCATCCATCCATCCATCCATCCATCCATCCATCCATCCATCCATCTATACATCTACTAATCTATCTATCCATCCATCCATCCATCCATCCATCCATCCATCCATCAACCTATCTAGATGTCCCAAGTAATACCTTGAGACAGTCATGAGGAGGGAGTGGGTGGGTGATGGAGGGAGTACATAGAATGGAGGCCAAGGTGAGTCAGTAGATGAGAGACGGGTCCAAGGAGGAGTAAGACAGTGAGCCAATGAGCGGCTGAGAAGAAGTGGTGAGTGAATGTTTGGGGTTCAGAAGATGAGCGAGTAAGAATGTGATTGAAAAGGATTTGGCTGACTGAGTCAGTGGCATCCTAAGGATTTTGGGGGCCCCGGGCCAAAAGTATTTGGGGGGCCCTGATTGGAACAGCTTTGAATTTATGATCCAATTTCAGCTCTTCCATCCCCCTTTGGCCACTGACAGTGCGCGTGCACACCACTGCACATTCCAAATGTGTTTACATCTAATATTCAGGGATAGTGAGGTGTGTTTACAACATTGCAACACAGCAGCTGCTCACTAACACCCTCCCATTTCTCATACGTCAGAGCTTTTTTTGGTCTAAAAGAACCTTTGTTATGGATGTTGCATGAAACATAAACAAAACATGTCTCAGCAAAATGCCTGTAATGGACTCTCACACTCCGCCTACATTAAAAATACATTAAAGGAAAACGGTATTTAAAACAATCTGTCTCAGAATGATTCAAGGTACCAGGACAAGCCTCTCTGCAGAACAGAGCTTACTCTATGGGGGAAGGGGGCTGAAAGCCTGGGGCCCCAGGGCCAGAGCCTTCCATGCCCAGGACTTAAAATGTCTCTGGACTGCGAGGTTATGTCGTGGGCTGGATGGAACAGCGAATGAATAACAGAGCGCATGCGTGAATGAGGAAGGGACTAAACAGAGCAGGTGAGTGGGGGAGTGAGTGAATACTCGAAGGGTTTGTTGAAAGAGAAGCTGACTAAGTGAACTCTGCAGTCATGGAAGGGTACCCGATTCCTGAACTTTTGTCAATGCCAACCTCAGTGAAGGAAACACCTCTGGGACCTGGGAGTGAAGGAACCCTTTGCAGAGCTGATGGTCTTTCTGTGTTGAGCAAGGAAATATGTATTCGGTAAAAAAAAGATCAAACTGTTTGATAATGTGAGATGCAGAAGAGAAAAGTACATTTATAAAGAAATGATCAGGAAGAACTTAACAAGGAGAAACATTTCACCAACCATTGACAACTAGAAGTAATCTGTATATCCCAAACCGGTGACACTTATAACTCAAAGAATTATCCTAATCTTGGACCAACTCCTTACCTTAGAGCAGTCCTAACCTTTGCACTAACCAGATCCCAATCTGACCCTAGCTGTAGTCACCTATGACGTCACAACACACACTTATAAACTCTCCCATGGATTAGCATGCTCCTGGCCTGCTAGAGCCATGCAGCGCCTCGTCACTGGTACGAAGCGCTACATAAATGCAAACTACAATAGAGTGCTTGGAGAATGTCTGCCCCTTTTAGCGCTAGCTCGGAGCAGTTTCCTGTTAGCAGGAGTAGCACAATCTGCCTTTCACGTGCCAGTCCCAGGAGAACGACCCTGTTACACCGAGAGAGCCCACCTGTGGCACGTGCATTTGAATACACGGATTGCGTGAATGGTTTAATGAAAGAGCACAAGACGCGCCGCTTCTATACACGCTCTGCGCTGTCTCCCGACGCCTCAGGCGCGGGGCTGTGAACATTTTACCACACAATGGAATAACACCGAAAATAGGCCAGGGAGTAGGCGACCAGGCCTATCAGCAGGAGGCAATGCAATCCGTGCAGTGCCCAGAGAGTTGTTACATGCCATTAATCTGCAGCCCAGCGGGAGGCCTGCTCCACGGGCCCGGCCCCCCTGCGCCTCAGCGGGGGCCTGGACGCGCGCATCTCCCAGCAGCCTGCGCGCCCTTCTCATCTCCGGTGTGTTCTAATTCCACCAGCCTCGTATTTTTTTTACTAAGAGAAAGAAGCTATGGACGGCTTTTTTTCACCTCAAAGTCCTTTTCTGATACCCCTTTGCAGATGCTGAAGCATGAACTGTTGCTTATCGACCTCAGAAGGATAAAAGGCTTAGCGGCCCTACTGGATTTGAACCTGTGACCATAACCTCAAACCCAGGTTCCTACAGTGCGCGCATTAGCGCTCTAAGCCATTGAACCTGGCTCACATTGGAGCTTGACACTAGACCTGTAAATGGTCTCACTTGTGAGACCAGCAAAGACACTTAAAACGCTTCCCATTGAGAAACCCATTCCTCAGGGGTCTCCAACCTTTTCTGGTAGTGAGACCTAATTCTGCTCAAGGAAAGTCCTGCCGAGCTAACAGCATATTATTTTATCACTGTCAAAAGCTGATGATATGTATTAACATTACACTATGACCACCCTAAGAAAGATTTATCAGGAGTCACCACCCAAACATTCCAGATGAAGTTATCAGCAGAATGCTGGGGAAACGTTTATCAATATTAAATGCTTGTAGTCAAGTAAAATTCAAATCATCACATGCTGTGTGCCACAAAGGGTACTACCACAGCAGCAAGTCTCCCCAACTCAAACTGAATTATCATTCAGCTAACAACTTTAAATGTGTTTTCTCTCTCATGCTGCAGTCAACATCACTATGCCGGGGTTGGGGAGTGATCGCCTCGGGTGCAAATCCATGGCACCCAAAAAAATAGTAGGGGGCAACGAGAGGTGGTTAGTGTGGTGGTGGTACACCTCTCTAGAGGGCGGGTGGGGGGAGGGTGAGAATGGGAGGGGGATTTTGGGGGGTTGTTTAAATGCAGGAAAAAATGAACAGGAAAAGAAAAACATGTACTCGATTTTAGAGATTCTTTTTAAGACCGGCCATGGTAATAGCGATTATTCATCTGTATAGATAAAAAGATTAAATGCAGAATGTGAAAATGATATCTTGTAATATTAATGGATTACTTAACCCACGTAAGAGGGCTGCCTTCTTAAACTGGGCTACGTCTCTTTCTCCCGAGATTGGGTTTTTAAAGGAAACACATTTTAGAACTGATGACCCAAAAATTGTATTTCCTAAGAAGTACTCTCAGGCATTTTTTTCTTCTGCCACTTTGGCCGTTCGAGGGGTGGGGATCCTACTTGCAAATACACTGGATTGGCAAGTTAAGGATGTTCAGCGAGATGGGAGAGGTAGATGGCTGTGGATAAAGGTTAAACTTCAAGATATATTGCTGACCTTGGTAAATTATTATGGCCCCATTTTGGATGATATTGTAGCACTTGTCCACATTTATCAATTAATGATGGGTATGGAAGGTCTTGTGGTTTTAGGTGGTGATTTTAACTTTATTCAGAATCTAACCTTGGACTCATCAAATAAAGCAAAGTGTCAACTAAAACCCAAAACTGCAAAAATAATTAGTAGTTTAAAAGAAGACTTTTCATTAGTGGATCCTTGGAGATTAGCTAATCCCACCCTCTCGCAATACATTCGCTATTCTGGTAGATTAAGATCAGCTTCGCGTTTGGATTATTTCTTAGTTGATAAAACAGCTGTGGGGGGTCCAGCAGAAATAGTAACCAACTCATTTTCGGATCACTCCCTAGTTTCTTTTTCTTTAATATTAAATAAGACACTGAAATATAGACCTAGATGGCAGTTTGATAAACCTCTTTTACAAGATATGACCTGGCTAACAGAAACTAAACAGTTTATCAAGGAGTTTTTTCAAAATAATCTAAATACAGCTCTAGTATTTGCGATATGGGAGGCTTTTAAAGCCACATTTCGAGGCCAGGTTATCTCGTATAAAGTAAGAATCAATAAGCTACGGAGACATAAGATCACGGTACTCCAAAATGCGGTGGAGGAGGCCAGATGAAAGATAACCCTTGCTGATTCCTCAGCACCCATAATAAAAGCACAGCAACAAGGGCTAGGTATAGCATTGGAAAAACTGAAAGATTTTTTCCTAACCGAGGAAATTGTAGGAAGTAAGGCTTATCAACAAAAATTATACTAGGATAGTTAACAGATTGGTAGATTTCTGGCTTGAACCACGAAAACACAAAGAGCCGCGCATTTAGTCTCCCAAATAAAAAATCCTGTAATTGGTCTCCTAGTAGAGGATAAGCAGAGGATCGGCGAGGTTATTAATTCACATTTTATGCATACTTATAGAGAAATGCAGAGGGTAGATGAGGAAGACTAGGAGAAATATTTTGATTCACTAGAGCTACCGGTGTTATCACAGCAATTCTCAGATGCTGTGAGTGCACAAATTCGAATTTCTGAAGCACAGGAAGTATTAAAAAGTATGGCGAACGCCAAAGCTAGTGGAGCAGACGGAATGACGGTTGAAATGTATGAGATATTTCAGACTGAATTGCTTCCCTTTTTAGTAAGTTTATTTAATGAAATTAAAGATGGCATCTATATTCCTAAAAGTTTCAAGGAGTCGGTAGTAATAGTTTTTCATAAAAAGGATAAGGACCCTGCAGACCCAAATTTCTATGGGTCTATCAGTCTGTTAAATACAGATTATAAGCTTCTAATGAAAATTTGGGCAGAAAGGATAACACCCTGTGCACAACAGCTGGTTCATAATGACCAAAACGGTTTTATCCCTGGACGTCTAATGGCATCAAATACTTATTTTTTAATGCAAGCCATAGATTACTTTTCTACTAATCAGACAGAGGCAGTGATTATGATGATGGACGCTGAAAAAGCGTTTGATTTGGTAGATTGGAGTGCGTTATTTTTTATTTTATCAAAGTTTGGTTTCCCTCAACAATTTATACAGATGTTAATACGAACACATGGAGGGGCAGAAGCTACAATAATGATTAATGGTTCAGTAACTGGAAAGGTTACTATCAAACATAGCACCCGTCAGGGATGCCCGTTGTTCCCTCTTCTATTTTCACTCTTTATTGAACCCCTAGCCGAGAAGATCCGGAAAAATACAGGTATAGTCCCTCCGATAGATGGAATGCCAAAAATTAAGTTATATGCAGACGATATTATTTTATATTTGAAGGCAGGGTCAGATAACATACAGAAAGTATTAGACGAAATCCAAAATTTTACACAAGTTGGAGGATATAAAGTCAACCATGCAAAAACTGAAACTTTAGCATTAATACTATTCCTTTGGATTTTCCATCTGCTATTTATCTAAAACCGAGGCACCCAATTAGATATTTGGGATTTTATGTCACTAATGATTTTGGGCAATTATTTTCTTTGAATTATGTTAGTCTGCTGTCAAAAGTCAAAAAGCTATGTGATACCTGGTCGTTGCTGCAACTGTCCTTAGTGGGACGGGTTTCAATGGTTAAAATGACGGTACTTCCATTATTCTTGTTTTGGTTTATTAATCTGCCTTTGAAAATCCTGAGTTATTATTTTAAGGAACTCGATCAATTAATAAGGAAGTTTATCTGGAATAATAAACAACTTAGGGTTAAGCTTTCTTCACAGCAACTCGATGTAAAATCAGGTGGAATGGCACTACCACATTTCTTAACTTATTATCAGGCTTCCTGTCTTAATTTATTTTCCCAATTGGGTAAGGAAAACTCAGTTTTCGATAAAAAAATGTTGGTGCATATGCTGGATGAAAGTGCCATTAGACTTCCAGCTTTACTTCGGCTGGCAAAACTCCCTAAACAACGCATTATAAGATTATTTTTACTCTGGGGGACAGAATGCAGTCATTTGTTAAATCATGGAATATCCCCTTATTTCACGCTTATACCCCAATACAGGTTGGGGCAGTAGGAGGTCTTAAACTCACTAGTAGGCTTTTGCAGGACTGGCAAGAGTTAGGCTATCTCCATTTTGGGGATTTTTATAATCTTGATTCCTTAATTACTTGGGAAATGGTATCTTTCCAGGCCACTACAACAAATACTGCATTGGCCTTGAGCTTTGCACAAATATCTAATTTTCTTAAAAACAATTATGCAATTTTGGATGAGATAAAGAGGCCAATTGTCAGGCAAATAGTAAATAAACTGGTAGGGGTTGGCTGTTGGCATCAGTTACTTAATCAAAAAGCCAATTCAGAAGAGGTCCTGATAAAAGAATTACAAAAAATTCATTCTGAGACTGGCTGTAGGTTTAATATTAAAGAATGGACTCAGCTTAATGAATTAGCAAATAAAGCTCTTAGAGGTGCCAACTTAATTTTTTTTTTATCTAGATGGTTATTATATTTTACTCCTTTGAAACTGTCAAAAATGTTTTCAACTTGCCCAAATAAATGTTTCTGTTGTAACAGAGAGGGGGAGGGGGGATGGTTACATATTGTTTTTAATGTAATGATTTACAATTTTTCTGGAAGAGGGTTTTTGAGGACATTTGTCACTTAGACATTATGCAGCCTTATTTATGCAGAGAACACCAATCATGCAGTTGTGGATAAATACTCCTATTAGTAAGTATGAATCAACAAACGCGCATTACTGAATCTACTGGGAAAAAGAAGGCGACACAGCATGGGCACACATTCACACACTGGCCTTGTAGGTGTTGTGGAGCGTGGCCCAATGATCAATCACCGAAAACAGACCCAGAAGCCCTACTTCCACGAGGCGCTCTAAGTAAATGCCCTTTAGCGCTAGACAATGTAGGGCTACTGAAGACGCAGTGAGAGCGTTATGCAGGGCAACCATAGACTAAGGATGGAGTTTAAATGCACCATAAGTGGCCATGGAGTTGGTCAGATGCCATAGATGGAAAGTCCAAACGACAGACTGAACAAAGATGCCGCCCTTCTAATGTATGGGAAGGCAGGTGGGGGGCAGCTAGAGGTGAGAAGGGTCCATTTCAAACTGATGTTTGGGGCACCTCCTCATACTGCTTAAAGTACCCTCTGCCAAACATAAACTGCATTGATGTGGATCACTTCTTTTCTTTTTAGGCAGATAAGAGTATGTGCAGTCCTGCTGGTCATTCCTTCACTCATTGTAGCTTCTTTGTCTTCTTTTTAGGTCGAGCCTAGAGCAACGCATGCGCTGCTCTAGTAAAATGACCTCTTGGAATTGATCTGGACTTTTTACATGCTTGTGTGTGTGAAAAGGCCTACGGCTTGCGGTTACGAGCAGAAGCGCGTAGTGTGCCATCCGTTTTGTGTCAGGTTTCACACGTGCGCGCAGCTGCTTTCACTTCACTGTCGCTTTAACTTTTCTACAATTCCCATTCGGTTGTAAGCTGGAGTAAATCCAATGCTTGCCATCCATATCTAGTGTCAGTTGTAGCTCTTGCTTCCTAGTACTACATGCAGATCTAAGGGGATATATATATATTATATTCTGAGACCCGTATACTCTCCTTTTTTTTTTCCACCAGCGCTTCTTAGAATTGTGGCGAGTATTTAAAAGCTTTTATTGACGAGATGGGCTTTTTGTATTCAAATTGATGTGAAAAAGGGACTCCCCTACCGTGAGCAATACCGTTTCGTCGAAACGCGCGGGTGGTTTAATGTTGTGTCGGAATAAAACTGCCACAACTAAGTTCATCGAGTGCAGTGATTTTTTTGTGTGGGGGAAGAAATATTGGGGAATTACCGTCCTCTTCCCACTTCTGCTCAAGCTGTTAGGCACGCCCCTATCTAACTATCTATCAATCTACAGATTTATAAATGTGTGTACTTCAACCTCAACCTACCACTGACCCCTTAATATCACTTTCCTTAACCCTTAAACCGCATTTTCTAAATTACATAAATATTGAAACAAAAAACTCGTAAAAAGGACTCTCGGTGTACTTAATGGCCATGTAAGACTTGTGTTGTAATCGCCATCATGTAAAACGCTGCGGTGTAAAAGTTACATACCCCATGGGGACAGTGTCAGTTTCCCCCGTGTATTACAATTTCTTGCTTTCCCCGTATGCTGCCACTTCTCATTTTCACATTGTGAGGCCAGGACTGGCTTTGCCTGTGTAGCACCTACTTGTAGATGTTTTTCTTGTGCCCTGTCATCGATAGCTTTTGCCTTGTGGTTCCGGTCCTGTCTGTGGTGGTTTACTGCCGTCCCGTGAGGTGCCAGGGGTAGCTATATCCCCGCATGGTGCACATGGCTGCTGTCCCCGTGTGCTGCCAGTGGTTCTGTCCCCGTGTGCTGCCAGTGGTTCTGTCCCCGTGTGGTGCCAGTGGTTCGCTCCATGTGTGGTTGGAGTTCTTGCCTTCTTGTGTTCTGCCAGTGGTTGCTGTCCACCATGGTGCCAGTGGTTGCTATTCCCTGTGGTGCCAGAGATAACTTTTTCGTGTAATGTTATGTTATGTTAAAGGAATTTTTACAGCGCACGGTCACCAATCGGTTTCAGTGACGGCGTTAATTTGGGGTCTCATGGATAAGTCACTATAGATAATACTGCCAAGGCTCCTCACGGTATTGACTCTACAGGGTGGGGGGCCAAGAGAAAGGAGCCAAAAACTGGAGCTCCAGGGGTTGGAAGACCCTCCTGTCAATACCAACTCCGTCTTGCTGGGATTGAGCTTCAGCTGGCTGAAATGCATCCACTCAGAGATGGCAAGCATAGTGGATTGGAAGTTGGTACAGGAAGAAGGGGAGGAGTCAATGGAGAAGATTAACTGTAAGTCATCCGCATAGTTGAAGATGGTGACAGGGGTGTGACGGAGAGAGGCTAAGAGGGGTTGCATGTAGAGATTGAATTAAAGGGGCGAGAGAGCAGAACCTTGGGGGACACCACAGGAGAGTGAGGATTAGGGGGCAGAGAAGGTGGATAGATGAACCGATTGGGAGCGCTGCTGCAGAAAGGAACTGATAGCTGCCCGTGTGCACTCTACTCAATGCAACATAACTGCACTCCACATACCACTCAGCACCACATAATTACACGCAACATAATTACACTCTACTCGTTGCAACATAAATACACTCCACATACCACTCAGTACCACATAATTACACGCCACATAATTACACTCTACTAGATGCAACATAAATACAAAATACCATTTAATACCACTCAGTGCCACATAAATTATATGCTACATAATTATAGCTACATAATTATACTGCACTCAATGCCACATACACTTAAAAAAACACCACTCAGTGCCACATAATTACACACCATATATTACACTCTACTGAATGCATCATACACTCCACATAATACCACTCAGTGCCATATAATCACATGCCACAAAATTACACTCTACTTAATGAAATATAAATACACTTCACATAATACCACTCAGTACCACATAAGCACAAGTCACAATTACACTATATTCAATGCAACATAAATACACTCCACATAATACCACTCAGGGCCACATAATTGCACACCACATAATTACACTCTACTCAGTGCAACATAAATACACTCCACATAATGCCACTCATTACCACATAATTACACGTCGCATAACTACACTCTATTCAATGCAACATAAATACACTCCACATAATAACACTGTGCCACATATTTACATGCCACATAATTACAATCTACTCAATGCAACATAAATACACTCCACATAATACCACTCAGTGTGACATAGTTACATGCCACATAATTACACTCTAGTCAATGCAAAATAAGTACACCCCACATACCACTCAGTATCACATAATTACAAACCGCATAATTGCACTATACTCAATGTAACATTATTATTCTCCATATAATACCACTCAGTGCCACATAATTACACGCCACATATTTACACTTTACTCAATGCAACATAAAACACTCCATATAATACCACTCAGTGCCACATAATTACACAACAGATATTTACACTCTACTCAATGCAACATAAATACACTCCACATAACCACCACTCAATACCACATAATTACAGGTCACATAATTACACTCTATTCAATGCAACATAAAACAGTCCACACAATACCCCTGTGCCACATCATTACACTCTACTCAAACATAAACACACTCCACAAAATACCACTCAGTACAACATAGTTATACGTCACATAATTAAACTCTACTCAATGCAACATAAATACACTCCACATACCACTCAGTGCCACATAATTACACACCACATAATTGCACTCTACTCAATGCAACATAAATAGATTCCCCATAAATGTACTCTATGCCACATACCACCAATCAACATAAATGCACTCCACACCATGACACAATTTCACTAAGTATAATTTCACTTAACACCACAGTTCCAGTCCACACAATTCAACTCCACACATTTCCAATACACACCACATAATTACACACCAAACAACATATTTCAACTCCACTACTCCACAATTCACAACGTGCCTCCAATCCACACCATATAGTGGCACCACCTGAGCACCAAACATCACTCACCACCACCATTTTGCATCAGCGCACCACCTTAGCATCACCTAAACATCAACTAAGCATCACGTCAGTCTGCCCTCGGAATCTGGCATGTGTTGATTCTCCCCTAGTGTCCGTCCGCTGCTCATGTTCTAATTAAATTACTGTTTTACAACCTCCACTCCCCCATTACTTATGTCCCGCTCCCCCATAACAAAAAAAATTATAACAAACAAGCATGACAACAGGCAGGAAGAAGTTGCCAACAGTGCAACTACAAAAAAACTAGAAAACATTTTTTATGTTAAAATCTTTTTTTAATCAGGTTGTTCAGTTGCATATAATGTTGTCTGTGTTTGTATAAAGGTAATAAAAATGCTTAACACTTTTTATTATAACTTTTCAACATGATGCACAGCAGCCACGATGCAAAAGTTATGGCTAAACACACAAGGTCCCAAAGGCGAGACATATTGGCCTTGCCAATGCTTGTTACTATCTGTATTTTACTTTCTTCCTTCCTCCCTGTTATCTAAATCTTTCTGTCACGATTTAGCATTATTCTCCATTCTCAGCTGTCACTCTTCTTCCCTTGTGACTATATCTCTTTCACTCTCTTCTCATGTCATTTTTTCCTTGCTACTTTCGTTGGCTGCCATCTAATTTAGATATTGCCTTTTTCTATAGGTTGGACCCTATCCCAGATGATGGTAGAGCGCTTTACATATTGTAAAAAATGTGGTTTCATTTTTAGTGATTACATTATTGGAGGCCTCTCCCAAGAGACTTACTAAGCTCCAGAAGAAAACTGTGACCATTTCAGAGAAAAGGAAGACCAGCAGGTGTCACTGACCCTCTCACTGAGTTATCAGTGGAAAACTATTAGGTGTCTGTGTCCCTCTCAAGGGGTTATCAGTGGAAAACCAGCAGGTGTCTCTGACCCTCTCACGGAGTTATCAGTGGAAAACCAGCAGGTGTCTGTGACCCTCTCTCAGAGTTATCAGGGGAAAACCAGCAGGTGTCTCTGACCCTCTCTCAGAGTTATCAGTGGAAAACCAACAGGTGTCTCTGACCCTCTCTCAGAGTTATCAATGGAAAACCAGCAGGTGTCTCTGACCCTCTCTCAGAGTTATCAGTGGAAAACCAGCAGGTGTCTGTGTCCCTCTCACGGAGATATCAGTGGAAAACTATTAGGTGTCTGTGTCCCTCTCAAGGGGTTATCAGTGGAAAACCAGCAGGTGTCTGTGACCCTCTCTCAGAGTTATCAGTGGAAAACCAGCAGGTGTCTGTGTCCCTCTCACGGAGTTATCAGTGGAAAACCAGCAGGTGTCTGTGTCCCTCTCACGGAGATATCAGTGGAAAACTATTAGGTGTCTGTGTCCCTCTCAAGGGGTTATCAGTGGAAAACCAGCAGGTGTCTGTGACCCTCTCTCAGAGTTATCGATGGAAACCCAGCAGGTCTCTCTGACCCTCTCTCAGCGTTATCAGTGGAAAACCAGCAGGTGTCTCTGACCCTCTCACGGAGTTATCAGTGGAAAACTATTAGGTGTCTGTGTCCCTCTCATGGGGTGATCAGTGGAAAACTATTAGGTGTCTGTGTCCCTCTCATGGGGTGATCAGTGGAAAACCAGCAGGTGTCTCTGACTCTTTCACAGAGTTATCAGTGGAAAACCAGCAGGTGTCTCTGACCCACTCACGGAGTTATCAGTGGAAAACCAGCAGGTGTCTCTGACCCTCTCATGGAGTTATCAGTGGAAAACCAGCAGGTGTCTCTGACCCCCTCACTGAGTTATCAGTGGAAAACCAGCAGGTGTCTCTGACCCTCTCATGGAGTTATCAGTGGAAAACCAGCAGGTGTCTGTGTCCCTCTCACAGAGATATCAGTGGAAAACTATTAGGTGTCTGTGTCCCTCTCAAGGGGTTATCAGTGGAAAACCAGCAGGTGTCTCTGACCCTCTCTCAGCGTTATCAGTGGAAAACCAGCAGGTGTCTCTGACCCTCTCACGGAGTTATCAGTGGAAAACTATTAGGTGTCTGTGTCCCACTCATGGGGTGATCAGTGGAAAACTATTAGGTGTCTGTGTCCCTCTCATGGGGTGATCAGTGGAAAACCAGCAGGTGTCTCTGACTCTTTCACAGAGTTATCAGTGGAAAACGAGCAGGTGTCTCTGACCCACTCACGGAGTTATCAGTGGAAAACCAGCAGGTGTCTCTGACCCTCTCATGGAGTTATCAGTGGAAAACCAGCAGGTGTCTCTGACCCTCTCACTGAGTTATCAGTGGAAAACCAGCAGGTGTCTCTGACCCTCTCACGGAGTTATCAGTGGAAAACCAGCAGGTGTCTCTGACCCTCTCACGGAGTTATCAGTGGAAAACCAGCAGGTGTCTCTGACCCTTTCACAGAGTTATCAGTGGAAAACCAGCAGGTGTCTCTGACCCTCTCACGGAGTTATCAGTGGAAAACCAGCAGGTGTCTCTGACCCTCTCACGGAGTTATCAGTGGAAAACCAGCAGGTGTCTCTGACCCTCTCACTGAGATATCAGTGGAAAACTATTAGGTGTCTGTGACCCTCTCATGGAGTGATCAGTGGCAAACCAGCAGGTGTCTGTGTCCCTCTCACGGAGATATCAGTGGAAAACTATTAGGTGTCTGTGTCCCTCTCAATGGGTTATCAGTGGAAAACCAGCAGGTGTCTGTGACCCTCTCTCAGAGTTATCAATGGAAAACCAGCAGGTGTCTCTGACCCTCTCACGGAGTTATCAGTGGAAAACTATTAGGTGTCTGTGTCCCTCTCATGGGGTGATCAGTGGAAAACTATTAGGTGTCTGTGTCCCTCTCATGGGGTGATCAGTGGAAAACCAGCAGGTGTCTCTGACTCTTTCACAGAGTTATCAGTGGAAAACCAGCAGGTGTCTCTGACCCACTCACAGAGTTATCAGTGGAAAACCAGCAGGTGTCTCTGACCCTCTCATGGAGTTATCAGTGGAAAACCAGCAGGTGTCTCTGACCCTCTCACTGAGTTATCAGTGGAAAACCAGCAGGTGTCTCTGACCCTCTCACGGAGTTATCAGTGGAAAACCAGCAGGTGTCTGTGTCCCTCTCACGGAGATATCAGTGGAAAACTATTAGGTGTCTGTGTCCCTCTCAAGGGGTTATCAGTGGAAAACCAGCAGGTGTCTGTGTCCCTCTCATGGAGTTATCAATGGAAAACCAGCAGGTGTCTCTGACCCTCTCTCAGAGTTATCAATGGAAAACCAGCAGGTGTCTCTGACCCTCTCTCAGAGTTATCAGTGGAAAACCAGCAGGTGTCTCTGACCCTCTCACGGAGTTATCAGTGGAAAACTAATAGGTGTCTGTGTCCCTCTCATGGGGTGATCAGTGGAAAACTATTAGGTGTCTGTGTCCCTCTCATGGGGTGATCAGTGGAAAACCAGCAGGTGTCTCTGACTCTTTCACAGAGTTTTCAGTGGAAAACCAGCAGGTGTCTCTGACCCTCTCTGAGAGTTATCAGTGGAAAACTAGCAGGTGTCTCTGGCCCCCTCACGGAGTTATCAGTGGAAAACCAGCAGGTGTCTCTGACCCACTCACGGAGTTATCAGTGGAAAACCAGCAGGTGTCTCTGACCCTCTCATGGAGTTATCAGTGGAAAACCAGCAGGTGTCTCTGACCCTCTCACTGAGTTATCAGTGGAAAACCAGCAGGTGTCTCTGACCCTCTCATGGAGTTATCAGTGGAAAACCAGCAGGTGTCTGTGACCCTCTCTCAGAGTTATCAATGGAAAACCAGCAGGTGTCTCTGACCCTCTCTCAGAGTTATCAGTGGAAAACCAGCAGGTGTCTGTGTCCCTCTCACAGAGATATCAGTGGAAAACTATTAGGTGTCTGTGTCCCTCTCAAGGGGTTATCAGTGGAAAACCAGCAGGTGTCTCTGACCATCTCTCAGCGTTATCAGTGGAAAACCAGCAGGTGTCTCTGACCCTCTCACGGAGTTATCAGTGGAAAACTATTAGGTGTCTGTGTCCCACTCATGGGGTGATCAGTGGAAAACTATTAGGTGTCTGTGTCCCTCTCATGGGGTGATCAGTGGAAAACCAGCAGGTGTCTCTGACTCTTTCACAGAGTTATCAGTGGAAAACCAGCAGGTGTCTCTGACCTACTCACGGAGTTATCAGTGGAAAACCAGCGGGTGTCTCTGACCCTCTCATGGAGTTATCAGTGGAAAACCAGCAGGTGTCTCTGACCCTCTCACTGAGTTATCAGTGGAAAACCAGCAGGTGTCTCTGACCCTCTCACGGAGTTATCAGTGGAAAACCGGCAGGTGTCTCTGACCCTCTCACGGAGTTATCAGTGGAAAACCAGCAGGTGTCTCTGACCCTTTCACAGAGTTATCAGTGGAAAACCAGCAGGTGTCTCTGACCCTCTCACGGAGTTATCAGTGGAAAACCAGCAGGTGTCTCTGACCCTCTCACTGAGATATCAGTGGAAAACTATTAGGTGTCTGTGACCCTCTCAATGGGTTATCAGTGGAAAACCAGCAGGTGTCTGTGACCCTCTCTCAGAGTTATCAATGGAAAACCAGCAGGTGTCTCTGACTCTTTCACAGAGTTATCAGTGGAAAACCAGCAGGTGTCTCTGACCCACTCACAGAGTTATCAGTGGAAAACCAGCAGGTGTCTCTGACCCTCTCATGGAGTTATCAGTGGAAAACCAGCAGGTGTCTCTGACCCTCTCACTGAGTTATCAGTGGAAAACCAGCAGGTGTCTCTGACCCTTTCACAGAGTTATCAGTGGAAAACCAGCAGGTGTCTCTGACCCTCTCACGGAGTTATCAGTGGAAAACCAGCAGGTGTCTCTGACCCTCTCACGGAGTTATCAGTGGAAAACCGGCAGGTGTCTCTGACCCTCTCACGGAGTTATCAGTGGAAAACCAGCAGGTGTCTCTGACCCTTTCACAGAGTTATCAGTGGAAAACCAGCAGGTGTCTCTGACCCTCTCACGGAGTTATCAGTGGAAAACCAGCAGGTGTCTCTGACCCTCTCACGGAGTTATCAGTGGAAAACCAGCAGGTGTCTCTGACCCTCTCACTGAGATATCAGTGGAAAACTATTAGGTGTCTGTGTCCCTCTCAATGGGTTATCAGTGGAAAACCAGCAGGTGTCTGTGACCCTCTCTCAGAGTTATCAATGGAAAACCAGCAGGTGTCTCTGACTCTTTCACAGAGTTATCAGTGGAAAACCAGCAGGTGTCTCTGACCCACTCACAGAGTTATCAGTGGAAAACCAGCAGGTGTCTCTGACCCTCTCATGGAGTTATCAGTGGAAAACCAGCAGGTGTCTCTGACCCTCTCACTGAGTTATCAGTGGAAAACCAGCAGGTGTCTCTGACCCTCTCACGGAGTTATCAGTGGAAAACCAGCAGGTGTCTCTGACCCTCTCACGGAGTTATCAGTGGAAAACCAGCAGGTGTCTCTGACCCTCTCACAGAGTTATCAGTGGAAAACCAGCAGGTGTCTCTGACCCTCTCACGGAGTTATCAGTGGAAAACCAGCAGGTGTCTCTGACCCTCTCACGGAGTTATCAGTGGAAAACCAGCAGGTGTCTCTGACCCTTTCACAGAGTTATCAGTGGAAAACCAGCAGGTGTCTCTGACCCTCTCACGGAGTTATCAGTGGAAAACCAGCAGGTGTCTCTGACCCTTTCACAGAGTTATCAGTGGAAAACCAGCAGGTGTCTCTGACCCTCTCACGGAGTTATCAGTGGAAAACCAGCAGGTGTCTGTGACGCTCTGTGGGGCATGTTTCATATGCCATCCAACATTCTAGAATTATTGTGCTTGGTTTAGAGTCGGTAAAGTGACACAATGACAGTGCTTTTAGCATCCACAAAATCTGATGGCAAGTTTGCCAGAGAACAGCCCAGTGCAGAGGTGATGACCTCACTAGCCTGCTGGGCTGCTGCGTGCCCGGCAGCTGGGGGGCTTCTGAAAGGCTGTCTCTGGTCCCTCCTGCCACAGGCTCATTTTAATAAATGATGCGCTCTCCTTGTGTCGACACAACAGATAAGGAGCACGTGTGTGTGGTTTGAATGATAAAAACTCTCTCTCCCCCCCCCCCAGTTTCTTGTAAGAGTTTAAGAATCAACCTTGAAATTGCCCGGTGTCCCCAGATGCGCACAAAGAGCCCAGGGGCGGCTCTAGGATCATGGCTGCCCTGGGCAGGGAGCGTAGGTAGGGGGCCCCGGAAGAGGAGGTCCGGGCGGGGCAGAGCGCGGAGGCCAGTGAAGAGGGGGGGGTCAGGATGTTTGGAAGTGGAACAGAGCCAGAGGCCTCCAAATCCCTGCCAGGGGCCACCAAGCAACTATGTATCCATCCTCAGAGGATTATTATATTAAGGATATATATTGGCATGGAGGCCCCTGGGGTTTGGTGGCCCTGTGCAGGTGCACAGCGTGCACATGCCTAAGGCCGCCCCTGACGAGCCGCACGCATGCGCAGAAGCGTCCGTGAAACGGTAGAAATAAACTGACATTAGCTGGGCCGAGGAGCGCCAAGAAACCACGCTGTGCACAGAGAACAGATTCCCAGACGCATCTGACTTCAATGGGAGAACAGGATCGGCGGGAAGCCTTCATGCAAATGAGAGGTGAAGGCGGCGGGAGGAGGGGGGGTGTTGTGGGGGGGGGAATGCTCTGCAGGGATGTGTAGGAGAGGATAGTGCTGTCTAAAGGGACAGGAAAATTAGCTAAAAGCGCCCACCATCTGCCTGACGTCACAGATGGAGAAAACGTTGATTGGAAATCCCACTGAGCACAGGGGAGTAGGTACCATTGGTGCAACAGGTGCAGTGGCACCATAGCCTAGGGCTCTTAGAGGCCTATTGAACCCTGATAATTGCTGTATTTTACCTTGCTATGCTACTGACTGAGTATGCCAGGTTCGGCCAACTTTCTTTTCCAGGAACATCTTTAACGCCAGAAGCAGTGTACATGTAGTGTCAAAAGAGGCTTTCTAAGGCCACCCGTCAACTGGGGAGGGGCCAGGCATAGTTTGCAGACCATGTCCCCAACTTGCCTCAACATGCCCCTTGCTTGCCTCACCTGCCCCATGCTTGATTCAACCTGCCCCTTACTTGCCTCACCTGCCCCCTGCATGACTCAACCCGACCCCTGCTTGCCTCAACCTGCCACTTGCTTGCCTCAACCTGCCACTTGCTTGCCTCAACCTGCCCCTTGCTTGCCTCTCCTGCCCCATGCTTGACTCAACCTGCCCCCTGCTTGCCTCTCCTGCCCCATGCTTGACTCAACCTGCCCCCTGCTTGCCTCTCCTGCCCCATGCTTGACTCAACCTGCCCCCTGCTTGTCTCAACCTGCCCCCTGCTTGCCTCACCCTGCCCCCTGCTTCAATAAGCCTGCCCCCTGCTTGCATCAGCCTTCCCCCTGCTTCCCTCACCTGCCCCCTGCTTGACTCAACCTGCCCCCGGCTTGCCTCAACCTGCCCCTGGCTTGCCACACCTTCCTCCTGCTTGCCTCAGTCTTCCCCCCGCTTGCCTCACCTGCTCCCTACTTGCCTCAATCTGCCCCGTGCTTGCCTCACCTGCCCCGTGCTTGCCTCACCTGCCCCCTACTTGCCTCAACCTGCCCCTGGCTTGCCTCACCTGCCCCCTGCTTGCCTAAGCCTGCCCCCTGCTTGCCTAAGCCTGCCCCCTGCATGCTTCACCTGCCCCCTACTTGCCTCAACCTGCCCCCGGCTTGCCTCACCTGCCCCTGGCTTGCCTCACCTGCCCTCTGGTTGCTCTAGCCTGCCCCCTACTTGCCTCACCTGCCCCCTCCCTGCCTCAACCTGCCCCTGGCTTGCCTCACCTGCCCCCTGCTTGCCTCAGTCTGTCCCCTGCTTGCCTCACCTGCCCCCTACTTGCCTCAACCTGCCCCCTACTTGCCTCAATCTGTCTCCAGCTTGCCTCACCTGCCCCTGCTTGCCTCAGCCTGCCCCCTGCTTGCTTCACCTGCCCCCTACTTGCCTCAACCTGCCCCCTACTTGCCTCAATCTGTCTCCAGCTTGCCTCACCTGCCCCCTGCTTGCCTCAGCCTGCCCCCTGCTTGCTTCCCCTGCCCCCTACTTGCCTCAACCTGCCCCCTGCTTGGGATATAGTAGCACGTCATCCGCACATAGGGATACTACATGCACCGCGCCCTCCTGCGGGATGCCTCAGCATCGTCCCCCAATTGAAGTCGATGCTCCAAGGGCTCCATAGCAAGAGTAAACAGCATGGGTGAGAGAGGACATCCCTGCAGCGTGCCGCGGCCTCTAGAGGAGGAGTCTGAGATCAGCTTTCCTCCACATACTTGAGAAGTGGGGCTCATGTATAGCAGCTCTGTATAAAGTAAACTAAGAGGTGCCATCCCAGTCCCATGGCCTCACAACACCAAAGAAGTAGTCCCAGGATAAGGAATCAAGGGCCTTTTCTAGGTCTAGTGTGAGGCATTTCACTAGGGGGTGACACAGCAGGGCCTATTCCATGTTGTGAAAAAAATCGCCTGATATTAGATGTGTTACGACCCGGAACGAATCCATTCTGATCCGGATAGATCAGCGCACGGAGCCATTGCATATACTCCTCCGCTAGCACCCTTCTTACGATTTTATAGTCTTCGCCCAATATAGCTATGGGCCTATATGGGGATAATTGGGTGGGGTCCCAGTCAGGTTTGAGCAAGGGAACTAGAAGGGACTTTGGAAAAGAAGTTGGGAGCAAGCCTGTAGTAAGTGCCTCATTATAAATTGCAATAAATTTTGGGGCAAGGAGGATGGAGGAACAGTCATAATATTCTAACAGTAGGCCGTCCAAACCAGGGGTCTTATTTTGGGCTAAATCATGTATTGCACTCTTTACTTCGTCCACGGTGATCAAGCCGTCAAGCTCCTCACGTACAATGGCGCTGATGGATGGTAAGGATAAGGGATCTAAAATTGTTGAATTGCCTCTGGTGTGGCGCTGGTAGTTCCGATACAACATGATGTAATAAGAGTGGAACCCTCGCAATATGTCTACTTGGGTTCGCAAGGCTGAATCTCTATCGTGTGCGATCTCCGTGATTGGCGGAGATTCAAACTCTTGGCGTGCCATGCGAGCAGGCATCCAGGTTTGTTGCCCATAACGTGAATTTGAGTGGCATATATACATCCTAAAAGGACTGGGTGACCAGCTAGTTGGCCTCCTGCAAACATATATCTTCCTTCCTTATCAAGTACTAATCAAAGGGTTTGAATGGGCATTCCTGGACGAATCCATAGCAAGGATCCTTGTGCATAAGAGGAGTATACTGTACCGTAAACCTGGCCTCTCCAGCGCTTGCTGAGGCAATTATCAATGAGATGAGTCTCTTTCAGGATGCAACTATGTGCCTGCTGTCGGTTGATGTATGTGTATACAGAGTATCGACAGTGTGCCGATATCATCCGCCGCACATTTTGGGTCAGGAATCTGGTATTACAGTGACAGTCCATATTGGCTCTTAGAGGCCTATTGAACCCTGATAATTGCTGTATTTTACCTTGCTATGCTACTGACTGAGTATGCCAGGTTCGGCCAACTTTCTTTTCCAGGAACATCTTTAACGCCAGAAGCAGTGTACATGTAGTGTCAAAAGAGGCTTTCTAAGGCCACCCGTCAGCTGGGGAGGGGCCAGGCATAGTTTGCAGACCATGTCCCCAGCTTGCCTCAACAAGCCCCTTGCTAGCCTCACCTGCCCCATGCTTGATTCAACCTGCCCCTTACTTGCCTCACCTGCCCCCTGCATGACTCAACCCGACCCCTGCTTGCCTCAACCTGCCACTTGCTTGCCTCAACCTGCCCCTTGCTTGCCTCTCCTGCCCCATGCTTGACTCAACCTGCCCCCTGCTTGCCTCTCCTGCCCCATGCTTGACTCAACCTGCCCCCTGCTTGTCTCAACCTGCCCCCTGCTTGCCTCAGCCTGCCCCCTGCTTGCCTCACTCTGCCCCCTGCTTCCATAAGCCTGCCCCCTGCTTGCATCAGCCTTCCCCCTGCTTCCCTCACCTGCCCCCTGCTTGACTCAACTTGCCCCCGGCTTGCCTCAACCTGCCACTTGCTTGCCTCAACCTGCCACTTGCTTTACTATACTGTACCGTAAACCTGGCCTCTCCAGCGCTTGCTGAGGCAATTATCAATGAGATGAGTCTCTTGCAGGATGCAACTATGTGCCTGCTGTCGTTTGATGTATGTGTATACAGAGTATCGACAGTGTGCCGAGTTCATCCACCGCACATTTTGGGTCAGGAATCTGGTATTACAGTGACAGTCCATATTGTCATGTGTATTGTATGTAGGGTGAAAAAAGCCCCCTGCCCCACACACCCCCACATATCTGTTCTGGAAAGAAATGTTGCATTTCTTGTGCCTTGTAGGGATTAATAGTAGGGTATAAGCAGTACCACTCAAACAGAAACCAGAGCCTGCAGGCAATGGGTGCACCCGCAAACATGCTCTAAAAGCCAACTCTTGAAATGGGGGAAGTCACAATGCAGCGAGCTGTGGCGAAAGTTGAAGGGGGGTAATGGCCAGCAGGT
Organism: Lissotriton vulgaris; assembly: GCF_964263255.1. Lineage (NCBI taxonomy): Eukaryota > Metazoa > Chordata > Amphibia > Caudata > Salamandridae > Lissotriton > Lissotriton vulgaris. Next base: position 1,843,595,830 of record NC_141694.1, read on the forward strand.
CTGCATACTATATCATGCTGCATGTGTTTGAGCTGGGCCCTGTTGCAGTATGATACTCAATAGGATGAGCCGGGAAGGTCTGTGGATAGTAGGAGAACTGGTGCATTGAAGCAAGTCTTCTGCTGTTTGTGGCGTGACCACAAACAGCTGTTTGTGGTCCGACCAGAAGCCCCGCGTGCACCGAACCCTATACGGTGTGAAGGCGAGGGCTGATGTAAGGCAGAGTAGCCTCTATGGCAGACTAATTAGTATAATTTCTACCTTGATATAACTAGCTGATTTACAGCTTTTTAATTGTTTTTAGAATATCTATGCTGAGTCATGAACAGCTCAGCATATCTGTATGCCATAAGACCTGGAGATGAAGATGAATGGATGAAGCTCAGTCCTCTGAAACTGAACTCAGACAAGACGGAAGTCCTCATCCTCGGAAAATCCCCATCCGTCTGGGCTCGACTTCTGGTGGCCCACAGCGCTGGGCACCGCACCGACACCCACGGACCACACACGCAACCTAGGATTCATCCTGGACTCCTCACTCTCGATGACCAAACAAGTCAACACCATCTCATCCTCATGCTTCAACACCCTGCGCATGGTCCGAAAAATCTTCTGGTGGATCCCAACCGAAACCAGAAAGACGCTCACCCAGGCCCTCGTCACCAGTCGACTGGACTAAGGGAACGCCCAATACGTCGGAACCACAGCCAAACTTCAGAAACAACTTCAGCGCATAGAGAACACCTCTGCACGACTCATCCTCGACATCCCTCGCCACAGCCACATATCTGCCCACCTGAGAAAATTGCACTGGCTCCCCGTCAGCAAAAGGATCACGTTCAGGCTCCTCACCCACGCACACAAAGCGCTCCACGACATGGGCCCCCAAATACCTCAACAACCGCCTCACCTTCTACACTCCGACCCGCCAGCTCCGCTCCGCCAGCCTCGCCCTCACCACCGTCCCACGGATTCGCAGAACCACCACTGGAGGAAGATCGTTCTCCTACCTGGCCGCCAAGACATGGAACTCCCTTCCCGCCCACATACGAATGACCCAGGACCACCTCACCTTCAGGAAACACTTCAAGACCTGGCTATTCGAGCAGTAGCAGCACCCCCCTCCCTTCAGCGCCTTGAGACCCTCACGGGTGAGTAGCGCGCTCTATAAATGTACTGATTGATTGATTGATTGAAGATCCATCTCTCAGAATCACCCTAGAAACTAGTCTTTCTACCTTGACCCACCACAATTACTTGCATCTTTTATACTTTTTGTCCTCATAGCAGTTTATGAGGGTAAGAGGGCTCTGCTCCTGCTCAACTCTTATTTCTCTGAATAGTAAACATGGTTTTCCTTCAGATTCCAGGAAATGAGCCAGCCTGCTCATAAGTGCTAAAAGAAAGCTGCCCTTGAGGGTGGAAACCCCTTTAACTGACCTATTAACAGAAGCAATAGGAAATACATGACAATTGGACAGGCATCATTTTAAAAGGTAAAAAACTCAGAATAGTGTTTAAAAGGCCTGTTCTCTAAGTCTTAAACTATTGTCAGCACCTCAATACAGTCAATGAACAAACGATCACCAAACAACATTATGGGTGTGTACAATGGCGTAAATATTCATGTCATTTCACAAAATGTAATATTCAGTTCACAAAATGATGCTTTTAGAGCAAAATGTGGTTTGCAGGTATCTCGCACAGTTTTGTTTTAATACATGCTACATAACATAAACATTGAATGAGTGACGTGGCACACATATTAGTTACATTCATATATAAATATATATATATATATCCGTTCCAACTCCTACTCCTCGGCATAGGTACCGACTCCTCGACGTAGGTACAGACCACAAACACTGCGCTTTTTTCAAATTAAGGGTGATTTATTGATCTTCTGTCCCCAGCATGACGCGTTTCGGCTGCAACACGGCAGCCTTGATCACATGACTAAAAGAACCAATAAGTGTGCTTTATATACTGTGAATGTCCCCTTTGAGACTTAAGTAAAACATAGATATAGAAAAAATACTTCAATTACGGAGCTGATGTCTGCGATCCAGTTAACAATATACAAAGGTCCATGTGCAAAGGGCAAATTAAATTCATATTAATATATACAAATGTAAACACTTAATAAGGTAATTTGATATATTTACACGTTATTTACAAAATATATCATTCCATGCTATTACCTATGGAATAAAGTGCATTGCCCATCAAATCCATGACTCACTCCAAATTATGAATAAATAGCCTCAAATTGATACAAAAAGTCTCAAATTACAGGGAACGTGCAAAATATGCTGTTTCAAAAAGTGCAAAGTAGTGCTGATGTGCAAAATTGTGTTTGATAAAACCGAGTGTCATACTCAAATGTATATAGGGAGTACAATGGTGATGGCACGTTATTTGATTCTCTATTTATGAAGAGTTACATGTCACCCACTAACAGAAGTAAATGTATAGAACAATATTAGCAACGCTAATAACCAAATTAGACACAGCTTGTAATATAGCTCAACGGAAACATTATGGCATAGTGCCCAATATATGATAAAATGCTCGCTACGAGAGATACGGGGTCAAACAGGGGTATAACATCTGGAAAATATTGTGGCATAGTGCCCTTTCCATACTACGCGGACAGCTTGAAGGAGTGCGGGGTAATACAGGGGTACCCAAAGCTATTGGACAGAATATCCGTTTATGTCCCCTCGGTGTACAATTTATCCAATGTTCCTACCCCCGCCCCTACCCAAACGGATTCATGAACGTAGGTACCATGGCAGGATAGTTTTTAGTTCTCCCTATACTGCACCCTCTAGAGGAAGCAATAAAGGTCCTCCCCCGTGTTTAATCCATTTGGGATTCTGGTGTCTAACAACAAGATATATTTACTTTCAAGCTGTCTCAACGCTTTCTCCCTGTTCCCCCCTCTGATGTTTTTGGCACCGCATCAATGATAAAATATCTCAGTTCGTTTAGATTTTTGTTGTGAACCAATTCAAAATGCCGGGCTACCGGATAATTTCCATCCGAATTGACCACAGCTCGTAGGTGTTGCAGAATGTGGTTAAAAGCCTGCAGTTTTGTACTACCAACGTACCTGAGTCCACAGGTACACTGGAGCACATATACTGCAAAGTCCGTGCGGCAGGTGAAGTGATCCCTAATCTTAATAGGATTAGGGTCAAAAGCAGAGCAATACTCACTGGTGTTTACACCAAACTTGCAAGCCCTGCAAGATATACATTTGAAAAAACCGCATTTGTTAGAAATTCGATGATGTTTCATTATTATCTCTGGACTGGATTTAACCAACATGTCCCTCATGGACGGAGCTCTTCTAAACACCACCCCTGGTTCAGCTGGTATGAGTGGGGCTAGACTGATATCTGTCTTTAACAGGGGCCAATGCTTTTTCAAGATTCCTCTCACTTTTTTGTGTTCTTCATTGAATGTTGTTACTAGACTGATGTTATTGATCTCTGTCTCAACCTCCCTTTCAACTGGACTAGATGTAACATCCACATTTATGGAGGCCAGGTAATTATCCCTGTCCAGTTGGTTGGCTCTGTGTTTCGCCTCTAATAAAAGGGCGACATCATACCCCCGAGCACGGAACCTATCCAGCGCCTCATTCTGACATTTTTCCAAATCTAATGAGGTGCTGCAGATCCTCCTCATCCTAAGAAACTCCCCATAAGGGATGCTTCTAATCAAACCCCTTTAACTGACCTATTAACAGAAGCAATAGGAAATACATGACAATTGGACAGGCATCATTTTAAAAGGTAAAAAACTCAGAATAGTGTTTAAAAGGCCTGTTCTCTAAGTCTTAAACTATTGTCAGCACCTCAATACAGTCAATGAACAAACGATCACCAAACAACATTATGGGTGTGTACAATGGCGTAAATTTTCATGTCATTTCACAAAATGTAATATTCAGTTCACAAAATGATGCTTTTAGAGCAAAATGTGGTTTGCAGGTATCTCGCACAGTTTTGTTTTAATACATGCTACATAACATAAACATTGAATGAGTGACGTGGCACACATATTAGTTACATTCATATATATATATATATATATATATATATATATATATATATATATATATATATATATATATATATATATATATATATATATATATATTCACTATAGTTAGCTGGACATTTCACTCGTACAAAACCATTGAAATTCCTCCGTTATAGTTAGTTGAACTCACTTTAACTCGCACACCAGCAATCCACTGCTGATGATGTCACATATTACATCATTCATGACATGGTCAGTGACATCACTGATGACATCAAGTTCATAAAGCTTTATTCGATTTTTACAATCATAAAAGCAATGTGCAAAAACAGCTAATACATCAGAGTCCCACTTTAAAACGGATGTCAGGATATGAATTTATGCATAACCCCATAAGTTGGAAACAACCATTAAAACCATTAAAACCACAGGTTAAGAAAAATAAAACATTAAAAACATGTACACATACCACATCATAAAAAGGTATTCATTCTAATCAAAGACACTGTGCAATTAGGCGAGCCCTCAAAATCCATGCCCAGCCTAAACATTTCACCATAGCTAATGCTATGGGTAGTGAGGTATCGGTACGCAAAATTCGTTCGGCCTCTGCCGCCACCCTGGTGCCTAGAAGCCTGCAGATTGGTATCAACCAGACCCTACGTTAGGCAGTGTAAGTGTCGCAAACAAAAAGAATATGTGCCGTAGACTCAATAATGTCACTGCATCCTGGACACCCAGTTATCGAATGAGATGACCATTTCATCATGAAAGATCTTACAGGGAGTGTCCCCACCCTGTACTGAAAGTACAATTTGCGATCCTTAGGTTTAGTGATTGCGTCCCAATATGATTCCAGCCTTGGGGCCACTTTATGATCCATAAACCGGCTAGCAAGGGAAGTAGACACTTGTTGTCTTGCATTTTTTACTAAAAGCAATTCCCAGTACTTAGCCTACAACACGGCTTTTGATGGAAAAGTAGAATTTACAGGATCACTCCACAATGCTATCAATCCTAGCTCCCCTAAGAGGTTTCGGACTGCCCCTAGCCATTTAATGTGATGCAGTGTGTCTGCCTTAATGATATCTAAGAAACCCTGGGCATAGCCAGCTAGTTCAGGAGTAGACCATAATCTCCTCCAATACAGGAGGTGGCACAATTTGGCTACAGCTGCAATGGATTTCTTACCCAGATCCAGTAACAGCGGACACATAGGGGTACTCTGGGGACATCCAATAATATTACTTAAAAACCTATTTTCAGCAGTAGTAAGAGATTCTCACAGCCCCAAACCTCCGAACCATACAATGCTGAACTAACAGCTTTCAGATTATAAATTTAAAGGGCTGGACTGATTGGCTTGAATTGGGAGCGATTATACTCCTGACAGAGAGCCCCCGATATCTGCATAAATTTGAGTGAGGCTAAGTCGATTTGCCGATCCCACTTCATACTACCTTGGAAGTTTACTCCTAGATAGGTGAACTCATTAACTAGTTCTAGGGGTCCATCCTTCATGTTAAAACCTCTTGTATTTGCCTTTCGTCCATTGAACGCCATTAACTTTGTCTTAGACACGTTGACCTCCAAGCCCCACTCACAACAAAAATCCTCAAAGATTTTTAGTCCTTTCTTTAGTCCGCTAGGGGCCTTGGAGAGAATCAATGTGTCATCGGCAAACATCAGGATGGGTACCTTTTCACCAGCTAATAAAGGGGCATCAGTCGATATTCTACTCATGCATTCGGCTATTCCATCGATATATACCGTGAACAGCGTAGGGGCCATCACACAACCCTGTCTAACACCACGTTCCACTGGAAATGATTCGGTGACTTCCCTGTGCCCCCCATCTAATTTGGGCCTTATTATCTTCATGAAGTCTACGAATCAGGGTTAAAAGGTCCAGTGGAAGGCCTAGCTGTTTCAGGACAAGCCGTAATTTCCAGCGGGGGGCTAGATCAAATGCCGCCCTAAGAACTACAAATGCGGTATAAAGGCTACCTTTGCCCAAAGTTACTAACTTCCAGTAGATTAGAATAAATCGGAAAACTTGGTCGATGGTGCTTGTGGCTGCTCTGAATCCGGCTTGTAAAGATGATAAAATTCCGAACTCCTCGATCCACCCCTGGAGTCTATTTAGCACCATCCTTCCAACTATTTTCTAGGAGCAGTCAATTGGGCTAATTGGCCTATAGTTCCCCGGACAATCTTTGTCCCATTTTTTATAGACAGGGATAATTTCTGCATTTTTCCATGATATAGGAATTGATGCCCCTTGTGCAATTGCGTTAGAGAGCAGAAAAATATATTGGCACCAACTGGGTTTATCATGTAGCAGGGTATCACCCGGGATGCCATCAGGCCCAGGAGCTTTCCCCGGTAAGATTGAGTTCAATGGTGAAGGTTGCCCCCTGATACATCAAATTTATGACTTCGACTTCCCCCACCAGGGGGGTCGAAGCATATTGGGGTTTGAAGTGATTGACCCAGGCTGTTACTGAAACAGGATTCTGGGGGCGTTCAGCCTGGCCCCCAATTGGCCATTTATAAATATTCCAGAACAGCTTAGGGTCCTTAGAAGTGCACGCCTCCCTCAGATCCTGCCATCTTTGGACTTCCCAGGCTTTCTTGGCCTTAAGTTGTGTAGCCTTGTAGAGTGTTCTCGTTTCACGAACCTTAAATGGAACACCCCCCTTGATAGATTTCCCTAAGGCCTCAGGTGCCGTCCGGCATTCATCATTAGTGGAGAAGTGTGGCTCAGTGGTTAGAGGCGGCAGACCCAGAAGCTGAGATCGGCCGTGGACCAGGGTTCGATTCCCCGCCTCGGTGGGTCTCGGGCTCAAAAATTCCACGGAGTCGACAATTCTCGCTCTGGTGCCTACTCGACTCACGGGATCACACTCTGCGACTCTGGGCAATAGCTTGCTTAATCTCCACTACGGCCCCTCGCGGTGGGATGCCTGGCTTTCACCTTGTGGATACCCGGCCGGGGTATCTCACAGGGGAATACCAGGACCGGTTCCCTAAACAAGCGCCTAGAGACCCCTGGGTTATAGTGCGCTATATAAATCGAAACACATTTACATTTACATTATACCATCGACCCTCAAACCGTGTGGGCATTTTGGGCTTCTTTCCCTTCTTTTCAAAATATGTGCGTAAAAGGTTAAAAAAACAGTGTGGGTACTCCCTATTCTGTCATGGACTCCTATCTGTGATACACAGCCCTCAAGCTCTTTGGTAGAAAGTTGCAGACTTTGCACTATATTATCAAGCAGAGTTGGGGATTATTTTACCTGTATCCACTTGAGTCTCCTTAAGTCATTGGTGGGGACAACCTCCCCAATATAATTACTGTCCCTTAGATCTATGTATGACATCGGACAAGTTAGAAGCATAGAACAACAAAGCGGGTTGTGGTCGCTTTCCAACCGATCAGTGATCTTCATGTCCAGCACAGAGGACCAGAGACTCAAACTTACCAGGATATAATCAATTCTACTTGCAGAGTACCCATTATTAAACGTTGGTGCTCCTGCCCTAACTGATGACATCACTGATGACATCATCTAGTGAATGTGGTTTGGTTCGATGTTTAAATAAGTATTATATATATAGCAATCTGCATTAAAGACTGAGTGGATGCGTAAGTGTCTGGATGGAGGATTTAGTAGCACTGTGATTGACTGTCTAAGTAACTAATTTAAAGTGTTTCACTAAATATATGGGATAGTGATTAAACTGTGAATATCTGTATCACTCTATCTCTTGTTGCGTAAACTACTACATACGTTGGTTATTAGGTATGTGAGAGTCTCTATTAGTTATTAATTAGTTAAGTGAGTATTTGTATGAGATAGTGAATGTGTGTGTGGTTGGGTGGGAGGTGTGAGACTGTCCAAAGATGTGTAAATAGTTGATTTAGTAGGTATATGAGGTTAAGACTGCATGTGGAAACAGATGTTTGGGTGAGTGAATCTTTTTATGGGTGTGGTGATGAGTAAATATAATTCTCAATGATACATGTCCAACAAACTAAAAATATAAAAGGCAGTGTATGTGACAGTTGTTGTATATCAATGAGTTTACATAAGACTCAGTGGTTGCATGAGTGACTGTATCGAAAACTGTATACTTGTGATAGTGATTTTATAACACGCTAAGTTTGAGTAACTATCTATATTAATAAATAAAGTGGTGTTTGTATAAATGTGTAGCTTAGTAAATGTACGAATAATCAATTGTTTGCATAAGTGAGTAGGATGACTGCATATGTGAATAGGATGTGTACTGGTGTGTAATGTCGATTAAGGGGTATAAGTATATTTATTAGTATTCTATTGATCTTTATTAGCATGTATGAGTGAATCTATAGGTAAGTGTTTAGATGTGTTTGTAGATGTAGGAATCACTGTGTGTTTTTTTAGAAACTTGTATTGGTTTGTGAATGGTTTCAAATATAGTACTCCATATTTTATAATGAGTGTTGAAAGGTTATACTATTGTATGATGAGATGTATTAGATTGTCACGCAGATGATGTCATCAGTGATGTCATCAGTGATGTCATTTGAGATGTCATCAGTAATGCCATCAGTGATGTCACTGACCATGTCATGAATAATGTAATATGTGACATCATCAGCAGTGGATTGCGGGCGCGCGAGTTATAGTGAGTACAACTAACTATAACAGAGGAATTTCAATGGTTTTGTATGAGTGAAATGTCCAGCTTACTATAACACCCCTAAAACCTATGTTTTTTTCAGTGAATTTCTAAGGTTTTTTTAAATGCTAATTCCTAACTATAACATGTCTGAAACCTATGGTTTTTTCAGTGAATTTCATAGGTTTTTTAAATGCTAATTCCTAACTATAACATGTCTGAAACCTATGTTTTTTTCAGTGAATTTCAAAGGCTTTGTAAATGACAATTTTTAAATGTATTAATTGTTATATATATTTTTTGATACTGATTTACTACATTTTTTTAAACTATTTAATTTTATATATATATTTTTTTAAATTACCTTATAATTACATTATACATTACATTACAAAATATACGTTCTCAGAATGAATTACTTTAGTTTAAATACTTTGCAAATAGACAATAGACTTTTAAGTAAAGTAGTTACAGTTGTTGCAATGGGCAACACAATTTCAAACACAATGAAACATTGACCTCAATGTCAAATTCTAGTTAAATGCAATTAGTTACTTTATGGATTACTTTTTTAACCACAGCACTGGATCCTAGATGCAGTCCTGGGACATCGCCTCCAAACAGTTGAGTAAAAGCATTTTGGTTACAGTAGTGATTTTTAAGGAACATTATTGTATTTTATAAGTTGACACTTAGAAACTTTTTCACATAGAATCACCAATGTTTTCCTATGGGAGGAAATTCATTTAGCAGGTAAGTAGTGTTATCGTTACTTTTTCTTACTCAGTGGTGGATACTTGATCCAACACTGGTGCATCTCCTGTAAACAGTTGAAAGAATGGGTTTAAGTCATACAGGAGTTTTTTAAGGAATATTTGTAGTTTGTGAAAATAGAAACTTAGAAACGTTTCTGATTGAAAACAGACAATGGATTCCTATAAAAGGAAATACAAGTTACTGGTAAGTATGGTTGGAATTACGTTTCAGGGTCAGTGCTGGGCTAAAAGATGCAGCACTGGGTTCTCTCCTGATAACAAGTGAGTAAATCGGAATACGTTGTTCAGATGATTTTAGGTGAATATTTTAAAGTTCAAAAACTCCACACACAGAAGAATTTCCAAGTAAAACCAGTCAATGTTAGCCTATGTAAGGAAATTCAAGTTACTGGTAAGAATGGTTAGAATTACTTTTCAGGATCAGTACTGGGCTCAAAGATGCAGCACTGAGGTCTCTCCTGATAACAGATGAGTAAATCGGAATTCGTAGTTCGGCTGATTTTAGAGTAATCTTTGTAAGTTTCAAAAATCAACACTTAGAAACATTTCCAAGTGAAACCAGTTAATGTTGGCCTATGGAAGGAAATTCAAGTTACTGGTAAGTACGGTTAAAATTGCTTTTCAGGATCAGAACTGGGATCAAAGATGCAGCACTGAGGTCTCTCCTTATAACAGATAAGTAAATCGGAATTCGTAGTTCGGCTGATTTTAGAGGAATCTTTGTAAGTTTCAAAAATCAACACTTAGAAACATTTCCAAGTGAAACCAGTCAATGTTAGCCTATGGAAGGAAATTCAAGTTACTGATAAGTACGGTTAAAATTGCTTTTCAGGATCAGTACTGGGCTCAAAGATGCAGCATTGAGGTCTCTCCTGATAACAGGTGAGTACATCTGAATTCGTAGTTGGACTGATATTACTTCGGTCCAGTATATATAGAGCCACTTTCTTACACCATCCCCTCCCTTCACCACTGTGCAAACACAACCTGTGGCGCGTTTTAAGTTGGGAGATTAAGTCCCCTTGTATCCTGAGGGTCCCTAGGGTCAAACTAGCCCACTAGGTACCTCCAATAAGCGCCACAGTCCTGCCTTGCAGAGAGGTGTAAAAAGACGCGTGGCCTCTGAACACTGGTCTGCAACGCAGCTCCCTTGCGCATACTGGAGATACCTGTTGGGCTATTTGGCCCTCAGGGACCCTCAGTATTGAAAGAGAATTAATCCTCCAACTTAAAACGCACCACGGGGCGCGTTTGAACAGTGATGAAGGCAGGGGCCGTGGCCTGAGGTGATATGTCTGCAAACACACCCTGTGGCACGTTTTAAGTTAAAGAATTAACTCCTCCTCAATCCTGTGAGACCCTGGTGACCAACTAGCCCACCAGGTACCTCCAGTATGCATTGCAGATAGTTGTTAAGAGGCCACATCCATTTTTACAACACACTGCAACGCAGCTCCGTGGTGCTTACTGGAGGTACCTGGTGAGTGCCAGGGGGCGCATTTACAGAGTGCTACAACAAGGGGGCGTGGCCTCCGGCACAATGCCGGTCTTTTTCTTTTCTTTTTTTGTTTAGAAAGGGGGCTGTGTGGCCCCCAGGGCCTGACCCTATTTAATATTTTTTTATAAAAGATTCGGGAAGGGGGCCACGTGCCCCCCTCCCAAGGCCATAATTGGCCCTGGGGACCCCATGCCCCAGGGCATGGCCCTTTAAAAAAAATAATTTCAATATAGGAGGGGGGCTGCTTTGCCCCCCACCTTAGGCCATTTATGGCCCCTGGGACCCCATCCCCCGGGGCCGGCCTTTTTTAATTTAATTTTTAATTTAATTTTTCATTTTGGGGAGGGGGACATATAGTCCCCCTCCCAGGCCACTTGTAGCCCCGGGGACCCCATCCCCAGGGGCTGGCCCACTCCGTTGGGGACCGTGGGGTGGTCCCCAATCCCCACACGGTCCCGCCGGCTCCCCACCTCCTGCGGGAGCTGGCATTGCTTTTCCACATGGGGAACAGCTAACATGGATTTGGCCCCCCTTGGGCTAATATCTAATATAGTGCGGTAGCTCGGGTTTCTTTTTTTTTCCATCAGCAAGATCCGCGCACCCTGCGTGGATTTTGCCGATAAAAAAATGTTTTTAAAATCTGGGGGTGCCCTGGGGGTCCTTGTGGGACCCCCTGAGCAGGCCTAGGGGTCAGGGTGTTTCTACCCTGTCCCCTTTTCGCGTTTTGTGTGTTTTTTTATAGGTTTCTTGTGCCTCGGTTCTACCGAGGCACAAGATGGCTGCCAACACTTACTGATTTGGAGTGTTGACAGACAATTAGAATACAGTTCGTGCACGGCAGGGTGCGCGGATCCACTGCGACCATAGATATATCTGTACTTTTAAATGTCATTTTCTCAGGAACTACTGAACAGATTTACACCATTTAAGCAAAAGGCACGAGGCTGAACTAAGGACTACCTCTTTGCCAAATTTGCTGTAATTCCGTTCAGCAGTTCGGGCTGTAGCTGCGGTTAAAGGTCCCTATGGAAAATTGCATGGCGTAAACACATTTTGGGACCCCCTTTTTTCTTGGCCCGCGTTACATGAATCATCCTGAGTCTTACAGGATAGGAGCGGACGGAAGCTGGCCATTAGTTTTGAACATTTCGCGAAGATTCGTCAACCGGCGCCAAAGTTATTCCAAATAGAATGTTGCCGATTTCCTATGTAGAATAGGTCCTAACTATAACTACCTACTGGGACCACCAGTAGGTAATATATATATCTATACTACTATAATAAAGCAGAAACTTTCAGGCTTTGAGGCGGGTAAACTCGGGAACCACTGCGCCAATCTACACACCTGATACACCGTTGAAATCGGCTGGGTGTGTAGATGGTTATAGGCTACATAAATTAAAAAAATAAACGTTGTTTAAAATTTTAGATAAAAAAAAGTAGTCCCTCAAAAGTAGCGCCGGCCGCGACGTGCGTGGTCACGTTAGGAGCACGGGGAGGAGCGGCATCCGAGGAGCGGCGGACATGGCGCGGGGAGGAGCGGTGACGTCAGGAGGAGAGGACCGGCGGCGGAGGAGGAGCGGCGGACATGGCGCAGGGGAGGAGCGGTGGTGCGAGCGGACAGGCGGGAGCAGCGCCGGCGGAGGTAAGGGCACTCATGTCGGGGCAGGCGGGGGTCGGGGCAGGCGGGGGACGGGACGGGACGGGCGGGCGGCGAAAACACAAGCGGTGCATTACAGGAGGAAAAGGAGGACGTGTAGCCACAGGGGTTTTAGATGGAGGAGCGCCGGCGGAGGTAAGGGGACCCCAAGTCCATTGAGAAGTGGTTCGGATCGGGGAAGGCAGGGGACGGGCAGGGCGGGGGACGGGCCGGGCAAACATTTGTTTGCGAGAAATGAATGGCTCTTCTGAGGTGGCGCACCTGGGCCCTACACGTGTGCAGCATGAGTAGGGACTGAAAGCAATTTCAAACGCGGCCATTTATAACCGAGAAAGGCAGCGCAGCCCGTTTTTTTCTGTTATATCCATAAGTGAATAGAGAACACGAGCTTACAATGGCTTTCTGTTGTGCGAAAGCTCGGCTGTTTTAAATAAAAGTGAACAATAGCGGACTGTAGATTTATTATCACAAGGCGACACCCACTTCCAGAGATATTTCACTCATGGGCAAACATTAGGGTTGTTCAAACCCCAGCTCCCCATATATACCAAGAGCCTTCCCAATCCTCATGCATTTGTTGGAGGCCTTCGGGGAGAACTTGAGTTTAATGTGTTAACATTATTGGAGGGGGAGAGTTACCTTTCTCCATGTTGATCACTACTAGATGCCGAAATAGGAACAACATCAAAGTTTCATATAACACAGGCCATGCACCAATATCTTTAATAATTGTCTCCACTGTCAGTGGTGCTTTATCGTCCTTTAAAAGATGGAAATCTTAGCGCAGCCTACCCTTATCTGAACCTTATAAACACGGTAGGCCGGTCACGTCTCAGGGCGCTCACTGTGCTGTCCCAAAGCTCATAGGGTGATTAAGTCAGGCGTAAGCTCCTTCTTGACCGATAGAATGTATTCTGCTGCCAAGCATGCACTGCCTTCAACTAATTACAGCATGGAGCAATGTGAGTGGATGCTCAGGTGACTAAACACGGTCTGCCTGCACATTATATAAAACGCACAGTGCGGAACTATGCAAGATACGCCCTTGTGCGAGACGTGCATTTGTTTGCAGCAGGGATGAGTCGATATATATTTAGCATGTTACAGAGGTAATACGAGCGCCTGCTGGGGAGGCTTCATTTCCATGTTATGACCAGTACGCCTCCCGCTTGAGGTGTGCCCCCTCCCTCTCCTCCCCACCGCCTCCATCCCTGTTTTTCTTTTCCCATGACCTGTACAGTGCTTCAATTCTTTGTTGGAAGTCTTGACATACATTTGTGTAGGGGCGGGCGGGGGTCAGGGATATATAATATATTTTGAGTCAAGATGTCCCTAAGCAGTCGACACACTCGGAACTGCTCTCTCTTCACAGGTAGGTTTCTCAGGATACTCTCCCTTTCTTTAAAGCCAACGCGTTTCGGGTATATGGAACCCTTCTTCCCGGGAATATTGAGGAAATGACGGCAGAAATGCACTCAAGGTTTTAATCCCTCTTTTATTTCTAAGATAATGCCTGTAATCAAACCCAATGCAAAAACTACAGTTGATGGACGGAATGCAGAACAATGTCATACATTCACCCCAGTACAGAGATCTGGGCCTAAATCCATCGTTTTTCTGCACTCCATACCACCCCAGTTCAGACATGGCCACATGCAAATCAGCCTTGACCCTGTGCCTCATGGGAACAGTGCAGCCCGAACTGCCAAGCCAGGTCTTTCCTGGACCGGAATCAAGCATCCTAGGACCGGTTTCTGGCTATCAGCCGTCATCGGACAGCTTGACTCCAGTGGTGTGGAGAGCATGGGACTCATGTCTGGGCATACCCCTCCCACTCGGGGTGACAAATGCAAAAACAACAGTTGATGGACAGAATGCAGAACAATGTCATACATTCACCCCAGTACAGAGATCGGGCCCTAAATCCATCGTTTTTTTGCACTCCACACCACCCCAGTTCAGACATGGCCATATGCAAATCAGCCTTGACCCTTGACTGTGTAATCAAACCCAAGGCATTATGGGACCTGTGGTGCATATAGGCGCCGTCCAAAGATTCCTTTTGAACAATTAACAGGGGATAAAAGTCCTGCAAACCTCTCTGTGCACAACAGATGCTGGTCCTGTTCCACTTCTAACTGTGCAATCATCGCAGTGAGCGGACCCATGGAGCTGCGAGGGTGGGACTTCAAGCAGCGGATGCCAGGCAGAAACCCCGCTCCATCTAAGCCCAAACAATCCAAGGCACCCGGACCCCGGCAGCTACAGTGGTGGTGCCTGACCGTGACCAAGGGCTGGTCACTATGTTTTCAGTCAAGTTGCCCCTAAGCAGTCGACACACTCGGGACTGCTCTCTCTTCACAGGTAGGTTTGGCAGGATATTCTCCCTTTCTTTAAAGCCAACGCGTTTCGGGTATATGGAACCCTTCTTCCATGTACCCGAAACGCGTAAATATGGAGGACGTACTGGTGGCGCAGGGGGCTTGTAAATCTGCCCCCAGATGTCATGTTGAGGTGCTTGAGAAGTAGATGGTGTTCAGGTGGGATGTACCATGTTGCAACGCATACCATTACAACTACCTACCGTTACAACGCGACCATTACAACGCATACCATTACAACGCATAGCGCTTTGAGGTGCTGGATAGTGGTAAGTATAATTTACTATTCTAACTCCAGTCCCCGTGGACCCTAGGGAAGGTGTTGGATAGTAAATTATACTTATTCCCTATCCTAGAGCGCCCCCCCAGCGCAATGCGTTGTAATGGTATGCGTTGTAAAAGTCGCGTTGTAACAGTAGTGCGTTGTAACAAATGCGTTGTAACAGGTGTATACCGTTCAGGTGAGTCTTGAAAGAGGTGAAGAGCGTGTCCTTTCTTTCCTCTACTCCTATGGTATTTCCTATTTTTGGTTGCTTTTAGTATTTTCCTATCACTCCTTTGCTCTGTCGCTCTGGCTCTTTCTCCCAGTCACTCCTTCTCAGTTTCTCTAACTTTATCAGTCATGCTTCCTACCCTCCACCACACTTGTTTTCCTATCACTGTTCCCCTTTTTACTCTCATACCTTATCATGCACTATTGCACTTCAAGGAGGGTCATTGTGCAACAAATATGTTTTCTTTTACTGTCACACAATACAAATCTGCATGTGAAAGCCTGGGGAAATGATTGTGTAATCCACTAGTCCAGCCTTGTCACTAAAACTATCTCAGAGTTAGCAGGATAGCTCAGTGAGTTAATGTTCCTTGTTGTCATTGGATTTCATCTAAGGGTACATTCTTTCAAAGTAAACTCCTTCGTCTGAAGATCATAAACCGCGTCCCTATGAATTGGGTCACATAAGCGCCTGTTATTTATAGTTTTTAGACACGGCAGAAAATTGGTAGGACACACTATGCAAAAACCTTTTAAAAATCACATGACTAGTTTACAGAAAAGCTCACAATATGCAGTGATAAAACACTACATTCTAATTGTTAAGGTTGGCTGTGAAACAAAGAACTATTCCTTTCAGTCGGTAGGTAGATTTATAAACAGACATAAGTTAGCTCTATGTCAAAAATATATTCTTGTTTTTCCTTTGACTTCCGGGTCTTGTAGTTTTGAAGATAAAAAAATATAGACCTACAAGTACCAGAAGTGAAGGCGGAAGTTTACTCTTGACATCTGAAACTTACGAACAGTGTCATATTCTAAATTCATGGTGAAGGAGTGCAATTAAAAATGACGCTGTGGCAGCAATGGGACATCTTTGGGTTTTCTGAATAGTTATATCCTAACACCCAGACCTTGTAAAAGCCCTCTACAAATGTGACGCTGTACGGTGAGGTGAGTCAAGCATGAATCTTGCAATCAAAGATATCTATAGCAATAGTGCACTCTCACAAACTCCATTTTTTGGGGGTAAAATAAGAAAAAAGTTCCCGGCCTGATTTATGAGGCCTTGCGACACTCTTGCCCAGCCAGTGACTCACCGACGGCGTATAAAATGAACCATGTTGCGCCCTATTTACAAAGTGACACATCTAGGCAGATGTGTCGCTTTGTAAAGTCCTGCACCACATTTTACCTGCGCTAGGCATAATGTATGCAGGGTGGGCGTTCCCCTGCAGAAAGCCTCATAGAAGTGCTGCATCGAAATCCTAGGAAGCCATTGTGTCAATATGGTGTGCCTGCCTCACAGCAGGCATAAGACTGATGCAGTGCTATATTCATAGCCCTCCCCCCTGCATTGCTGGAGTTGCGTCACGATTCTGACCCAAATCCAGCAATACCTCAGTTTTGCACATACAGATAAGTCAGTAACACTGACGTATCTGTCATTCCTTGCGACATGATGCGTCATACAGTAAATATGTTGCACCAATCATGTTGCAAGAAGGGCGCAGTGAAAACTGTTGCATTGCTGTTTTCACACAGCAATGGGACAGTTTTCATAAATAATGCCCTCCGTTTGAAAGATGGCAACACTTTGAAGAAAAAAAATATTTCCGTTTGTGATTTTGTTGGTACTTTTGTTTTTTGGGAGGAAATGGAAGATGGATTGTTCAAGTGCAACAGAGATGAGTTTCTTTGGATTGCAGATGTTTATGAGCCACAGTGTAAGGCGCTTACTCGATTGCAGAACACAGGACCAAGCACAATTACATGAGGACTGACAACTTCTTTAATCCCATGGGGACCTTTAGCCTTAGATAGAACTATCACAAGTCATACATTCGTCCGGAGGTCGGTGTTGAGTTCGCACCTGCTGGAACCCTCATAGCGTTCCCCACACCTCGCCATGGAGCCTGTAGTCTGGTAATACTGGGGTTTTACAGATTCACAAGAGGGACCGGGAGGGTAACAAAACTTACTCGATTGCTTGTTTATAACATATTACTTCTGTTGATTACATTACCTTGACTAAAACCTCAGCCCTCTTTAGGCTCATTGAATGGTAGAAACATGTTGGTAATTATGATTTTGGTAATTATGATTTTTAGGTCCACTGATCCATTGTAAATCACTACGAGACCAACCTTTTTTAAGGGTTGTTATACACACCACTGGTACTCGCAGGATAAAGGATTATCTTGAATATCCCACTAGGTATATTTAATTTTGATTCTATTCCCCGCAAAAGAACATGACTAAGGACAATTGTCCTGAATACAGATTTATAAGAACTCCCAGGGATAGACTAGCTTCCCTCGATTGAGTCCTGTCTGGGTAGTACTATCCTTACCCTAGTGGGACAGGCCTTCAAATGACGAAGCATGCCTCGATAAGTTGAGGGTGAGATGACCTCTCAAAAATCTTTTGATACCTCACTCCTAGAATAAGTCAATAAATAGGTTAAGTTTGACTTTTACCCCTCCCATGCTCGTGACGGAACCGTTCCGTCACGAGCCTCGGTGGGCTCTGCTGGTGACGGAACGGTTCCATTAGGGCCCACTCGCCGCGCCTGCGCGGCGCGAAATCCGCGCCTGCGCTGATGTTCTAAAGAGCGGGCGGGCCGTGACGGAACCGTTCCGTCACAAGCACAGCTCACCCGCAGGCCGTGACGGAGTGGTTCCATCACGAGCACGGGAGCGCTGCACGGCCCCGCCTCCCTCTTAGCGCTGTGGCGGAATAGCCGCCGCAGCGAAGGGATTAATACCCTCAAGTATCTTTTTGTGTGTTATACTTTCTGGAGGAGATACTTGAGGATTGAACCTTCCATTAACTCTCTCTAGGGATTTATTGTACTTCCCTACAGTCAAGTAAACACCCAGAGACTTCTCCTTTGGTGGAGAATCCTTGGGTGCAGGATTTACCAATGTCATCACGAGCCAGAACATCTTCCCGATTCGCATGTGCGCCCCTGGTTCTTCACAGGCATCATAGTGGGGCAGAGGACTTGGCTAAGCCAGACGAAGGTGGGGCCCGGATGACTTGATCAGTTGTGGCCCGTGAAGGGAGTTCCGTGGGGTGGAAAGGCGGGGCGGGGGAGGGGTAGGGTGGGGGGTAGTAAACACCGGGAAATGGATGATTGCAGGTAAGTAAACAATTAAATGAATAAAACGAATTTTGTAGCACGTTTTGCGATGCCGGGCGCGCTACAAAATTCGTTTTATTCATTTAATTGTTTACTTACATGCAATCATCCATATTCCGGTGTTTACTGCCCCCCACCCTACCCCTCCCCGTCCCACCTTTCCGCCCCACGGAACTCCCTCCACGGGCCGCAACTGGCCTTGATGTATCAGGGTTTCTGCTAGATGTAGTAACAGCATGCTGGAGCTCCTTCAGGCAGAAGCCGGTGCTATCCTAAAGTGGCCACTGTAAGGCCACATCTATGTTTGGGCTTGTCATTTCTCAAAGCGGAGGTTTTCTACAGATATGTTTTAAGCGTTGCCTACTTCGGCCTAGTGCTGGGAAGCACCTCCCACACCACGCGCTCATGAGCAGTGACACCTGGCATGTGAGTTACACACCCAATCACCTCCCTGACTCACCTACATTTTGATCATGGAAAAGGGCGTGAAGCTCAGAGGTTCTTACACTCTGTAAAAAAAGGTATTTTAGGAATCCATCAGAATGTGAGCACGCTGCAATATGAATGTCAGAAAGATTCAATATGAATAATAAAACACTGCAATATGAATGTCAGACCGCTGATATATGAATGTCAGTTGATGCAACATGAATGTCAGTTGATGCAATATGAATGTCAGTTGATGCAATATGAATGTCAGTTGATGCAACATGAATGTCAGTTGATGCAATATGAATGTCAGTTGATGCAATATGAATGTCAGTTGATGCAACATGAATGTCAGTTGATGCAATATGCATAATAAAATGCTGCAATATATATGTCAGAATGCTACAATATGAATATTAAAACACTGTTCTATAAATGTCAGAACGCTGCAATATGAATGTCAGAATGCTGCAATATGAATATTAAAACACTGTACTATAAATGTCAGAATGCTGTAATATGAATGTCAGAACGCTGCAATATGAATATTAAAAAGTTGCAATAAGAATGTCAGAAAGATGCAATATGAATGTCAGAATGATGATATATGAATGTCAGAAAGATGCTATATGAATGTCAGAACGCTGCAATATGGATATTAAAACACTGCAATATGAATGTCAGAATGATGATATATGAATGTTAGAAAGATGCTATATGAATGTCAGAACGCTGCAATATGGATATTAAAACACTGCAATATGAATGTCAGAATGTTTCGGTACGAATGTCATTTGATGCGATATGAATGTCAGAAAGATGCAATATGAATATTAAAACACTATAATATGAATGTCAGGACGCTGCAATATGAAAGTCAGAATGCTGCAATATGAAAGTCAGAAGGCTGATATATGAATGTAAGAAAGATTCTATATGAATGTCAGAAAGATGAGATGAATATGAGAATGCAAGCACGCTTCAATATGAATGTCAGAATGCTGATATATGAATATCAGAATACTGAAATATGAATATTAAAACATTACAATATGAATGTCAGAATGCTGCAATATGCATATTAAAACACTACAATATGAATGTCAGAATGCTGCAATATGAAAGTCAGAACGCTGATATATGAATCAGAAAGATGCTATATTAATGTTAGAAAGATGCAATATGAATATGAGAATGCAAGCACGCTTCAATATGAATGTCAGAATGCTGATATATGAATATCAGAATACTGCAATATGCATATTAAAACATTACAATATGAAAGTCAGAACACTGCATTATGAACGTCAGAACGCTGATATATGAATGTCAGTTGATGCAACATGAATGTCAGTTGATGCAATATGCATAATAAAATGCTGCAATATGTATGTCAGAATGCTACAATATGAATATTAAAACGCTGCAATATCCATGTCAGAATGCTGCAATATGAATGTCAGAACGCTGCAATATGAATATTAAAAAGTTGCAATAAGAATGTCAGAAAGATGCAATATGAATATGAGAATGCAAGCACGCTTCAATATGAATGTCAGAATGCTGATATATGAATATCAGAATACTGCAATATGCATATTAAAACACTACAATATGAATGTCAGGACGCTGCAATATGAAAGTCAGAACGCTGCATTATGAACGTCAGAATGCTGATATATGAATGTCAGTTGATGCAATATGAACGTCTGAACGCTGATATATGAATCAGAAAGATGCTATATTAATGTTAGAAACATGCAAAATGAATATGAGAATGCAAGCACACTTCAATATGAATGTCAGAATGCTGTTATATGAATATCAGAATACTGCAATATGCATATTAAAACACTACAATATGAATGTCAGAAGGCTGCAATATGAACATCAGAACGCTGATATATGAATGTCAGTTGATGCAACATGAACGTCAGAACGCTGATATATGAATGTCAGAAAGATGCAATATGAATATGAGAATGCAAGAACGCTTCAAAAGAAATGTCAGAATGCTGATATATGAATATCAGAATACTGCAATATGCATATTAAAACACTACAATATGAATGTCAGAAGGCTGCAATATGAACATCAGAACGCTGATATATGAATGTCAGTTGATGCAATATGAACGTATGAACGCTGATATATGAATCAGAAAGATGCTATATGAATGTCAGAAAGATGCAATATGAATATGAGAATGCAAGCACGCTTCAATATGAATGTCAGAATAATGAAATATTAATATTAAAATGCTACAATATGAATGTCAGAACGCTGCAATATGAACATGAGAACGCTGATATATGAATGTCAGTTGATGCAATATGAATGTCAGAACGCTGATATATGAATGTCAGAATACTGCAATATGAATATTAAAACGCTACAATATGAATGTCAGGACGCTGCAATATGAAAGTCAGAAGGCTGATATATGAATGTAAGAAAGATGCAATATGAATGTCAGAAAGATGATATGAATATGAGAATGCAAGCACGCTTCAATATGAATGTCAGAACGCTGATATATGAATATCACGATACTGCAATATGCATATTAAAACACTACAATATGA
Organism: Lissotriton vulgaris; assembly: GCF_964263255.1. Lineage (NCBI taxonomy): Eukaryota > Metazoa > Chordata > Amphibia > Caudata > Salamandridae > Lissotriton > Lissotriton vulgaris. Next base: position 1,843,617,522 of record NC_141694.1, read on the forward strand.
ATGTCAGGACGCTGCAATATGAACATGAGAACGCTGATATATGAATGTCAGTTGATGCAATATGAATGTCAGAAAGATGCAATATGAACGTCAGAACGCTGATATATGAATGTCAGTTGATGCAACATGAACGTCTGAACCCTGATATATGAATGTTAGAAAGATGCAATATCAATATGAAAATACAAGCAAGTTTCAACATGAATGTCAGAATGCTGATATATCAATATCAGAATACTGCAATATGAATAGGAAAACGCTACAATATGAATCTCAGAACGCTGCAATATGAACGTCAGAACACTGATATATGAATGTCAGTTGATGCAACATGGGGCTCCCAACCGGTTACTTGCTAGGCGAATCTGCTTTCAAAATTACTCCACAAATTGTGGCAGTGATCAATCGCATGACCGGGGACGCCCATGAAGCCCACAATCAAAGCGCTTCTGTTTTTTTTCCGGAAATCGTGGAGAAGAACTCTTTTTTGAAACTAATCACGATTTTGTGATTTAGGTATTTACGTAGGCGAGGGCCGGATGCACCTTAGCGTGTGTATGCCACCCAGTCTACACTACACTGGTCCTGACGAAAACCTCATAATTACACGAAGGTTGAAACATATAGACCAACTTTTTAGAATCACGACACGACTATTTCGACACCATCAGCCTACCTAACCAGGCAAAGGTGTCCCACATTATTTTATCCGTTGTCCAATCACTCCAGAATAAATTCTGCGAGTTGGTAGTATTGGACAACTTTTAAATCACTCACTATAATTCCTTTTGCACATATAAAAAAATCAAAAAAACAGCTCGACTGTAGTCAAGTGTCGAAGCACACCCGGATGGCACTCGACTGTCCGTGTGGGACCCCGATGACGAAGCATGTCACCAACTAGGTTGGTGAGTGAGGGGTCTTCTAAGGACAAAGGTTGTCCCAGGTAGGGTTGCAAGATATGCACCTCGGTATCCTATTAAATAGAGGTAGTAGATAACCTCTAGAGGGCACTCCTCCATTTGTTGTGAAAGATGCAACATGAATGTCTGAATGCTGATATATGAATGTCAGAAAGATGCTATATGAATGTCAGACAGATGCAATATGAATATGAGAATGCAATCATGCTTCAACATGAATGTCTGAATGCTGATATATGAATGTCAGAAAGATGCTATATGAATGTCAGACAGATGCAATGTGAATATGAGAATGCGAGCACGGTTCAATATGAATGTCAGAATGCTGATACATGACTATCAGAATACTGCAATATGAATATTAAAACACTACAATATGAATGTCAGAATGCTGATATATGAATATCAGAATACTGCAATATGCACCTTAAAACACTACAATATGAATGTCAGAACGCTGCAATATGAACATCAGAATGCTGATATATGAATGTGAGAAAGATGCAATATTAATATGAAAATGCAAGCACGCTTCAATATGAATGTCAGAATGCTGATATATGAATATCAGAATACTGCAATATTCATATTAAAACACTACAATATGAATGTCAGAACACTGTAATATGAACATTAGATTTCTGATATATGAATGTCAGAAAGATGCAATATGAATATGAGAAAGCAAGCATGCCACAATATGAATGTCAGAATGCTGCAATATGAATATCAGGAGGATGCAATATGAATATGAGAAAGCAAGCATGCCACAATATGAATGTCAGAATGCTGCAATATGAATATCAGAAGGATGCAATATGAATATGAGAAAGCAAGCATGCCACAATATGAATGTCAGAATGCTGCAATATGAATATCAGAAGGATGCAATATGAATATGAGAACAATAGCACACTGCAACATGAATGTCAGAAATAAGCAACATGAATTTCATAAAGCTACAATATGAAAGTCAGAACGATGCTATATAAATGTCAGAATGCTGCAATATGAATATTAAAACGCTACAACATGAATGTCAGAAAGATGCAAAAAGGATGTCAGAAATATGCAATATGAATATGAGAATGCGAGCACACTGCAACATGATTGTCAGAAAGATGCAACGTGAATATGAAAACAATACTATATGGATGTCAGCATGGTGCAATGTGAGTGCCAGAACATAACAATACTAAATGAATATCAATCTGAGCGAGAATTCTGCAATGTGAGGACAACCTGCAATCTTGAATTTGAGCAAGAGTGGTATTCTAAGTGCTAGAAATCTGCAGCCTGAAGGTCAGAGTTCTGCAATCAGAAAATGAGACAACTGCAAGCATAATGTGACAGAGCTGTAATCAGATTGTGTGCTTTGAAGATCAGGATAATGGTAGAACTTCGCTCTACTTGGAAACAATCACATGGACCTCTGAGACAGGGACAGAGATTGTGAGGGAAATTGCAAGGCTTGTGAGGAGCTTCCAAAGGAGTGTACTGCCCATGAATTTCAGAGTTAAAGAAGCAATTTCAAAGACTATGGAATATGTGGCAAACATGGGCTCATGCATGGTCAGTTTTAAGGATGGAATGGTCATTTATCAGTGGGGCAATTTCAAGGAGTAGAGTTTAAATAGCAGTTTCAAAGTCTAGGGGTCGATTTCAAGGAGTTTGGACTGCGGCAACCTGAGGAATCCTGCTGGCAGTTTCAAAGACTGTAGATTACAGATAAATCCAGGGCCCAGCGGGGGCGTTTCAAGGATTACACCATGGGGAGGGGCATACAGGGACACTGAGATGGTGCCTAGATATGGGCAGAGGTTATCAAGGAGCACAAAGATGGCCATAGAGTGGGGAATAGAGAGGAACAGGGAAAGAGAGCAAACAAGGAGAACACGTAGGAGCCCAATTCACAGGCTGCTTCACGGCAGGCGTAAACGTACACTTACGGATGAAAATGGCTCTATTTACATCTGTCACGTATTTACAACAGGCTACCAAGAAGGTATACATGTTTTTACTACTATGTACACCACAATTCCATTCAATCACACAGTAGTAAGCCGTACACAATGGGTGGGGAGTGGACAGATCAAGGAGTGGTTCAAGGCTCAGAAACCTGTGACTTTCTGGGCAGTTACGACATCTTCTCGGACCCGTTCTCAACCTTGAAATGGTAACAGAGCCAGAGTAAATCCCCTTTCAGGTGAGATGAAGAACTGAGGTTCTTGGGTTGTAGAGTAACACCGAGAACATTTTTTCCTTGTGGAGAAAAATAAATAAAAAATGTGCAGGGTTCGAGTAGCGGAATAATGCACGGGAGGAGGAAGACGTAGGCAGTCAAGACACCCTGAGGTGCTTTACTTTGATTTTTCTGTGACTGATAACTAGACAGCCTGCTGCGTAAGGAGGGAGAAAGGGTGCAACTGGGGACGCCAAGACATCAGGGGTAAACTACAATACTAGCACAGCATACTCTCTGTAGGCTGCAACTGCCTAGAAACCCAGAAAAAGGCTGCACACTACCATGAACAACCATGGTACCATACCCCTGGCTGCTATCTCGTCAGCTCTACTCTACAAAGTCCAAGCTGTTGAGCACTCAAGGTTCCCTACAGCACAAAACTCATGTACTATTTGACACATGTGATAACAGTCACTAAAGTTACCTTTTGTCAAATGTATATCTTTAAAATCATATGAACCTTTAAGTTACAAAATGTGGAACAGTAAAGATAAGTACTAGAAAAGAAGGGATATTCATTCTTGAGACCAGACAGGTGTATAGTGCTTAAGAAGAAAAGAAGTATAGTTTCAATGTAACATTACATTTTTATGGCCGAGCTTTTCCTTAGGCCTGTGAGTAGTTCACGGAAGAAGTGAATAAAAAACTCAGGTGCGCTGATTTTTAGTGCCATGTGTTTGTCCGGCACTTGAAAATCTGCGCGAACTGCACTATGCGCAGCGCAGGAGGGCACTGCTTCTTTCTGCCGCTCGAGTAGATGTTCTACTCGAACAACAGTTTCCTCAGCGCGTACAGATGGTTTCTCAACTCGAGCGGTCGTGACCATCTGATTCTGCCCGCATTGAAAAATCTCGCAAGGAGGTGGTCTAGCGTTGGATTTTCCTCACTCATGCTCGCCAACTTAATGTTGGCGAGTGAGAGTGAAGAAAAAACTCCGCTCCACAGAGCGGAGTTTTGTGGAACTCACGTGCTCCACAGAGTGCGGAAAACTCTGCAAACTGAGCGGAGTTCACCGCCCAGGCCTAGTTTTCCTATGGGGGAAGGAGAATCAACTATTACGTGCTGTCTGGAACCTTAAGGTCAAAGGTGCCAGGGAGGGTGTTCCATTGTTTCAAGTGCAAGGAGGGGCCCTTCAAAGTGCCCCGGCCCAGGTGGCTGAGGATCTTTCAGAAATGTCACACCTAAAACCCAACTCCAAGAAGTTAACATCCACCTGGGTAGTTTTATGACACCAAATAACGGATCCAAAATAAAAGTTTCACTGCCCATTATTGAGACTTCAGGAGCTGAGGCAGGGGCTTTGGCTGTGTCCAGACCAAGGAGCAGTAAGAACAGCGGAACAACAGCCCCGTTACTGCTCCAGTGGGTCTTTAAAGTTGCAGTTAAATGGGCCAGTGCTGGTGCTGGAAATGAGCTGGCTTATTCCAGTACCAGTGCTTAATCTGTAAAACAAACACAAATGCCAGGGCCCTTGTCAGGAGCCAACTGCAGCTTGCACCACGCATTGCCCCTGCCAGCGCTGCCAATAACAACAACAACAAGACTGCAAACCTTTATACTCCTACAAGTGTGACAATTGAAACTTTTAATATACATTAAAAATTACTAGTACCTGCCGCTGAATCTAATGTTATAGCTTTGAGTGGCAGTTATTAGTCATTTTATATTTAATTAGTAAATAACTGTTGTTGTGCTCATCACAACATTAGTCAAACAGCGCCACCATGTGGCAGCTGTCATAAGTGCGGCTGTTGACAATAAAGGGCTGGTGCCAAGCACCGGAAACTACCAGCTGAAATTAAGCACTGGTAGGGCCATGAGGGAGATGCAATTTTAGGCCATATCTTGTGAATGGATGGTTGTGCTTGAAATCTCCTGGTGAAAGAGGTGGCCAAGGGACTTAGGTCACTCACTGGAGCCATTGGTTCCCACTCATGGCTCGGGATTGGGGTGTATGGTTAGGGTCCATTGGCACTTTTGAAATGTGATAACTCCAGACCTGTTGGTCACAAGGGATGGTTGAAACTACATCAGGAAAATGCTTCTCAACCATTGGTGCAGAAATGGAAATCTTAGAATTTCCTTGCAGGCTGCAAACTTTGCAAAATGGCAGTCAATAAAGTAATTGAAGATCAGAGGTACTACAGCCACATCAGAGACTCAGTTATGAATTTCTTCTGCGTTTCCCAACTCTCTTAAGGTTCAGATGTCCTTCTGCTCAGTAATAGTGAGATGGACTGCTGGGTCCTTGAATCTTCTAGAGTGCACGTGTTCTTGAGATGTTCTCCACCGATGCCTTCAGCTAGCTGGCCCTGCTCTGTGTCCTCCGGAAGATGATGCGTGCACGCTAACAACTGGTCGAAGAGATGTATAGTCTTGGTGACTCAGCCAAACTGCCAAGGGGATGTTTTCATGCAACTCTTAACTCAATAGAATGAGAGAGGTGGGCAGGGATACAATAAACCAGCTAAAAGGTGGTTGTCTGGTCAACCAAAAGCAGAGCCTGGCCATCCTCGGTCCCAATTTCAGGTCCCGGTTCCACTGCACCGGTAACACCTTCACCGCGGAGACCATGTCCTAACAGAACGCCTGTAGTGATATTGTACGTACTCATGAGTATATTGTGCATTTGCAACAACACTTCACATGTTATGATGAAATCAATTGTGAACTATCACAGGTGTCTGACAGGATCATTAGGACAGACAGAGAATAGGCATGCAAATGCTGAAATGTGGAATTACATTTTAAACGCTCCTGCATCTAAAAGCACTTAAAAACGCCTAGATAACTTGAATCCTCTGTATGAAGTGCTGGACTCAGCTTTCAGTAAATCATTCATCACACAGTGTAGTGGATGCACAGGATGGTCACAGCAAAAAAGACACTTTGAAAAACAACGAAAAAGACAAGGATCTTATTGCCTTCAGGAACAAAAGCAGAATTACTGTCGGGTTTAAAAGAGGTCAGCCCACAGAGCCGGAATCAATAGGTCATTAATGTTTTATAGGGAAGAGAAATATTGGAACAAACAGAGATGAGGTCTGCAAGGGCCAGTCGTTCTTTACGGGGGCACGCCGGCATTTACACCCGCTGTGATGTATGGTGATACCCTAGCCACAATGGCGTCCTATCAAACACAATTGGAAAAGTGAAATTGGAAAGGTATTTTAAGCCGCTCTTGCACCATATCGGGCACATAAAAGTGCTGGCTTGTAAAGGTGATGCACCGCTGGCCAGAAGGCGTCTCGCGATGGCCCGCGCGACACAGAGCGCGGAACGAGACGGACATCTCCATTTGTTCTCCACGGGGCAGGCGTCAACCTCACTTGAGTGGACATCGCTGTGGCTGCAGGCACCCGTCGGCCATTTTAGCTGCCATGCCAGGATAGGAGTGCATTGACACAGAAACCCTAAAAGCAAGACGGGTCTTTGCTCAGATAGCACCCTTGGTGCAAGCAAATTGGGCACCATCCCAGATCCTCTGGGCCACATTGGAGGTGAGAGGCCAGAGGAGGTGATGAAGAGCATAGAGGGTGTGAGAGAGGAAGAAGGCGAAGGGTGAAGGGACAGTAAGGGAAGGGAATACAAAAACGTATGGAGAAGGCTAAAGATAATGAACAGGAGTCAGTGGGCTGGAATTCTTTAAATAATAAATCAAAGAATGTGCTTCATTAGCTCAAGGTGCCCTGCGAAAGCAAGGCGCCAAGGGCATGGCCCGGCTCACACATGTCTAAAGGTGGCCTTGCATGGAAGCTCTCTATGCTGAGACAGTCTAAAAATAATGAACTGGACAGACGCAGTCCCGCTGGACATCATGGCACCATCTCATTGCTGCCATGATGCAAGCTCAGCCGTGTCCAATGTGGCTCCAGAAGGGACGGAGAGATGACAACTTTGCAGGATTTCACTATATGTAAAACGTATGTACATTTAATGTAAATGGAATTCATTTATGAAGGCAGTGGTAATCTTAAAAATCCGGACTTGATTGGGCCCTGCAGGGTCTATGTTTGAGACCCCTGAGGGTTGGCATGCTCTGCAAACCGCACTCACAGGAGGTACCACACGAATCACTCCCTGTGCATTATCTCTCTCCGCGTGCCCCCTCCCTCTCTGTTTGCTATCCTTCTACCTCTGTCAGGGCCTGGTTCAACAAGGAAACTCATAAATGTATACCCAAACACATACTCCTTCGCATGAGTGTAGATCTACCAGTTTTGTGAATTCACACATGTTCCCGTGTTTCCAGGTGTACTACTGGGAAATGAATGCAATACAACCCGGGAGAAGATCACTGCAAATCCAGCGCAGGGATGCTGAGGTGGCATAGTCCGTGCATCGTTGCTTGTCTGCACTTCCAGCATCCCAGTCAGGAAAACCTTTCTCATGGTGAATGGTCTAGAGGCCAAGGGCAAGGAATCATAACCTGACAATGCCACCCATAGAACAACATGGGAGCCCAGGCCAACCTTAAAGCCACACCTCTGTAAACACTAACTCTGGGGAAGACCGACTTTGGTGGAACTTGGGGAGGGGAGTCAAACTTTTTTTTTTCCTTTTTATCAAAACGTATTTTAAATCCCTGTTACAAATAATAGTTTTTAATTATTGTTCTGGCTGTAATATGATGAGCACTTTTACTGTAATGAGTTTAATTAATTGTACAGTTAATAAAAAATATACTAGTACCTGGGAAAGTCATGTGACATTTTCTGGTGTGCGTTTTCCCATTTGTGGTTTGGGAAAGGAAGGCAACTTTTCAACTTGCTATTGACTGCACCTTTGGGGCATTACATGGTGATTTATTTAGGTACCAATTGGTCATGCATGTGAGCGATCATGCCAATCAAGAACGCTTATGGGTTAGTGGGGTGTCTCCACCTGATGATGTTTTGGCCATTACAAGAAAGGCTGAGATGTCCGGCAAGTGTGCAAATGTTTTCAGGTGATAAGGAACCTGACACCATTGACAGTGAACAACATTGACCAACTACCTGCAAAACAAGAACTATTCGAGATTGAATAAAGATAAATCAGTTTAGAAGGAAGATAATAGATGTTTTCACTGTGATGGTAGAGGGATCTTGGCATACAGTAAAAACTGCTCAGCACTTAAGCACTTAAACAAAAGTGTGGTAATTGTAGTTTACAAGGTCATTATGCCAGAGTTTGCAGGAAAATGAAAAATGCTTATTAAGTATGTGTATGAGGACACCAAGAACTAGGATGATGGGGACTTCGGAAATTAAATAGAAAAAACATCACGAACGTAGGTAACAAATTGGTTTTGAACATAAACAATAATGTAATGAAATACAACCGGAGTATGGCATGAGGGTTGGTGGTGTTCCATTCAACATCTATGCTGATTCTGGTTCACCTTGCACTATTGCAAACAAGTGCGTTTAGAGAAAACATGTGTCAATAAGATTGGACCACACCTTTTAGAACCTGACATCAAACCTGAAGGATATGATGGAGAGAAGATTGATGTGATAAGACTCAGATGGTTGACCTTCAACTTGTAAAACACAAGCTCTTGGAAAAATCCAATGTTGGAAAGAAGGGGCCTCCGGTTTTGGGTTGGTTTGATCAAGGGGATTTGCATATCATACTTGATCCCAATACTGAAGGAAAAGTGTTGATTGTGGATGAGAGAGTTACCATTGAAACAGCAATGCTGGAAGAATTTACAGGTGTTTTTAGCAAAACCTGGGGAAGTTACAAAGGTGCGAACATAAAATAATTCTGAACGATATCTCGTCCCCCAAAGTCCACAAGGTATGGAATATTCCAATTATGTTTAGAGAAGAAGTATCCAATGAACTGGAAAAACTAGTTTCATTTAATGAAGTCGAACCAGTAAAGTCTCACAGTGGATTTCTCCTGTAGTGGTGGCATGACGCAGCAATGGAAAGATTCGACTATCTGTAGATTTGCACCATTTAAATAATAACATTGTGATACATCGTTTCTCATAACCTAAGATCAATGAAATGGTAATATGTGTCAAGTGTGTGAAATGGCTCTCGACCATGGACTTATCATCTGCATACCACTAGGTTTCTTTGACATCTGACTACAGGAAATACACAGCATCTTTAACACCTTTTGTTTACAGATCAAAATGATGCTTTTGGCTTTGCATTGGGTGCGACCGTTTTTTAAAGGCTTATGCATAATCTGTTTGCGAAGGGACAAGGTGTGGTATTTTTCCAGGATGACATCCTTGTTTTTAGAGAAATCAAGGACATTCATGATTTTAGACCGCAGAAAGTTTTGGGAATCTTTGAGAAATATGGTCTAACTGTTCAACTTTAAAAATGCAGATTCGCCTAAAGGATACAGAGGAGAGAAGATAGATTTCTGGGATTCAGATGGTTGACCTTCAAGTTGAAAAACAGAAGCTCTGGGGAAAAATCTATGTTGTAAAGAAGTGGCCTTTGATTCTGGGTTGGTTTAATCACAGGAATTTACATATCATACTTGATCCCAATAGCGAAGAAAAAGTGTTGACTGTGTATGAGGGCGTTACCGTTGAAACAACAATGCTGGAAGAATGGGCTGGTGTTTTTAGCAAAACTTGGGGACTTTGAAAGGGTTTGAACATAAAATCATTCCAAAAGATATATCATCCCCCAAAGTCCATAAAGTATGGAATATTCTGATTATGGTTAGAGAGGAGGTATCCAAGGAACTGGAAAAACTAGTTTTAGTTAATAAAGTCGAACCCGTTGAGCCTCGGAGTGAATGTCTCCTGTAGTGGTGGCATGACGCAGCAATGGAAAGATTCAACTATGTATGGATTTGCACCATTTAAATAATAATATTGTGATAGATAATTTGCCATAACCTAAGATGTAATAAATATTAATGTGTTTCATGAGTGTGAAATGGTTCTCTAGAGCATAGACTTATCATCCGAATGCAATCAGGTTTCTTTGGCATCTGACTCCAGGAAATACACGGCATCTTTTGGCTCTGGAAACATTCAAAAGGTGTTATACCTTTTGAATGTTTCCAGAGCCAAAGGATGCTTTTGGCTTGGCATCGGCTGCTGCCGTTTTTTAAAGGCTTATGCATACTGAAGAACCGGGGTTTAGAACCCAGCAGCGCCAGGGATAACGCCAGATGTCTTCGGATTCCCCTGCCTCGGCAAACAGAGACACAGGACACTTCTTGGTGACGTCAAAGACCAAATTTATTGGCTGCAACCAGGAACAGAGATCTACGAAGCACAACACGGGTGGTTCGCTAGAGACTGCACAAATTCATTGAGTGGAGCATTGTCTTTTATGCTAAAAATCACATTCCTGGCTAGCATCAATTACATACAAACTGACCAATAGAATAGTGACATCTCAGACATATCGCATGACGACAATCCCACTTTCCGTTGTCCAGCCCACCAGAAATGACCAAGCAAATTCCAACATTCCTGTTCGATCAGGCCGGACGGACCCATCATAAAGACCTCAACCCATATCAATGATTAAGCCATAAAGGAAAGAACAGAAATAGATGGCAAGCAAGATAGAAGGGTGTGTGCATGTACCATAAGATCAGCAATGTCCTACTCTTTGAACTCTATCTGACCAGCTGCTTAACAAGGAACTGGCTCAACGAGGTCAGCCTCGGGCAAGGGAGTCAGTTCATTCAGGTCACACAAAAGTCAGCTAAAGGTGTACGTGTCCCAAAGACTCGCTCGGCCGTAGTCATCGGCCTATGTGAGGGCAACCACACAAAATGGCTGCCGCACACAAAATGGAACCCAAAGGTTCGAACGAAATCCATGAATACGCAGTGTTCTCATTGATCGATTATGACGGAAACACTCGTACATACCGCACTCGTAATTTGTGGTCCGCTGACACCAAAATCGTCTATATCCGACGACCTTCATTGAACGGGTTCAGAATCACGAAACCACAGACCCTCGAACCACGGAACCAAAGACCCTCCTTTTGCCCTTACATAGGAAATAAACCCAAACCCATGTCAGTCTGAATCCAGGTCTATAATCATCAGATCATCAAGATGTTGCTGTAGCATCATCCTAGTACTTAGCAACTCTCTCTGGACAGGTCTCCTCGCACACGAAGTAGCACAGAGGCCACATATAGCAGGAGCACACTATGCACAAAGACAGAACAGGAAAAGAATAGCTAAGATCATCCCAATGACCATCAGAATCTTCCATCCCCACGTGGATAACAAACCCCAAAACCATCCCATTAACGACCAATCTCCCTCGTCTACATGTACAGACTCGGAGATCTTATGTAGCTTGGAAATGGCCTGGAAGACTGTCGGAGCATTGTCTGGAATGAAAACGCAGCAGCTCGATTGAATCAGTTTACACACTCCACCTCTATCTGCAAGTATGACATCAAGAGCAACTCTATTCTGAAGTGTCATAAGTCGATTCGACTGGAGCTCAGCAGTCAAGTTACTAAGGGCACCAGCAGTTTCGACTATGGTGGACTCAACCACTCTCGTCAACTGGCGAATGTTCCTGCTGTTAGCCATAGGTCCCCAGAACGGCAGAAAACCCTTAAAGAAATCTCCCAATTCTTGCCCTGCGGTATCTTCCTTACTGAAGACACCTCTAGCAACTCTCGTCTTATGGTAATCTGCCGCAGCTGTAAAAGTGGGAGGCAACAGGAACGAAACAAAACATGTGCCCGAAAAGTCAGGGGGCAACCATGTGTAAGCTTTGTCATAACAAATGAAATAGGTACCCTTAGCCGCTAGAAACGCTGGGGAAGTCTGAGACGCAAATACATAAGTCTCAGTTCAGACACTCTTCCCTAACTGAGCTCTCGGATTCTTGCCATTACCTTGCAGACAATAATGACCCTGATGGGGCACTATCCATATCTGTGGAGAACCTTTCGCTCGCTGGTTAACACTCAGACTAACTCCCTATCCAGTGACGTTCCAACCAATGTATGCTTGTGTCTCATCTCTCGGGATAGTCTCATAGGAGCTAATTACTCTAATCATGTCGACTATACCCTTGATCAGAGCACTATTCTTCGGACTATCTTTCACAGAACGTTAGGGATAGACACTATGAGCATAAATGAACATCGTTCTATATGCCCAAATAGAACCATTGTAGCTGAAAGACAAAACCAAGTACGGAGTACCTTTATCGGTCGTATGGGGCATAAGGCCACAAACCCAACAATTTGTTGTGTTCATTACTAGCTGGTGTTGGTGCAAAAGCTGAACAAAGGAATTGTTGGCAAATTCCAGTCTTCTAACAATTTCATGTTCGGGCAGAGGGTGAAAAGAATGCGAAGAAACAGTAGGAGGAGGTATAGGTTGCATAGTGGGTGCAAACGTCATTTGAAAAGAGAATGTCACATATCCAATTAAAAACATTATTAAACTAAGCAACATCAATAAACACAATATTAAAATTCTTTTCCGGGACATCAATTTACATATTTTGCTCTTAAAGCTTATTCTTTCAACAGGTCTCTCCATCTCGAAAAACTCCATCCTCTCTAATTGCTGCTCGCGGCGGTAGGGTGTTCTATGCTAAGGAATGTTTCTGTCAGCCCAGGGCAACTCCCTTAGACCAACCAGAACCGTCGACCTAACGACTTCGGCTTGCACTCCAAAGACTTGACACCGCGACCCTACAGCTGAACCCGGATGGCGGTTTGAAAAACAAAAATCAAAGTAGTTCCTCGGAGGAGAGCTAACCTGCAAAAATCATAAAAATCTCAATCATTTATTAGTCCCGCGACTCTTGGTCGCAAATTATAATGCTCTTTGCCAGGCAATGTCTGTTCACGGAACAGTAAATCAGGTTGAACAGTGTTCAAACGGTTTAATGGAGGCACAGCTTCTTGGAGAAGATCATCACTTTCTTGCTCAGTGTTTGTTCCAACCAGACGAGCATCACTGAAAGGCAGAAAACGAGGCACGGTCTCAGTCTCAGAATCAGGAAGCCCTTTCTGGACCCAACGGTCGTACGGCAGAGGCAAAGGAGCCCTTTTGCAATGTACACCGTGGATCCAATTCTTTTTACCGTGCACTCGTACTGCGGAACGGGTGGCCAATAAAACAAGGAAAGGACCGATCCAGCGGGGCTGATCGTTCTTGGTCCGCTGAAAATTCTTGACTAAGACCCAGGTGCCAGGTTCGATAACATGTCCTGGATCTTCAGAAACCTGTGGCAGTGTATCATGAACCTGTTGATGCAAAACACGCAATTTAGCCGTCAATTCGTACAAGCAGTCAAGCAATACAGGGTGTTCTATCTCGCTAAATTCTGTCGGCCGCGGCACACCCCAAATATTTGCCGGGCGACCAAACACTACCTCATACGGACTCAGACCCATTCGCGAATGCACAGTCATTCTAGTGGACAAAAGGGCGAGAGGCAAGGCATCTGGCCACTGTAAACCAGAGCTCGCCTGAATCTTGGCCAATTTTAACTTAAGGGTGCGGCTATAGCACTCTACCAGACCAGCTGATTGGGGATGATTTGCACCGTGAAACTTCTGCCGAATTCCTAATCCATCACACACTCTCTTTATCACTTGACCCACAAATTCACTCCCATTGTCACTCCAGAACATTCTCGGCAAACCAAAACTAGGGAAGAATTCTCTAATAAGGGCTTTCGCTGTGGACAAGGCAGTATTGTCCTTCAAAGGGTAAGCTTCCACCCATCTAGAAAAAGAGCAAACAACCACTAACACATATTTCAGGTTGTTGCACCTCTCCATGTGGATGAAATCTAGCTGCAAAGCCTCGAACGGATACGTTGGAGGAGCAAAATGACCAGCTAGGGTTGGAATTCCCTTACCAGGGTTGTACATCAAACACACCATACAATTCTTAACCAAATTCTCTGCACACTTAGGAATTCCAGCATTCTGCCATACTGGAGCCAACAACTTACAAATCCCTTTCACGCTAATATGAGCCAATCCATGAGCCATCGTAACCACTGGAAGTACATACGCATCGGGTAACAACCATCTCTGATGTTCAGACAAATCAATCCAACAACCATTCGAATCCAATTTACCCTTGCTTTCTCTCCATTCATTCAACTCTTTCTCTCTAGCCTCAGCTTGAATGGATTTCACACTCTCAATCGTATCTTCACACATACTTCCATCTGGAACCCATCTCGCCGGACCTGCAACATACATTCGACTCATCACATCTCTCGCAGTTTCTTTCGCGACTTCATCTGCAAACGCATTACCACGACCAACATCATCAGTAACTTTCTTATGCGCACTGCATTTCACAATCGCAACTTGCAACGGCTTCAGCAGCTGGAGGTCACCATGTACAATTATGCGGATGACCTCCAGCTCATCTTTGATCTATCCTCCTCTCCCCTCTCTGTCTCTAATTTCCAGTCCACCATGACATTCATCAGGGACTGGATGAACCACAACCATCTCAAATTGAACCCGGATAAAACCGAGTTGGTTCTCACCGGTGGTTCTTCCAGTCCCTGGAACTCTCTCTTCTGGCCCCCCACTTTTGGTCCCTCCCCCACTCCTTCAACCACGGTCAAAACACTGGGTGTTAAAATGAACAACCAGCTCACCCTCCATTCACAAATCAGCTCTGTAGTCTCCTCTTGCTTCCTCACCCTCCGAACCATCCGCACTGTCTCCCGTTTCTTTTCCCCCCAGGCACTTAAGTTGATCATGGCCGCACTGGTGATATCGCGGCTGGACTATGCCAACGCCCTTTACAACGGCATCCCAGCATACAGCCTGCGGAGGCTCCAGTTGGTCCAGAACCAGGCGGCCCGGTTGGTCTACGGTCTCTCACGCTATCATCACTCCACACCCCTCCTCAGGGAGCTCCACTGGCTTCCTGTCAAGGAACGTTCCCTTTTCAAGACCGGCTGCATGGTCTTCCAGGCCCGTCAAGGCACTGCCCCCGCCTTCATTTCCTCGCTAATAAAAGAATACGTCCCCACCAGAGAGCTTTGATCTTCTTCCAAGTCTCTCCTTCAAATTCCACGTTTCAAACGTAAAAAGTGGGGTGGAACCACCTTTTCTACCTTGGCTCCCACTTTCTGGAACTCCCTCCCCGATCACCTTCGTTCTGCCACTCATTATCTTTCTTTCCGTAAAGATCTAAAAACGTTCCTTTTCAAACAGGCCTTCCCCGTGTAACTTCCCTTCTTCTCTACGACAGGTCTTATTTTGCCTCAGTTGCCGAGCTCTCTACTAGCGCCAAGAAACCGTACGGTGCACGCTGCGCTCTATAAATGTTTTAAATTGGAAATTGGAAAGTAAGTGCCTCAGAAGTTCATTCACCAACTGACCATGCTGGAACCTAGTCCCATGCGAAGTCAGGAACCCACGCTCCTTCCACAAACTTCCAAAACTATGAGCCACACCGAATGCATACTGGCTGTCAGTATACACAGTCACTCGTTTTCCTTTCGCCAACACACACGCTCTCGTTAATGCAATCAATTCTGCTGCTTGTGCTGAATTATGTGGGATACGTGCAGCTTCAACAATCGTATGCAGTCGTAACAGCATATGCCGCAGTCGTATCACCATTCGGAAGCTTGAAGCACGAACCATCAACCCATAAGGTACCATCACATTCTGGAAAGGGAGTATCCCTAAGGTCTATTCTCCCTTTCGTTTCTTCCTCAGTCCTAAGGAAACAATCATGTTGTTCAACAATAATATCTGACTAAGCTGAAATTGGCAACAACGTGGCTGGATTCAACGTGTTGCATCTCTTTATATGCACATGACTCGCTAAGAGTGTCAATTCGTAACTCGACAACCGAGCACTAGTTAAGTGCTGTGTCTTGGTGTGATTCAACAAGGTATCCACTGCATGTGGAACCATCACAATCAATGTATTGTCCATCACCTCACCCAGGATGTACCACCGAGGTGCGAGATGACTTCACCATTGGATCGTATGCGGGACCCTTGAATCAGATAATCTTGCCACGGACAATTCCACCCTATCCACAATGCTGATTGAAGCTCTCGACCAACAGACCCCACTATAGAAACACCCGACGGATCGCTCAAGCAGATAATCCTGCCATAGAAACTGCATCTTTATTCAAAACGTAGATTGAAATACCAGCCAAACAGATCCCTACATTGGAAAACGTGACGGACCGAGTGCACAGGTTCATTTGGAATATTTATGGCTTCCTGATGAAGGCTCACAGCCGAAACGCGCGTAGTAACCTTTAGCCATGTTTTTAGATTGAAATGATTAGTTGGATCAATATCCAAAATAAAATCTCCGCATAATAAATTGTGATGCAATGTACGGCAAATTGAAATGAACAAATGTGTACAGCATTCCATATATGTAGATTGTCCATCACATATATATAGGAGACAAAAACGATTGCTTTTTAAACGATAACTGAATAACAAAAAATAAGATATATATTTTTGTACCATGCACCATGTTTAGATACAGTTATTACTGTCTGATGTCAGTTTATGTCTACTAATTACCTTTGTTCCTAATTAACTGTTCTTTCAACTGATTTGTATATCCCAAATTAGGAACTATAGTCGGGTGTACCCCCTTTTTTCTTGCATACATCACTAAACCAGCAGACTGTCGAATCGAAACAGCCGCTGCTGCTGTAGCTCTCTCAAACAACTCTGCAACGCTCTAGCTACCGGATCCAAAGTCGACGAAAAATAAGCACATGGGCGTTGCTTATCTCAAACTGTTGAGTCAAAACTGACAATGCACATCCCTCTCTCTCGTGGACATACAATGTAAAAGGCTTACTGTAGTCGGGAGTACCCAACACAGGAGCCGAACACAACGCATCACGCAATTCTAAAAACTCTTCTGACATTCGTCAGTCCAAGGAATAGGATTAGGAGTATCCTTAACCGTAAGAGCTATTAAAGGCTTCGCAAGTAACGAAAAATTAGGGATCCACTGTCTACAGTACGACGTAATACCCAAGAAAGCACGTACTTCTCCTACAGTACGACGTAATACCCAAGAAAGCACGTACTTCTCTCTATGTCGTAGGCACACTCATTTTCGCAATAGCTTGAATTCTTTCTGGGGTCAATTTCCTTCCCTCCTTCGATAAGAGGTGACCTAAATAGGTAACTTCTTGTCGACAATATTGCAACTTCGAAAGAGACACCTTATGATGAAAATCAGACAAGTGACGTAACAATGACAAAGTAGCCTCTCTACAAATCTCTTCATTGTCAGCAGCGACTAACAGATCATCGTCAACGTACTGAATAAGAGCAGCACCATCAGGTAAAACAAGCAATTCAAATCATGTTGTGTCTTCAAAGCCTGACTATAGATCGATGGACTATCACAATAGCCTTGAGGAGCAAGCTTAAACCGGACACTTCGGCCTCCTAAAGAGAAGCCAAAGATATCTCTACTCTCCACGGCAATCGGGATGCTGAAGAAAGCATTCTTCAAGTCAATCACCGAAAACTACGTGGCTGTAGCCGGGATCAAAGTCAGTAAAGCGGTGATATCAGGTACAACAGGAAATTGCGGAACCACAATCTTATTCACCTCGCGAAGATCGATCACAAACCTATATACAGGAGGCTGTGAAGAATCAGTTCTCTTCAGAACAGGCAAAACCGGACTATTGCACACATTTCCTCTGGTTTCCTCAGCCACACCTTTCTCAAACAGATCATAAATGATCGCCAAAAGTGCTCTTTCCCCATCACTTGAGATACGATACTGTGGAATGCGTGGCAATCTAGCATTCGCTTTCAACGTCACAACATATGGCAGAATCTCTAAAAGACCCACATCATTAGGACCAGTAGCCCAAAGAGAATTAGGGAGAGAAGACAATTCAGGTGGAAGTTGATCTTTAGATAAATACATTGGAGAGATCACTCTCTTTCCTAATGTAAGCTGTACTCCTGAAGGAGAAAAATATAGTGTTGCATACAATCTCTTCAACAAATCCAAACCCAACAAGTTCTCACCACAACCTGTCGTCAGAATGAGGGGTGCTTCGAGATCACATGGTCCAACAGAAAGAGACAAAAGCCTAGAAATCGGATTCGTAACCGGGGCGCCAGAAAAACCTACTGAAACATTCATTAAGCCAGACAAAGGTGCGCCAGGGAGTTTAGAGTGCATAATAGAACTCTTTGCAGCACCAGTATCCAACAGAAAAGGCTCTGACACACCTGATGCAATCACTTCAACATAGGGTCCACTCTGATCTACTGGAACTGAAACAACTCCCTCTCTTTGTCTATGGCTGTCCTAGCAATCATTACCGTCCATATTCTCACCTTCGATGTAATAATCGTCCGCATAGTACTGTGCCGTCCTACCAGACGCACCATTCTGCTGATCAAAAGCATTCATAGAATTCTGTGGAGGCAAAGAACGCGCACTCTGAGGAAACACACCACGTCCTCTACCTCTCGGAGCTTGCTGAGCACCTTGACCTCTCACACCAGAAGCACCATTTGTGCGCTGTAACAGAACCGGACAACTACTCTTGAAATGACCCTCCTCTTTGCAATACGCACACTGATTAGGACCTACGGGAAAACGCTGTTGAGAAGACTCGAACCTTTGCGAGTTTCTCTGATATTGCTGGGGTTGCTGATAATCGCGTTGATTACTACGAGGCGGATAAGCTTGCTGTAGAAGAACTTTAGTCTTCAATTCCTTAGTCTTCCTATCCGCTTTCTCTATCTCATCCTTGTTCCTATTCTCATAGTACTGGGCAGTAGCCAAAATCTGCGCTGACGTAGAAAGAGCCCAACCACTTTCAGAATCCTTCAATCTATTGCATAATTCGGGAAGCAAATTATGAACAAACTTGTCAACGAACAACCGTTGACCACCTTCTGTACTCATGTCCTGACCACTATGGTCTACAAAGGTCTCTTCAAATCGTGTGAAAAAGTCGGACACAGTTTCGTCTTTCTACTGCTTGCACGCAGACAATTTATCCCAATTAACACGCACAGCAGGCATCAAAGTCTTCATATAATCAATAATCCTACCAGGTAGTTCAGTAATTACATCCTCAGGCTTAGCACCACCTACGTGTCTACCATCTGCAGCTCTAAGATTATTCCATGTATCACCTAATTCTTGTGCATGATCCGTATGACGAATCTGTCCATATATAGGCTGTGGAACAACATTTCCAAACAACATGTCTATATCGGCCAGATTCATAATACATGAGCCTGCAGTCTGAGACAATTCCTTATAATACCCTGCAGGATTTTTACGTGGATCAGGCAAAGTCTGCTTAAGAGCTAAAACTTCTGCACGCTTCCATGGAACATGTACCCAGACACGCTGAAAGTGTGGAGGAATAATCGGAACAGCATTTGCATCACCAGGTCTCCAAACTGGAGGAACCTCACGCATCGGATATTGTCGCGCCCTTCTCCTAACTGAAGAATCAGGCTCAAACAATCGCTGAGAAGGAGATTCACTCCTAAATGACAACAATGTCGCAACTGCTTTCTCAACCTCAGGACCCACAACAGTCCCTTTCGCAAACTCGGAACGTATGCGGTACAACTCAGAAGGAGTTTGCCCTAAATCACCATCTTCCCATTGTTCGCGAAGGAAAGAACACATCATATCAAAAACGTATCTTTGTTTCGGTGCTTCCCATTGATGAAAAACATCCATAACACCTTCTTCAAGATCATAAAACAAAGGATACGTAACCCATTTACGCGCTAAGTGATCCAACACTGTCCGTTCATCAGCATCAGGCAACTGACTTCACAATTGCTTACGCTCGACAACAGGAGACATACCTAATGAACCCAACAAAGGAGAAAAGAGACTAGCAACCGCATCAGTCATTCTCTGTCGAGCAGAAGGAGTAGTTGACAAAAGAACAGGAGACGGAGCAGAATGAGAAGAAACCGAAGTCGGAACAGTAACAGGAGGAGTGAACAAGACAGGTGTAGGAGTAGTAGACGAAGGAGGTAGCAAAGCCGGCGGCCCTTGAGAAGGCTGCGCCAAAGGAGTAGAAACCAACTGAAGCGGAGCTGGCTATTGAGGAATCACAGGTGGCAAAACAACCGGAGGTTGCACAACTATAGCTTGTGGAGGTGCTGTAGCACTCTGCACATAAGGGGGTGGCGAACTCAATAGATGTGACATTAAAGGATCTTTTTCAAGATCTTTCTTTTCTTCTTGCTGTTGAGGCGGCAGAGCTGGATAGCACTTGTCTACCACAAGTTTATGTTGCCTAAGCATCTGTTTGCTTTTTTGTTCTTCTTCGTTATCCCTAAACTGTATAGCAGCTTGCACCATTGACATACCTCGTTCTCGTTTATTGCGCTTCGCTAACTTAATTTCTTTCTGTTTGGCTTCCTTTCGCCATAAGCGGAAAGAATCAAACATCGCCGGCCTGGCTTTCTTCTTGAACAGTTTAACTTTGAGATTATCTAAAACCTCAGTTTCAAAACTACCATAACGGGGCCACTGTAGGACACCGTCCTTCCTGGTATATCTAACCCATATTTCATTATACGCGATGGGGCCCACACCATGTTTTACGTAGAGCTCATAGGTCGGAGTTCCAATCGGAGGAACCGGACACGAATCCTCCAATCGGGAATCCCTAGTACACCCACAACCAAATATCTTTCCAAGTCTGCTAAGACCAGGCATCTTCGCTCACTAGTCTAGCTTCAAACTTCAAGGGAATATCATAAATGATAGTCTCGTGAATACACGAGTCCCTCTGCTTTGGGGCCTGACGGTACCAAATCAAAGCGATCCCGAAGGATACCAAAACAAACTAAGGACTGGGAGACGCTCCACTCATACTTAACTGAAATGTCGCTGGCGTCACCAGAAGACCCGTCTATTGTCTCGCTCTACAAATCATCTAATGGCTCAAAGACAGGGCGACAGTCAGGGCAGCAGTCCTTCGTAGCCGTCAGAAAGCGGGGAACCACGCAGCAAAGACTTTCGGACCACGACGACATACAGGGGTCGATGAAGTGGCAGGCCTTCCTCCAGAATTTTCACACGAAGCTCCTCACGATCTTCATGCTTGGACCGGTACCGCTGAAGTCGCCCCACATTGGGCGCCAACTGAAGAACCGGGGTTTTAGAACCCAGAGGTGCCAGGGATAACGCCCGATGTCTTCGGATTCCCCTGCCTCGGCAAACAGAGACACGGGACACTTCTTGGTGACGTCAAAGACCAAATGTATTGGCTGCAACCAGGAACAGAGGTCTACGAAGCACAACACGGGTGGTTCGGTAGAGACTGCACAAAATCATTGAGTGGAGCATTGTCTTTTATGCCTAAAATCACATTCCTGGCTAGCATCAATTACATACAAACTGACCAATAGAATAGTGACATCTCAGACATATCGCATGACGACAATCCCACTTTCCGTTGTCCAGCTCACCAGAAATGACCAAGCAAATTCCAACATTCCTGTTCGATCAGGCCGGACGGACCCATCATAAAGACCTCAACCCATATCAATGATTAAGCCATAAAGGAAAGAACAGAAATAGATGGCAAGCAAGATAGAAGGGTGTGTGCATGTACCATAAGATCAGCAATGTCCTACTCTTTGATCTCTATCTGACCAGCTGCTTAACAAGGAACTGGCTCAACGAGGTCAGCCTCGGGCAAGGGAGTCAGTTCATTCAGGTCACACAAAAGTCAGCTAAAGGTGTACATGTCCCAAAGACTCGCTCGGCCGTAGTCATCGGCCTTTGTGAGGGCAACCACACAAAATGGCTGCCGTACACAAAATGGAACCCAAAGGTTCGAACGAAATCCATGAATACGCAGTGTTCTCATTGATCGATTATGACGGAAACACTCGTACATACCGCACTCGTCATTTGTGGTCCGCTGACACCAAAATCGTCTATATCCGACGACCTTTATGGAACGGGTTCAGAATCATGAAACCACAGACCCTCGAACCACGGAACCACAGACCCTCTAACCACGGAACCACAATAATCTGCTTGGGAAGGAACAAGGTATGGTATTTTTCCAGGATGACATCCTCGTTTTTAGAGGAAACAAGGACCTTCATGATGTCAGACTGCGAAAAGTGTTGGGAATCATTGAGAAATGTGGTCTAACTGTTCAATGTCCAAAATTTAAATTCACGGGAAGTAGTGTAATTAGGGAAGCAGATGTAAATCCTAAACTAGTTCTTGCTACTGCAATTGAAAGAAACCCCACACTCAGGAATAAAGAAAAGATTAGACAATATTTGGGGATGTCAGAGTACTGTGTAAGATGTATTCCCAGAATTGCAGAAAAGGCCTCTAACATCAGTCAACTGTTAATAAACAAAACCAAGTTTGACTGGTCATTGCAATGTGAACAGGAGTTTTGGAAGATCAAGTTGGATATTGCTAATGTAGCAGTTTTAAAGAGTTATGACACAGAGATGGACAATTACATTACGGCTGACGCAAGTAACGACGGTGTACGGGCAGCCCTGATCCAAAAGAATCAAAAGGGAAAAGGAACTGTAATTTTTTTTGCTTTTAGGTCCTTATTGCAGTCAGAGGGGAAGTGTCCTATTATTGAAAAGGAGCCCTTTGCACATTCATGGGCTTTGGATCATTTTAGAGCCTTTATATTGGGCAGACCTCTTGTTAATCAGTGTGTCCAAAAACCTTTAGTGAAATTGTTAAAAAAAGAATGGAATTGTGAATGCTTCTAATAGAATTATAGTATTGTCAATGCACATGCAGGATTGTATTTACGAAATTGTGTATGTGCCTGGAAGGGATAATGTTGTAGCTGACTGTCCCATATACCAGCTCAGTTGGAAGAGTATGGGGATGATGCATTAAACAGTTTTCAGGTGATATTAGTGCATGATTGTGGCACACCTGCAATTGAGAAGGAAGAATGGACTTCGGAGTATGGGAGAGATAGTATCTTACAAGAAGTGTCTACGTCTATTATAGTAATTGTCCAAAGACATAACACCTCTGTACCGAAATGAGACCATACTGGGAAATCAGATCTAAACTTTCTGTTGAGAATGGGCTGATTTTAAGGTGGGACATAGTTGTTCCTCTAGTTGGGCTGTGTGGCATGGTAATTGATTTATGTCATGAAGGCAAGTTTAGAGTGGTTAGAATGAAATCTGCGGTTAAATAGTTATTTTGGTGGCAAGGCATAGATTTGGCTGAGGAAAGATTCATTAGGGAGTGTTCCAGTTTTTCTTTTGCTGACAAACCTTTACGTCCTTTAAAACCACTTATGAGTGATTGTTGTATTCCCAAAGAGCCTTGAGAATCAGTAGTAATTGATTAAGTTGGACCAGTGAAGGAGTGACAGAAATATATCATTGTGGATCTGTTCTCAGGGTGGCCGGTTGTTGACATTGTTGAGAAGGCAGACACTGAGACTGTTGTAAGATTTCTGGACAAGAGTTTTGTTTCAGAGGGCATTCCAGCAAATATTTTGAGTGGTAAGAGTGCACAATTTTGGCGTTAGGCATTTAAGGAGTATTTTAAGAGGGTTGAGATCAGACACAAACCACGTCACTCTACCACCCCAGCAGCAATGGTATGGCTGAACGATTCAACCGAGTAATCAAGGGGGTCATTCAGTCAACAGTTACTATTAACTGTATTAGGGAAGTACAAGTTATGAAAATCTTGCCTTGGGGATGCTGCAGGAGTAAAGATGGATTTACCTCCATCCACCAAAGTCTAAATCAGGTCCAAAGTCTTCTTGCTGAAGACTGAATACAAATTGTGGGAACTCACAGGCTCAGAGACTTTACCATCAGATCAGAGTTTATTTTTCCAGTGACCATTTTAGAAAAGAAAATGGAAGAAAGTGGGGAAATAGGTCAAGGCTTTTCCTCAGTATATAAAGTACAGGTAAGTTTGGAAAACACGTTTTTGACAAAGCCAAAAGGACTGTCAATTGTTGTGCCAACCATTACTGCTTCAGTAACCGGTCTCAACAGTACACATATGAAGACAGAGTCATCCAGAAACCCCCTCTTTCTCACCTTTAGGGAAGTGTGGTTGACATTCATAGTTATTTATAAGCCTGTTTATTCTGCAGCTCTGCGAACAAAAGCTCTTAAAAACATAAGAGAAAACATAACAGAGGTCAGGTATATGATGCCAATCATAGTGAAGGAGACATCGAAGGTGAACTGATGAGAAGAGTGAGAAAGAGAGAGGGCTGGAAGGAAGAGTGAAAAGAAGGACATATGAAAAGAAGACACTGTGACAATAAGAAAGTGTCAAAAGGATGAAAGGATGGATGCAAGGGCGAACGCATTTAAGGATGGAAGGGTAAACAACATTTGATTGGGTGGGTAAAAGAAAGAGTGGCTGGAATGAAAAAAGACTGGATGAATGAAGGGATGATGAATGGAAGTCTGGATGGAAGGGTGAAAGGATGGATGGGTGAAATGATAAAAGGAGGGTGAAATGATGGGCAATGAAAAAGAATGGATGCATGGATGGGGAAAGAATGGATGAATAGCTGGAAATGTGCATAGAAGGATGGATGGAAGAGTGCAATGTTGAAAGGATGGTGAGAGAGGATGGTAAAATATGGATGGAATGGTGAACGAATGGATTGATGAAAGCATGAAACGATGGATAGATGGATGGATGGATGAATGAATGCATGAAAGGCTTAAATGAAGTGTAGGTAGATGGGTGGAAGGCGGGATGAGGAGATCTCACCTAGGGTGGGTAGGGCACACTCGCTTCACTCACCCGATGGCATTTGAGGGAAGTATCAAAGTGGGTGGGGCATGTTAATTGTCTGGCTCCTCCCTTGTGTGGAGGCCAGTTTCAGTGATACCAATGCCCCTCCCATTTCCTGAAAGAAGAATAGGCCAATATTTCTCCTACAACAGAGGACAAGGGAGAGCTTTTCCTCAAAGTGAGATCCTGTGTTTCTCTTCTTTGTTTACTAGTTACAAAATATGTGTTTCTTCAAATATAGCATGCAATGTCAGAAACTCCCTGTGTCCTTAAAACTGTAAAGTGTTTTCAACTTAAGTTTTTCTCTACTTTGTTTTAAGTATTTCTCGCAGGCCATTGATGTGTAGAAGAATAGCTCATACTTTTTCCTTTCTGTGGAGTGGGCTCTTCGAGTCCATACTAATAAGATGCTAATATAGAAATTTGCACACGGGTACAATATGACCTTAAGGGCTCTGCGTCTGATGCATGGACAGGGATTGGACAGGAAAATTACGTTGGCGTGTGGAGTTGGCGACTGTGTGGGGACCCTGGCGTCCCATCTGAGGCAGGATGGACCTGACACCCAAGCCGCATAGCTCTGCCTGCCGACATGTGGGGGAATTGCCTGGAAGAGGTCCGGTCTGGCGCCTGGAGGTTTTTGCGGAGTGAGGAATCTGCGGTTGGAGTATTCACCAGAAAGACAATTAAAAAAGGTAAGTCACTGTTTTGAATCTTTTTCAAAAGTAACAAGCATTTGCAATACAATAGGTCTTGCATTTACGCAAGTTTAAGTTATTGGCATTGTAAATAACAATGTCCTTTTATTTATGTTTTAAAAACGGAAACAAAAATAAAAGGTATGGTCATTTGCAATGTAAATAGCTCAAACTCACATAAATGAGAGACTTATTGCATTGCAAATGCTTGTTCTATGCTGTTTTGGAACGTATGCAGGTAGAACATGCAGTCTTTCAGGCCACCTATGTGCAGCAGCTGCTATTTGCCGACAGGGTGGTGCAATTAATTGAATGCCGACTCCTGATGCGTGCAGTGATGTGAAGGTCACAAGTTAAATTCCCGGCAAGTCAACCTATCCTTCCATCCTTCTGAGGTGGGTTCATCGAGTGGCATTTATACCGGGTAATAGTATTGCATGTTATTTATAGTTCCTAGAAATGGCAGAAGGGCGGTATCAACCCCTTTCTAAAAACTAGTTACTGTTGTTGTTGTTATTGTGGTTCAAAGGTGCACGATGTGCCCAACCTGTTAGAGGATACAGAAAATCCTTCTATTTAGAAGAAGACCCCTCACTCACCAACCTAGTTGGTGACATGCTTCATCATCGGGGTCCCACCCTGAAGGCCGAATGCCAATAGGGTGTGCTTCGACACCTTATTACAGTGGAGCGGGTATTTTTTCTTTATTATATGATAAAATTGCAACGTGTGTTATGTGATTAAAATACAGGTCTACATGTTTCAACCATCTTGCAATTGTCGGTTTTCGTCAGGACCAAAGTAAAAGTCCTGGGTGGTGCACGCAAGCTAACGCGTGCCCTGCCCTCGATCTATGAGACAACTGGAACCACAAACTTGTGGCCTGTTACAAAAATGTAGAGTAGTCTTCTACTGTGTCTGGAAAAAACTTGGAGCTAGGTAATTATCTGCTCCATGGGCGTCCAGGTTCCAAGAGCAGAATGCTCATGTAACTTGTGGCTTCTTCCTAGCGGTCTAGTAACCTACTTGGTCGCCTTCGCGGAGCCCTGGTGGCTCCGCGAAGGCGACCAAGTAGGGCCACAAGTTTGTGGTTCCAGTTGTCTCATAGATCGAGGCATGGGCATGCTTTAACGTGCGTGCGTGCACCACCCCGGTCTTTTACTTTGGTCCTGACGAAAACCGACTTGTAGACCTGTATTTTAATCACATAACACACGTTGCGATTTTATACACCACAGTTCTTTAACACCGAAGCCTACCTAATTAGACACAGGTTTTTCAGGCCTTTTCATAGGGTGTCCAACCACTTAGGAATAAAGTCCCTGAGGGAGTAGCGTTGGCCCCTTTTTAAACCACTCACTGTATCTATAGCACTGCACATATAATAAAGAAAAAATACCTGCTCCAATGTAATCAGGTGTCGAAGCACACACTGTTGGCATTTGGCCTTCAAGGTGGGACCCCGACGATGAAACATGTCACCAACTAGGTTGGTGAGTGAGGGGTCTTCTTCTAAATAGAAGGATTTTCTGTATCCTCTAACAGGTTGGGCACATTGTGCACCTTTGAACCTTTTTGTTGTTGTAGAGCATCTCTCTGCAATTCTCTAGGGAGCACTCCTCAATTTTGTTGTTAAAAATACAAAGAAGGGGACCAGGAGTTCCCTCCCTACATTAATGTAGAACACCCTTTCTCTCTCTTTTGCTTTCAATTCTGTTGTTGTTATTGTTCCAGTTTCCCATCCTTCTCCAGTCCTTCAACTTGATTGTTTTCCTGTTGTGAAAGTGTTGAGAGATATTGTGACAGTATTTTAGCACATAGGTAATTTACCTGCAAGGAAGCGTTTTGTCTAGTCAGTGAAGTGCTGTTTGTGGAGAAATGGAAGGGAGAATGGCAGTGAGAGTTCAACCTTGCCAAATTAGTACTTTATGTAGCTGTAACTACCCAAGACAAGAACTGAACCTACGGAGTCCGCTGCCCCACCTTTCTTTCCCAACAGCCCTGGCAGTTTCTCTTTTCCAGCTGGCTTGAATTAGAACACCGTTTATCAGTGTCTCTGTAATTTAAAACCAGTTTAATCCAAATGTATAAGCGCTGCTCTGTCGCTTCGCCATGTTCTGTACATTTCACTGGCAGGAGCGGATTTCTTGTGACGCGCACAAAAGTGTGGTGTTACTGTTTGCAGCTGTTTGTCCTACTCTATGCGCCTGAATTTTGGCCTCTGGCAGCTGTGTGCATGCAGCATCTACAATACCTCAAGGAGCCAAACTGTTTACCTAAAGATGGAAAAAAACAGGGACACACTAAAAATCGAAAGAGCTTGCTTTCTGTAATAAGCTGGCTCCGTGGAGCCGACGGGGGGAGGGAAAGTGAAAGTGCGCAATGCGCGTGCTGTCAGCCTCCGGGGACAGGAGATGTGCACGCATTCGGAGTGCACATCTCCTGTCCATACGCATGCACATCTCCTATCCGGGTGTGCCACCTCCTGTCTCCCTTCCAGCACCAAAGCGGCAACAATAGATCTTGCTAGGCGAAGCAGCGCATGCGCTGCGTTCGCTAGCGAGACCTAAAAACTAGAAGGAAAATGTATCCTCTGTAGCTGCTCAAAGATTGTGTGTGTAAACTGTGCCAATTTAAAATACACCTTTAAGAATTGCAAGACCAGCAAACCTCCCCATTATACTTTGTTTAGGTGTCACTTTTTGTCTGCTTTCTGTTGAGAATTGTTTTCTTTTCCTCTCCTTCTGTGCCACAATTCTGGCTCACTAGGTTGTCCTCTTGATAGATTAGTAGTCCTGAAATGATGAGCATAGCAGGCCATCTCCCTTCCAGATTCTCAAATCTGCTTAGAAATGCTGCACATGACACTCTGAGATAGAAAGAGAGTCTAAGTGCTCAGCAGGTTGGTGGTTCCAACAAATGGTCCATCATCTGCAATAGGTTAAGGAAGTAGTTTGCCTCATCGTCTGTAGTGGGAGTCATATTCCCAGTGGGACCTGCAGATCTTTCTTTGCATTACCGCATTACCGCAATACCATTTTCCCCGCGGATGTTGGGATGTTCAAAGTCAAAGCATTCAGAATGCCAACATTTGATGTTGAGGGTTTCGGGACCACTCTGTAAATCTGGAGATACCATTTGCCATCTAGATCAGTGTAGCTGTCAAGACCCTCTAAATCGAGGCAGGGACATCCTTTAACGCCTCTCACTAAGACGCTGGAGCCAAAGTTTCTTTAGAAAATCAGGTCCTAGGTGTACATCATCAGTTTCTATTTGTCACCAAACCCTCAATTCTATGCAGGTGATCTCCCAACTCCCAACTTGATCAGCTCAATGACACTCAGCAGCCCAGTGGTTAGGTTAGGATGATGCATACCTGGTGCAGTATCATTGCCTTTCATCAGTGCTCACACTCTCAGATTCCAGCTTGAAACTCCAATCTTCCAGTTTTAAAATCTGCACTTGTCTGCCATCAACAATGCCTTCTCCTACTCTGCTGCTGCATCCATCACCAAAGGGTGCGAAGTGTTAAGACTAGTAAGCAGGGACATCACCATTCTATGGAGGACAAACCTAGAAAAAAATAGACCCTCATTCTTGCAGCTCATATGAAAAGAGACCAGAGATTCTGAAGGTCTCACAAAGCCGGACACCCCACAGAAGACAAATTCAAGTCCTACAGTTTCTTACTCACCTTGCCTGGTTACCGGTGGCAGAAAGGCTTTTGCACCATGGACCTTTTTCAAACACACATACTGCACATTCTGCCTTCTAGAGGATGGGTCTGGAATTGTAGCTTGCATTTTTTGTATTTTTTTTATTTTGGCATTAACTTTTGATGTTAATCATTGGCGGAGTCATGAGGACTCATGTTTTCAACTGTAATGCCCCAATAAGTAAAAGCTTGAATACCCTCTCAGGTGATCAGTGCACCACACAAATCAACATAACATAAGATAAAATGTAGGCAGATTTTTAGATTTCGTTTTCTATTTCCGCTGGTGGGTCAAGAGGAAGAACTCCAATGTTTTCACAGGAGAAATACATACAAAGACCTTCTCCAGTATAGGAACACTCTTAAAACCTGTCTGTTTCCCATATAACCAGTCTACAACACTGAAGAAAGCAATGTCCATATTTAGTAGCTAGCTTGTTTTAGTTTCTGCTTTAATAAAGTCAGCGCCAGGATACCTTTGAGGAGAAAAAGGCACTCTACAAATGTTAAATAAATACATAAATAGAACATCAAGAAATTAACACCGATGTTGGACATAAAGATTGATTGATTCAACACCTTGCATCCTCCATCTGCTTGCTGTCTTCCATCCCTTGCATGCCTTCTATTTCTGAGTATAGCCTCCTCTCAGTCTCATGCCTGCCTACCTTAGCTCTTTTATTGTATTTCTGCAACCAGTCATTCACCTGGAACCACATAGCCCCCCCCCCCCCCCCACAATGATCACACTTAACTGGTAATAAAATATTCTATCACAACGTAAGTGGGGTAAATGCACACAATTTTTCTTGAGGGCACATGACTAATCACAGTAACCACTGGATTAACCACTAACCTTTGGTTTCGGAGTAGCATACTACTCGCCATAAAGCACTTCAACGCCTTGTCAGGGGTAGCAAGCACTGTATAAATACAATACTAAATACATGAAAGCTTCTTTGCAAGGGAGCCTAAGAAGGGTGTTCACCCCATCCTAAGGGATTTTATGACCAAATGTGACCCAAAAATGGAAAAGAAAAGGAACAAAAAGGAAAAGTCACTTTAAAATAGAGATCATTGTTCATCCCAGGGATGTTCTTTTTCCAGGACAATGGAAGGTGAAGCTAGGACGTTAGGACTCAGGAAATCCCTTTAATGTCATTGACACATGAGGTTACTAATTTATATCTCAACCCTTTGATTCTGTCTTCTGCTCCATGTTTCACCAAGTGTCTCTGTAGAATCCAAATAGGAATGTTTACAAATTCTAGAGTCCAAGATAACTCTTATGAAGGTTTTGTTCTTATAATTAGCCAGAAGGGTAGGACTTTTGTCATTTTCTATTTAAACCATATTTCCATGACCCCTTCATTACCTTGCATGCTAATATCTCAAGATCAGAAATGTATAGAAGGGTCTCTGTATAGAGATAAAGTACCCTTAGGCAAAGATGCTCGAGAAGAGATGACATGGGAGCAATGCCATTTAGTTTATTGGATTGGTTGTATCATCTTTGTCAGATCCCCACTGCTAGTCTTAGTCACATATCGGTCTGGGGAGATAAGGCCCTTAGTGTGTTTAGTACTCAACCAGGGTGGTCAAGATCTGTAAAATAATTGTCAATGGATATTGATTGTTTAGAGGATTTGTAAAGTCCTTTATCATTCAATTTCAACAAAGTCAAGGCAGGTTTCACTGTCATTTAGCAATTAGACAACATTCCAGTGGCCCAATAAAACATCTGGAAAATGCCAGGTCTAAGCCCCTCCCCTGGTAGTGACGGCAAAGGCATTTTTGGAGTTTTGTCCCCATCAAAAATGTTCAGTTAAGGCAGAATTTGTTCCTGGCATTCACATGGTGGTAGGTTGACACTCCTGTGGCATTCATGAAAGGAGACTTCATTGAGTAGTTTTCAAAACACTGAAACATCACTGGGGCTTGTTGCCAATAGATATGTTTCTCATGTTTGAACCCACACTCGCCCCACTTTAAGGGAAACCTCTTGCCATAGACCTGTTCTTGCAAGATTGCTCACATTTACTCTTTGCAACTTTCTTCATGATTTCCAGATACCTGGCTTAGATTCTTATACAGAAGACCTCCCGGCCCTGGGTTGCTCATGCTTGGTTTCTCACTCTGGATGGCTCACACCTAGTATCTATCTCTGCTCAAAATGGACAAAGATACTCCTGTATTGCTTTCATTCCACCCTCACCTCCTCTAAGATCCCCACAATGAGAGTCACTGTATCATAGTATCTGCTAATCTACAGCTGATGGCTTTGAACCCGGTTGTTGTTTTTGGTTACTGAAGTGCCTTTCACCTTCAGCTGCTACCCTCATAGAACCTTCCTGGGCCTCGAGTACCATCACCACTTGCAAAAAAGCTCAGCAAGCTTGACGTTGGTTTCTGTGGGGAAAGGAATCACTATCACATTTTAGCAAATGCCCTTTCAGTTGTGAATAATTTCCTTGCCCCTTTGGCATCTCAAAGCAAGCATTTTAAAACTATTAATGGCTACAAATCAGATATTCAGCTTGCCAAGAGATTTCTGAAGACAAAAAGACAAACTCATAGTCCTCAACATGGGATGTTAAACTAATTCTGCAATTGTTCCAAATATGGTCTGAAAATGACTCCCTATCGCTGCAAAACTAATCTCAGTAATCTTCTTCATTTCCTTTTGAAGGAGCCTCAAAATATGTTATGTTATATAGGCTTATAAAGCCCACAGCTGCCCCAGCAACAGGGCGTCCCGGCACTGCCAGCAGAAAAAAACACAGAAAGAAGCTAGGGCTTACAGCGGAGGGAAGAGATGGGTTTTAATTGCCTTCTGGAAGGCCGGATAGTTGGTCAGACAGCGAATCTGTAAGGAAAGGGAATTCCAGAGCTTTGCCGCCAGGGTGCGAAAAGAACGCCCACCAGCCCATAACCTCTTCACCCGGGGACAGTCACCAGGCACTGCCCCATAGAGGGAAGGTGGCGTGTAGGAACATAGGACAAGAGCAGGTTGGCCAGAATGCCTGGGGAAGAGAAATTCAAAAATTTAAAGGCTATGCAGAGGGCCTTAAACTCTATACGGTTGGCCACTGGCTAACAGTGTAGCCGGCGGATAGTATTGGTTGTAGAGCACCTTCCGGGGAGACCGAGCAGGGTTCGGGCAGCCGCATTTTGGACCCTCTGCAGTCGCATAACCTCTGCCTTGTTGGACCCTAAATAGAGAGAGCTGGCATAGTCCAGTCTCGACAAGATTGAAGCCTGGATGATAACTTGCCGAGTGGATGGATCAAAGAACCCCAGCAGGGGTTTTAGCCCCTATAGTAGACCTAAACAGGTCCCTGCTACTTTCTTTGTTTGAGCTTGGAAATTGAGGGTCGAATCCATCCAGACCCCCAGATTTTTCACCACCAGCTTGGGGGTAGGTGCCCCCCCAAGGGTAGTGGGCCACCAATGCTCACTCCATAGCTCCGTGTCTTTCCCAACCAGGAGCACCTCAGACTTGTTGGCAAGAAGCTGGAGATAGGTGGTAATCCAATCCGCGACAGCCGCAAGATCTCTACAAAACTTGGGAGCATCCTGCGTAGAGTCGTCAGAGAGTTCCACCACCAACTGCGTGTCATCAACGTTGTCGTGCCGTGGGAATGGCACTAGGACCCTGGGGCACAGGGTGGGAGACAGGGGACACCGGACACCACATCCGGTCATGGGAGGGGACCAGGGACAGTAAGGAGCAGGACCTCGGGTGAGAGGTCGGGGACACAGCACGCTGCATGTATGAGCAAGAGCAACCAATAAAGAAGACTTGAACGACCCTACCGTTTCCTGTGTGTTCCTGGGGTTGGGGAACACGACATCTGGCGACGAAGGCGACGGCATCCATTTGCGTGCCCATCGACGAAAACAGCGATTTTACACCAGGAGCGCACCCTGGATCGCATCGTGCCCAGAAGAGAAGACTGCAGCAAGTGCCCAACAAAGAAGCGCAGCGACGCGGGAGCCCACCCCGACCGCTGCGAGAGAAGACTGATTGTGCCGGTAAGCGCCGTGTAACAAAGCGCGAAGTTTAAAAGAATTGGCGCGAGCTCTCGTGAGAGTCTCGGCGGCCATCTTGGAGTCAGGCGCGAGGGCCAATCAGCGAGCAGGAAAGCCCGGGCGGCCATTTTAAAGTCAGGCAACAGCACAATTGGCTGCGAAGTCCTGCGAGACTATCAGCGGCCATCTTGGAGTCAGGCAAATCGACCAATAGGAACCGAGAACAGCTCGGCGGCCATTTTGAGGTCAGGAAAAGTTTGAAAAACAAAGGAAAGTGCCTATTAACAAGGGAAAAGACAAAAAAGCACAGGCAAAGACAAGGAGAAGAAAAGAAAATAAAATAAAGCGGAAACAGAAATAAACAGGGAAAGAAAAGAAATTAATAGGCAAAACAAAGGAGATAGAAGAAAAGAAAAGAAAAAAAACAAAGAGACTAAGAACAAAAAGAAAGACAAGAAGTCAGGAACAAAAGGACATAAAAGAAGGAAAAACAAAGAAATGGCAGACCCGAAACCAAGTGCGCAATACAGAAGGCCACTACCATTCAGCCTATCTGAACCACAAACAGGAATCAGATGGGAAAAGTGGGTCAGACGATTTGAAAACTATGTGGAAGCAACTGATGTAACAACAGCAAAGATGAAAGATTTATTTCTGAACCTAGTAGGAGATGAAGTGGAGGACCTACTGGTGACACTGCCAAAAGAAGAGATTGCCACTTATGACAAACTAAAAAATGCTTAACGGACAAATTTGATCCCCAGAGAAATGTTGATTTAGAATGATACAGCTTTATGATCACATTCCAACAAGCAGAAGAGTCTCTGGATGACTTCGCAACAAGGTTGCGGAAAGTGGTAACTCATTGCGAATTTGACAAATTCGACAACGAACAGGCAATAAGATTGCACATCATCGAAGGCTGTCGTGACATCGAATTCCGCACAAGGATCCTAAAAGAACCGATCTCATTGGAAAGCATCCTGGCGCTGGGAAGGGCTGAAGCCAGAGCGACAGAACATGCAAAAGAAATGGAACGAGGTAAAGCAAGAGGTACAGAACAGATCCAACGAATGACGAACAACAACCGCTCAGGAGGCTGAAGAAAAGAAAAGAGTGAACAGACGGCGAAGAAACAGCCGGAAGGAACATGTTACAGGTGCGGACTTGAGTTCCCACACAGAAGCCCATGCCCAGCCTTTGGCCAGACCTGCAGAAAGTGCAATGGAAGAGATCACTATGCCAGTGTGTGCCAAGGGAGGCAGTTCAGAAACGACAGAGGAAGACCAGGAAGAGCACGAATGCCAACAAATAGACACATCAGGCATGTCGAGACAGGGACAAGGAGCTCATCAATAGAGTCAGAAGAAGAAGAAGAAGAAGAAAAAACAGAACGATTATATCTCATGACAGATATGACCGCAGATTCAGAAACAGAAGAGGAAGATGAAGAGGAAGATGAGGAAAGAATATGCCGGATAGACAAAAAGAAAATAAAGAAAACAGAGTCGGTGAACATAAAGGTGGGGCCACATGAAGCAGAATTTGTCCTGGACAGCGGTGCAACATGCAACATTATGTGCGTCTCTGAATATGAAAAAATGAAAATAAAGCCGATTTTAAGACCATCTCCGGTCAGAGTATTCACGTGGGGGGCCAAAAGACCAGTGATAAACGTGGGAAAATTCAAAGAAGAACTAACGTACAAAGATCAAAAGACGACCGAAGAGATACACGTACTGAAAGGAGACATCCCGGCGCCATGCCTGCTGAGCAATGTCACGGCTCAAGTAATGGGTCTCATGGCAATGGCATACAACATGTCAGAAAAGAAAAACATTCTGAGAGAATACCCCAAGCTACTACAAGGCCTAGGAAAGCTGAAAGACCGACAAATTACGCTGCACATTGACGAGACAGTGAGGCCAGTCGCACAACACCACAGAAGAGTGCCAATACATCTGCAGCCACAGGTAGAAGAAGAGCTTGAAGCACTACTAAAACAGGACATAATAGAGCCATTGGAAGGACCGACGCCCTGGGTGTCGCCCATTGTGGCTGTCCCAAAGAAAGACACATCCAAAATAAGAATATGTGTGGACATGAGGATACCGAACAAGGCCATTGAACGTGAACGACATCCTGGACCACATTTGGATGACATGATCAGCTGTCTTACAGGCACAAGGCGTTTTTCCAAACTGGACTTGTGTAAAGGATACCACCAACTAGAACTGGATCCTCAATCTCGGTATATCACAACATTCTCCACCCACCTAGGTCTGTTTAGATACAAACGTCTGAGCTTTGGGATCTCATCGGCTGCAGAGATATTTAAAGAAACAATAAGACAAATAATAAGGCCAATAAAGAACAGCTTAAATTATAGCGATGACATTCTAGTATTTGGCAAGTCAGATGAAGAGCATGACAAAGCTCTAAGAGAAGTATGCTCACACCTTCAGCAATCCGGTTTGACACTGAATGAAGATAAATGCGAGCTAGGGCGAAATGAACTGGTTTTCTTCGGCCACATCTTCTCCAGAAAAGGAATGCGGCCGGATCATAGCAAGGTGGAAACATTGGAAAAAGCAAAGAAACCAACGGATGTAGCGGAAGTGAGGTCATTTCTTGGTCTAGCAAGCTACTGCGCAAGGTATATCAAAGACTTTGCCACTGTAAGCGCACCGCTAAGAGAGCTAACAAAGCAAGGACAAAGTTTCTTGTGGACCGACGAATGCAGAAAAGCACTTGGAGAAATAAGACAGGCCGTAACAGCAGTGGATCATCTGGCCTATTTCGACTCAAGACTATGCACCGAGTTGACAGTAGACGCAAATCCAGTGGGACTAGGAGCAATACTGGCGCAGCATCAACAAGGGATGGACTCCCCAAGACACATAGTGGCATACGGAAGCAAGAGCTTGTCGGAAGTCGAAAAAGGATACTCTCAACCAGAAAAAGAGAGTTTGGCAGTGGTGTGGGCCTGCGAACACTACCATATGTTCATCTACGGGAAACCATTTACAATCATAACAGACCACCAGGCACTCACAACAATTTATGGAAATCCAAACGCAAAGATACCGCCCAGGATAGAGAGATGGGGAATAAGGCTCATGGACTACAACTTCAAGATTATTCACAAGCCAGGAAAAGAGCACAACCCGGCTGACTATGTGTCGCGGCACCCTCTGCCACAAGCATCGCAAGCAACAACGATGGCAGAAGAATACCTCAACTTTGCATTGAAGCTCAGTACACCAACAACAATAACATTGGAAGAACTGGAGTACTAGACAAAACGAGATCACACCATGCAGGAATCAATGAAGATCACCAAACAGCAAAGATGGAGGCACGTGAACAGCAACAGTCATGTGGAAAAAGGGGTAGAAAAAGAAGAACTGCTAGCTTTCAAAAGGATAAGTGAAGAACTATCAGAGTACGAGAATGGAATAATAATGAGAGGCACTCGGATAGTAATGCCCCGGACACTGAGAAAAAGGACAGTGGAGCTGGCGCATGAATCACACAGAGGAATTGTAGCAACAAAAAAAATGTTGCGGGAAAAAGTGTGGTTTCCGGGACTGGACAACATGGTAGAAGAAATGGTGATGCGCTGTCACATTAGTCAAATAACAGGACCGTCATCAAAACCAGAACCGCTGCAAATGTCCCCACTACCGAAGGCAGTGTGGACAGAGCTAGCAGCAGACTTCTATGGACCTTTGGAAACAGGAAGTTACCTGCTGGTGATCATAGATGAATACTCAAGGTTCCCAATAGTGAGACCAGTGGCCTCAACGTCAGCAAATGCGACACTGCCTGTGCTAGATGATGTATTCGCAGCATGGGGCTCACCCCAGACTCTAAAAACAGACAATGGCCCGCCATTCTCAGGCGAGGAATTCAAAAGGTTCATGGCATACCTGGGAGTAAACCACAGAAGAATAACGCCGCTGTGGCCACAGGCGAACGGCATGGCAGAACGGTTCATGGGAACCATCAAGAAGGCGATACAGAGGGCAAAACTGACACAAATATCAACTGGGAAGGCCCTATGTCAGGTACTAAGAGACTATCGCAACACCCCCCACAGCTCCACAGGGAAATGCCATGCAGAACTGGTACTAGGGCGCTCAAGCAGAACGAGACTGCCTCAAATAAAAGAGGTGGAGCAAACAGAACAAAAAGACATAGCGGCAAGAGACAAGAAACAGAAAGCGAAAATGAAAGCATATGCTGACCAGAGAAGACAAGCGGCAAGCACAACCATAAAAGAAGGAGACACCGTGCTAGTGAAACAGAGACGAGTAAAAAAGTCGGACAGCGCCTTCTCAAAGGATCCTTTGAAAGTGACAGAAGTCAAAGGGCTAATGGTCACGGCATCAGCGGGCAGATCTCACATCACGCGGAACAGCTCCCATTTCAGGGAACTGAAGACAAAAGAAGAAGAGATACCAAAGGAAGAACAGAAGGAGGACACGCCACAAACAGAATCACCAACTGACGTCAGAGAACAACAACCAAGAAGAGAGTGCAAGAAGACGAAAAGACTGATTGAGGAGATGTAAAGAGACAGAAGAGGTGGACACGTACATGTCCGAGGGATAGAGATCTCTCCCTCTATATCAATCTCTATATATTTCTCTCTCTCTCTCTCTCTCTCTCTCTCTCGCTCTATATCTATCTCTTCCACATCACGAGCTACAGATCAAACTGAAAGAAATGTTTTGTTCACAACAAAGGGGGAGATGTTGTGCCGTGGGAATGGCACTAGGACCCTGTGGCACAGGGTGGGGGACAGGGGACACCGGACACCACATCCGGTCAGGGGAGGGGACCAGGGACAGTAAGGAGCAGGACCTCGGGGTGAGAGGTCGGGGACACAGCACGCTGCATGTATGAGCAAAAGCAACCAATAAAGAAGACTTGAACGACCCTACTGTTTCCTGTGTGTTCCTGGGGTTGGGGAACACGACAAACGTACGAGGCAATAGTGAGCCCTCTAGCTATGGCCACTGCCGCCAACAGCTGGACGTAAAGATTGAACAGTATAAGGCTCAAAGCTGAGCACTGTGACACACCTTGTCCAATAGAGTGGACCCAGGAAAGAAAAGGGGGGCTGTCACCTGGAACGACCTCTCAGAAAGGAAGGATCTGAACTAATCCAAGGCAGAGCCCACTATGCCGGCCTCCTCCAGACGATGTAATAGGATCTGGTGGGAGACTGTATCAAATACCATACTGAGATCCAATAATATCAGTGCTGCAGTACTCCCGGCATCTAATACTGTCCGTAAATGTTCGGTCACAGCAAAAAGAGCAGTCTCCGTGCTGTGACCAGGGCAGAAGCCATTCTGCGAGGGGTCCAGGGTGCCATTGTTATTCAAAAATTCTGTTAGAATAGAATTGATGTGCGCCTCAGTGATCTTAGATGCCCACGGGAAAAGCAATATAGGACAGAAATTTTCCGGTTTGGATGGGTCAAGCATGGGATTTTTAAGCAGAGGGACCACCCTTGCCTGCTTCCACATCCTAGGAACAACCACCGTGGTGAGGGATGCTTTAATCACCTGTCACAGGGGGGCCAGGAGCACAGGTAGAGATTTTATAAATTGGTCCGGCTTAAGAGGGTCTGCGGGAGAGCTGGATTTAACTTTGCTACATAACAGCCGCAGCTCCTAATGTGAGATAGATGGAAAAGCTGCAAGAGTGCAGGTGGACTGAGGACTATGTACAGCACTAGGACATGTTGGGGTTGGAGGGAAGTACATATAGATGTTTTCCACTTTCTTGACAAAGAAAGTGGCAAGGTCCTCGCAATGTTGATCAGACGTGATCACAGGTGCAGTTTGAATCCTCCTTGATTTAAGGTCTTTACGTATTGTAAAGATGCTTTTGGCCGGGTTGCAGCTCTCCTTAATTTCAATAGCAAAATAAGCTGCCCGTTCT
This sequence comes from Lissotriton vulgaris, assembly GCF_964263255.1. NCBI lineage: Eukaryota > Metazoa > Chordata > Amphibia > Caudata > Salamandridae > Lissotriton > Lissotriton vulgaris. The sequence goes on from NC_141694.1 coordinate 1,843,656,837, forward strand.
AATTGAATAGCCCTATGGTACCTCTTGATAGCGGCCTGATAATAGCCCTTAGAGACCAGGTCATATTCCCGTCTCCAGGCCCATTCCAGTTTTTTACATCCTTTGCGCATTGCAGTCAGCCGTTCATTGAACCAAGAGTTGGAGAGTGAGTTGCGGCACTTTGACCACTTCGCAGGAACAAGTGAGTCCAGTGCCTGACAGATCCAGTCACATAATGCTTTATAGGCAGCCTCCGGGTTGCCAGGCAAACTGGGAATAATACTCAGAGAGAGAAGGGCATGAAACTGCTCCAAGGTCAATTTGTGGCAGGGGCGTCTAAAGGAGATCTTCTGTGCTACCCTTTGCAAGGGTGCAAGGGTGCACAGACTCACCCCTTTCCTAGCAGATAGCAAATCTTCACGAGAGTATGCCAGCACATTTTTCCCGCTACCTGCAGCATTTCTGGTGTCCGGCGGCGTACTAGCCTTCGGTGCGCCAGCGGCGTGCCCGCTGCGTGCGTCCGCTGCGCGTGTCTGCTGCACCTCCGTGTACACATTAGTTTTAAGTGTACTTGTGTTCGGAAATGAGCGCCAATGAGACAGCCCACTGGGGCGGAGCCTCGTCCCTCCGAACAATCGACTACAGAGTCGCTTCGGACCGGGGACCGGCAGAGTGCAAAGTGCGCAGAACAGGTACGAAGTAAAAACAATAGTGATAGGTCTCCAGGTGTTTCTACGAGACATTCTGTGTCAGGGGTGTTCTGCTCAGTTACCTGATGCATGAAGAATGTCTCCACTTGGGTTTGAGTATCCTTATTTTCGTTCTCATCTAAAGTTGTGAGTATTGACCTTAAATAATATGAATGAAAGACTACTGAATTAAGAAAATCCTCTCTTCATTTGTTAATCTTTATAAAACAAATGCTCCTGTACCATCTCTTGCTTTAGCTGGTTGGACTAAGGGTATGTATTTGGCTACTTTAAGGCTCACTACACAAGAGGAGACAAAAAGCCTGATTTCTATTTTGGGGGACTGGTTACTCTGTCACAACGGCGATGGATATCCCGTCTCCTGAAATATAAATCCATTATACTCCATGGGATTTACATTTCGGCGGACGGGATATCTGTCACTGTTGCGACAGAGTAATCAGTCTGCCAAGATCTAAATCAGGCATATAGTCTCAGAGCCTTTTTGACTGAAAGTCTTAGATCACTGATTGGTCCAGAATATCAAAGTTCAGGATGTTCTATTGCAAACTGGTGGGTCATGCCTCTTTGGTACTAGTGAATATGCTATAAACAGCATACCATAAGCCTCCAGACTTGTAATAAAATGCAGATTTTCCTAGTTTGAATAGAAAAAGAACCTTCTGATTCCATTAAAGACACTAAGGGCCTAACCACGATGTCACGCAGAAAGCCTCAGACCAGCTATCGGAAGCTTTCCGCCCTACATCGTAGGTTTCAGTCTGACCACCGTGTTAGGATGATGGGGGGAGTGAAACCTGTGGGGAATTCCAATGTGCTTCCGACCGCATCAAGGAGCCCGTCGGTGCGTCGGAGGACACCATAATTATGATGGCAATTTACACCTGCCCTTTCATGGCGGTCCGCCCGTCATAAAAAAGGCAGGCGGAAAGTGACTTTGGGGGCCTCTAGCAGGGCCTCCTTCCCTCTTGAGTGCTATACACAAAGTGGGAGACCCAATATACCCTTGAGGGCTTGGGCCATATAAATGATAAGGTAAAGGTTGCTTTCAAGGGCTTCATAGATTCAAGCGGCAACAATTTCCAAAGAGAAAATTGTTGCCGCTTGAATCTATGAAGCCCTTCGCTTTTCACAAGGTTTTTAATTAAATTGATCCGATCCCAGAACGCTCTGACAACTAATAACAAGGCAGCAAAAAAGATACGCGTTCTTGTGCTGGGCTAATAAGAACTCAAGTGCACGTTACATTCCCAAATTGTAAAGCATCACCTGAATCAGACAAGCAAACGCACCCTCGAGAAAGAATAAAGATTCGACCTTAAACCACTCAAGCATACCTATATGACATACTTGAACACGGTTGCCATCACCTAATATCAGGGGTCAACTTCTGTATATTTGTATAGTCCTGAAGATGGTCTCTGTATTGAAACGATAGAGACTGAAACGTCGACCCACGCTTTTTCTTTCATCCTTTTTTGTACTGAATTTTAACAAAGAAGAAAAGCGTTACATAATGTTACAGTGAAGGCGCTTTGATTGTGTATTGTTTCCCTTGTCACATTGTTTATATACACTTTAGTACCCTTTATAAAATACAATTATAAAGTAATTTTTTTATACATACACCGGTTTCTGTGCTCTCTTGTTTTGTTTTGTGTAATGTTTAGTTCCTCATTTAAATCAAAAAGTCACTGTAAATTTGTGTAGTGATTCGCTATTGTTTAGCTTGGGCCAAAATTATTTGGGCCTGTGATTTATCTTTTATAAATAACTTGTGAAATATTTTGATCAAAAAACTCCCATTTATCCTTCCCTCTTGGCCCTCCGCTATGGGCCTGAGAGCCACCTATGGTGCCCCCCTAAGCATCCTTGCACCGAGGGTGCAGGGATGTTCCAAACATCCATTTTGCTATGGCAGCTTGCGCCCTATGGGCGGTCACATACAAATTGTGAGATCGGAATCGCTGACCTATGGTTGGGCAGTTCCAGACAGATGCGTCTGCCTGACACCGTAATTAGCCCAAAGTGATTGTTATCCATACACTGTCTTTATCTTGTTATAAGTTTTGTTCCCTTTCCATTCAAGTTTCTATGCTACAAAGGTTCTTGATTCTTTGATCTGTTTTCTTTCAGCTTACATTTCTACAACTCCTAGTTCTACTTGAGGCTTCTTCTCAACAGGACTCATTTGAAGCTCAGGAATCCAGGTTTCTGAATACTCCTGACAAGTCGTCTGGGGATTCAAAAGAAGTTGTTCTGTTGTTTCTGTTGGGCTTCTCCTGATGATGTTCTTCTGTCTCAATAATGAAGGTTAATTCACCTTATGTTTTAAGAAATCAAGTGTGTCCTTTACTATTCTAGCTTGGAAAAAATGCAGTAAAGGCACCCGTTGCTACTGGTAATTACTGACTCCCCCTCTGTTTACAAATGTGTTTTTCATGTGTGCTAATAGTGTGTGCAGCACTGGTGCAAGCTGTAGTATCACAAATAACACTACTTTAGCTGTGTTACTGTGAGCTGTTTGAAAGGTAAACTTTAGATGAGTGCCTGTGGTAATTTGAAACGCTCCTTTCAGAAAAATAAAACAAAACAATCGGAGTGTAACCAGAATCAGGATAGGGAAACCTAATTTCCTTCGTAATTTCCATTGCATGGAATTCTTCGCTTTAGCTTTTGGACTGTTTACATTCTTTTTTTTATCTCTTACGGGTTAAGCCTTGTGCTCTTCCAAGCAGATGGTTCTGGCTGGTTTATTTCTACCTGTGAGTAGCAGCCTGCCAGTGCTGTGGAATGTCAGCTATAGCTTTTCCACATCGTCTTTTTCAAACTTTTCCCTGAAAAACAAAGTGTGCAAATCTCCACTTGAAATGACCACTGCATTTTTGGACATGTTGGCCTTTGATCAATATTTCTTTTGAACAATCAACAGGTTTTACTGCTTCCCTTGCATGAATATCTGGAACATTTGGCAAAATGCTCAACACAAAAGTATATTTTTGTTTTGTTTTTGACATTGAAACATTTTGTCAAAGACTTTGGGAATTTATCAAATTTGGATTGTTTTCAAAAGAATGATGTATCAGACAAAGTTGCACAGTATGGTCAAGAGTTTTTTAGATTTATCTGGATGTCGGAAGGTGGACTCCGAATTGTCCACATTTTTCGAAAAAAGTTTACTTTTGCCCCCTAAATTGATATTGCTTCTGTCATGGATCTCAAAGGTACCACCATCAGGGGAAGAAGTCACATTAAGAAAGCCTCAGCATCATTGTGTTACCCAATCTTCAAGGTCCTGCTCTCAAAAATACATACTCTAACTGGAAAACCATGGAAGAGGCCCACCAATCGACCGGAAATTGATCACACCCTACGCCCCTAGGAGACCTTTGTGGTCGGGGATACAAGGACTTCTAACGGTCCCTAAAATCAGCAGAGCGAGATATGGTGGCTAATCTTTTGCTTACCTGGTACTGGAATTGTGGACCAATCTCCCTGCAGATCTTAGATTTCAACAGTCGGAAGATAGGCTCAGCAAACTTCTTAAAACCCACCTTTCTAAAGCCCTGCGCTAATCTAAAGTTCACTGTGTTACTCTGGCTGGAGGGGTTGCTTTCAGAGCTGGGACGCCAGGTTAGGTAGCCATGCGCTTTACAAAAACATCAGAACAGAATAGAAAAGCGAACACAAGAAGTGTACGAAAGAAGGGATCAATATAGACCCCTGGACCGGCAAAGGGCAGCTTCCAGCTTCAGTTCTACTTAATGCTGATCTGAAATGTCACTCTACCAGACCCAGAGTGGGGGACCATTGGGCACAGAGGGGCCTGTTGACTGTCCAACCCAGTACTTTACTTTTATAAAGAAAAGTACCTTGTAACTGAGACTGTGGGCCCTGGACCCCTCTCTCCCCTCCACTCTCTTGAATGTCCCTCCTACATAGGCCAGGTACATCTTCCCCTTTTCTGGGTTTGACTTCTGTCTGGGCAAAGGTGCTGATTACCCCTTTTTTATTAGTTTGTGCTCTCAGTTTTCTCCGTTGTCCCCAAATGTTATTTCTTACAACAGCAGAATTGCTCAGACCTTCGAGGGGTATCTGACTCGCTCTTTCTTCAGGGAGGAGATGCACAAGATGGAAATCCTCCGGCATCGGGCCGCGTCTGCAGCGGGTGCTGTGGAGACCACCTCCCAGAGACCGAGCAGGCGTGGAGGGCTCAAGCCTGGAAACAGCCTCTGACTGATAACAAGCCCACTTCCAGTGAGATGAGGGTTGGGCCGAGCGGTGGATGGGATGGTTTGCCTTGGTGCAGTCTCTGGGGCGGCGCACCCTATCGCGGGCACACTTAGTTGACGCAGTGGCTCAGTCGCTTGGGCACATTTTGTGGATGCAGCGGCACAATCCACTTGGACATGCTTTTTTGATGCAATGTGAAAAGTCCGCTGGTAGAGTGGTACCCGACTTGAACCTCTCACTCTGGGAGAATTGTATGTTCCCTTGAGCATACAGACTGCTCACTTTAGCATTCCTGTTTGAATGGACTATTCCATTACCGGGTCAGCTGTCTCTGGCCCTCCCTGGACAGTCACTCCTCCTGCAGGGTTGGCAGGCTCCTTCCCTTTCACAATAGGCAGGCTAGCTTCCACACACTTTAGGTCAGGGAAACAGCTTTGTCCTTCCAGGCAAGTATCCAGGTGTTGCCCGCTCACCTCTGGGAAGCTGGCTGTCAGGTAGACATCAGCTCTTGGCACAGAAGCCCTTTTAGTACTCTGTGGAACACCCCCTTCCTTGGTAAAAGGGAACCTGGAACTGGAACAGCAAGTCGGTCAGTGGCTTTCAGTTAAAGCAGACATGGATGTGGATTCTCTGTCAACATTTTCAGAATTGGTTTAGGATGGTTCTTCGTTCAAATTCCCATGCAGGCTGATCTCCAGACACTGCCTTTGTGCGGACTGATGCTTCCCACAGCAGGGTAGTCCACAGTCTGGGGTACCCAGACAGAGGCACAAAGCAGTGTGTACTTCCTGCATGCGCTTATCAATGGGCACATTGAACAGTAATCAGAAAAGAGACAAAAGGCTGGCGTTACCAAAGGACTCTTTTCACCCTGAACCACAGACTGCAGGCCCACCCTATAAATCCACCATCTGCACACTGACAGTGTGCAGCAAAACTAAACAGCTCTTCTGAGTGAAAGGACCTGGGGTCATATGTATCAAGCCGTTTTTGAATCGCAAAGGCCGAAATTCGCAGAATTTCGTCCTTTGCGACTCACAAACGGCCGTTTTGCACGTTTTGGAATGTATGAAACATTTCCAAAATAAGGAATTGCAAACTTGTACGATTCCTTATTGTTAGACCTGACATCATTGGCTTGAGTCTCTCCTCCATGTTTTCTGTTTGCCTCTACTGTGTTACGATGTTTTGCTGGTATATGCTTTGGGCGCCGTGTCACTGCTGATCAGTGCCATAGCGCAAGTGCTCCCTCTGTTAAAATGATGTATCTATTGTATCCATGTTTGGCTTATTTGGTTTACTGTCAGTCCCTAGTCTAGTGCACCAGGAGTGCCGGGGCTTGTAAATGCAAATGCCGCTCGTGGGCTTGCAGCACGTGTTGTGCCACCCACAGGAGCGGCCTTGTAAAAGAATGTCTACGGGTCGGTCATTGCGAGACCCACGTGCAGTCCTGCACTGTCACGTCGGCTGCGCAGGTATACCTACCTGCCAGCCCCTCCAACCTTCCCTTACCTTCATGTTAGTCACCCCTATGGTAGGCCCGTGGGCAGGGTGCATTGTAAGTGTAAGGTAGGACAAGCCTGACCAAGTTGGCATGTCCTGATAGTAAAGTGCCGCCATCTTAGGGCTTCACTATTGCGAGGTAGCCTGCTCTCCGTTAGATAGAATGGGCCGCCGGGATTATTAACGCTATAATCCTAGCTGGCTCGGGGAGCATGGTGCAATGTCGAGTTTGGTATCCCTGAACTCGGGGTTTAATTACGCATCCGTTGGTGTGGATGGTTTTTGGACTCTGGGTTCGAAAATAGCACTTTTAGAAAGTGTCTATTTTCTTGTCTAACCATATCTGGTCTCTGCTGGTCTTGCGTGTGTGTGACAGGAGCTGGGTGGCTCCAAGAGGTCTGGATGAGTCAGTGTGGGATGAGTGGGACATTACGTGAGAGTAGGGGGAGAGTAGTTGTTGATAGCCTGCCTTGCCTGATACAATGCTGGCTCCACCTCCTGCCGAGCGACTGATGGCTATGTACCTGCCATGGACGATCCTGGCCCCACCTCCTGCCAGGAGGGCGATAGCTCTGCTCTTGCCAGTGTCAATGCTGGCTCCACCTCCTGCGGGGCGTCTGAGGACCCGGCCCGGCTCAATGAATAGGCCAGGTGCTACTGCCTAGCTCCACCCACCACAGACCCAGGATGTTGGGAAACCCCCGGCATAGACAAAGGGATCAAAGACGAAAAGGGGTATAAGAGGAGGACCCCTGAACTAGGAAATCAGATCACTTCTGACAAGGAACCCTGTAACCAAGGACAAGAAGCCTGCTGATCTAAAGGACTGCTTACCCCTTCTGCCAGTGTGCTGTTGTTGGGGGAATCCTGCAGTGCTTCTTTATTTTTGCCAAGGAACCAGGAGAGAGGAACTTTGTGTGTACTCTCACGCTTGCTAAGAAAATCTCCAAGGACTGGAAGAGTGCCAGTCTCCTGCCGAAGTCACAGGGCTAAAAGACTTCACCTGCTACAAAGTGCTATCTGCTGGAAGTGTGAATCCAGCATCTCTGAAAGAACCAGCAACCACGACGATCGGACACTGGGCCCAACCGACGCCAGCAGCGACGCCAGTGAGTAGGAGTACGGCTCTAACTCCAGAGGACCTCGTGTCTGCCCCGCTGCTGATCGCATCACCCGTGTGCCCTTCGACGCCGTGAGCGCTGCTCACTCTGTGCAACTGCATCATCGACAACGCCTGCTGTGGCCTGATCGACACCGAAGACGCGACGCCGGAGTGCTCAACGCCGCTGATCATCGCGTGCTTCATTTTCCTAAGGTACTGTGTTGTTGGGGGTCCGTGTGACTCCAGGCCCGACGCAGCGCTCCTCGCGGTCGACGCCGAACCTGTGGATTACCTTTGCCCCAGCATTGTGTAGCTCCCGTGTGAGTTACCCTGTTGCTCAGAACTGTGTTCCCAAGAAGAAGAACTGCTTGATACTAAAGACTTTTGTGCTAAAGAAGAAACTACCTTTGAACTATCCTTTTTCCTTCCCGAACGTATTTATTCCGATTGTGTACAGTCTTGCCGTTATTTTGGTCTTGTGCTAAGCCTTATATAAAAATACTTATTTTTATAATACTACGGTGTCGTGTCCATTTGTAGTGTATTCACTGTATTACTGTATGTGGTCATAATTGCTTAACACACAGCCTCTGAGATAAGCCTGTTCTGCTCTGCCAAGCTACCAAGGGGGTGAGCAGGGGTTATCGAAGGGTGTGATCCCCTTGCCCTAACTAGAAAAGGAGTGTCCCTATTTGTCAGAAGTGTATACCTCTGCCAACTAGAGACAGCCGGTTCTAACATTGGATGCAGCGGTGAGGATTTGGACCTTGCATTTATGACCCATGTACAGTAATTAGTGTGCGCTACGTAGTGAAAGCAGACCATAACGCAGTCACAATCTGATTCGGAAGGATCCTATTTTTTGTTCTCCGCTTTCCTGAAACTTGATTTTCGAACACTGCCAGTTTAACCATGAGTGACAACGGAGTCACTGCCCCTGCTATCGTTGTTGTGGAAGAGTTCGAGAGGAGTAAGCTAAAGAAATACAAGAAAGATGAGCTGAAACACTTTTGCGACCAGTTTGGAGTTCCTACCACCGGCCTCTCGAGAAAAGATGATTTTTATAAAGCATTGCAGGCCTGGTGGGAGTCCAGAAATCCCTCTGATGTGGTGGTGGTACCCACAGAGGAAGGGGATGAGGAGGTGCCAGTGAATGGACCTGTGCCCTCTCCCGGAAGCAGTGTTTCCTCCAAAGGTCTTTCCCCTGAAGAAAGAGAAGAAAGGGCGAAAGAGCGAGCTTACAACATGGAGATGGCAAGGCTAAAGATTAATGGGCAGTTGGAGTTAGAAAATGCAAGAGGTAGAAGGGAAGCTGATTTAGAGATCAAAAAGTTGGAGTTTGAACGAGAGAAGTTAGCTTTGGGGCGTGAAGCCAGGTTGAGGGAACTGGATATCCAAGCTAAAAAGTTAGAGTTGAATCCCTCTGGTGGCAGCATTCCATCCGAGCCTGCAGAAAGTAAGTTTTACTTCCCGAAAGATGTGATCAAAGATTACAATAAGAATGAAGATATTGGTCAATGGTTTAAAGCATATGAGTTAGCATTGTTGGCCCACCAGGTCCCTGAGAAGAATTGGGGAGCGGGGTTGTGGGGTCGCTTTGTGAATGAGGGAAGAGATACCCTGTTAGACATGCCTGTTGCAGATAGGATGTCGTATGCTCATATGAAAGATGCTTTAATGTTGCGATATGGTTTAACCCCCGAGCAGTACAGACAAGCTTTTATAGAATGTAAGAAGTTGCCTGGTACGACGTGGGTCGAATATGTGTCTTATTTTTGCAGAGCCATGGATGGTTGGGTAAAGGGCAGCAAAGTGGAAAGTTATGAAGCTCTCTATGATTTGTTTGCGTGGGAGCACTTGTCTAATAACTGTTTTCCAGAGCTGCGCCAGCACCTGATTGATAGCAAGATATCTAACCCTAGAAAACTTGCTGAGGAGGCGGACCGCTGGGTCAGTACCAGGGTCCACAAGGGTCCAGTGGGAGACTCAGCCAAGGGTGGGCAGGGTCCCCAGCAGAAGAGTGGGGGGGACAAGGGAAAACAGAAGGAGTCTCAGAAAGGGCCCCAAAGTAATCCCCAAGGGAACCAAGGGAAGGGTTCCCAGCCTCCCCCTGAGAAGAAGTCAGGGGCCCCGACGGGTAAACCTGTTCATAGGGGCCCCCTAACCTGCTACGGTTGTGGGCAGGTGGGACACCGGTTTTATGACCCCCAGTGTCCCAAGAAGGATTCGAATGCACCGCCGCGTGCACCCCCTCGTCAGTTGGCAAGTGTAGCCTTGGGAGGGGAGGAGATGGTTGTCCATGGTGGGAGGGGTCCCGCAGAAATGTCCCTGGTCTCGCTAGGAGACATGCAAATGGTCCCTCCACCCCCTCTGCCTAGTAACACTAGTAAATATAGGCAGTGGGTGACCATTAATGGCCATAGAGTGGAAGCCCTCAGAGACACCGGAGCGAGTGTGACAGCTGTCAAGTGTCACTTGGTGTCCAGAGAGCAGGTGGTTCCCCACGCATTCTACCCCGTGATAGCTGCCGATAACTCCCAGAAAGAGTGTGAGGTGGCTCAGGTTTCCTTTGAATGGGGGGGAGTTTCAGGTACTCTTCAGGTTGCTGTGAGGCCCGCCATGCCTGTCGACTGTCTCCTGGGCAATGATTTGGAAGACTCCCCTTGGGCTAAGGTGGAGCGAGCGGCGCATTTGAAAATGTTGGGTGTGCCAGAGTGGGTGTGTGCAACCACTCGATCCATGACAGCGAGTAAGGGTGTTAATGGGGCCCTGGAGCCTAAAAGTACGGCCCAGGACCCAGCTGTGAAGAGAAGAGGCAGGAGGCGCGGGAAACCGGCCCCCGTTGTTCCCGTGGTCCAGAAGGAGGTAGACCCTGAGGGGGATGCCCTGGAGCCCACCGGGGAACAAATTGCCGAACTGGGAGATCTGCCCGAGCTGACCCACTGGCAGCAGGATGGTGGTCCCTCCAGGGAGGAATTCTGTGCGGAACAGAAAGAGTGCCCTTCTCTTGTGGGCATGAGGCAGCAGGCCTCAGCCCAATCCTCAGGTGATCAGTCAGGGTCACATTTTGTGTACTGGGAGAACGACCTCCTGTATAGCGAGCCTAAGGCTGCTGAGCCTGGGTCAGCCCGTGTGCTGGTGGTACCCCAGCGCTTCAGAGCCTTCCTACTGGGTTTGGCTCATGACGTACCGTTAGCTGGACATCTGGGGCAGGACAAGACCTATGACAGGCTTGTCACCCATTTTTATTGGCCTCAGATGCGTAGGGATGTAGACATCCATTGCAAGACTTGTCGCACTTGCCAGGCAAGTGGGAAAAGCGGAAGGAAGCAGAAGGCTCCCCTCCAACCTTTTCCGGTGGTCAGCACCCCCTTTGACCGGGTGGGCATTGACATTGTTGGGCCCCTGGACCCCAAGACAGCCCTAGGCAACAGGTTCATCCTGGTCTTGGTGGACCATGCCACAAGGTACCCGGAAGCCATCCCTCTCAGGACAGTGACGGCCCCCGTGGTGGGACGGGCACTGATGGGTGTTTTCTCCCGGATGGGGTTCCCCAGAGAGGTGGTGTCCGACCGAGGCACCAACTTCATTTCGAACTATATGAAGTCTCTGTGGAAGGAGTGTGGGGTAACCTACAAGTTCACCACTCCTTACCACCCTCAAGGAAACGGGCTGGTTGAGAGATTCAACCGGACCCTGAAAGGCATGATTATGGGTCTTGAAGAACCAATGAGGCGGAAATGGGACGTCCTCTTGCCATGCCTGTTGCTTGCTTACCGTGAGGTGCCGCAGAAGGCTCTAGGGTTCAGCCCCTTTGAGCTCTTATACGGTCACCCGGTAAGAGGACCTTTGAGTCTGGTCAAGGAAGGCTGGGAGCAATCTCCCAGGAAACCTCCCCAGGATGTATACAGCTACATGCTGGCCTTTCGGAACCAGACTCGGCGCTTCAGAGAACTTGCTCAGGCAAATCTGGAGGCCAGCCAGGAGGAGATGAAGCGATGGTACGACCGGAATGCCACTCTGGTAGAGCTTCAGCCTGGTCAGGAAGTGTGGGTCATGTCCCCTGTGGAACCTTGTGCGCTCAAGGACAGGTGGACTGGACCGTTTAAGGTTGTGGAGAAGAAGAGCGATGTCACCTACCTGGTGGACTTGAAATCTCCCAGGAACCCCTTGCGGGTCCTGCATGTCAACCGTTTGAAGCCCCACTTAGAAAGGTCCGAAGTGGGCATGCTCCTAGCTACAGATGATGGAACGGAGGAGGAGAGTGAGCCTCTTCCTGACCTCCTGTATGCTAAAGAGCAAGACGGGTCAGTGGATGGTGTGGTCCTCTCTGACACACTGACCCTTGAGCAGAAACAGGATTGTCGCCACCTGTTGGGACAATTCCCGGATCTGTTTTCCTTGGTTCCGGGTGTCACGCATTGGTGTGTCCATGACGTTGACACCGGAGACAGCCCTCCTGTGAAGCACAAGGCTTACAGGGTGACTGACAAGGTCCGAGCGTACATTAAGGAGGAGGTCTCCAAAATGTTCGCCTTGGGGGTGATTGAGTCCTCTAGCAGTCCTTGGGCCAGCCCAGTGGTCTTGGTCCCGAAGGCTGCAGCGCCTGGTGCTTCACCAGAACTCCGGTTCTGCGTGGACTACCGAGGGCTCAATTCAGTCACGAAGACTGACGCGCACCCCATCCCCAGAGCTGATGAGCTCATCGATCGGTTGGGGGCTGCCCGGTACCTTAGTACGTTTGACTTAACGTCTGGGTACTGGCAGATCGCCTTGACTGATGGGGCAAAAGAGAGGTCAGCATTCGCCACACCAGATGGGCTATACCAGTTCCGGGTGATGCCCTTTGGGATGAAGAATGCCCCCGCCACCTTCCAGAGGTTGGTCAACCAGGTCTTGGCTGGACTGGAGGAATTCAGCGCCGCCTACCTGGACGACATCGCAGTGTTCAGCGCCAGCTGGGAGGAACACGTGCGCCACCTCCAGGAAGTGTTGTTGGCTCTGCGCGGAGCAGGCCTCACAATCAAGGCCAGTAAGTGCCAGATTGGGCAGGGTTCTGTGGTGTACTTGGGGCACCAAGTAGGGAGCGGCAAGGTTGCCCCCCTGCAACCCAAGATTGATACCATCCTGGCTTGGGCACCGCCCAAAACCCAAACGCAGGTGAGAGCCTTCTTAGGACTCACGGGTTACTACAGGAGGTTTGTCAAGGATTACGGTAACATTGTGCACCCCTTGACTTCGCTGACTTCCAGGAAGCAGCCACGAAACGTGATCTGGACTGATGCCTGTCAAACGTCCTTTGACACCCTGAAAACTGCAATGTGCACAGCACCTATACTCCAAGCACCCGACTTTTCGAAAGAATTCATTGTTCAGACGGACGCTTCAGAGCATGGCGTGGGGGCTGTTCTAGCTCAGGTGAATGAAGAGGGCCGAGACTTGCCTGTAGCCTTCATCAGTAGGAGGTTACTTCCCAGGGAAACGAGGTGGAGTGCGATAGAGAGAGAAGCATTTGCTGTGGTCTGGGCGCTGAAGAAGCTAAGACCCTACCTGTTTGGGACTCACTTCCGGGTTCAGACAGACCACAGGCCCCTCAGATGGTTAATGCAAATGAGGGGTGAGAATCCAAAACTGTTGAGGTGGTCCATTGCTCTACAGGGGATGGACTTTACGGTGGAGCACCGCCCTGGTACAGATCACGCCAATGCTGATGGTCTGTCCAGATTTTTCCGCCTTAGTGATGAGGACTCCCTAGGGTAAGGGTAGTTCTCCCCACATTTCAGCTGGAGGGGACACGTGTTAGACCTGACATCATTGGCTTGAGTCTCTCCTCCATGTTTTCTGTTTGCCTCTACTGTGTTACGATGTTTTGCTGGTATATGCTTTGGGCGCCGTGTCACTGCTGATCAGTGCCATAGCGCAAGTGCTCCCTCTGTTAAAATGATGTATCTATTGTATCCATGTTTGGCTTATTTGGTTTACTGTCAGTCCCTAGTCTAGTGCACCAGGAGTGCCGGGGCTTGTAAATGCAAATGCCGCTCGTGGGCTTGCAGCACGTGTTGTGCCACCCACAGGAGCGGCCTTGTAAAAGAATGTCTACGGGTCGGTCATTGCGAGACCCACGTGCAGTCCTGCACTGTCACGTCGGCTGCGCAGGTATACCTACCTGCCAGCCCCTCCAACCTTCCCTTACCTTCATGTTAGTCACCCCTATGGTAGGCCCGTGGGCAGGGTGCATTGTAAGTGTAAGGTAGGACAAGCCTGACCAAGTTGGCATGTCCTGATAGTGAAGTGCCGCCATCTTAGGGCTTCACTATTGCGAGGTAGCCTGCTCTCCGTTAGATAGAATGGGCCGCCGGGATTATTAACGCTATAATCCTAGCTGGCTCGGGGAGCATGGTGCAATGTCGAGTTTGGTATCCCTGAACTCGGGGTTTAATTGCGCATCCGTTGGTGTGGATGGTTTTTGGACCCTGGGTTCGAAAATAGCACTTTTAGAAAGTGTCTATTTTCTTGTCTAACCATATCTGGTCTCTGCTGGTCTTGCGTGTGTGTGACAGGAGCTGGGTGGCTCCAAGAGGTCTGGATGAGTCAGTGTGGGATGAGTGGGACATTACGTGAGAGTAGGGGGAGAGTAGTTGTTGATAGCCTACCTTGCCTGATACAATGCTGGCTCCACCTCCTGCCGAGCGACTGATGGCTCTGTACCTGCCATGGACGATCCTGGCCCCACCTCCTGCCAGGAGGGCGATAGCTCTGCTCTTGCCAGTGTCAATGCTGGCTCCACCTCCTGCGGGGCGTCTGAGGACCCGGCCCGGCTCAATGAATAGGCCAGGTGCTACTGCCTAGCTCCACCCACCACAGACCCAGGATGTTGGGAAACCCCCGGCATAGACAAAGGGATCAAAGACGAAAAGGGGTATAAGAGGAGGACCCCTGAACTAGGAAATCAGATCACTTCTGACAAGGAACCCTGTAACCAAGGACAAGAAGCCTGCTGATCTAAAGGACTGCTTACCCCTTCTGCCAGTGTGCTGTTGTTGGGGGAATCCTGCAGTGCTTCTTTATTTTTGCCAAGGAACCAGGAGAGAGGAACTTTGTGTGTACTCTCACGCTTGCTAAGAAAATCTCCAAGGACTGGAAGAGTGCCAGTCTCCTGCCGAAGTCACAGGGCTAAAAGACTTCACCTGCTACAAAGTGCTATCTGCTGGAAGTGTGAATCCAGCATCTCTGAAAGAACCAGCAACCACGACGATCGGACGCTGGGCCCAACCGACGCCAGCAGCGACGCCAGTGAGTAGGAGTACGGCTCTAACTCCAGAGGACCTCGTGTCTGCCCCGCTGCTGATCGCATCACCCGTGTGCCCTTCGACGCCGTGAGCGCTGCTCACTCTGTGCAACTGCATCATCGACAACGCCTGCTGTGGCCTGATCGACACCGAAGACGCGACGCCGGAGTGCTCGACGCCGCTGATCATCGTGTGCTTCATTTTCCTAAGGTACTGTGTTGTTGGGGGTCCGTGTGACTCCAGGCCCGACGCAGCGCTCCTCGCGGTCGACGCCGAACCTGTGGATTACCTTTGCCCCAGCGTTGTGTAGCTCCCGTGTGAGTTACCCTGTTGCTCAGAACTGTGTTCCCAAGAAGAAGAACTGCTTGATACTAAAGACTTTTGTGCTAAAGAAGAAACTACCTTTGAACTATCCTTTTTCCTTCCCGAACGTATTTATTCCGATTGTGTACAGTCTTGCCGTTATTTTGGTCTTGTGCTAAGCCTTATATAAAAATACTTATTTTTATAATACTACGGTGTCGTGTCCATTTGTAGTGTATTCACTGTATTACTGTATGTGGTCATAATTGCTTAACACACAGCCTCTGAGATAAGCCTGTTCTGCTCTGCCAAGCTACCAAGGGGGTGAGCAGGGGTTATCGAAGGGTGTGATCCCCTTGCCCTAACTAGAAAAGGAGTGTCCCTATTTGTCAGAAGTGTATACCTCTGCCAACTAGAGACAGCCGGTTCTAACACTTATTTTCCATAGCATTTAGGAGAATCGGAAATTTGCGATTTCTTAAATGCTATGTACGTAGCAATTTTAGCTTGCGAATTTTGTTTAGGAATTCGCAAATTACCACTAACTTTCAGTTGATGGTAACTTGCGAATTCAACCAGAAATGCACAAATTGGCATTTTTAAAGGTGGCATATGATGCACACACATGCCCATAGGGCATGTATGTGCGCCATATGCACACACATGTTCTTTTCAGGGGTGCAGCAGGCTGTCTTTGAGACACCCCTGCACCCTTGCAATAATTCTCAAATTGTGATTAGAAAATTGCGAATTCACAATTTGAGAATTATTTTGCATTCATTCATAGGAATGCATTGGAAATTATTCCTTAATTGCGAATTCGCAAAATGCGAATTCGCAAATAAGGAAGCTCAAGGAATCGCAAATAAAATGCGATTTTGTTCATACGTACCATTTTGCATTTCCTAAATAGCGATTCCTTAAAATTCGCTATTTAGGAAATGCAAAATAGTTTGATGATACATATGCAGCCTGATTCATCAAGGTGAGTATTTGCTATTCCTTTATAGCGATTATTAAGGAATCGCTATTAAGGAATAGCAAAATGCTATTCACCAAGAAATCGCTAAATAAATTACGATTTCTAATTATTCCTTAATTGCGATTAGCAAATTGCTAATCGCAATTAAGGAATATCTCCCCATTCATTCCTATGGGACCAAAGGCCCATAGGAATGAATGGGAAGACATTTCAATGTGCGAATCGCAATTAGCGATTCGCATATTGAAATTGCGATTTCAAGGGTGCAGGGGTGTCCAAAGGACACCCTGTAGCACCCCTGAAATGTATGCTACATTGGTGTTGCGCACACACATGTCCCAAGGACATGTGTGTGTGTAACATGAAGCTTAAAAAAATGCATTTAAAAGCATTTTTCTAAGTTTCCGCTATTTACCACGAGGTTTGACTTTGCGGTAAATAGCGGGAAATTTTTGCAAATTCGCAATTTAAAAATGTTTCAAGAATAGCATTTAAGGAATCTCTAATAGAGATTCCTTAAATGCTATTCCTCGCAAATATGCAAATTCTTAAATAGCGATTTTTGCATTTGGGATGATGAATCCCAAATGCAAAAATACCGCTCGCAAAGGGCCAGATTCTCAGAATCTGGCCCTTTGCGACCGGATTTAACAATGATGAATCAGGCTGATGGTCCCTACTCAGATTTCTAAAGGAGACCCACCTCCTCTTTCCCCACTTCGGTTGAAAGGCCTCCTCCCCCCTCTAGCTCTAGAAATGGCAGCAATATACTTCCACTCTCTGGGAAAACCATCTTCCCTCCATCTTGTTCACAGGAACAGGCCAAGGGGAAGGCCTTCATTACTCTGGTCCACTCGCACACACAATGCATTTACCACACAGGCCAGATGCATGCATAACATACACTTGGGATGTTAGCACTAGGACATGGGCTAATGCATAGAAGCTTAACTTTACACAAGTGGAACAGTCCCTTCCACTCCAGCGACACAGATGAAATGGTCTGGTCACAACTACGGAATGGCAAAGCACAGTACACTTTCACCAAAGTTTCACATGCTAAACCCACGACGGGACGATAGTCCACTGTCAAGCAAATGAGGCCTCCTTGAAGCACCTCCAGATCACAGGACAGGTCCAGGACCCCACTCATAACAAGGGACAGGTGCAGCGCCGACCCACTAGACCAGGGCACAAGACCTAAAAAAAGAAGTGGAGGGACGCAGACGTCACGAAAGGAAGTGACGTCACGAAAGGTGGTTTGCACTCAGTTGCAGTTTATAGTTATCGAGCTCCCGGTAAAATAAGTGGGGGGACGCCGTCCACCCACGTGGTACCCCGACTCAAGCCCCGCACTAGACCCGCATGAGGCGAGGGCCATAATCATAAACCAGGATAGCGGATACTCTGTCGGGCTCTCTCAGCAGGGGAGCACAAGTGCACCCCATGCAGGGTACATTCCAGTTCCAAAACGCTCCTAATATCTGTCCACAAGAGCCTGCGGTTGCTGTTTTTACCCTGGGTTGTAGGCCTGTCACGTAGCTTTCGGGCGGCGTGGATGGACTGGTGCGCGGGCGTGCCAGCGGAATACAACCGCGTGGCCTCTAATTTACAATCCCGCCCAGTCGTGGCGTGATCTATGATTTGTCCTTTCCTCTGGGTCAGACTCCCAGTGAAGTATTGCTCTGTAATTACGGCCATAGATCACCTCTGCGCTTCAGACACAGTTTAGGGGCCCTGATTAATGACCCTCTAAACCCGAGTCCATTTCTTTTTATGTGTCTTTAAAAGGCAGCCAGAGGGGGAGGAGCCAGATCTCAGAGCTGTGTTGGAGCAGTGCTGAGCATCACGCAAGCTCACTCTTCCTGCAGCAGTTCATGACCTATGACACCAGGGCATGACCTATGGCACCAGTTCATGACCTATGACATACACTGTGTCTCAAATGGCAGCTGTCCTACCCGGAACAGGAAATGACACTGACGTCAGTCAGCTCACTGAGTTTAACTGAGCTCTGACTTTTACACCCTTGACCTTACAGGTGGACCCAGTATTCTGGGAGGCAGGTGTTCTATGGTCCAGTGTTCCAAATGTGGCATGTGGCTGACCAGTTTCAAAGGCGACCACTGTATTTATCAAAGACTACCTTCATATATATATATATTGTGGTGGTTAATATACAATAACTTGAACACATTAATATAGAGGCACTGAATAGTTATTTTATTCTTCTCTTCAGTAACAGTTTTTTAAACGCCTTTCAATGCAGCTCAGAGGTCTTTAAAACAAGCTGCTCGAGGCGCTACAGAGGAAGGCGCTTGCTAGGTCTGCTGAAGCAGGAAGAAGCAACTGCCTGCTTGTGTTCAGTCCAAATGATTGACAGCACAGCTGTTTTTCAGTAGGAGTGTGTAAGGCTCTTTCTATGTATTCTTAATAATTTTTTTTTCAAACCAGTAGTTAAGTATGCAAATTGAAAGAACAAAATCCCATAAAGCTAGGACATACATTTCTGCAAAACTCGGCTTTTAGTAGAACTCTCACGTAAAAACTTTTTTGCAGAAAGTCTTCTGCAAAACCTTCCTGTAAGAATATAGCCCTCTGAAAGAAGACAAGCAGTGGAAAAAACGTCACTACCTTGCGAACTTTATAACCTGCAAATTTCAGAAACCTTGAATGAATGTTCAGTTCGTTCTGGTTCATTGGCTCCTTTGTGGTCCCCTTGGAGATGGAGTGAGAGCAGAAAAGATTCCCCATGGGGTCCCTCGCCTCCCCTCTGTCTCAAGCTACATCATATCTCGGCTTCTCTGGCAGTCTTTCTCCCCTCTGAGGCTCGGCCCCTTAAAGCCCTTAAATAAAGAGTGGAGCTTGCACATGGCTTCTTCGGCCTCCACTTTCACTCTTCCCTCCTCATGCACAGAGGTGAGAAGAAAGTGTTAACCATTCAGGGAACAAGCAGACAGACACGGATACCCATTTAGAGGCTGATTTGTGCAGTGAAACAAGAAAAAGCTGGATTAATCGTGGCTTCCCCACTTAACCAAATTGTTTGATCTTAGACAAACATTTTATTTGACCTTTTTCTTCACGATGGCATACTTAACTCAAGCACATTCAAATACCATCAGGATTCCTGCTGGACAAAAACCCAGTGTGCCTCATTTAACAGGCTGTATTGTTTCCCTAGTTATCAGAATCTGAGCCACATACAGGGTTCACATGGCAATATCTTGCCTCTTAGTGCCGGAGTGGCACTGCCACCAGGGTGGGGCGGGAGCAGAATGGTTCTAAGTTCATGTTTAAACACTATCACTATTAGATTCCTTGAACATTCTTGGAAATCCTAAAATACTAAATGGCGTCGATGATGCGCACATACACGAATATTAACTGAGCACACCCGCACTTTCTAGAAAACACACCCGCTGCGATCCACTTGCTGAAATGTACACTTTCATTGGTGCCCAGTCACAGGCGCTTTAATGTGTGAAATGCTGTGATCACATTTCCATGAACACCTATCCACCTGCTCCTATATACACAGACACACACATTTGTGCACATACGTTTGTTCATATATGTTTTCCCAAAGCCAACACACGTGTACACATACATAAACAGACAATGTTTTTTTGGAAACACTTGCACATGCATTCACTGCAATGCACACATACTCAAACAAACACACACACAAATACACATTTATATACATAGACACATGTGTATATGTGTGCATGCACTTGTTTGCACAAACATGCACCTTTGCACAAAACTACATGTATCCTCATGCTTGCAGAGCCCCAGAAACGCTCTTGCTCTCATGCACAACTATTAACACCTCTTTGGTCTTTCAGAAACACACACTTATTCACACGTGCACAGGCGCCAGTTGCACCACATTTTGGGGCATATGTATGAAGCACAATTCCCGTTCACTAACGGGCAGATTCTCAGAATCGGCCCGTTTGCAAACGGGAAAAGGCCTTGTGGGCTGTATCATCCCGAAAGGCCATTGCAAAATAGGGAATCGTAAAATTTGTGATTCCCTATTTTGCAATTGCATTTAAGGAATCGTAAATTGCGATTCCTTAAATGCGATGTAGAAAGCACCTAAGTTGTGCGAATTTGGCATAAGAAATCGCAAATTGCCAACAACTTGCAGTTGGTGGTAATTTGCAAATTCTTTGAAAAAAGCACTTTTTTGCTTTTTTAAAGTGCCATGTGGCACACATACATGCCCTGAAGGGCTTGTATGTGCGCTACATATGCACACATGCACATTTCAGGGGTGCAACAGGGTGTCCTTTTAGAACCCTTGCGCCCTTGAAATTACGTGCGCAATTTGCGAGTACCTATTGGGTACTCGCAATTTGCGCATTCAATTCCCATTCATTCCTATGGGCCCAGAGGCCCATAGGAATGAATGAGAAGGGATTCCCTAATTGCGACTCGCAATTTGCGAGTTGCAATTAAGGAATGCATAGGAATCACAATTATTATTGCGATTCTAACCTACATAGCAGTTTGCGAGTCCTTAATAGCGATTTGCAAAAAATCGCTATTAAGGACTTGCAAATCTGTCTTTTCATACATATGCTCCAAAGTGCTTAATCTCATTTTCTAGTTCAAGACACAGGGTGCTACCAGGGACTTATTTCACAGATATTTACTATGAATTATTGAGTGGTATCAACATATCACACTCCGTAGTATCCAAGGGATATCAATCTTATTTAACACTATATGAATTTTTGGAAGGTCAGAAGAAAAAACAGAGCAAAAAAAGGGTTATATTTCAAATTAATTCTTTACTCAAAAAAAAAAGGTTTTGGGGGATGTATATACATAAATCAATTAAAGCAAGAATAGTCATGAACAAAGATAGACAATGTTTTTTGCTATAGTTCATAACATTGAACATCAACTCCGGCTCGATCAAACAGACAACCCAAATTATACAATAAAACGTGGTTGTAGGTTGGTGTCTAAAGACAACATTAAAGGAGATGATGACAAGGTGTCGACGTTTCGGTCTTTGCTGTATTCATCAATAAAACCATCATCAGGACGATGTTTATTCGAATGCTGTATAGGACTCCCTTTATGTTTACTGGAGGACCGCTTCAGTTGATATAGGCGGGCCACATTAAAATTCTTCAAAGAAGATTCAATTGGACAACTTCTGTTGGTCCAAGAAAACTGGCTATGCAGTCCAGTCGTAGGAATGTTCGATCCTATATTCTGAAATAGCTTCGGCGGCGAAATTGTATTCCCGTGGGTTTGTCTCGATAATTTTGACGAACCCACAGGAATACAATTTCGCCGCCGAAGCTATTTCAGAATATAGGATCGAACATTCCTACGACTGGACTGCATAGCCAGTTTTCTTGGACCAACAGAAGTTGTCCAATTGACTCTTCTTTGAAGAATTTTAATGTGGCCCGCCTATATCAACTGAAGCGGTCCTCCAGTAAACATAAAGGGAGTCCTATACAGCATTCGAATAAACATCGTCCTGATGATGGTCTTATTGATGAATACAGCAAAGACCGAAACGTCGACACCTTGTCATCATCTCCTTTAATGTTGTCTTTAGACACCAACCTACAACCACGTTTTATTGTATAATTTGGGTTGTCTGTTTGATCGAGCCGGAGTTGATGTTCAATGTTATGAACTATAGCAAAAAACATTGTCTATCTTTGTTCATGACTATTTATGCTTTAATTGATTTATGTATATACATCCCCCAAAACCTTTTTTTTTTTTTGAGTAAAGAATTAATTTGAAATATAACCCTTTTTTTGCTCTGTTTTTTCTTCTGACCTTCCAAAAATTCATATAGTGTTAAATAAGATTGATATCCCTTGGATACTACGGAGTGTGATATGTTGATACCACTCAATAATTCATAGTAAATATCTTTGAAATAAGTCCCTTGTAGCACCCTGTGTCTTGAACTATATGTTGCCCAAGCCTACAAGGGTTGATTGGGTTTCCCTTGACAAAAATATTAATCTCATTTTCAGCATTAAGTCATTTTTTTTTTTAATATATTTTTATTGCAGGAATTAGTTCTGGTTACATGCCGGTATCAGGTTGTAGAAACAGTAACAATGGAATTAAAGAGATCCCAGTAAAGGGTGTTCGGTCTACACAGCCTGTTAGTCCACATCCCGGAGGCTGGGCGGCGCTTATGGTGATCCCATTTAGGATGATCTGACAGTCACCTAATATCAGCCAGGAGAAACGTAAAACCTTTGTCTGCTTTTCTAAATAACCGTATGAAAACACTCCCCCCCTCCCACCAAAACCAACCCCACCAGAGGACCTAGTGCCAATCAGCTACTGTGGTAACTTCTCCTATATTGATGCAAGGTTACCTCGTGGCCTCTTCTGCCTCTATCCCCCACCCTCCCACTCGCCCCGCCATGGTGTATCGTGTATGTGTCAGGAGCTTACGGTAGGGACCTATCCTGCCGTAGGGGAGGAACCTAATGAACCAAGGTTATTGGGTTGGAATTTGTACATCTTCCTCACTATCTGAATCGCTGGAAGTGCTGTAATCGCGCAGGGCCTGCACCAATGTTTCCCATTCCCGCGCTGCCTCTAACGCCTTCTCGTTGTGCTGCCGCCTCGCTAATTGGTATCTCAGGGTGCTTTCCCCTGCAGCCCATTTTAGAAATTCGTTGCGCCATTTAGTGCCCGTCGGACCAACTCGTGCCTTCCAATGCCTAGTGATCTCTCGTTTCGCCAACAGAAGCCCCAGGTCGATAAATTTACTAGAAAGTTTGTGTCTGGGAGTGTGGGGGAACCAGTGTAGTATGCCCACCGCGGCATCAAACATCAGGTCCCTCCCGGTAACCTCATTGAGGGTATCCCCTATCAGCGACCCGTAGGAGGACAGCTCTGGGCAAGACCATAGCATGTGCATAAGATTAGCCGCTGGCGTTCGGCATCTGGGGCAAGCCGCCGTGTCCGAGTCAAAATATTTCTGGATTTTCTCCGGGGTCAAGTAGGCCCGGTGTAGTATATAAAAGTGGACTAGTTGGAACCGGGCATGACGACTGCCCTTCCAGGCGCGACGCATCAGCTGGGCCCATGTAGTTTCCGGTATGTCTCTGCCTAAGTCAGTTTCCCATCTGGTTCTGAGTGCCTCCAGTGGGGGTAGCCCCTCATTGATCAGTCTGGAATATAAGTACGTTACCACCTTGATGGTCCCGGCTGACATCATAACGTACTGGCACGCCGCTGATGTCGGGGGTTCCTCTAGCCCGGCCCGCCAATGCGCCTGAATCGCCCTCACCACCGCCGCATGCAGTAGGAAATTGCCGCGGGGAACATCAAAGCGCTCCAAAATCGTTTGGAACGGTAGCAGTATACCATCCTCGTAGAGGTCACCCATCATTTGCAGCCCTGTATCTTCCCAGTATCGCAATCGAGACCAATCGCCACTGTGTGGCAGGGCAGTGAGCATCCCCAGCGGGATCTCCGGAGCATACGGGTGCTTCAGCCGTACACGGTTATGTATCCGGTTCCAGCACGATCTTATGGTCCGTTCCTCATGCGTGAGGTCCCTCAGGGTCAACCGTTGCCGTAGAGCAATGTAGGATATAACATGCCTGGGCATACTGCGCCCTCTCCCCTCCTCAGGGCCTCGGAATTCTCGCTCCACCTCCTGGGTATAAGTCTGCAGTTGGGCCGCTAAGTAATATTTCTCAAAGTCCGGCACCGCTAACCCCCCTCTGATTTTGGTCTCATCAGGGTCCTGAGCGCCACTCTCCGGCGTCCCGATCCCCAGAGGAACGTCACTAGCATGGATCTCAAGGTCCTGAAGGTGGCCGGGGGGATCCAGACCGGGAGTGTCCTAAAGTAATACAACAGCCGAGGGAGCGCCACCATTTTCAGCAACGCAATACGGCCAGCCACTGAGAGCGGCAAAGTGGTCCAAAAGCCCATGGTACCTCTCAGCGCTCGGATACAACGGGCAATATTGCCGTCTAGGACGTCCGCTTGGTCATGGTACACGTACATCCCTAGGTATTTAAGGCAGCTTGGCTCTCATCTGATCTCTCTGTTGGTAACAGGCTGGGGTTCCCCCTTTCGGACCGGGAACAGGCAAGTTTTCGCCCAATTCACCTTCAGGCCCGAGAGCTCTCCAAAGGTCGTGAGCGCCGCATCTGCTCCAGTCAGGGCTGCCCCGGCGTCCTCCAGGAATAACAATAGGTCATCGGCGTAGAGAGAGATGAATTGCCGGCCTGATGAGGTCCGCAATCCCTGAAAATGGGCCCCAGTGCGGATCGATAGCGCCAGTGGTTCCATCGCGAGTGCAAAGAGCAGGGGGGACAGAGAACATTCCTGTCTCGTGCCGCGTTCTACCGAGTATCGTTTGGAAACCAATGGGCCCGATCTCACCCTGGCCATTGCCGAGGCATACAACACTGCTGTCCACCGCAGGAACCCCTCCCCCACAGCAAAACGTGTTAGGACTCTGTGGAGATATGTCCACTCCAAGCTATCGAAGGCCTTTTCTAGGTCGACCGATAAGACCAAGGGGCAAGGGGCCCCGTCGTGGGCCTCCCCCAATAGTCGAAACAAGCGTCGGATGTTCATCACTGTGTTGCGCCTGGGCATGAAACCCGCCTGATCGACATGGACCAGGGAGCTCATGTGGCCCAACAGTCTCGAGGCTAGTATGCTGCTCAGGATTTTATAGTCGACTGTAAGCATTGATAGCGGTCGATAAGATGTCGGCTCGTTGCCCTCCTTACCCGGTTTGAGGAGTGGGACCACCAGTGCCTCGCACATCGACCCCGGCAGGTGCCCCAAGCGTTTCGCCTCTCTATACACCACTAGCAACCTAGGGGCCAGGAGGTCCACGTATGTGGCGTAAAACTCCACCGGGAGTCCGTCCAGTCCCGGCGTTTTATTTCTCGCCATTCCTTTTATGGCGCCACAGATTTCCCCCAGCTCTACATCCTTCCCCAAATCTTTCGCCTGTTCGGGCTCCAGAGAGGGGATCGGAAGCGACCGTAAGTATTCATCTATGGGGGTGGTGTCCCGCATCAGCTTACTATGGTACAACTCCTCATAATAGCGCAGGTAGCAGTCAAGGATCTCGGGCTGGGTGTACACCTCATTGCCCATCGCAGTGCGCATGGCCGTCGTGGGGGCGGTACGCCCCACGGGATTGGCCAGCCAAGCCAGGAGCGCCCCCGACTTATCCCCCTCAGCTAGCGATCTTGTCAAGTAAGCCCTATAGTCAAAGCTGCGAAGCCTTTCGACCTCGGCGGCCACCGCTTCTCTTACTGCCAGGGTTTGCTCCTGCAACTCCGGGTTACCGGGGCGGAGAAGCTCAGAAGCTCCATCTCACGGAGTTTCCGATCAGCTTTAGCTAGATCGTCCAGGATAATCTTACGCATTCCCACCTTCTTTGTTATACAGTATCCCTGAATCACCACTTTAAATGCCTCCCATTCCGTGGCTCTCGACCCGGCCGTACCCTCATTCTCTACAAAATATTCAGTGATTTTGTCCTCAAGTTCTGACTTAAACACCAGGTCTTCCAAGATCTCGGGGCGTAATTTCCAAGTGGGGACAGTGGGGACACTAGGAAACCACTGGAAGTCTGCTAATAATGGATTGTGGTCTGATATAGTCCTGGTTAGATATTCAGTCCTCACAGCCGCAGATACAAGTTCCGCCGAACCTAGCAGCCCATCCAGCCGCACGTGCAGCTCATGCATTCCGGAAAAGTGGGAGTAATCCCGGGTACGCAGGTGTTGCGCTCGCCAGATGTCTGTCAGCCCCCACTGGGATTGCCACTCCCTTCTGCCCCTGGCTACTCGACGGACTGGGGAGTCCGGAAGAGGGAGATGGGAACGGTCGAGATCGACGTCCACCACCGAATTAAAATCTCCCCCCAATAAGAGGGGTCCCGATAAACAGTGGGCCAAGGAGCCCGACAGCGCGGTCAGGAAAGAGAGTTGGTCCACGTTAGGCGCGTAAATGCAGCATATGTTCAAGGCTCTGCCCCCCAGGTTGCCAGTGATGGCCACAAACCGCCCCTCCGGATCCACCACTGTTTTAGTTACCTGTAGTGGCACCCAAATCAGTGCGCCCATCGCATAGGCTGAATACGCCGTGTAATACACCTGCCCTCTCCACCTACGCTGCAGCGCCAATCCCTCCAGCTTAGTGAGATGTGTCTCCTGTAACAACGCTATCTGCACCCCCCTGCGCACCAGATATGCATGGACCTTGTGTCGCCTGGACATAGTGTGCAGGCCCCGCACATTCCAGGTAATACATTTTAGAGTGGATGTATCAGCCATTGTCCCATAAGATCACAGTCAGGTACCGCTCAGCGTGATCGAACTTTCACTTAGACATACACCAATGGCAGTTGTCCCCTTCAACAACAACAGAACTCCCCCTAAATCCCAACTCCCATCCCACCCCCCTAGAACAGGTCCCAAATAGTGCCATCCAGTCCCCATCCAAACCTTGTCCCTGAAAACCCTCTCCCTCCCTACTAACCTGACGGTAGCCACCGCAGGTGTGCCTTAAGGGCTGAGTGGGGGCCGAGCGCCAACAGGGGGCCTTCGCGCTTCCGCACTACTGAGACAGAAGCGAGCCCTCAATTATTGTAATCCTAAAATGGGTATAACCCCAGCTCTCCCCTCGCAGCATTGAACAACAACTCCCCCCCAAGGACCCCCCCTCAGTCATCATCCCACCCCGCAATCGGAATCAGCTCACCCAGGGTCATCCTTGTCCGTCCAGCAGGCCCTCCGCCGAGTTCGGGGTAACCACGGGCAGAGGCACACTGTCCGTCTCTGAGTCCTCCGTGTCCGACAGATGCCCACCCGCACCAGCCTCCGAGTTCTCCACAACCGGCCCACCCTGGGGGCCAGATATGTTGGAGACCAGCTCCAGCACCCCTCGCCGCTCCGTCGCCGTTTCTACCGTTGAGGGCCTGCCCGATCTGCCACGGCGATTCCGAATCCTCTTGACCTCCGTTGACGACCCAACTCCGATGTAGTTTGGAAAGAGGAGCCAAGCCCGTCTTTGCCTGCTCGATACAACTCAAGCCAGCTACAGACATCCTCTGGGTTGTCGAAGAACTTGGTTGTGTCGTCCAGGATGATACGGAGTTTTGCCGGAAACAACAGGGAGTACTGAATGCCCTCGCTCCGCAGTTCCCGCTTGACTGCCAGGAAGGAGGTACGCTTCCGTTGCGTCTCGTAGGTATAGTCCGGAAAGATGTTCACCTGGCTGTTCTCTACCTGATACGGACCATTGCGCCTGGCGGCGTCGAGGAGATGATCCCTGTCCCGAAAATGCAGTAGTCGCGCCACTACCGGACGCGGGGGGCGGCCCTGTTGTGGTGGTCTGGCCGGCACCCTATGGGCCCGCTCCAAGGTGTAGAAGGAGGAGAGCCCCTCCGGCGCCACTACCGTCCGGAGCCAGTTCTCAAGGTAGGCCACCATGTCGCCATTTTCAATCTTCTCCGGTAGGCCCACTACGCGGATGTTGTTTCTCCTATTACGGTCTTCCGCGTCCTCTGCCCGCCTCTCCAGGTCTTCAATGCGGGTTAACGCGTCTTTCATTGTAGCAGCCAGTGTCTTTTGCGCCGGTTCCATTGTTCCTATCGAGCTCTCTACATCCTTAACCCTGTCGGAGAGTTTACTGTGATCAGCGCGGAGCAGGCCCAAACTTGTCGCCACCTGAGCGATATCTTGCTGGAGGGCTGATCGTGTGTTCGCAATTGCCTCGATAATTCTATCGAATTGCTGTTGTAACTGGGGGCTCCCCGGCTTCTCCGGATCAAGTCTATCGTCCTTATCGGTGGCCTCTGTGTCCGAGGCGGCCTGGGCCCCCCCTGTAGGGCCCTTTGGTTTCCCCATACTGTCTGTATCCCCCAGTGGAGGGTCCAGTCGGCGTTGAGCCAGGGAGGTAGGGAAGTCCCCTCACAGTGCCGCCAATGAGCTCACACGGGCACACCCCGTCTCTCGTTGCCAGTCGGGCCCCTGCAAGATGGCGTGGGGGGCCCGAAGTCCCTGGCTCCCCGGTCGGCCGCTGCGATCTCGTCTCCAGGGGCTGCCAGGGGGAGGGGAGAAGATGGGGAGCGAATGTCGCTGGGAGATCGTGTCCCCTCCGGGCCAACCAGGGTCTCCAGTCACCACCGCTGTTCGCGTGCTCCCCCTGCCTCAATCACCAATCATTCAGTCCCGGTTTTCAAGCCACTGTTCCCGGTGTACCCCCAGTCCGGGGGGTCCCCTCGTGCGTTTTCGCCCCCAGGGGTACTGAATGCCACCAACCTTCCGTGCGGGGCTCCACGCAGAGCAGCGAGTCCCCCCTCGTCGCGGCCGCCACCTCGTAGAGCCCTCGCGTCACAGGCTGAACAGGAGCGGGCGCTGCGGGTGTCTCCCGACTCGCTCTGCAAGACTCCCGGTCGAGCCTACACCTGGCCGCAGCTCCGCAACTCCGGGGAAGGGGCAATAGGGAGGAGTAATCCGGGGTCGGCGGCCTCGTTGGGCTGCGGTCGCTCCTCAGTCTATGGAGACGGAGCAGGCGCCATCTTGAGCTCCGTTCTCCTCGCCTTGATATCGCCCGCTGTTTCTCGGACCTTTCGAGGATTCCCCCGAGTCGGCTCCACCGGCCCCGTTTGTGGACCTCGGAGAGGGGAGGCTGGGGCACCCGGGATCTGCTCTTAACAGGATGAATTCGGGCTCAGTCTCCGAGCCGAGCGTTTAGGCGACCGTCGCCATTGACGCTCAAGCCACGCCTCCTTCAGCATTAAGTCATATTGTCAACATTCCACTAAAGGTATATATATATAGAACTATAGATTGATGGTAATCAGTTGTCAATATCATTCTCTCCTACCTCTTCTACTGGCTTTTGTAAGGATGCTATTTTCACTGTTCTTCTATATGAACCAAAAAGATATGTGCCCTGCAGTGCTAGTAGTAAACCACACACCCTCTCTGCTTTCTGTATCAAAATGATAAATGGCTCAGCACTGGGCCTCATAGGGTGCATCTCCAATCTATCACTATGAAATAATATGTTTGTGTGAGAGAGGTGATGTTCTCACCAAGCAAGACAACGAAGGCCACTATCTATGCCCAGCATTGCAGACTCAATGTCTTCAAAATCAGTGGTGCCCCTTCAAGGAGTAGGTTCTCCAAGGCCAACCAACAGACTCCATTTCTAACATCAGCAGACACCTGGACGTGCAGTTGGAGGCAACTCATCTATTGCTTAAAGCACAAACTCACACAAATGCTTCAGCTCTCTTTGTGGACGTTTAGGGTCCTCTGATATGTGTTTTATATTGTAAAGGGCAAAGCCCCCGCACTCTTGCCTGGTACTCTAGCCCCCTTCGGAGGTCAGACTTGTTTGGCAAATCATAAATTCTATGAAATAGTTCATAAGTTTTCATTTATAAAGGCCTACAAGAACTGTATTTTTGATCCATTTATTACAGAAATAGTTCTGAAAATTAGACCAATATTTCAAACTTTCCTTGAGCCGGGGACCCAGCCAAGCCCCTTCTTAAACTTCTTGTTCAGTCGCTCAAAATAATTCCTTCCTTGCTCTTACGCCCCACCACTTTCAAATTCCACCAGTAACCACTGCCGTCAGGGATGGAGCAAGAAGAGGGAAAGCATCTTTGTTGTCAGCCTTAGGACCAGAGGGCTGAGATGCTGCATCTTATTGAGATGGGTCTTTAACTGTTTTTGCTGGACTGCATCAGTGATGTCGCGGCCCTCCCATGCAGGGTGTGTCCTTCTAGAATGTGGATGCAAATTTAGAGAATACTTGACTTCTGGTCATCTCACATTTCTTTATTTCTGGTTTGTGCTGCTGTGGCCTCATCACATGGTCAGTTGTACTTCCAGGTGGGCCAGTATACTAGTTGGTCGTGTATTTTAGGTGATGCAGCAAATCTTTAATAGAAAACAGGCGGGGGGACAGCCTTGAAGGTTTGTCTAGGTTGAAATGGTGTGCTCATGTCTCATCAGCAGTTTGACAGTCACCCAGCAGCAGCACGTATAGGTTCCTAGGGGCCAGTGTCGAGCTGGACCAGGTGATGAGTGGGGTATGAATGCCATCCAGGTGGGTGAGGACAGATCTTGGACAGTGATTCCAAAAACCCTTTCAGGAGGTAGTACTATATTTCACATTAAGGTACGAGCTGGTGGCATAAGGCTCTCTGTGTTTTCTTGGTGATGTACGTTTTGAATGAGAGACTGTTGTTAATGCTCCGGGGGTGTCAATCTTCATACTGGAGACAATCGGCTTAATCTTTTTGTCCTGTTTTGTAGGGATGTAAACCCAGTACTTGTATAGAGCATGAATCACCCCCGAACGGGTATCGCGGCACTGGGGGCCGTCGGGAAGATTAAGCGAGCTATTGCCCAGAGTCGCATGGAGCTGGGTAGACCCCAGCCGCCGGGTATCAAACCGTGATCCCCAGCGTCCAGCGTCAGTCACCCTGGCCGGGGCGCCACCACACCTGCTGCCGGAGCCGGGTATCAAACCGTGATCCCCAGCGTCCAGCGTCAATCACCCTGGCCGCGGCGCCACCACACCTGCTGCCGGAGCCGGGTATCAAACCGTGATCCCTTGCGTCCCGCGTCAGTCGTCCTGGCCGCGGCGCCACACCTGTCCCCTCAGGATAACAGAAAAGGCTCATATTTGACAGGATCTATGTTCTTCCTAGCAGAGACTTCCAGATACATCCGAGTCTCACTGATGCACTGTGATGTTTGATTCTATGGGTTGAAAGGAGGACTTCGAGAGATCTAATATAGAGGTGGAACAACATGGGGAGACTCCGGTCCCTTGAGTAACACTGCAAGGTTATTGCAGCTTCCGCCGGTGGAGAAACAGGAGAACCAGTGAAACCGTGACTTGTTGAGCCCTTGTGTACTGATAGTATGTTTATCAGGGCTTTGTGGCTCATGATACTGATGGCTCCTGAAAATGTAAGCAGCGATAAGAGGCAACCACATAGGAAGACGGCTGTAAGAGTGAGAGTGGTTGGTTTGACCAAAGAATAGTGTGTAAAGCAGTGATCTAGAACTGTGAGTTAGAGGAAGAACCGATAGGTCCAGCAAGTCTCCTAAAAGAGCATTTTTCACATGTAAATGCAAGTCAGCTCTTGAGTTAAAAGATATCTGGAGGGCCTCTCTCATGCAAGTGATCAGAGTCTCAGAAGGCTTAATTGTTAAATAAAGTAATTGACTCATAATTGTAAGCAGGGGCTGTGGAGGTCAAGGTAGCAAAATGACAAGATGGCTTCCTGTGCAAAGGTTGTGAGCTCAAGGAGTTTGGATAATATGGGTAGGCAGGAGATTGTCCATCTGTACCACTGACCAAGACCAAAGAGCCCCTGCAAATAAACCAATTGTGTCTTGAACCAAAGCAGAAGAAGAAATTGTGGCAAGACCACATTGAGGAGCTGAGAGGTTTGCGTGAGCAGCACGAGAACTTGTTGATGGCTGGTCCGGGGCTTTGCACATGTGGAAGAGACGCGTCATACACGGGAGCACACAGCAATGAAAGAGTACCTGTAAAGGTGTGCAGATGGATGTTCAGCAAGATGTGTACAGGCAGTTAGAGAGCTGGGTTGGCTCATTGTACGTATTCATATCCTTGAACTTGGTCTGCCCAATGAGGCGCTGTGTAGACCAGACTTCCATGCCATGGTCCGCGAACTACAGGGCACCCCCTGTACTTTGACCATACATCCTTGACTCATCACTTCGTCTCCCTTGCTTTGAAAGGGGGTTACTTCAATGTCATTGTTACTTCATCTAGTACCAACCATGAATCACCAAACTTCAATTCCTAGTAGGGGTGCTTCTTCAGAAAATTAGCAAAAGAGCATATAAGCAGTTCCCTATACCAGCTCCCCCTGCTGCTGCGTGACTCTGCCTTGTCTGGCAATTGTTCTTGCCTGATTGCTTGCTGTTCTCCCCCTAGGTGCTGTCTTTTGCGTTCCCCATGCGTTGTTTTCCCCCCATCAGTGCTCCTTTCCACCATTTTCCCTCCCACTTCCTGCCTGCCCCGCCTTCCATCCAGCGCGCCTCACTTCTCCTAGGACCTACTTAATGGAGGCTGCAGCATGACCCCATTCACCAGGTCCCCATGCCAGCTACCCCTACTGCTGCATGACTTTACCATGCCTGGCAGTTGATCTTGCCTGATTGTTTGCTGTTTATTCTCTTTAGGTGGTGCCTTTTCCCTCCCCCCTGTGTGACATTGTTCCTGCTTCACCGCTCCTTCCTGCCATTTACACTCCCGCTTCCCAACCCTCCGCCCACCAGTTTTCCCTCCTCCCAGGACCTACTTAATTGAGGCCGCAGTGTGGCCGTGCTGTGAATGCGTGCAGCGAGCACTGGCAGCATGCCAAAGGCAAGCCCGTCTGTGCCCGTTCATGCCTGGACTACGCCCAACACCAGGAACCCTGGCTCTCCAATGACCTGAAGATACACCACCGAGCTCCGATTCCTGAGCCCTGAACACCACAACAACTACTGTCACACCTTCCAGCGATTTACGCTAGTGCCTTTCACCTGCAGCCACTCTCTCTTCTCCTGCAACACCAGAGCACCCACTTGTACAACAACCGCCACTGCGTTGACTACAGCTACAGTGACCACTTCAGAACATCTCCAATGCCTGCTGCTCAACGCTCGATCACTAAGCAAGCATGCCAGTGAAATCTGGGATACCACCCCCTCCCTCACCCCGTCATCACCTTCCTCAACGAAACCTGGCTCAGCCCTGCAATCACTCCCACGATTGCCTCAGCAACTCCAGACAGCTACAAAATTGCACACAGAGACTGCACCAACAAACACGGAGGTGAAGTTGCCATCATCCACAAAGAAACTATCCACTGCACCACCGCCGCAGACGACACCACCCCGATCATGGGGCACCTCCAACTCCATATCGATGGCAAGCCCAGCATCAGAGGCACCCTTGCCTATGGACCTCTAGGGCCACAACCTAGCTTCTGCGATGCCATCTCCAAATGTATCGCACTCCTCGCCATCGACTCCAAACACTGCATCTTCCCCGGAGACCACAATTTCCACCTTAGTAACCTCAAAGACACCAACACCATCAACCTGCTTGAAAGCTTGAACAACATCCAACTAGTCACTGACCCCACACACTGTGCAGGACACACGCTCAACCCCATCTTCACAGCCAGCGACAGAGTTAAGTTCAGCCATGTCACTGAGCTCACTTGGAAAGACCATTCCATCATCCACTTCACCATTGCAGGATCTTGTGGCACCGAGTCAAGCCAACCAATCCCTCCCCCCGCAACTGGAAAAATTTATCACAGAGCCAGTGGACCAACCCCCTCAACACCTCCCGACCTGACACTGCAACCAACCTAGAACAGAATGTCAATATTTTCTCTAACTGGATCACTGTCGCCCCCATCAAGCGCACTGATGGAGCGAGGTTGGAAAAGAACATTTGTGTGGACCACTCGTGAAGTTACTTTCTCATAACAGTAACATGAATTAATCGTGTGGTTTTAAATTTAACCAACATAGAATAGAATGCACACACACAAACACACGTGGGATACTAATTTGCTTATGTTGCAAACCGTAATCTACTAATTAAGAGAAGTTGTCACATTTCTTTTGTGCACATTTGTCAAAATCTAACCAAAATTTGCATGAATATGCTTTTTGTCTGTCTCATTGTGGCATAAATGATGGAGAATGGTGAGTAAACCATGCTTATGTGTTGCTGAATAGGCTAGGAAATAACTAATTGGAGTACTTTAGAATGGGGGAAGATTACCAGAAGGGCTATATTTTGAAAATTAAGGTTTAATTGTGTTTGTTTCTATAATAGTTCCCATTCTGGCCCATGAGGCCTATAAAAAGATGGAGGTTTTCGTGACTCCGAGATTGTGACGTTGTTCGCATGCGCGACTGAACTCGAGAGAAGTACGAGCAGCCAGTGCCTGTACAGCGTGGGTCAAGGTTAACGGGGCCTAAAAGTTCGACTTGGTGCCAACAATTTGAATGTCTGCATCGTGAGCTTAGGAAAATTGTGAGAAATAACGATTTAAAGGACACAAGCGGAAAAGACTGCTAGGAGACGATACAGACTTTATTTTTTTTAATCATAACAATGACTTTGCTGAAACACGAACAATAAGGTGATGAGGTTATGCTCATCCACCCCTCGACTTGTCCAATCAGAACAGTCAAAGACCCCAAAAGTTACAACTTTTAGATAGATAAGTTAGGAAAAAAGGGTATAAAAGAGGACGTTTGGAAGTAAGAAAAGAGCTTGCTTTGCGATTTTATCTTTGCACCCCGACATGCTGCCGGACTGCTGAATCTTTCTTATGGCGCAAGGACTTTGACATTTTTCTGAACTTTACATTTTTGAATGGGTGTGGAGTCCTTTTGTGAGGTGAACATCTAGAGAGAATAGAGAGATAGTCTCTGGGAACTATTCGGTTCTTAT
The DNA here is from genome assembly GCF_964263255.1 of Lissotriton vulgaris. Taxonomy (NCBI): domain Eukaryota; kingdom Metazoa; phylum Chordata; class Amphibia; order Caudata; family Salamandridae; genus Lissotriton; species Lissotriton vulgaris. Next base: position 1,843,691,463 of record NC_141694.1, read on the forward strand.
GCTGATGTCCGTGTCCTAAAATCTTGGTAATATGAATTTCTGCTTATATTTCTGAATTACTATGCTGATAAATATAAATGTTAGAATTTAACTTCTTTCCTTCTTTAGGTTATTGATGATTTAATGACTATTAAATTGAAGTAAATAAGTAAAGGTCATGCTAGGAGATTTAGGGCCCGATGTAGGTATCAAATACCGGTCGGAAACGGCCGATTTCGGCCGTTTCCAACCGGTATTTGGCCTACTGAGATGTAGGGGACCTTTTTTTGTCCGATTCGGTATTTTACCGATTCGGTAAAATTACTGAATCGCAAAAATACCGAATCGGTAATTTTACCGATTTTTAAATTTGGGATGTAGGTGGGACTACTTTCTGTCCCACAGGCCCTTCAGATTCGGTATTCTAACACCCAATCCAATTGGGTGTTAAAATACCGAATCCAGGTGTGCATGCACATGTGTGCATGCACACCTATGCCATGTGACAGACAGACATGCCCTTAGGGCATGTATGTGTGCCACATGGCTCACATGCCTGTTTTGGGGGTGCTAGAGGGTGTCAAAGTGACACCCCCTGCACCCTTGCACAAATCGGTAATTACCGAATCGGTAATTACCGATTCGGTAATGCCCATTGATTCCTATGGGCTTCAAGGCCCATAGGAAGCAATGGAGGATACCGAATCGGTATTTACAGAATCGGTAAATACCGAATCTTACAGATTCGGTATTTACCGAATCTGAAATACCTACATCTCCCCCCCTCTAATTTACCACTTCATAAATACCAAATCGGTATGATTCGGTATTTATGAAGTGGTAAATGTAGATTTACCTACATCGGGCCCTTAATCCCTAAAATAAAAGGTTACAATAAATGGAAAATTAAGCTAGTCTTGTTGTCCATTAGTTAACTTTTACTAGCGGATCCATTGACAAATAATGGTGGTGTGTTTAAATGTTTTCCCCTTTAAAATAAAACCATGGTAATAGAGTTATCTGCAGATGTATATAATGTACAAATTTTAGTATTAATTTAGACACTCCACTATAATCCAGCAGCTCTCCTTCTGGTCTTCACCGAATCCGTGGAGCAGGGTGAGTGTGTGTATAAATGACTCGCAGTGTTATGGGTAAGTATGGGCTGAAAATCCGTTCCGTTCGCGGAATTTGCAGATTTTTGGCAAATTCGCGGTCCGTGAATCGCGCAAATGTGCCCAAAAATCCACAATTCGCAAGCTGGCGGATTTTTTTCCTTGGTCGCGCTTGAAAAATACAATCTTGCGTGCGCGGCGTGGACTTACCCTGATTCTGAGTTCGCCGAGTTGTTTTTCCTGCCAGTTTGCGTGTGCTGCGCCATTTTGGATCTTGCTGCGTGTTCGCGCGAGAGTTTTTCGACCGTGAGTATGTCATCGCAGCCCACCTTCTTACACAGCGAGAGTTTGACAACGCGAGTATGCCATAAGGGCCCGCAATCACGCATAACGGGAGTAAACAATTGTGAATACATAGATGCGGCTCGCAGCTGACTTGCGGCGGGAGATTTTAACAGCTCGCTTTCCCGAACTTGCAAAAATTACAATTCTGCACAAGAAATCCACTGCAGGCAGCATAAACCTTCTGAAAATGTTGATTTTGATCAGAATAACTCCTCAGATTGACATTTGGCTGCACTTTTTTGTGCAAGGAGTCCATTTTTTGGGGGGTGGAAGGAAGGAAGTGCCCCAGAGTCTCCAACTTCCTGTTCCTGTCCAGCAGGCTCCTCCCAGTGCTTTGTCCATGTCCTAGTCACTTTTCATTTGGATCTGGAGCTGGAAGGATTACTTTTTGTGGCTGCTGCTGGATATTTGTATTTGAGGAATTTTTGGACTTTGGATCACTTTTGGATTTGAGATTTTACAAGTAAGTTGGTGTTGTTTGTTTGGGGCATTGCAGTTGCTGCAACTACAATTTTAAAACGTTTTCACAACTTTTAAAACAATATATTGGGGGTAGCCACCGTATCCAGTAGGCCCAGGGTTAGTCATGGGTGCATGATACAACTGTTTCTGTGAGTTTTGTTGAACTTAAATCTCATTTATGTCATGGAATTTTAGCTCACTGTTATATGTGGATTTTTTATTTTGGGATTCCTGTAAAGCCACAGTAGCCAGTAGGCCCAGGGGTAGTGAGTGGTGCATGGACCAAGCCTTTCAGTGGGGTGTCTTGAATTTAAACATCATTGAGGGCATGGATGGCATTGGATTGTGGTGATTTTTGTGTGTTTTTCGACTTTTTGGGGTGTTGTTGGGGCCTGACCATGGGGGTGGGGGCCATTTTGAGGCCTGGTCCAGGCAGGGCCTGCCCATGTGGGTGGGGGGCAAGGGGCCATTTTGAAGCCAGGCAGTGTGCTCAGGCCTGCACCCAGTTTGCCTTGCTTTCATCCATTATGCCCAGGGGTACTCAGTGGGGCATGGACCAAGTCTTTCTGTGGGGTGTCTTGAATTTAAAAACATCATTGAGGGCATGGATGGCATTGCATTGTGGTGATTTTGTGTGTTTTTCAACTTTTTGGGGTGTTGTTAGGGCCTGGCCATGTGGGTGGGGGCCATTTTGAGGCCTGGTCCAGGCAGGGCCTGGCCAGGTGGGTCACGATAGGGTCCATTTTGAAGCCAGGCAGTGTGCTTTGTGCCATAGGCCTCCTGTACCCTGTATGCCTTGCTTCATCCATTATGCCCAGGGGTAGTCAGTGGTGAATGGACCAAGTCTTTCTGTGGGGTGTCTTGAATTTATACATCATTTATGGCATGGATGGCATTGGATTATGGTGATTTTTATGTGTTTTTTGCTTTTTGGGGGTGTGGTTGGGGCCCGGCCATGTGGGTTGGGGCCATTTTGAGGCTTGGTCCAGGCAGGGCCTGGCCATGTGGGTGGGGGTCAAGGGGCCATTTTGAAGCCTGGCAGTGTGCTTTGTGCCATAGGTCTGCTGTACCCAGTATGCCTTGCTTTCATCCATTATGCCCAGGTGTAGTCAGTGGTGCATGGACAAGTCTATCTGTGGGGAGTCTTGAATTTATACATCATTAATGGCATGGATGGCATTGGATTGAGGTGATTTTTGTGTGTTTTTTGCTTTTTGGTGGTGTTGTTGGGGCCTGGCCATGTGGGTGGGGGCCATTTTGAGGCATGGTCCCTCCAGGCAGAGCCTGGCCATGTGGGTGGGGGTCAAGCAAGGGTCCATTTTGAAGCCAGACAGTGTGCTTTGTGCCATAGGCCTGCACCCAGTATGCCTTGCTTTCGTCCATTATGCCCAGGGGTACTCAGTGGTGCATGAAACAACTCTCTCTGTGTGGTCTCTCTTCTATTAATGTAAACATCCAATTTTCATTTATGGTCTTTCCATTTTTGGGGGTGTTGTAATAATAATAAATGCCTAGTTGCAAACTATTAATTGAAGCACAACATATGCCGGTCTGCGAAGTCGATGTATGCTGCTGCTGTTTCTCCTATCGCGCTGGGCATTTTCTCCTTGTTAGTAATACGTCTTGTTTTATTTTAGGCTGTTCATCTTCATCATGCCGCCCTGTTCCCAAGCTTCTGACTTTCTGCAGTTTCTCTAATGACGGCCTTGGTACACTGATTTTGCATAGGTCCTGATTCTGCATCTGACCCTTGGTGCCCCTCTGGTCTCGAATCTTTAGTCCCATTTTGTAAAGCTGCTATCTTATAAATTCCTGCAATTTGTATGTACCTTTGGGTGATTACTTATCCAGGACCTACGACGACTAGTTAAGTCTTGATCGTCCCCATCACTTCTCTGGCCTTTCCGGATTTGAATTCGGGCATTTCCGGTATTTCATGTGAATACTGAGGGCTAACTTAACTCGCCTTGAATACCCTTGACTTATTGAGGGCCCTTTTCAGACAGTCTTCATGATAAGTTTTGCCAGCCTTGATTGTTATTAGGACTCCTTTCCAGGATTGGGTTGTTGGATCTTGAAAGACAACGCTTATCCATTCCATCAGTACCTTGCGCCCTGATGAAGGAAGCCTGTCTTGGCACTGTTCCGAAACGTGCATCGGCGCTTTTCTTGGATGTTCCTTGTTTGAATGTGAGTGTATGTATTGGTATGGGTATGATTTTGGTTTGACTGGAAGAGTGAGTTAGTTGTGTGCCAATTTTTATCCCTCCTTGTTGTCCTAAGGCTGTGTTTATATTTCTTGCTTGTGTTTCTTACGATAACCTCAAACAAAAATCATGACAAAGAAATGTATTGTATATTAAATTTTCATAACTGAATTATTTTTCTATGTTAATAAAAATAAATATTTGATATTATTTAGGTGTTCTGTGAGCTTTTGGTTTTTCCTTTGATTAGAGAGTTGTGTACACCTCCTCCTTACCATTGGGAACCCCCCTTTCATGTTCTTTTGTTAATTATCCCGCCCTGGCGGGTTGTTCCCCTCTTAGCATGCTTAGTTTTCAGGGCCCCTCTTCTGTTTTTTGTAAAGCACGACATATGCAACATTTATTTATTTAACTGATGTTCCTCTGGCTTCGTTTGCTTTTAGGTGCACAAAGAGAACCACGAAATAAGCCTCATCGTTCATCATCAGTGCCAGGAAGAAGTCCTGCTGCGGTGTGTGCAGCACAACGTCACATGACTTCACGTGTGGCCACAGACAACTCTGCAACTCGTGCAACTGCAGCCTGCTGTTCTGAAATCTGAAGAAGAATGGCCCAAAAAAAGGTGGCCGTAGCTCCTCTACCAAGAAAGTTGCCAGTGCCACTGCCAGTAAGAAGGAGCAGAAGAAGCAAGTGGCGCCACTTACCAAGGAGACTGGTGTGCCGAACAGCACATTTTTTGGGGAAAAAAAAAACTACGCCTGCAGCAGCGGGGTGCGCCGGGGACCAAGCTGGGAGCAGCACCTCTGCTTCATTGGGCTCAGTGTCACCACGCCAAGTTAGGTCCAAGGCCATGAGTGCTGCAGAGGCAGCCACTTTAATTGCTCAATCACTATCGACCAGTGAAGTTGGCTCACTGCAAGAAAGTAGCATCCAATAAACGCAGGGTGTAACTCTTCTGACGAGGGTTCAACAACCACAGCCGCAACGACAACCACAGGTGCAACTAGTACAAGCGCAAGTACATGCGCAAGGGGAGGCGCAAGTAGAGGCGCAAGTAGAGGCGCAAGGAGAGATTCAAGCGGAGATATCATCCGAGGAGCCACTCCTCCTGATGATCCATGGTTTTCCAGATCACCAGCAAGAAAAAGGTCAAGTAGGGCTACTACAAGTTCTTCTTCAAGCCCCCTTTCTTCTGATGATCTTGATATTGATTGGAACCCACCAATGCAGCCTGAGAGTGAGGCACGCCATGAGCCAACAAAGGTAGCTAAGCCTAAAAGGAAGATTCCCACAAGGCTTTCACTTATGGGTGACGACGACGAACAAGAAGTGGTGTATTCTGCTGCTAATGAACAGTCTGACGACGACCCAGTCATCACAGTCGTCACTCCAAACCTAGCGGGCATGCAGCAGACACATTTTTACTCTATACTGAATTGCTGCTGAGCGGTATGTGGGTGGCGTGGCACTGGTACCACCACCAACACAGGTAGCTACTACACCAACACTACCTACTACAGCTGCCATATTTTCTCTTCAGAAGGGCCGGCGGGCCCTCCATCCAGCTCCACCTCCATTACCTCAAGTAGTGGTGCTGTAACTGTAAGGGCACACCAGAGTCACATTTCACCACGCCCATCCTCCACTTCATCTGGCATTGAAAGTAGCACCTCCACCACCACCACCAGAAATCTCTAGTCCCCAGTTTGGGACTTCTTTAGTATTAGCAAAGAGGCGGAAAACCTAGTCGTTTGTTCGATTTGTTAGTCGGGGTAAGCTTGGTACCAACTATGGTACCGGAGGCCAGAGAGGTCATCTCCAAAAACACCACATCATCCAGTGGGAGGCGCACCTAAGTAACATCAGGAAAGCCAAAAGTAGAAATCCAAATGTATCCATTCATATTGCATCTTCTGATGACAATGAGCAGATCGTGCAGGGGGAGTTGAAGAATCAGAAGCGAGCAAAATTTTTTCTGGTACACACAGTACCCCTGGAAGCATCACTGCAGTGGTAGCGCCCATACAATCTACCCCAGCAACATCTATGAGGCACACTAAGAGTCTGGGAGAGACACCAATGCGAAAAAGTAGTACATCAATGAGCCTAACTGGGTTGAAGAAGTCTGGATCATCATCATCACGTAAAACGGTCCAGACCACCATTAAAAGCATGTTTTGGTCGGAGGCGCCATTGGAACGCAACCACCCAACGGCACGCCTTTATAATGTAAAGCTGGCTAAAATGTTAGCGCTGGGCCTTCTCCCTTTTTCTTTCGTGGAAGGGGTAGGTTTTCGGGAATTTGGGGCAACAGTCTGCCCTCAATGGAAGGTTCCTAGCCGGTCCTATTTTTGCCAGAGTTGTGGTTCCAGCACTACATCAAGATGTGCTGGAGGTGATTGGGGCAGCTTTGCAGAAGAGTGCTGTTCACACTATCCACCTGACAACAGACATGTGGACCAGTTGCCAAGCCCTTGATTACATGTGCATCACTGCACACTGGGTCTCTTTTGCAGGGGTTAGAGACAAGTTATATGCAGGTGTTGACAGTGACATAGTTTTTAAAACTAGTCAGAAACATGTAACAGTAGCCATGTTTGCCATGGAGAAATCTCATACTGCAGAAAACATTTTGAAGGAGTTTCAAAGTAAGGTCTTTCAATGGCTGCATCCAAGAAAGCGCATGATTGGTTATGTTTCCATGGATAATGGCAGTAATATAGTTAAGGCCATGCATGATGGTAACTACTTCAGAGTGCCGTGTTTGGGGCACAGTATTAACATCGTAGTGCAAGATTTCTTGAAAAAAGATAACACAGTCAGCAAGTTACTGACCACCTGCCAAAGAATCTGCACACATTTCAGCCATTCTTTTGAGGCCCGGAAGCAGCTGAGGAACATTCAACGTGAACGTAGAGTGCCAGTCAGAGGACTCATCCAGGAGGTAGTACCACGTTGGAACTCAACCTTCTACATGCTTGAGTGTCTGTCTGAGCAGTGCATGGTAATCAATGAGTATGTCTTTCAACGAGGTTCTACTATGAAAGACATGAGGCTAGATTTGGATGAAAGGGACCTAGTTAAAAGCCTGACAGACATGCTTTGTCCTTTTGCGGTCTTCCCTTGTGAAGTTAGCAGGGGGGACTGTACTTTGGGCAAAGCTATCCCATTGTTGCGCATGCTAGAGCACCAACTGAAGGCGGTGTCTTCAACGCTCAAAGATGATACTGACAAGCAAGGCGCATATCCTTTGGCGGAGAGCTTATTAAACCGTCTAGTTGCCAATGAAAGGCTTAAAAAAATACATACAGAACAACATTGCATTTGTGCCACTATTCTGGATCCACGGTACAAAAAGGCACTGGCCAGCAAAGTATTAATTCCTTTTACTGAAGCAGATGCTTCAAAGTACAGACATTGGCTAGTTCTGTCAGCCACTCGGTTCGAAAAAGAGCGTCAGGAAATTGAAGGAACCGGCACAAGTACTACTGAGCCAGCAGGCCATCCGGCGTGAAGGTCAACTTCTGTGGCCGAAGGCAGTCACTTTCCCTCAGAGCCGTTACCGACACCAGCAACCATATTATCATGCCCACCATGCCCACCTTGCCCACCTTGTTCTGTCGGCGTCGCTATTGTCCTCTTGCCCCTGGGAGTTGCTGATGATCATGAAATAAACACAAACATGGATGATTGTTTTTTTAAATATTTGATTTCTTTGACCACAATCTAAAATTATCTCGGGGAAACAAATTACCAACAATTGCAATACATGTATTTACCTATTTGATCTGGTCAACTAGGAGGATAGTACAGTATTGCTGGATTCGCATACCGTCTACTTGGAAAGTTAAGTAAATTACTAACTAAACCAACAACATAAGGTTCTACTATGACTGCCAGCACTCAGCAGCAGGCGACGTGACAGACACAGTCCGTCATCATGATTGCAGACCACTAAAAAATGTCCTACTACTAATAACAAGTCATAATATACTCAACCTATCAATCCACCACTATCTCTTCTTCTTAGTGGCAGCAGGAGTACAAAGGAAGGACTAGGCTTGATTCTCTAGTCTCTAGTCTCTCTAGCATTACGCAGTTCTGTAAAGTACTACACTCATACATAATCAGGCCAAATGAGCACAAAGTTGCAAACAAGTAAGCATAGTAGCAACGCCACTGAGCAGGCGAGCACCTTCAATCACAGAAGCTATAAACATTAATTTACCTGCAATTTAATCGAATCGGCAGCATTCTTGCTCTTCAGGAAAACATACATTATCAATAAAATAACACAGAGCAGAAGAAAACAAAGTAGTTATTAAATAGCTACTCACCAAGCCCAGGGATCTCCAAGCCTAGCAGGTCGAGCAGGTCCTGCTCCCGGTCAAGGAGGTCCGCCCACAGGTGCGTTGCCTGATGGTAGGTGCGCCGGACCCACGACTCCCTAAACATGGCCCGGCACACCTTATCCCAGAGCTTGCGATGCTCCCGGAGGCCATACCCTGCACCGGGCCTGCCCCCTGCTGCGACGGTCTTCGGGAGGTGGCGCTGAACATAAAAGATAAGTGCGACCACCTCCACCGTGCTGAAAATCTCCCAGGCCAATACATCCTCCCCCCTTAATCGCCCGCAAGGGAGCCGGGTACGGGGTGCTGGACCCTTCCCCTTGTTCTTCCCTGCTCCCTTTGCCATGGTCCTGGACAGGAATGGAAATAAATAGGAAAGAGAATAGGGAAAAAGTAACTAAAAGAAAAGAGTTAAAAAAAGTAGTTTTAAAGTAACAAAAAGTAGAAAAAAACTCAAAATATAGTTGTATAAAAAGAGAGGGATAGATAATGAGTAAAAAAGATCAAAAACAAGTTCAAACAAACAAAGGATTGCAAAGATTAAAGCAGGATAGAAAAAGCATGCCCAGAACCATAGCAATGTACAGGAATTTATATAGCGCAAATCACCGAGCGGTAGCAATGAATGAAAAACAAGATGGCCGCGCCTATTGAGAACCGCGTGGGTACGTTCGCGCGATATTTCCCCCGCAAACACGCAAAAATGGATGCGATGATGTAATTGCGCCCTGCACGTAGGAAATGCCCAACGCGAGCATGTAACTAGCGCCGGGAAACGGAAATACGCAACGCAAACACTGAAAACAAGATGACCGCACCCCATGTACGACCGCATGGGTAACTTTGCGGTCAGCACGCTGAAAAAACCCCAGCAAACATGCAAAGCGCCCCGCGAACACCCAAAAATAAAAAAATTCGCACAAATTCGCAAATTTTGCGGACCACGAATTCGCTTTCGCACTAATTCACGTACTGCGAATTCGCAAATTTCACCCAAACTTAGATATGGGCCCCACTGATGAGTAAATGTGTGAATAAGTTCTCCAGGAATAAGGTGATGGTTTTGTAGGAAATTTCTGGAGCTGCGCTGCATCACCACCAAACTTAAGAAACCCACCAAACAAGCCAGTTGGTATACTAAGGAACTGACAAATGTGAAATGCAACTGTAAATGACTAGAAAGGAAATGTTGCACAAGCAATGAGCCCGCCGGCAGAGCCTGCTTCAAGTCGTCCCTCAACCAAAACCACCATCTACTGAAACAGACAAAAAGGAACATCCTAGCCGACCACATTGAAACCAGCTAGCACCATAGCGAAGAAATCTTCAACATCGTTGGAGAGTTCTCCAACCCCTTAGACATGAAAAAAATCATCACCCCCTCTCAGGAATTCTGCAGCTCCTTGGCGGACATCTTCCACAACAGAATCATCACCATTTATAAAAACTTTGGACCCCAACCCACTGCCTCCAACAGCTTTGAACTCCTCGCTCCCACAGATGTCAATCTCAATACAACATCAGACCACCTGCTCACCTCCTGGAACCAGCTCACCACTCCAAATACCACAGCCATCATGAACTCCGTCCACTCAGGAGCACCCATGGAAACCAGCCCCCACGAGGTTTTCAACCTCAGGAGCAAGACGATCAGCAGCGAGCTCATCGCTATTTTAACTCATCAATGAACATCGCCGTCATCCCTGAAGCATGGAAACACACAGTAGTCAAACCCCTTCTCAAGAAATCCTCAGCAGATCGCAGCAAACTCAAGAACTCTCAGAAGCATTCAACACAGTTTCCCATCACACTCTTATCAATAGGCTTCATCGCATTGCAATCTAAGGAGATGGCCTCGAATGGATCACCCCCTTCCTCACCGTAAGAACCCAGAGAATCTGCCTACCACCCTTCACCTCAGAACCCAGCAACATCATCTGCAGCGTCCCCCAAAGCTCGTCCTTCAACTCACCATGTTTAACATCTACATGACCCCCCTGACCTACATCATCAGAACCCATGGAATGAACATCATATCTTATGCAGACGACACCCAGCTCATTCTCTCACTATCGGAAGACCCGTCACCACGAAGGCCAACTTCCGCAATTGCACAACGCATATTGACGATTGGATGAAAGACAACTGCCTTAAACTCAACACAGACAAAATGGAAGTGCTGATCTGTAGAAACAAGACCTCCCTTTGGAATAGTTGGTGGTGGCCCTCGGAACTGGGACCAGCACCCACTCCGACAGACCATGCATGCAAACTTGGCATCATCCTGGACAGTAAGTTCACCATGAAAAGCCAAATCTATGCCGTCTCCTCCACCTGCTTCCTCGCTCTTTGCATGCTCCACAGGATCTTCAAATGGCTCCCCATCAACACCAGATAAACGATCACTCAAGCTCTAATCAACAGCCGGATAGACTACAGTAACTCACTCTACGTAGGGATCACCATGCATCTCTGGAAGAGACTACAGACCATACAGAACTCTTCCGAGGACCGGTTTCTGGCATTCCAGCCGTCTTCAGCCTGGCTTGCTTGAATCCTGTGGCAAAGAGAGCAAGGGACTCACGTCTGAGCATACCTTGCCACACTTATGGCGGCCGAAAGCGGTACAAAAGTGGGTGGTGATGAACAGAGCATCTGAATCAATCAAACACTCACACCCAGTCAAAAGATCTGGGTTTAATCCATCACCGTTCTTTAGCCCACTCTGCCACCCCAGTTCAGACATGGCTATATGCAAATCAGTCTGACCCTGTGCTTCATGGGAACAGTCTGAACTGGGATGGCAGAGTGGGCTAAAGAACGGTGATGGATTAAACCCAGATCTTTTGACTGGGTGTGAGTGTTTGATTGGTTCAGATGCTCCGTCCATCACCACCCCCTTTTGTACCGCTTTTGGCCGCCATAAGTGTGGCAGGGTATGGTCAGACGTGAGTCCCTTGCTCACTTTGCCACTGTATTCAACCAAGCCGGGCTGAAGACGGCTGGAATGCCAGAAACCAGTCCTCTGAAGCTTGTTTCCGGTCCAGGGAAGGCATGGCTTGGCAGTTCGGGCTGGACTGTTCCCATGAGGCACAGGGTCAGACTGATTTGCATATGGTCATCTCTAAACTGGGGTGGCAGAGTGGGCTAAAGAACGGTGATGGATTAAACCCAGATCTTTTGACTGGGTGTGAGTGTTTGATTGGTTCAGATGCTCCGTCCATTACCACCCCCTTTTGTACCGCTTTCTCCTCCGTAGCAGCAGAATCCTGGAATCACCTCCCCTTTCACTTACGGACTTCATCTTCTCTCCTAGAATTCAGGAAAGGCCTCAAGACCTGGCTATTCAACCGAATCTGCTAGCTGCCATGTTCTCAGCGCCTGGATACCGTCATGGGTGTTTAATAGCGTTCTATAAATATTTTTTAATGATTTCCAAAAGTACTCGATGAAGAGGGAACAATAATTAGAAAAAATAATCAAAACAGTAAAAACAGGTTTGGGGCATGTATCTGCAAAACTTCAAGGAGATTGGAAAAATATGTTTATTCTCTTTTGACTGGAGTTCAGAGAACGAACAACCGGTGTGGAAACAACTGCTAAAAGAAGCAGATGGGGAAATTAAAAAGAAAAAATAAAGCACCAGGAAGTGACATGGGAGGCTGTAGAGGGGACATATGCGAACAAAATAAATGGCGGCGCAAGTTAAGAGAGAGAATTGCCAGGAGCTGGCTGCACTGGTCAAGAGAGCGAGCTGCCAGGAGCCATTGGCTGCACTGGTCGAGAGAGCAAGCTGCCAGAAGCCACTGGCTGCACTGGTCGAGAGAGCGAGCTGCCAGGAGCCATTGGCTGCACTGGTCGAAAGAGCGAGCTGCCAGGAGCCACTGGCTGCACTGGTCGAGAGAGCGAGCTGCCAGGAGCTGTGAGAAGTTGGCCCGATATGCAGCGTTCGCTATTCTAGCGACCGCTATGTATCGTTCCAAACGACCCTTATGGTGATTGGTTGTAAGTCAACCTACAGACCAGCTATCCTAGTAGCGTGGATACGAGCAGTCTAAGGCTAAAGACTCGAGAGGGCGTGTTAAGCCAGCTGTTATACCATCACATACCCCTTGAACACCAAGTGAAAGGACACCACACAAGTGTTATGAAAATAAACAGTATATTTATTAAGAATCACAACAGCCCTGTACTCTTTATGAGGACAGGGTACTAAGCACAAACCAAATCTTTTAGGAAAATACTTCAAGTGCACAATTAAAACAAGTGTCCGAGGACACGGAAAGTTTAGTGGTCTCGGGCGGACCCGATAAGGCAAGTCGGAAGCGAGGGACTCGGGACCCTAGAGTAAAGAGGCTATGCAGGCACCGAAATGCCGAAGTTACCTAGCCACGAGGGCTGCGGCTGCACAAGTCTTACAGGCGTCGGGGTCTTCGCTGACGAGCCAGGAGCCGGAAGAAAAGGAGTTGCTGGCCGGCGACCAGTGATGAATAGTTCGTAGAGATCCAAGCCTGGATCAGAGATCGATGATACCTGAAAGCAGAGGGGACCAAGTTCGTACTACTAGCCAGTAGTCAGAGGGTGCCAGGAGGGCACCGGTTGGCCGTCACCTCGACCAGATGAGTGGGCGACGCTAGGCTCTGCAGTCTCACGGACCAGGAGGCGTTATCGGCGACCAGGATGGAGGTGCGAGCTGTCCCACGAAGAACGATGCTGTCGGCGTCGCTGGGCCCAGGATTGGGGCAACAAGCCTTGGCAGATCTCGGGCCACGTGGTGGGCCTAAGATGGCGTCTTGGATGGACCAGGAGGGTCCGGGGTGCTCCTCTCGAAAAAGGGAGCAAGGGCCAGTCTGGAGCAACCAGACCAGCAGTGTTGGTTGTCGGATGTCGTCAAGGAAGGGCACAAGCCAGCGGCTAGTGACCAGACAACGTGCTGAGCAGCGAGCAGAAGGGCCCCACGCAGATCGTGGAGATGCTGGGAGACTGCACTTCGGTGCTGGAGCTGCTCAGGGTCGGGGCTTCTCGGACCCCAGAGCACTCACCAGAGAATTGCTTCGATGGTCGTGCTGGTTAAGAAAGCGTGCAGGTTTTGATGATGGCCGGTCCCTCGAGGTCTCGTCGCACCCACAGATCACAGCTGAGCTGATGACGTGGGTAGAGGTCGGAGGTGCCAGAGAAGCCGGTTCTCGTCGAGCTGGGCTGTCGGATCCTTGAGGAAGGACTTGCAGCAAACCGCAGAGTTCTTAGATGGTGCCCGCTGATGCAGGGTGACTACTCCTTAGTCACAAGGGAGAAATCTTGAGAAGAGTCTCGAATGTCCTTTCGTAGAAAGTAGTTCTTGATTCAAAGATGATCTAATTTGGAAGGGTCCCCGCTCCGGCCTTTATTCTAAAGAAAGGGGTGGGTACATGACTAGGTCCTGCCCTAAGGGTGGGACCAGGAAGGGGGGTAGTTACACCCCTCTCCCCTGCCGGACTTTCCCCAGGCCAGGGCTGGCGCCCCTGGAACTGGTTCTGACCGGCAGATGCGTAGTGAGCACCGGGGTGCCACTCCGCAGTCACCTTCTCGCAAAAGCCCTACCTACCCAGAATACACAAACCCTGTCTGGGACGGTGCGAACACCGCCCTCGACAGGAAACCCTTTGTCCAAGCGCTCCTTGCTGGAAGAACTCCCAGCAGCAGGAGGTCAGACTCGTGTCTGTGGTGGCAGCATCCATTTTGTGGAGCTGAGGCTTTAGTTAACTTTAACCGGGGTTCACAGTTACGTACATGTCGTGTCCCTCTAGAAGGGCGGAATGCTAACCTCGTCGCCAGAATTGGTGAGAGGGCAGCATCCCGATTCGTATGACACCTTACTCGACATGCCTTGATAACGCGACACCGAAGTTACCGATGTGGTACGCGTTATCGTGGAACAGCCATTGGGTCTTGATTCCGCAAGCTGCAACCGGGCTCGGCTCGGGCCAGAACCCAGCTCACACGAGCCCACGCACTCTGCCTTCAGGATTGTCAAGGCCTGCCATAGGAGTGACTGATAGGAACTCGGGTGTCCATTGTATGGTTAGATATAGAGCTACTATACCTAAAGCAAAGGGTGATTACACGACTTCGCCCCAGCTGTCATGCAGCCAGTTGTGTCAAATTTAGGAGGCCAGCCAGGGGTGGCATAATACATGCTGCAGCCCCTGGCGGCCCTGGGTACACCTATGCCCTGAGTTACAGGGTCTGATAAGGTGGCCCAGTACCAATTGGTAAATGCACCTAGGGTACATATCGTAATTTAGAAAGAGAACAGCCAGGCTGTGGGTCTGATTGGCAGGCCCACAGCCAGAGAAAGTCGTAAACCAGTGAAACAAAAGCAAAAAATCTGGGTGATCATAGGATTGCAGACCCTACTCTCCTACATGACCCCCCCCCCCAAACGTCGGAACAATAAGCTAACCTTGACCAGGTGAGTCTTCTTGTTCTAAGTGGAAATATCTGGAGAGCCCATCGGCATTGCCATGATCAGTACCAGGTCTATGTTCCACTGTAAAGTCCATCCCCTGTAGGGAATTGGACCACCTAAGCAGTTTGGGGTTTTCACCCTTCATCTGATTTAGCCATAAGAGGGGCTTATGGTCGGTCTGAATCTTGAAGTGAGTGCCAAACAAGTATGGCCTCAGCTTCTTCAGGGCCCAAACCACAGCAAAGGCCTCCCTCTCAATAGCTGACCAATTCTTCTCTCTAGGGGTCAGCCTTCTGCTTATAAAAGCAATGGGCTGGTCTTGACCATCAAAATTCAGTTGAGAAAGAACAGCTCCCACACCCAACTCAGAAGCATCTGTTTGGACAATGAATGGTTTGGAGTAGTCCGGACTCTTAAGGATAGGCGCCGTGCACATGGCCTGCTTTAGGTCATTGAATGCTTTTTGACAGCTCGCTGTCCACTGAACCTTTTTTGGCATTTTCTTGCTTGTCAGTTCGTTTAATGGTGTCACGATGAAACCATAGTTCCTGACAAACTTCCGGTAGTATCCAGTCAGGCCCAAGAAAGCTCGAACCTGAGTCTGGGTGGTTGGAGGAGCCCAGTCCCTGATTGACTGTATTTTGCTCTCCAGTGGCTGAACCTGGCCTCCACCTACAAGGTGGCCCAGGTATACAACCTGTGTCTGCCCTATCTGGCACTTGGTGGCCTTGATAGTGAGGCCTGCGGCTTGCAGAGCCTCTAACGCTTTCCGCAGGTGGACCAGGTGATCCTCCCAGGTGGAGCTAAAGACAGCAATATCGTCTAGATACGCCGCACAGAAGTCATCCAGCCCAGTAAGGACTTGATTCACCAACCTTTGGAAGGTGGCAGGTGCATTTTTCAGACCAAAGGGCATCACCACGAACTGATAATGCCCACCAGGGGTAGAAAATGCGGTCTTAGGCTTGGCGTCCTCAGCTAACCTGATTTGCCAATACCCAGCTGTCAGGTCAAACGTACTTAGGTAGTTGGCCGAAGCCAATCTATCGATAAGCTCGTCTGCCCTTGGTATTGGGTGGGCGTCAGTCTTAGTGACTGCATTGAGACCCCTGTAGTCTACGCAGAACCTCATCTCTTTCTTACCGCCCTGGGTGTGAGGTTTCGGCACTAGAACTACGGGACTAGCCCAAGGGCTATCCGAGGCTTCAATGACTCCCAGCTCCAACATTTTCTGCACTTCACTCTTGATGCAGTCTCTAACGTGATCAGGCTGCCGGTAGATTTTACTCTTGACGGGCAAGCTGTCACCAGTGTCAACCTCATGGGTGCACCAATCGGTCTGACTGGGTGTTAGAGAGAACATATGTCTGAAAGACTGAAGAACCTGTTTACAGTCTTTCTGTTGATGTTCGGAGAGGCTGCCACAAAAGACAACACCATCGACCGATCCATCGTCAGGATTCTGAGTGAGCAGGTCGGGGAGAGGGTCACTCTCCTCTTCCTGTCCCTCATCTAGGGCCATGAGCAAACTCATGTCCTTCCTGTCGACATATGCCTTGAGCCTGTTGACATGAAGCACCCTATGGGGGCTCCGGGGAGTTCCCAGGTCGACCAGGTAGGTGACCTCTCCCTTTTTCTCCAGGATGGTGTAGGGCCCGGACCATTTGTCCTTGAGTGCTGCTGGGGCCACTGGCTCCAACACCCACACCTTCTGTCCGGGCTGGTAAACAGTCAAGATAGCCTTTTGGTCATGCCAAGCTTTTTGGAGTTCTTGGCTGGCCTTAAGGTTTTCAGATGCCTTCTCCATGTATTCAGCCATCCGCGAGCGGAAGCCAAGCACATAGTCCACTATGTTGGCTGCAGGCTTTTTGAGAGGTCTCTCCCATCCTTCCTTCACCAAACACAGGGGTCCTCTCACAGGATGCCCGTACAAAAGTTCAAAAGGGCTGTAGCCAACCCCCTTCTGTGGGACTTCTCTGTAAGCGAATAAAAGGCAGGGGATCAGGACGTCCCATCTACGCCGAAGCTTTTCAGGTAGTCCATGAATCATCCCTTTTAGGGTCCTGTTGAATCTCTCAACAAGCCCATTGCATTGTGGATGAAAGGGTGTAGTGAACTTGTAGTTGACACCACATTCCTTCCACATAGCAGTTAAGTAGCTCGACATAAAGTTTGCACCTCTGTCGGAGACGACCTCCTTAGGGAAGCCCACTCTGGAGAATACTCCAACTAGGGCTCTTGCCACAACAGGCGCTGTAGTGGTCCTAAGGGGAATAGCTTCAGGATACCTGGTGGCATGATCCACTACCACCAGTATAAATTTGTGCCCTGATGCTGTTGGTGGTTCCATGGGACCGACGATGTCGATCCCCACCCGTTCAAAGGGCACCCCCACCACTGGCATTGGTATAAGGGGGGCCTTTGTCGTGCCACCTGACTTACCACTGGCTTGGCAAGTGACACAGGAGCGGCAAAACTCCTTGGTATCTTCGTTCATATGAGGCCAGTGAAAGTGTGAGACAAGCCTGTCCCACGTCTTTGTCTGGCCTAAGTGACCTGCTAAGGGAATCTCGTGGGCCAAGGTAAATAGGAAACCTCGCTGAGACAAGGGTACAACCAGCCTCCTGGTCATGCCAGGCTTGGGGTCTCTTGACTCAGTGTACAGGAGTCCATCTTCCCAGTATACCTTTTGGGTACCTGTGGCGTTCCCAGCAGCCTCAGCAGCAGCCTGCTGTCTGAGGGGTTCAAGAGAAGGGCAGTCTAACTGGTCCTTCCCCAGGTTTTCCCTTGAGGGTCCCCCTGAACCCAAGAATTCAACTTGATCAAGTTCGAACTCTCTAGGCTCAGTTTCCCTCAATTCCTGTAGGTCAGCCTCCTCTGAGACTTGATCCACGACCTGGGGCAAGGGGGAAGGCGCAGCCTTAACCCTACCGCTCTTTTTCTTGGGAGGTGTCTGGTCCGTTGTTCCAGGATCCAGCACCTGTTCAGTGGGGCATTTCCTGACCTGTGACCTGGTCACAGCGAACACATGTGCTGGCAAGCCTAACATTTCCATGTGAGTCCGGTGCTCCACTTCTGACCATTGTGATGACTCCAAATCATTGCCCAACAAACAATCCACTGGGAGGTCTGAACTAACTACAACCTTCTTTTGGCCAGTTACCCCTCCCCAGGAGAAAGCTACAATTGCCATACTGTGATTGGTAGTGACATTGCTTGCATTGGTCACCAGGAATTCTGTACCTGGCATGATCTGTCCAGGGTCCACAAAGTTAGGTGTCACCATGGTGACACTGGCACAAGTGTCCCTATAGGCCTGAGCCATTTTTCCGTTTATGAAAGGTGTCTGTCTGTATTTGCCCAAAGTATTGGGGCTTACGTCAGGGGACATATCCACATCCCCTGTACTGACAAGGACAGCCTGAGTGAGTGTACCAACTAAGTTGTCACGCCCCTCAGAACACAGGGTTAACCCTACTAAACCCTTGGGAGGTGCACTACCACTGCTGGCTGTACTAGGGGGCACAGGTGCCTTAGGGGCTGCAGTGGCAGGAGTCTGCCCTCCTTTCTTGGTGCACTCACTAAACCAGTGAGATTTACTTTTGCAGTATTGGCACCATCTTTTAGATTGGCCTTCTTTCTTCTTTTGGGGAGCCTGACCCCCACCCTCTTTGGGTTGTTGGGGACCTGTCGAAGACTTCTGGTCATTTTGTTCCCCCTTAGAATCTTTACCCTTCTGGTCTGCTTTCTTCTGACCACCTTGATTCTGGCCCTGGTTCTGTTTAACTCTTGTTCGAACCCATCTGTCTGCCTTCTTTCCCAATTCTTGGGGAGAGGTCAGATCCGAGTCGACAAGATGCTGATGCAACAACTGGTTCTGACAATTGTTTAAAATTTGTTCTCTCATCATCAAATTATACAATCCTTCGTAATCAGTAACCTTACTGCCCAGCAACCAGCCTTCAAAAGCCTTAGTGGCACAATCGACAAAGTCAGACCAATCTTGAGACTGCGTTTTCTGGGTATCCCGGAACAGCACCCTGTACTGCTCCGTGGTTAGGCCAAACCCTTCAACCAGTGTACTCTTCAAGACGTGGTAATTATTAGCATCCTCTACCCTTGTGGTGAGGAGCTTGTCTCTACCTTTACCTTCAAAGGAGAGCCACAAGATAGCTGCCCACTGACTCTGGGGAACACCCTGCACAGTGCAGGCTCTCTCCAAAGCAGTAATCCATTTGTGGATGTCGTCCCCTTGTTTAAAGGGGGGCACTATCTTACCAAGGTGTTTCGTATCAAAACTCCTTTCCCTATTGCTAGGTACAATGCTGCCACCAGTGGGGACTGCCCCATTTAACTGTTGCTCTCTAGCAAAGGCAAGCCTCTCTTTGGCCAGGGCAAGTTCTTCCCTTTCAATCCTCAGATTAGCTGCCCTTTCTTTAGCTTCGTACACTCTCCTCTGAGGGGACGTCATCCCTCTTTGAGAAGAGTTGTGAGAGCCATTGGTTTGAAGGGATCTGCCAGAGTCTCTTGACAGAGATCTGGCTCGTCCATTCTCAATGTTAAGCTGACCTGATAGCGGCCCCGGGGGTCCCCCAGTACCACTGTCATGTTTGCTTAAGTTGGACCTGCTTAGTCTGACGACTTCTACCTGTCCCTTATCTGCCTCATCCCCAGAGGGATCCTCATTCTCATCATCCTCTACATCTTCAGTCTCAGTTGAGAGGTGGATGAGGTCAGGATCGTCTCTGGTTCCCTCGAGGGGAGGCATGTCTCCTTCTGGATTAGAAGAGCTAAGACGGGTCTCAGCTTTTCTGGCATCATAAGTCTCCAAGAGACCAATCAGAAAGGACGTTGTGGGGTTAGACCCCTGCTTGATCTTCCTGGAGTGACACACCTGTCTTAACTCCTTGAAGCTCAGCACAGTATATCTTGAAGGGATGACCTGTGGAGGGTCAACTGACACAAGGGGAGACTCAGAGTTTCCTCCTTTGTCCGACATACTGTTTCTAGTGTGGTGTAAGTGATGCACCTACCTACACTATGTGTTTACCTACTGATCCCTTGCTAAGAGTTGCAGCCAAGGTGTGCTAAGCCTTGAGGAGCTACAACAGCTGGTTCAGTAGAACTCAGAGTATTCTAAGCTTCAGTTATATGTACTAACAGTACTTATGTGATCTTTCAACAAGATATTCTTAGGATACGTGTGGTAAAACAACAGCAAGCTCAAATCCCAACCGCTGCTCACCAATGTGAGAAGTTGGCCCGATATGCAGCGTTCGCTATTTTAGCGACCGCTATGTATCGTTCCAAACGACCCTTATGGTGATTGGTTGTAAGTCAACCTACAGACCAGCTATCCTAGTAGCGTGGATACGAGCAGTCTAAGGCTAAAGACTCGAGAGGGCGTGTTAAGCCAGCTGTTATACCATCACATACCCCTTGAACACCAAGTGAAAGGACACCACACAAGTGTTATGAAAATAAACAGTATATTTATTAAGAATCACAACAGCCCTGTACTCTTTATGAGGACAGGGTACTAAGCACAAACCAAATCTTTTAGGAAAATACTTCAAGTGCACAATTAAAACAAGTGTCCGAGGACACGGAAAGTTTAGTGGTCTCGGGCGGACCCGATAAGGCAAGTCGGAAGCGAGGGACTCGGGACCCTAGAGTAAAGAGGCTATGCAGGCACCGAAATGCCGAAGTTACCTAGCCACGAGGGCTGCGGCTGCACAAGTCTTACAGGCGTCGGGGGTCTTCGCTGACGAGCCAGGAGCCGGAAGAAAAGGAGTTGCTGGCCGGCGACCAGTGATGAATAGTTCGTAGAGATCCAAGCCTGGATCAGAGATCGATGATACCTGAAAGCAGAGGGGACCAAGTTCGTACTACTAGCCAGTAGTCAGAGGGTGCCAGGAGGGCACCGGTTGGCCGTCACCTCGACCAGGTGAGTGGGCGACGCTAGGCTCTGCAGTCTCACGGACCAGGAGGCGTTATCGGCGACCAGGATGGAGGTGCGAGCTGTCCCACGAAGAACGATGCTGTCGGCGTCGCTGGGCCCAGGATTGGGGCAACAAGCCTTGGCAGATCTCGGGCCACGTGGTGGGCCTAAGATGGCGTCTTGGATGGACCAGGAGGGTCCGGGGTGCTCCTCTCGAAAAAGGGAGCAAGGGCCGGTCTGGAGCAACCAGACCAGCAGTGTTGGTTGTCGGATGTCGTCAAGGAAGGGCACAAGCCAGCGGCTAGTGACCAGACAACGTGCTGAGCAGCGAGCAGAAGGGCCCCACGCAGATCGTGGAGATGCTGGGAGACTGCACTTCGGTGCTGGAGCTGCTCAGGGTCGGGGCTTCTCGGACCCCAGAGCACTCACCAGAGAATTGCTTCGATGGTCGTGCTGGTTAAGAAAGCGTGCAGGTTTTGATGATGGCCGGTCCCTCGAGGTCTCGTCGCACCCACAGATCACAGCTGAGCTGATGACGTGGGTAGAGGTCGGAGGTGCCAGGGAAGCCGGTTCTCTTCGAGCTGGGCCGTCGGATCCTTGAGGAAGGACTTGCAGCAAACCGCAGAGTTCTTAGATGGTGCCCGCTGATGCAGGGTGACTACTCCTTAGTCACAAGGGAGAAATCTTGAGAAGAGTCTCGAATGTCCTTTCGTAGAAAGTAGTTCTTGATTCAAAGATGATCTAATTTGGAAGGGTCCCCGCTCCGGCCTTTATTCTAAAGAAAGGGGTGGGTACATGACTAGGTCCTGCCCTAAGGGTGGGACCAGGAAGGGGGGTAGTTACACCCCTCTCCCCTGCCGGACTTTCCCCAGGCCAGGGCTGGCGCCCCTGGAACTGGTTCTGACCGGCAGATGCGTAGTGAGCACCGGGGTGCCACTCCGCAGTCACCTTCTCGCAAAAGCCCTACCTACCCAGAATACACAAACCCTGTCTGGGACGGTGCGAACACCGCCCTCGACAGGAAACCCTTTGTCCAAGCGCTCCTTGCTGGAAGGACTCCCAGCAGCAGGAGGTCAGACTCGTGTCTGTGGTGGCAGCATCCATTTTGTGGAGCTGAGGCTTTAGTTAACTTTAACCGGGGTTCACAGTTACGTACATGTCGTGTCCCTCTAGAAGGGCGGAATGCTAACCTCGTCGCCAGAATTGGTGAGAGGGCAGCATCCCGATTCGTATGACACCTTACTCGACATGCCTTGATAACGCGACACCGAAGTTACCGATGTGGTACGCGTTATCGTGGAACAGCCATTGGGTCTTGATTCCGCAAGCTGCAACCCTGGCTCGGCTCGGGCCAGAACCCAGCTCACACGAGCCCACGCACTCTGCCTTCAGGATTGTCAAGGCCTGCCATAGGAGTGACTGATAGGAACTCGGGTGTCCATTGTATGGTTAGATATAGAGCTACTATACCTAAAGCAAAGGGTGATTACACAACTTCGCCCCAGCTGTCATGCAGCCAGTTGTGTCAAATTTAGGAGGCCAGCCAGGGGTGGCATAATACATGCTGCAGCCCCTGGCGGCCCTGGGTACACCTATGCCCTGAGTTACAGGGTCTGATAAGGTGGCCCAGTACCAATTGGTAAATGCACCTAGGGTACATATCGTAATTTAGAAAGAGAACAGCCAGGCTGTGGGTCTGATTGGCAGGCCCACAGCCAGAGAAAGTCGTAAACCAGTGAAACAAAAGCAAAAAATCTGGGTGATCATAGGATTGCAGACCCTACTCTCCTACAGGAGCCACTTGCTGCACTGGTCGAGAGAGCGAGCTGCCAGGAGCCACAGGCTGCACTGGTCGTGAGAGCGAGCTGCCAAAAGCCACTGGCTGCACTGGTCGTGAGAGCGAGCTGCCAGGAGCCACTGGCTGCACTGGTCGTGAGAGCGAGCTGCCAGGAGCCACTGGCTGCACTGGTCGAGAGAGCGAGCTGCCTGGAGCCACTGGCTGCACTGGTCGAGAGAGCGAGCTGCCAGGAGTCACTGGCTGCACTGGTCGTGAGAGCGAGCTGCCAGGAGCCACTGGCTGCACTGGTCGAGCGACTGAGCTGCCAGGAGCCACTGGCTACACTGGTCGAGAGAGCGAGCTGACAGGAGCCACTTGCTGCACTGGTCGAGAGAGCGAGCTGCCCGGAGCCACTGGCTGCACTGGTCGAGAGAGTGAGCTGCAAGGAGCCACTGGCTGCACTGGTCGAAAGAGTGAGCTGCCAGGAGCCACTGGCTGCACTGGTCAAGAGAGCGAGCTGCCAGGAGCCACTGGCTGCACTGGTCGAGAGAGTGAGCTGCCAGGAGCCACTGTCTGCACTAGTCGACAGAGTGAGCTGCCAGGAGCCCCTGGCTGTACTGGTTGAAAGAGCGATCTGCCAGGAGCCACTGGCTGCACTGGTCGAGAGAGCGAGTTACCAGGAGCCACTGGCTTCACTGGTCGAGAGAGCGAGCTACCAGGAGCCACTGGCTTCACTGGTCGTGAGAGCGAGCTGCCTGGAGCCACTGGCTGCACTGGTCGAGAGAGCGAGCTACCAGAAGCCACTGGCTTCACTGGTCGAGAGAGCGAGCTGCCAGGAGCCACTGGCTGCACTGGTTGAGAGAGCGAGCTGCCAGGAGCCACTGGCTGCACTGGTCGAGAGAGCGAGCTGCCAGGTGTCACTGGCTGCACTGGTCGTGAGAGCGAGCTGCCAGGAGCCACTGGCTGCACTGGTCGAGCGAGTGAGCTGCCAGGAGCCACTGCCTGCACTGGTTGAGAGAGCGAGCTGCCAGGAGCCACTGGCTGCACTGGTCGAGAGAGCGAGCTGCCAGGAGCCACTGGCTGCACTGGTCGAGAGAGCGAGCTGCCTGGAGCCACTGGCTGCACTGGTCGAGAGAGCGAGCTGCCAGGAGTCACTGGCTGCACAGGTCGTGAGAGCGAGCTGCCAGGAGCCACTGGCTGCACTGGTCGAGCGACTGAGCTGCCAGGAGCCACTGGCTACACTGGTCGAGAGAGCGAGCTGACAGGAGCCACTTGCTGCACTGGTCGAGAGAGCGAGCTGCCCGGAGCCACTGGCTGCACTGGTCGAGAGAGCGAGCTGCCAGGTGTCACTGGCTGCACTGGTCGTGAGAGCGAGCTGCCAGGAGCCACTGGCTGCACTGGTCGAGCGAGTGAGCTGCCAGGAGCCACTGGCTGCACTGGTTGAGAGAGCGAGCTGCCAGGAGCCACTGGCTGCACTGGTTGAGAGAGCGAGCTGCCAGGTGTCACTGGCTGCACTGGTTGAGAGAGCGAGCCTCCAGGAGCCACTGGCTGCACTGGTCGAGAGAGCGAGCTGCCAGGAGTCACTGGCTGCACTGGTCGAGAGAGCGAGCTTCCAGGAGCCACTGGCTGCACTGGTTGGTATTCGGTGGGGACATGTTCAGCTGTCCATGTGTTGGCTTGAGCTGCTCACAGGGTGGCTACACAGCTTTGGGTGCCCAGGGCTAGCCTTATGGAGGAAAAGGGGGTCGGGAGGCTTGCATTGTTACAGCATCCTTGTGTTGAGCTGGTCTGTCTATCCTGCTAGAGTCCTGCTGATTTTCTCTTCCCCTCAGGTTCCAAACTTGATAAAACTTTCAAAAAGGTTTTGAAGACTGCACATAAACTGCTAAATATGTATTTTCCTAGTTAGAGGATCCAAGGGGCTGTATTGAGTGGCCTATGCTGTTTACAAATTTCCTTCAATCCATTTATTTTTGCATAATGCCAACTTCTTGAGATGTTACACGCTTCTCTTTTATTTTTAGCGCAATGTGGGTTGTTTGTTTGGTATATGAGAAGAAGGTTTCCTTTTGGCAGACACTGTTGGGCATTCCATCAGTCTGGATGGCCTAGGTCATCCAGTGATATTTAGTAATGACCCAAGATGTTAATTGCAAGAGTCTTGCAGGAGTATGAACACCTCACTTGTCAGGGCTAGAAGTAAAGCCATCAGACTGCTTCTCACAAGCTTAGATTACATTTGCACCACACATGTACACCATCAATGTGAATGTGCACAAAAGTGCCTACTGTGCACCACACCAGTAGTGCTTCTCCTCAGACACTATTAGAACATGCCCTGTTGTGCGCACCTGACCCCAGCTCAGGGGCTACAAACTCCCTATATATATGTAGAGCGATCATTTAACTAAAGTATAAAGACAAAATACCTAAAATTACCCCGATTATGGTCACTTGGCTTTGTGTAAATGTAAAATGTAAATTAATACTTGTATAGCGCACTACTCACCCACAAGGGTCTCAAGGCGCTTGTACGAATACCGCTGTGGAACCCGTCCTGGCTTTCCCTGTGAGGTGTCCACTCCTGGGCAACCCCAGGGTGAAGGCCAGGCATCCTTAGCGTTGTGGGGGCCGTTGTGGAGATTAAGCAAGCTATTGCCCAGAGTTGCAGAGTGGGACTCTATGATTTGAATAGGCACCGAGGCGAGAATTATCAGGTCCGTGGAATTTTGAGCCCAAGACCCGCCGAGACGGGGAATTGAACCCTGGTCCCGGGCTAGAACTCTGCATCAGGGTCTGCCGCTTTAACCATTGAGCCTCACTTCTCCACTCCTTTGTGGACTTGTACTTTGTTGAAAGGAGAGAGGCAGAGGACCAAAAAACGTATGGAACGATGGAGCAGGAGCTAACACAAGGAATGCAGCGATGGAGCCATGCAGACAGGCTCTCAGAGACATGGAGTGAGCATCCACCAAAAGAGAACACAGAAAGAGAGACACAGGAACGAGGGCAGAGAAAGGTGACCAATGAGAGGGTCGGATACAGTTAGAGCAGGCAGCCAATCAGAGAGAGGGGCAAGTGTGTCAGGTAAGAGGGAGAGAAATAGCAGTTCACAAGCCGAAGATGGACCAGATATAAGGAGGAAAATTGGAGAAGTCAACTGGTTAAAGCATGCAGTTAAGACCCCACGCAGCAGATTCATGTTGACAGGTATGTTTGTTCCATACAACCTCAGACACGTCGAACTCCTTACAGCATCTCTTTACAACTGACTCATTACTACAGTTCAACAGTCATCTGTGGAACCTATGCAGAGCAGGTGATGCTCTGGACCAATAGAGTTAATGGAACCTTATATACCTCACAATACCATGCTAAATGACTAGCTGATATTAGTAACATTACAACACAGAGTTTTGTCTCTTTTTAAAGAAGCTTAGTATGAAATACCAAGATGAATCCTAGCGGGTAGAAGGCGTGGGACACACTGTTTACCACGATTGATAGACGAGCACATTAGATGCCGTTCGAGCCTCTGTTCCAAAACGATTGCCTTTCGAATTGACTTGCCAGATAGTTGAAACCAGACCAACGGAGGGGGTCGGACCTTTTAATATTAAAGAATTCAATCGTGGTAAACAGTGTGTCCCACGCCTTCTACCCTCTAGGATTCATCTTGGTATTTCATCAGTCATTTCAGGGAGTACTTTCAGCATTGAATAAATATCGTCCTGATGATGGTCTATTTGACGACTGCAGCCTAGACCGAAACGTCGACACTCCGTCATCTCCTTCAATGTTGTTCTGACACAAACTCACAACCATTTTTTATTGATTAAGTTGGGTTGTTTGCTCTATCCATAAGGAGTTGATGCCTTTAGTTATGAACTATAGATAAAACATTGTCTATCTTTGTTCATGACTTTTTGCTCGAATTTATTTTGTATCCATCTCCCCAAAAATTATTTTGCAGTTAAAACTTTGTTTGAAATATAATTTTTTGCTCTGTGCGTTCTCTTTTTCCCTTCCATCAATTGATTTACTATTGTGCAATAAGACTGTTATCCTGTGGATACTACTGAGTGTGTTACTTTTGTACAACTCATTAATCAAGCTAAGTATTTTCTAAACAAGTCCCTTGTAGCACATTCTGACTTCAATCATCTTTGTATATCCAGATAGCCCGCTGAGACTGGACGCCAGGTGTGAATGTTCTGCTGTGCTGTCTTTGTATTCTGGCCCCTAGTATTTGGGGTGAGAGCTCTGACACACATATACAGAGCTCTGCTGGGAAGAACCACGACTGCATAGAGAACAGCACATAAAGTAATCATTTGGATTTGCACTTTAATCACTAATAACTCATAGTTAAGAGTTGAGCCTCTGTGAGCGGCACTCTGGTGAGAGTAACCCACTCTCAATTGAGGCAGACTATTCTTAAATCCTACAATAATTGCTGTTGCCAGAGGTATTATACTTTACACCCAACCAAATGACACCGGTCATTGGCAAACCGCAGCACAGGTGAAATCATCTGACACTCTCCAGTGACATCACAGGAAGTGACATTGTATGACGTTTGATGCAATACAAGCAAGATGTAGGTCTTTATTACATTTTCAGCCTGAGGAATGCATGTGGTGCATCATTTCTATGGAGTTGAAAACAAGTACAGAATTTTCCATGGCCAAGTTCCCAAATCCAAGTCTCCTCTTGATATTTAGGCCTAAGAATAAATATGAGACATGCTGGACACCTCTCGAGTGTCATGTGGTTCAGCAGTGCTGTCTTTTCTCATATTTCATCAGAAGGCTCATAGACTGCAAAGGTAAACATCTCGGGATTATTAGAGTTCTACGGGGCATATTCTCAAGGACTTATCACCGATATATCCGCACTTCAGCACAGAAAAAATGGCAATACATTTATCACCCTATTCCCAAGCTGGTGCAAACCGCCAGTTTTCCAGCAGTAGCTGCCGCAAAAAACATCACCACAGATGAGAGCAACAGCTAACGCTAATGATATGCAGAGTAGGCGTTCCCGTGCAAAAACACTTGAAAACACCACTTTGCGATATTCTCAACGACCTGCCAGATCTGCGATGCAAACCCGAAAACAGGGAATAAGGCGCATTAGCAGCAGGAATTTAACACCTGCCTTTAACTGGTGTTAAATCCAAAAATGAACTATAGATGGACAGAATGCAGAACAATGTCATACATTCACCCCAGTACAGAGATCTGGGCCTAAATCCATCTTTTAACTGGTGTTAAGCAGGATGACAACCTGCGGTATGAAAGGGAGCCCAGCACAGAGCCACATCTGAAGACCAACACATGTCATGGAGCTACTGATCATGCAGCTCGGACACCCAAGAGGGCCACAACACCCACCACCACCACACCCAGGACTCCCCCGCATCACCCCCTCTAGATTACCACCTAGGCAGCGCAGAACAAGACAGCTGACATTCCTAAAATGCACCAGCCTCAGAGACTCAACGCCAGAGGATGCCAATGCCCACTACAGGCTCAAAAGAAACCATCCTCCGCATCGTGACTCACTTTGCCCACATGCTGACGGTACCAACACAGCGGAGAACCAACATCCCTCTGGAAACAAAGCTGCTGGCTGTGTCGCACCTGTTGGCCTCTGGTACCTCCCAACCAACAACTGCCAGAGTTGAAGGAGTCTCACAGCCAGCCCTATCAAACTTCCTCACACATGCCTTGGATGCATGTACACAAAAGCAACGGGGGCCCCCATATCCGCACCACACGCTAGTTCAACTTCGTAGGGTTCCTGCGCAACCAACCCCAACGCCAGCTGTTGCTTGATGCTTCTGTGCCCTAGATCCAAGATTTTAGTCACAGAAATGGGGGTGCACCAGGTCATGAAGTCCAGTAGTCAACAGTTGTGCAAAAACGGTTCTTTATTACAAATACATAAATAAACAATATGAAAATGAGCCAACGCATTCCATTCCCAACGAGGAATTTCATC
Source organism: Lissotriton vulgaris (assembly GCF_964263255.1). Taxonomy (NCBI): domain Eukaryota; kingdom Metazoa; phylum Chordata; class Amphibia; order Caudata; family Salamandridae; genus Lissotriton; species Lissotriton vulgaris. Next base: position 1,843,720,092 of record NC_141694.1, read on the forward strand.
AGGGCAACGTGTGGATTCAATTAACTGCATAAGCTGCGTGATCTCCTCAATATAATTCCATATTCCGAAAGTCAGCATTCAGAAACTAGTTGGTAAATGGTGACAATGGTCAAGCGTCCGTATAGTCACAAACGTAATCTGGTACAGAGTATTGCACTTAGACAAACCGGAATGCTTACAGGTATGATTCATCCTGCATAAAAAGACAGTAACAGAAGTCTGTGTGGTCGTAACCTTCGTAGGAAAGAAAAAGAAGGTTACGACCACACAAACTTCTGTTACGGTCTGATTATGCAGGATTTATCATATCTATAAGCATCACGGTTAGTATCAGCTTGATACCCCTGCACCTTCACTTCCCCAACACTGCGCAGGAACAGCTGGAGACCAAGCAAGGGAACTACACCATAGTTGGCTTCCCGCACATGTTGGGGGCAATTAACTGCACACATATACTACTTGTGCCCCCTGCCGACACGGCACACAATCGCCGCAAAAGAAACCACACGCATTCCATCAATGTGCCAGAAAGACTGGACCACCGGAGCCTGTTCACCAATGTCGTCGCAAACTTCCCAGGCAGTGTGCATAATTCTGACATCTTCCGCAAGTTCATCCCCAACCAGCGCTTTGAGGATGGCACCTATGGAAATGCACTGCTTGTCAGTAAGTACCAACTGAACACACCACACACCTCAACTCCACAATCATACAACTCACAACTGTGGGAATGCACACGTAACAAAATCACATACAACATGCCCAACTACCAGACATGACAACACAAGTAACCGTGGCCAGCCATGTAGACAAACCATCCACGGCATGGCACCTCTGCCACACAATTGCAGAATGTGGGGCGAGGTGGGAACCAAGTATGTGTGAAGGAGGCAAGTGACCCATCAGTGAGAATGTACACAATGCCAAGTGTGGCGCTGATGTGCAGGACAGACTGCAGTATGCAGAGCCTAGACATGTCCATGTGGACATATACTGCTGGTGGTTATAGTGTTGTGGACAGTGGACACAAACAGGTCACCTCGGGCAGTGGGGAAGACCTTGGACATGTAGCTTTGTCGCCCCCCTGTAAGTTTGAGCGGAGTGGCTTGGCCGACGTATGTCGTGAATAAATAGCCCGGGGCTCTGTGCATGGTTCAGTTCCGGAATGGCCACCAAAGTAACTACTGCGTGTGTCTCTGTGTCCATCATATCCTGTCCAGAGGCCTACACACACGTGGCCAACCACCTTCAATGGCCAGATTTCCACTGGATCCAAGGTGGCTAAGTCCGCAGCCAAGCCGCGCACATCTCGTCATTGCGTGCAGGGTCGTGTCTGCCAGGGCAATGCCCCCACCTAGCCATGATGCTGCCGCCATGACCAGTGGTGCCTGTGTGATCCTGTGCACCAGCTGTACTGCAGCCTTGGTCCACAGACCCGTCCGCCACCCAGCGATGACTGGCTGCCCCTGCGCACCCAAGCCTCAATGCTCACCTGCCGCCACAAGCGTGTCTCCAAAAAGGCCCGCCACGTGCCAGTGCTATCTCCTCAGCCGATTGTTGAATTCCACACCAAAGGCCCCCAGCGCACCCTGCGGCATGACACCGCGGAGTCATCTGTGTGCTGACTGCTGCCTTCAGCGTACACTGCGGTCCAGCAATCGAATCTTAATTGGCCGGACGGCGTATCGAGGCCTACGCATCATCGCAGGCTGCACACCCGCTCAGCTCTTCAGGTGCCCGTACCTCAGTGCAACGCAAGTCATCGTCCCATGGCGGTAGGCCCGTGCCGGCCTCAGTGCATCGGGTGCCACCAACTCTGTGCAATGCAAGTCTTCGTCCCGTGGCGGTAGGTCTGTGCCGGCTGCGGTGCATCGGGTGCCACCAACTCTGTGCAACGCAAGTCATCGTCCTGTGGTGGTAGGCCCGTGCAACCCGCAGTGCATTGGGTGCCACCAACTCTGTGCACCACAGGTCATGGACCCTTTATGATTGAGTCTTGTGGTGCGGACGCCATCATGTCACCTCCGGCAGTGGGAATGTGATGTGGTAGGCCCCTTTTATTGCCAGGGTCACATGTCCTGTGATGCCTTTGCTGGATGGGTATGGTGTGGGTTTAAACCAGCCCTCAGGGAGTGGCTGTGGCATGCTGACAACTAGACCAGTGATCAGCAGATCACTACCGGGAAGACCTGGGACATGTAGCTTTATCGTTGTCGCCTGTAAGCGTACACGGAGTGGACTGGGCTGGCGTATGCCAGTCCAACGTAGGGGTGTGAACAATGAGCCCGGGGCTCTGGGCGTGGTGCAGTTCTGGGCTGGACGAGTAAGTAACTAAAGCATGGGTCTCTGTTGTAGTGTTGGCGCCACCCGGACCGCAATTGGCAATGTTGCACCCTGTGACTCAAGTCCCACAACATGAGCAACATGGATGTAAGGTGGAATCACTGACCTTACATATATCCAAACTTTCATACTTGAATGATCATAGACATGAAACATCTGTGTGAATTTGAATGCTTTATTCACATTCAGTGGAGAGTTGACGCTGGAGCAGTAAAGGGCCATGCAAACCCCGCTTCACATTGTTGGCCCGTGGAGGGCCAGCCAGAGTCCTTTAGGGAATGACAAGTTCATTGGAAAAGGAAGAGTTCAGTCCGTAGTCTGATTGCTGTGTCATTGGTAACTAAACAGAATATGGCAGTCCATGTCGAGGTCCAAGGTGAGTGTCACTGAGTGTATCGGGGGACAGTGGAAGGTGATGATGCAGAGGGCAGAACCAAGCAGAAACACGCCATATGGCGGAGATGAATGCTACTGCGCCTTCTTACCACTAAGGCAGATTAATTTGCATCTTCGTCCTCTGATATGTCATGTGCCAAATGGCGATGCCACATGAGTAATGTAATTTTATTTATTTATTTATTTATTTATTTATTTATTTACTTAACTCGGTTCGGCCGTATACCGGAGTTTACTACCCCCCAACTTTCCCCTCCCCCGCAACGCCCAGTAGCACTCCCTCAAGGAGCCGCCACTGCTCACAACCCACAAAGATTGGAAAGGGATGAATGCTGCTGGATTGCTGTCCCAACTGAATCTCTACATCAAAAAATCTAAATACAAAGTAAGTACAAAATCTAATATATCTCAACAATACTCTAAATAAACTTAAAACAAGTAAAACGTGCCAAATTAAATAAATAAACATATGCCCATTTTTTCTGTGTTTCTGTAGATAAAAACACCTTAAACTAACAAACATAACCAAAAAGGAAATGCTTCAGAGAAAACAAACTGTGCAATATTAGACCAAATATACAAAAAAGTAAATACTTTCCCAAAAATGTACAAATATATGGCAGTTGAGAACCAAGAAAGAAACAGACCTGATGAAAAAAAAGAAAAGAGAACGAAAACCAGTGTGGCAGCTTGAACAGGCATCTGTAGACCCAAAGGCAGGTGATGCTCATGTTGGTGCTGGAGGAGCAAGGAGCAGCAGCCATGAACACAGGAGCTCGTGGAAGGGCAGCCCCATGTGATTGAACCTTAAAGCCCGCAGAGGCTGCTTGGGGAGTTTTCTGAGTCCCAAGATCCATGGGACAAGGCAAGGTGCTGCGGTTCTCGTCCCCCAGGCAGCAAAGGTGCTGCAGCCGCAACACATACTTTAAAGATATATATATAAATATCATCAAGGTACATATATGTGGAGTTATAATAAATATATACTTACCGATAAAAACTCACCTTCTCAATATTTTAATACCTCAATATTTTTGCTAATAATGTTTTGACATACAACCGTGTTAATGTACCCGCTGTTGTACATTAAAAAGGCTATAGAAAGACACTTATGATTGTATTTGTATTCTAGCATTTATGTAGCAACTCATACCCCATTGGGGTGCCAACCCACAGTACCTGATGGGTAACATGTCACACCTTGGGGGTGTGTGATTAGCAGAGGGCTCTTTGTGTTGTGATCCTGTGTGGGAAGGTTTTGAATTCAGGGGAAAATAGTTCAGAAGAAAGAGCTGAAAGCTAGGAATCCCTTAAAGTGTTCAAGCAGCAGCAGTCGTATTTCTGCTGCCTGACCTGCCTTTCTGCTATTTCTGACAGCAGTTAGCTCAAATGTGCTAAGTAATTCGAGTAGAGCAGTGATGTCATTTCCTCAACATTGTTGGCTATTGATGTCACAACTAGAATGTAAAAATGAAATTATAGACAGTTTTTTGACAGTATAGGCATCCACTTAATATAATAAGAACAACAGTGGGAGCATTAAAAAGAAGAAAAAGAAATTTGAATACTGTGTATTTCCCTAAACAGACCCTCAGAGTATTTTTGACCTTTCTATCAGTATAGAATTGTACTGGGCTTCCGATTGCCCAATGTGGACTGAAAGAATTGACTGCTCTTCTCTGTCTTTAGGTCTTGCTTGACACCACAACTGTCTGCATGAGCCGTAGTTGCCAAAGCGATAATATATAGAAGGAGTGGGCTTTGGCTCCACCCAAAGGCGTATTGCTTTCTCACTTCATATTATTAGCAGTTGTGTGTATCCTTCCACTGCTTAAGGGGTGCATGCATTGCATCAGAGACTATTTCACATATCTAATTATGCACATTAAATTCTTTCTCATAGATGCATTGTTTACAGCAGGCTTCTCCAACAAGAACCTCATGAGCTACCGGTAGCCCCCCTGTTACCGACTAAGGGGCTCTCCTGTGTGCAGCTCAGCATCCTTAATGAGAAGCTTTTGCTTGGTAGAGGTAACATATGTACGCTAAAATGTACTGGAGGCAACAATGTATGTATTTGCAGAACTTAGAAGCTGACATTTGGATAAATATGGCTTGAATTTTCAAAATATAGTTAAAGTTGATATTTGAGTGATAAATCATGTCGCTTTGGGGCAGCGTATTACTAATTTCCCTTGGTGCCGGGGGCATTGCTGCTGTTATGTAATGCCCACATAGAGGCATTCCACACTTACAAAGCCTTTTTACTCTACTGCCGGCCATTGTGCCTGGAGCAGTGGGGTGATCACTGCTAGCAGTTCTGCACAGAGTGTCCACTAATGTAGCCTTTTCTGACATGGCCAGTATTACACAACCTAATAATGATATCAGAACCTTGGGAAAATGTTCATTAAACATAAGAAGCATTAACTACAGAAAATAGTTGAGACCTCTGGTTTACAAAAAACAATCATTTTTTAATTGTATTTTTTGACTGCAGTAGGTTAAAAAAAAAGAAGTTTTTTTCATGACAAAATGCAAGCCTTACCTATTGGCTTTGGCAGTCCTTGTTTCCCATTGTCTGCAGTGGACATAGGTGTTGAAAACTAAAGTATTTGATAATGTATATTTCAAGTTAACCAGGTCTCTGTGTATTTGAGCACATCTCATCATTGCCTACAAAATGAGTGTTAACTCAAAAATGCATTAACATTGTGTATGTTTTGTTTAACATTTATTTGCAAACTTTCAGGTTTTTTGGCAGATAAACAATGCGACGGAATGAATGTGTGTCCTATTCGTAGATCACCTTGTGCAGCACTCCTTGCAAAATGGCGCTAGGTAAATGCAGAAAAATCGACTCATAACAGTATAAATGCATGAACTGATGAAACCAGTGGCAACACAAATACTTTAAATAGGTTTTTAAAGCCCTCCGAAATGCAGGTGTTTATTGTATCTGAATTTTCATCGGAGGCTGCAACAAATTGGGGCCCTCAAAAAATCTGAAGGCGAAACCCTCACAAGGGACATGAAGCGAAGAAAGTCCAGGAGACTAGGGGGCGTAGTGGTGGAGGAGATAGGACAGACCACACACTATCTCTCAGATGGACCCTGGACCAAAGCCTCCATGGACAGGGCATTCTCAGGTCCACAGGCAACCAGTGCCAGTTCCGGCAAGGTTCCAACACGCGCTCAAATTTGTCCTAACGTAAAAAGGTAGGACCTGCAATTGATCATTCTTTTTACTTTTTCTTCACTGTTATATTTCCTGGTAGTATCCATGAAAAAGCAATATTCTTCTAGTGCTCACCTTATACCTCTTATCCGACGTTATTCCCAGGATCACACATTTTGTTTGAGCGTGGAACTCAGGATCAGAGCACATGTCTCTTAGTTCCACAGTGTGCAAATAAGGCGCCAACGTATATGTTCACCACTAGATAATTTGTTGTCCCATTTACGTTCCACTAAGTGCACTTGTTTAGCACATGTTCTCTCCAAAGGTGACTTGTTCAAACGCTACACACATCCTCAAATCACCAATTCCTCTTGCTCACAGGATGCAAAAAAAACACGTCTTTTAAATGAATCCAAAATCTACAAGTGTATAATGAAGCAACATCTGCTAACAGGAAAAATATGCAAATACAGTATCTTCCCATTTTACTTGCTGAAACTTTTCATAGATGTAGCACTGAAAATCTCATTAAAAAGATCCGTCTCCTGCCCCCTCCAAATCCTAAAATCAGGGAGTTCAGTGCACTCATCAAATCCGATGTCATCGCCCCCTGTCAGACTTCAGCTCATCAAGACAACATTTGGAGAAGACACGCCTGGAGCCCATCTCGCTGCCTTAAATAACGCGAGGAGGGTAAATTGTACACTGTAATAAAATTCAAAAAAATGAGGAATGGCGGTCGGGTGCTGCCATGTGCGCTGGAAATTGAAAACACATTTCGGTGCGCGGAGGCCCATAAATCAGCCCCATCAGCGGCAAGTACATATTTTCAATTTACAGTAAGGTGAGAAGCATGAACTGTTTGGTTTTTTAATATAGAATCTTTAACCCTCGCGGCTCCAGGCCAGGAGGTACATCGACTGCGGAATTTCACCTCGCGCCGCCCACACGCCCCCATCTAGAGCAGCCTCGTCGCCACTGATGTTTTTTCGTACGGCACAAACATCCCTTTTCCCCCTTCCGGATGATTATTCCGCCTGCTACAGGGTCCATAACATTTCTGGCGGCTGAGGTGTCACGTCATTCCCCCAGGGAGCTGTGCAAGGTACTGATGGGTGACAAATGGGGACCTAAATCAAAGGATCCCTGACAGGCCACGGACGCCGGCGCGCGCCTTGCGCGGAGGGGGCGGGCACGTGCCAGGCGGGCGTCCGTGGGATCATAGATCTCCAAGGTAGACGTTTGCAGGAGGGAGCCGGGGGTCATACATTTCGTTCGGCCTTGCATTACATCCATGTCAGACAGTCAGGCGCTGTCTAAAGCAGAGGCGAGTTTGGATCCCGATACCCACAGAGTACAGATCCGGACGAAAGACTGCTTGAACCAACGCCGTTTCCATTTATCAGATACTTATTCTCAACAAGGATTGATCATCATGTAATCATGTCAAATCAGAGACAATATTAATTCCTTCCAAATTTCAATGCGAGAATATTACTTAAATAAAAAATTAAACAACATCTCTTCTTTGCATGTCTCCACTGAATGTTATCTTATGGGGCTTAAAAAAGCATACACTTTTTCACCTCTGTGTATTGTATTGTAATTGCATTTATATAGCGGTTACTACCCCTGACGAGGCGTCGAAGCGCTACTCCGGGACCCATAGAGGATTAGTGTTGAATTAGTATAGTGAAACATGCAAGTACATTTTAAGTGGTGGATAGGTTAGTCAGTTATTTAGATTTGGAATGATAGCAGAGGGATAAAGGAGATAAAAAAGTTTTGTATTTATATAGCGCTTGTTACCCCTGATGGGGTGTTGACGCACGCTATTCAGGAAGCCCATAAAGGATTAGTGGTGAATTGATATGGTGAAACATGAAGTAATTTCAGTGGTGGATATTAGTTATTTGGAGTGAGAAGGATAGCGGAAAGATAAAAGGGGAAGAAAGGTTTGCATTCTTATAGCAGTTGTTACCCCTGATGGGTTTTGAAGCGCTTTTCTGGCGAGTAGCACACCACTCCGGAACCCATAAAGGATTAGTGGTGAATTAGTATAGTTGAATATGGAATTTGAGAAGTGAACATGTTAGTCTGTTAATTTTGATTGAAAAGGATAGTGGAGGGATAAAAGAGTGAAAGATGTTTTTTTTTGTTTTTAGCAGTAGGAGGAGGCTTTTGGATGAGTAACAAGCATTTGCAACGCAACAGCTCCCGCACCACTAAAGCCCCAGCCAATGGCTTTGCTAATAATAATGCAACACCAATAGCTCAAGCATTCAATAATGCGAGACACATTGCACTGCAAGTGCTCGTTTAATATTGATCTTACCTCTGGGATCCCATAACATTCTTTAGCAGGCCAGTGGCCTGTAGCCTATAGAAAAGGGCCTAAATGTAGACAATCGAGCACTTTACCCAGCCCACGTAGCGGACTCTAACGCTGCCAGCTGACTTCTAAATTGCTCCACTCCTCGGACGCTCGCAGCGCGAGGACTCAGGCCACGCCCACTTGTTTGGCCACGCCCCCCCAAGACGACTACTTAAACGCTGAATGAAAGCGCCAGGTAGTTATTGACCACACTCCTGAGGCGGAAGCCGGGAGAGCGCGCAGCGCATTGCTTCTGTTTTTAAAATTGAAAAACTGTCACTGAATAACGTGTGCTAGCTTTTAGAAAACTCACCACAGCACCCTGCAACTGCCAGACAATCGAGCACTTTACCCAGGCCACGTAGTGTACTCTAACGCTGCCAGCTGACTTCTAAATTGCTCCACTCCTCGGACGCTCGCAGCGCGAGGACTCAGGCCACGCCCACTTGTTTGGCCACGCCCCCCCAAGACGACTACTTAAACGCTGAATGAAAGCGCCAGGTAGTTATTGACCACAATCCTGAGGCGGAAGCCGGGAGAGCGCGCAGCGCATTGCTTCTGTTTTTAAAATTGAAATACTGTCACTGAATAACGTGTGCTAGCTTTTAGAAAACTCACCACAGCACCCTGCAACTGCCAGACAATCGAGCACTTTACCCAGCCCACGTAGCGGCCTCTAACGCTGCCAGCTGACTTCTAAATTGCTCCACTCCTCGGACGCTCGCAGCGCGAGGACTCAGGCCACGCCCACTTGTTTGGCCACACCCCCCCAAGACGACTACTTAAACGCTGAATGAAAGCGCCAGGTAGTTATTGACCACACTCCTGAGGCGGAAGCCGGGAGAGCGCGCAGCGCATTGCTTCTGTTTTTAAAATTGAAAAACTGTCACTGAATAACGTGTGCTAGCTTTTAGAAAACTCACCACAGCACCCTGCAACTGCCAGACAATCGAGCACTTTACCCAGCCCACGTAGCGGACTCTAACGCTGCCAGCTGACTTCTAAATTGCTCCACTCCTCGGACGCTCGCAGCGCGAGGACTCAGGCCACGCCCACTTGTTTGGCCACACCCCCCTCTTCCTCCCCTCAATCAACCTCCATAAAATGTGCATATGGCGGAAGCGCAGCGGACGAGCGCAGCGGGAGCGCCTAAGGCAAGCCCGTCTGCGCCCGTCCGCGCCAGACCGAGCCTAGAGCCACCACCCTTGGCCGGTTCTGATCCGCCCCGAATCATATACTCTCACGAAACTCTGTACCAACTCAGAGATCCGTTAAACACCAGATGTAACGGACGTATTACTCCGGAACAGGAGCTTCTTAGCTGCCCTATCTGCGCCTACAGGGCTACGCCCTCGTCCCATCCCGAACCTGCCTGCCTGGAGATGGCCCTGCTGAACTGCAGGTCACTCCCTAAACACCGCGTTGAAATTAACCTACTACTAACAGAGTCAAACTTGGACGTTCTGTTTTTAACAGAAACTTGGCTGTCTGAGAGCTCCGACCCGGACATTATCCAAGCACTACCTCCGGGGTACCTCATTAAAACCCTTAATAGACCGACAGGAACGGGAGGAGGCATCACGATTATTTATCGTGACAACCTCGTATGTCAATTCAAATACAGCCCCATTCTTGACAGTGAAAATGTCCTCTTTTCTTTACATCTGCCACCTTCTACCACACTAACTGGGGTGTTAATTTACCGTCCACCTGGACAGGTAGGGAGTTTTATAAACTCACTCATTGATGCCATCTCCTCCCTGGCCTGCGGGACGCCAAACTTTACTATCCTCGGGGACTTAAACCTCCACTTCGATGATCAAGGCAATAAACTTGCCACAGACTTAATAACTGATCTAAATTCCCTGAATCTTCAACTACTCAGTAATGTTCCCACCCACACGAAAGGACACCTACTGGATCCCATCTTCTCTAACCTCTCCAAACTCTCTGTTCAAACTCCTCTCCCTCTCCCCTGGTCTGACCACTTCATGGTTCCTTTTAAATTCCAACTTCCAGGGAAGATCTCGGATACCCCTTGCCCCCGGGCCCCGTCACGACCATGGAAAAAACTAGACACTAGCCTATGGGAACGCTCTCTGTCCTCCACTCTACCCACAGTCGACCCCGACCCCTCCAAAGCCGAAATTCAATTACATAATTGGATTAGCGACTCTCTCAATACAGTCCTACCACTCAAAGCCCTCCCTCCCAATAGGAAATCCTCCAAACTTCCGTGGTTTACTGAGGAACTACGTGAATTAAGACGGAAAGGCAAAAGGCTTGAACGCCAATGGAGAAAGCACTGGAACATAGAAGACAGAAGTGGATACAAAGCCCACATTAGGCTCTACAAAAATGCATTAAAAACGGCACAAGCTGCCTACTTTGAGGACCAAATAGCAGCCGCGACCAACTCCGCAAAAGAGACCTATCGGATAGTCAAACTCCTCTCCAAAATACAGGAACCCCCTTCATTGCCAGACTTGGATGGCTCAAAATGCAACCAGATGACCGAATTTTTTTCGAAAAAAATCGAAAAAATCCTCAACTCCCTCCCTGCGGCGCCAACTACACCAAGAGGCCCTTACCACCCGGCCTCCCAAGACACCCCAAGGTTGCTCTCTTTCCCCCAAATCACCTCTGAAATGTTCCTCAATATCCTGCATAAAGTCAAAAGCGGCGCCCCGTCAGACCCAGCTCCGATCAGTAAATTGAAGCAAGTCGCTTCCACTATAGCCCCTCCTCTCACCAATCTGATCAACGCCTCTTTCGAACATGGCATAGTCCCAGCAAACTGGAAAAAGGCCACTGTCAAGGCGCTCATAAAAAAACCGCATCTTGATCCCACAGACCCATCAAACTTTAGACCAATCTCACTGCTACCGGCGATGAGCAAAATCGCCGAGAGAGTAGCGAATCAACACCTTTCTGAGTTCCTAGAGACCAACCATCTCCTCTGCCAAACCCAGACGGGTTTTAGACCAGGACAAGGGACGGACACCGCATTGTTAGCCGTGGTCGAAGAAGCTAGGGGCATACTTGACGTAGGAGGATCAGTGGCTGTGATCCTCCTCGACCTAAGTGCCGCCTTCGACACGGTGGACCACGCAACCCTTGTCCACCGTCTTGAACTGATAGGAGTGACGGATTCCGCTTTAGCCTGGATCTCATCCTTCCTTGAGGACAGGTCCTTTCAAGTGACAGATGGGCATTCCATCTCCAAAGCTCAGGCACTCAAGTGTGGGGTGCCCCAGGGGTCCTCCCTGAGCCCCACACTTTTTAACGTGTACATGGCACCCCTCGAGGATGTTGTCAAACCTTTTGGGATTAAATCAATAATGTACGCCGATGACACCCAGCTCGTCGTTTCCCTTAATCAATCAGACAACGCCCTCCCCAATTTATTTAGCTGTCTGGAAAAAGTGAACCAATGGATGTGCGAGTCCCGGTTGAAGCTAAACGGGGAAAAATCAGAAATACTCCTCCTAGGAAACCCAAATAAAATCCCCACACCTCTTCCCTGGCCACCATGCATGGGTTCTCCACCATCCCCAAAATCCGAAGTAAAAAGCCTAGGGATATGGCTGGACCGGGAGCTCAGTTTCAAAACACAAGCGAGGAAAACTGCGGGAACGTGCTTCGGCCTGATGAAGATGGCATGAAAGATCCTCCATCTACTCCCCCCTCAATCCAGGAAGCTCTTGATGCAGGGGCTGGTGAACTCCAGATTGGACTATGGGAATGTCCTATATCTGGGGGCCCCAGTCTCTGTAGTCCACAGACTCCAATGTGCTCAAAATGCGGCGGCAAGAATACTCACAGGAACCGCAGCAAGGAACTCGGCCAAGCCAGCCCTTAGAAGTCTGCACTGGCTACCAGTCAAGGAACGGGTCAACTTCAAGACCCTGTGCATTACCCATAGAATACTGCACAATGAAGGCCCTCCCATCCTCAGGCCTCTAGTATCCCATCAACAATCAAGCAGACAACTTAGATCTAACTCCCTCTCCCTGGCAAAAGTCCCCAGAATTAGGAAGGCCAAAACAGGTGGTCGCCTGTTTTCGTACAATGCCCCCAGATTATGGAATGCCCTCCCACTCGCCCTGAGGCAGGAACAAAACCACCTCAGATTTAGGAAAAGACTGAAGACCCTGCTCTTCCCCTGAGCACTCCCCCACTTGACTTCCCACCCTACAGGAATGTGTTCACTAGCGCCGGGATGCCTAAGGGTAGCTGTGGGCTCTACAAAACCCAAAATCAAATCAAATCAAATCTAAATGTTCCCCCTTCAGATAACGACATGGATGGACGCTGCATGTGCGTGTGAGGGGTGGGGAGCAGGCTGTGCGAGCGAGGAGTCAAGAGTTGTCTTCTGGGAGGGTGCCAAGCACAAATGCACACTATTAACCAACCAGAGAAAATGAATTTTAAAAAGTAGCCCAACTAACCAACCAAAAGCGGTGGGAATGTCCAAAGTCCCCGACAGTCCATATACCAAATACAGCATGCCTCGCAGAGAAGCACATGCGCTGCCCAAAAAGAAGTTACTTCATCAATGCCTGTTCCAATGAGCGAGCTCTGACCCTAGTAATTGATTTTAGTTTAATTGATATCCTACAAAATGTATTTTGTCGTCAGGTTTTAGCTAAACTGCAAGAGTCGGTTCTTGATGAAGACATTCTAGCTCCCTTTCAGGCCGGGCTTAGATTCAAGGTCTGAACTGTTGACCAAGTCTTTAGATTCATGTTGATCTTATGGAAATATATAAAAATTCAGAAGGATCCTCTTTATGTCGCCTTCATCGACCTTTGAGCTACATTTGATCTGGTGCCCAGTTCTTGCCTCTGGACTCTTAGGTTGATGGTGCACCTTTGCCCTTGGTAGGGATTTAAGAGAGGCATCATGAGAATAACCATGCTCCAGTACGGCGGGCAGGGGGGGGTGATAACTCAGAGGATAAGCGTTACGAAAGGGGTTCGGCAGGGATGCGTCCTCACGCTGACTCTCTTTTCTCTGTACATAAATAATGTATTTAACCACCTAACTCAGCCACCTAACTCAGTGACACTCAAACTACGGCACTCTTGAACTTTAAATGCGGCCCCCTTGGTGAACAGCAGCACTAGCTGCTGTTTATTTGCTAGTACTAATATTTAGAAAAAGATGTTAAATAAATTGGCAAGCATCTATTAACATGCAAATAAATGCTTGCACGTTTATTTAACATGTTTTTGAACCTCTTTACTCAATCCATGACCCACACAGACCCCCTCCTGCCACCCTGCTTGCATCAGTGATGCCCTCGGGCACACCACAAACCATACTTTGTGGCCCCGGGGCAAATGTTTGTGAGTATCCATGACCTAAATTATTGTACCCTTGAGGCCCTAAAACTCTGTGGTGTCTGATGTTTTTGTTTGCGGATAATACTTTGCTCATCTCCAGAACCTCAGTAGGAATCCACAATGAATGAAACACCTTTTAAGACTTCTGTAATTTAAAAGGGCTTTAGATTAACATTCAGAAAACAAAATTAATGACTTTGAAATCGCATAGATCATTCCACAAGAACCTGTCACTTGGGGGCATGCTAGGCGAAGAGGTGAACCATTTTGATTACCTGAGCTTTAGAAATAACAGGTCTCTGACGTGGTCCACCCATATTGGGAAGAGCAAGGCCACTATCTTCTACAAAGCAGCTGCTATTGAAAGGAGGTACAGGGCTTCTTCCCAGAGGGCTGTTTCTCCAGCTATAGAAGTGTATAGGACTGCAACTCAGTCTGCTGCATTATACAGGGCTGAAGTTTGGGGCATGGCCACTCTAGATTCTCTGATTGCCAGAGAAAATCATTTTATAAAATCATTATTTTGTTCTTTCCCGGTCGATCTCGCTTATTCCGGTCTACTTTGACCTGGCTTTAAACCGGATTAGTGATCTGGCAATACTGAGACCTTTGATCTATTGGATCAGGATGTGGTCTACTCCAGAACTGGAAACTTGTGGGATGACCTGTGAAGCAGGAGCAGAGATAGAGGAGGGATCCTGTAATCCCTTGTTTCCTGGGCACCAGGGCATTCAGGGGTTGCTCTGCTCCAATTGCTTCAACTGGAGTGTTCCCTGCTGGTGTCCTGGGGTCTCAGTACCAGTGGATTCAAAACTGTATAACTCAATATTATGGGCGTGACTGTTTGGTCGGCCCCAGGGCCTACCAAACCAGTCATAGCACTCTACGTTTTCTTCATGTAGGCTGCTAAGCATCCTGCATGAAGAAAACGGCCTCCACATAGAAGGCCGTCCTTACAGAACACCTGTAAGGACAGCGCCCTAGCCAATCACAACGCTGCCATTGCAGCATTGTGATTGGCTTAGGGGAAGAGAGGGAGGCTGCCTGCTTCTGCTTCCTGTGAGCAGAGAGAGAAGGAGAGGCGACGCAGGAGTCCAACCGGAGGCAAGTTTTAAAAAAAAATTGATTAAATTACCCCCCCACCCCCTCCCACCTCCCCCACCCGTGATTCATGCCGGCTACAAATGTACGTGTCCCGTTGTTCTGTATGTGCTCTCATTCACTAGATTTTTAACAACAAGTACTACGCTAGAGTCATGATACCAATACTTCTATTGAAATGATATAGTTTCAGCATTCTTGTTCAGCCTTTAACCCGCCACACAAAGAAACAGAAGTGCACTCCCGTCCTGAGCGAGGACACAGCTCTAGTGACGTCAGCGATGTTATCACATTTACCTGACGTATTGGCACTGTTTACTGGAGTCCCACAAGTCCAGTAGCCTCTGGCTATCTGTAGGAGGGTATTAGCTGGCCAGAGTACCAGTACATCCTGATACCCCAAGATGTTACAAAAAGGTAGGTGGGGGCCTGTATGAGTGAACATTCTTCGCTAGCTACAGATTGTAACTGGAAATATCACACAGGCTCCCGCAGCGCAGGGGAGGGTTCTGGGCAAAGTGATCTCTCCTTCAAGGACTGGGATCAAAGGGCCCAATTCACAAAAGTAGTCTGAGACAAAATCCTAACTTTACGATTTTCGGTATTCACAGAAGGCATTTAGGAGTACTAAAGTTAGGACACCCTGTTGCACCCATGAAATTGCTCTGTGCACACATGTTGCGCACAAACATGCCCCAAGGGCATGTGTGTGTGTAATCTACAACTTTGAAAAACGCACTTTAGTGCATTTTTCAAAGTTTATGCAAATTACCATCAACTTCAACTTCATGGTAATTTGCGCCCCCTAGTGCCGAAATCGCTATTTTAAAGTGGTTCTTGCATTGCATTTAAGGAATCGCAAAATGCGATTCCTTAAATGAAATCGCAATTTGAGAAATCGCAATTAATTGTGAATTCTCAAATTGCGAGTGCCTTGAACCTTGATGCATCGCAAATGCCCTTTTTGCGGGTGCAAATGGCAGATTTTTGCGAATCGCACCGTTTGCGCTTGCAAAAATGGTTGATGTATGTGCCTGAACAAATATTGTGCAATGCCTTTTGGGATTTGTAACGCCCTAGTGCAATTTGATCTGGGGTGACTGTGACAAGTGGTTTCTTTCACCTGGTGAGAGCAGAGTTGATGGTTCTCCCTTTTCATTACCCAGAGTATGCAAAAGCCCAAATTCAAATGCAAGCTCTGCCCACTGTGCCCACCCCGTTTTCCTTAGTAGTATGCAAAGGTCTTCCCGCCTTTTCCCATGTCGATAAACAGCTTACCAAAAGGCCAGTGCGCATTTCTTGCTGATCTTGGTGATGCGTTCTTGATGCAGAGGAATATGAGGACATCTCCACCAAACAAACAAAGAATAACTTACTTCATAAAGCGAAGAGGAAGTACCCTTGTTTGGTGAAGATTCCCCTCTTTGTAGCTTTTATGGTAAGAATTCATGTGATCACAGATTTGTGGCTCAAGGAACAATCACATTTCCAAAATTACATGCACACAAGGTCACTAGTGATATTCCCTCACAGTCTATCACACAGCTGTAGTGTTAATTATGCACTAGACATTTACCCAACAAGGTAACCTTTACTAATTAGCCAATACAAAGTACTCCAGTGGTAGACATTTTGTGCAAAACTGTGGACTCTTGTTGGATAAAGTGACAGGTGAGGGTCTGTTATGGTCCAGTCACTTACACTGCTACTGACACACCCATGCAGATACTCAGACACCCACCCACACACCCATTCACCACTCTCACATGTACTCAGAGACTCACACAACCACTCACACACCCACACAGACACTCTCATACACATTCTGCCACTCTCACATCCACTCACAGACCCACACAGTCACTTACATACCCACCCACTCACACACCCACCTACTCAGTGAAGTAGTGTGGCTCACTGGTTAGAGGCGGCAGACCCGAGAGCAGAGGACGGCCCGGGACCAGGGTTCGATTCCCGGCGCGGCAGGTTTCTGGACCAGGGTCAGCGGACTCGATAATTCTCTCGCCTCGGTGCCCACTCTGATCAGTGATCACACTCGGCAACTCTGGGCATTAGCTTGCCTCATCTTCACTAACGGCCCCACCAGACCGCCGGGGATGCTTGGTCTCACCCTGGAGATACCCATTAAGGGACCATCTCTCAGGGAAGCCAGGAAGGGTTTCCCAGCGGTCGAAGCGCCTTGGGACCCTACGGGTAAGTAGTGCGCTATATAAATGCCTATACACACACACTCTCTCACATTCCCCACTCACAGACCCATAAAGCCACTCACATATCTACTTACAGACCCATACAGCCACTCATAAACCCACTCACACACCCACACAGGTATTCACAAAACCACTAACACACCCACTCACAGACCCATACAGCGACTCACACACCCACTCACTGACTGATACAGCCACTTCACACACCCACTCTTACAGCCACAAAACCACTTACACATCCACAAAACCACTCACAGACCCATACAGCCACTCACACACCCACTCACTGACCCATACAGCCACTCACATACCTACTCGTACACCCATACAGCCCCTCACACACCCATTCAGTGACTCACACACCCACTCACAAACCGATACAGCCACTTGCACACCCATTCTCAAAGGTTACAGTTTGCAGTCAGGAAATAACATTTTCAAAACCTTCAAAATTCACTCAAAATACCCAAAGTTTACAGAGATATTATAGTTAGGAAATAGAATGTAACAAACCTGATAAATTCACTGAAAAAAACAAAGGTTACAGGGACATTATAATTAGAAAATAGAATTTTAAAAACCTGAGAAATTCACTGAAAAAAACAAAGGTTACAGGGATGTTAAAGGTAGGCTGAGATTTCACTCATACAAAACTAGTGAAATTCAGGAGTTATAGTTACCTGAGCTAACTATAACTTATGCCGCTGCAATGCAATGCTTATGACCTCACATATTACATCAGTCATGACATGGTCAGTGACATCACTGATGACATCACCCAGTAAGTGTAAGTATTTAATCGACATTTCTGAGACTTAAAGATATATACTAAGCTACTGCAGAAGATAAATGACTATTCTTTCTGTACTACTACTAAGTGATAGTGTTTCTAACATATGTGATCAGAGTTGTTATCTGACTGTCTATCGGTGTGTGAGTGGGTGTGTGAGTGGTTGTGTCGGTGTGTTAGTGGGTGTGTGAGTAGCTGTATGGGTGAATACGTGGGTGTGTAAGTAGATGAATGATGTCATCAATATTTAAGTAGAGGTCACCAGTGATAAGCGGATATGGTTGCACATCATAAGTCATTTTACACTGCATAACTGAAAGTAACTGAGTAAGCTAGTATTGTATTAATTCTGTACTAGTGAAGTGTATGTTCAAGACTGAGTGTTATATTATCCTTATATTGGACCTTAAGAGAAGTGCTGAAGGAAGTAAAAGCCACACTTTACTCTCCACTGCTGACATCATGGCTAATATTATGGTAAACCCTACTGAAAATGTTTCGTACAGTCCATGTGAACCTCTTTTACCATGGCTACAATAGAGTATTTTTTAAACTATATAGCGACTATACATTTTGAGGACAAATTGCCATCTGAAAGTAAAAAAGTTTATTAGTACATTCATTGGGTTTGGAAAGATTAAGAATTTTTGAATAACTTCATAGTGAAATGATGGTGAGGGATGGTAATGTGTTTGTTGAAGCCATAGCACAATTGGACAAGTATTTTTCTCCCAAAGTGTGTGTATTGGTCACCAGATGCAAATTCTTTCACAGTAAACAACAAAAGGAAGGAAATATAGACGGCTAATTCATGACATTGAGAAACTTATCATTAAATTACAGGTTTGGAGGTCTATTTGAAGAATTGATACTACATCAAGTAGTAATGAAGGCACATGATTCAACAATACAGGAAAGGTTGTGAATTAATGATGATGCAGAGTTAAAAGATATATTGGCTATAGTACGAAAGGCAGATATGTCAGGAAGGTGTGCTAAAGCGATAAAGAAAAATACTGAACCTGAGTCTGAGGTAGTAGCCAAAGCTACCATTGACAATAATAACCCTGGGCGGAGTTCGCAGAGTTGAGCAACGCAAAACTCTGCGAAGTGGGAAAAAAACTCTGCCCGCTATGTTGAGCTCTGCAAGCGGTGTAGTGCGATAGAAAAATGCTGTTTGCAGTGATTTTTAGTGCCGGATGCTTGTTCGCACTCTGCAAACATCGCGAACGGCACCATGCACAGCGCAAGCGGGCGCTGCTTTCCTTTCTGCCGCTCGAGTAGATTTTTACTTGAGATGCAGCTTTCTCAACGCGAACGGGCAGTTTCTCCACGGAAGCAGTCGCGAGTATACGCGACCACGCGCAATGAAAAACCTGACCCCCGCCTGTTGAAAAATCTCGCCGGGAGGTTTATTTTCCACGCTCGCCAAATTGATGTTGACGATCGCGAACGAGGCAAGATTTCGCCGGAATGGCGGGAAGGGTATGGAATTATTTAAAATTTTGACCACTGTGGGAATGTCAAGACTATCACATAGGTTAGCCTTCTTATCCATGTGCTTCGTTTACAAAGCTGATTTTGTCATCTAGGATGCCCACTACATTACTGGATGTACTGGAAAATCAAGAGGAATTTTGTTAGAAAGTGAAAAAAATATGTGAAACAGAGGAACACTCATTAAGTTTGGTTGAATGGAATCAGAGAGTCACAAAATCAAGGTTTAGAAAAATGGCTGACTTTGTGAAGGAGGAATGGCCCAATAAAAGTTATATGGGAAATCTCAGAGCATACTGGAAGTTCGCAGTGAACTGGCAATTGTGGAAGGATTCTTAGTTAGAGGTAAAAAGATAATTCCTCCTTCTCCTTTAAGGAAAAACATATGTCTGTGTGCCATGACAGGCACCTTGGTATAATAAAAACAAAATTGGCAATGAAAAGTTTTTATTGGTAGCCAGATATTGATAATGAGATAGAAAAGGAAGTCAGAGAATGCCTTTTATGCATGTCACCTGATAAATCTTTGAAGACGTTGGATATCTCCTATGAGCAATACATTTGAATGCCCGAAAGCTCCTTGGGAAAAAGTGGCAGTTGACATTATGGGACCAATTGGGAATACTCAAAAATATATTGTAGTATTGATGGATTTATTTTCCCAGTGGCCTTACATTAAAATTGTTATCAAAATAAATATGGATACAATACTTGGGGTCATAGATGAGGTTTTCCAGAACGAAGTGATGCCCAGCATTTTTACTGAGTGACAGTGGTATACACTTTGTCTCATAGAAAGCTAAGGAATGTTTAAAAGAAATGTGGGGTTTGCCACAGGAGAACATCCCTTTATAATCCAACTGGAAATGGAATGATAGAATGCTTTAATAGAGTTCTCAACGGGGCCAATCAGTAAGCGTTAAAAAACAATTCTAGTTGGGTAACGCAAGTGTATATAACTCTTTGGTCATATAGATCAACAGAAGTGGCATGCAAAGGATTTTCCCCATTTGAATGAATGAGATGAAGGTAACCTAGATCAAAGTTTAACTCAGGATGGGTACCCACTCCTACGAGTGTGACTTAGTCTTTGGAAAAGGGCAGAGAAAAAATAATAAACAAACGAGAAGAATACAAAAATACTACTACAAGAAACATGGGGTTAGGAGCAGCAAGTTAAAGGCTGGACAGTGGGTTAGAATTAAGAAACCAGGCATAGTTTCCAAGGGAGTTCGTTCTTACTTTGAACCTAAACTCATTAAACACGTGTTAAATAATGTGGTCAGATTAGAAGATGAAAAGGTGTGGAATTTAAAGAGAGTAGCTTTGTGTTCTGAACAATGCAGAGTAACAGTGAAATAACAGAGGGGTAGACTAGAAGAAGGCCAGCGAAGGGGTAGTGAAGAACACCTGGGACAAGAAGATAGTGGAATTGATTTCAATTCCACAACAGAAAAGGGCTTCGACAGCACACCTCTTATTATAATATCAGTATTCAATTAGGGTAAATGTAATCTCATTAGATTTAAGCATAGATACAATCCCTTTTCTGTTGTGTTCACTTGGTGCACATTTTGTGTGTAGGTAACGCCACTGGGTAGTTGGTGTAATAAGGGCTAATTGAGCACCCGAATGCAGACTTCTTGAAGTAATTGATGATATTACACGTATATAAATTTCTTCTTTGAATGTGCGGACGCTTCCCTTTTTAGGGAACAGTACTACCCATCTGTATGCTAATATTGATTTCAATTCCATTCCCGTGCCTTCCACTGATTAATTGGCTAGAAGACCAAAGAGATTAATTAAGTGTCCCATGAAGGTAGGTGATTATCATTGTGATTAATTAATTAAGCTAGATTACATACCTGTTTCCCCCCATTGTTTATGTGGTTCCGCTACTTAAAATGAATCAATGCAATGATTGTACTTTTTCAATGTGATGTAAATAAGGATTTTTATTTGTGTTTAAAAGGGGAGGGATATGTAGAGCTGATGTAATGGAAGTAATGGCATCTGTAGAATGTGGAATGTTGAAATTAGAATGTGAGAAATGAGAGTTGGAGAAATCAGTTGCTTGGTAGACGAAGAGCGCTTGGTCGCAAAATCAAGTAGCTTATTTAACTTCCATTTGTGTAGCATGTTACTACACCCGTCAGCAACATTAGAAAGCAAAGTAGTCTCTCTTTCATGTCCACTAAGGTCATGTTAACAGAAGAAGGACCACCATTATAGTGATTCCTAACCATTCAATATACTGTCTGAAGTTCTATTTCCACAAACCGCAATGGAAATGAAAGTTGGACTTTTTTGTTTTTTCTCCTCATTCACCTCAGGATCTAATGACCTGTACCTTTTTGTTTTGCCTTACGAAAGGGAGACCAAACAAACCCCGGAGGGAAGACAATGGGTTCAAGCATTTTCCCTCCTGCTGGTATCTCTCTCTCACCTCGTCCAATTCTTGCGGCAGCTGCATCGGATCAAGCAGATATACAGAGGTATCAGAAGTGACTTGGAAGATAAACTTACTAGGAAAGCCCCAGGAAAGAAAGAAGTCTCCTTGTAGCAAAAGTGGAGAGTTATGTAGGTGTAATCATTGGGCAGATATTTTGACCACTTGTCCCCTTTACTTTCAATTACGGCCTGCCCACCTCTGCAACATACCCCAGAATCTTTTCTTTTTGGACCCATTTCCCAATAATTCCATTTCGGACACATAAAACATGGATTCTAGCCACTCTAAGTGTCGAGGTGGAGTTTCTCTGACCCAGTTTTGACAGATTTTTCTTCTAGCCAGTAAGATCGCATAAAACACATCTTTAGCAATTCCTACTACCCCTTCCTTTACACCAAAAATAATTAGTGAACAGCTTACCTTTATTTGTACCCTCAAAATACCTAAATGTGTCAGTTCTACTTCCTCACAAAATCGCTTCATCTCTGTGCATTGATAAAACATGTGGACATCTGTCGCTTTTTTTCAAACCACACTGTGCACATGACATCAATCTTCCTTTTCCCATCTTTGACAACTTCGCGGGTGTTATATATGCCCTGTGGAGTGAAGAGAGGTGTGTTCTTTTTTGAAAAGTAGGCTTGACAATGGAAAATAATATGCGCAAGGGAAAACCTTGCAGCACACCAGCTCGCCAGCCAGAAGGGAGACCAACTCACCGCTGGACGCCACTCCGCTCCTGGGGCCCTGACGCTGTGGTCTCGCCGCCATACACCAACGAGGCGGCTGGAGACTACAGCTCCCAGAGGGCAGAGCGACCACTTCCGGCCGGCCACTTCCTGCCGCTGCGCGCCCGGATGCGCTCTTAACCAGGGCATCTCCTCGGCAGAGCGGGGAAAACCTTGCAGCACACCAGCTCGCCAGTCAGAAGGGAGACCAACTCACCGCTGGACGCCACTCCACTCCTGGGGCCCTGACGCTGTGGTCTCGCCGCCATACACCAACGAGGCGGCTGGAGACTACAGCTCCCAGAGGGCAGAGCGACCACTTCCGGCTAGCCACTTCCTGCCGCTGCGCGCCCGGAGGCGCTCTTAACCAGGGCATCTCCTCGGCAGAGCGGGGAAAACCTTGCAGCACACCAGCTCGCCAGCCAGAAGGGAGACCAACTCACCGCTGGACGCCACTCCGCTCCTGGGGCCCTGACGCTGTGGTCTCGCCGCCATACACCAACGAGGCGGCTGGAGACTACAGCTCCCAGAGGGCAGAGCGACCACTTCCGGCCGGCCACTTCCTGCCGCTGCGCGGCCGGAGGCGCTCTTAACCAGGGCATCTCCTCCACGTCGCGGACGCGCGCGGACGGCACCGGGCGATGCCCGGGCAAAGGGCGGGCCCTCTGAGGCCCTCAGAGGTCATCAGTGGTCGGGCGGGCCACCCATCTAACTTCCCCCTTAAAAGGTGAGCACTAAATTTGA